>NC_045632.1:38612088-39862088 GCF_009829155.1 Mustela erminea | reverse complement strand
CATGTATAAAATGTCCCCTCCAAAACCCATCCCACTTCTCTGATTTAATGTGTAATCAAGAGTCAGGAAGTTTTATAAGTACAGTAAGTTATAAATTGCATCTAATTAGGTATTACAAATATTTAGTCTTACTAAACAAAAAAAAAAATGGTGTTAAGATTTTTATTGTGTTTAGTATAATTTTAAGTTATCATTTATCTAAAATGTTACATGTGGTCTAATTGGTAAATTAATAGCACAACAATAACCCGGGGCTCTGAATTTGATTGCAGTGGGTGAGTGGATCCTATGGCAAACACTGATGATTTACTACTCACTCATGGATTTTATTATTTACCCCCTGATCATGAGGTTAAAGTGCTATCTATTCAATTTCTCTTCATCTCTCTTATTACAGACGGTAGTATGACCAAGTTGTATCATGGTAGTATGTTAAAATTATAGCATTATAAAATAATAACAAAATTTTTATCAATATGATAAATTTATAACTTGAAATGCAGTTTTTTTTAAGGAAATGAAATAAGCCTATGATTTTAATGGTGCTATCATAGTAAATATAGGATTTTTTTCTTTTTAAAGTTAATTTATTTCTGGCATTATAATTTTAATTGTGTGGCCTTGAACAGTGGATAAATTTCTCTGTGCCTCAATTTCTCACCTATATACTGCAGATATTGATGATACCTTGAGTTGTAAAGAGAATAGGATATTTTAATAAAAGTACATTGTTTAGGCTGCCTGGCACTTAGAAAGTTCTGAGTAAATTTTATATAATACTGGGGTTTTTTCTTCATTATGTTACTCATTTTAGTAAATTCAAATAGAATTATTTCTCTCAATTATTTCTATTTCTCTAAATTATTATAATTAATCTACTAAAACTTAATCCCAGCCTTAGTCTATTTCATATATGGGAATAAGAAGAAATTTCCCCTAATGTGACAATGTGGAATGTTATTTTTTGGATGGGTTCCAAACTTTAGAATGGGGGCACCTGGGTAGCTCAGTCATTAAGCATCTGCCTTAATGGGTCATAATCCCAGTGTTTGGGGATGGAGCCCTGCATTGGGGTCCCTGCTCTACCACAAACCTGCTTCTCTCTCTCACGCTCCCCCTGCATGTGTTCCTTCTTTGTCTTTCTCTCTGCCAAATAAATAAATAAAATCTTTCAAAACAAACAAACGAACAAACTTTAGAATGTTATTGTTAAAGATGGCAATATATTTAAATTATAAAAAGTGTACATATACTCGATATTATATATGTGATTATGTATATATGTATGCATAAATGTGTATGTGTTTATAAACACATGTATATACACAGACATTATAACCTTTTCAGGACTTGTATCTGCTGATTGGACAATTTCTTCTGCTCTCCTCCCCAGTTAAGTGGGAGGAGAAGTTGCTATGCAGGGAGAGCAGGAGAGGTACCAACACATCTTCTCAAAGGCGGTTTCTAGTAATCCATTTATGTGGAATATTGAAAAGGTCAATGTAATACAGCATGCTCTCTAATTCTTTGAAAATATGAGGCATTAAAATTCTGATGCCTCATTCAAGGTTGTAATGAGAACAT
The DNA here is from genome assembly GCF_009829155.1 of Mustela erminea. Classification (NCBI taxonomy): domain Eukaryota; kingdom Metazoa; phylum Chordata; class Mammalia; order Carnivora; family Mustelidae; genus Mustela; species Mustela erminea. Next base: position 39,860,504 of record NC_045632.1, on the reverse strand, counting down.
AACACAAATTGAACCTATTATTTTGACAGTGATAGTAATGAGAATGGGAAATGAAATAAACTTAATGATATTGCAAGTGACTTTTTTATTTCAAAATATCCTAACTTCCTTGCTATCTGTTTTGCAAAGGGAAACCGTAATATACATACACATACTAAGTTCTTTAAAATAAATGTACCCCATGAAAGAGTAGAACAGTGAGATAATTTAAACACTAAAAAAATGTTTATTGCTTGTGTAAAATCAAACTCATGGGAGACCTCTATTTTCCTTTAATGCTGATTCTCATCTTAGGGCAAATTTTTAGTTTTCAAAATAAAAGCAACAAGGGCTTATATAAAATTATAGAACTTTGAGCTGTAAGAGTGAAAAATATGTTAAGTCTGTGTAAGTCAGATGAAGAAATAAGTTGAGAGAAATCCTTCAATCTATGGTGATGGCAGAGATGAGAACTCCATTGTAGTTCCAATCTTGTTCCTCATTCATCTCCATTTCCAAGTAATTGTTGGCTGTCTACCATGGCTGTCAGCAACCACCCTGTCTTCTTTCCATTCATAAAATTAAAAATGAATAAATCAATAAAATAGAAATGCTGCTGCTTCTAAAAAAGAAAAAAAGGAATTTTGTGAGAATTTTGCAGCTTTGGAAAGGCAAAGACAATCTATTCTTCCCTTATAATGTCCTTAAGAATTATGAACTATTTGGTTTTTCCAGAAGTGTTAGCTGAATACAGATAAGGATATCTGCTGATGAGTTTGATCAATGCTGAAAACAAAATTGGATTTATTTATGCCCAAAATATACTTTAGGTTTAGGCTGATGGATGTCACTAATCAAAATCAGCTGGCCTCTGCACATAGCTAAGATGCGAAGAATGTCCCTAGGTATGTCTTCTGTACACCTACTTTTGTGCTTTGTAACTTTCCATTTCAGCTTAAGCCAAGGTTAAATAAGTAAACTTTTTTACTCATGAATGAGGAGGGACAGTACTTCTTACTTGTTCAAATCAAAGATCCTTTTTATTCTTTTACTTTTGTCATATAAAGTCATAATTTTATTTATTGTCTTATTCTATGTATACTGGGTACCAAACTGCTGTGAACATTGATTCAAAAAGTGAGCAAAAGCAGCCATAAAGTACTACATTAAGAGAAGTTAAATTATTACAATGATAAGTGTTATACAGGAGAGTTACAAGGAATGATGAAACTGTATCTTAGGGCAATTCATATACTGCTGTAAGGCTAGGACAGTGGCTGGCAAATAGTGGGCCCTTCGTGAAGTTTTGTTGAATGAATTTGACCTGATCAGGAATGGCCTACATAAGGAATTCCTCCTTCAATTCTGCTCTGGGGTTGAGGGAAGTTAATGAGTGGAGAGTTCAGGGCAGGGGTTCTGTGGGTCAAGAATGGTGCTGAGTTCCAGGAAGGAAGAGAAGGCCAGTGTTTCTAAGATCTAAGGAAATTACGTGATAACATAAATTATACACATGTGTGTATGTACATATGTACATATACACATAACACATACACATATTATATATACATATATATGCATATACATATTGAATGAAATATATTGAATATATTCATATTCAATATAATTTTATATATAATTTAATATTCATATATTCTATATAGAGAGAGAGATCTAACAAAAGATAAACTGAAGTGGGGAACTAGATAGGGATAAGATTGTATAAGGCACTGTGGGCCTATAAAAGGAGAATATCCCAAAGATAATGGGTAGCCTTTAAAATATTCTAAATGGGGACAGGAAACGAGTGACCTCATCAGTTTTATCTCTCTGCTTTTAGATATTAATCCATGGGAATACTTTCAATCCAAACTTCTAACTCACTTAAAGTTACCACCGTTCAGTGCTAAATTGAAAAATTCTGTACCATTAGTTTGGACATTTAGGATAGGATCTAAAGGATTAAAAGGAACCTGGGATCTCTATATAAATTTTGCCCCAAATACATTGAATATAAGAAAGAGTGAAGAACTTTGGGAAGTAGGAAGTGGGGCTAGAAGAACCTAGAAGGTAAAAGTGATCTTGAATCCTGGATAGAATGATATAACCTAAGACTTGGAGATTGAGAAGCTGGTACTGGATGAATATGCTCAAATGGCCACAGAAAGTGGAGAATCACAACCAAGAACATGTACCAGCCTTGCTTGTATTCAGTGTAGAATAGAGGCAATTTATAACTGAATTAAATCAGAAAACTCATGAAATTAAAACCATGAGGGGATGATACAAAGAAAAAAAAAATCTCTTATTCCATTATATTGGGTAGTAGATCAGAAGCAAGTATATACTTAATTATGCATAAGAATATTATCAAATGATACAATCGATTATTGATTAATGCATTCATTAATAATATTATCAAATGCTTAACAGGTTCTAAAAACACCAGTGAGCTAAACACATTTTGTGCTCCTAATTATCACACCCTGCTATAGTCTGTCATGTTTTGCCTCTTCAATTGAGAATAATCCCCTTAAGTAATTTAAATTAATAAGCCCTATTCTACTAGTACTCCCACAGTGTAATACAATCCTAGAAAATGAGAGGTTAAAATAGTCTTTTTGTTTAGGCTGAATCTGAACTCTGTACACATACAACTCTCCTACCCTCAAGTCTCTTCAGTCAGACTTGCTCTAAAGGGATTCCAAGCAGTGCTGATGGAGGACTATATTATAATCCAGAGTTGATTGTGTGATATTAGGCCAAAGATCTTTACATAACCTAAGCCTGTGACAAACGGTCCATTTCCAAAAAACAGGCCAGGGGAAAGCTGGGGATGCGTTCAGAACCTCTGCTAGATCCCTAAGTTTCAGCAAGGAACTCTATCCTGCAGAGCACTTCAGATCTCTCTTCAGTCAGACTTGCTTTGAAGTTTACCATGGTATTTTTAAGCCTGTCATCTAGTGCACCCTGGAGTTACCTATCAACACACGTGTTGAACTTGCCACAACTCAAAAAATTGTTCTATAATTTGTTGAGACCCCTGATTCTATTTATGGAAAAATTCCATACATAGGTTATGTAAGGATCTTTGGCCGAACATCACACAATCGACTCTGGATTATAATATAGCCTGCCATCAGCACTGCTTGGAATCCCTTTTGTGGGAGGAAGGGTTTTCAACATGTGTGATTCTTTTGGATATTCACATTGGCCAGAGTGGAATCCCAAGCAGAATGCTTCATTGGATATTGTTTATGACTGTGCTGGTTTCACTTCATTCTTAATATTCTCCCTTTCACTTGTGATCCACATCGTACTTCCAATGAGCTTTGTTACTGAACTTTTCAGATCTGCATGTAAATTGCCCTATTCTAGTTTCTGCCTCTCTCTCTGTGACTAACTTATTAGACTACTCTAATCCTGTACCATAGATAAATAAAAATTACTTATGTATACACATACATGTTTGTGTATGCATGTGTATATGCATATGTACAAACACATTCTCTCTCACACACACACAAAATAGGATGCAAAAGAAGTTATTTTAAATATTTTTCTTTTTTAAAAAAATATTTATTTATTTATTTATTTGACAGACAGAGATCACAAGTAGGCAGTGAGGCAGGCAGAGAGAAAGGGAAGCAGACTCCCTGCTGAGCAAGGGGCCAGATGCAGGGCTCAATCCCAGGACCCTGAGATCAGGATCTGAACCGAAGGCAGAGGCTTAACCCACTGAGCCACCCAGGCACCCTAAATATGTTTTTTGTAGGAATATATTTTTTTTTTAAAACTGTAACGTTTTGACTAAACTCTGAATGATATGAGAGTCTAAAATGACCCCTGTCCTGGAGGGGCCATCGAGCATCTTGGGGTTAAGTGTTGAACAGAGGGTTGGGTAGGATGATGATTGAAATGTTCTGGAGTGAGAGATGTACTGTCAGTTTGACAGTTCATTTCATGATCAGCTGAAACCTTTACTTTCTATTGATGAACTTGGTATTGGACAGCCCCAGACCTAGTGTCACGATAGTCCTCAGGTCACTTTTGTCAAAAGTGCAGCAGCGGGGCACCTGGGTGGCTTAGTGGGTTAAGCCTCTGCTTTCGGCTCCGGTCATGATCTCAGGGTCTTGGGATCAAGCCTTGCACTGGGCTCTCTGCTCAGCGGGGAGCCTGCTTCCCCCCTCCCCCCTTTGCCTGCCTCTCTGCCTACTTGTGATCTCCGTCTGTCATATAAATAAATAAAATCTTAAAAAAAAAAAAAGTGCAGCAGTCTACAAAGAGGGAGGCTTGTATTCTAACCCTAGTTCTGCAATTCTCTTTGAAAGATACTAGACAAACCTATTTCATTCAGTGTCCTTGGATTAAACTCTTCATTGAGTAGGTTGGATTTTCCTCCTTCTCAAATGTTGGTCTCTAATCAAAGAAGATAAAAAGAGATTTTCTGGACGTGCCCTATACCACTTGAATCAAAATATCTAGGAGTGGAGCCAGAAAGTCAGCATTTTTAGAGTAGGTCCTCCAGATTGTAACATAAAGCCCAGTCTAGGATTTACTATGCTGTAACAAGGCTGTGTCAATGTTGTCTGAGTCTCCATCACCAAGGACTTCTTGCATTTACTCTTTAGCCTTAATCTGTATTTACATCTGGCAGTTATCTAACATCATTTATTGTTTCTTTTTTTTTTTCCTTTTCTTCTTCTTCTTCTTCTCCTTCTTTTTTAATCTTGAATGCTATTAGCTCTGCTTGCGAAATACTCTGTTCACTTTTGCCTATCTAACTTGCACTATATTTTCATTTTTAACTTGGTATTTCTTCCTGTCTAAAGTCAAGACATGGTTAGAAACATCATGCATGTATCACACAGTACCCTCTATCTCACAGTCTTTCCATTTACTCTTTACTATCTGTGTACCTATTTATTACCCTATGTACATTTTAAAGATAATTGTTTATTTGTATCCCTCAATCTGAGAGCCAGGGCTATCTATATCTTATTTAACACTATATCCTAAACTCTTATTAGGAGGCCCAGAACAAATTTGTTAATGCTTTAATGGCTTGTTTGTGATATCATATATATACACATCATAAATATATATACATATATACATCTATATATACACATTTATATACATATGTATTATAATCAACTAAAGTTTTTGCTCAGTATGAAGATCCATGTAATTACTGATATAATTTAAGACAAGAGAAGAAAAAAATGTGATTTTTCAGTTTTGTCCCATAATGATATTTATTTTTTAAAGATTTATTTATTTATTTATTTATTTGACAAAGAGAGACAGTGAGAGAAGGAACACAAGCAGGGAAAGTGGGAGAGGGAGAAGAAGTCTTCCCATGGAACAGGGAGCCCGATGCAAAGCTTGATCCCAGAAGCTAGGGATCATGACATGACCCCCCCCCCATTAATATATTTAAAATGATATTTTTAAAAAAATCTTTAAAAATTATAAGATAGTTTTTAGAGCTGTAACTGCCTCTGTGGACCTCTGAGTTTCCAGAGAGGCACAGTATGGGAATCAGTGAATCACCCAAGTCTTAGTTCCCTTCTAGGGATAAAAATCTTGTGATTTTATCTTTCTATGAGGTAGTTATTGTTTTATTTTATTTTATTATGAGAGAGAGCATGAGCAGGGGCTCAGTCTCATGATGCCGACAACCAGATATCCCCTTACTCATTCTAGTTTTTGCCCTCTATTTTATATTGTCTTCATGTGTCTATCCCATAATAGGACCTGGACGTACATAACATCAAACAACAAAGAAAATTCAGTAACCTTCTAGTCCACATTCCTGGTTTCACAGATAAGTTAAACGAGGTTCTAAGATTATAAGTGACTGCCTTAAGATCATAGAATCAATTAATACCACTGAAATTAAACCAGGATTTCTTAATTTGGCACTACTGACATTTGGGGCTAGATTATTCTTCATTTGGGGGGCATCCTGTACATTGTATGAATACAAATATGTGTATTTATCAGCAACTTTGGCCTATACCCACTAGATGACAGTAGCACTCACTTGGTGACACATGCAAGTATCTCTTTACCAAATATACTCTGGGGAGCAAAATCACCCTTGGATGGGAATCACTGCTCTTGAGGGTCTAATAAATGAATTTCTCTTTCTTTTCATTTTGCCCCATCCCCTCACCCACTGCCACCAACCCAACTTAGAATTAGTATGCCTCCAACAGGAACAAATTACAACATGCTTTCCTTTCCACAGAAGTCAGAGTATGGTAGATTAAAGATGGCTGCAAATTGTGGGGGTGGGCTCAACAAATAATGTACCTCTGATGATGTTGCCTAAATGACAAGGTTAAGTCAGTCAGAGACCAGAGCTTCCTCTGCTTTTACATCCCTCCAGAACTCTCTGGTAGTGGCCCTGCCCCTTTAACAGTTTACTGAATAATCAATGAAATCTGATACTTCAGGGCCTATTTTTCAAATAGGTAAGGAATGGCAATTCCTGTTCTCATCAAAATGACTGGGAAAAAAAAAAAAAAATCCCCCACAAAATAGCCCTTTGAGCACAAAGCATTCTGCTTGTTGATTTCAGATACATTCATCTCAATTCAACTTGTTCTAATGATGACCTGATGTTTACGTGAGGTTGTAACTCCTGTTGTGGAGACGAATTTGTCATTCATTTTTAAAGTTTTCAGAATTGTGAAAGCATGTGGTTCCTATAAAACACTTTCATCCACTGACAACTCATGCACCCATTCACTGAAGAATGTACTCTGTACTGAGTGTCCTGCTATGTGTTCTGGTGATTAGAAGATATAATAATACAATAATGAAGGGGACATGACTGAACTCAAAGAGTCATGGCCAAGAAAGAAAAACAGACACAGTAAGTGTCCAGTGTGACAACTGTTACGATAGATGCCGCTTCTAAGTGCTGAATGTAACATATGACAACCGAGACCTGAAATATGACTGGCACACAAAGGAATAGGTTATATTTTGTGCTGGCCACATATCATGTGTAAAGGCAGAGAAGTATTAGCACATTCTTCTTTATTTGAATGGCTAGAAGATATCCAGCATAAAATAATGAACATAAGAATGTAATGATAAATTGTAGAGTAGAGGAATATTAGGGGGACAGCCAAGGAAAATGTCCTGGTTCCAGATAGATAAAGGTTTTCTATTTCAAGGAGAATGTGTGTTTTTTTTGTAACAATGAGAAATCACTAGTGTTTTAAGCAAGTATGTGACATGATAGATCCAGAGCTTATAAAATCATTCTGAGGATGTTAAAAGGAACACCACATTAAAAAAAACAAAAACAAAAAAAAACCTAGCATAATAGATAAGAATAAGATGACAAAAAGCTAAAGTAGAGAGGAAACAGCAGATGTGAAGAGACTAAGCAGAAAAGGACAATAGGGTGGGGAAGTGGGAAAAATATAGGGAAAAAAATCTAAGGATGAACTGATGGAATTTGGTTGCTACTCAGACATGAGGATAAAAGAACAGGGAGCATGGAACAGCAATAGAACAGGACGGTGGAGGACTGAAGGAGAGAATAAATAATTTAATTCTGGCCATGGTCATTTTGAGGAACCTGTGAAATATTTAGTTTGAGATGCTCAATGGAAACATCTAAAATTCATGGGAGAAATCTCAACTAGAGACAAAGATGTAGATACTGACAAAGATAGAAAGGGATGAAAAACATAACCTCCAGCAGGAAAAGAGCAACAAGAACAAAGGGCAATAGAATGGTGCAATAAAGCTCAACAGCTTCCATGTAAAAGAGTTTTTTTTTTTCCCCCATTGGATATGCAGAATTCCCACCACAGGGCTTTTTGGTCATTACGTTTCTCTGCCTGGAAACTCTGTTGTTCCCTTGAGAAAAATGTTATTCTTTTTTCCAGCTTCAAGTTTTTAATATTATCCATAAATAAGTAGATCCCTCTTATTCTGTCACTGAAACTTCTCGAATTCCACCATAGAATTATCTAAATGAGTAATTATATAGTGAATCATTTCTTTACTCAAGCATTGTCCATCTCTTCTAACAGATTGCAAGCTTCTTGAGACCATGGGCCACCAGGATTTTATTTATTGATACATCCCCATTGTGTGGCAGGGTGGCTAAGTAGAGTAGTCCCTCAAATATTGGGTGAAAGGGTTGGTGAATATTGGGCATATAGGCCATTAAATAGGCCTAACCCAGTTTGGAGCATGGTGTAAGGATTGGTCATTTCTTTGACACCAAGAGATATCCTGAGATTAAGTCTGCCAAATTTGATTTCTTAACTTCAGATTTGACATTCTTTATTTTCTCCCCTTTCTCTTCCAGGAATCCATAAGCAAAGCCTGTAGCCTTGGGAGAGACATTTGTTTTATTCTTATTGTTGCACCATAGATTCCCTTCTTAGCTGAGAAAAAGGTCCTAAGCACCAAATATTATCAACGAATAAGGAATACTTGTTGCGGAAGAGGAGTTGTACTTTTTAGTGAAATTATGCAGCTGCAATCTTGTGACATTAAACTCAGTTCCTAAATGTCACTACATGTGAGAAAGGTCAGACTTTGTAGAATAAAGTCAGTCAGTCCTGTCTTTCTAAAAGACATTAGATATATTAGATGGTCCAAAAAAAAAGTTGATCTTTTTCATCTAATCCATAGTTAGGAGAATTTAGATTCTTGCTGAAGACATCCTGGGCTATAAAACCCCATGATATGAATTTCTCACATCCTATGGACCCATCTCTTTCCCTCCATGGAATATCCTGATACACAGTGCTCCCTTTACTCTTCTCTGTCTTCATTATATCAACTACGTATTTTAACACTACTGTATCAATGACTTTATCTGCCTGTCCTACTAATGCTACTCTGATTTATTTAGAAACATAAAAACTGGCACAACTCATAAATAAAATTATTGTACATGAACTGATTTCTAAATACTGCTTCTAAATACTGCTCCTTTGTTTCCCTTAGGTGTTAAATGGAAACTATTTTTTAACCTTTGTTGGTAGTCACACGAGTTAAACAAAATGCTCCAAGAAAGGGCCTATCACAGTGGCTGATATTATAGATAACTGATAAATGCAAAAATCTCTTCCTCCTTAATGATGCATTAAGTTTGAGTTAGTGTGTAATCTGTCCCATTTGTAATGACATTTTAAACATTAATTCTAAGTGTAGCCTATAGTGTGCTCTTGGGTACTCATTAAATACCCAATAGTTATGAAATTCAATTAGCAACATTTAGGCAATGAGCTTATCTCTCATGAATCCAATTTATTGCCTCGTATCTTGGCCACTATTTGCTCTCCCTTATTTACCCAAGACATCAAGGACATGGATACTTAAGCCAAGCTCTCTAAGCCATATTTCAGATCGGCTGTCACAGACCTCCACATTTAACTTACTCTATAAGCCTCTAAACTATATCTATGTAATGAACATTTTCTCAAATCCTTTATGCTCTAGACCTGAGCTAAATGATTAGGTTAAAGGTAAATCAGATGTAATTCCTGTAGACCAGGTATAAACCAAAACTGCCATCTTTTCTTTACAATTCCCTTTTGTAAGGAAGTAAATTTATACCCATTTTATAAATAGGAAAACCGTGGCACAGAGAAGTTAAAAAGACTAACAACAACGTTTCACAGAGAAGATTCTAAGGTAGTCTTCTTAATCCCAAATGACATTTTTTTGTAACTCCATGGAGAACAATCCAGTCCTAGGTTCATGCTGAAGAAGGGGTAGGAGTTGAAGTTTTCCTAACAAAAAAGCAGTAAAGTAAAAGATTCTTCTTGATTACTCCAAGCTCAGAAAAACTCCAACTCTAAGTTCACCAGAAAAGGTGAAAAAAAGTTTATAGGAAATGGGTTTTTTTATTTATTCATATTTTAATTAGTCTATTAGCATGTAGAGGTAATGCACTTTAACGGGACCTTGGCAGGAAAAGTACATTTTAAACAATAAGAAACCAGGAAAAACATTGAACATAGCTATTACTTTTGGCAGGAGTCTTTTCTTACATTTTTTTTTTCTTTTTGTTTCGCCTCTCTGGTAACAAAAGGGGGAAAAAGTTTAAATGGGAGAAGATTGCATAGAGTTGGGGATTAACATATTTAATTTACATAATGTCAGTGTGTTAAAGACTATGGAGGTGCAGTAGTATAAAATATTCTTAGTTAAAAAGCAGCTCAAAATAGGAACCTCTTTATTGTGCACATTTCACCAAGTTCATTGTGCAGCTAAGTTAAAAAAGAACACCATTTTCTCTGCAAAGGCATCATGAGATATACATGGTGGTATAATTATTTAGGAAAAAGAGTAGTTCTTCATTTGATTCACTCCCCAGGTGATGTAATGAAAACATCATTGATGATATAATTTGACCCTCCTGGCCCGTCAAAATGGTAATGTCCACATAGAAACATAGCACCAGATTTTAAATTTTAATAATACATAGTCAGTGATGTGGGAAAGTCTTTTTTTTTTTTTTTTTTTTTTTTTTAAAGTAGAGTCATCAAAATCTCCCTCTGTGAAAGGCACAGCGGGCTGCATAGTTGCTCTCCCTCTTGGATGCCACTAATGCTGGCTGGCAGCTTTCACTCAGAAAGAGTTTCTATAGAAAGACCACAGTGCATTCTTCTTACCCAGCATGTTTAGCCTAATGCCTGCATTGGAACAGCATTCCAGGAGTCTTAATTCATAAGTGCAGCAACTTAAAAACTAGTCTCTTTCCAAAACTCAGCTCTCCTTCAGCCAGGTGACTTTGGCTTGCTTTTTATCACAAAGTTGTTGTTTGGAAGCGAGGGAGGGGGAGAATGAGGATCAATGACCCAGAGTTAAGATCAATGCAGCATAATGATAACAACATGGCATTGGAGTAACTGAGTTCAAAGACTCCCTGGAGTGGAGAAAATGCTTTGTCCCTTGCATCTCACTTTCTTTCAGGTATAGGGAACTTCAGTGTTGTGATATTCATGGGTGCTCTCCATTCCTACATATTCTTTATCTTGGAGAATCCTGAGTGACAATCATATGAGTAAATTTGAGAAAAATGGAGTCATCAGCTCTTAGTTGCATTTCTGCCTCTTGAGTTCAAGTCAACATGTGTCTAATACTCCTACAAGCCTTCTTACTTAGATAGACATGTTCTAAGTGATTAGGCCTGTGTCCCTGGCTCATACCCATTTGGGACCGGGTAACTCCATTTAAAATTCTGTGTAAATAGTAACAAGCTCATCCAGCTAATGGATCTAATGTTGCATCCTCTGATCTTATCCTTCTTTGAAAAAAACCAAAGGTATATTGTGGTTTCCATATGTATTCTTTGTTCTATTACCAGGTTGTTCCAAACCCATGTTTGAAAATGAGTGCTATCTATATTATAGATACCTATTCAGAGTTCAGTCCCCATCCCCCCAAAAATTATATTGTTGACCAGGACAAGTCTGGGTGCTAAGTCTGTCCTAGACAGGAATGTCCAGAATGATTGTTTTTTTATATGATTATATTCATAACCTGTCCTTCCTTAAAATGGTGCTCCTAAATGAAGAGAACAAATTTCAGTGTCTCTGGCTCCATACATACCTTTAATGATTTGGTCATTCTTTTCATTTCCCCACATTAGTATTTCCCCCAACTTCTGTATCCCTTCAGGCTTTCTATCTGGAATGATTACAACTTTCTTCTCCGGTGGATAATTTCACCTGGCTCATCTTTCAAAGCCAAACTCATATGTTTTCTCTTCTGAGAAATTTTATTAATTTGTTTTTATCTCTGTATTCTCAGGGCTCCTTATTCATATCTTTACAATTCATTCATCACATTGTAACATAATTAATTATGCGTGTGTTGTGTTTTTTTTCCCCCCTTCCTGAGGAAGTTATGACCCTTAGAGGATAGAGACGATGAATTTACCACTTCTCTCCTTATGGAGCTTGAAAAACACTAAGTATTAAATATATATGGAATACAATCCATAGCACTTGCAGAAAGTGTAATTTGGATTTATAAAGTGTGAAATAATTTTTTAAAAATCTCTATTATTTAAAAAGAAAAAAAAACTCCTTTAAGATACAGATCATCAAACCCTTTGTTTTACCTTAGTATCCTTATGTCCTTTGCATTTATGTTGTTAGTTTCTTCTCCCTTTAACTTAATAACTAGGTGTTGGTTACTTGTGCTTATAAACCAAATGTTGATCCTTATGTGATCAAATTATATACAACTGAATAATGAATGTGTTGTATGGTATTACAACTGCTTTGTGATATTAGAGAACAGTTTTTTGGAGAAACTCTAATTTAAGAAAAGAACTTTTTTCTATAAACATTATCTAGTGAAAGTTAATAATTTTATAGAGAGAATTCATCAATACAAAATATTTTAACATTAACAATAAAATGACAAATAATAATAATTATTACATGTCAAAGACTTTTTAAAGCAGTTCACCAATATTAAATCACTTAGTGTTCAGGACAACACTGTTCTATGTCTTCATTTCCCCCACTTTATAGCTGAGAAAAATGAGCTGTCCAGGTAGGAAATATCTCCATTAGTATCTGAATCAAGTAAACCAAATCCAAGTCTCATACCCCAACTTAATGTCACTATTGTGGAAATTTAAAAAAAAAAAATCCTCATATAATTTTAGCATAGTTCATGCGTTTTACTTATAGTTCTCAAATGCCATGAAAGGGCACAGGTCTGAAATAATATTTTTTTCTTGTTTCCCTTCTATTCTCACAATATCATAACTACTCTAGCATAGCATAGCTACTTTTTAAATTTCTTGTGTTTGTTCATGGGCTCTGTAAATTCTCCCCAAATCCCAGTCAATGCATGTCTTTTCCTACTCACTCTTCTCCCTTACCATCTCACAGTTCCTTTGACCAAAGTCCAAAGGAACAACCAAGAAAGAAGACTCCTCCTCACTTCAAATATTACTTTCTTAAGAAGGTTAGGCCCAGCTAGCCAAACTAAAGCATCTCCCTCTCATCCTCTAACCCATGACCTCCTTTAAACCTGTTAATCCCTGATTTTACTTTATTAAATGACCAGTTACATGAGTGCTGTCTGTTCCTCATTCCTTCTAATACATAAGTTCCTTAAATGAAAAACAGATCTTCATTACCACTCAGTCTAAAAACAGAGCAAAACAAAGACTAATGAAAAACACTAGTCTGACTAGCGTGTATAGAGGGTAAAGAAAGCTTGAGGACTTTGTAGTTAAGGTTGGTGGGAGAAAGAGCTTGAGGACATTCACATTAAATAATTTTATAATAAGTGTTAAATTTTAATAGTGATTTTTATATAATATTATATATTAATATGTGTAGACTATATATACCCACATAGACCTAACATTCATGTCTAGATATACTATACTGTCTATTAACTCACATACCATGAATGAGCAAAACAGGTAAGCCCTCACATAGTAAATAAGAAATTAATAAATAGGAAATAAGTATGTGGGATGCAGCTGAAAATCCAGACAAAACATAGTTTAACAACTGTTATCAAATTTTTGATTCCTTCTCCATGTCCTGGATAAAGAATATCTCTAGTTATTGTTGTAAATGTAGACAACACTTGACTCCAATATTAAGAATGAATCATTCATTACATATTAGGCATTGAGTATAATATTCTGTGTATATTGTTCTTTCTGTTTTTTGATTCATAACCATGCTAATGAGAAAGGCATTTTTATTGCTCAGATAAATTTGGGGAAACTGAGGCTTAGAAAGGTAATTGGATTGCTCTAGCTTAAGGAGCGGGGATTCCTGCCTAAGTTGGTGAATTCAAAAGTCTATAGTCTTAGCCATGATGCTGTATCTTATTGAATATCATAAAGTGTCCAGTACAAAATTGGGCAAATCTAGAAATTAACAACCCTCATCCATCCACACTCTGTCCTAGCCCTGTCCAGAACAGACAGTTAAAAGAAAGCATTTATCTCTTATTTGTCATTGTGATGAGTGAGACCGATATTGTAGGTGTTTATTTTTACTTTCTTGCCGCAAATCTGCCACACATATACTGAATGCTTTTTCCCATTCTCAGTCTTCCATGTCAAGAATAATTTTCATATCAACTAATAGTACATCGGGGACATTTTGTTTACAGTTATTTGCATCTGCCAGAAATAAGGGCTGTTCTTGTTTTACAGTACAGTCTTTGGGTTGGAGTGCTTACAATACTTGGCAGCTATATTCCCAGGAGCAAGGCAATGGATTCTAAAAGAAATTTAACATGAGAACAATACACCCCTGGCAACAGTAGTCAAGACAGCATATTGTGTTTATTTCTCCAAACTTGTAAGGCTTTAGATGGGAGTCTTCCCTTATTACTAGCACTTTGCTGTCATTTAAATCTGCTTACAGTATACAAATCTATGTGAAAAGTTGGAAGGGTAACAATTAGAGAAGAAATGGTGCCCTTTTAACCATCCATTTTCTGCACGAGATTTTACTCTCCTTCTGTATATTTATTTATGGTAACTGCTTTTAGAATAACAGTGAACTAAAGATGATACAAGGAACAATAGGTATTATTTATTGTGTGTAAGCTCTCTAAGAATCAGACAAAATCTGTATTTTCTTTATTGTATTCCAAAAACAGGTGGCACATTGTAGTATACACTGTAGCCTTAAAAATTGCCAAAGAATTACTGGCCTACTTCTGTTTCATCATCTCTCTGTATCTATCTTACTTCCAAAAAAATAGTAGTATCAACACCCTTTTGCTGATTAGAAAACACTGCCTTGTAAAGATATGTCCAAATTCATATAGTAATTTAATAGAAAGTATTTTCTTGGGGCGCTTGAGTGGCTCAGTGTGTTAAAGCCCCTGCCTTCGGCTCAGGTCATGATCCCAGGGTCCTGGAATCGAGCCCCGCATTGGGCGCTCTGCTCAGCAGGGAGTCCGCTTCCTCCTCTCTCTCTACCTGCCTCTCTGTCTACTTGTGATCTCTGAGTGTCAAATAAATAAATAAAATCTTTAAAAAAAAAAAGAAAGTATTTTCTTTTCTATCTTTTTCCAGAATGACCCTCAGACTTAAGGCTTCCATTTTCAAAGGCATTTTTCTTGTGATATTTTTTCAATTATTGAATGTTTTGAACATGGTAAGACAGTGGAAAGTCCCCATAAACCTTGGAATTACAAAAGCTAAGGCTGAATTCCAGTATTGTATATTAGATGCACAACTCCTTTCTAATTTTCCCATCTTGAAATCAGATGGTAAAGATATTATATAGATATTACACTTATGAGAAGCAAGTAAACAATATCAAAGTCCCGACACCTAACGGACTCTTAACACTTATTTATATTTTGTCCCTATTGGGTCATGTTTCTTTAAGTACTAATCACAGATTCTGGTTAATGAACAGTGCCTAATGAATTCTCAGTGAAGGCCAAATGAGGAACAATGTGTTTGTTAATATCTGACCAGGTTAAAAACAGATGGAAATATATCCCTCTATCTTTTCTTATGTCTGAATGCAACACAGTCAGGAATAAAGAATAAACTGGATTACTACATCTTCCACCACTAGTTACTAAAACGTTGGCCTTTTCAAGTTATGAGATTTCTTAACCTTATTTTTCTCACCTATAAGTTTAGCCTACTAATAGATACAATTAAATGAAAAAAACTCAGTGAGTCACCCAGGATAAGTGCATCATAAAAGAAACTTGATACAGGTTTGCCTTTATTTACACAGTTAGGTATATGGAGCTAACACAAACCCACAGAACTAAGTTTTCCTAAAATTCTGGCATGGTAGAACAGAGATGACTAGAGGGTTTTGCTTTTCTTCCTTGTCTTTATTCTTTATTTTCCAGTTTTTCTAAAAGAATACTTACCCTTTTTCTAAAATCCTGTACATTAGGATTTCTTTAATATTATTCTTTGTATCTTACTACAAAGTTTATAAGCCACTATTTGCATATTTCCTCATGTTTCATCAGACACATATGCTTTATAATTTTATTTAGTTTTTATAAGATTTAGGTTTTTGGTTTCTTTCTTTCTGAAATAGCATTAGGGTGAACATCTTGTTTTGGTTATTTGTAAGAAAATAAGTAGGGTGCCTGGATGGCTCAGTGGCCTTTGGCTCAGGTCATGATCTCAGGGTCCTGGGATCCAGCCCCCATTGGGCTCTCTGCTCAGTGGGGAGCCTGCTTCCCCTTCTCTCTCTGGCTGTTTGTGATCTGTCAAATAAATAAATAAAATCTTAAAAAAAAAAAGAAGAACATTATTTATTTACCTATTATATGTTAATCTGTACATGTTAAGAGATATCTTTAGGGCAATATCATCTAGTTACTTCCTCCAAAGTCTTTATCAAAAGGAAGATACTACTATAATTGCTATTCTGCTTTAGAACACAAAGCAAGGTCAACGTGAACAGGAAGACATTGTTTAAAGGCTAATAATCAGAGGGAGAAGACTTACTCTTAAGTGTTTGATTTAGGAAAGCATCTTTATAATGCTTAGTTAATGCATTAATTTTATACTTGGTAAGTAATGGACATCAAAAAAGAATTATGTGATCCCCAGTGACCACACATTAAAAAAAAAAAAATCTTAATGACTGCTAAGCTTTCAAATTAACTCATTGTTCTTTTGGCAACTCAGTGTGTGGATTTGACAGAGGAAAAAAAATGTAGGTCACTCTAAAAAGTAGATAAGCTAAAATTTGTGTTAAGTAGATCACATTACTATATGTCTATTGGAAGTAGACCGGTGAAAATTTAGAGCTGTAATTAGAAAAATCATGTAGATGTTTTTTTTAGTTGCTGTAGTGGAAATGTTGTCATTCTAGTTTCTTCTTTATAAATAATACCAGATGGATTGAAGTCAGATGATCTTTTTAAAAGAAAAATAAATAAATTCAACAAATATTAATGTTTTATTATTTTGTTTGACTATAAGAATTGAACAACATAAAACATACCCCACCCCCCCCCACACACACACATTGCAGTTTGCATTTAAAAATATTTAAAAGTGCTCAGGGCACCTGGGTGGCTCAGTTGGTTAAGACTCCAACTCTTGAGTTTTGGCTTAGGTCATGTTCTCAGGTTGCTGAGATCCAGTGGGGGTGTCAGGCTCTCCCTGCCTGAGATCCTCTCTCTCTTTCTCCCTATGCCCCTCCTACTCCCTGCTCCCCACCAGCCAAAAGAAAAAAGAAGAGGAAGAAGAAGAAGAAGGAGGAGGAGGGGGAAGAGGTGGGAGTGAGGGGGAGGGGGAAGAACACATGGCAAAGGCGAAAATATGCCTTTACTTGAATCATTTGCATTGAAACATGGTTGATATAAGATAGATCATGCAATAGCTTTTTGCAAATATCTGAAATATTTGGTGGCTGATCTTCAGCCACCCTTTGTATTAACCTTTGAGATTCTCATATGTGGAGAAAGACTGCAACAGAATTAAAGAGATAGACCTCATAGAATCTAAGGTTCTTTAGAGTTTCTCATTCTGCAGATTCAGAATTACCAAAGTCTCAGTGAAAGGCCATTTTACCTGAGACTATAACAGTGTGTACTACTGTGATAAGGACAGATTCAGGGATGTGCAGGTAGTTTGCTGAATGATTTAAAGGAGATATTTGTGTGGACAATTTATTTCGCTTTCAGTTTCAAATTTTAGTTCCATGCCCCCTTTCATCCTGCAGATAGTGTAATAACTGTGACCTCAATTCACAGCTAGACTCTCCCTATACTGACAGAAGTGCATCTGGGAATAAATGGCCTTGCATTGCCATGTCAAGAAGTGCGATGTAGGGAAAAGATAAGGAAAAGAGGACAGGAAAAAAGACCTGCTGGCAATTCCTCAATTCTTCAAACCCTAGAAGTGAGAAGAAACTGATTTCTGGTTATATATTGTGGAATAAAAAACTACACACACCTTTAGTTTATTTTAAATGGATCTCAATATATTATGGGCCAGGGCACATCAGGGACCACTTGTCTCTGTTCCTGATGTCTCTGATCTGGTGGAGTGACTTAAGTACTTTGTGGGGTGTTTGTTTGTCTGTCTGTCTCTCTTTCTTCCTTTCCCCATACCACTTTTCATGTGGCTAGTTTGGGCTTTCTGACAACATGGCTGCCTCAGAGTACTCAGACTTATTCCTCAATGGCTTGCTGTGCCACAAAACTAAGACAGAGGTTGCCTGTCTTCAAAGGTGGGTACTGAGCTAGCATAGCATCACTTCTGTGATACAGTATTTGTCAATGTGGTTAAAGGCCTTCTCAGATTCAAAGGAAGGTGATATATATCCCATCTGTCAATGGGAGAAGTGTCAAGATTCTTATGACCATTTTAAATCTGTCACAATGTAACTTCAAATTATTCCTTCCATAAAAACTCCAAAAATGTGTTCTAAATGTTCTGTTGGAAGCATCAGTATTTCACAGGGTTGGATAGATAAGGGGAAAGAGATGAAGAGAAATAGAAAAAAAAATAGATGGCAATTTTTTAAAATATTTTATTCATTTGAGAGAGAGTGAAAAAGAGCAAGAAAGAACACAAGTGGTGGGAAGGGGCAGAGGGAGAAGTAGACTCCCTGCTGACCGTGGAGCCAGACATGGGAAGTGGGGCTCTGATCCCAGTACCCAGAGATTGTGACCTGAGCCAAAGGCAGGCATTTAACGGACTGACCCACCCATGTGCCTGAAGATGGCAAATAAAATTAAAGCTATCCATTTGAGACCTAACCTCATTGCAATTTTTTTTTAATTTATATTAAAATCAACATCTATGATTTGGGTTCTTCTAGCTGAATTTTTGGGACCTCATTTCTGCTCTTACATCATCATTTTTATAAGCATCACTGTTGCAATTTTTTGTCTTCATTTCCAGATTGTTTAAAGGGAGACTATGCCTCACTCGAAATCCTACTCAGTCACTTATTAATAACCTTAGGAAATACATCAATCACTCTGAGCTTCAATTTTGTTATCTGTATAATGGTGGTAATAAAAGTATTTGCCTCACTGGGTGGTTGTGTAGAAGACATATGTTAAGTTATATGCAATGACTACTGTTGGGCACAAAGCAGAAATTTCATGGGATTTTGCTGAAATAATTTGCAGCTTCTCAAAGTAGGGACCTCACTGGAAATATCCAAGTGTTTTGGGAGAGCAGGGTGATTAAATATGTGTGAATGAAATAAACATTTTGATGATTTGAATGCTTTAGTAGGGAAAGGTATCATCTCTTCTATATTTTACCTGGTTGGTAGTTGATACTATCTGTTCCCTTGGTATAGATGATCTTTTTTTTATGCTGTGGCTACAAAGTTTCTCTATTTGGCACAGACTTAGCTTTTTTTTTTTTTAAGATTTTATTTATTTATTTGTCAGAGAGAGATTACAAGTAGGCAGAGAGGCAGGCAGAGAGAGAGAGGAGGAAGCAGGCTCCCTGCTGAGCAGAGAGCCCGATGCGGGACTCGATCCCAGGACCCTGAGATCATGACCTGAGCCGAAGGCAGCGGCTTAACCCACTGAGCCACCCAGGCGCCCCCAGACTTAGCTTTTTAACTCCAGACTGGTATATAATTGATTGTACAGAAGTTCTTTGAACCCTTCATGTCTCATATTCAACTTACATCATGAGGATTTTTTTTAGCCTTCAGTTTGATCATGCAATTCAAGAAATAGAGCAATAAGTAAATCAGAAAATGAAAGCCCCTTTAACTTTATCTGCAAATTAAAAAAAAAAAGCCACTAATAAAGATTTTGGCATCTATACTTTCAGATGTATTTCTTTTCATGTATAGCTAGGGAAATAAAGATAGACGGGTAAAAATATGGAGGAGTTGAATAGGTTTATTTGGCCAAGAAAGTAAATTTATTCCTATCCCATATGATTTGAAGATCAAATCAATAAACTATGTGAAAGTGGTACATAGTATTTTCTGATCTGTTCTATAAAATTATACATTATGGCATCCTTCATATTGAGTTCTTATCCCTCCACTATGATTCTGGATTTTCATCACTTCAACGAACAATATTCTTATTTACTGAAAAACATAATTATTTATTCAATGTGTATACTATGTATCCTTCTTTATGTGCTAGATATGTGAAAATGAAGTATACTTCCTTAGAAGATTATAGGAAAGAGGACAATTGATGAAATCATGTACTGTTGGGAGTCATGCGCAAGCCTTCAAGGCAAAATAGAACAAGGTGCTTAATCACTAATATGGTGATGCTTTATATTATTTAATGTTTTGATCGGTAATCCTTTATTGTTGAAGCTTAGTCTAACTGTACTGCAAAATCCTCAAGAGCACAGGCTATGGAAGCAGAATTTCTGAGATCCAATTCTATCTTTGACAGTTATTATGACATTAGCCAAATTGCTGCATCTGTAAGTCTCAGTGTATGCATCTGCAAACTCTTATGTTGTGAGAATTAAATGACAAAATACATGTAAAGGACATGGAAGAGTGCCATGCATACTGAATACTTAGATGCCAGTCAAAATTAAAAGGGGAACATAAGGAAATGGGGAAAAGGAGGGTAGTTCAGTGAAGGTCTTTTAGACCACCATAAAATATGGACTGTAGCATTCCAAGTGATGGTTTCTGTTGAGAGATTTTGGCACAGAGTGCTGTGGTCAGGATTTAGATGAAAGAGAAGGTAGGAAGAATGTAAACTCCCACAGAAGCAGAGCTCATTAACCAGACACCACCTCCTGAGCAAGGGACCTCTAGTGGTACTTGGTGTGACTGAATGAATGCCTAGCAGTTTTCCTTTCCATTGTATAAAACTTTCCATAGCCATGGGTTTTCAAATATCTGTTATGTGATTCAAAGACTAAAAAGACTTCCCACACCTTGCCATTCTCCAGGTGAGTGTAACAGCCCCAAAATATGTTTTGGATTTCAAGCTCAGGATTAAATTTGGGAATAATTTCTAATCATTAGTGTATGATCCAGGTTCTGCTTTTTTTTTTTTTTTTTAATCTCAACTTTCATGCAAGCTCCTGACTATGCCGTACCACAATAATTTTAAAAAGGACAGTTTCCTTACTTTTTTATGGGTAGCCTCCAAGTATTTGTAAGAATATTATTTAGAGAATCAAACAGGCAATTATCTAAATCAAAGAGGTTTAACTTAGTGAATGTTCTACATACTGAAGTTATTTTGACTTTGATGTTCAAGTGAGCCTAAATGCGAATGTCCATGTGTCATGTATAAATAGAGTTTATACATTGTCAGTGAATCTATGTTGTCGATCCCACAATAATTTTTTATAAGTGATTCCCAAAGTCCATCTCTGAGTTTGACCCGGGTGAAGCCAGTGCCGTCTGTTCATGGGCAACAGAGAGCTGAGATTGAGGAGGCAGAATGCAAAGGTTCAATATTCAGTTACTGAAAGAAATTTCAGATTTAATGAGACACAAATAAAAACAGATAATTGTGGCTGTGGATCCGAACGGTAAGGTGTGGAGTCCATGCATGACTGAACAGGAAAAGTGCTGCTTCCTGTAGCACATTAGAAGACTGCCAGACAAGTGTGATTAAGGCAATTTAAACATGAAATTTGATTATGAATAAGAGGATTCCCCTTCTTTCCATTCACGTTACGTGAGGGAAATTTGTGAGTGGTCTTAATTAAAAATAACTGGAACCTGATTGGCAGTTGGGCATTAGGTTGGAAACTGGCAGCTGCTAACAGGAGAGGAGATGGAGAATTAATCACAAGTGAAAGCTTTGTCAGAAAAAAGGACTGGGTGCGTGCAGTCAGTCATCCATCCTGCGCCTCCACAATCGGCAATTCTCCTGAGGATGCAGCCTGCTAGGCTGGCTTCCGCAGTATGGCAATCAATATCACACTTCTCAAACATAGAGTCTAAAGTGATGCAGAATGTTGGCAACGGTATGCAGGTGTGGATAAGGCAAAATTCTGACTTGCCCTATCACCAAACAACTCTATCTTCTCTGCATTTATGATTTCCTTTAGAAGTCAAACTGTAAAAATTAATATTACACTCTCACTATGATAATGAAGAGGGAGGAGGAGGAGGAGGGGAAGGATAAAGGCAGGGAAAACTTTCTGGAACATTTTAAAGGTCACATAACTCTTCTAATAGTTTTCTTTTTTTAAATAAAAACTCAGTGTGATAACAGATGGGTTTAGCATAAAAATGAAATAGGATAAACATAGATAACCTGAACAATCTATCACTATCATTAAACTATAAGAATGAGAATAAAGTAAACTTTCAGTATTTAATAATACAAACCTTTTATGTTCTTGCATTGCACACACATGGTATCATCCAAGGTAAATACAATGAGATAGGTGTTATTACTGCCATTTTATGAATTTAAAAAATGGCACCCTGATAATCAGTAGGGTTTAAATCATAATTTGTAATCATAATGAGTGTATGGTCTAGATTATGTCAATTTTCTTTCTCATTTAAAACATTCTCTGTTTCTCTCTCCTATCTCTTTCTGCAGTTATCTCTGCTTTTTCTGCTTGTGCTAGCAAATGGCCAGCTATGGCTTTCCCAGACCTGCCTTCATATCACCTCAGGTTTAAATGATTTAAGATCTTGTTAATGAATTTCGGAATTAGGATATGCACCCAGACTTGGATTCTTAATTCAGAACAATTCAAAATTTTATATAAATAAAGAAGTTGAAGGTTAAGTTACTTTCCCCCGGTAGAAGGAATAGAAAAATAAATTAAAAGGGAGAAGCTGGGATGATATTGCAATGTAATAATGGGACTGAAGATAAGTCACAGAGGAGTGTCTGTATTACATTAATACATAACTTCTCCGCTGAGATTTTTGGCTCCTAATGTAACCTTGAGATTTGTGTTATATGAAAACACATATTTATGTAAGGAATAAGATAAAATCTGGAATTTCTATGATCTTCTATTACCTAGAAAAGCTATAGGAAAGACATTAAATAATAAATGGAATTGTAAACCTGTTGTAGGTATTTAATAAATTTGAATGACCGAATGACTGAATTAATGCAGTCTCTCCAGAACATAACAGTAAATGAGATATTTTATGTGTTTGAAATACAACTCAGAGTATTCAAAACATTTAAATAGGTTCAGTGAGGCTTGACAAGCCATGAGTATGAATGATCTCTTTCTGTAACACTGATGGTAAATTAAAACAAAATGAAACAAAACAAAACCCAACAACAAACACAACAAACTCCAAAAAACCCATGAATCATAATAAAAAAATAAAACATCTAGTAAGGGAATGAAAATAGTACTTCTAAAGAACTATGTAAAGAATGGTGACATTTATGAATCATATCTACTACTTGAAGCTTTATGGATTAAATGCCTTTGTGTGTACACATCAGTCTGTAAGTGCTTCAGAGAGAGCTGACACACGAACAATGTAGGTGGAACTTTTTCATTTCTTTCTTGCACCTCACCCTTTTCCCCTTGTGTGATATTTTTTTCCCTTCTTCTTTCTGCTTCCTCTTTTATTTATTTTCTTTCATAATCCCCACCTGAAATATAATTATTGTTCTCTTGGCTTTACAGAAAAGAAAACTGTGACTTAGTACCATTAAACAACTTGTCCAGAATCTTAATTAGTAACTGTTGGAACTGAAACTTATACCTAGCTTGGTCGGTGTCCAAATCAAAAATGTGTCCACATTCAAAAATATTTCCTCCCCTCTCAAATTCTAGTCCATTTTCCCAATTTTGTCATTTATGGATGGAGATCTCGAACTCTGGTTACTGAATTACTGAGGAGTCCAATTTAGTTTTAGTTTGAGAATTGCTGACATATGAGTCTAAATATTTCACCAAGCCTACTGCCATTGCATCAAAGCAGCCTTTGATAAAATAGCATCATATTTTTCTAACATGATTCTTCAAGGATAGATCATGTGAACCAAATCTATAGGTTTATGTGAACCAAATCTATGGTTTGTCATCTCCATGTCTTATGCCATTTTTTATTTCCAGAAATTGCCTAGCTGGGATATAACCTGTACAGTGCAACTTAAAGAGACTTTTTATGGAACCCAATTGTAAGAAAGTCATTTGGGTCTCCTGTGAGCCTGGAATCAAGGAGTGAAATGCTATTGGATTGATGGTGACTGTGGTCTTCTGAGGACACCATAATCTCTTATCTCTAATTCTCTTTCTCTTTTTCTCTTCTCTTTCCACAATCACTTTTGTCTGCTTTTTCTGTTTCTTCAAGCACGTGACCAAATATCCCACAGGCCTGATTACACATTGCCTCTGATTTCAAAGCAGAGCCTGACTGAACAGGATAATGTTGGATTTCAAACACCTAGGATAAAGAATATGATAGAGCCTTCATGGGAGGGTGGGAGGTTTGCCTCCGATCCAATCAGCAGTGGACTGGAGTAGGGTCATAATACCCTCTGACATCTTGGATGAGGTTGTGATGGTCAACTGAGAAAGCAATGTAGGCCTTGAAAATGAAAATGAAGGACTGGGGAAGAAATGATTAGCCTCTCTGGATCCAGGGTTGTCAGATTTAGAAGTTTAGTTAAGAAATGTCCTCAAAAGCTCATAAAATGAAGGGCATGAGACAAAAGTTAAAATAACTGAAATATACATCTTGACAAGCATAATATGTAATTTCTCATTTTCATTCCTTAACACATCTATTTAAGACAAGATAGCCATTGCATCCATGGTTGGCCTTAGTCCTTCCTCTATCTGCTAGAAGAATTTCTGAGGAAGTGAATGAGAAAGAATAAGAGAATGAAGAAAAGGAAGTAGGTTGTTTAGAGGATGGAGAAAAAAGGAAAGCTACCCTGAAGGACATAATACATCAGGGAATGGGAGAATGAGAAAGAGATACAGGACATTAGAAGGGGATGAAAGACCTCAACTAGCATGGATACAAAGAAGAAATATATACAGTATTGTTGTGTTTTATGAGTTTAATCCTCCTTAATAGTTCTCAGCTTAGTAATGAAAGACTGGATTGTTTTTTATGAACTGTGCCATAATTGAAACTAACATTTCTTGATCCAGGATTTATGGAATAAGGATTTGACTAAAGGAAATTGCTATGAGTATTTTCAAATTTGAAGATGGAATGTCTGTGTGAGGAACATTAAATGCTCCAAGGACTTTACAGTTTTTTATTTGACCTTTGAAGGGGTTTGAGAAAATAGGTTCTAGAGTTACTGGCTGTGGTAGTGAAGGGTGAAGAGAGAAGATGTGGGTGAAGTAGCACTGATTCCCTTCTCCATGCCAAAGTACTAAATAGAACTTTTATGTAGTTATTTATTCCCAAATCCCTCTGAACCCCTTAACCCTATTTTTAGGCAAGATACTGAAACTAAGTAATGTTATGTCCCGCAGCTCAGTAATGGCCAGGTGTTAACTGACATCCTTCCTAATTCCAAAAGCCACAGTTATCCTTGTTCGTTAGACTTTCTCTCAGAATACAAAAACAGATTTTTCTGTTGTATTGTTTCATTTATTTTCTAAACATATAATTGGTCAAAATTTGATCTCCTTACACCATTTGTTTTCTAGCAATGCCATGAGTCAGGAACTCTGATTTACATATTCACAGTATCTTGGTAGGATTTCAAAATGAATGACATACGTTGGCACATTCATGAGTTCTCCTTTTGAAGTAAGAACAAGCTTAACAATAAGGGTAAGATCTTTTTTTTTTTTTCTGGAACATTTTGGAGAGCTTTCAAGAAAATCTAAAGAATTTAGCAGAAAACAAAACAAAACAAAAACAAACAAACAAACAAAAACAAAAAAAAGAAAAAAAAACTGTAGAGAGGAATTCACCAAGGAAAAAATTTTTTAATTCACCAAATTCAGAAGAAAAATTTTAAAAGTCTGAGGTCTTGAGTAACTGGTTCCACACCCTGGCTTTTTACAAATTTCCAGCTAGTAACCTTAGGCAAAAGAAAATTTCTCTCAATTTTCACTTCCCATCTATGATACTGATTATACTATCATTATTGCATAAAGTTGTAGTGAGCTTTAAAAGAGTCAAAATACAGTAAGCACTTGACCCAAAATCTAGCACATAATAAAGGCTCTATAATTTTATCAATCGTCATCTTTGTGTCTGAGAGTTTTTCTTTCCCACATCTCCACTCTATTTCTTTAAAGAAAATCTTGGGAAAGCAGAGACTATGAAGTAGAAATGGAGGTGGTGACCTAATTTGCAACCAAACACTGGAGGAAGAAACTGAGAAAAGCACGTGGAGATGGTGGGATAACAAAAATACCAAAGCCAAACTAGGTGGATGCCAGGGGATTCTGGGAAGAAAGAGGAAGGAAGGATGGAAGGGGAAGGATTAAAAGGGGAAAAAAGGGAGAGAAGGAAGAAGGAAGTTATATGATAAACAACAGTGAAGTGTAAATTCCTTGAGAGGTTACCTGCTGTGTCATTATGTTTTCCTGATGTTTCATTATAGTAATTTAGAAGTGAAACAGATCATCTTGGTTTTTCTGGGTTTTTTTTGTTTGTTTGTTTGGTTGGTTTTTTGTTTGTTTGTTTGTTTTACTTTATTTTAGGCAGGGGGTAGTATTGCTTAGGATCATGCAAAATTCATTTATGCAAAAAACAGGGGAAATTCACATAATTCAGTTATAGTATAGGTCATAGTCAAATGACTCAGAGTTTGCTGAACACCAATAGAGTGGGTAAGAAGAAGCCTTTGCCATCATTGAGTCTTGAGTTGAATCCCTGTTCCACTCCTCACTAGCTATATAAATCTGTACATGTTACTATCCCTCCTGAAGCCTGAGCTCTCCTATATAAAATGATTATATAAAATAAAATAGTACATTTAAACTGTGTATAATTATATAATAGGTAGCTATGAGGGTTAAATGAGATCATATAAAGCACATGGCAAGTGTCCCCTTTATATGTTCCTTCTCCCTTGGGAGCCCCCGATCCACACTGTCCTCACCAAATCATTTTAAGGCAATTTTGTGGCATTCTCTCTGTTAAAATAGCTTTTTCCTTGGCTCAGAGCTACTTTTTGAGAACTTTCCAGGACTGCTGTGAAACTCTAGCCCCCAGCTGGATAGGAAAGGCAACTTTTGCTCTACACAAATCAGGTCAGGCCACCTGCTTGGCCCAGCATCCCTGCTTGGCAGGGATAATCTATTACCTTTCTGACACTGGCATTGAGCCTATGTGATCATGGAGGATTCGCTCCCAATGACAAGTTCACCCTAACTTGTAGTAGATTTAATTCCAACATTGCTTGACTTGCATATGAGCTGGAGCCACTACTTGTGCCCTCTACTAGAAACAGGACTAATGCATAACACGTGGAACATCCCTGCATCTTTCTCTGTAATATAAGATTCCAGAAGTCTTATTTCTACCAAACTCAAATGAGGATAATATTGACTTCTTTGCTTAAAGCACAAGTGGGCCTGAAGTTCACGTTAGAATACTTTCTCTCTATTTCCCAGTTTTTGTTGAAATCCTCAACAAAAGAATGAGTTCTCTGATATCTTGTAAATTGCATCCTTTCATGGTTGTTAACATTGCAGCTAAGGATTGATTTTTTTAAGATTTTATTTATTCATTTAGGAACGATACAGAGACAGAAAGAGCACAAGAAGGTGGAGAGGGAGAAGCAGGCTCCCTGCTGATCTGGGAGCTGGATATGGAGCTGGATCCCAGGACCTGGAGATCATGAGCTGAAGGCAGACACTTAACTATCTGAACCACCCAGATGCCCCAATGATGAATTTTTTTTTTTTAAGAATCATTTTATTTCATGTTTCACAAACAAAATATTCCCCATTTCTAGGATATGATATACCATAAACAAGTATGATATTAAATATTTTGTGTCAGAAAATATTAAAAACATGTATTTAACACATGAATAAAGAGCAACACTATTGATATGCCATCTGGATAAATAATAGCAAACTTAGGTATGTCTTAGACCCTACATGAGATGGGCGTGTAATCATTGAAAAATTAAAATATATATGTTATCATCAGTGCACACTCATGTACGTGAAAGATCTGGGGTTTGCATCCAAGCCTGTTTGATTCCAGAGATCTGCTTTTTTCTACCCATGACAAGAAAATGCCATTAAAACTCAGAGCATTTTCTAAAAGAGTACCATTTGGTGGTATCATTAAATAATAAAAAGGTCAGGAAAATTAAAACAGAAAAAAAAAAAAAACTAATTGCAAGTGTGACTGGTACTCCCAATGGAATACCATTATTGGTATTCTTCTGAGAACTTTACCAAGTAGAAAAAGTGTGGAAGGACACAGGAATCATTTGGGAATATAGCCAGGATGTGCTGAAATTAAACCAAATTTGAGAACCACCAAAAAGCCCCAGAGAAGCAATGCTGCTCAAAGTTAGTCTCTAAGCAGCAGCAGCAGATGGCAACATTTTGGGAAAGAAACTTTCTCAGACAACACATAACTTCCAGGGTGGAATGCAACAGCCTGGGTTTCCTCAAGCCCTCTAGATTATTCTTCAGGTAGTTAAGGTTTGAGAACCACTAGGAGTGTAAAGAACAATAGGAATAGAGAGAGGTTCAATGATCTCAATGAAATACTCTGGTGGCAACAAGGTAAGAAAGAGAAGGCAAACATCTTACTGCTTCTTTCTCTTCTAAACTCTGTAATACCGTAGGGTTTGTTTGCCCTGTTCAGAGTCTACTCTCTCCCTTACCTCAATATTTCATTTTGTGCACACCTGAAGGAAGAGTTTTCAGACAAAAAAGGAGAAATACTGTAGTTAACAAAGCTACTTGCCTCAGAAGAAAATGATGGTAAGAAAAAAAATTTAGGGGTGCCTGGGTGGCTCAGTGGCTCTGTCTTGCGCTCAGGTCATGATCCCAGGGTCCTGGGATCGAGCCACGCATGAGGGGGGGGTTCTCTGCTCAGCAGGGAGCCTGCTTCCCTTCCTCCCTCTCTGCCTGCCTCTCTTCCTACTTATGATCTCTGTCTGTCAAATAAATAAATAAAATCTAAAAAAGAAAGAAAGAAAGAAAGAAAAGAAAAAAGAAAGAAAAATAAATTCTGGTGCGGTCTTTTTTTCCTCTAAGAAAGTTTATAGTGTGGGAGTGCCTGATTGGCTCAGTAGATTAAGCATTGGCCTTTGGCTAAGTCATGAACTCCAGTCCTGGGATCATGCCCCATACCACCTGTCAGGCTCCCTGTTCATTGAGATGTCTCCTTCTCTTTCCTCCACCTGCTCTTGATCTGTTGCTCTCTTTCTCCCTCTCAAATAAATAAATAAATAAAATCTTGAAAGAAGGAAAGAAAGAAAGAAAGAAAGAAAGAAAGAAAGAAAGAAAGAAGTAAGTTAGTTTACAGTGTGGTCTTCAAAAGATATCAGAGTTTGGGCTGACTTGGGTTTTACTCCTGGCTCAGCCACTGTGCAAACTGGCTGACTACCTTGAGCCTTTTTAGATGGGGAGCCAATCTAACTGGTGGCAATATATAGCACTGGTGTGCTTTTCAGGGAGGACCAGTGAAAGAGGCCTTGCAACTCTTGTTTCACCTTGACATCCATAGGTAGGAAGGAAGAGACAGGGCCATAGTCATTGACCAGGAAGTTCATCAGGAGCACTTTCATAAATTTTCCTGTTTGGTGTAGGGACACTAAATATGCCTTGTTCTCAAATAGAGATGTACATGTTCTTCTACTCAGAGTACATGTAACATACCAAAACCCGTAAAATAAAGTGGGTGGAAGAAGGAGCTTCTGGGAGCTCTTGAATCTAACTCATCTCTTGTGTCACTCAAAATGGGAGGAGGCCAGAGTACATATTTCATGTTTTAAAAATTCTGAAGGTTATCCATATGGACCCTCTCCTATCCTCTAATTCCCTCTAAGTCCCAACCCTCTCCTGTCATTTCCTCCATATACTCTTATCTGTGACTGTTTTTCTCCTCTTCCTCAAGGAAACCTAAGAAAGAAAAAGAAAGAAAAAGTTCCAACCCTCCACCCTTCCTTATCCACCTTAGCCCTACTATCTCTAGCCTTCTCTAAAAAGCAAACAAACAAACAAAAAAACCCCAAAACAAACAAAAAATGGTAATGGAAAGTATACTCTGCTCAGACTCCTTAGGTTTTGAAGAGGGTATTCCCACATGGGTGGAAATAATTCAGAGACTTTCAGCCAAGGCTCTTCCCATTCATGGCAGTGGTCAGGTTCTTCTTGAAATTTGTGGGAAGAGACCACTGTGGACAGAACAACTATTTATTTGTTCTGAAGACAATACATATTCTACTTCTAAATGAGGATGAGTGCTCCTGCTATTAATATGATAATGACCGCCACCATTTTTTATACAGAAATAACTCTACTATTATCAAGTTACTCTGGCCCTCTAATAAGGGAGATTTTTGAATAATACAAATGTCCCCTCTCCACTGAGACCAGTCAAATGATAATACCTGGGGGCAATGTGGTGTTAGCATTAGAGCTATTTTAGAAGGTTGTCTAGCTGACTCTAACATGTACCAGTGGGAACCTGTGTTTCAAGAAGGCTGAGAAGTGTCCTAATTGGCTCAGTCATCTTTGAATACATTCTTTCTAATCCCCCAAATTCATGAGATAGAAAGATGGGGTAGGACAGTCAACATTTTACATCATTTGAAGTTATTGTGGTAGACTAAATAAATGATACATATTAGGGAAACTAGTACTGATAGCTTGCTTATAGTTGGTGCTTAATAAATCATAAATATATCCATCTTTCCCTTTAGCTCTTCTTAGGAAAAAGAAAATAAAATGAATTGACATTGACAAACTCCAGGTGTAAGGACTTCAGAACTATTTCAGGATTAGGATCAAATTCTTCCTGTATATATATAGGGCCCCAACAGTCAAGTTTTTTTGACATGCACAATGCTTTAATCTACTTCAAAGAATTAAATGAGTTAACCCACTTGACAGTGCCAGGCATACCAGAGGAGCTCAGGAAATACTGGTGACTGCCCTAGGGGCCCCATTTTTAGGACTGAGGTTACTAAACTGCCTTAAACACTCAGTGTTAAGAATTCCATTTTCAATGGATTTAACATCTCCCAGAATACTAACAAAAATCAGTTCCCTCTGGTTATTTGTGGTGGCTCTAATTCTTGTTTATCTAAGCTGCCAACCAGTGCTTTTAACACTTCCTAATAATCACAGCCTCTGTGTCCCCATTATGGTCTCTGAAATGGCTACTTCTTTTTATCAGGCTTCTCTGTTCTGGCTGGTAAATCTGTCTTCATTGTGCTGAGACTAGGCTTAAGGGAGGGGTTTCATATTCAGATTTTCCAAGTGACTCTTCAAATAACAGTCTGTGTTCCTAGTTACAGTCTTTTCTTTTAACTAGCTTTTATTTCCCTTCAGCCAAGGACATTCATTTAGTTAGGCATATTCTGCACATTCACCCCACATTCACATTATTTTATTCTTATTTCCCTTCTGACAGTTGACTCTGAATCTTGAATGTTTGCAGTGGTACTTGTAATAGCCAGGAGGAAGTCTTAGTAGCTGAATGTTGCTTCAATACTTTTTAGGTTTCATTTTTCTTACCCATTAGGCTATTCATCATACTCTGTCCAAGTTAGGACCAAATATTTTTGCAGGACTTTCAGGACCTAGTGCTGGATTTATTTTCAGCTTTCAACTCAAATCCACCTGTATCCATGTGCCCCATAAATTAGAGGAGTTCTGTGCTTTCCTCTCAACCTGATGAAATCATGGTCGTTCTTCAAGACCTGCATCATTTGTACCCAGAAGATCTTCCTCTGAGTTCCAGTGGAATTGTCCCTCCATTGTTCCATCACACTCTTATCTGAAGAGTTATCCTATTCCCAAGCTAACTATACTGGTTTCAGTGCTAATTTATCTTCTTGGCTGAAATAGAAAATCTTAGAGATGATGCTTGTTCGTCTCTATATGTCTCAGACGTTGGTACAGATACAGAATGTGCCCTGGAAAGCTTGTTAAATCACATTTCTCCAAATAATCCCATTGTTTTTTCTCAATGGCATCATCACTATGGATTTTAAGCAAAATATCAGTTGAGACCGCACAGCATTCTACCCTCTGTAAACTTACTGGTTCTTTGCCCTAATAATTAGTTCAGTATCCTACTTCCAGATTTGTATTAGCTCTCCCTTTGTTCTCATCCTGCAAATATTACTGTTCCTTCTCATTTTCTTTCAGAGACTCCTCTTTCCCCTGTCTTCAACAGTTTCATAGTATCTACAGTTTTGAATTGCAATTTATCCTCCTTATTTTCTATTCACTCCTCTTGGGTACTGTGAGTCATCACCATGATTTTAATTATATAAGGTGATGAGTCTGAAATCAACATCTCCAGGCTACAGTTCTCTGAACTTCAGAAATGTTCCCAAGGTCTGGAGTGGAGAAGATGCTCATATAAACATTTTATGACTAAATGAATGAATGATAGGATAATTGCGTACCTAGTTTTAGACAACTTAAAAAAGTCAAATGAAAGTTCAGACTTGATGCTTTATAGCAATACCATACAATAAAAATAAAATGCAAGCCACATATTTAATGTTTAAATTTCTAGTAGCCATATTTAGAAGGCAAAAGAAATAAGTAAAAATCATTTTGTTTTCCTTAAGTCAGTATATCCAATATATTGTCATTTCACCTTGTGATCTATATAAAACATTATTAGTATGATGTTTATATTCTTTGTCATACTAAATCTGACATCTGGTATGCATTTTACACTTGCCATTCCTCTGGATTCAGATGCTAAACTCAGTTCCTGTTCTAACATTTCTGGTGCTCATTAAGGACACCTGGCTTGTGACTACGGTATTGGACGGCACAGCCATTGTGAATTGAGATCATTGCAGGGCTTAGAGCAGGACAAAATGTAAGAAAATGAAGTTTTTGAAGTAAAATAAAAATGTGTTTATCCTTACTTAAGTGTTATCACTGATCTTTTCTGTTTGTTTAAACAGACATTCAGCTATCTTTTGCAACATAGCAAAAATACATTACCAACAGGAAAAAATGACCACTAATTAAACAACCTGAAAATTTAAATGCCATAAAAAACTCTGCCAATTTGAGGATGATTTCTGTCCTCTCTCCTTTTCTGCCCACTGGAATCTTACATTTTATTACTATCCATTGTCATGTGCAGGATTTAATACATCAAGAATTTTCTGTACTATTTCTTTCACTTCTTATTTTGCTCCTTCCCACAGTCATTGTCAATCACATCCTAGATGAGTTTGGATAGGACATTGAGAACTAATATAAATTGATCTGACCTGATCGTGGAGAGTCATATTGCAG
Organism: Mustela erminea; assembly: GCF_009829155.1. NCBI lineage: Eukaryota > Metazoa > Chordata > Mammalia > Carnivora > Mustelidae > Mustela > Mustela erminea. Next base: position 39,827,185 of record NC_045632.1, on the reverse strand, counting down.
TCTAACATGACAAAAGACCATGTCATATAAAGAGAGTATGTTTCTTGCTAGATGTGTTGCCATACAACCTTGACAAAAATAGCACTTTCTTTTGCTAAATAGTATTGGGATTGAGTCAGTGACTCAGAAACATCTGAGAATCTTTCTGAGGTTTGGGCCTCCGAATCACGGGGATACAAAATGCCTCTGGCCTGCAGCTTACCTTGTGGTTTTTGACCTTGGCTTTGTCCTCAGTCCCACAAGTCAGATCAAGAAAACCAGACAACAGTTTGAACGAAGCAAGGTGTATAATATAAATACAATGAAATCTCTTCCCAGATAACTCCTATCGATCCTCCAGGGCTTTGAGCCATACCACATTGAATTTTTTTTTTTTTTTCCTAGATGAGCTGACTGCACACAGATTTCACTGGATTTATATGACTTTTTCAAGCCACTAGGATACCAATTAACAAAGCACTAACACAGTACAAGACTTAGTGGCCTCAGATAACTAATGCAGCTCTGCAAAGGCCTAAATCCTGGGGAACATTTTATCCTCTAGAAAAAGCCAGCTGGTTAGAGGATCTGGGGCCATTGACCCTCTCTGTGAGGATGAAATAGAAGGTGCATTTGGGTTGGCTCCTTTTCTTCTCTCCCCGCTGCTCCCTTGGCATCCCTTTGAATGTCAGCCACCTCTTGCCCATTTCTGATATACTCTGGAAAGAGGAAATGGAATGAAAAATAAGCCCTGATCCTTATAGATCAGTGCGGGTTTTAGAGAAGGTGGCTGGCACTGTTGTAAATGAAAGAGGCATTCTTGTCTTTTAAATTTCAGTTAATGAAAGAAAGAATTCTACAGTTTATTCAAGTTAATCATCATTATTTTAACCTACATTAGTGTCTTTAGTTATAGTTACTACTTCACTGAGAGGAATTCTTACTCATAAATAGTATTTTCATGTCTGTATAAAGCTATGAATAATCTGATCACCATCTTGCGTATAAAGGAAATACATAGGAAAAGAGATGAACAGGATTTGGGATGAGGACACTTATTCGTCATTATTCGAAGAACAGTGATATGGGTAGTATTCTTAGATGCCAGACATAGTAGTAAAATGGAAGTTAAAAGGAACCAGATTTTGTCTTGGTATACAAAAAAGAAAGCTCTATGACAATGCAGTGCCTTCACTCTTACACCACTCTTCTGCCAAATAAATAAATAAACAAACAAACAGCCTTAAAAGAGGGAGATTATTAATAAAGTCATTTAAGAAGAGATTGGACACCTATATTTGGGAAATGTTAAACCTCATAAGGTGTTGCGGTGGGTGGGGGGAGTCCTTTTCCCCTTTTAATCCTGGAATTATGCGATTCTGTAGTTTGGCAGATCTCTTGCCCGAGACACCTTGTTTGGTGGTTGGAGAATATTTTGAAGAAGAAATTCCTTTGGTGACCCAGTAATAACATGTATGCAACAATCCTCATTAGGAAAAGGTATGGGGAATACAGGATGGTATGACATAGAGCTGAGGACATCAGTTTTATGGCTTCAGTATATCTGAACCAGTGATGTGTTAAAGAAGAGTTATCAGGTGACTCAGTAATTTCCCTCTACTTTAAGATTCCGTAATAGAGAAATAATTATGTGGTCTGAAATGGCATGTTAAGCCACAGAAATAGCACTATTGATGAGACCTGCCTGTACCTTAAACTGAACAAATTAAGGTTGGCAGGGGGAATACTCCTCTTCTAGAATTATCAGCATCTGCTCAATCAGATGACCTAATAAAAGCAACACACAGATGCATTTTATGGCCTCAGGGTGTTTTCTGGGGGAGTGGATTAGATGTAGCTAATGAAGGCCAAACACTCCGCTTAATGCCTAGGCTGGCCCTGGGTGACATGCCTGGCCAAGAAAAGCTCAATGACTAAATGGCAAAGAGAACAGATGAGTCCTGTTATTGGCAAAAGGAAAATGTATATGGGCAGCAGTAAGGTTGGCTGAGTTGGGATAATACAAATTTCACTGTGATAGTTCTTACATACTCCTTGCTGCTAAGATCCAGTGAGGGTGATTCTAGGTTGCACTCAAGTAAAATTTTAGTGTTGGGCACCATATAGCCCAAATAGTACCCCCTGTACTGCTCAATTAATTTCTAAGGTATCTTTGATAGATTAGTTCAGTTTATGTTCAAGTTTGTGTATATATTCAATTTTAAATTCTACAACCATTGATTGAATGTCTATTATTAGCCAGAGATCACTAAAGAATAAGGGATATAATTAAGAACTTTTCTAGTTTCACATCTAGCTTACAGTGATACAAAAAGACAAAAATAAAACAAAACAAATAAAGCAACCAATTCCTAGCCAAGTAAGCAAATATATTAGTTTTTTTTTTTTAAAGATTTTATTTATTTATTTGACAGAGAGAAATCACAAGTAGATGGAGAGGTAGGCAGAGAGAGAGAGAGGGAAGCAGGCTCCCTGCTGAGCAGAGAGCCCGATGCGGGCCTCGATCCCAGGACCCTGAGATCATGACCTGAGCCGAAGGCAGCGGCTTAACCCACTGAGCCACCCAGGCGCCCGCAAATATATTAGTTTTAAGAAATCTAAGTATTCTGAAGAAACTGTTATGAAATGGAGACAAATAAAATATGATAAATTACCTTGATGGGTGGTCTAGATAGACTGAGGAGACATTTGACTTTAGACTGAATGATGATAAGGTGTCAGGGACTCATTGTGAGGAATCTATTCAAATGAGGTAAACATCCATTTGTGAAAGAGTTTATTTTTATTTTTCCCAGTAGGAGGTTTTGTTTTGTTTTAAGATTTTATTTAATTATTTGACACAGAGAGAGAGATCACAAGTAGGCAGAGAGTCAGGCAGAAAGAGAGAGGGAAGCAGGCTCCCTGCCGAGCGGGAGAGCCCAATGCGGGGCTCAGTCCCAGGACCCTGAGACCATGACCTGAGCTGAAGGCAGAGGCTTAGCCCACTGAGCCATCCAGGTGCCCCTCCCCTTATGGAGTTTTTATTAGCATTTAGCAGTATTTGGGTCAGACACTGCTAGGTAACAGGAAAATTGTCCTTTTATTATTATTTTTTAAAGATTTTATTTATTTATTTGACAGAAAGAGAGATCATAAGTAGGCAGAGAGGCAGGCAGAGAGAGAGGGTAAGCAGTCTCCCCGCTGAGCAGGGAGCCCGATGTGGGGCTCGATCCCAGGACCCTGAGATCATGACCTGAGCCGAAGGCAGCGGCTTAACCCACTGAGCCACCCAAGCGCCCCCATTGTCCTTTTTTTTAAGGCATGTAAAAGCACCTAGTAATTTCGTTGGCACATAGTAGGTATTCAATGAAAAAGTTTTTTACAATTTTCCCCTGATAATGATAACAGAAGAAAGATTCAGTAGGAAGTATATTGCTTCTGTCTGGTTCTCTGCCAACACTGCCAACACTAAGCCCTTATCTTTGAGTTCTTTTAATTAAAATATAAAATTAACCAAATTAATTGTCTCTTTGGGCATGCATGAAGTTTTAGGAACTGTGTTCATTGCTGAGGGTCAGATATAAAACAAATAAACAAAAAACACAAGGCCTTAAAGAGCTCTCCATAAAGATTGGATTTCTCCCTTGCTGCCCACATACTTCCAGTATCTAGGATTCACAGGATACGCCCATATCATGAGATAATATCTGTCAGTATTTTTGTGCACTGTTATCACATGGTCATATAATTATTCAAAATTTTTAAAATGAAAATATTTTGACCATGAATGATTGAAACTGTGTTTTTGGATTTTTTTGTTTTTTGTTTTGTTTTGTTTTTCTATTCTGACTTGTCCTGCATCACACTTGATCTCAGGTCAGGTAGTATTAGAATAGCTGTTGGCACTGTCATCATCCAGCTAAGGGGAAATTAAATAGAGAATATGTTTAGTTTATATTTAAATAGAAAGTAGTTATATGATTTACCATCATGTCTGAATATTATTTGATTAGTTCTGGCCTTTCATTATAGAAAGAGCTTCCAGGAATACTTCTAAAACAAACTTTGCTGATTTGTCTGACATCACAGCACAAAAGTACAGGTATAGATATCATATCTTAATACAAATGTCTTATGAATCATAGTGCTCAAAATATGTGGGTGTTGGGGGAGAAAGATGATTTAAATTTGTGCACCTAGAAACTAGTCTATAGAATATTAAATTATTCAAAACATTATAATGCAAAATACACATGCAAAATTCAGTTTTCATCAATACATGGCTAAACAGTTCTTGTCAATACATTCCTTATCAGGAATATTCCAATTAACCATCATATAAAGTAAATATATAGAAAAGAAGGAAGGAAGGAAGAAAGAGAAAATTTGATATAAATCACATTGGATATAATCTATTAATACCTGAACTTGTAGAATACAAACTTATGGCAGTATTATATGCAACAAAAGGTTTATGTTCGAAGTTTCATGTTTTATCCAACCTAAATATCAATAAACATTTAAAAACAGATAAAAACACTAGAGGAGAGAATTGGTGATTTCTATTCTACATAAAAGAATATTGACGGGGCGCCTGGTGGCTCAGTGGGTTAAAACCTCTGCCTTCGGCTCAGGTCATGATCCCAGGATCCTGGGATCGAGCCCCATGTCGGGCTCTCTGCTCCGCAGGGAGCTTGTTTCCTCCACTCTCGTTCTGCCTGCCTCTCTGCCTACTTGTGGTTTCTCTCTCTGTGTCAAATAAATAAAATCTTTAAAAAAAAAAAAAAAGAATATTGAAAATGTTTTGTCTGAATAGACGTATTTCCAAAAGAGATACACAAAAGGGTAATAAGCACATGAAAAGATGGCCAATATTATTGGTCTTTAGAAAAATATAAACCAAACCCATGATTTTGGTTCGGTGTGATCTATTTGGTACAATTGATGAACCAATATTGATACATAATTTTAACTAAATTCCATAGTTTACACTATGATTCACTTTGTGTTGTATAGCCCTATGGATTTTGGCAAATGCATAATATTATACCCAAGTATTTGGAAATAAAATCAAGATTTTACTTGGACTACTGGAAAATAAGTCAAAACAAATGAAAATAAATGTAGTTGCTCTCCAAAATGTAAGAGATGCAATTTAAGTAATGTTTACTGGTAGATCTGTATTTTAAAATTTTCAAGATTATATTAGAGTAAGAGGATGATAATAAGTATAAAGGACCTAAGTTCTACCCACCATACATGTAACAGCATTTCTAGATATTTACCCCCCAAACTGGAAATATATGCCCACACAAACATGTGCACATGGATGTCCAAAATAGCAATAGTCACAATTGCCTCAAACTGAAAACAACTGAAATTTTCATAAACTGGTTCATAGACAAATAAATTAGGGTAGATGGATAGATAGATCCTTAGCAATAAAAACAAACCAGAAGGGACATCTGGGTGGCTTAGATGGTTAAGCATCTGCCTTTGGCTCAGGTCATGATCCCAGGGTCCTGAGATCCAGCCCTGCATCAGACTCCCTGTTCAGTGGAGAATTGGCTTCTCCCTCTCCATCTGTTAAATAAATAAATAAATAAATAAAATCTAAAAAAAAAAAAAAGAAAACAAAGAATGATATGTTTAACAGCATGAATGAATCTCCATAAATAGTACACTGAGCAAAAGAAGTTACAAAAGACTACCTCTGTAGATTTCCATTCATATGACAGTCTGAACACACATACATCAAGAGACAGAAAACTGATCATGGATTGCCTGAGGCCAAGGCTTATAGGGGAATTATTTGCAAAGAACATGAGAAAATTTTGAGTTGATGGAAATGTTCAAAATATTGATTGTGGTGATGGTTATATTATGTATCTATTTGCCAAAACTCACTGGGCTATGCACTTAGAATGTAGGAGTTTTATTATATGAAATTTATACTTCAGTAACTTGTTCAAAAGCTATCCATTGAAAAGAGTAGGATTTTTGTAGTCTAAATACATGAGTTCACTTTTTTTGTTTTTAAAGATTTTATTTATTTACTAGTCAGAGAGAGAGGCAGCATGAGATGGAACACAAGCAGAGGGAGTGGGAGAGGGAAAAGAAGGCTCCCTGGTAAGCAGGGAGCCCGATGCAGCACTCAGTCCCAGGACCCTGAGATCATGACCTGAGTCGATGGCACATCCTTAATGACTGAGCCACCCAGGCGCCCCACATGGGTTCACTTTAATGCACATACGAGCTATGTGTTATAAAGAATGTAGAATTCAGTCTATAAAATAAGTCCTCTATTTATAAATTGTAAGTAATAATATTTTTATCCCCATTTTGAAGAAGAACACTTGAAGCCATGCATATGAAAGTGCTCGGTGTAAAAGGTTCCATCAGTATTGTCACAGCAATTTTTTTTCCCCTCTTCATTTGTAGCCTGGTCTTTTGTAAGTTTCATATGTGTAAAGGCTTTGGAGTAATGATCCTGCTGCATACCCAGACTAGCATTTTCTGGCAGAGCAAATCCACACCCAATCATTTCTACACCCTAGCATTTGCTTTACAGAGACCCCAAATCTTGCCTGTTCTGAAGGCATTAGTGTGAAGGCTTGCACGTACAAACACGATTGTATTCATTTTCATTTCTCAGCAGTTCCAAATGCAGAACTGTGTAAACAGTCTTGAATTGCACAGTCTCCATTAGCAATGACAGGAACCACTTCAAGTTACCTTGGGCAGTTTTTCCAAAAGGTCAGCTTTACACACATTCATCCCTGTTTTCTCCCTTCTTCCTGGCACTAGCCCAATTACTTCTGTTTTGTAAGTCAGTATCTTCATCAGTACCACACAGCAGAAAGCACAGTAAGGTGACACATTTTAGCTGGTGGCAGATCTGATTAATGAGGCAAGGCTGAAATTAACTTTTCCTCATGTTACATGCATTCTCGAGTCATGTAAAATTCCCATTGTTATGCTACCATTAACATCTTCACCACCAATAACCACATTGAAGCATAATGTACTTCTTACTGAAACAGGCATCCATCCATGTCCTATTATTCTGTAAATAAAATGTGGCATGATGTGATATTAACACAGATAAATTTGTCTATTTAGAGAGCTTTTTAGTGAATACAGTATTTCCCGATTGAACGTCTCATATGCATATACATAGATAGGCATATTATGTTAAAAATAGTAATAGGTACATCTTGATGACAAAAATAGAATACAGAGTAAGGCAGAAATCTTTGACAGGTAATTACTGTGAATGGCAGCAATGCCATATACATTGAAAAATAATCAACCATGTAACCAAAGGCAGAATGCCTTTCCCATTTAAAATTAATTTTCCAAAGGAACTCTCTTCAGCATGCTGAAATTGTTTTCAGAGCTCAATAATAAAAATGGCAAGTGCTCCAATTCCTCTCCTTTGTCTGTCTATATTTAAGAAAATCTATTTGGCCCTGACCCACAGAGCTTAACAGCGAATGTTGGATATTATCATGTAATTAGAAATAAATTTAGAAACCTGTTAATAGAAGATGTGTTTATTATACAGTTAGTTGACCAGAAAATAATTAGATTTTTAAAAGGTTAAAAATACAATTATTAATTTTCTTGTTGCCATATGAAACCAGTTTTTTTTTTTAAGATATCATTCTAACTTAAAATTATCAATGTATATTCAATTTACAACCTGGAAGCAATTAGATACATTTAATGGGAAAGAATCTCTAGATTATTTGATTTCCAGAATACAGGAACAAAAGAGTATCTATTTTGTGAATTTCTGTAAAAATTAAATGAGCTTTTACACATAAATCACCTAAGACAGTACCTGGTCTATTGTTTGTGCTCAGTAAGTATTAGCTATTAATTATTATTGCTCTTATTAATATTCAGTTCTGCCTTATGAGCCCATGCTGTCATACTTCCTATTCTGGTTTAAAGTGTACAGTTAGGCAATCTGTTTTTAGTTTTGCCACTGAATAAGTTTTGGCTTTGAGCAAGTTAGCACATCTCTCTAGATTTTACTTTCCTTTTTAATGGAGAATCTCCATGTAGATAAAGATTTTCTTTTCTGCTCTTATAAATTATAACAAGGTCAATGTCTCATGTACATCAAAATGTTCCCAGAATCAAAAACATATTTGTACTGCCACAGTGCAAAAATTGATTGGTTTTTGTGTATAGTTCAGACATTAAAGAACAATGTCTAATACTTGGATTTTGAGGTGCATTCCCACATTCTCTAAATCACATCTTGGTGCACTACTAGTCATTGAATGCATCCTCCCTGACTTGTTATCTCTATGGGAAATAAAGCCTGATCAGTGCATGGTGAATACCAACCACCTATCAGGCAAGTGCTAATTATTCTATTTGGCACATGTGTAAACTGAGGTTAATAGAGAATATATGAGTTGCTCAAGGACCAACAATCTAAGAGTATCAAGTATCAAGATATTTTCTTTTTTGTAAATATAATTTTAACTCTTATTTTTAAAAAAAAGTATAAAAAAGTTAAAATCTTTACATCTCTTTGTCTCTTCAAATCATATTCCTCTAATCTCCTAGTTGTTAAATAATAGATACAGATAAAGATATAGTTATACTATGTATTTATCTACATTATTATTGTCTTTAAATAAGTATAAAAAGTGAAAAAAAGGGGTGCCTGAGTGGCTCAGGCCTTGAGTGTCTGCCTTCGGCTCCGGTCATGATCTAGGATCCTAGGTCTCAGGTCATGATCTCGGGGTCCTAGGATAGAGCTTGCTTCGGGCTCCCTGCTCAGCAGAGAGTCTGCTTCTCCCTCTCCCTCTGCCTGCTGCTCCCCTTGCTTGGGTGCTCTTTATCTCTCTCTGTCAAATGAATAAATAAAATCTTTAAAAAGAGGAAAAAATGAAAGAAAACAGGCAAAACAAACAAAAGAAAGAAAAACCTGAAGAAAAAGGAACAGAGAAAGGAAGTAAAACAAAATAGTTTTGTCTTAATTTGCCTTATTTCAGGGTGAGTGCAAAATAGAAGCTAGGGAAAGCAAATCAAGGTGACAAATTTTGAAGCAAACTCCAAAGTCAACAAATAGAGCCCTATCTGCATTCTCTACCATAGTCTCCAACCTCTGGACCATTCCCTTGCCCAGGCCACACTGACTCACACAATGCCTGATCTGGTGAGTAGCTCAGGCCACCCCAGGAAGATCACTCCCTTCTGTGAGTTCAATAATACTTCAGAAGAGGAATCTCATATGTTAGGAGGGAAGCCTGAAGCCTGTCATCACCACTGGCTCACAGTGTCTGTATAACCAAGTAATTATACCAAGTCCTCTGTAATTTTAAGGGCTGCAAACCTGTAGGAAATTTAAGACATCCAACACCATGATTGGCATAATCTCTTTTAACTCTGACATTCAAGATTACCAAGTGATCTTATTGGCCTAATATTTATAAGCCATCCTTCCAAGTCTAATTCTCCATGGAGACTATAGGCTTGAGTACAGTCGATGTGCCTTTGTCCTGTTTGTGTACACTACAGCACTTGTAATGTCTATAAGCTCAGAAGGGGCAGGCGCATCCTTAGGCCTAGGATAGAGCCAGGAACAAAGCAAGCCCTCAGAGAAAGCTCATGGATGACAAGGCAATAATCCCAGTAAAGATTTCTTCATTGCAGTGAACTAATTCTTAGTAATATAAAGTGCCAGGAATTATCAAGTGTTAACATTAAATTTATCAAAATTTAATTTACAATTACATTGATCTTCATTACAAAAATCCAAGATTTTAGTAAAACCAAGATTAATAAAACCGTTTCTATGACTCTTATAGGTAAAGCTATGGAGTTGACATAAAGGCAAAGGCATACAAAGACCTTGAATGCAGTCTTTACCTTATTTTCAGCAAACAGTATAGCTGGATCTGTACAGTATGTGAGTGGCATCTTGGGATGAAAGAGAGTTGTGGTGTCACAAAACCTGAGTTTGGTTCCCTTAATTTTGTCTTTTCAGTCCAGTTTATATATTTTCTCTTTCTTATTTTCAGCATAAAGAAGGATACTATATTTTGCCTGCTTTCCTTAGGAATTACAGATATTTTTATTGAAACCCTTGCACAGCAAAAATAGCTACTAAGTATTTAATAGTCAATAGCTACTATATTATTATTACTGTTATTATTATAGATGAACATTATCTGATAGTATATAGAGTATTATTAAATATTTCATTTGGTATTTAGATTAAAGTTATATTTGGAAATATGCAATCTATAGTTCCTTTGTTGAGAATGACAGGATAAAAGTTGGTGAACTGTGAGAAGAAATTATAAGGCATAAATAAAATCCTGCTATAGTTACTAACTCACCACCCCCCCATGAGAACAGGAATCAAATTTAAGAAGTGAATGTGTGATAAATTGATCCTTTATCATTATGAATCACCTTTTTCCCTGGTAAGAGTCTTCTCTGAAATCTACTTTGTCTGATTTTAAAATAACCACTTTATCAAGAGGACCTAATGATTCTAAGTGTGTATGCACCTAATAACAGATCTTCAAATACATGAAGTAAAACTGACAGATCTGCAACTAAGAAATAGACAACTCTACAATTTTTGTCATAGATTTTAATGCATCTCTCTCAATACTTGATAGGAAAATGGATATTTGGTCAAGAAGACTCAAAATTGTTTAGATGTGTATTATCCCATAATTGATCTATGGACCCACTGGAATCCCAGTCAAAATCCCCAGCAATCTTTGTGTGTGGAAATAGGCACGGATTGCATGGAGCACTGGGTGTGGTGAAAAAATAATGAATATTGTTATGCTGAAAATAAATAAATTTAATTAAAAGAAAGAAAGAAACACAAAGGACTTAGAATAGCCACAACTTTGAAAAAGAAGAATAAAGATATCTGACTTGATTTCAAGACTTAATATAGAGCTGCATAATCAAGATAGTGTGGGGATGGTTTCCTGAGTACATATGTCAAAATGAATCGAATTGTACACTTTAAATATATGTAATTTATTGTATGTCAATTATACCTCAATAAAACTGTTAAAAAGGAAAAAAAAAAGAAGTGAATGTGTGAGAGAGAGAATATATAGATTTCATTTTCTAAATAGTTGGATTTAAAGACTATAGCACTAAGCTTAGTTAAACATGTTGTCTCAAGATATGGAGCCTTTTGTCTATCTCTTTCTCTTCCCTAAGTCCCAGTTTTTGTGTTCTCTTAAAAATAAATAATTGTCTAATTATTACCACCACCACCAGTTTTTACCACCACTGCTTTCTTTTCAGGTTAGTGTTTAGCCAAGTTTGGTAGTCAGTGAACTAAAATGGGTAAACCTTCCATGTGATTTGAATTATCTTAGCGATATATGAAGACATGGACCGTGTGGGAGCCATCTGTAAACACTGAGAAGGAAAAAGACAGAATGGCAGGAGGTACTAATATATTCTTAGTACTTTCTTCTGACTTTTCATGTCTTATTCTATGTCCTCAAAACTATGCAGAGTATTTATTACTTCTACACATTATAAATATGAAACTTAAAAAATTTAATAAACTTCAGAAGTTTCTTAAGAAACTTAAGAGACAAACAGGGAATGGCAGAGTCATGATTCAAATACAGGTCTCTGAGACTCTTATTTTGCCCATTGTCTCCGTTCCATCAGTATTGTCAAGTGAGAACAGTGAATAAAACGGTAAAAATAACATGTTCTGTGATGAGTTTGGAAAAGGCTTCCTGAAAAAGAGCACTGTAACCTTGAATTTCACCTTTCTCAATATGACTATCTCATCTCCAAAATGGGGGCAAGCTTTCTAGTCTCTGATGATTTTTGTGAAATGAAAACAAGCAGATGGAAATGCGTGTGTTTTTAAAACTCAAAAGCACCCTAAAAACATGAGAAAGTTTTCAGAAATGAAATTGGTGAGTTGGAATTGTTGGTCGAGACTCCTACAATACTTATCACCTAGACCAAGGCTTTCCAAAATTTGTTGCCTGGAACTCTATGATTGATTCCTGGAACCACAGGTACTTCTCAGGGTAATGTCCTAAGGATAAACCTTTTTTTTTTTTTTTAATGATTTTTATTTTTTCCTCCTTCTGACATATTTAATGAATATTAGCATGTTAAAGGCTCAGATTTTTACAATAAAACAGAGAACATTCAATATTTTGAATAACTAATAATTTCATTCCATTTGAATAAAAATTTTATTTAATATGATAAAAATATTGAATGAAGGCCTTAGATTTAGATCTCAGCTCTACCACTTACAAGCTATATTCCTTTAGGCAGCATATTAAATCCCTTTGAGTTGATGTTTTCTTATCAGGTAATTGGGTAATCCTATTGCAGAATAGTGTCAGTTGAGGAACATATTTCATACTCAGTGTTTGGTACAATGTGTATTCAATGAATATTTGATACTCTTCTTTTCTGTCTACAGAATCCATGTTTGTTGCTCCAGACACATACTTGCCTGGGTAAAAAAAAAAAACAAAAAAAAAACACTGTCTATTAGATCCATTTGTCTTGTGTGAACAGTTTGTATCAAGTCCTAATTTTAGGAAGGCAAGAATTGCCCAGCTCTTTCTGTCACATTGGCAGACACCCATCCAATGCTTGGAAGCAACCAAGTCAAAATACTGCAAATCAATACTTCCATGTCATTTTTTGGAAGTTCTTTCTAATTAAGAAACAAAAAATCTAAAGAGGCATAAAATTGTTTTTGTTTCACCTCTCACAGAAGGCCAAGGGAAAGATCTGAAAGGGTGTTCCCTCTCTCCCATAGACCGACCCCAGGTCTCTGTCTTCCTCCGGTTACATCCTTCCCCACCATCCGTTTCTCTAGGATCTGTATTTGGAACACACTCACATTTGCTCAATAGCTTGGATTATCCTTTTTTTTTTTTTTTTTTTTTTTACTTATGCTGGGATTTATCAACATGAAAAGGAGTGAGGGATGATCTTTCACTTCTAGTAAACACTTCATTATTTGCCTTTGGTATTTGAGGACAACAAAACAAAACAAAGCATATCCTTACAGAGTGTCTCCTCGGTAATTACTGCTGGTGTTGTCAGTTGCAGACTGCCTTCCTGCCAGCATCTGAAATATTTAACAAAAAAAAGATAAAGAAAAGGAGTTAGCCATTTTTATTCTTTCCATACTGGAAAGATGGTCTGAAATGAACTCAGCTGTCCTTGCTCTTTGGAAACTCCTAGTCCAAATGTGTCCCTCTTTTTTGGTGCTAGTCCTTCTGAAATCAGGTTTGGACAGAGGGGCCAAGGTGCCAACAAGAGAACTGAGACAGTTATTTTGTCAAGACAGCACCTGCCCTTTGGATTGCTGCTTTTCTTTAATGAGAATATCCTGCATACATTACAGTTGTCCTCATTGCCTTTGCCTGGCTCTTTCGAGAAAATGTTTGTTTTACACTTATCTTCTTTGCCTCTCCATTTGCCAGGGCACAATTTAATGAACACATTTAATTACACAACTTGTTTTTTAACCCCTTCAGATAAATTATATTAGTTAAAAGATAGTTTCTCAGAACTTGTTTTTGTTTTTGTTTTTGTATTTATTACAATCCATTTTCTTGTGCAAAGAGAGGAAGTGGAAGGAATTTATCTTTTAGTACTGACAGGTCAAGCTGAATATCTCTATTGCTATTTGCTCACTTCATGACCTTGAAGAAATAGTACATGTTTTTGAACTGTAGTTTTTCTTACTGGTAAGAGGAGGGAAATTATATCTGTCTTCATCTTAAGAATAAAAATGAATATTTTAGGGACTTCACATCCAGACAAGATGGTCTAGACCCATATCTCCCTGCTCTTCGCTAAGCACAGCATAAACCCAGGAAAAAGCATGGAAGAAAACAAAAGAGGAACTCTGAAAAGTGGTGAGAAGAAGGTGAGCTGGATTGGGGCCTCAGAACTAGAAGATCAAGCTGGCATGAGGACATTTTAAATGTAGCCCCCACCCAACAGAAGAAGGCTTCTGAGCCCTGACATTTCTTGATGGCAACCTAGCCACTGAAGTTTGCTCAGGTGGGCTCCTTCTGCCCCTGAATATAATGGAGTATCTGTGACAATGTCAGGTGAGCTCCATGGCAACATGGCCAGTGAGGAAGATCTGTCAGGAGCTCTTCACTGGAATAAGTGTCCAGGAAAGCCACTCTTTTACTCTGCTGGGCCTGAGAATCTCTTTTATCACTGAGAAATACTGAGGGAGAAGGTTAATCTGCAGAAGGGAATGAGTCAGATTAAGCAGTTCCATTTGGGAGTCTCTGTTCACACAGTCCTGAGATGGCCTTTTCTTCTATTACTGCAACCCCATGACCCCATCCAGAGACACTGGGACAGGGCACAACCAATGGAGAAATCCCAACTAACAAGTGGTGAGAAATAGAAAACTTCACCCCCATCCAGAGGTACTGCACTGTTTGGGCAGAGCAAGCAAGAAGATGCCAGCAGCAGCAAGCTGTATGTCCTGGAGATCCTCTTTGGACTGTATTACTGTAAGAGTTACTTATCACTTTCTCATATTGCATTATGCAAATCAGCAGTATATACAGTAAGTCACATGGAATACTTACTAGACTTTTTAGTGTTTGGCTCTAGAACGTGAGCCATTTTAAGAAGCTTACTTTCACTGAACAATGCAAAAAATATTTTTTTCAGGAATTTGAGGAGAAAATCATGTTACATATTTTCTCTACCCAAATATCAAATAAACTACTCTGCAGAATGTTTAACATGCTCAAGCATCTATTACTGTTGTTATTATTATTTCTTAGTTTAATACTTTCATTTATGTTGGAGTTTTTATTAGTAGCGGCAGTAAATAATGTATTATCCTCTGAAAATGTTGTTAGAATAACTGTGCCTTATCAATAATGTACTGAGAAAAATCCATTGTTTTGATTTAAATTCTAAAACTCATTTATTATTGACCAGTTTTGGAAAAAATCGGTTTATCTTTTACTCGAATTGTCAGATGCTTCATGTAATATCAGTCCTGGGTCTCTGGATAGTCAAATAGCATAATTGATGCTGGATCGGCAGTGATTGTAAAAACACCCACACGCCCCCCACACCCCCCCCACCACACACACACACACACACCATTCAAGATCTTGAATTGTAAGCACACACTACTTCAGTAACCAAGTAGTTTTAATACATTGTTTCCATACCTCCCATTTGTTCGGCAAACTAAAATACAAAATTTGCCCTTACATGTTTAAGTCTGTCCTGTTAAAGCATAAACCTCCTATATATTGTAGTTGTATCTTTTCCAGTGAAATTACAGAAAGGCTATTTGTGAAGGAGGTATTGGTTTACTGTATTGCCTTACTAAAAGCTCATTGAAAGGAAGTATGCATTGTCATCTTAAGAGAATGACTTGGAATAAGATTTTAGAATTTGTGTTCCTAATAGAATAAGAATAGTTGGGGCGCCTGGGTGGCTCAGTGGGTTAAGCCGCTGCCTTCAGCTCAGGTCATGATCTCAGGGTCCTGGGATCGAGTCCTGCATCGGGCTCTCTGCTCAGCAGGGAGCCTGCTTCCCTCTCTCTCTCTCTCTACCTGCCTCTCCATCTACTTGTGATCTCTCTCTGTCAAATAAATAAATAAATAAAAATCTTAAAAAAAAAAAAAAGAATAAGAATAGTTGTCATTTATAGTTTAGTTTAATCCAAAAAGGTAAGGTAGGAAGAAAACTTATTAATATTTTGCTTACTTATGATATGCATGGTAATATTCCATAAATTGACTCATTGCGATGACATCTGGATGTATATGTAGTATAGTATCCAAACTTTTCTTCTCTGGAATTAGACTATTATGACTAGAACTAGGATCTTCAATTCATTATCTGTGTCTCCTTGTAAAGTTAGTTTGATGCTCTGTGCCTCAGTTTCCTTATCTATACAATAGATATGCAATACACAATGAAAGTACTTATTAAAGGACTTCAGTAAGTATTAGATGTGATTGTTTATACACATAAAGCTAGTAACATGCACATTGGTACATGATAAGCACTCAGTGTATGTTAGCCATTATTCTCTTTCCTGCAGAAAAGTATTATTCTAAAATTATAGAATATTTTGAGGCTCAGAGAGCCTAAGTCATATGCTCAAGATCAAACAGAAAAACACTAGATCTAAGTCTCAGCCACAGATGTGTTGGGCTCCAAAGCTTTATCTTTTTCTGCTGTGACCCTTAATTTTCCAGGAGTTGATCAGGTGGAGAACTCTCACTTCACATTCCATGCATACCAACTCTTTGGAGTGATGCTGATTCTTTCTCACAGTTAAATATAAACTCTATAAGTCACCAGCTATAACTGACATAAGGATTGTGCCTTTTATTCTAAGATACTTCACTCTTCCTTGTATACTTTTATTGTTGCAAATTCTAGATTGAAGAGGTGATAGCAGGATAGTACGAAAATTTGGAGGGATTACTTTAGATGAATTAGTTTGTAATCAATTATTTTTGCAACCATTGGCCAATGCAGTTATTGATAGAAAATGTTTTCTACATTCCAGGTAAAAAAGATAAGAAATGAGTTGATTACTCTTTGTGATTACTTTAGCCTGACAATATCACTAGAATCAAGCTGGGCTCAGAGGGGATTCCAAAGTTTCTTAAAGTTAACCTGTATAAAAACCATTTGGATGCTCGATGATTTGTATATTGATTCCAGAAGTTTTATACTTCTTGTCTGGATAGGGCTTGAGAATCTTCATGCTTATAAACCCTTCAGTTTATATGTGTGAAGAGGTTATGGTGATAAAACTGTATCTTACCCTGGATGATGTTGTGTGTAACAGTGATATTCAGATGCTCACCACCAATTGCTCTTGCCATTGGAGGTGGGCTTCTCAGTTTCCTCAATTCTTTGGTATTTATTAACATCTCTCTTTAGTTTTTGAACCAAGATTTGTTTGCTTTTCCCCTAATTATATACATTCTTCCTTTGTATTTTATCATTATCGTAAAGGTTTCATTGAGGAAGAATATCCATTTTCTTTCTACTTAATTACAAAATTTGTATTTAAAACAGTTAATTTAGAGCACTCAGAACTCAATAATTATTTCTTGTTGATAGTATATCTACTGGCAGACATTTAGGATATGTCCATAACTCTTTATAGTTCTTCATCTGACACATGTTTACATTATACATTCCCAAAAGTCCAATCTTTTTTCTCTGGATGGTCAGATTGCCTCATGGACCTTAGAATGCGGTTCTGGAGCTTGACATACTGCAATTCTGACCTCAACAAGGATAATATAACAGGACTATTTACCCTACTTTGTACTCATACAGTTCACAAAGCATTTCATAGTGTTCCTGTTCTGGTGACCTGAAAGGTTAGCAGCACTCATATTCTCAGAATATTTTAAAATTTTATTGTCTACCCATCATAACACACTATAACTTTAATGCAATTAGCAGATAAAGTGAACATAGTGGTATCTTTTTATCTATTGGACTAACTCAGAACTCTGTTGATACAGTATGCTGAATATTGATATTCTGTAATTCAATTCAAAGCCTCATGGTTGGGGTTATTGTCTTAAGCCTTCATACTTTACTTTTCTGTTTGCTTATTTGTTTAATGTGTAAACCCATTCTGGTGTAAGCCTGTGAAGATTGCTTTCTGTAAGAGCTGCTCTTACTTGGTTCTAGGCACTAGAATATTGACTACACTAATTAGGTTGAGCGTACCCAAGTCTTAGGGCAGGCCTGGAAGCAGAGATTCAAGCTTTCTTTGAAAGTAATTTTTTGAAAGAGTGCTTTCAAGAGAAATCTGTAAGGGACGAGGGAAGAGGTGAGAATAGGAAAACAATTTAGGCAGAAATGTTGTTTCCAGAGTCTAACTTCAACCTCATTTCATGGGAAATTTTGGACAAAAACTGTTTCACAGGTGTCCTATTTAGAGGCAAGAAGGCAAGGCTGCTACCTTATAGCATCAGTCACTCTAACTATTGGCTGCCTTGAAAGTATGAGGTGTATGACCTCCCAGCATTCCAGGCATGTCTGGGCAAATCAGTTCCCATTAGTCAGGGG
Source organism: Mustela erminea (assembly GCF_009829155.1). NCBI lineage: Eukaryota > Metazoa > Chordata > Mammalia > Carnivora > Mustelidae > Mustela > Mustela erminea. The sequence goes on along the minus strand of NC_045632.1, from coordinate 39,809,101 downwards.
CAAGTCTCTGGACAAGGTGGGTACAAGTATTAGCCATTAGCAGTCAAGACCAAAACCAGTTGGGGTATCAGGAGATTATCTTAAACAACAGCTTTTTTACTCAGCCTACACAGGAATCAAGAACAGGAACCTTAATGGGTCCTTTATCACCAAGCTTTATGAATATAAGAAAAATAAATGAGAAAGCATGACTAAAACTATAAAACATCCAAATTCAAACTATACTTCCTAGTGGAAAGGTTGAACTGACAATTGTAGACTAAATACCTCATGTTACAGCTACTTAATGAACACACAGTTGTCATCTATGGAGTGGTGTCCATTTGTGTCTATGCAAAGTTGAAGTTTTGGAATCCATTCTTTCTGTCCATCAGTATAAACGCAAAATGATCATTAAGGTTTTCACATAAATACACAGTAAGCCTTTCTAGTTCAAAATTTGCCACTTGGAGTAGTCATCATTTTCTTAGCCCTCAAACTTGTTTTATAACACTGAAGGAGTTTTCTGTTTCTCTCTGGTAGTGAGAAGACATGTTGTAGATTAAGAATAACTCATTAAAGTGGAAAAGTAATTTGACATAAAGCCATGCCCTATTCATATACAGAAAATTGCTTTGTGATTTACATCAATGTGGAGTTTTATGGTTGAACATTCTTCGAAAAGACTCCCCTTGTCAGTTCTGATTTCAGTTGTGGTAGGTGTGCTGCTGTTCATCAATACATAGTTTTCATCTACTTCTGAGTCTGTGGGATAAATAGAGTTCTCCATTTCTTAAAGTTTATGTAGAGCCATATGATTTGCTTTTTTTTTTTTTGAGATTTTATTTATTTATTTGAGAGAGATTTAGTGAGAGAGATCACAAGCAGGCAGAGAGGCAGGCAGAGAGAGAGGAGGAAGCAGGCTCCCTGCTGAGCAGAGAGCCCGATGCGGGGCTCGATCCCAGCACTCCAAGTTCATGACCTGAGCCGAAGGCAGCAGCTTAACCCGCTGAGCCACCCAGGCGCCCCATGATTTGCTTTTAAACAATAACGTGTAAGTATATATTATATGTATCAGTTCCAGATGGAAGCCTTTAATTGTGGGTGTTTGGTACGGTATCTATACCATGGTATCTATACCATGCTTCCCCTACAACACTGTGGAAGCATGTGTTCAAATAGATGCATCTAGGAGTGCTGAGATAACATGTAGAGGAAAGCTGCTCTGGAGAATCACCTAGACCAACCATTAACATTCATGAGGATATCTTTTGTCTTGACATGATGCTGCCACTTTGGGGTTCCTTGTTAACCTAGTATGAACTAGGCTTTTCTAATATAGAGATTGAATCATTAAACTCTCTTACAGGCATAAATGAACATCTAATAGTTTGCCAATTTTATTTTATTATGTAGCTAGGAAGCTACATAATTTCACTAAAAGCAAAGAGAAAGTATGTTGCAGGAAAAAAAGAAAAGAAAAGATTTGGAACCTAATTTCTTCTGAACATAGGGCAGTTTTCTACCACTGATAGCATGGAAACAAATGTCTTCTGCATTGCCTCCTAGTGGATTTAACAATGTGATAATTACAAATCAGTGTACTAAAGCTGTCACTGAAGATACAGTACCATTTGATCCCCATATCTCTGTAAGTGTCAGTGATTATTTTTTCCCGAGGAAAATTTGAAAACACTTCAGGTAATTGAGAAGAAAAATAATTATCAATGCATTCACAATTCCATAGAACCAAATATTCTGGATTTCAGATGTAATTCAAATTTAAATAACAGAATTTAGAATTAGTTTATTAACAGAATAATAACAAAACTACAATTGCATCTTCTTGACCTGATACTATTAATCCTAGCATTATTGTCATCACTATGTGTCAGTTTTTTCTAACTAGTTAGGTAATTTAATCTTTATCAAAATACAACTCAGGTATTACTAACAATTTTATCGTTGGAGAAACCAAGAATCAGAAAATGTGAGTGATCTGCCCAAGGGTTCAGAGTTCCTCAGTTTCACCTGAGTAGGGCCTAATGAAGATTTTAACTTGGATCTGAGCTTAACTACTCACTTACTGGATGATCTCAAGCCCCTTAACTGCCTCATTGCTCAGTTTTTTTTTTTCCATATGAAATTAAGGGTAATAATATTCTTTATAGTTTTGTTATGAGTATAAAATGAAATGACTCATATGGAAATATTTGTACATTATAAGAACTCATACAAGGCAATATAATTTTCTTATTGTTATTAGAAACAATTATGGAATGCTATAAAGGTTATTATGAGTCTGTGCTACATACTTGGTTCTATGATACCATATACTATTTCTTTTAAAAGAGCAGTGATTTTTTATAAGCCATCTTACATGTAATTCGATAGTGGGAAAGTATAAGTGGTAAGTTAACCATGTTGGTAGTTCTTTTTTTAATTGTATCTCTAGCAAAAAGCTGCAGAGCTTATTGAAGCAATAAAAATTAAAAATGTATACATAATGCTTAAATACTCAAAAATAGCTCATAGTTAAACACATCATACTGCTTAAAATTTTAAAAGATGCAATTATCTTTTTTTTTTTGGCAATCTCTGAATGTGTTCTGGATTGTTGGTAGATATAAAATGGTTTCAAATGGTACTTTTTACAAGGTACTGTTAAATTGAAGTACAGATGGGTATTTTATTTTCCTCTTTTACAATAATTTAATGTCCAATTTCCTTCTGGAATATACATACTTCTTGAAAAATTGATTCATTCAGTCAATTTTAAAACTTTGAAATAGTGATAGAAACTCAGTCCTTACAAATATATGAAGTAAACAAAATTTTGGAATATCCATCATATACACATACTTACACACATACAGAATTGCATTTTTTTAATGTCATACATGCAAAGTTCTCTGGAAACTTATAGGGTGTGATTACTGATTATGATAGTGTCAAAATTATTTGTATTATAAAAATAATTTTTCTTAAAAAATAATACAGAGAGGGATGAAAAATAAAGATAAATGAGAATGGTATAGTAAACATGTAGTATATGATTTGTATACATATTCATTGGAAAAATATATATTGGGTGCTTACTATATGCCAGGTGCTGTTCTAGAAGATGGAATATAGTGGTAGAAAGAAGGAAAGAAAGAAAAACAGACAAAACCTATTGATTTGTGGAGCTCATATTATAATGGATAGACAGTAAACAAATAGGTAAATAGCCATACTAAAGGGAAATCAAAACCCTGGAGGAAACTAAAGTATAGGAAAGGGATGAGTTATGGGACAGCTATTTTTTTAGGATTACATATTGGTTAGGTTTCTTGCACAAACCAGGTGATACATTCAAATTGGGGTAATTGAGGGTGAATTAATATATAGACTATTTATAAATATATGGATTAGGAGCAGAGAAATCCCAAAGATGGTTTCATATTTCTGGAGATAGTAACAGTTGTGTATATTACCACACCAGGCCTAAGTGGGTCCAGAATATAGAATCTGAAGTAGAAAGAAATTTTATGGAAAGAACCACCTGATGGGGAACTGTGACATTTAGTAGTGACTCTTAACAAAAAAAGAATGGAGGGATGAATACCCCAAACTAACATCCCTTCTTCCTGCTAATCTCCAGTAAGAGCTCTCAATGGACAAACCCTACCAGAAAAGAGGACAAGGAACTTCATCTATATATTAGATACTGATCAGATACAAGACAGAGAAGGACAGAGAATGCCTCTAGAGGGGCAAATACAAGATAGAAGCATAGGTATTCAAGGTAGCCATCTCTGGGAAGTGATAGTTGAGCAGGTACTTGAATTAGTTAAAGCACAGAGATCCTGGCAGTTACCTGGAGGAAATGCTTTCAAAACTAAGGGAACAAAATTTGGTAAGATCTTGAGACTATTATTTCCAAAAAGAATATTTATACCTCATAAATCTCTGCCTCTCCTCATTTATACTTGTCAATCTACTGCAGTCTGCCCCAGGGCCAAAGTTCTTCCATCACTATTTGAACTAAGGTTACCAATTTTTTTAAGTTCCACACCAGAAAGGTTTTAGATTTGCTTTCATTTCTCTGACGTCTCTGACATACTGAAGCTATTTCCTTCATTTTACTACCCCTACCCCTGCCACCAAATCCATATCTTTCTAATACTCTCATTGCTTTGCTCTTGGCTCACCCTCTACCTTTCCACCATATTTCTTTTCTTTCTCTCCTCTCTTCCCCTCCCCTCTCCTTTCCTCTCCTCTCTTCTCCTTTCCTTCTTTCCTGCCTCCCTCCCTCTTTCTTTCCTTCCCTTCCTTCCTCCCTCCCTCCCTCTCTCTCCCTTTCTCTTTTTTCTTTCTTCTTTCTTTCTTTTCCCTCCCTCCCTCTCTCATCCCCTCCTTTTCTTCTTTCCTTCCTTCCTTCCTTTCTCTCTTTCTCTCTCCTTTCCTGCCTTTCTTCCTCTCTCTCCCTCCCTCCCTCTTTCTTTCTTTTTTCCCTTTCTTTTCTTTCCTTTCTTCTTTTCTTGTTTTTTCTTTCTTTTCTTTCCTCCTCCAAAAATTCTATTCTTGGACCATTCCCACCCTTCCCTTCTCTCTCTCAATATCTGTCTCTATCTATCTCTCCACTTGGTTTATATTATATCCATTTCCTTTCCTTCTCTTTTTGTCTATATATTGAATGAGAAATATGTAACTAGAGCATTAGATTATTATAAAAAAAATATTTAAGAATGCTCTTTAAAATTGCTTGCTTAATCTATAGCCATCAGTATTTCTATGGTAGAACCAATCACATCCTTCTTTTGCCTGCTCCCAAGTCAGTGAAAGGTAGCACCATTTTCCAGCCTATCAGTGTTCAAAATATTTGTATCTTCAGATTTTTTTGTTCTCAAGCAACCTGTGATAGTTAACATTATGTGTCAACTTCAGTGCTTTTCATGAGAAACAAAATCCTTTCACACCTTAATCATAGATTTTTCCAGCCTCCGGAACTGTGAAAAATAGTTGTTGTGGGTTTTTCTTTGGTATTTTGTTATAGCGGCCCAAATGAATTGAGACATTTAACCAGCTGGTGACCCATTACAAACATTTTAACTTACGTGGTTTCAATATTTGAGCACATTAACACACCCTCTGGTACCTGATATGAAGCTACTTTTTTTCTGAAGAATGTCTTTTCCTCCATCCCTGTCAATAAGGTCTGCCAGCATCATTTTGCTTTTAGCTGGCAGGGCCAGCAGTATAGCTTCACTGCCTTGCCTCTGTGGTATATCAATTCTCTAGCTCTTTGTCATAATCTAGTGCACAGAGATCTTGATTGCCTTTTCCTTCCACAAGATATCACAATGGATTATTACATTGATGACATTTTGCTGATTGAATCTAGTGAGCAAGAAATAGCAATTATTCTAGATTTATTTGCTAAGACATTTACATGTCAGAGGATAGAAAATAAATCCAACTAAAATTTGGACACCTACTACCTCAGTGAATAACTAGTAAAGGCCTAGGATTGGAGGGGGGAAAAAAAAGTTCTGCTCCTGTTCTAGGTTGCTATGAAAACTGTCCTGCCACTTGGGCCATATGATTCATCAGATCCAGTGATGTTTGAAGTTTGAGTGGCAAATGGCAATGCTGTGTGGACCCTTTTGTAGATCCCTACAGCTCATTTGCAGAGCAAGCCTTAGGTTTTGGAATAGAATCTTGAACCATCTGCAAGTAACTACTCTTCTTTTGAGAAGCACTTCTTCGCCTGCTACAGGACCTTCAGAGAGACTGAATACTTAACTATTAGCCACCAAATCACTGTGTACCCTAAGCCCATTGTGAACTGAGTGTTTTCTGATTCATCAAGCATAAATTTGATGAGGAGTTCTCTGACTCACCAAACAGAATCATATCGTCATCAAATAGAACTGGTATATCTATGATAGGCCTGAGAAGGCCCTGAGGGCACAAGTAAGTTATATGAAGAAGTGTCCTGAATGCCCATGGTACCATCTCCTGCTACACTGCCTTCTCTTAGCCAGTCTATACCCCAGTGGTCCCCATGATCAGTTGACAGAGGAAGAGAACACTGGGGTCTGATTTATAGATAGTTCTGCTTGATATGCAGACGCTACCTGAAAGTGGACAACTGCAACATTAAGTAACTCTCTGGAACGTCTCTGAAAAGTAGCAGTGAAGATACATCCAATAGGAATGATTTCAAGCAGTGTACCTGCTTGTCCACTTTGCTTAGAAGGAAAAACGTCCAGACCTTTGATTATATATTAATTCTTAGACTATGGCCAATGGTTTGGCAGGGTGATCAGGGACTTGGAGGGAATGTGAGTAGGAAATTGGTAAGAAACATATTTGGAGAAGATGTGTGTGGATTGACTTCTCTGAACAGACAAAAAAAGTGAATCGATCCTTGTCGCATGTGAATGCTCACCAGAGGATGGCTTCAGTAGAGGGGGATTTTAATATTCAGGTGAATAGTATAATCCATTTTGTGGATATCAGTCAGCCTCTTTCCCCAGCCAGCCCTGTAGTCACCTAAAAGTCTCATGAAAAATGTTGCCATGGTGGCAGGGATGGAGGTTACGTAAGGGCACAGCAACATGGTCTTCTACTTGTGGGCTGATCTGGCTTTGGCCACTAGGGAATATCCTATCTGCCAGCAACAAAGACTAGCACTGAGCCCGTGATATGGCACCATTCTCTGAGGTGATCAGCTAGGTATCAGTTAGGAGGTTGATTACACTGGAGCACTTCCATTTCTGATAAGAGACATTGTTTTGTTCTTACTGGGATAATCACTTACTCTGGATACAGATTTGCATTCCCTGTACACAATACTTCTGACAATACTACCACATGCAGACAAGCAGAATGCCTTATCCACTATCATGGTATTCCATGCAGCATTGCTTCTGACAAAGGAACTCACTTCATAGCATAAGAAGTGTGGCATAGGGCCCAAGCTCACAGAATTTGCTGGTCTTACAATATTTTCCACCATCCTAAAGCAGTTGGTTTGATAGGATGGTGCAATGGCCTTTTGAAAATTCAGTTATACTCCCAGCTAGATGGCCCTTGTAGGAATGGGGCAAAGTTCTCCAGAAAACTGTGCTCTGAATCAGTGTCTGATATACGATGCCATTTCTGATAGCCAGAATTCACAGGTCTAGGAATAAAAGGCTAGAAAGGAGAGTGGTACCACTTACCATTACCCCTAGTGATCCATTAGGAATTTCTTGGTTCTTGTTCAAGTGGCCTTATGGTCAGTTGCCCTCGGGGTCTTAGTTCTAGAGGGAGGAATGCTTCCACCTACAGATATAACAGGTATTCTAAGTTAAAAGTGTCATGCCATCACTTTTGGCTCTCCATGTTTCCGAATCAGTAGGCAAAGGAAGAATTTACAATGTTGACTGGGGTGATTACTACTCTGTCACCTGGGGTGGTAGAGTAGTAGATTGGGTTACTACTCTACAGTTGAGGTAAGAAAGATTGTGTCTGGAATACAGGAGATTCCTTAAGGTATCTCTTAGTATTCCTATGCCTTGTGATCAGTGTCAGTGAAAAATTACAACAACCCAATCCAGGAAGGACTAATGATAATCTAGACCCTGCAGGAATGAAAGTTTAGACCATCCTACCAGGTTAAAGAACCATGATCAATTGAGATATTTGCTGAAGGCAAAAGGTATCAGGATGGATGGTGGAAGAAGGTAGTTATCTTTGTTTTCTTTCTTTTACTCTCTTATTTCTTATCATGTACATAAGATACATTGATTTTTATCATAGTATTTATACATATTAATTTTGCATCATAGTACTTAAATTATGGAATATCAAGGAGAAGAGGAGACATTTTTGAGGACTTTACCTCCTCTTCTGGGAAAGGAATAGGTACATTTTTGAGCTGTACCATGTTAGGTGGAATTTTGACCTTGTAATTGTCTTTGTTTGGAGATTAAGTACAGTTTAGGGAGATGCGAGTGAATACAGAGTTGACAGAAGTTGGATTTGTGATGATAATTTTTATGTGTTAACTTGAATGACCACAGAGTTCCCACATTAAACATTATTTCTGGATTTGTCTCTGAGGATGTCTTCAGATGAGGTTAAGCATTTGAATCAGCTGACTACTCAGTAAAGTAGATTACACTCTCCTTTGTGGTTGAGCATCATCTAATATATTGAGGGTCTGAATGGAGGAAAAGGCAGAGGGAGGAGGAATTCACCCTTTTTTCCTGCCTTACTGCTTGAGCTGGGGCACCTCATCTTCTGCCCTAGGACTGGAATTTATACCATTGGCTACACAGCTCTCTGGTTTTCCAGACTTGGACTGAATTATACTACTGGCTTTCCTCATCCAGTTATAGGTGGCAAATTGTGAGACTTCTCAGCCTTTATAATCACATGGGCTAATTCCTCAAAAGAAATTATGTATTCCTACGCTAGTTCTGTTTCTTTTGCGACCCCTAACACAAAAAGTACCTTTTCCAATAAATGGAAATGTCACCAGCTTATTTATTGACTGTCCAGGAGATGGAACAGACCATCTCCTCTTATTCTGCTCTTCCTCCTGAGTTACCACTTGCAGTGAATGTCAACATCACGTTTCCTCTAATTAATCTGCATCATTTTCAAATTCTCTTTTTTTAATACATAGTGTTATCCTATCCTGTCTTTTGGAGACTTTTGGACATCGCACTATTAACAGGCCAGTTTAACTCTTCAAGATTTTGAGTATTATGAATGATATTGTATGTTTCCCCAAATCTAACATGTAATTGATCCAGGCCTGACCTGATGTTATTGTTGCTAACATCTGGATAGATAGTGGTGGAGGGTTAATCCAGGTCAGGCAAACATCATCAGAGTAAGACAGCCAGTCTGAAATAGAGGGAGTTTCAAGAAATAAAATTGTAAGCCAAAAGGGGTGCTGACCGTGATTGGACAAAGCAGTTGGTTACACATAAAATGCTGGAGCTATTTCTGAGCTCATGGGCTGATGTTTTTAGGGACTATTTCTTTTTTTTTTTTTTTTTAATTTTTTATAAACATATATTCTTATCCCCAGGGGTACAGGTCTGTGAATCGCCAGGTTTACACACTTCACAGCACTCACCAAAGCACATACCCTCCCCATGTCCATAAAGCCACCCCCCTTCTCCTAACCCCCCTCCTGCCAGCAAACCTCAGTTTGTTTTGTGAGATTAAGAGTCACGTATGGTTTGTCTCCCTCCCAATCCCATCTTGTTTCATTTATTCTTCTCCTACCCACTTAAGCCCCCATGTTGCATCACCACTTCCTCATATCAGAGAGATCATATGATAGTTGTCTTTCTCCACTTGACTTATTTCGCTAAGCATGATACTCTCTAGTTCCATCCATGTTGTAGCAAATGGCAAGATTTCATTTCTTTTGATGGCTGCATAGTATTCCATTGTGTATATATACCACCTCTTCTTTATACATTCATCTGTTGATGGACATCTAGGTTCTTTCCATAGTTTGACTGTTGTGGACATTGCTGCTATAAACATTTGGGTGCACGTGCCCTTTCGGATCTCTACGTTTGCATCTTTAGGGTAAATACCCAGTAGTGCAATTGCTGGGTCATAGGGCAGTTCTATTTTCAACATTTTGAGGAACCTCCATGCTGTTTTCCAGAGTGGTTGCACCAGCTTTCATTCCCACCAACAGTGTAGGAGGGTTCCCCTTTCTCCGCATCCTCGCCAGCATCTGTCATTTCCTGACTTGTTGATTTTAGCCATTCTGACTGGTGTGAGGTGATATCTCATTGTGGTTTTGTGTTTCCCTGATGCCAAGTGATATGGACCACTTTTTCATGTGTCTGTTGGCCATCTGGATGTCGTCTTTGCAGAAATGTCTGTTCATGTCCTCTGCCCATTTCTTGATTGTATTATTTGTTCTTTGGTGTTGAGTTTGCTAAGTTCTTTATAATTTTTGGACACTAGCCCTTTATCTGATATGTCGTTTGCAAATATCTTCTCCCATTCTGTCAGTTGTCTTTTGGTTTTGTTAACTGTTTCCTTTGCTGTGCAAAAGCTTTTGACCTCGATGAAATCCCAATAGTTCATTTTTGCCCTTGCTTCCCTTGCCTTTGGTGATGTTCCTAGGAAGATGTTGCTGCGGCTGAGGTCGAAGAGGTTGCTGCCTGTGTTCTCCTCAAGGATTTTGATGGATTCCTTTCTCACATTGAGTCTATTCATCCATTTTGAGTCTATTTTCATCCATTTTGAGTCTATTTTCATGTGTGGTGTAAGGAAATGGTCCACTTTAATTTTTCTGCATGTGGCTGTCCAATTTTCCCAACACCATTTATTGAAGAGGCTGTCTTTTTTCCATTGGACATTCTTTCCTGCTTTGTCGAAGATTAGTTGACCATAGGGTTGAGGGTCTATTTCTGGGCTCTTTATTCTGTTCCATTGATTTATGTGTCTGTTTTTGTGCCACTACCATACTGTCTTGATGATGACAGCTTTGTAATAGAGCTTGAAGTCCAGAATTGTGATGCCACCAACTTTGGCTTTCTTTTTCAATATCCCTTTGGCTATTCGAGGTCTTTTCTGGTTCCATATAAATTCTAGAATTATTTGTTCCATTTCTTTGAAAAAGATGGATGGTACTTTGATAGGAATTGCATTAAATGTGTAGATTGCTTTAGGTAGCATAGACATTTTCACAATATTTATTCTTCCAATCCAGGAGCATGGAACATTTTTCCATTTCTTTGTGTCTTCCTCGATTTCTTTCATGAGTACATTATAGTTTTCTGAGTATAGATTCTGTGCCTCTTTGGTTAGGTTTATTCCTAGGTATCTTATGGTTTGGGGTGCAATTATAAATGGGATTGACTCCTTAATTTCTCTTTCTTCTGTCTTGTTGTTGGTGTAGAGAAATGCAACTGATTTCTGTGCATTGATTTTATATCCTGACACTTTACTGAATTCCTGTACACGTTCTAGCAGTTTTGGAGTGGAGTCTTTTGGGTTTTCCATATAGAGTATCATATCATCTGCGAAGAGTGATAATTTGACTTCTTCTTTGCCGATTTGGATGCCTTTAATTTCCTTTTGTTGTCTGATTGCTGAGGCTAGGACTTCTAGTACTATGTTGAATAGCAGTGGTGATAATGGACATCCCTGCCATGTTCCTGACCTTAGTGGAAAAGCTTTCAGTTTTTCTCCATTGAGAATGATATTTGCGGTGGGTTTTTCATAGATGGCTTTGATGATATTGAGGTATGTGCCCTCTATCCCTACACTTTGAAGAGTTTTGATCATGAAGGGATGCTGTACTTTGTCAAATGCTTTTTCAGCATCTATTGAGAGTATTAAATGGTTCTTGTTCTTTCTTTTATTGATGTGTTGTATCACATTGACTGATTTGCGGATGTTGAACCAACCTTGCAGCCCTGGAATAAATCCCACTTGGTCGTGGTGAATAATCCTTTTAATGTACTGTTGAATCCTATTGGCTAGTATTTTGGTGAGAATTTTCGCATCTGTGTTCATCAAGGATATTGGTCTATAGCTCTCTTTTTTGATGGGATCCTTGTCTGGTTTTGGGATCAAGGTGATGCCTCATAAAATGAGTTTGGAAGTTTTCCTTCCATTTCTATTTTTTGGAACAGTTTCAGGAGAATAGGAATTAGTTCTTCTTTAAATGTTTGGTGGAATTCCCACGGGAAGCCGTCTGGCCCTGGGCTTTTGTTTGTTTGGAGATTTTTAATGACTGTTTCAATCTCCTTACTGGTTATGGGTCTGTTCAGGCTTTCTATTTCTTCCTGGTTCAGTTGTGGTAGTTTATATGTCTCTAGGAATGCATCCATTTCTTCCAGATTGTCAAATTTGTTGGCGTAGAGTTGTTCATAGTATGTTCTTATAATAGTTTGTATTTCTTTGGTGTTAGTTGTGATCTCTCCTCTTTCATTCATGATTTTATTTATTTGGGTCCTTTCTCTTTTCTTTTTGATAATTCTGGCCAGAGGTTTATCAATTTTATTAATTCTTTCAAAGAACCAGCTCCTAGTTTCGTTGATTTGCTCTATTGTTTTTTTGGTTTCTATTTCATTGATTTCTACTCTGATCTTTATGATTTCTCTTCTCCTGCTGGGCTTAGGGTTTCTTTCTTGTTCTTTCTCCAGCTCCTTTAGGTGTAGGGTTAGGTTGTGTACCTGAGACCTTTCTTGTTTCTTGAGAAAGGCTTGTACCGCTATATATTTTCCTCTCAGGACTGCCTTTGTTGTGTCCCACAGATTTTGAACCGTTGTATTTTCATTATCATTTGTTTCCATGATTTTTTTCAATTCTTCTTTAATTTCCTGGTTGACCCATTCATTCTTTAGAAGGATGCTGTTTAGTCTCCATGTATTTGGGTTCTTTCCAAACTTCCTCTTGTGGTTGAGTTCTAGCTTCAGAGCATTGTGGTCTGAAAATATGCAGGGAATGATCCCAATCTTTTGATACCTGTTGAGTCCTGATTTAGGACCGAGGATGTGATCTATTCTGGAGAATGTTCCATGTGCACTAGAGAAGAATGTGTATTCTGTTGTCTTGGGATGAAATGTTCTGAATATATCTGTGATGTCCATCTGGTCCAGTGTGTCATTTAAGGCCTTTATTTCCTTGCTTATCTTTTGCTTGGATGATCTGTCCATTTCAGTGAGGGGAGTGTTAAAGTCCCCTACTATTATTGTATTATTGTTGATGTGTTTCTTTGATTTTGTTATTAATTGGTTTATATAGTTGGCTGCTCCCACGTTGGGGGCATAGATATTTAAAATTGTTAGATCTTCTTGTTGGACAGACCCTTTGAGTATGATATAGTGTCCTTCCTCATCTCTTATTATAGTCTTTGGCTTAAAATCTAATTGATCTGATATAAGGATTGACACTCCTGCTTTCTTCTGATGTCCATTAGCATGGTAAATTCTTTTCCACCCCCTCACTTTAAATATGGAGGTGACTTCGGGCTTAAAATGAGTTTCTTGGAAGCAACATATAGATGGGTTTTGTTTTTTTATCCATTCTGATACCCTGTGTCTTTTGGTTGGGGCATTTAGCCCATTAACATTCAGGGTAACTATTGAAAGATATGAATTTAGTGCCATTGTATTGCCTGTAAGGTGACTGTTACTGTATGTTGTCTCTGTTCCTTACTGATCTACCACTTGTAGGCTCTCTCTTTGCTTAGAGGACTCCTTTCAATATTTCCTGTAGAGCTGGTTTGGTGTTTGCAAATTCTTTCAGTTTTTGTTTGTCCTGGAAGCTTTTAATCTCTCCTTCTATTTTCAATGATAGCCTACCTGGATATAGTATTCTTGGCTGCATGTTTTTCTCGTTTAGTGCTCTGAATATATCATGCCAGCTCTTTCTGGCCTGCCAGGTCTCTGTGGATAAGTCAGCTGCCCATCTAATATTTTTACCATTGTATATTACAGACTTCTTTTCCTGGGCTGCTTTCAGGATTTACTCTTTGTCACTAAGACTTGTAAATTTTAGTATTAGGTGACGGGGTGTGGGCCTATTCTTATTGATTTTGAGGGGCGTTCTCTGAACCTCCTGAATTTTGATGCTCGTTCCCTTTGCCATATTGGGGAAATTCTCCCCAATAATTCTCTCCAGTATACCTTCTGCTCCCCTCTCTCTTTCTTCTTCTTCTGGAATCCCAATTATTCTAATGTTGTTTCGTCTTATGGTGTCACTTATCTCTTGAATTCTCCCCTCGTGGTCCAGTAGCTGTTTGTCCCTCTTTTGCTCAGCTTCTTTATTCTCTGTCATTTGGTCTTCTATATCACTAATTCTTTCTTCTGTCTCATTTATCTTAGCAGTGAGAGCCTCCATTTTTGATTGCACCTCATTAATAGCTTTTTTGATTTCAACTTGGTTAGATTTTAGTTGTTTTATTTCTCCAGAAAGGGCTTTTATATCTCTCGAGAGGGTTTCTCTAATATCTTCCATGCCTTTTTCGAGCCCGGCTAGAACCTTGAGAATTGTCATTCTGAACTCTAGATCTGACATATTACCAATGTCTGTATTGATTAGGTCCCTAGCTTTTGGTACTGCCTCTTGTTCTTTTTTTTGTGGTGAATTTTTCCGCCTTGTCATTTTGTCCAGATAAGAGTATATGAATGAGCAAGTAAAATACTAAAATGGTGGCAACAACCCCAGGAAAATATGCTTTAACCAAATCAGAAGAGATCCCAAATTGTGAGGGGGGAGAAAGGGGATAAAAAGAGGTTCAAAAAGAAAGAAAGAAAAAAAAGAAAAAAAAAGAAAAGAAAAGAATTTAAAAAAAGAAAACGAATAAAGAAAAATATAAAAAAGAAAAAATAGATAGATAAACTAGTTTAAAAACATTAAAAAAGAAAAGGGTAAAAGTTAAAAAAATTTTAGCAGAAGAAGAGAAAAAACAATGAAAAAGAAAAAAATTAAATTAATTGCAAGACAAAAAATCACAGGGAGAAAGCCATAAGTTCCGTGCTTTGCTTTCTCCTCCTCTGGAATTCTGCTGCTCTCCTTGGTATTGAAACCGCACTCCTTGGTAGGTGAACTTGGTCTCGGCTGGATTTCTTGTTGATCTTCTGGGAGAGGGGCCTGGTGTAGTGATTCTCAAGTGTCTTTGCCCCAGACGGAATTGCACCGCCCTTACCAGGGGCCGGGCTGAGTAATCCACTCCGGTTTGCTTTCAGGAGCTTTTGTTCCCTGAGCGCTTTCCGTAGAGTTCCGGAGGACGGGAATACAAATGGCGGATCCTGGTCTCCGGCCCGGAGGAGCCGAGAGCCTGGGGCCCCACTACTCAGTGCGCCCTCAGAGAACAGCGCCCAGTTATTCCCGTCTGCCTGACCTCCGGTTGCCCTCCGAGCTCACCGAGCCTACGACCGGTTCAAGGTTACCCCGAGCTGTGATCTTACTGTCAGCTCTGTCTCTGTAGCCGGCTTCCCCGTTCCAATACCCGCAAGCTCTGCGACACTCAGACACCCCCGATCCTTCTGTGATCCTGCGGGACCTGAGGCCACGCTGACCCCGCGTGGGCTTCGCCCCGGTTTAGCCTCTTTAGCGATGTCCCTCAGCAGAACAGACTTTTAAAAGTCCTGATTTTGTGCTCCGTTGCTCCGCCGCTTGCCGGGAGCCGGCCCCTCCCCCCAGGGTCTATCTTCCCTTCGCTTTGGATTCACTTCTCCGCCGGTCCTACCTTTCAGGAAGTGGTTGTTTTTCTGTTTCCAGAATTGCTGTTCTTCTTCTCTTCGATCTGCCGATGGATTTGCAGGTGTTTGCAATCTTTAGATAAGCTATCTAGCTGATCTCCTGCTAGCTGAAGTAGTCTCAGCCTGCTACTTTTCCGCCATCTTGACTCCTCCTCTAGGGACTATTTCTTATCATGTTTGTTATACTGGTAGTTCCAGGTGAGGCAAGAGAACAAATATCTTCATTATTCTCTGCATTCATTCAGTAGATACGATTTTAGTATTCACCATATTACAAGGTCAAGTGATATAGGATAATTGAGGGTATGGTCTACTTAAAATGGAGTGATCAGCAAAGGTTTTGTGGAAGATGGCATTTTAAACTTCTTCTGTATAGGTAAGAATGAGCAAGGGAAGAAAAGGGTTAAGAGTATACTGTCAAATGTAAGAGCCTCCTTTCTCCATCTTTAACTTCATCCATTAATAGAAAATTTGTCCCTAGAGTAAGTGGTGATGAGGATGATAATGATGATGATAGGATTATGATGAAGATAATGACACCGAAGACAAAAATGATGATGTTGATGGTGACAATTGATAAAATAAATTCCCATGAAGGCCAAGACCATGCATCTGTTGTTTGCTGCTTTATCCCCAGCATCTATCACAGACACAACATTGATATTCAATAAATGTTCGTTGGATGAACAGAAGCATGAATGAAAGATGATGGTAATGACTAGGAGTGGTTCAATTCAATTGAGTTGATGATAGTGTATTATGTACCTCAAAACTAGAGACTGTCAATTTTTGTCTGTTTCAATTGCTTTTAAGGAAATGAACCATTCCAGTGATATCGTATCTCAAACAATTAATTTTCACCTTATTCTGTTGAGCATTATCACCTAGTATTTAGCACATTGTTAATTATCACTTTGTAACCATTTGCAAAGTGTGAAAAAGCCTGCTGCCTAGATTCCTCTCTTCCAGTAATTGTATTTCTCTCCAACCCAGAGCAGTAGCAAGCAGAAAATACAGCATGTGTGGCAACATATCTAAAATAAACTGATTGCAAGTTTTCTTGTTAAAAAAGGAAATGCCAGTAATTCTTTTGCATGTAATGATAAAAGATGGGGGATGGTGAAATGCGTGAGCCTGGTGAGGGGTATTAAAGAGGGTATGGATTGCATGGAGCACTGGGTGATATATGTTAACAATGCATCTTGGAACACTGTATCAAAAACTAATGATGTACTATATGGTGACTAACACAACACAATTAAAAAATATATAAAAGACAAAAGGATATTATCTAGAGTATTGAATGCTCCATTTAAAAATCCATAATAATATATTAGGAAAAGAAAAGAGAAGAAATGAAGATGGGATTGCAAGATGATCTTGACTATGCATGTCAGTAATTTGTCCCAATTGATTTATGGCTATATTTATTTATAATTTTATCTTTAAATCTGGTTTAATTTTGAGTGTTAAGGATACAGGTACTTTGGATGATGAGAAGGAAGTAGTATGCCTTGATTTCTTACTGCACTCTCATCCATAATCTTTGTTTATCTATTGTTAGTGCTTAATAAAAATGCCAAATTAATTGTGTACATCTATATATCTAAATCAATATAATACTGATATAGAGGAAGGAGAAAGAACAGCTTTGGAGACAATAATGCATTCATGATTCAGATCTGAACTGTGCAGTTGGCTATCTGAGTGAGTTTGGGGGAAATTATTAAAAAAGCTGATTCTTAATTTAAACATCTGTAATAATTATGAGGATTAAATTATACCCAGCATAAATTAGGTACTCATTAGATACCTGTTTTTGAAATCTTTCTGGATTCAATACATCATATGAGAGCATTGTCAAGCAATGGATGGAACTAAAACTTATGGGTTTTAACTGTTCCAATAATTATTAACTTTATGATTTTTTGCACCTACTGTGTATATAGTTTGGTGATAGATATTTTAGAAGACATATTCATGCATAAAATATGGACCTTGGCATTAGCTTACAGTCAATGAACAGATGTAATATTATCCACCAATAATTCAGAACCAGAGTTTATTAAAAAGTAAATAAAATTAAATTCTGAAAAAATTATTTTAGTGCTTTGTAGTTTTTTTACTATCATGAAACTATACCTAAATCCTTTATTCTTAAATGATTAAAGCTATTATATAACTGTGTATGAGTATAATTTTGTTAATAAAGAAACTTACCGATATTTACTGAGTAAATGAATGAATGAATGAATGAACGAATGATTGAATTCTGATTCCATATTGTCCTTGCCTCCTCTGCCAACTATTACCTCCCCAAAAGTGAATACAACTTCATTTTATTTCCTGAAGAGTCACCTCTCCTGCTAGTGCCTCCTAATACTCCTTTCTTTTTCCAGTATCAGAAAGATCGGTCACCTACAACTTAACGTAAAATTATTGCTACAGAAAACAGATAAAACCAATCCCTGTTTCTTGATCTATGAATTTTACAACATTGCAATGGCCAGAGATTCTTAACTTAAAGAACATAAAATCTGAAAAGTTCTGGGATATTCTGAAAAGGCTACATACATATTGTATGATTCCAACTATATGGCTTTCTGAAAAAGGCTAAGTTATGGAGACAGTCAAAGATCAGTGGTTGCCAGGAATTGGGCATAGGGGAAAGGAGAAGTATGGATAGGCAGAGCCCAAAGGATGTTTAGGGAAGTGAAAATACTCTGTATGATACCATCATGTCATAATACATTTACCCAAACTGATAGA
The DNA here is from genome assembly GCF_009829155.1 of Mustela erminea. NCBI lineage: Eukaryota > Metazoa > Chordata > Mammalia > Carnivora > Mustelidae > Mustela > Mustela erminea. Next base: position 39,791,123 of record NC_045632.1, on the reverse strand, counting down.
CTATAAAACATCAAGACTCAACCACAATGTAAACTGTGGACTTCGGCGATGATGATGTGTCAGAATAGGTTCATCAGTGTCACAACTGTGTAACTCTAGAATGGGATGTTGTTAATGAGGGATGCTCTGCAGATGAGGGGGCAGAGGAAACATGGGGAATCTCTGTACCTTCATCTCAATTTTGCTATGAACTTAAATCTATTCTAAAAAGTCAAGTCTTAATTTAAAAAAATGAAAAGTTTAGGCATAGTATCTATGTCATAAACAATAGATTTACAAGAGTACATGATCAGTCAGAGTTGATTTCTCATAACACAGAGCAGTCACTATTTCTACAGTTCAGTAGGGGGTACCTCAGAAGGAGGAGTTGGCAGAGTAGGTATTGTGGCCTTGAGAAGAGGCTGTTTCTAAAACTAGATATTGGAGGGAGAGGATTTTATAGACTTCCACATAGATTTTGGGATTTGAGAGTAAAAAAGACCTTGAATTGTTTCCAGATTATACCTTATATATCCTGTCAGTAGTTGTGTGCATTAGAAAAAGTAGAGTGAAAGTTGGTATGCATGATATTTAGGCAGGCAGGCTATGATGCTTCCTTATAAAAACTGTGTGTGCAAAGTAAGAATCAGAAAAGTGTTTTTGGTGTATTCTAGAAAGGAATAGATTAGCACAGAGAGTTAGCAGCCCTGGTAAATCTGTGTCACTAATACAAGAGAGAAGCAGCAATTATCTGAAGAATGTTGCAGTAAGTATCACCAGTGATACATAATAACCAAGATCCAAATGGTAAGTCCCCCACCTCAGAAAGAATAGACTGCTGCCAATTTCTTGGGAACTCAAACAACTATGCAAAAGGGCACGCAATCCTGAATTGAATGGGAATAACAGTCAGTCACTTATTGGGACAAGGGCTCAGTAATATAGTTTGTTTTAAAGAAATTTATAGTTACTTCTATTAAAAAACAGTTGATTATCTGATATCCACACTTGCCCCATAACTTAAAAGTCTAATGAAAATAAATTATAAATACAAGACAAATCTATCTATCTATCTCATCTGTGAACTTTTGGTCTTAGTGCTGACTTATAAAAGAAGCTGATACTCTTGTCCTAAAAACAAGAGAAAGCTGAGGAAAATTAAAACTAACAACTTCTTTTAGGTAAATCACAGAACTGATTTCACAGAGCAAATGAGTTCACAGATCTGGAGAGGCAGGTGAATTCAGAGTCACAGTTGAGATCTACTTACCTAGAACAGAAGTTGCTGGAGTAGGACTTAAATGATAATTCTGATACATTGCTGGAAGATGAATTTGGAATGGTATAAGAGTGAGAAACTTCAGTATTGGAGTAGTCTCAGAGTGATGCCCATAATATTGGAGTTTTACCTCCAAGAACGCCACAGGTTCCCAAGGTGAAAATCTGAGAAAGATTTTATTCTTGACTCTGATTGGCAAATGGGAACAATAATCTTCCTGAAATACTCCCAGAGCGTTCCTCACAACAAAGGTTTAACCTCCAGGCAAAAAGTCTTTATCAGAGCTTTACCCAATGTGGGGGAAGGGAAGATACCCAACTCCACCCTGTTCTAGCTTTTCTGTGTAGCAGAAAGGGAAGCAAAAGTTAAGAAACCATTTGTGAATGTCACAATTTAGGGTCAGGGGACTACTAGAAGATTGGGATTTAATAATACCATAGAATGATTCACCTCCTCCACACTTTACTCCTTTGCTAACAGAATTCCAGTGTCATAAGAGGATGATAATGGAAAGAAGACCAAGGCACAAGCTCTTTCTAAGGAGAGTTGATTGGTAAAGACCAAAATTAAGGGAGGAAACAAAGAAACTACAGGGATTTGGGCCTCTGAAACTAGAGGTACAACGAGTACTAAAAAAAAAAAAAGAAGAAGAAGAAGAAGAAGAAGAAGAAGCCCATTAATAGTTAGAATAAAATAAATCCTTATACTAAAAAGCTACTTAAATTACTTAACCATTACCTGATACAAGTCTATCTTTACACAGTAACAACAAAATTAAAAGGCGTACTGAAAAGCAAGAGGGGTAAAACCCAGTCTGAATAGATAAAGTAAACATAAATCCAAATGCAGAAATGACCCAGATGTTGAAGTTATCAGATAGGTAATTTTAAATGTTATGATTAATATATTAAGGGCCCTAAAGTAAAAGTAGACAGCATGTAAGAACAGATGGTTAATGGGAGCCATGGGATGAAAACTCTAAAAAATAATTTAAAGGAAATGCTAGATATCAAAGACACTGCAACAGAAAATGAAGAATTCCTTTAGTCAGTTCATCAGTAGACTAGATAAGGCCAAAAAAAGAATAAGTGAGTTTGAAGATAGGTCAATAGAAGTTTTTCAAACTGCAACACAAAGAGAAAAAAGAATGAAAAACAAGCAATATCCAAGACTCTCAGACAATTTCAAAATGTGTAAGTTGGCTCAGTTGGCATACCAGGAGATGAAAAGAGAAGGACTATAGCAGAAGAAATATATGACTCAGAATCTCAAGATTTAATAGCACCCATTAAATCACATATTCAGGAACCTCAGAAAACATAAAGCAGGATATATGTAAAACAAACAAACAAACAAAAACAACAACAACAAAAAAAACACAAAATAGCAATGTAACTACACCAAGGCATATCATAATCAAGTTTCAGAAGACCAAAAATAAAGGAAACAAAAATGGTGAAGCTCGAGAGGGGGAATAACTTATCAATTGAGGAGCAAAGATAAGAATTACAGTGAAATTCTCAGCAAAAACCATAAGAAAGAAGAGAATGGAATAAAATACTTAAAACTTGGGGAAAAATTACCAAACTATAATTATTATCCAGTGAACTGTCCTTCAGAAATAAAGGAGAGGGTTGCCTTGGTGGCTCAGTTGGTTAAGTGACTGATTCTTGATTTTGTCTCAAGTCATGATCTCAGGGGCCTAAGACTGTGCCTCACATTCATCTGGCTCATGCTCAGCAGGGAGTTTGCTTGAGATTCTCTTTACCCCTCTCTCTCTGCCCCTCTTCCCACTCTCATTATCTCTCGGTCTCAAATAACTAAATTTTTCACCTGGGTGGCTTAGTCGGTTCAGTGTCTGCCTTTGGCTCAGGTTGTAATCCTGGGGTCCTGGGATAGAGCTCCACATTGGACTCCCTGCTTGGTGGGAAGCCTGCTTTTCCCCTCCCTCTGCTTATATTCCCTCTCTCACTGTGTCTCTTTCTGTTAAATAAATAAAATATTTAAAAAAATAAAATAAAAATAAATTAAGGAAATCTTTTTAAGACAAATAAAAACTGAGGTAATTCATCAGTAGCAGACATGTCATGCAAGAAATGTTAAAAGAAGTTCTTCAGGGAGGAGGAAAATGCTATATGTCATAAACTTGAATCTATGTAAAGAAAGGGATAATAGCAGAAAAGGAATAATGAAGGTAATTTTTTTCCTATTTTTAGCTTAAAGATTACCCTGACCCTACAGCATTGTCAAAAAAAGAAATGATTGTGTATAAATCAAAATATGTGCAATATATATATATATAATATATATATATATTATATATATAAACATAAACTATAAAACTTGTGGAAAAGAAATCAAAGATCTAAATGAATGGAGATAGCCATGTTCATGGATTAGAAAATACAGTATTGTTAAGATGTCAGTTTTTCTTAACATGAGCTGTGGACTCAATGCAATCCCAAGCAAAATCTCAGAAAACTGTTTTGTGTACATTAAAAAACAAACAAAGAAAAAATAACAAAAACTCATTCCAGAGTTTAATTGAAAGATAAAAGACCTTGAGTAGGCAACATAATGCTTAGAAGAATAAATTGAAAGACTTGCATTACCTGACTTCAAGACTTACTGTAAAAAGTGTAATAATCAAGAGTGTAAACACATAGATCAATGGAATGTTATGTAAACCCCAGAAGGAGAGCCATAGAAACATAATCAATTGATTTTTGAGAAAGGAACAGAGGGAATTCAATGTTGAATTTGGATTTTTTTAAATAACTGGTGCTGTGACAACTGGATGTACATATGTAAAAGCATGAATTTAAACACAGGCATTACAGTTTTTGAAAAATCTAATTCAAAAGGATTCTAGACTTAAGTATAAAGCACTAACTGTAAAACTTCTAGAGGTAAACATAAGAAAATCTCAATGATCATGGGTGTTCATGAGTTTTTACGTAAAACAACAAAAGCATGATACATAAAAAAAGTTATAATTGATGAAAATTAGAGACTTTTGTCCTATGAAAGTCATAGTCAAGAGAATGTAAAAAAGAAAGAAAAGAAAATGAGTCATCAATTGGAAGTTTACCATTTATGAAACTATCTGATAAAAGGATTTTTAAAAAATCTCCAACATTCAAAGAGCTATTAAAATTCAACTAAAAGAAAATTAACTAAAGCTTAATGAAGCAAAAGGTTAATTGAGCAAAAGGCCTAAACAGACATATTTACCAAGAAGATGTAGAAATTGAAAATGCATATGAAGACATATGTAACATTTGACATTACAGAACTTCAAATTGAGATAACAGTAAGATAGCATTTCCCACATATTAGAATGGCTAAAAAGTAGGGGTGCCTGTGTGGCTTAGTCTGTTAAGTGTGTGACTTTTAATTTCTGCTCAGGTTATGGTCTCAGGGTCCTGAGATCCAGCCCCACTTTGGGGTCTGTGCTCTGCAGAGAGTCTGCTTGAGATTCTTTCCCCTCTCTCTCTTCCCTTGCTTACCTGCATGCTTTCTCTCTCTTTCTCAAATAAATAAGTAAATCTTTAGAATGGCTTAAATTTAAATTGATAATAATAATGCAAAAAAAATTAAAACCATTTGGTGGTAAGGATGCGAGACTAGAAGAACTGCGGTCATTGCTGAAGGGAATGCCAACCTATATAGTCACTTTGGAGGATAGTTTAGTAGTTTCTTACAAAGCTCAAAACAGTGTTACCATGCAACCCAGTAGTTGTGTTCCTATTATATCCAACTTACTTTAAAACTATGTCTTCACAAAAATTATCATTTGATTGTTGATAGCAACTTTTTTTCTTGATTGCCAAAACTGAGAGTAACCAAGATGGCTTTCGGTAGTTGAATTGTTTATCTGTGGTATATCCATACAATGGAATATTATTCAGCATATTCAAAATGAGCTTTCAATCCATGAAAAGACACAGATGAAGCTCATAAGTTAATGTTAAATAAAATAAGTGAATTTGCAAAGGTTATACACTATATGATTGCAAATATATGACACTGAAAGAAGCAAAATTATAAAGATGATAAAAAGATCAAAGTTTGCCAGAGAAGAGAGAGGTAAAGAGGACTGAAAAGATGAAGCACAGGGAATATTTTTAGGGTGTTGCAACTACACTATATGAGATTGTAATGGTAAATACAAGACACTTTGCATTTGTCAAAAGCCATAGGACTTTATAACATAAAATTGATTTATATAACATGTAACATAAAAATATAACATAAAAATTGATTTCCTTCCAAAGATTACAGTATGAAAAGATAAAAAAAGTACAAATTGACAGTGAAGAAACTTGACAAACTACTTCAGCCAGGTGTGATGGTTAACATCAATCGTGTTAAGTCTTCTTGGTAGTACATCCCTTTGATATGATATGAAGAAAATGGCACTTTATCGCATTGGTCTTCCTCACAAAAGCACATAATCCCACTATAACCTTGAGAAAAATGTCAGACAAATCCCATTTGAGGTAAAATTTACAAAATGTCTGACCATTACTCCTCAAAACTGTCAAAGTCATCAAAAAAAAGGAGTCTGTCAGCTAAGGGGAGCCTAAGGGTACAAGCCTACTAAATGTCATGTAATGATGTTATGTGGCAATCTGAATGGGATCTATATTCTCTTGAACAATTCATTTACCTCTTTATGTTTCAATTTCCTCACCTACAAAATGGTTTAATTTGATGGTTATCTAATTAATAAAAATATCATTTAATCCACTTATTACTGCATTAATGCTAATTATCTTTTTGCTGATGGAAAATAAGCAGTACATGTGTAATGAATAGGTGTGTTACATACACACACATACAAAGAGTATAGGAATAAAGTCATTATTTTAATGCATGTATACATGCATAATTTAGTGATAGTAGAGTTAAAATTCAACATAAAATTTTTATATCATAACCAGCAGTTATAAATGTGTGTGTATATTTGTATATATGTGTGTGTATGTATGCATACATACCCACAGTAAATATATGTGTGTATGTGTGTTTGTGTGTGTATGTGTGTGTGTGTCTGTATGTGTATATATGCACACAGGATGTTAATAAATTCATTATTCTATTATATTATTGGTCTGTGAGAAAAAATTGACATGGCAACATGGCTTACCAATTTAGGCAAAACATACCCTCAATCATTCTTTTGGCATTGTGCAATCAAGAGTTAAGGAAGAGCTCATGTATTCTCATTGGTTTGTATACTAGAACTACCTATTTCAAGTCAGTAGCATTCATCATGTGTCTGCTGCTTTATGTGCTATCTTATTTTATCTTCTTAGTAATTATTTGTGGAATTGTTAAATCATTTTGTAGTTGAGGAAAATGGAACTTAGGTCATGGAATTGTTCAAGAAAACATAGATAGTAGAGATTGAAATCCAGGGTTTTCTTTTCTTTTCTTTCTTTTTTTTTTTTAAGATTTTATTTATTTAGTTGAGAAATAGAGAGAACAAGTGGTGGGGAGGGGCAGACAGGGAAAGAGAGAAAGAGAGAGAAGCAGACACCACACAGAGCAGGAAGCCTGATGGTGGGCTTGATCCCAGGACCTGGAGATCATGACCTGAGGTGAAGATGAAGACAGGTGCTTCACTGACTGAGCCATCCAGGTGCCTAGAAATCCATGGTTTTCTGATGGTGAAGCCCTTTTCAGAATATACTACAATGTTTTCTCAGAATTCTAAATGGTAAAATAGTTTGGCAGCTATCTTAACCAATATTTTTTAAGTGACCTCTATCCCCAGTGTGGAATTCAAATTCACAATCTAGAGATCAGGAGTCACATATCCTACCAACTGACCCAGCCAGGTGTTCCTTCAGCAGCATTGATTTGGTTAGGCTTACTTCATTCTGCATGAACTATTGGCTATCAACCTGTAGTAGCTCAGAAATGAATGATTTGTTTTTAACAAGTTCCAACCATCACCTACTTTCTCCTGCTTTGCATCTCATGTCTAGTTTCCTCTAAGAGGAATGTTTTTCATTTGTATTTTCTGGTCAGGGGAAAAAAATCGACAAATATTTTTATTTGGCTACTTAGTGTGTCAATCAGAAACTTTTAAGGATTAGGATATTCACATAGTGCAAATCCCAAAGGGAAATGAAATTATCAGTTATGCTCCTTTCAAATCTTGTTCAGTACAGTCCTTATAACTACAAAAACTGTGAGAGACATTCATATTTTAAATATCACGGTTCCTGGAATTTTTTTTAATGATAAGTGTCTGAGTCAACATCAATTGATAGTCACCAAGCATCATTTACTTCAGCCATCTTTTATACCTGCTTCATATGAATTCTTTACACTTATGTCAAGAAAATCCTTTTTTAAATCTTGCAGCAAATTATCCTTCACACACACACACACACACACACACACACACACACACACACACACACAGTGTATCTGTCCCTAGATAGAGAAAAAAGTGAGAGTGAAGAGGAAGGCCAAGGAAAGCTCTTACATTTACTGTATGTTGAATATTTTTATCTATATTTTCTAACCACTTGTTTATCATTTTTCATGAAGATATTAGGTTAAATAATTATTTTTCTATTTAAACCAAGTCTGTCTAGAGCAAGAAACATGCCAATTCCAATTTACATGTTTCTACATGAATGTATTACCACATAAAGGAAAAGTTAATGTGATATTATTCAAGTGCTCATCCCCAATAATGTTCTCCACTCAGAAACAGTTTTCTGAATTTGGGTATTACATTAGTTTTTGTAATAAAGTTAATAAATTAAGGAAAACAGAGACAGTTGTTTCCAACTTTCATTCTTCAGCTGTGAAGAACTTATCTAAAGAGGTTATATTTCAAACATTATATATCTTCTGGGTATCAAAATTGGAACTGTAACCATAGTCCTCCAGCTACAAAGTACATTTTCCTACCACTACAAATATTTATAATCCCCTGTGCTACTAAGGGCAAGCTTTCAGAGAGAATATGAGGGACAGCCTCAAGGTATGACTGATGAGTGTCTGCACATTAACAGTGCAACCTGTGATCAAGACCTTGGCCCTCACTCTGTTCTGCAAACTGAGAACCACTAATTATTCACATAGAGGTAAACCATCCCTAGAGAAACTCATAAACAGTCTAACAAACTACGGTGTTTGTGTTAATTTACAATGGGAAATAAAATATGGTAGAATCACCAGCTTTATTCTTCTATTTATTTTACTGCATGCATTTTGATTATTTAGTGTTCCAAGTATAAATGTGGAAAGTATGGGTAGCAAACTTGAATATCACTCAGTCAAGTCACAATATAGATTTTAGAGCTGCAAGGCAGAATGGGGTAAATAGCTCAAAAGGTAGATCAGTCAATGTTGGGGAGTCCTTGAATAGCAGAATGATAAATTATGACTTAATTTCTTAGGCAATTAGAAGATGTTGGAAGTTGTAGAGTAGGCAAATTATATGATTAGAGTTACATGTCAGGAAAATTGATTTTGCAAGTATGTTATAGTTCCAAATATTGTTCTTTTCCTGCCTAAGATTGATTTTCCCATATTCTTGGGGAACTGCCCCATTTTTCTTTAGAAAGACACCCTATCCCTAGTGATAAAAATGCTTTCACTGGATTGTAGGGAAAACGAGGTAGTAGCTAGTATTGTTTTGATATTATTAATATTGTCAAGACAGAAAAGGGAATGAAATCCTCATCATAGAGACACTAATGATTTTGCTTCTGAGTAATTAATCAAGTAAAGAGCTGCAGGGAAAGAGGGAAATGGAGAATTTAAGGATATCTCATTTTGATCTAGAAGATGGGAAAATAGTGATGGTCTTGATATATTTAATGGTGTCCAATGGAAAAGTTCATTTAGAAAACCAGGAGAATAAGATCCTTGCTTCCCCAAGTAATTATATGACCTTAAGCCCTCTATCTTCTCTACCTTTTTTTTTTTTTTAGATATTTCACTGCAAAATGATGGAGTTGAACAAAAACATCTTTAAATTTAATCCAGGTCTAAGATCTGTATTATAACAAAATGGCTATTTTTATTTTATCATGGCAAATTCAATTTCCTGGATGATTACTCATTATTTGAGATCCTTATGTGAGCATAAAGTTCATTTCATACACTATTACAGAAACAGATTCTAATTAAACCTTAGAGCTCAGAAACATTGCGTTAAGTTCAATTTATGATAGAAACAACCAGGAATGGCTATTTTGCAATAGTGTAACAAATGCACCACTGAATTCTCAAGTATCTCATGATCCTTTTCCCTTGATTTTCTCCTCTCCTTCCTGCTGGGGTCTTAGAACCACTACTGAAGCCTCTCCTAGGACTATATAGTAGGATGATGATATAAGGAACAGTATTTTAATTCTCTGAGAACTCACTATGAAGTAAACCATCTTGATAACCTCTATTATTTGTAGAAGCTGGATATCTCCTTTATGTTTAAGACAAAGTCTAGTGCTACAGGTATAGAAATAGAATTAGTCAAATCTGAATCTTTTGGATCAGCCATCATATACAAAATAACAACCACATGCCTAGGACAAGTTAGACAGTCACAATATCACTTATTGGATAAACTATCTTTGCACTGATTACCGGTCTGGGGACTAGACAATGTCTTAAATGTGCTTTGTTCTGATGGTGATGTCACTGTCCCAACATCCTCCATTGGATTGTCTAATCTGCAAATGTGAATGTTCTCAGCTCCTATAGCTATGAGTATTAATAGCTATTTATCCTTCTTTTCTTGCTTTTCTCCTCAGCATATTTTGGCATAATCTATTTGTGTTGAGTAATTTTATTGTTGCTATTTTAATTGTATAGTTGTTTTTTTTTGTTGTTGTTGTTAAATTTCTTCACGGAAATCCTTCAGGGCAAAACTCAGATTAATTTGACTTATACACATCTGCCCTTTGCTTTGCCTTTGAGCTCTTTTTCTCCCCAATATGACAAGTCCAAGTCCAGAGAGTGGGATGTAGATAAGTACCAGTTCTTATAGGCTGAGACATTCTCTGAGCATTCACTTCTCACTCAGGTTGTGAATGAGATCATTAAGACATTCAGAGTGTGGAGAAATGGAAAGAGTTAAGAGAAAGAGCTCATTGATTAGCTCTTGGCCACTTTTGGAAGTTTTATTTTCATTCTGGGTCTGAATTTCCCAATTTATTTATTTCCCAATTGTAAAAATAAAAGACTTGCTTAGGTCTCTCTGGGTCTCTTTTCAGTATTTTTTAAAATCAATTATTTTTATTAACATATAATGTATTATTTGTCCTAGGGGTACAGGTCTGTGAATCGTCAGGCTTACACACTTGACAATACTCACCATTTTATATACCCTCCCCAGTGGCCATAACCCAACTACCCTCTCCATACCCCCACCTGCCCCCCAGCAACCCTCATTTTGTTTTGTGAGATTAAGAGTCTCTTATGGTTTGTCTCCCTCTATATCCATCTTATTTCATTTTTTCCTTCCCTACCCTCCAAATACCCCACTCTGCCTCTCAAATTTCTCATATCAGGGAAATCATATGATAATTATCTTTCTCTGATTGACTTATTTCACTCAGCATAATACCCTCTAGTTCCTTCTATGTCATTGCAAATGGCAAGATTTCATTTCTTCTGATGGCTGCATAGAATTCCTGTGTGTGTGTGTGTGTGTGTGTGTGTGTGTGTACCACATCTTCTTTATCCATTCATCTGTTGGTGGACATCTAGTTGTTGGTTCTTTCCATAGTTTGGCTATTGTGAACATTGCTGCTATAAACATTCTGATGCATGTGCCACTTCAGATCACTACTTTGTCTCGTTAGGGTAAATACCCAGTAGTGCAATTGCTGGGTTGTAGGGTAGCTCTGTTTTCAACTTTTTGAGGAAACTTCATGCTGTTTTCCAGAGTGGTGCACCAGCTTGCATTCCCACACTGTAGGAGGGTTCCCCTTTCTCCACATCCTCTCCAACATCTGTCATTTCCTGACTTGTTAATTTTAGCCATTCTGACTGGTGTGAGGTGATATCTCATTGTGGTTTTGATTTGTATTTATCTGATGCCGAGTGATGTGGAGCACTTTTTTATTTGTCTGTTGGCCATCTGGATGTCTTCTTTGCAGAATTGTCTGTTCATGTCCTCTGTACATTTCTTGATTGGGTTATTTGTTCCTTGAGTGTTGAGTTTGATAAGTTCTTTATAGATTTTGGATACTAGCCCTTTTTCTGATATGTCATTTGTGAATATCTCCTCCCATTCTGTCAGTTGTCTTTTGGTTTTGTTGACTATTTCCTTTGCTGTGCAAAAGCTTTTGATCTTAATGAAGTTCCAATAGTTCATTTTTGCCCTTACTTCCCTTGCCTTTGGCAATGTTTCTGGGAAGAAGTTGCTATAGCTGAGGTCGAAGAGGTTTCTGCTCATGTTCTCCTCAAGGATTTGGATGGATTCCTGACTCACACTGAGGTCTTTTATCCATTTTGAGTCTATTTTTGTTTGCAGTGTAAGGAGATGGTCCAGATCCATTCTTCTGCATGTAGCTGTCCAATTTTCCCAACACCATTTGTTGAAGAGACTGTCTTTTTCCACAGGACGTTCTTTCCTGCTGTGTCTAAGATTAGTTGACCATAGAGTTGAGGGTCTATTTCTGGGCTCTCTATTCTGTTCCATTGATCTATATGTCTGTTTTTGTTCCAGTACCATACTGTCTTGATGATGACAGCTTTGTAATAGAGCTTGAAGTCTGGAAATGTGATGCCACCAACTTGGTTTTCTTTTTCAACATTCCTCTAACTATTCATGGTCTTTCCTGGTTCCATGTAAGTTTTAGGATTATTTGTTCCATTTCTTTGAAAAAAAAAAAGATGGATGGTATTTTGATAGGGATTGCATTAAATATGTAGTTTGCTTTAGGTAGCATAGACATTTTCACAATATATGTTCTTCCAATCCATGAGCATGGAACATTTTTCCATTTATTTGTGTCTTCCTCAATTTCTTTCATGAGTACTTTATAGTTTTCTGACTACAGATTCTTTGCCTCTTTGGTTAGACTTATTTCTAGGTATCTTATGGTTTTGGGTGCAATTGTAAATGGGATTGACTTTTTAATTTCTCTTTCTTCTGTCTTGTTGGTGTATAGAAATTCAACTGATTTCTGTGCATTGATTTTATATCCTGACACTTTACTGAATTCCTGTACAAGTTCTAGCAGATTTGGAATGGAGTCTTTTGGGTTTTCCACATAAGGTATCATCATCTGCAAAGAGTGATAGTTTGACTTCTTCTTTGCCAATTCGGATACCTTTAATTTCTTTTTATTCTCTGATTGCTGAGGCTAGGACTTCTAGTGCTATGTTGAATAGCAGTGTGATAGTGGGCATCACTGCTATGTTCCTCATCTTAGTGGAAAAGCTGTCAGTTTTTCCCCATTGAGAATGATATTCACTGTGGGTTTTTCATAGATGGCTTTGATGATATTGAGAAATGTATCTTCTATCCCTACACTTTGAAGAGTTTTGATCAAGAAAGGATGCTGTACTTTGTCAAAAGCTTTTTCAGCATCTATTGAGAGTATCATATGTTCATGTTCTTTCTTTTATTAATGTATTGTATCACATTGATTGGTTTGCAGATGTTAAAGCAGCCTTGAAGCCCTGGAATAAATCCCACTTGGTCATGGTGAATAATCCTTTTAATGTACTGTTGGATCCTATTGGCTACTATTTTGGTGAGAATTTTTGCATCTGTGTTCATCAAAGATATTGGTCTGTAATTCTCCTTTTTTAGTGGGGTCTTGGTCTTGTTTTGGGATCAAGGTAATGCTGGTCTCATAAAATGACTTTGAAAGTTTTCTTTCCATTTCTATGGTATGGAACAGTTTCAGAAAAATAGGTATTAATTCTTCTTTAAGTGTTTGGTTTAGCTCCCGGGAAGCTGTCTGGCCCTGGGCTCTTGTGTTCTGGGAGATTTCTGATTGTTTCAATCTCCTTACTGGTTATGGGTCTGTTCAGGTTTTCTATTTCTTTCTGGTTCAGTTTTGGTAGTTTATACATCTCTAGGAATGCATCCATTTCTTCCAGGTTGCTGGAAATTTGCTGGTGTATAGTTGCTCATAGCATGTTCTAGGTGTTTGTATTTCTTTGGTGTTGGTTGTGATTTCTCCTTTTTCTTTCATGGTTTTATTTATTTGGGTTCTTTCTCTTTTCTTTTTGGTAAGTCTGGCCAGGGGTTTATCAACCTTATTAATTCTTTCAAAGAACCAGCTCCTAGTTTTGTTGATTTGTTCTATTGTTTTTTTGGTTTTTATTTCATTGATTTCTGCTCTGATTTTTATGATTTCTCTTCTCCTGCTGGGTTTAGGCTTTCTTTGCTGTTCTTTCTCCATCTCCTTTAGGTGCAGGGTTAGGTTGGGTACTTGAGACCTTTCTTGTTTCTTGAGAAATGTTTGTATGGTTATATACTTTCCTCTCAGGACAGCCTTTGCTGTGTCCCACAGATTTTGAATAGTTATTTTCATTCTCATTTGTTTCCATTTATTTTTTCAATCCTTCTTTAATTACCTGGTTGACCCATTCATCCTTTAGTAGGATGCTCTTTAGCCCATGTATTTTGCGTTCTTTCCAACTTTCTTTCCTCTTGTGATTGAGTTCTAACTTCAGTGCATTGTGGTCTGAAAATATGCAGGGAATGATCACAATCTTTTGGTACCGGTTGAGACCTGCTCTGTGACCCAGGATGTGATCTATTCTGGAAAGTGTTCCATGTGCACTAGGGAAGAATGTTTATTCTGATGCTTTGGGATAGAATGTTCTGAATATATCTGTGATGTCCATCTGGTTCATTTAAGGCCTTTATTTTCTTGTTGATCTTTTGCTTGGATGATCTGTTCATTTCAGTGAGGGGGGTGTTAAAGACCCCTACTATTATTGTATTATTGTCGATGTGCTTCTTTGATTTTGTTATTAATTGGCTTATATAGTTGGCTGCTCCCATGTTAGGGGCATAGATATTTAAAAGTGTTAGATCTTGCTGGACCCTTTAAATATTATATGGTGTCCTTCCTCATCTCTTATTATAGTCTTTGGCTTAAAATCTAATTTACCTCATAAAAGGATTGCCACCCCAGCTTTCTTTTGATGTCCATTAGCATGGTAAATTGTTTTTCATCTCCCTCACTTTAAATCTGGACATGTCTTTGGGTCTAAAATGAGTTTCTTGTAGACAGCATATTAATGGGTTTCAGTTTTTTATCCATTCTGATACCCTGTGTCTTTTGATTGGTGCATTTAGCTCATTTACATTCAGGGTAACTATTGAAAGATATGAATTTAGTGCCATTGTATTGCCTGTAACTGTTACCGTTTATTGTCTCTGTTCCCTTTCTGGTCTACTACTCTTAGACTCTCTCGTTGCTTAGAGAACTCCTTTCAATATTTTCTGTAGGGCTGGTTTGGTGTTTATAAATTCTTTTAATTTTTGTTTGTCCTGGAAGCTTTTTTCTCTCCTTCTATTTTCAATGATAGCCTAGTTGGATATAGTATTCTTGGCTATATATTTTTCTCATTTAGTTCTCTGAATATATCATGCCAATTCTTTTTGGCCTGCCAGGTTTCTGTGGATAAGTCTGCTGCCATTCTAATATTTCTACCATTGTATGTTTCATACTCTTGTTTTGAATTGCTTTCAGGATTTTCTCTTTATCATTCAGAGTAATAAGCTTTACTATTAGATGATGGGGTGTGGACCTATTTGTATTGATTTTGAAGAGGGGGTTCTCTGTGCCTTCTGGATTTTGATGCTTGCTCCCTTTGCCATTTTAGGGAAATTCTCTAGTATAATTTGCTCTAATATACCTTCTAACCCCCTCTCTTTTTTCTTCTTCTAGAATCGCAATTATTCTAATATTGTTTCATCTTAAGGTATTACTTCTCTCTCATATTCTCCCTTCATGGTCCAGTAGTTGTTTGTCTCTCTTTTGCTCAGCTTCCTTATTCTCCATCATTTGGTCTTCTATGTCACTAATTCTCTCTTCTGCCACATTTATCCTAGCATTAAGAGCCTCCATTCTTTTTTTTTTTTTTTTTTTTTTTTGTTTTAAAGTTTTATTGGAGGCTTTGTTGCTCAATACAAAATAAAGGCATACCACTGTCCCAAGAAGGGCAGTATGTACAAAGCCTAAGCTGTAAAAACCATTTCAAAATAGAAACTCGTTTTTTGGAATACACTGTGTCGAAGGCTGCCCATGTTAATACCTTTGGTATAAAACAGTAACATTTCCCTTGAAGAGTAGACAAATCCCATCCATCACCTAACACATGTTCACATCTCCTTTCAACTACTCTACCTAGTCTAGTCGTGACCAGCCACATCAGTCACCACTCACTTCTGTCCCTTCACAGGCGCAGAGGCTGGGAGGTAGGTAACCGAGAACATCCGTCCTCCATAAGCACCATGCGGACAGCCGGGCTCCAGCGCAGGCCCCCTGCACTCCACACAAACACATTCCCATCTACAGTCGCACACGTCCCTTAAACACGAACATAAACACTTAACTGGACCCCAGAGGAGCTACACATCCTCCAACTCTCTCGCTGTGGCCACTCCACACTGTGTAAAACTCAGAGGCAAAGAAACAGAGGGGATCTCTGGGGGAGGGCTATGTACAGCAGGCGAGCTGCCCCGAGACTGCTGGTGTGAACGGGCTCCCTGCCTGGATGCCAGGCCGGGGGACAGAGGCCAGGCTATGTCCCCTTTCTAAGCAAAGGGCAGGACTTCTACTTGAGACAGGAAGCCCAGCTTAACAGGGAAGAAGGCCAAGGAGCCCAGGATGTATGTGAGCTCTGTCCACAACCAGGCCATGCGGCCCTTGAGGACGGAGTTGGTCAACAAGGGGGACAAGTGGAAGGGGCAGGAGGTGGGGAAGGAGCCAGAAACAGAGCCGTACATTTTTTGCCGGGGCCAGCTCTGTCCTTAGCCAGGTGTGTGGGGTCCTGACAGGCCTGCCCCTCCAACAGTGCTGGGAACTGAGAGCTACACTCGAACAGTCAGAGGCACGAAGCCCATCGGTCCTATCTTTGCCACAAACTGCAATCACCTGCCGGTACCACAGGGGCGAAACCCGAGGGCAGAACGGACTTTTAGCAGAGACCCAGAGACAGCCTGGTCTAATGCAGGGGCATGCAGCCAGCATGCCGGCCTGGAGGGTTCTGAAGCAGGGAGCTCAGGGAAACCTGTGGTGGCCACCAACTGCAGGGCCCCTCTCAGAGCGGCCAGACTGAGCCCCGATGGAATGCCGCCCCAAAGCCAAACAGGGAATCAGCACCCACCAAAATAAATACTGCAAACAAAATTGCTCATGTCCACTTCATACCCATTCAGACTTTTCTCCGAGAGCTGAGAGCCTGGCTCCAAAGTTTCTCAGATCCCCATGAAAGGGACACAGCTTGCTCAAGAACAGGGGTGCATTCACCTGGGGAGAGACAGTCACCCGGTCGAGAAGTATCAAAATAATCATCTGGCTTATTACAGAAACGGATCTCCGGACTGCAGGGAACACGGACGGTGCCCAGGAGTCCGCAGGAATCGGAGTGAAGAGCGGGGGGGCTGGGAGGAGGAGGAGGAGGAGGAGGCGGGGACGGTCGGCCAGCTCACTGGTGCAGGTGGGCCCGGTCGTCTGGGCGCTTGATGTGGATCCGCCGCACACGCTCGATCCGCTCCCGCTCCCGCTCTTCGTCCTCATCCAGGTGGTGCGAGCGGCCCGCTGCCCCGCCGGTGGCCTCCAGGAGCGCATTGTCAGGTCCTCGGCCGTCCTGGGCCTCGTACAACAGAATATTGAGGGTCTCCTCATAAATCCGGGCCTCTGGGAACTCCACCTTGGTCTGCTTCTTCTCAGTGGCATAGACGATGGAGGTGCAGCAGACCTCGGCAATCTTGCGGCCCTGCCCGTAAAAGGACCAGCAGCAGATTTCGTCCCCAATGACATCCTTTATGAACAGGACCCTTCCATTAAAGCGCAGAGAGAGCTTATCAAAGAGCTCAATGTTTTTCAACATATTGTCGTCAGAATTGCTGGTATATGAGTATTTGTTGTTACTTCGGTTGTAGAGCAGCTTCACGGCTGGCTTATTTGAAGTCGCTATAAGTTTCTGCTCTTCCTTGGATGAGGTGATGACAGGAACTTTGCAGAAAGGCTCGTAAGTATCTTTGTTTTGTAAGGCTGCCTGGCATTCTTCCACCAGGCCCTGGACCAGGTAGTACTTGGCTTCTGCCAGCAGCTCCTCAATCTCCCGACGGCTCTCAGGCAAGGGGACCGCCCCGTCACGAAGGTAGTTGAGTATCGTACCAAAGTGCTTCCCACACCGGTCAATAAGGATCCAGCCTTCGCTGTCCGTGAGCACTTCCATGCGCCCGCTGAACATGGCTTTCAGCATGGTGTCCTGCTTGGTCAGCGTCTGCATGGTGGTGTAGTAGAGCGCCCCGCCCACATTCAGCTTCACGTACTTGGAGCTGGGGCTCGTGCCCTTGAAGGAAGTGGTGCGGGTAGCAGCTGCTGGCACCCCTGAACTCACCACACTTTCTCCTGACATCTCTTCCATGAAAAGTCGGAGGACGCAGGAATCTCCAAAACCGGACTCAAGAGCCTCCATTCTTGATTGCACCTCATTAATTCCTTTTTTGATTTCAGCTTGGTTAGATTTTAGTTCTTTTATTTCTCCAGAAAGGAATTTTATTTCTCCAGACAGGGTTTCTCTAATATCTTCCACGCCTTTTTGAGCCCAGCTAGCACCTTGAGAATTGTCATTCTTACCTCTAGATCTTGCATAATACCAATGTCTGTATTTATTAGGTCCCTAACTGTCGGTACTGCCTCTTGTTCTTCTTTTTTTTGTGGTGAGTTTTACCACCTTGTCATTTTATCCAGATTAGAATATATGAATGAGAGAATAAAATACTAAAAGAGTGGCAAAGACCCAGAAAAATATACACTAACAAAATCAGAGGATACCCCCAACCAGGGGGAGAAGAAAGGGGGTAAAATGAAATAAAAATGCATATATATGTATATATATATCTGTAATAATATATAATATATATGTAAAAAGAAATTTAAAAATATATATGTATTTTATGTATTTATATATGTATTTTAATTTCTTTTTACATATATTATATATTATATATGTATTTTAATTTATATATATAATTATATTTAATTTTAATTTATATATAATTTATATATGTATTTTAATTTATATATTTTTATTTTAATTTTAATTTATATATATTATATATTATATATTATATTATAAATATATAAATACACACACACACACACACACACACACACGTGTGTGTGTGTGAATAGAACAGAGCCACCCACTTGATTTTGGGTGTATTTTGGTCTCTCAGAAGAAACTGCCTCCCAAAATTTTAAAGAAGGAAAAAAACTTATATATATATACAAAAATAAGGGTAAACATGACAAGGGGATGGAATATGACTGTAAAGTTGAAAATTTAAAAAAAATTCTAAAAAAGGAATTGATAAGATAAGGCGGTTGGAAAAAGAAAGAAGAAAAATGGCAGGGGGAGAATGTGCTCAGACTAGAACAAAACTCTGTGCTAGATTTAGGGTGTATTTTGATCTATAAGAAGAAATTGTATCCCAGTTTTTTTTTAGAAAAAAAAAAAGCCCTATATATATACTAAAAGTAAAGTAAATAAAATGAAAGATAAAATGTGACTACAATAATGGAGGCTTAAAAAGGTTTTTTTTTTTTTTTTTAAAAAGGTATTGTTAAGGTAAACTAGTTGAAAACATTAAAAGAGGAAAGTGGAAAAGTTAGAAAAAATAGAATAAGAAAAAAATAAAATTACAAAAATTTGATTTTAGCTTTACAAGACTGAAGGATCATTGGGAGAAAGCCATGAATTCCATGCATTGCTTTCCCTCGCTTGGCGTTCCACTGTTCTCCTTGATTGGTGAGCTTGGTCTTGGCTGGATGTTCTTGTTGATCTTCTTGTGGAGGGGCCTATTGCTGTGATTCTCAAATGTCTTTGCCTCAAGCAGGATTGCACCACACTTGCCAGGGGCCAGGCTAAGAAATCTGCTGGTGTTTGCTCTCGGGAGTTTTTGTTCCCTGAACACTTTCCATAGAGCTCTGGAGGATGGGAATGAAAATGGTGGCCTTCCAATCTCCAGCCTGGAGGAGTCGAGAGCTCAGGGCCCCACTCCTCAGTGCTCCCTCAGAGAAAAGGAGTCAATCCCTCCCATCTCCCTGGTCTCTGGCCATGCTCTGGGCTCACCCGACCTGTGACTGAGCATTTCTGTCTCAGGTGCACAGCCCTGTTTAGAGTCTCCTATACCAGCAGATTCCTGCCTCTAGAGAAGGAAGGTGAGTCTCAATGGATCTGCCACATGTGGGGTCCCTGCTCAAAGAGCAGTGATCCGACTGTGTTGTGGATCACAGTTTAAGGTAACCCCAAGCTGAGATGTTACTCCTCTGTCTCTGTAGTCAGCTTCCCCGAGCCTGGGAAGCTCTGCCACACTTAGACACCCTATGATCTTTCAGTAATCCCACAGATCCTGAGCTCACACTGTCCCTGCAAGGGCTCCACCACTGCTTAGCCTCTGGAGTGATATCCCTCAGTGAAGCAGACTTCTAAAAGTTCTAATTTTGTTCTCCACTGCTCTGCACTGCTTGCCGGGAGCCGGCCCCTCCCCCGTAGTCTATCTTCCTATCACCTTGGATTCACTTCTCTGCATGTCCTACCTTTCAGAAAGTGGTTGAATTTCTGTTCCTAGAATTGCTGCTCTTCTTCTCTTCAATCTCCTGTTGAGTTTGTAGGTGTTCGGAATGGTTTGATAACTACCTAGCTGAACTCCTGTGAGCTGATATCATTTCAGTCCGCTACTCCTCTGCCATCTTGACTCTTTCCCTTCAGTTATTATTTATATACTTAACATATATATCTTAGTAAATATTCAAGGAGATGTTAATGATATGTTTTGTTTTTATCATGAGGCTCAGAGAAAGAAACAAAGATAGAAATCAGAGGCAAAACTGCTCTTTAGTCAGCTGTTAATTGGGTACCGTAATATAGATTTATTCCTTTCCAGCAGGATCAGTCCATGACATCTTTATAAGAGGAAATTTTATATTGTAAGTAAAAGCAACCAACCTGTAAGCAAACAGAAGTTGTTTCACATTATCCCTCCACTATATACTGTGTGATCTTCAGCTCATGCTTTGAACCCTCTTAGCTTCAGTTTACATTAAATGGAAATCACAATATTACCTAATTAATGATTTATAGTGAGGTTAAATGAGTTGTTGAACTTAACCCAGTGTTAGGCACATGAAATTGCTTATTAAATCTAAGTATTATCATTAATCATATAATTAGTAAAAACATTTATTCTGGTATGCTTGAAAATGTCTGTTCTGCAAACATGAGGGTTTCATGAAGATTACTGATGCTTTAATGCTGAGAGACCTCTCTAAAAGTCTATAGGCCCGTTAATGAATCCACAGTAGATAGTAATTTGCCCTTTGATGACAGGATATTTTCCTCCAATTTATATCTCTTAAGAACCCTAGCACAGGCTCCAGCATATCATACATGTCTTGTTTTATATTTGTTTATGACATCCTCTTGTCACTCCTCTATGACTAAAGGGATACATCATTTTTCCTTTAAAGTTGATTTCCCGTGGCAAGCTTCAAAAAATTCCATAGTCCTGCACTTTAAAGTATGGATAAAATAGGATAAATCATCTGTCTCAGGATGGAAATAGGTAGCATACCTCTCTCTTGGCAGACTTATTAATAACAGTAATTTTTTCTATAGAGACTCCATATGGGCTTCAGTATTTTCAACAGAATGTTCTAGAAGGCCATTATCAATACATGAGAGGGGTTGAACCCTCTTTTACAATCTAGTTCTAATTATCTCATCATAGTCACATTGAAAGTGAGACACAAGGAATTTACCCATGAAAATTAAGATTTCTGGTTTCCCAAATTTATATTATAAAACTGTGAAACTGTGGAGGGCAAGATATTGAAGGAAAAAGAAGTGGCATTTATAGGTTAATTAAGTTTTATCAAATCGTGGCATATATAATGTGAATTCTTCATATCATATCACACTAATTACAGAAGTTATTTATAGAAGAGGATACATGTAGGAAGCAGCAGCACTGAGATATAAGCCTTAAATCTTTAAAATTATTTTTCCTTTACAATTTTCTTCCTTTGACCATGCAGTTAACCACCCCCCTTACATCCCATCTAAAAGACAAATGTCTTATTTCCAGTGTCCTGAGGTTAAGTGGTTTGTTTGAGGTTATATAACAAGTTAGTGACAGAGTTGGGTGTCTTTCTGAATAGATGATATGCATTTGCCAAGTGAGACTGAAATCCTCACTCTGATGTTTTCTTTCATAAAAAGGGAACATATACTTGTCCTATACTGAAAATATTTACTTAAAATTAGAAATGGGTTAAAACAGGATCTTGATATATAATCAGAAGAGTTTAGGTTTAAGATTCTTTTAGAGTGTGTTAACAGAGAACACTTCCAGTCACTTACTTAATGTCTTTGGTGCTGCTTTGATGCCTCTGGAAATATGCTGCATGAACTGTGACAGTTCATTCATTTTTTTCATGTTTTGATTCAATTCATCTAAGCAGAATCTTTATTATAGTATATCTTTAAAAGGACAAGTCTTAGGAGTGGATTCCCTTATTAGGTAAACAGCCCATACCCAAAACACACAACACACACACACACACACACACACACGTACACACACACGGAAACAGGACTGTGTTTCCCTGTGAAAAATGTTGTTTCAGGCAATTTTTACACTGTAAGCACAGCTTCCCATATATAATTCATCTACCACCAAAGGTACACACTTTAAGGATAATGAACATCAGTAGAGGTCTCTTCTGCAAAATCTTTAGCCTAGTGAATGGTAATCACTTTGAGCTCTAGTGATTCCTCTAGTATACTTCCTATAGGAAGCCCAGAATAATTGAGGGCAGACAGGGACTACAATAGGACAGTGAGTGTGTTTCTCTGTCATTGTTGCCAGGATATTAAGTACTAAATGATGTAAACTCTGTGTAGTAAACCTTTCTGAAGGTTTTACCCCTGTCGTTTGATACTTTGGTGGATGATCTCTAGCCAGTCAAGAGATAATGGTACCAGGAGGCAGTTGTATCTGGTGGCTAATAACAGAAATTCTAAGATATGTCTACTAACACCAAAGTCTACTCCTTTTACTTCTTAGTTTTCGATATAAGACAAAAGTTACCTACTTAACCTTCATATCTTCATTCCTAAAGTTGCAATAATAACAATGCTTAGGGAAGGTTGTGTTTTAGAAATGAAATAAGAATCTTTAAAAAGTACTTGGCATAATGCAACAATAAATGTTCAATAAATTATTCCTACTTGTACCACAGAGCACTATCTTTAATGCTTAAAAAACCCTGTGAAAGAAAAACCATCTTCCCCATTTTATTGATCTAAAAAACTGAACCTTAAGGTGGTGCTGTAATTGACAAACTGTTAAGTGTTCAAATCAATTCAAGCCCTAGTCTGTTAAGTTCTAAAGCTTTTGTGTTTTCTGCCCCATAAAGCATGGCATTACTGTAACACTCAAGAAGTGGTCATAGGAGGTAAATGAACCTGTTAGCAAGGCACCATTAGAAAGAACAGCTCAATTTCAACACTGCCAAAACTCTGACCATTGTGTTTGGCAGACACGCTTCAGCTTCCAGATGGATAATGTTGAGCCAAGCCACTAATCAGGTCAGTAGGTCAACCCAGAGGAAGTGTTTTGCAGCTAATGTATCCTGGCAGATCTATCAAAATGTGTTCATGCTCAAAATCTGGTACCCTACAGGGCATATTAAGGGCCTTTCAGTGCAGAGGCAAATGATGGGAAATGCATATCTTCAAAATTCCCCATGCTAAGGTCACTTTGCTCATGCTTTATGGAACAAAACTTCAGATGTCAGTCATATATTTGCACAACATTAAAGAGATGAAGCCATGGCCACCGTGGGACATTTTGGAGGTCTAGATGTTCTAACATTTGGACAAAGTATGCATCAGGATTTCACTCTCTAGAATAATGTAGAGAATGTCTGTTACAGGGACATGATATAGTGAGAAGAAATACCATGTACTTAAGATATGGGCCAATGTGGTGCTATTTCTGGCTCTTATCACTTGTTATCTTGGGCAAGTTGCTTATTTCTCCTGATTCTTGCCTGTATCATATATAAGTTTTATGTGACATTAATACAACATAGAGTTGCTATGAGTAATAAGAGAGGAAAAAACCTTTAAAGCAATTGACAGTTATTGGTATAGAGCACAACTTCAGTTCATCATTGTTCTCATTACCATCTTGGAATTAAATCCCTGAAGTTGAAAATCTCTGTAGGGTCAAACATTCTATGTAATGTTTTGAATCTGATTTACGAAGACTGTACTGACTGGATCTGTAGATGTCAAAAACCCAGCAATGAATTGATTTAACTGTAAATTAACTGTTACCAAACCAAAGTTACCATCAACAATCAAACAGTCTTGCTTTGTCTTCCTCTTCTACCTCATTCTCTCCTTGCCATAAAACACATGTTACAAAAAGGTTCCTAGAAAACTGTTTCGTAGAATGTGAACTTTTTTTTCTTCACATATACTCACCGTTCCTTGCTAAACATAGTTTTTGTTGTTGTTGTTGTTGTTAAATTACAAGTGCCTACTGTAGCTTCTAAAATGGAGTAGGTATTCAATACATACGTGGTAAATAAATGGGCAGTACATTTAGAGAAATAATGAGCTAGGTGGTTGAAACAATAGTACTTTTAAATATGGATTAAGAATAACACCTCCTCATGATTTTACTGTTATTTATAAAACATGTCTTTTTTTTTTTTCCTGTGATAATTCCCAACTATTTTTGATTTAGTCAGGTCAGACATAATCATAGGTAAATGTCAGTTCAGAGGTCATAGATAGCTTTCTGGAAAGAATTAATTGGCTGAGGTTAAAACATAGATTTTCCTTTCCATGTTCATTTTTTTCTCTTCCATATTACATGGTATTATAAATGTTTATTATAAAGAACAGTGCCTAAGTGAACAAACCTATCTAAACCTGAAGTGAAAAGTTATTTTAGTGTTTATAGA
Source organism: Mustela erminea (assembly GCF_009829155.1). Lineage (NCBI taxonomy): Eukaryota > Metazoa > Chordata > Mammalia > Carnivora > Mustelidae > Mustela > Mustela erminea. The sequence goes on along the minus strand of NC_045632.1, from coordinate 39,766,640 downwards.
CAGCAAAAGTCTATTCAATGTGCATCATATCCTGGATTTGTTCCATTTAACAAGTATGCCAGCAATGTTCAAAATTAATTGTTCAAGGTTCAATGACTTGAAAATGACTTTTCTTAAGACATCTATCATTGCATTATCTAGATACTTTATCATATTTGGTACATTGCTTTGAGTTCCATAACTAGTAGACTAAAAAAGTAAACAAATAGACCTTGGATAATATTTCCTAGGTAGTAACTGTTATCATATTTCCTTTTCTGTGGTACTCTCTTTGTTAGTATGCATGGGCTTTACAAAATAGGAGAAACATTCCCTGAAAAGAGTGCTTACTTGTTTTTAAGCAACTTTAATGTCAACTGTATCCCTCTCCAGTTATTTTTCATAATGTCAAAGAAATTAAAGTTGATCTTTTTCTGATATATATATTTGAATTTGCCAGCAGCAATATTATAGGGATATATGAGATTTAGGGAGTCTGCTACTTACTTGATCTATGACCATAGGTGAGTCACATTTCTCCATCTGTAAGATAGGGCTAGTAATGATCTATATCAACTGATTATTGTGCCGTGTGTAAAGACAATGTACTATAAATGAAAGTGATGAAGATATTATGCTCATTACTGAATTAAATTTATTATTTCCCAATGAGTATATTTGTTTATTCTTCTGCCCACAAACCAGTGTTTTATTCCTAAGAATCAAAAGATCTAAAAATTATTTAAAAGTCTAGGAATGGAGGAAAAAATTCGAGAAATGGAGACTTTTTTAGTCAGCACCTTCAACTTTTACAACATACACACACACATAATTGCACTTTTGTCACACTTTTCTCTTTCACTTGGTTTGTATTCCTAAGTGTGTGATGTAAAATCTGCAGAAAGCTTGATCAAGCTAAATTTAGATTTGTACAAGCCTCATGGCATTCAGATGAGAGAAGAGGACAAAGAAGAGAAACATTATTTATATCTGTCTTGTGTCATTTAATAATCCAAAAAAAAAAGCAAACAAACACAAACAAACACAAACAAATTTTTATCATAGGCATTTACCCCTTATTTTGTAAGTGAGAATATGGACATTATCAAACTTACGTGATTAGACAAATCTTATAGAACCATTAAATAATGGTTTCAGCAATCAAGCTAACTCATCAGACTGAATTCCAACCTTCTTCCTTATACACTGGACAGTGAGACCTTTAAGTCTCTTTTAACATATTGGACTCTGAGTCACACACACACAGGCATCACCAAGCGTTAAGCACCAAATATGCACAATTACTATTCTCCATCTATTCTCCTTTCTTTCTTGTCCTCCAACCGGTTTCTAATTTCTTGCCTTTCTCACTCTGAAATCCCATTTTACCTTGACTCTCTTGATTAAAAACCATTAACTTCTCTCTGGGTGATAATCTGAGCTGCAGTTTAGTGGCACTTTGACACCTCCTTGTGACCCAGAGGCTCTTTACATCTTTATTGGCCATTCCGACCATACTGGGTCTCTATAAAGTAAAGCAGCCTAGTTTCACCATGTAGCCTTCTTTTGATTGCAGAAATCAGTGAACATATCAGATTTCTGTTTAGGACAAAGACTTGTTAATGCACCTGAATTTATTATGCTAAATTGTATATAATACTACCTTGAGGTTTATTATCTACTTAAAAAAAAAAAAAGAATCCTTGTCTAGGACACTGGTTATCTGTACAGCTACTTTATAATTTTAGATTTCGATTTTTGTGTCAGAAGAACTGAATATTCATTATGAATCCTTATTATTTGCAAACCAGAGAGTCCTTGTAGGGTGTAGCCCAGTATTTCCTAGCCCACTTCAGCCTATGGAAGGCTCAAATTTGATACATCCTTACTGCAGGTGAATAATGGCAAAAATAAAAGGAAAGGTAAGTAAAATAATTTGCTTAGCAGCATGTCTTTGCAGAGGGGTCTAAAGGAGAACTAGTTATGGATATATATTTTCATGAGTGGCCTGAATTTAGGCAATAATGAATCATAATCCTACCTCTTACTGGACAAATAAATTTATAGAAACTAAAATGCCTTAACAAGTCATATAACATTTATCAGAAGGAGAAGTTTTAGAATCTAAAAGTTCTGTTTTAAAGATAAGTGATTTTACTCCCTAGCCACATACAGTGGACAGTCTCATGTGGACCTTAATTAAAGCCCCCTACTGCAAGTTTTCTACTAATTAGATATGCACACTGCTGTAAATGAGGGATGCTCCATATTTTCTGGACCTCGTAAGAGTATTTTGAGTCCAAGTTAGATACGCTAAATTAGTACTAAGAGGCTTAGCTAGTAGAACATATTGTATAACATATCTATGAACTAACAGACTAAGCATAACAAATATTTTAAAAGTAACTCTACACATACACCAGACACCTTCCTTACTATACTGTCTGCTTTAATCCTCACAAAATTAGATGTGGTAGTACTGTTACAACTGTTACCAAGAGACAGACTCCATATGAAACTTATGATGGCCTTTGTTCTAAGTACAAACACACACACGTAACTGCATGAACTCATTTAATCTTCATAGAACTCTGCGAGGGAGGCATTATTATTTTTATCTCCATTATAAAGATGTGGCAATAAAGGCCCAGAGGCACTAGATAATGGTTATTCAGTAGGTTTCAATTGAATGTCTCCTTTTACTGGACAGTACATATGCACAGGGGATATAAAGTGCATATGGAATATGAGGTCCTAGAGACTTCAGAACAGAAGGCAGAGCAAAACTAACAGCACCCAGAGTTATTACTCATTAGCATGAAACTGCTATAATGAAGGAATACAACATGGAATATATAATATAGAGGTAAAAGCTGATTTCTGGAAGAGGTAGGTTTTTTCTCTAAGCCACTGTAATAGATGAGATCCCAGACAAAGGTGGAGGGAAGGGATAGAAGGTTATATTTGAACTGAACACATGTCCAGTGCAGGACATGAAAAGTGGAGAGGGTAAGTTCTGGTATGGTATAAGTGTAGTACATACTAATATTTCCAAATTTTATTATAAAAAATAAAAAGAATATAAAATATCTCACTAATACCTCTATCTTTATATACATTATATGTCAAAAGTCTCTTGTTTTGGATATATTGGTTTAAATAAAACATTAAAATCAATTACATCTATTTAATTTACTTTTTTAATGTGGTTACGAGAAAATTTATAATTACACATGAGACCTTTCTTTTGTGGCTCATACTATAAAACTATTGGGCAGGCTGACAAAGGGTTTCAGACTAAAACAAATGTCAGGAGCTGGAGGAGGAGAAGCACACCTATCGAGGCTGCAGGGGGTTAACTCCTGGCACATGGCAAGGGATGAGGATGAACATAGAGGCAGGGTGAGGTCAGACACCTAGGACTTGGTGTCAGACACTAGGGTCTTCTTGCTTCTTTACTCAACCAATCATAGCAGTCCTATCTCTCCAAGAGCTCTAATATATCCAGAGCCATGTTCCTTGAGTTTACATTCTCCAAAATGAGCCTCTCCCAAAGACTGTACCAAAAACTGAAGCACAAGGAGAATAATTGATATCTCTCAATTCCCTGAAAGAACAAGTTTTGTCTTGTTTTTGTTTTTGTTGTTTCGCCAGAGATGGGCACTGGAAAAAGAGTATAATTTGTTTTCTTACTGTTTACCCTAACGTCTCTCCTCTTTTTCCACCCTTTTTCCATGGTTTTCAATCTTTTCTTTTTTTCTATTTGCTTTTACCTAGTGGCAATTTTCAGACAAACTCCATGAGAAGATCCCTGGGGTCCACACTCACATTGCTTGTACTACACCCCACCACTTTCACAAGGAGCCAGTTGTATCTCAATGCAATGAATTTGTTGTCCAGAGCTTATTATATCCTTCTTTGAGTTTTAATTATATCATTATGTGTTTTCCTGGGATAAACCAAGGAAATTCACTGAAGCAGATGCGATACTAAATGAATGTTACAGTTATTACCTTAACTAAATAAATAAAAAGAGAGAGAAAAGGAAATACCTAGGAAATATAAAAAATGCAATCAAAATTTGTTATAATATATAGAATAATGATCATCTTATGTTCATAAGTAGCAAAATCTATTTTTAAAAGAACGTGTGTTAGAGAGACACAGAGAGACCATCAGATAAGGTAGAGGTGAGGTGTCAGTGTCGGCAGCTGTGCTTTTCTCTCTCATTAAAAATAACTGTGTTGGCTGGATTTAGAAGAAAATTTCTATTGGAATTTCCCTCTCTGAGTCCATAGAGGCTAAAGTGACCTATGTTATTTTTACTGATTTACCACTCTATGAAAGCCTAGTTAAAAATCAACTTCCTTCACAAAACTTACCTAGGTAATCTTTGTAATAATAAAATTTATTTGCTTTGAATTCTCATGTGATTTATTCTGGGGCTTCCTATTGCTTTCCTGCAAGGGGTATTTGTAATACTTTGTAATACTTTTAGTTCTTTGTATTACATTTTTTTATTCATCTATCTATCTATATCCATTTGTTTTGGTTCTTTCTTTCACCTACCTTCTCTCTCCTATTCTCAGCTTTTTATATATTAAACAAAATGTAATGTCTATTATTCTGTCACGTAACCTGAACATGGCCTTGAGGCTGTCAAATTCAATCTACTTGGGGGATGCCTGGGTGGCTCAGTTGGTTAAGCAGCTGCCTTCGGCTTGGGTCATGATCCCAGCGTCCTGGGATCGAGTCCCGCATCGGTCTCCTTGCTCAGCGGGGAGCCTGCTTCTCCCTCTGCCTCTGCCTGCCATTCTGTCTGCCTGTGCTTGCTCTCTCCACCCCCCTCTTTCTGATAAATAAATAAAATCTTAAAGAAAAAAAAATTCAATCTACTTGGAAAGAAAGTATGTAAACATAAGAGCTGCCATAGCTACATTGTGGAAGGAAGGATATGATTCAGGGAAAATGAAAAAGAGCAGAATTCATGAAGGAAGTACTGTTTCAAATGATTGCTGATAAATAAGTAAATGCTTGTCTTTAAAATAGTGAGAAAAAAATCCCAGTTAAGAACAGCAAAGTTTAGTATAATGAAAAAAATTATATTCTGAAAAGTACACATAGTTCAGTGTAGCAGAACACAAGGGTATTAGCATTTTGGAGATGAAGTTGGAGAAGTCCAGGGTTTCAGTTAATACCATGTTAAATAATTTGGGCTTTACCCTGTAGACATAGAGAGATATAGAGATACAGTAGAGACATTTATACAAAGTGTTACATATTTGCATTGTTCTTGAGAAAGAGTATTCTTGCAATAGTGTAGAGAATGTTTCCTATATGCGCTACCTTATTATTTTTTTTTTTATCAAATCTTTTTTTTTTTTTTAATTTATTTTTTTTTTATTTATTTTTTTATTTCCAGCATAACAGTATTCATTATTTTTGCACCACACCCCGTGCTCCATGCAATCCGTGCCCTCTATAATACCCACCACCTGGTACCCCAACCTCCCACCCCCCGTCCCTTCAAAACCCTCAGATTGTTTTTCAGAGTCCATAGTCTCTCATGGTTCACCTCCCCTTCCAATTTCCCCCAACTCCCTTCTCCACTCTAAGTCCCCATGTCCTCCATGCTATTTGTTATGCTCCACAAATAAGTGAAACCATATGATAATTGACTCTCTCTGCTGGACTTACTTCACTCAGCATAATCTCTTCCAGTCCCGACCATGTTGCTACAAAAGTTGGGTATTCATCCTTTCTGATGGAGGCATAATACTCTATCCCCAGGGGTACAGGTCTGTGAATCACCAGGTTTACACACTTCACAGCACTCACCAAAGCACATACCCTCCCCAATGTCCATAATCCCACCCCCTTCTCCCAAACCCCCTCCCCCCAGCAACCCTCAGTTTGTTTTGTGAGATTAAAAGTCACTTATGGTTTGTCTCCCTCCCAATCCCATCTTGTTTCATTTATTCTTCTCCTACCCACTTAAGCCCCCATGTTGCATCACCACTTCCTCATATCAGGGAGATCATATGATAGTTGTCTTTCTCTGCTTGACTTATTTCGCTAAGCATAATACGCTCTAGTTCCATCCATGTTGTCGCAAATGGCAAGATTTCATTTCTTTTGATGGCTGCATAGTATTCCATTGTGTATATATACCACATCTTCTTGATCCATTCATCTGTTGATGGACATCTAGGTTCTTTCCATAGTTTGGCTATTGTGGACATTGCTGCTATAAACATTCTGGTGCACGTGCCCCTTTGGATCACTACGTTTGTATCCTTAGGGTAAATACCCAATAGTGCAATTGCTGGGTCATAGGGCAGTTCTATTTTCAACATTTTGAGGAACCTCCATGCTGTTTTCCAGAGTGGCTGCACCAGCTTGCATTCCCACCAACAGTGTAGGAGGGTTCCCCTTTCTCCGCATCCTCGCCAGCATCTGTCATTTCCTGACTTGTTGATTTTAGCCATTCTGACTGGTGTGAGGTGATATCTCATTGTGGTTTTGATTTGTATTTCCCTGATGCCGAGTGATATGGAGCACTTTTTCATGTGTCTGTTGGCCATCTGGATGTCTTCTTTGCAGAAATGTCTGTTCATGTCCTCTGCCCATTTCTTGATTGGATTATTTGTTCTTTGGGTGTTGAGTTTGCTAAGTTCTTTATAGATTCTGGACACTAGTCCTTTATCTGATATGTCATTTGCAAATATCTTCTCCCATTCTGTCAGTTGTCTTTTGATTTTGTTAACTGTTTCCTTTGCTGTGCAAAAGCTTTTGATCTTGATGAAATCCCAATAGTTCATTTTTGCCCTTGCTTCCCTTGCCTTTTGCGTTGTTCCTAGGAAGATGTTGCTGCAGTTGAGGTCAAAGAGGTTGCTGCCTGTGTTCTCCTCAAGGATTTTGATGGATTCCTTTCGCACATTGAGGTCCTTCATCCATTTTGAGTCTATTTTTGTGTGTGGTGTAAGGAAATGGTCCAATTTCATTTTTCTGCATGTGGCTGTCCAATTTTCCCAGCACCATTTATTGAAGAGGCTGTCTTTTTGCCATTGGACATTCTTTCCTGCTTTGTCGAAGATTAGTTGACCATAGAGTTGAGGGTCTATTTCTGGGCTCTCTATTCTGTTCCATTGATCTATGTGTCTGTTTTTGTGCCAGTACCATGCTGTCTTGATGACGACAGCTTTGTAATAGAGCTTGAAGTCCGGAATTGTGATGCCACCAACGTTGGCTTTCTTTTTCAATATCCCTTTGGCTATTCGAGGTCCTTTCTGGTTCCATATAAATTTTAGCATTATTTGTTCCATTTCTTTGAAAAAGATGGATGGTACTTTGATAGGAATTGCATTAAATGTGTAGATTGCTTTAGGTAGCATAGACATTTTCACAATATTTATTCTTCCAATCCAGGAGCATGGAACATTTTTCCATTTCTTTGTGTCTTCCTCAATTTCTTTCATGAGTACTTTATAGTTTTCTGAGTATAGATTCTGTGTCTCTTTGGTTAGGTTTATTCCTAGGTATCTTATGGTTTTGGGTGCAATTGTAAATGGGATTAACTCCTTAATTTCTCTTTCTTCTGTCTTGCTGTTGGTGTAGAGAAATGCAACTGATTTACTGTTCCAAAAAATAGAAATGGAAGGAAAACTTCCAAACTCATTTTATGAGGCCAGCATCACCTTGATCCTAAAACCAGAAAAGGATCCCACCAAAAAAGAGAGCTATAGACCGATATCCTTGATGAACACAGGTGCGAAAATACTCAACAAAATACTAGCCAATAGGATTCAACAGTACATTAAAAAGATTATTCACCACGACCAAGTGGGATTTATTCCAGGGCTGCAAGGTTGGTTCAACATCCGCAAATCAGTCAATGTGATACAACACATCAATAAAAGAAAGAACAAGAACCATATGATACTCTCAATAGATGCTGAAAAAGCATTTGACAAAGTACAGCATCCCTTCCTGATCAAAACTCTTCAAAGTGTAGGGATAGAGGGCACATACCTCAATATCATCAAAGCCATCTATGAAAAACCCACCGCAAATATCATTCTCAATGGAGAAAAACTGAAAGCTTTTCCGCTAAGGTCAGGAACACGGCAGGGATGTCCATTATCACCACTGCTATTCAACATAGTACTAGAGGTCCTAGCCTCAGCAATCAGACAACAAAAGGAAATTAAAGGCATCCAAATCGGCAAAGAAGAAGTCAAATTATCACTCTTCGCAGATGATATGATACTATATGTGGAAAACCCAAAAGACTCCACTCCAAAACTGCTAGAACTTATACAGGAATTCAGTAAAGTGTCAGGATACCTTATTATTTATTTCGTAAAAAATTCTTAAAGAATGAGACCTCCTATTTTCAATTGCTTTCTTCCCAAGGGACCTAACATAAGTCTCATCATAAATGGGAATTTATTCATCTCTATCCAAAATAAATGAATATTATTGAAGCATGATTCTTTAATAAGTAGAACATGTACTTTGGCACAACCCAAATCTAAGTTATAATGTGGTCTCAATTTTTAATAGTTGTACATCATTATTGAGCCTCAGTTTCTTCATCTGTCAACATGGAAATGAAATATCCAGTTCAAATGTGGTTGTGAGAGATGTCCCTGGTGCACAGACATCCTTTGTTCACTCTGTTTATTCATTGATGTGTATGACTGTTTTTCGTGGATTCTTAAATTATTCCTCTCTTAGGGTATATCTTCAAAATGAACTGAATGAACTGCTGTTAGATTTAGATTTAGATTGCCATAAAAACAAAACCATCAACTACTGCAGAAAAGAATTTATTTTAAACTTTATTAGTGAAATACATTAGCTGCAGAAGGGAGAGAAGATTTTAGTGCAACCACTTTAAATTCCAAACAATGCATAATAGGAGTTTAGAGCAAGAATCAAAGCCTACAACACATTGGGTTTTAAGCACATTCTAACTGACCTGAACAAAAACCCAAATTTTACTCTGCACAGATGGCAAAAAGCAATATTCTGGTGCTGCCAAAAAATATGTGTGGAGTGAGAGGACTAGATGAGTTATTAAAATGGCTCTATTAGCATCACCTTTGATGAGGTCTTCAAAACATTTCAAGCCAAACGAAAAACTTTCAATGACTTATACAATGGAAAGTGAATGTAGGATATAGATGCTTTGATAGATGTATTCCCGACATGGAATAAGATTTCAAATTGGATTACTAGGTAGAGACCCAAACACCAAAACCCGAAAATGCTAACAAACTTTATAATCTGAGCTGGAGAGATAAGAGTGGGAAGTCTTCCAAATAGTTGAATTTAGCTTTGGACCCAGCCTGGTTTCTTTTCCACCCTAAGTTCTTTCTTGGGAAAGTGCAATTACTCCTGGGGAAGTCTCCATCAAAATTTTCTCAACATGTAGTTCTGGCTGAATCCAAATTTACTGACCCCTGAGGCCTAGTTCTCCTGGTTTGCCAATCCAAATCATGCTTTCTCAACACTTGCATTGGCTGAATTATTTAAAAATGTTTAAATGATATTTTGAAGTTGCCTTTTTTTTTTTTTTAATTAGCTCACTGTGCCTGGGGGCCAGATGGCAATGAATGCTGCTGCTGTTAATTTAAATAAATAAAAATAAGAGGTCAGGCAGATTTCCAAATGCTCTGTGTGAAACAAAGCACAACATGCATCCCCTCATTTTTTTCTTTCTTCTCTTTTTCTTTAAAATGTTCAACTTGAATAGAAAATTCAATCAGCGTATCTCTGATTCATTTATACTTAACACATTAGGATGTTTTTTAAGTGCTAGTTGATGTCAAATATACATTATTAACATTTGTGCAGGTAGTTTCCAGTCTTTGGCTTTGGAAAGGGAAAGTTGCATTTTAATGTTAAATGGGTTTGAAAAGGTTGATTTCAACGTTGCTCTTGAACTCCACATATGAAAAGTACATCCAGTCCAGGAAAATATATTTCTCTATGGACATAGTTATAATATGCAGTTTTATGAAGCATAGTATCCTCATATATGCTCTCCTTTGTCATGAAAGTAATGGGTAACAAGTGAGTATGTGACAAGAGTGAATCATTGAAATTGTAGAATTGACTCTGGACAAGTAATAATTGCTGAAAAAATAAGTTACAAGTGTGTTTAACTTGGCTGGTTTTATAATTTGTGGAAATTAATATTTATATATGTCTGTGAATTTATAAGGGTGGAGTGGACAAGAACAGATAGAGATCAGGAAGTTTTGTTATAAAGGGGTCAGTATCAGGGTCAGGTTCAGTTATGCCCACCCCACAATCTTAGTTATTACCATTATTGGTGGGGGCCAAAATAAGGGTTCTATTCGTTATGGTGATTCATGGATCTAGACTGAAAGAAATTTTATCTAAATGTGCTTCTGTATTCACCACAACGGTCCAAAGGCAACATGTTGAATTGTGCTCTCCTTTAAAATTTTATCCAGAAATGACATTACCACTCCATTTCTCATTTCTTTGACCAAACCAAGTAACATGCCCATACCCGATTTCAAAGAGAATAGGGAATTTTGAGTCACCATTTGCCTAGACTGCTAAAAGCCTAAAATATTTGGACAATTCTACCTATGTCTACTGCACTAACTAAAGAGGCCAGGAAAAGAAAACCCTAAGAGAATACCGCCACTGAAAACTCCCTAAAGTCAAAATCTAGGCCGTTTTATAACACCAAAGCAGAAAGAGCAGGATTGAAGCCATTAGGGTAATGTGAAGGTAGAAATATGGAAGAATTGGACTAATGGAAAGCAGACTGATGAATATTGGTGATTGTCTTGCATAGAGGGGGATCTCTTTTATCTCTAACACATTCCTGACCTATTATGATGAGTCTGTGTTTAAGGTATAGTCAGTGCTGGTAACAAACTTGCTAGACTCTGCCTCACAACCAACTCTTCTAGTCTTAGTATTTGATATTTGTATTTCTGTCATTCAGTCAGTGGATTTAATTGAGCTCACTATATGATTGTTCTTGACCCAAAAACTCAACAAAAACTTTTTTTTTTTAAACTGATGTATTTCTGGTGCAGTTACTACAACATGGTCACTGAGATGGTGAAGTCAACTTCCTTTCTCCTTGGATAAAAATGTTTCCAAGATAACCTAAGATTTTCCAGATGTAAGTTCTCCAGACTTTTCATCATTAATGAGCCCTTTTTATATAGACACTTAATCCTTTTTTTCCCCACTTTGATACCCCTTTGTGTTCAGTTCTAAATCACAGTGGAAATATCCTGGTGTCCAAAATGGGAATGTGAGTACCAGCTATGCTGTTTTTAACCATGAGTTATCTTAGCACTATGTTTTAGTTTCAGGATATATACAATGAAGATAATTTTATTAGCTTTACATTTTTTATGACAGATAAAAAACTATCTAAAAAAATATGTCTCAAAGTTCAAGAGATTATAAGCATTCATTAATTATTTATTTCCTGGTCAAACTTTGCTGACAATATTAAAGGAAACAGTATATTGCAGTGTTCAGAAGTACAGATTATAAACTGAGACCTCCCTTTTTCAATCATGCTGCAGTCACTGTGTAACTTTTGGGAAAACAGTATCCTAAGACATATCTTATCCATCCGTTAAATTGGAATGATAATAGAAATGCCAACTTTGTGGTATGGATATAAAATTAAAGGAGATAATCTACTAAAAATGAGCTATGTGCCTGGGAGACCGTAAGTACTTAAAGCATGTTAGGTATTATTACTAAGTCAAACATGTGAAAGTGCTTTGTATCATATGATGCAAATTTTAGTTTAATATCATTATTCTTATTGTTGTCACATTTTAGCATGTTGAATTGTATTAATCCTGTCAGGCTCTTTATATTAGTGATAATTATTCAAATTAATGTGCCCAAATGATAATTACTGTATCACTGATAGTCTAAGTGTTTGAAGAGGAAGGAACTTGTAGGTCATTGGCTATCAGTGTATATTTGAAAGTGGAAATATTTTTTCCTAGCCCGCAAATGAACCAAATAGAATGCAATCTGGAAAAAAACAAACAAAACAAGACAAACTTAACCTAACCAAACAAACAAAAACCTCTGAAACTATATGTGACAGATTATTATTATGTGGCAGATTATATTATTATGGTTATGTAAATTCTAATTATTTATATTTATATTCTTTATACTATAAATTATATTATATTGTTTATTCTTATCTTTGCTGTCCCGAATCACTCATATGTTTAAATAAGCCCTATTTTAAAAAAATCAAGTGAGTTAATATCTCTGAGAAATTATACAATATGACTATCTTAATATCAGATTAAAGAATAATCTTAAAACAGAAATAATTAAGACAGACTGAGCCAGTTCTCAGTCTCTTAGTCTGCTTATTTCTCTCTGTCATTCCCTCACTCATAGACAAATGTTGATACATATGTTTTCCCTTTTCTTAAAAAAAAAACAAACTGGTTTAATCAGCAATAATATTAAAAAGGACAAAACATTTCATACAATTTTCTCATGTGAATTTTATTTTTGAAGAAATCGCACACTCATTTTAAATACTTCATATCAGTTAGATATAAAACACTTCAGATATGATGCACAAAACTAGGGTTATGCTTTCAGATAAGGATTCCAGCCTAGAAAATCTTCAAATTTAGTAGGAGAGATAGGCAAGTGCACAACTAAGTTTAAAAGAAACCAGTGCAATATGCATTCCAAATGGTGTTTGAAGCAAATTGCCATGTGTGCAGGGTAGAAAGCATGATTAATTCAGGATAAGAACATCAGGGAAGGTTCAAAAATGCATTCCATCATCATTTGTGCAGTATGGGTGGGGGCATTTAGGTTCTTTATTTTTTACTTCCAGCTGGGCTCTAATTAATTTCCAAGGGACTCTCCCCTTGGATCAAGCTCTTCTCTTCAAACAATTCCCATCCCCACCTCCCAACCTTTTAATTGTTCCCACATTGATTGCTAAGAAAGCTTTTGACCCAATGATGAGGAGTTACACACTTCCTTGTATTTCCTGGGTATTGGGTGTTTCAACTGACATTGTATTTCAGAGATTTAAACCAAGGCACAGAATATATTTTTATAGTGGCTATTTTTTGGTCTTTATTTTATATTCATACCACTTCTCTAGGCATTGTGTGTTCAATCATTTCATTAATGTGTGAACAAAGCTTTTAATGATATAATTAAATCATTATGTCCATCAGGAAAAAGGAAATGAAAACCTAGTGTGTGCAAAGACAGTGTTTGGTGCTGTGAGGATTGTAGGGGAGGCAGAAGTGTAAATAAGTAATTAAATGTAAATAAGTAATTAAGTAACTACATGAAACCTACAGGAAGACAAAGTAAGAATAGGGCTCTGATAAAAAAGTAACAGTCGGTAACTATGGTCAGTCAGATTTGTTTCTTTTCTCCCTCCACCCCATCCTACCCCAAACATTGCAAACACTTTAAGCCTTATGAGCTATTAGAGTTTATAAAGACATAATGTTCAGAGACTGTTGTTTAAGTCTAAGTTTGTGTGCCTGTGTTCTTTTATTTTGGAACTGTTGGAAAGGCATTTGAACTCATTTCATCTTCAAAGAAAATATAACTGTGCATGATTATAATTGTAAATATACCAGATGGATGGTTAGATGGTATAGATTTTCCTTTACTCTTCCTAGTAAAGGAAGTGCCTGGAGTGCTTACGTTCATTTTCTTCTCCTCCTGCTTTCTTCCATCTCTCCACTTTCAGGGCTCAGCTTTGCTGTGCTACTTTGTACACAAACTAGTAAGTGACATTTCATTGCACTCCTGCTTTGCCTGGAGTTTGTGGGGCCTTCAGCATGGAGCTCCTACTTCAGACAGCATAAATTCAAGTAACTACTATGTTTAGATGATATCTTTCCAAACAAGAGTGAAAAGGGAGTGATTCCAATGGATGGAGATAAATAACTTTTATTTATTTATCCTACCCACATTTGCAAACATTCTACAAGATATTAGAAAGCCATGAAAATTGTGTTTTCAGGAATTGTAAACCGTAAGAACAATCTTCTATTGTAATATTAAATTTGGAAAACACGGTAAAAAATTTGCACAAAGTAGAAAACAAGAATTCTAGAAACACTAGTCAAAGAAAAAAAGAAAGAAAAAAAAAAAGAAAGGAAAAAAGTTGGAGTGAAAAAACAAGATACTGTCTATTGGATATTTGTTACCAGAGGACTATGGTAAAAACTATGGGTCCCTTTTTTTTTCTGCTTTTTTCTCTCCTCTCCTCTCTCTCTTTCTCTTTTTTTTTTTTCAATCTCTCTCTCTCCCTCTCTTTCCTTTTCTCTCTCTCTCTTTTATTCATTCATTATTCACAATGTCTATGTAAGTAGTGGCATTACTGAAGAAGCAATCTATTCACAGTGTATATATTTTTTTTAAAGATTTTATTTATTTATTTATTTGACAGAGAGAAATCACAAGTAGATGGAGAGGCAGGCAGAGAGAGAGAGAGAGAGAGAGAGAGAGGGAAGCAGGCTCCCTGCTGAGCAGAGAGCCCGATGTGGGGCTCGATCCCAGGACCCCGAGATCATGACCTGAGCTGAAGGCAGCGGCTTAACCCACTGAGCCACCCAGGCGCCCTATATTTTTAATTTTACAAGCAAATTTATATACTAAGTATTGTTGTATTAAGAACATTCACTCTTTCTTTCTGGTTTCATAAGAATGACATGTGATGAGAATACTTGTTTAAAATGTTTCTTAGTTATTTTAATACAAATGAAACATATATGCACTAGAACTTTTTACCAGTAGCAATTACAGAAGAAGTCAGCTTGAATTGTATGAATTGTAGAGACTGCTGAGAAGGTCAAAACATTAACCAGGTAATATTGATGTAATGCTGATTAATTATTTCTACTTTTGGAGCTAAAATCAATATGTCAACCTGTAAAGGAAGGAGAATAATGATTTGAAGAGTGATTTAAAACATGATTCAGGGAGTATAAGGCAAAATTTTCTTCTGTTTTCATTCTTAAATTCGTCTCCCTCCAGTTCCTTCATTGGCACAAAACTTCTGAAAAGAAAGGCTTAAAAACTTTCTTCATAAAGGTAAGAAGGGGAAACAACTCCTACAGAACTCTACTTTCCAAGTTTTCATTTGCAGGATGCTTTGTTTCCCCGTGATATTATGCATTTAGAACAACTGAATTGGGACTTTGGCTTCTAGTCAGATCCTGTGAGTCACAGAAAATAAATTGATGAACAGTGCTGAAGTTAAGACTCATAATTCAGTTGTCCAAAGCACAGCTTGCAAAAGCAGTTTGTATATACCATAAAAAATTGGAGAAAACTGCCAGGGATTCTACTTCTTCCATTTTGTTTTGGTTCTTGGAGAGAGTTTTGTCCAGTAAGTGTGTTTTGCATCTTCAAATTTATGGCTTTTTGAGCCAAATGTAGAAACTATCTTTGTTTCCAAATCTGATGGTTTATCATCTATAGAAAAACCAGGATTCCTTTAAAACAAAAATGAAGAATTCTTTAGGGTAACATTTCTGATCCAAAGTTTGTACAGAGAACTCCGACTTCTCCCCAGTATATGTCATGTACCCATAAAATCTTACATTTATGCAACTCTGTATATTGAATACCTTTTATATACAGGATAAAATATGTTTAATGTATGTTTTATTGACTAAACTATAAACCTTAACACCTTTGGTGTTCACTCATGTGCCACATGTTAGTCAAGAGAGGGCCTAGCATAGAGTCCAAGCACATAACCAAACTCAGCAAATATTTGAATATTAAATACAATTCTCAATAAATACTATTGATTGAATTTCCACTATGTACCAGGCACATGACTGACATAATGGAACAATAACAGCAACAAAAACAATTACTTTTTATTGAATTGTATGTGCAGAGAATTATGTCTGGTACTTTATATTCATTTTCTCATTTAACTTCTAAAATAAGTTTAAAAGATTTGGATCATCACTCTTCACCTTTTATAGATAAAGATGTAGAAGTCAAGGAAGATGAAATCATTTTTCCTAAATCAGAGAACTAACAAGTGCCCAAACTAGAATCTTACATACTTCCGGCTTTGCATGTATTACCTCATTTAGTCCTTATAATAAGTTTGCAGGTGAATATTATTTTACACATATTTTTCAGATAACACAATTAAAATTCACAAAGTCAAAGGGCACTCAATGTTTTCTTAAGTGAATGAGGTGGAGGAAAAAAAATTGCACACAAGTTTTAAATGGCTTCAAATTTAATGCTCTTTCTCTGAAAGATACGGTCTTGGGAGAATTTACAGAGTGAACCCTTACACAAGGAGCTTAGAACTGTGAAGAAGTAAGACATACACAAAAATGACCCAAAGTAGAAAGTGGCAAGTGCTATGATACTCATATGGAAGATAATAGCATCTTGGGGTTTTAAGAAAGCAGACAGAACTATGTGCAGTTTCACAGAAGAGGTGGCATTCAAAATTCTTTTGAAGCATAGGTGAATATAGGCTTGCAAGTATGTAAATAACAGTGAGCCACATACTCCAAAGGTTGGGTTGGAGAATGTACTTTGTAAAGGAGAGAGAAGAGAGTTAAGTACTCTGTGGATTTCAGTAATGAAATCCCTCAGAAAGGTTAAGTTTTATTTCAAAGAAACAGTTCATTGCAATCTTAATACATGGTACACAACAAATCAACTTTCTTCAAGCCTTTTTTGTAAATAATTTTTTTAAAGATGAAAGAAACTGACAAACCAACTGTTAATTGAATATCTACATTGTAGAGGACCAGTAATAGCAACAGGGATAGGGTGGAGTCCGGGGAGAGGTACGGCAAAAAAGGAGGCAAAGTGGCTGACCTGGAGGGCACTAATGAGACTGTGATCTGTTGGAGAGTGAACCTTTGGTCAGAACAAAATAAAAAGCTAAGTGGCCCATACAAAAATTGAATTTACAACTGGCCTCATTAGTGTCGTGTTCTAGCTAATTGGGCCGTATGTTAATGCACTGGGCAGGCAACAATGTTGAAAGATAAATGAAAAAGAACTCCATCCTCCAGCTTCACTATCATGGATACATAGAGTACCAGATGGTGGCACGTTATAAATGGAATGAGTCATTCTGGAGACACATCGGAAGTATCAATAAATGTGGGATTCACATAAACAGAAGTTTATCTGCAAATGCCTTCTCTAAACAGAGGTGGAGAAAGGAGTCAGCAGTGATTTTGGACAGAGCACTACACTGAGAATTGGAAAACCAAATGTTTAATACTGTGGAACATATTTACACCCACTCCTCCCTATTTTTGGAATTCACTTCCCCTAGAATTTTATAAGCTTGAACACTTCTCAACATTTATTTATCATCTCAGCTTTCTCTATCAGACTTGAGGTAAATCTTCCTTTATTTTCTCAATCTTATTCCTGTGTTGGTTTCATACAAGTATGTGAAAATTTAATTAACTTATTCATTTCCCTGTTTTATTATTATTATTATTATTATTATTATTATTATTATTATTATTATTATTTTAACCTATACTAGAATCTAAGCTCCTTTTAGGGCAGGGATTTTTTTCCTGTTTTATTCACAGTATGTCTCCAGTGTCTAAAATAATGCCTGCCACATAATAGATGTTCTTTAAAAATTTTGAGTGATAAATTGTGGCCTAAAACATTTGTCATGATCTTGTGTTTGTTTATTTTAGTGATATAAAAAATTGCAAAGCTGTATGCTGTTATAAAAATCAGAGTTGTCAGCACCTGGGTGGTACAGTAGATTAAGTATCTAATTCATGGTTTCACCTCAGGTAATGACCTCAGGGTCATGAGATCAACCTCTTTGCCAGGTGTATGCTCAGCACTGAATCTGCTTAAGACTCTCCTCCCCTCTGCCCCTGGCCTTTCCCCTGCTCGTGCACTTGCTTTCTCTCTTTCTTTCTCTCTTTCTCTAAAATAAATGTTTTTTAAAAAAAGATTACAATTGTCAAATCATCTGAAGTCCCTTCGAAATATGAGATGATAGGACATGACTTTGCCATTTTTTAAAAAAATTATTTATTTATATTTTTATTATGATCATTTTTGCCATTTTTAGTAAAGGTGAATAGTCATAGGAAGGTAAAGCTTAATGCACAAAATGAGATACTGTCTTTGCTAGATAAGTTAATATAGATTGTGTTCTTAGCCAATTCTGTCCTCTATTCTGTATTTCGGTTTCTGAAATCTGTGAGGTCCCTCGTAACTCAAGAACTCTATGACTCATTGAATATATAGCAATCTGATTCCATGACTATATAGTTAAGGGATAGATTTTAACAATCATTGGTGGCTGTGTTTAACAGAATGACATTTCCTTGTATTCTATTTATCAGGCTATATTTAAGGTGCCAAATACAGGAAAGGTGTGTGTGTGTGTGTGTGTGTGTGTGTGTGTGTGTGTGTGTGTGTCTTTATGCTTATTTTCTTAGCCATTCAGAACTGTCACAATAATCAGTATTCAAAAATAAATTGTTAAAACTTACTGTAGAGGGGCACCGTGGTGACTCAGTCATTAAATATCTGCCTTCAACTCAGGTCATGATCCCAGAATCCTAGGATTGAGCCCCACATCGGGCTTCCTGTTCAGCGGGAAGCCTGCTTTTCCCTCTCCCACTCCCCCTGCTTGTGTTCCTGCTCTCTCTGTATCTTTTTCTGTCAGATAAATAAATAAGATCTTAAAAACAAAAACAAAAAAACCCCAAAAACTTACTATAGAACCAACACAGGGCAAGCCCTATGGGTTGATAGAGAACTTGCCATTCCAGTGACATGCAAGCTAGGTAAAAATAGAAGTTAAATGTTTGAAATGATAGTGCATGTTGCCTCTCCTAAAATGGCTTTATTCCAAAATAATAAAGATTAATCCATGTAGCATATGAAAGGAAAGAGATAACATAAGAGAAAAAAAAAGTGTTTGTGTATCTTGTATCCTGTAAGTAATACACTTACTAATGAACCTAGGAAGAAAGAGGCAAAACCAGAGAACAGGAAGACATCTCATTCAAAACAGCAGGAAAATCAGCCAGAGGTCACCTTTCTAAACAATATTTAAGAGACACCAAATTCCATGCAGGGGAAATAGAAGGGACATCATTCATGGGATAAGGTCAGGTTACAAAATTCCAGGAACAAGTAGAGGAAAGAAGAAATAAACTTCTATTTCTACTACTACTCTGAAATAAAATTTATATTTTGTTGATCTTCAGGCAACTGCTGTGGAGTCCCGAGGTGTTTACAGAAGAGCAAAGCGGGACTCAGACAGTTTAGCTGACTTGTCCAAGGCCATGCTATTAATATGTGCTGCAGTCACTCTTGAATCTTAAGGAGATAGAGGGAGTGGAGAATACTTGCGTAAAAATTGGGGTTTATTTACATTAATATCACTATTGTAGACTTATAGCATCACAACTTTGTGTAAACCTTTGCCTGTCTGAAAGTACACCAAGCTGAGTCTACTTCCCAACATTTTTATGGTCCTACAGTCTATTTGAAAAGAGTCAACTTTGAAAGGAGATTGTAAAACATTTACCTTTGCTAGTCCATGTGACAGCTTGTTTAACAGGAGAGGCTCAAGAAAAACACATTGAAAAACCTACCTTATGCAGTGAGTTTCCCCAAAATAAAATACTATAGTTTTAGTACAAGTTTTCTTCTATTTATCTGGGTCTGTATCTTAAAAATTAATTGGAAAGAAAAACATACAAGTAGGCACATTCAAATTGCTTTTTTAATAATAGCAATTTCACTTTGAAACATTTATAGAATTGATAATAATAATGATAAAATATTTTAAGTAAAAGGACAAATAAGAGCAAAAAGCTCACACGCTTTTTAGTACTTTTATGCTTTACAATTAATGACATCATAGTTTGTTTTATAGAGACTCATGTAGCATTGTTTGCTTGTGTTCATTTAATATATATGTGTGGATTCTATTTTTGTAGCAGGAATTGTTCTAGATAGCACAGATTTAAAGATGCACATGAAAGTTTCTGTTCTCGTGTAGTTTATTGTCCAGTATGATAGAAGTTAAAAATAATCCCAACTTATTATCTTGAAATTCAGTGTTTTTGGACAAAGGACAATCACTTTTTATTGGTGACTTCACAAAAGACATATCATGAAAGTTTTCTTAGGTTGAAGTGAGCAGAGAGGTAATGGAGATGTTGCAGCCTCTGTGAAAGCAAAGTTTGGGTAGGCCACAAGTGGAAAGAAATGAATTCCATGTGGTTCAAGATTTACCTATCTGCCATGGGTGACAAGAAATGAGATTGAGATTCCTTCAGCCACCAATATTGAAGGGCTTTGGATGCTATACCACTGAATTTGAATCTTCTCATCTGCAGTTGGGACCCACAGAGTCACTTCCTTTTAGGATTAGCCTGAATAACCTAAAGCCCTGTCAAGAGTTCAGGAAGAAAGGGCTGAAGTAAATGTAATACAGGATTGAATATTTCAGTCAGGAGAAAATAACATGACAGAGTTAAGCAGTGTGTGGTTGAATAGAAAATATTAGCAATGATTATATATCAGTCTGAATTTTTAGGTTTATAAGACAGCAGATACAGATGAATCTGATTTTTATCGCCTATGACATTTTCAAACAATGAAGTATGCCTTTTTGAATTCTTAAACACATTTCAGTACTTACGGTTATGGTATTACTGGTTTGCAGGAAGCTCTTCCTTGCCAATGCTTAAGAGCACAGGGAATAACTCATTGTTTACAACCTAGAAACAAATTCTAGGGTTCTAGGATATTCCCCGCCATGAATGTACATAGATATTCCCGTGAATTATTCTGAAGATGTTGAAAGAGACAGATAAAGAAGTAGATAGTCAGCCCTCCATTTCTCCTCTCATATGTCCTTCCTTTTTTTTTTTTGTTCCCTTCCTTCAATAAACATTTTTTGAGAAATTTACCATGTAAATAACATGGTTATTCTAAGTGACTAGAACGACAAAACCTCTGTCTTCAATAAGTTTACATTCTGGGGAAGGCATGATGAAGTACAAGAGCTAGATAATAAGCATATAATTAATCAAATGATGATAAATGTTATACATTATTTCCAACATAGAGCCAACTTATTGTAATTTGCCGCTAGACTTCCTACTTTTAGCACTGTAAGTCCCATGTCCCAACAGTGCTCCCAGTGTGAATAAAAATAAATGGTGGTCACCCTACAAGGTCCATGGACATGTTACATTAAGTATATTGAGCATCATCTGTGAATAAAATGTGAGATTTCAAAAGAATGTTCCCAACTTAAGCCTAAACTACATTTATTCAGTATACTACTCTAAGCCTCCAGTAGAGAAGTTTTACCAGGCATTTATGTGAGATATCATAAAGCCTGCTGGGAAATAACTTTTCCAGAGGTCAAAAATAATTTAATCCTAACATTATGTCCAAAGATAGTGGGACAGAAATAGATGTCAGAGATCAGAGAATCTGCTAAGTTTGATACATAGTTTTGAGTCTATACTTTTGAAAAAGAATGTCTTTATGACTTCTTTGGGGAGCAAAGGTGAGGATATCTCTGGAAGCAGAGGAATTTGGTAAAGTGGTAGAGAGGAGGCATAAGGTGAATGTAAGTTCTCTAGAACAAAAATAAATATTAAAGTATTTACTGTCCTATTGATTCATAAAGGGATACATTGATAAGAATAATGTGCTCAGTCTTTGTTTAGAAATCTTTTTTTTAACAAAAAGGAAATGTTTAACCAATAAATAAAATTGATATCCTTATTTATTTTTTGAATACAGCATTAAAAAATAATCTAGGTTATACAGCTAAAGGATTTCCATATGTGTGGAACATTTACAAGTGCTAGGTCTTGTGCCAGATAATTTGTATAATTTATCTTCTAAATCCCTTCCAGAGATGTAAACACGATACTGTTTTTGTTTTGTTTTGTTTTTTCCTTTTCACAGATCAGGAAACTGAGTATGAAGAGCACAGGCTGACTGGGGTGCCTGGGTAGCTTAGTAGGTTAAGCATCTAACTCTTGATCTCAGCTCAAGTCTTGATTTCAAGGTCCTGAGTTCAAATCCTACATTGCGCTCCATGCTGGAGCCTACTCAACAAATCAAACAAAAATCCCTGGTGACTTAGCTAAAGGTCACACAAGTAATGAATGCCTCTATAGGATTTCATTAGAAAAACTTGGATAACAATGGTGTTAGAAAAAATTGTGTTAGTTGGAATTAACCACATACTCTGGGAACACTGGGGAAGGGTGGTTGATTTTGCTTGCAGTCCTCTGGAAAGGCTTCATAATGCATCTTCAGAATTCACTTTGGGGAATACTGCCTTCAGGCACCACTTTATTATAGCCAACAGTAATCATTGATAAAAACGATAATTATCCTGAGTTAACAAAAATTAATAAGCATTTTTTATGAATGTAAAGGGTTTAAGATAATTTTATGTAAAAAATTTATGTAAAACATGAAAAGTTTTAGCTTATCACAGGCACTAGAGATGCATATATAATTGAAAGTTTTCTTTCACCTCCTGAATTTTGGAGTTTTCAAAGGAAAGCAACCAAAACAGGAGGAAGAAAGGAGAAATCAGAAGAGAGAAAAGTACCTTATACTTAGGAGAGGCATCATCTGGTTGGTAAAATAAGGCTGGAACTAGGTGTAAGGACACATGGGGTGTGGTCCTGACATTGTCAGCAGCTGCGTTTGGTCCTTGGGCAATTTCTTTAGTTAGTATGGATTCCAGAATATATATCATTTAAAAAAAAAAAAAAAAAGTCAGTCCTGTCTTCCCTTCATTATCCAGGATTTCTTTTTGAGGTCTAATGAGAAAATACATAAAAATATGTTTAAAAATTGAAACATAACAGCAGATGGTAAATAAACCAAATATATTATTTAAATGAGAAAATATTAATTTCTAATAAAATGCAATTAATATTTCATTTTTAAGTATTTTTAAAAATCTTTAACATTTAATTAAATATCTTATTATTATAATTTAATGTTATGAACATTTTTTTCTTTAGCATTAGAAGCTAAGATGGCTCATAGTCTGTCTAGAATTTAAAATAGGGTGCACCTATATGACTGAGTTGGTTAAGCATCTGACTCTTGATTTTGGCTTCGGTCATGATCTCAGCTTAGGTCATGATCTCAGGATCCTGGAATGGAAATCAAGATTGGGCTCTGTGCTCAGCATGGAGACTGCTTGGGATTCTCTCTCTCTCTCCATCTGTCACCCTCCTACTCATATACTTGCTCTGGCACTTTCTCTCTTTCTCTTAAAAAAACAAACAAAAACAAAAAAATAAAAAACAAGAAAATCCAGATCCTATTGTCCCCTTAAAAGAGCATAGTTATAGTAATTATAAGTTAAGTATGTATAAGTTACATATATACATAAAGCATCTACCACGTGCCACAAGCAGGTCTCTTCTTTATAAAAATCACTTCGCTTGATTTTACATTAACAATAGGAGAGGCTTAGTATTGGTTCTATGTTATACAAGCGTAAATTAATGTTAAGAGACACACCTGGGGTTTTATTAAATATACTGAATAAACCTAAGGTTAAAGTCAGTTCATCAGAGGCTCCAGAATACCACTTGTCCATCCCACAAAAATATCAGTCCAGTTTATTGCTCAGAGATGGTATGAAAAGTGAATAAGGAAACAGGCCACATTTTTGTATTTGCTAAAGTAGTGATCTCAGCCTTAAATGCCTGCAGTGCCTAGCACGGAGCAGTGCTCTGTAGATCAGGCTGGCTATAAGGCAGTCTGCAGACATTCTTCTCTGGGGCTTATCAGAGAGAAACTGCTGCTGTCCACAGGCTTATTTGGTCTTGTTTTCCTTTTGTGTTATTTCACTGTGATTTATTTTCATCTTTATCCTCTAGACATACATATTCTTTCTGGAGTGGGAATAGGCCAGGATTTCTTGGTTACCTTAAAAACACTATAGTCTGCACTGTCTTGCATCTTATAATTTCCTACTTGACTGGCATATTTGTGTACCCCAGAATTTAGCATATTTTTCTGCCTCACCCCCTAATAACTAGTTTTAGGTAAAACTGTGCTGTAAATGTTGGCTATAACTGTGCAATACTAAAAATGTACTGTAAAAAAGACAAAAACAAAAAACCAAACTTTTGAATTCTCTTCCCTTGAAAATGCTCTTGCCTTAAGGATGATCTGAGGAATCATGAAACTACACATACTCATTGTCACCCCAAATGGAAGTCAAGTCTTCAAAGCATACCCAATATTTAAACTCTGGCAGAAATAGTAAACTAATTATCTTTGGAAGCAGGATTGTGCATGTTTATTTTGTGATTTAATAAAAAGCTGACATAGCGGCCATTAGCTTCCCAGAGTGCGCTCCGTTTAATATGCAAAACACACAGAAATTAACATAGTAATTATGTTAGAACTAACAGGATACAAACATTTTAAATGGATTTAACACATTAAATAATTCCATGTCTTATGTGGCCCTGGTGTCTTTCACAGATGGTCACAACATTTGCTAATTTGTTCTACAGGTAGTGCAAATTAATGTGATTTTCTTTGACTCTTATTCTTTTATAATGTGGACAGATAGCTTTATTTTTACTTAAAATCATAGCTGCTCTGCTTAATGTGTTTTTTTGGTTCCTTTAACAAAGAAGATCTATGTCCTTTTCAAAATGGTGACTTTTTTTGTTTAGAAGTGTGAATGTTGGGGAAGAAGAAAGGAAGTTAGTAAAAATATGTGCATTTCATGTCCCAGATAGCACAAATGTTAATGTCACTCACACTTCAACTAGAAACCATTTATCCTTTTGCGTAACAAAAATTTTTGAGATGCCAACTATTCACAATACACTCCACTAACTGTTCAGTGTACTAGGATGAATAACATATATTGTGTCTTTGATATCTTTACAGTCCATAGGGACTGATTAAGTAAGACTTACAAAAAATAATTTTTCCCATTTTCCTAATATCCTAACCAAGCAGAATAAACAATATTCTGTAGGAATTCAAGGAAACATAATACAATCATTACCAGTTAAATTATAGTAGATTTTAATAAAAGGAGCAAATATTCCTTAGAAAACCACCTGATTCTGCGATCTCGTCTGATCTCGGAAGCTAAGCAGGGTCGGGCCTGGTTAGTACTTGGATGGGAGAAAACCACCTGATTCTGGACATAGACAAGAAATATGAAGGATAAATCTGGAACATTTCTTTATATAAAAAATTATGGATGTAGTCAAAAACCATCAAAGTCATATCAAAAGTGAGGGACTAGGGAGTCAGTCTGAAAAGGCTATTTTGCCAAAGATAAGATCATTTGATTATCTTTAGGGATGAAAGTGCAGTGGATGAAAACTCATAAAAAATGAGTTAATTAATGAATCCACTGCTATGAAAACAAAACAAAAATTACCAGTTTGTTCTGATGACCTTTGGAGAATGTTAGAACATCCTTTTTCAGTGTTCCTAGTTGGCTCAGTCAGGTATGCATCTGACTCTTGATCTCAGCTCCAGTCTTTTTTTTTTTTTTTTTTTTTTTTTTTTTTTTTTTTTTTTTTTTAAGATTTTATTTATTTATTTGACAGAGAGAAATCACAAGTAGATGGAGAGGCAGGCAGAGAGAGAGAGAGGGAAGCAGGCTCCCTGCTGAGCAGAGAGCCCGATGCGGGGCTCGATCCCAGGACCCTGAGATCATGACCTGAGCCGAAGGCAGCGGCTTAACCCACTGAGCCACCCAGGCGCCCCCCCAGCTCCAGTCTTGATCTCAGGGTCATGAGGTGAGGCCCCACGTGCAGCGCTATGCCGGATGTGGAATCTAGATAAAGAAAAAAAAAAAAAACTTCCTTTTTCATAAACTAGTAACATTATCCTGCCTTTATTATGTATACTGTATCTCAGACTAACCAAATAATCAATTAGGGAAACTTAGCCTTAATGGAAGTGTTCTGGCTTAAAAATATATATATACAGGAAGATAGATAAGACTGGAAAGTCATCATTTGAAAACCCTTAATGATTTTATGGATATGGTAAATGCTCATCGGGGGCTGCCATCATCACTAAGTGAGGAAACTGTTGAAAAAACAGGTCTCCTGTGTATTAAGTCTAAGAAAAAGAATAATAGGTAATAAAACAAGGACAACAAAACAGCAGAAAACCCTGATCTAAATCCATCATTCTTAACTAGGTGCAATTCTGTCTTTAGGAGACATAGGTGATGTCTGGCGCTATTTTTTTTTTTTTTTTTTTTTTTTTTTTGGTCACAACTGGGGAGGTGCTATTGACATCTAGCCAACAAAAGTCAAGGATGCTGTTAACATCCTATAATGTACAGAAAGGCCCCGCAGCAAATAATTATCCAAATGACTTACTAAAAAAAAATGTTAGCAACACTGAGGTTGAAAAACCCTGATATAAACCAATCATTACATATTATTACAGAAAATACAGAATACAGAGAGCTATGTTAAATGTTACAGTGTAAGTGCAATCAGCAAAATATGGACTGAAGGAAATTCTCCAGGTTAAATGACCTCATTTTTCAACAGATACATTGTAAGGAAAGAAAGGCAAAGAGGCAGAGACAAGGACAGAGAGAAATGCAAAGGGAGACAGAAAAAGGCAGAGAGAATAGACATAATCAATAGAGTAATAAGATCTAAGAGACTTACTACCTGATTATATAGCTATGAAACCATACTGTAAGAAAGTTCAACGTTAATGGAGTGACTGGGGACTTTGGACACTATTTGATAATGGTAACAAATTGTTATTTGATATATGAGAATGATGTTTTGAATGTTTTAGAATATAAGCTCTTATAGATATGATGCTGAAATATTTAAAAATCAAATAGTATGCCTAGAATTTACCTCTAAATAATCTAGAGATGGGAGAAGTACATTGAGTGCAAAAATACATGAAATGATAACCCATGAGTTCAGGAATTGTTGATGCAAGATGATGGTTACCTGGGGAATCATTAAGCTATGTTAGTGTTTGAAATTTCTCTAAAAATATTTTAAAGAATTTTTGAAGTAAAACTTATTCCCACCATTTTTAAAGTAGTTCAGGGTTACAAACTAATTTATCTATAAATTCATTAATTCTTTTATTAATGTATTTGATGTGATTTACTAGATGAAGACTCTTGACTTTGAAGTCAAACATCTTTGGATTTGAATTCCAGTTCTCTCAATTAAGAGCTGTATGGCACTGGTGACCTTATCTCACTCCTATCACATCATTTTCCTCATTTATAAAATGTGTTAAAGTATCTAATATCTAATATCTAATGTTAATTGCTGCTATATTAGAAATTATAAGTAAAAAATGCCTACCACAATGTTCAGTATAAAATAGGTATGCAATGAATAGTTGCTACTTTTATCACTACAAACTTTTAAAGAAGGAAGTTAATGTCTAAAACAGTGTTTTTCATGCTATTCCAAGATTTATCTCCAACTTATTCTTCATTAAAGAAGTAGATTTGGATTGGCAAAATTGCCCAATGAGTGATCAATTAAAAGTAGAAATATTTTAATTTGTGGAATGAGAGGTATGGGCTTCTAGTGATGGACTGAAAAAGTCATGGGGATAAAAAGTACAAGGAATATATTCAATGGTATTGTAATAAATAACATTTTATGGTTATGAATGGTAGCTACACTTGTGGTGAGCATAATAAAACACTAACAAGTTGTCAAATTGCATGTTTTATACCTGAAACTAATGTAATATTATGTGTCAAGTACACTTTAAAAAAAGGAAAAAAAAATAGAAGTATCTTAGTTCAATAAAGCCATCCTTCCCAAGTCTGAATTTCCTTTGTAATTTATTCAGTGATTTTGTATGACTTGGTAAAGCTTACTGTTCATGACTTGTGGTGACCTTAAAATCCCTCAACTGTCTTCAGAGTGACTAATTATTGATTTTGTGTAAGGACTATTTAATTAAATAGATAACAGGGAGAGATAGCATTTCTGTATTGAAATAAATGCCTGAAGGTGATTATTAAATCTGTTTTCCTTGTAGAATTTTGATAAAGTTGTTGTTAATTTTTATTTTTTTCCTTAGGACATGCTTGTCTCCTCATTTGACTCCTTTTCTGACATTGTCACACCATTGAGATGGTGCCTGTATATTTGAGATATCTGACATTTCTCAAAGAGTTGACTTGACACATGTGTACTAATAAAGCTCAATTACTGAAAGATTAATAGTGAATTGGAAAAGGTCATGTATGGAGAATGACTAATGTTTGAATATTTAAAACTTATTTAGGTAGTTAAAATGAATTAACCTGACCCTTACCTGCTGGTACACCCTACCATGGTCTACTCATACAAATCAGCAGTACACATACTCCAATAAATACATAAATACATACCTCTATTGTAAACACTGAATGTTTTTATACCATTGGCAAGGTTTTATTGAATGCTTATTAGGATCTAAGCACTGTGCTAGGGTTTAGGAATATTCCAATGAGTAAAATATAATGAATACCTTCTTTCAAAGATTGTACAGCCAAGTGGAAACTGTAGTAGGACTCTTACTGGGCACAGTGTGTAAGCAGTAGGAAGGAAGGCATAGTGACCCAGAGAAAGAGCATATCATGGGGCTGATGGTGTGATTATTGAATCGCTAGAAGAATGAACACTTATTCTGGAACTAAAGGGTTGCAGTTAGTTAGCCAGATTAAGGAAAATGGGGATGGAAAGATAATCAATTCCAGACATTACAATTCATATGTAGAAAGGGAGAAAGTCAGAAGGGAGAATTACACACTATTCCTGATGTACTACCCTTGCCCCTCCAATTCATTGTTTGATCAACATTAAGAGAGCTCACCTTCTGGTGTTCTGGAACCATGTATTATAGTATTTCAAAATATTTAAATGCTATTTGGAGTGTTTCAGACTCACTATAAGGAGAAAGTGTGATGAGAATAAGAGGAAATGATATCATTATATAATTCAGAATTTGGTGGAATTTATAGATGGAGTTTTCCTATTTTAACAATAATGAGATTTATACTTTAGCTGTTCTTTATCAAGTTTGTCTTGGTTAGCAATGTCCTGGGATCAAGCCATATTTTGGGCTCCATACTCAGTGGGGAGTCTTCTTGAAGATTCTTTTCTCTCCTTCTCCTTCTGACCTTCCACCTTCTTGTGTGGGCTCTCTCTTTCTCTGTCTCTTTCTAAAATAAAGAAATAAATCTTAAAAAAAAATTCTTCTGTCTTCAGTTCAATTCTAGCAAATATGTCCTTAGAAATATAGGAATTTTAGGAAGTAATCAGCTACATATAGGTTTATAGTCATTCAGTGTCTTGATATATACTTAAAATGTATTTTATTAAAAAGCTATGGCAAGTTCAAACAATGGAATAAAAAAGGATATTAATTATTTAGAAACAAATATTGTGTGTGTAGTATTGCAAGAGTCTGTTTTGAGTGTTTAGGATAAATCAGTGAAAAATAATACTATAGACATGTAACTATTTGCATGGTTAGGTGCATAAAATGTGTTGCAAATGAAAAGAACAAATTATAGTAAATGTATTTATGTAATTCTCAATATGTAGCTACATGTGAAGTTTATATTGAATGCAGCAAGATATGAATAAACAGCGATCAATCAATGGTAAATTATGGCCGGGCTTTTTTCTCATCTGTATTTTGCATTTTTCTGTTACTGAAAATATATTATAAAATATATAGTCTAGAAATAGGTTTAAATTTAGATAGATTTATGTTTGAAGACATTAATTTCTTCCTTCTCTAGTAAAGTGAAGATTATATTATCTGGATTACAATGATGGTATAAATATTAAATGACAAGTAAAGTAAGTAAAAATTACCTCATATATTTTTTGACAGGGAAAGTATTTAAATGTGTGCTTACATATAATTATCAATGCAAATCTACAGGAGAGGATTATTATCCCAAATGTACAAAAATGTACTGTAAGGAGTTGCATTTCCTAGCCAAAGTCCCCAAGTTAAATGTTGATACTTTCAGTCTTTTTCATTAAACTTCCATTAACCCACCCCAAAATAAACTCTTTTTAGGGTTTATAATCCATAATCAATAAAGCACAAAATGTAAAACATATATACTTCTGGTTGACCAATAGTTTATACCCTGTGTTCTCTATAGTTTAGATAACACACAGAATTATCAGGCAGACTGAATGCTCAGTATTCAAAACCAGAGGCTTTTTGTGGGCCTAAGTTCTTCCAAGAAAACAGGTCATCAAGTACTTGAGCTCTGATGAGATATGTTGCCAATTGCACCTGGCTGACATATTAGACATATTTCTCAGAAACCTCGTGATAAGGTTTAAGAGGAGACTTTCCCTGAACTTTCTGTTAAACAGAAGGTAAAATAAAAAACAAGGGAGATTTTTTACAACCTCCATAAACAGTGATACAAACAGGGACAATTGTATCTCAGACTAGACATCTCGTTTTTGCTTATTTGTTTTATTTTGTTTTTGTTGTCATAAAGAAGATGAAGCATTACTTTTATACAGGTCCTCAACTACCAACATCTGTGAATTTCCTATTGCCTTCTTAATCCTTCTATTTCTGAGCTCAGTTTAGCCGTAAAATATCTGTGGTTTGATTCCTCAGTACATTGAAATGACTGGAAATTGAAGAGTTTTATACTTTTATCTTCCATCGTTCACATGTTTAAAGATCTACCAGTGTTCTGATGTAATTCACTCCATATGGGTATTTCATCATATGATACACATAATCTTTTTCACAACTAATTTATTCCTTTAATAGATTCAGTATTTTCTCTCTGTATGTGAATGATAAAAGTATTTACCTTGATCACATTGTTACAGTTGGAAAAGCTTCCATAAGGAAGATTATTATTAATAACTTCCGAATGTTTTAGCCTGAATCCCAGATTCTCCAATTTCAATGTCTTTGCTTTTTTATTTTTTCTGATAAGAATATTTAAGTCAGTTAAAACTCAGTCTAGATCATGTTTACAACTTAAAAAAAAAAAAAAAGATTATTTATTTGACAGACAGAGATCACAAGTAGGCAGAGAGGCAGGCAGAGAGAGAGGAGGAAGCAGGCTCCCAAGGAGCAAAGAGCCCGACGCCGGGCTCAATACCAGGATCCTGGGTTCATGAACTGAGCCGAAGGCAGAGGCTTTAACCCTCTGAGCCACCCAGGTGCCCTGATCATTTTTACACCTTGATGTGGATTCCTTACTTCAGTCAAGATATGACCACCCTTTCATGTAAGGTTTATTCATTCCCACATCCATAACTATTCAAACTTTCTATTCTGTCATAGTCTTCCTTGACTCTTGCACTCATCCATAACCTACACTGTCTTCAGAGGTTTTTTAAATTATTCCTTTGCAAAATTATTTTGATCTTTGAGATTTTATCCTTCCTATGAATTACTACTTTCATGGTTTCTTAGATCTTTAATCAGATACAAATGTTTTTACTATATAGTAACCAGAGTGATCTTTAAAAAATGTAATTCAAATCAGGTGGTCATTCTTATTTGTATCTTTCAAAGGCTATCTACTGCATTGAGAATAAAACCCAAACTCCTCACTATAACCTAAAATACCCTCTCAAATCTGGCTCAAGCTGAGGTTTCCAGCTTTGCCCTATGTTACCTCAGTAGCTTTCAGTATAT
The DNA here is from genome assembly GCF_009829155.1 of Mustela erminea. NCBI lineage: Eukaryota > Metazoa > Chordata > Mammalia > Carnivora > Mustelidae > Mustela > Mustela erminea. The sequence continues at coordinate 39,734,894 of NC_045632.1, read as the reverse complement.
TTTTCCTGCATGGTACTACTACAGAATTAGCAGCTTAAGATAATGTTTTTGGGGTTTTGGTTTGTTTGTTTTTTGGTTTGTTTGTTTTGTTTTAGGCAGGGGTAGTGCAGAGAGACATGGAGAGGGAGAATCTTAATCCATGCTGGGCATGGAACCTGACATGAGGCTCCCTGACATGAGGCTCAAGCTCATGATTCTGAGATCAGGACCTAAGCCAAAATCAAGAGTCAGAGGCTGCTTAACCGTCTGAGCCACCCAGGTGCCCCAAAAGTAATTTATTATTTCCAAGTTTCTGTAGGTCTGGAATTGAGGAAGAGCTTAGCTGAGTGCTCTACTTCAGGATTTCCTATGAGCCTGCAATCAAGGTTTTGGCCAAAGCTAGGATCTCATCTGAAAGCTCAGTTAAGAAAGAATCAGCTTCTAACGTTTACATGTCTATTGGCAGGATCCATTGCCTTTAGTCAGCTGGACTTAAGGCTTCCTTCCTTGCTGGCTATTGACTAGTGACCATCCTCAGTTCCTGTCTAACTCTTGGTCCTCAGTTTATTGCCATGTAAGCCTCCCGACGTCATCTTTTGTTTCATCAAAGTTAGCAAGGTTTAGAATTAATAGTGAATATTTGCCAGCAAGACAGAAGTCACTGTTTTAAAGAATATAATCACTGAAAATACATCCCCTCTCATTGTCTGTATTCTGTTTGTTAGAAGCAAACCACAGCTCACACCTACACTCAAGAGGGTAGGCTTACAAAAGGGCATAAGTACCATAGGGTAACATCACTAGGACCATTCGTCCACCACAGTTATCTTCAATTTCTTCTTTGAATAATGCAAACTGTTTTGAACTTCACAGAGTTTGTATTGTCTTCTCTTTATCTCAAGTGTCTTTTTACTGCCCTTCTGCACATCTTGCTTCTTCTCATTGTAACTTCTCCATTCAAATGCCATCTCCTTAGATAGATTTTGGCTTACCATCATTAAACACATCTTTCTGCATGAATACGTGAAAGGCTACATCCACTTGGTATAGTACTGCATGAAGTAGGAAATGGGATATGGACATCTATTTTAGGTAAACATCTAATTTAGCCCTACACAATTTCATTTTCAACACACTTTGTATTTATTTTCAGATAGTAGTGGAAAGTACAAAGCAGGAAATAGTAAACTGTCTTAAATTCTAAATAACATGAGCAGGATTCAGGGTGACTCTAAGATGTAATAGTGAAGGTCATTGAAATTCCCACAAATCTGAGTGTTTGAAATCCAGATTCCTCCATTATTAGACTGACATTTTTCCCAGAGCTTACTAATATTATGTGGTTGTTGTTTGAGAAATATATCCTAAACACAAAGGAAGAAGTAAAGAAGGGAGGCCAGAAAGAAGGAAGGAAAGATGGAAGAACATTTCTGATTAAGCCTTGTCCCTCATTTATTAAATAGGTTTTCATATATACTCTCAGTATAAAGAAATATATAACATAGTGTAGAGAGAAATAATAATTACTATATTCTGCTGTTTTATTAAAAACAGAGGTAATTTCAGTCTTGAAAGAGTAATAGTCCAATATCTATACTCATATTCAGAATCTATCATATTCTGAAGTCTTTCATACTCAGGGTCTATCATATTTGTGGAACATGATGTTAAACAATATTTAAATTGCTTTTATTACTGAGAAAATCTTTGATATGAGCATATTTCATTTACAAGTGGGGAGGCAGTGGCTCTGGGGTCTGAAACTGCATTTTACAAACATCTTTTATCTGTAAGCTCCTCCCTCATTGAGAACCTCATAGGTCATTGAGACACCCTCATTAAGATGCAACACAGTAATTGATATCTATTATAACTCTAATCATTAACATACACTTCAATATTTTTAAAGGATTTTATTTATTTATTTGAAAGAGAGAGTGAACATAAGCATGGGGAGAGGCAGAGGGAAAGAAGAAGGGAAAAGCAGCCTGCCTACTGAGTAGGGAGCCTGGCACAGGACTCAATCCTAGGCCTCTAGGATCATGTCCTGAGCCAAAGGCAGATGCTTAACTGACTGGGCCACCCAGGTGCCCCACACTTTATTTTCTGTGCTTATCATGCCTATAGGTTTCTGGCCATCTAATAAAAATATTTTTTGTTAGGACTAAACCTGAGATGCTTTGCCCATTTATACATCAACAACAGTAATAACAATGAATCATTTTTATAATGCTTGTGTAAGAAAAAGAGACCCTTCATTTAAGCCAATTTATCTTCCATCAAATAGAATTATGTTTCAAATTGCATCATGTAACGTTTGGTATATTCAAAATTCCAAAATGAACAAATGTGTTATAATCGAATTCTGTCGCACTAGAGGATTTGTTTTCAGTTTATATTACCATAAATTATTTTCTATCCCTCATCCCTACTTCTTTTATTCAATGTTTCATGTATTAACATTTTGCTTGCAGTTGATCCTTGAACAACACACTGGGTTAGGCACACTGACTACCTGACCTCCACAGTCCATGTATAATTTTTGACTCCCTAAAAACTTAACTACTAATAGCCTACTGTTGGCCAGAAGGCATGCCAATAAGATAAACAGTTAATTAACACATGTTTTGTATGTTACATGCATTACATACTATATTCTTACAATAAAATAAGCTAGAAAAAATAAAATGTTATTAAGAAAATCATAAGGAAGAATAAATAAATTTACAGTATTTATTTAAAAAAAAAATCCATGGATAAGAGGACCCATGCAGTTCAAACCTATATTGTTCAAGGGTCAACTGGGCTTGTTTCCTCAAGATCACTTTTTCAATTGTTCTGGTCATGAATTCACTCTCTTCCATGCTCCTCTAGAGTTTTGTAAACCTCTCAAAATACCACTTCATCCCACATACCCTCAAGTAAGTACTGATTTTCAAATAATACATTTCTTCAAGGCTTCTTTTTTTTTTTTAAGATTTTATTTATTTATTTGACAGAGAGAGATCACAAGTAGGCAGAGAGGCAGGCAGAGAGAGAGAGAGAGGAGGAAGCAGGCTCCCTGCTGAGCAGAGAGCCCGATGTGGGACTCGATCCCAGGACCCTGAGATCATGACCTGAGCCGAAGGCAGCGGCTTAACCCACTGAGCCACCCAGGCGCCCCTCTTCAAGGCTTCTAATACATGGATGGGTGTGGCAGGATTTCAATCACTTTTGACATAGAAAAGTACATTTTTTATTTGTATTCCTCTTGTATAAGTTCATATAAATATCTAGGATTCATCTGGAAACTAATTCATATGGAATCATGAGCTATCTTTATTTAAGCTGACCTCATGGCATTACATTTGTAAAACCATCCCTGGTATTGAAGAAATGGCTAAAAATATTGCAAATGTAAGAGGTGTCTTGGTGGCTCAGTCGGTTAAATGTCTGCCTTTGGCTTGGGTCGTGATCCCATGTGATTCTAACTCTGTTTCTGGGATCTAGCCCAGTATCAGACTCCCTGCTCAGCGGGGAACCTGCTTCTCCCTGTCTCCTTGCTTGTGTGCTCTCTTTTCTTCTCTCTGTCAAGTAAGTAAATAAAATCTTTAGAAAATATTGTAAATATAATTTGAGTTTTTATTTGGAGGATTTGCCAAGTAATAGTGCAAATATAATTATATAAATATGTACTTTTTCTTGGATCTATGTCTGAATACCTACTACCTTTTCTGTCTGAATAAAATATTATTCTTTCTCTTTCTTCCACCTCGGGTCTTCCACAGGATAACTTCTTTTCGTCACAGCCTTCAACTCAAGTGTTATTCCTTAACTTAAAGGAATTTTTCCTTATCCTAAAGTCTGCATTATGTGCATGTATTAATTTTCTACTGCTGCTATAACAACTTACCACAAACTTAGTGGCTTAAAACAGTATAGGTTTACTAACTTAGAGTATTCTAGGTCAGAAGTCTGACACAGGTCTCCTTTGGATAAAATTAGACATCTGTAGACCTATGATTCTTTTCTGTTGATTCTAGGGGAAAATCAGTTCCCTTGTCCTTTCATCTTTAAGAGGTCATCCACATTACTTATTCATGACCCTTTACTTTTTTACCTTGAAAACCAGAAATGCTTTTCATTCTGCATCTCTCTGACTCTTTCTTCTCCCTCTTCTACTTTTAAGGACTCATGCAATTAGAATGGGTCCACCTGAATAATCGAGAATACTCTCATTTTAAGGTCCACTGCTTAGCAAACATAATTACAAGTGCAACCTTCATTCCTTTTGACATGTAGTATAATGTATTTACAGATTGTGAGGAGTAGGATATGTACATTATTGGAAAATCTTTATTCTGCCCATCACTGTACTATCCCCACAATGATATCCCATTCCAACCCATATGTAAAGCTATAACAACATCTATTTTTAATTGTCTGTTCTCTTATGACTGTAAGCTTTTATTAGAGCCAATATTAGTTCTCTGTTTTCTCTAGGAACTAACACATTATGTTAGTTTCTGGGAAAAACATAGTTCTGGTATGTAGTAGACTTTTTAATAAATATTGGTTGCACTTAGGTAAATGTGCATGCACATACATGCATGTGCTCACCTGTATTTATGCCATCATGAAAGTAATTATTTTCTAAGTAACTGGAAATCACCAAGTACAAGACTACTTGTTTTTTTTTCCTAAGATTTTATTTATTCATTTGAGAGAGAGAGAGGGAAGGAGCAGTGGGGAGGAGTAGAGGGAAAGAGAGAAGCAGGCTCCCACAGCAGCGAGCCTGATGTGGGGCTTAATCCCAGGACCCTGGGATCATGACCTGAGCCAAAGACAGATGCTTCACCTACTGAGCCACCCAGGTGGTCCCTACTACTATTTTTATAGGACGTGACAATGACTTCCACATATTTATCTTCTCTGAAATACTGATCATACATCCAGCTTCTTTATATGTCCATTTGGATCTCAAAATTAGCATGCTAGTAAAAGAACGACCGCTTCCCTTCACTCCATAATGTGTTCTTCTTCCATCTGTTTCTGAATCAAGTGATAGCACCACCATGTATTTATAGATCTATTATTGTCATTACCCTTTCCCTTAACACTACACCTGATTCACTGAAGGAAAAATAAAACCCAAAACAAACAAACAAACAAAAAACACTCTCCCTTTAAAATAGATCTTAAATATATTTCTCTTCATTTCTGTTTTAATCATCATAATTTAACTACCTCATCACTTACCAGGGTAACCGCATATCATTGTATTATTTTGCGTAGGTTGTCATAATAGAATCCCACAGACTTGGTGATGTAAAAAAGCAGAAATGAATTTTCTCGTAATCCTGGAGCAGGAAAGTCCAAGATCATGGTGCTCTCAGGATTAGTTTCTGATAGGGTCTCTCTTCCTGGTTTGCCTTCTCACTGTGTCCTCATGTGGCCTTTTTGCAGACATGTTCCTCATTTCTCTTCTTCGCCCTATTAAATAGAGCCCCACTTTTTTTTTTTTTTACCTTATTTAACCTTAATTACCTCTTTAAAAGCATTGTTTCCCAATTAGTCTCATTGGGGATTAAGGTTTCAACATATGAATTTGGGAGGATATAATTCACTCCATAACAACCTTATAAAAATAGGTTCCCTACCTCTATTCTTACACCGTTACAGCCCATTTACCACTTAGCAGATAGGTGATTTTATTAAGACTTTATTTGCATGATAGCATTCCTCTGATTAAACCCTCTGTGCTTTTCAATAATTCTTAGACTAAATTTCCAATATTTTGGCCTGATCTGAAATGTCCCTGTCATCTGACCTCTGCTGAACTTTCTGGACTACCTTGTAGTAATTTCTCCTTTATTTATATTTGTATATTTCTCCTTTATTTATGTATATATGTAGCTCATTCCTGGACTTAGTGCTTTGCATTTGTTGTTCACAGTTCTCAAAAATCTATTTTCCTAGATCTTTTGGGTTTCAAGTCTCAGCTTAAATATGACTGTTATTCAACACTTTGTATAAAGTAGATATTCTTCACCTAAATGGAAGCCATTGAAACTTTGTTTCAGGTGGTGCGTGATTAAATTTCTCTACAAGATAAAGACTGGATAATATGACCAGGACAGGCTTTCCAACTTTAGAATCAAATGTTTTCATATTACTCCAAGAAAACAACTATTTATGAATAGATGTTTCTATTCTGCTGAAATACATTCAATCTAAGTAACAGAAGGTAATTAGCAAAGAATCTAATCAGCAGCATTGCTTTAGTGCCCATCATTAAAAAGCTTAACTGTTGTACCATTTTTCTTTTCTGCTTTATGAAGAACTCATTTATGTGCCATTTCAATGCTATTGTAATTGTGAGTGAGTTTTATGGGGGGATTAAATTACTGGCCTCAATTTTACAACACAAACATTACCTGCAGCCTTCTATAACCCAGCCACAGCAGAAAAGAGAAAAAAAAAAAAAAAGGAAGAAGAAAATTTATCATAAAAACACTGATGCTGAAACTGAACTTTGATGCTCATTGATTTGATTGATCTGAGGAACCATATTAAGGTTTCAAACCATGTGTTGTAAAATCTCCTTTTTATTTCATGACTATTTTTTTCTTACAACTGATTCTTAATAGCTGTACACTGGGTAGGACTCATGCACCTAGAAAGACCGAATATTTAAAAGACACAAAATGCCAATTCGTAAATATTTGAGCATTGCTTGACATCTCATTTCAAGAAGAGAGTTGCCAAAATTGCTCTCATTAATGGGGGAGAGGGACAAAAAAACAAACCTCAAGTGATCATTTACCTGGAGACAACTCCAGTTATCTTTGTAGAGAAAGGTCAGTGTCTTAAGATGAATAAAATTCACTCAGTAAATTATTTATCGGTCATTTTTTTCTTGTAACTATGTTAAATACATATGCAAATAATGTATTTTAGGAGTTTTTCCATAATGAGAAGATAAGCTTTTCTTTTAAGAACTGCTGATTCCAATCTACTACTACAACAACAAAAGGGAAGACAAATCCTGTCCTTTTATCCATCAAGTACCATTTTATTTATAAGTTTAACTATTGTGTGCTGTTCCTTGTTCTCTATACACATAGAATATTTTTTTAATTTTCTTTTTTTTCTTTCCTTTTTCTTCTCTCTCTTTCTCTCTCCCTCTTCCTCCCCTTCTCTCTCATATTAGATTTTTTAAAAAATACAGGTTGAGAGTAAGATACTTTATCAAATATAGAATATAGATAATTCACTTATCACTTACATTTTATGTTAGATTTCATTCTCAATGCATTCCTTATACTCATCCCTCTAGTTAGGAATCACTATTCCTATCTACTATTCCTATCTCTCAGACGAGGAAACCAAGGCTCAAAAGGTTAAGGGACTCATGTAAGTTACATAAATATTAAGTTGTGAAACCAATATAGGAATGTCTGCCATGGAAACGGCTCATGACAACTTGGGATGAACATAAAAATTTCAGGAGAGACATAGAGCTATGAAAAACAAAATTTCTGCCAATGATTACAGCCAACACACAATGTATTAACCACACAGATGGAAAGAGCATGGAAAGAAAGGACAGCTGAGCCAAAGGGATAGTCTTGAAGGTGAGAAAAGGCAAGATTGTGGATGGCAGGAAAAGCAGTACCTGAGAGTCAGCAGATATATTTGGATGAACCAGTGCGTTCATTCATTGCTCTGTATAAACTTCATTTCTATGGCCTCTTCCTTTACAAAATCAAGAGGCCAGAGGAGACCAGAGAATTCAACTTGTTTCTTGAGAATTCTTGGAATACATTGGAAAGCATAAGTCATCATCAACTGAATAGCCATAACTTGACTTATATATTTAACCAACTAATATATTTACTCCTCTTCACCTGTAGACTTACTGTAATGGAGTTACTGAGATTGTTAGAATAGGCTGGAGTCTTAAAAATTCAGATAGTCAAATTAGCTACTTTTTATTGATTGAGGATTTTTAATTATTTATATACCAGTTTGGATTTAATTATTCTATTTATTTGTTCATTTGTTCAATTTGTTCAGTGTCTGTTCAGACACTGAACAGATAATAACTAGGGAAGACAGAAATGATTTCTGCTTTGTAGACATTTTAGTCTCATTGAGTATGACAGATATTGATTAATCAATTGACTCCTTCAATATATAGAATATATATAGCACACAAATCTATAATAAATTTATTTTTTGTTTTTATCTTTTTTTTAAACATCTTAATTTTATTTTTTTTCCAGTGTTCCAAGATTCATTGTTTATGCAACATACCCAGTGCACCGTACAATATATGCCCTCCTTAATTCCCACCACCAGGCTCACCCATCCTCCCATCCCTCTCCCCTCCAAAATCCTCAGTTTGTTTCTCAGAGTTCACAGTCTCTCATGCTTCATCTCCCCCTCAAAGTTACCCCAATTCACTTTTCCTTTCCTTCTCCTAATTTCCTCCATGTTATTCCTTATAATCTACAAGTAAAACCATATGATAATTGACTTTCTCTTCTTGACTTATTTCACTCAGCATAATCTCCTCCAGTCCCATCCATGTTGATACAAAACTTGGGTATTTATCGTTTCTGATGGCTTTGTAATATTTTCTTTATCCATTTGTCTGTTGAAAGGCATCTTGGCACTTTCCACAGTTTCGTGATTATGGCCATTGCTTCTATGAACAATGGGGTACAGATGGCCCTTCTGTTCACTACATCTGTATCCTTGAGGTAAATACCCATTGGTGAAATTGCAGGGTCATAGGGTAGCTCTATTTTTAATTTTTTGAGGAATCTCCACACTGTTTTCCAAAGTGGCTGCACCAACTTGAATTCCTGCCAACAGTGTAAGAGGGTTCCCCTTTCTCCACTTCCTCTCCAACACTTGTTGCTTCCTATCTTGTTAATTTTGGCCATTCTAACTGGTGTAAGATGGTTTCTCAATGTGGTTTGGATTTGGGTTTCCCTGATGGCTAATGATCATGAACATTTTTTCATGTGTCTGTTAGCCATTTGCGTGTCTTCGTTGAGAAGTGCCTGTTCATGTCTCCCATTGTTTCCCATGCCCATTTTTTGACATGATGATCTATTTTTTGGGTGTTGAGTTTGAGGAATTTTTTTATAGATCTTGGATATCAGCCCTTTGACTGTTGTGTCATTTGCAAATATCTTCTCCCATTCTGTGTGTTGCGTCTTTGTTTTGTTGACTGTTTCCTTTGCTGTGCAGAAGCTTTTGATCTTGATGAAGTCCCAAAAGTTCATTTTCACTTTTGTTTCCTTTGGCTTTGGAGACATATCTTGAAAGGAGTTGTTGTGGCCAATGCTGAAGATGTTATTGCCCATGTTTTCCTCTAGGATTTTGAGAGATTCTTGCCTCACATTGGGGTCTTTCAACCATTTTGAGTTTATCTTTGTGTATGGTGTAAGAAAATGGTCAAGTTTCATTCTTCTATACATAGCTGTTCAATTTTCCCAGGACCATTTATTGAAGAGACTGTCTTTTTTCCACTGTATATTTTTTTCCTCCTTTGTTGAAGATTATTTGGCCATAGAGTTGAGGGTCTATATCTCAGCTCTCTGCTCTGTTCCATTGGTCTATGTATCTGTTTTTGTTCCAGTACCATGCTGTCTCACTGATCAAGCTTTGTAGTAAAGCTTGAAGTCAGGCAACGTGATGACCCCAGGTTTGTTATTCTTTGTTAACATTTCCTTATATTAAAATATGTAAAATTTAGGTACTGGAATAAAACTATATGGGTGCCCATAGTTGTAGAATCATCCCAGAAAGCTAGATCCTGGAAATGGTGAAATGAGGAGAGGCAGCCTGAAAAGGTAGTCTTAAATCAAGTTTATGAAGTCATTGGGAAGTGTTCTTAAGAGTTCTGCTTAAGAGTTCTGCAAGTTTTGTCTCCCAGAGATACTGTTTTAATAGGTCACAGAGATCCAGAATTGTGCATAATACTTCAAAAGTTTTACAATAGGGTGAGGCATTTCTCATTACTGAGGAGAGGAAGATTAAAGCAATCTTGTAGCACAATTAAAGTGTTACATTACTGAAATGCTAATGAACTTAGCCAATAAGTAATTCAGTATATAGTCTGAAACATAAGATGGCTAATGTTTAGTCCCTCTTAAAAAGATATACCTCCTTTCATCTGTGGTTGTATCTCCATCCACACACATGCACACCTACACAAATACACAAAATACATGCACATATTTTAATGTACCCTGCCTATTTAAAAATGATTTTAGAATTACATACAGGAAAGATTAATAAATGCATAAAGTAAATAAAAGTAAATACTATGTTAGAGGGTATGAGCAAATTGTTAGCATAATCTAAGGTGAATGTTAAATATGAAAATCAGTTGAAAATAAAGTGAGATTTACTTGTCATTCTGCAAGTAAATATTTATGTTTATCTACTAATAAGAGAAAAATATTCTGAAAAAAGGGTCTATTTTATGAGACTAGGACATCATTCCAAATCCAGTTGCTGCCACCTTTTTGCTACCCATTTACAAACCTGTTAAGTACTTAACTTAATGGAAGAGGAGGTAAAGAATGACTCTTCAACACAAAGTTGGACCTGCGGGAACCATTATTTGATGCTTGCACTGATAATTTTCTCCTTTGTCAACGTGTATATAACTGGCAGAGTAAGTGAAAAGTAGTGGGTAGAATGAAACTGTCTTTTAAACTGTATGTTCAAGGGATATATGACATTTTATTAGTAACTTTAGGATTAGGCCAGAGGTTAAAATCAGTGATTTCCTAGTCTTTCAAAAGAGGTGTTGCTAAGATTAACTGGTGGGTGTATCTTCACACATCCAACACCTGCATTATATTTGAGCTGTCCCAGTTCATTCACCCATCAACTCACCCACCCATCTATCAATTTCACAAACATCTATTTATATCTGTTGTATTTTTTAAAACTTACCACATGTTTCCTTTAAATATGAAAGCAATTCAGGAAAATAAGTAGTATTGTTTCCCTATCAATGATGAAGAAAGTAAAGTTCAAAAAATTTAACCCTGAATGGTAGGATTCTGGTAAATGACAGAGCTAAAATTTAGTCCAACTTAAGTTTGTTAATTCCTTTGTTCATTTATTTAACAAATACACTGTTGTGGGAAGAATCTGATAGATGTTTGGAGTCAGATGGAGTTTGGGGCAGTGATGATTCCTAATCTTAAGGAGTTTATAGTCTACTGAGATTATCTGGTGCCAACATCTGCTGCCTTTCTATTCTCAGAAGAGCCAAAAGACATACCGAGCATCCATCTTATAAGTGGCACTAACCATATTTTAGTTCATATAACAACTATATTTCAGTTCATTTAACAACCAGAAGTTCCCCTTCAGTATATCTCCTTCACAATACACCTTTTAAAAGTACGAAAACGAAGACTTGTTTGAAAGCAATACTACCATATGCACTATACCAAGTATATGTAAAGCCAAAGGGTTTTAAGAGAAACAAAGGATCTTAAGATGTAGAACTTACATGGTGGCCATAGAGATATCTGTGGTTCTTTGCCTTTTTCTACTCAAGGTTATAAGTAGGGCTGAGGTGGAAACTTTACTTCTTTGTGAAATTTCTGCCACAAAATTGTAAAGCTCTAAGATTTCCTCTTGATATTTACTTTACTTGGGCTAGAGTGAAGAGAAAACGTACTCCTGAGGAGGTCAGAAAAGATAAATATCCTTAAGCCCATATTGACACTTTCTTGCTCAGACAGTTGAGCTATGGACCATATTAGTACCTCAAAGAATGAGGTTAGATATGAAATTATGCCCAAATTCATAGTTGGAGTGGGGTAACAGGAAGAAAAACAATTCATTCAACATATTTTTTTTAATCGAAATCTCTTTCAGGTTAACCCATACCTCATTTCCTACAACCCATATCAAGAAAGTTTCCTAGGGGGCGCCTGAGTGGCTCAGTGGGTTAAAGCCTCTGCCTTCGTCTCAGGTCATGATCCTAGGGTCCTGGGATCAAGCCCCACATCCGGCTCTCTGCTCAGCGGGGAGCCTGCTTCCTCCTCTCTCTCTCTCTTTCTGCCTCTGAGCCTACTTGTGATCTCCGTCTGTCAAATAAATAAATAAAATCTTTAAAAAGAAAGAAAGAAAGAAAGAAAGAACCTTTCCTAAAGGAACCACAGCAGCCCAGGACTTGGAATAACTTGCAGTTGGTTATTAAGAAAATAATAATTGCAAAATAATAGTAGTAATAATGGTAACATGTCATGGTTAAGCCATTAAACATAAAGAAAATACTTAAACATTTTATATTCAGGGTAATTTTTGAGGTTTCTTCTCAATTTTTAAAATAGATTTATAGAGTATGGTTGAAGCAATATACAAAACTGTACGGAAACTGCAGAAAATATACAAATGTACAAAAAAGATGGAATATTAAAAGAAAATAACAAAAGAATGGAAGAAAAAGATGAGACAAAAGTAGGTATAAAAGTAAAAAAAGGGCGGGGGGGGGGAAGTGCCTGGGTGACTTAGTAAGTTAATAAGTGTCTGCTTTCAGCTCAGATCATGATCTCAGGTTCCTAGAATGGAGTCCCAGTTCAGGCTCCCTGCTCAGCAGTGTGTCTTCTCTCCCTCTCCTTCTACCCCTCCCCTCCACTCATGCTTACTCTCTCCCTCTCTCTTTGAAATTAAAAAAAAAAAAAAATTTAAAAAAAAAAAGTTTAAAAAGGGATGCCTGGGTGGCTCAGTTGGTTAAGCAGCTGCCTTCCACTCAGGAATGATCCAGCACCCTGGGATCGAGTCCCACATCGGGCTCCTTGCTCGGCATCCCTGGGAGCCTGTTTCTCCCTCTGCCTCTGCCTGCCACTCTGTCTGCCTGTGCTCACTCTCTCTGACAAATAAATAAATAAAATCTAAAAGAAAGAAAAAAAAAAAAACCTTTAAAAAATATGCAAGTAATTCCTCTAAGTATCTTTTCACAGTTAATTTTGTGGTATACTTTGGTGTACGAAACTCACCCCTAAAGGCAATCCACCAGTCATCTTAATAATTGGGAAGAGAAGATTTAAATCCAATCCAGGGATACTGCTTTAGGACTAGTTTAATCTAAGAATTCCCTTAGAAATATAACTAAAAACAAAAACCACCAAACTCCAGACCTGTTACAGTAACCTTGGCGGTGTACATGTGAATTGGGGGGAGGTGAGATAGATGAGGAGGGAATACATTTCTTTGCTTGGAACTCACAATCCAGTAAAATAGTTTGGGATATAAGGCACGTTACTCTAGGTAAATCAAGACAAAAAAGGTTAAAACGTTTTTTCTTTTTTAAGGTTAAAACTTTTATTAGCATGTTAAGAAGCAGACAGAAAATGAGAATCCTGGTGGAATTTGTAGGGTGAGTTTCAAAAGATGGAGATATAGGTGAAGAGAATTCCAGGTAGAAAAAAACTTCATGAACAATGTTAGAGTGTTAAAGTGTATGGGACCTATATGTAGGGTGTCCAGTAATACAGGGAAAATGCTATTCATTTGGGAAAATAGATCTTGGGGGTAATAAGTAGTTTAGGAACTAGGAAAACCAATAAAAGATTATACAACCTTCTGTCTTTATCTCCTGAAGATTGGCTTGACAACAGTAGGCAGAGTTTTGAGATAAGAAGTTAGAAGCAAAAAAAGTCAGTTTGAGAAACTACTGAAATATATAAGACACAATAAGGGTTTTTTTTTTTTTTAACAAAGCCAATAAGCTAATACACTTTTTAAAAAATATATATATATATAAAGAATAGTCACAGTATGTGCTGAGTTATTAGGACTCCGTGATAGTGTTCTGATTATAGTCCACATACATTGAGATCCATAGTGTGTGGAAGTACAGTGCATATATCATTCCATCCAAAATGGACTTCAAACTTGGCTATCTTCCTTGCCCTCTTCTTTCTTCCTCTTAAAGCTCCTCTTGTCATGTTAAGTATACATTTCTTTTTTCTGTGTAATTGAAGGAAATATCTTTCATTTCCCATAATGTAGAGCAGTATGTGTTTATTTATTAATATGACAACTGATGGGAAACAGAGCTATTCATTGAGAGAGCTATTCAAGGACAACTTTGCCTACCCCAGAAAAGGACAATGCCTTTGCTTATCAATGTTGATTTTCCGGAAAATAATCACTTCTATTTTCAAAGAGAGGTGGGACCTGACTATATTTTGTTGAGATAGAGGCTGATTTATGATTTGGGAAAACAAATATAGAATGAGGAGAACTGATCCCACTGCCATCTCAGTATGTAATTACTAAGTCCTGTATTCATGCTGCTGGGCCTCAAATGATGAGGAATTTTGTACTTCAGAAATGAGATTAAACAACGTGTTTTTGCAGAACCTTTCTAATGGAAAGGTCTTATGCCTTTATTAAATAGTTTCTTGGTTTAAAATATTTTGTCACATATTACATGGCGCACTGGGTGTGGTACATAAACAATGAATCTTGGAACTCTGAAAAAAAATTAAATTAAATTAAAAATAAAATATTTTGTCTCTGCTCAAAAGTTACCTCCCATCTAAGCTATATTCAGTTGCTTACAAATTATTTTTTTAATTGTTCTTTTTTCTTTTTTTTTTAGATTTTATTTATTTGACAGAGAGTGAGAGTATACAAGCAGGGGGAGCTATAAAAAGAAAGGGAGAAACAGGTTCCCTGCTGAGCAGGGAGCCCAATGCAGGCTTGATCCCAGGTCCTTGGGATTGTGACCTGAGCTGAAGGCAGACACAACCATCTGAGCCACCTGGAAGCCCCAATTACTTGCAAATTCTCAAGTGAGTTGTGTGCAGTACTGTCTCATTTTTACACCCATATACCATGGTGATCTCACTGAGTAAAATGTTCTTTCCCATCTCCACTTCACTTCTTTCTCTGGCCAACTTTTCTGTATTATTCCATCCTCTATTCAGTTGTCAGTTACTCCAGAAATGCTCCCCAGATTCCCAGGATGATGTTCCCTGTTGGGCTATCAGAATCTCTTGCCCTTTAATCGATCATACTTTGTAACCTTTGGTACTAGAATCTACATTCATGAGGACAGGAACATCAGGGATTTTGGTGCCAGTGTGTTGTGGGTAAAGGGAATTGCTTAAAGAAGAGTCCGATAAACATCAAGCTAATACCAACAGTGTTAGTGATGAATTGCATTATGATAGGGAGAAAAAAATGGGAGCAAGGAAGATTTTTGGTTTTCTGCCCTAAGTGATTTGTCTGAGGTAATTTAGTCCCAGTTCTACCTTAATTCCAAAGGCCATTTCTTCCCACCCCCCACAGTGCAGTTTTTCTCCAACATCATATATCTACTCAATTTCCACTAAGTTGAAACAAAACTTACTATGTTATTCACTTTTTTTTTTTTTTTTAGTTTCTAGACTGAAAACACATACTTATGATTATTTGGCAGTTTGAGTGATTTTGTAGGAAGGATTTGTAGCAGTGATTCTCAGCCATGGCTACCTCAGAAATACCTGGAAAGTGTTTAAAAATCCAAATATCAGGGCCACACTCCAGTCTTTAATGGTAGAACCCAGGTAGTAGTAGTTACTGAACTCAGGTGATTCTAACATGCAGGCAAAATTAAGAACAATTGTCTCAGAAATGTACAAACAAGGATTGCGGTAACATTAACTGTAATTAACAGTAACATTAATACAAGCCTGGTGGTGATGGGGAAATTACTTAAATTATATGAGCCTTAGTTTTCTCATCTTAAATGATAATAGAATAACTACTTTTCAGAATTGTAAAGATGATTAGAAATCATAATATGTAGAAAAGCCTTTATCTCACTAACACATGACAGATACCTAGTAAATATACATGTCCATTTTTTATTATTATTTAGGATGGTGAGTAGTGTCCAGGGGAAAAATGGTAAGTGAGTTTCATAGCCTGAATATATTCCTTCTCCATTCTCTGTTTTTTTTGTTGTTGTTGGTTTTTTTTGTTTGTTTGTTTTGTTTTGTTTTTTGAGAAAGCATATGTAAGGGTAAAGATAGGAAAGGCTGATAAACCCAACATCACAGGGAGACAAGAACCTTTCAGAAATCTTATCATAGTAAGGACTGAGCTTTAACTACATGGTAATTATATTGGAAAAATGATAATTATGTGTCAAGTTGTATTAATGTTATTGCATCCTCTCCAGAGTGTTTGATAATTAAGTTGTCACTATCAAGTCTATAGTGAAAATCACTTGTATTGAAGACTTCTACCAGCAAAAGAATCCCAACTGGAGTTCAGATTGGTCCTCCTTGGAAATGTCAAAGAGTTCTTATGGTTAAACTTTGTTTCTCTAGTATCCAGACAGATATTCTGTAAGAAGCAAGGGACCCTTAAAACGGTGCATGAGTGTGTTCCCAAATTCCTCTTCAGCAGAGTGCCTCTGTTCGAAGCTGTTAGTCCCCTACAGGGAGCATTCTGGATTATTCTTCTTTCCTCATTGGTGACTTAGGGAGGACATGGAGTTGAACATACAACCTCCCTGGGGAATGAGTCAGTGGCTGTGAGAGCATTTATTTCAAGGAAAGATCAGGAGCATATGATACATATTGTGTGACCCCAAAGTCTTTACGAAAACTGATACCAAGACACCCAAAGATAAAACCTCTGTAAACCATTATTTGATGACTCATTAGGAGTAGTTATTATTATCTTCATAATAAATCTAAGATTGTTTTTTCAGGAATGTCCTGAAATTTGCCAGATTTTACTGTGTACAGTAACAAATATATAAATAAATTATGTTTTAAGATATTCATAAGTGGTATGAAAAGAAAAGATATGTGTGTGGAGGCCTATAATATATCTGGAAATGCTGTGTTAAATTAACAGTTTTTTTCTAAAGAAGACTCCAGTACTATTCAGAAATGTGATCTTCCAAAGGTCGACTAAAGATTAGGAAATATAAGCTTCCAGTTATAAAATAAGTAAGTCATGAAGATATAATGTACATTATAGAGAATACAGTGAATAATATTGTAATAACTTTACAGAGTGACAGATGATAACTAGGTCATCATAGTGACCATTTTGTAATGTATAAAAATATCTAACCACTATCTTCTGCACTTGAAACTGATATGATACTATTAGTCAATTATAATTTTAAAAATATATAACATCATTGAGATATATTTCATTAGGGTATTTTTTATTTAATTATTTTTATTAACATAGTAATGTATTATTTGCCCCAGGGGCATAGGCCTGTGAATCATCAGGCTTATACATTTCACAATTTGTTTGACCACTTTTCCTTGGAACTCAGTTTAGCAGATGCTGGTATAAACATTTTTAAAAAATATTTTGTTTATTTATTTGACAGAGAGAGCACCGCAGGGGGAGTGACAGGCAGAGGGACAGGGAGAAGCAGGCTCCCCACTGAGCAGGGAGCCTGATGCTGGGCTCCAACCCAGGACCCTAAAATCATGACCTGAGCCAAAGGCAGATACTCAATTGACTAAGCCACCCCAGCACCACTGTTATAAACATTTTTTTTTTGAACAATCTAACCATTATTTTTTTTTTAATTATAAGAAAGCTAACTGGGAGGAAGTTAAATGGATTAGATTAGATTAGATTAGATTAGATAGAAGGACAGTTATACAAAGTAAAAAAAAAAACAGAACCAATATCAGCAGACTAGGCCTGACACAGATAAATGATCAGGAAGAAGAATTAACAGGTGAAAAATTTAGAAACTGAGATCAACCATGCTGAGATTTCAAGGACCATGTTGACTCTATGCCATTTAGCAGAAAATAACTCACCATTGCTCTCTAGTTATGAAGGCTTGCTTTCTTCCAGTTTCTGTGTTTTGTTACCTTATCTGTGAACTAGAAAGATGGGTACTATTCTTATAGGGCAGTTGTGACAAAGATGTGATGTTTTAAACAACCTAACTCAAATCCCTGTACATAGTAAGTGCTTGAATTTCATCATCTGTTATAATTAGTGCAACAACTCATTTAACCCATCCGTTCCTTAACAGATCTCATGGCCTAAAACCTATGAGCAAGTCCAGGCTTTGAAGATGTGATGTTTGATATAAAAAACATAGGATTTGGACTCAAAACATGTCATCAGAGAGTCTATATTTGGCTCATAAAAGCAAAGTATCTTTGAGCAGATCACTTTTTTCCTAATCTTCAGTGCCCTTGATACAACATTGTTATTAACTCTCTTTCTGTCATATCCAAGGTTTTTCATTGGTGGAAGGGGTTTGGATTGGATTGTCCTTGCCTAGAATAAAGAGTAATGCTCTCAGTGATTGAGACATGACCATTCACATGTCATAATGAATGTCAAAATAGTTTGATCAGTGTCAAATACCAAGTGTAAATAGGTATTAAGGACCACGGATGCAATTTGATGAGGGAAAATTAAGCTATAATAGTTTTACCCATTATACATATATATGTAGGAAATTTTTATTGAGATATCTGTAGGTAAGGGGTGCCTGGGTGGCTCAGTGGGTTAAGCCTTTGCCTTCAGCTCAGATGGTGATCTCAGGGTCCTGGGATCAAGCCCTGCTTTGGGCTCTCTGCTCAGTGGGGAGCCTGCTTCCCCCTCTCTCTCTGCCTGCCTTTTTGCCTACCTGTGATCTCTCTCTGTGTGAAATAAATAAATAAAATCTTTTTTAAAAAAAGATATCTGTAGGTAGGATATAATATATAAAATATGTTTATGTCTGTGTTTTACTTTAGGTTAAGATAAACCTATCAAGAAATTCATTCGAACAATGCTATTTAGAAACTGGAAAAAAATTATGGAAAGTGAAGAAATGTTAATATTTTTCACTCTCTGAGAATATAAGGACACTATGTGATATGTGAGGTTCCTTTCCTTTCTATGCTTGATTCAGAAATAAAGTCTCAGCCTAATAGTCCATGATATTTTCTTTTTGTTTAGTTACTTGATTCAGTGGGACAATGCCATTATACTGATTGTTCCCCATTTACTGATTGATGCAAACCAATGTTTGCTCAAGAATCCCAATCTTTCCCCAGTTCTGCTCTTAGTTTTGTCCCTTGCTTCTGACCCCCAAGACATCGTATGCCTTCTGATGCTCTCAGAAATTGTTTGTCACCACCAGTCTGTTCTCTCCAGTGGTGTCTATCCCAAAGGCCAGATTTGCCACAGAACTAAAAATTCCCATCTATCCTCTCTTTCCTGCCTCCACAGACAAATATAGCAGTGCTTTCCATCTGAATTGCTTCTTTGTTGATCATTGTAAGGCGTCCTTCAGAAAGTTACAAAGTCAAAGAAATAAAAATGGGGAAATATAAAGTTGAAAGATTTTTTCAGTCCTCTTCCCTGGTATCCAGTGCCATATTGCTTACTGGTAAGATAAACAAAAATGGAATAAAGCTTTTGCCCACACCCAAACTCTTTCACTCCTGACTATTCCTTTCAGTGAGGGATTTTCTGTTTTTTTTCTCCCCAGGTTACTATGAATCACAATGACAGGGAGATCTTGTAAAAAGTACAGCTTGGTATTCTTAAAAGAGTATGCATTACTCTGCTTTTTCTCCAGTGTTACATGAAGAACAAAAAATTGTTTTGTAAATATTAAGTAATGTCCCATTCCTTCAAAAATGCCTTCATATTAGCTTCCCACTGAAATCATCAAGTAGGTTCTTAAAATTATAAAAGATACAAAGAATGTGAAAAGCCTCAGCTAATTTGGTAATTTGCAAGGGACATTTCGAAAATATGTATCTCTTTAGAATGATGCTTAAATCATAGATAATTTTTTTTTCCTTCTCTAACATTAGTTGTATTCCCCTCCTTCCCTATTTGAGCAAGGAAAAAGTAAAACCAGGGGGAGGTGGGGCAGGAGAGAAAGAAAGGAAATGAAATACATAATATAAGAAAATAAAAATAGATAAACAGTAATGAAGATTTTGCTTTTTCCCAAGGAGCTGATACGTAGAATGATGATAGAGAGTAGAACAGGGAAATAGGAATAGCCATTTGTGACCATAGACAAAAATAAGAGATTATTTCTACAGTTCCACCCAAGGTATACACAGTAATGACTGCTAGGTAACTAGATAGAAATATTAAATATTTTATACTACTCCCTGTACCTGAGTTTTTCTGGGAGTAGAATTAATTTCCTGGTGGCATCACAAATATTGTGGAGTTAGGCTAGCAATGAATTAACTTGAAAATATGGGGAAAAGTATGAATAAATTTTACCAAAGATGTATAAGATCTTTACTTAAAAAAAAAAAAATGCAGAACATGGCTAAGAAAAATGAAATGGCTAAGAATATGAAATGAATTGAGACATACAACCTTAAAGTAGGCAAATAGAGTATAGATGGGGCACTTATAAAGATTAACCATAAAAGGAACACAAACTCAGCAAATTGAACATTCTCTAAATGAAAATCTTCTCTTCAAAAGACATTATTATGAAAAGCTAAAGCAGAAGTTCCTTGGGTGCCTCAGTCAGTTAAGTGACTGTCTTCGGCTCAGGTCATGATCCTTGGGTCAAGAGATCAAGTTCCATGTCAGGCTCCCTGATGAATAGTCATCAAAGTTATTTTTAAAATTCAAGATCTATGCTCACTAGAAACTGTCAGTAGAGTAATAGTTATACAATTTTTCATTATAATAGTAAAAATAGATATTAGAAAAACTATAAAAAACAAGCATTATTAATAATGAAACAGTAGATTAGAAGCATTCTCATTAATCTTAAGTTCAAGAATAGACAATTCATCATTATTTTTAAACTGCATTCTAGAGGTGATCTTTAATAACATCAGAAAGGATAACAAAATAATAGGTATTTTTTGAAAATTAAGAGTACAGTTTTCACTATTTGCCAATTATATGATGTTTCACCTGGAAAGACCAACAAAAGCAGCTGCAAAACAAAAATAAAGAGCAAAATAATAAGTAAACCCAGTAACAGAGTTGAACAAAATTAGCATAAAATCAACAATGTTCTTAAAAATGTGGTTAAGAAATATGATGTAATTCCATTTATAACAGCAATAACTAAAAACAGTATCATACAGTTCCTTGTGTAGAATCTTAAATATCTACCAATAAGCACTTGAAATTAATACTTTAGAATATTTGAGCCTGGGTGGCTCAGTCATTAAGCATTTACCATTGGCTCTGATCATGATCCCAGAGTCCTAGAATCAAGCACCACACTGGGCTCCCTGGTTGGCAGGAACCTGCTTCTCCCTCTCTCCCTCTCTTGCTATATCTCTCTCTGTCAAATAAATAAATAAAATCTTTAAAAAAAAAAAAAGAATATTTCAGACTGAAGAAGGAGAGGGAAACTCCAGAAAGTAAAAATTAAAAGTTGGAATTGGCTGATTTTATAAATAATAAAGCACTAAAAAGATTTGCTTCACAGAGTTCTTTCTGTAAGATCATCAGTCTTAGAAATTAGAGGCTATATTTTAAATTTTGTGTTCCTAGAATCTAACATCTAATATATGATAGGAGTTAAATCTATGTTTGTTGAATGAATGATATATATGAAATAGTAGTTGAACGAGGGAATGCATGCATTCACAATGAGAGTGGCTAATGCAGCAAATGTTCAATTTCCAGTACAAATGCCTTTTCCTGAAAATGGAAATTGCATATAAAATCATTTATTGCATGAACGCTTGAGATTGTATAGCTCTATCAAAAGTAGAGAGCACCCACAATGGTTGTTGTACTACCTCCAAATATCAAAGCTTATCACTACTTTGCTATCAGGAAGTCCACAAAATGTAATGTGTGAGCTTCATATTTAGTAAGACTGAGAAAATTTATTCAAACGCTGTACTTACTCCCAGTTTTCCCTCAGGATCCTTTGGGATACCAGATGCAGCTGGAAGCCACTGTAGATGTCAGAGTGAGACAGTTGTTTGAACCCAGTGATACTAAAAATAAAGTGAGTGGTGGTGCCACGTGAAGGATTAGCCATAAAGAACTCAGCCTTTCTTCAGAATTACAGTTATCTCTGAAAAGCTGTTTGAACTGATACTATAAGTGGGAAGAAATTCTGACAACACATCATAAGGGATTTTAATAGAAAGATTAACTATATTGGTTCACGAAACTCAGATATGTCCAGTGAGTATAGGAATGGTTAGAGATTATTTTAAGTTTTATTGAAAATAAAACTTTAAAAATTTTCACACCCAAGTTTGATGAAAAATAAGACTTATAAAAACTGATAATTATTTATTATGAAGTCATGAGGTAGGGTGAAGCTTAATAGACACCTTAGTATAGATTATGCATTTCAAAAACAGAAGATCAGATACAAATCCTGGCTCCAATCCTGAGCTCTTTGACCTCTGATAATTCTTTGAACTCTCCCAAACCCTGACTGTTTATCTAAATGATGAGACTAATAATGTCACATCAATTATCTTAGGGCAGGTTATCTGGGCAACTATTAAAGAATAAACAGATTGTAAGTGTTCTCTTTAGGAAGGAATGTAACTGCATGGATTTCTGCATTGTGTTATATGTGACATAATGTGACTGGAAAGAACTGCATATAGCAGCTCCTGTCCATCAAGATCTGAACTCTAGTTTGGAAAAGGAATGTGTTCCATAGACCCGCCTTTGCTTTCCTTCCTCCATCCTCCATTTGCTCTCTGTTTTGCTTCTTTCTTTTCCTACTCTCACTTGCCTATCAGTTCAGCACCTGAAATGTACTAGATCCTGGGCAAGATGAACAAGGCAATCCCAAAAGCTTTCATTCATCCTCACCAAATAGCTTGGAAACCTAGTTCATCATAATGCAATTCTAGCATGCCCTTAAGAAATTGATAGCAATTATTGCATTTCCCCCACCAACCTCTTTTAGGTTAAATTCTCTTTTAACTTAAATTCTTAGTCCTTATCATAATATATGCATGTCTCATGCTTAATTCTGAATACTTTTGCATATGTGTGGTAAGAGAAAATGAACAGGACAATTATATAATAGTTTAATAACAAGGCTTATGTTGTATCTTCATATACAGACATCTGGTTTGTGCATGAATGGTTACAGAGGTGGCAGATTTTAGTACTTTACATGCTAGACTTGTTTAAAATGATCCATTTCTGAACTCGGTGTGCTGTGTGACCTTGGACAACACACACATATACGTTCATAAAGAGAGAGGGAAAAAAGTTAGTATATAGCAACCCATATATTTAGTGATGAACATTTATTTTCCAGTAAAATAAACCTTCATCCACTTATTTTTAGAAGTATTTCTTTTTTTTTCTTTTTTTTATTTTTATTTTTTATAAACATATGTTTTTATCCCCAGGGGTACAGGTCTGTGAATCACCAGGTTTACTCACTTCACAGCACTCACCAAAGCACATACCCTCCCCAATGTCCATAATCCCACCCCCTTCTCCCAAACCTCCTCCCCCCAGCAACCCTCAGTTTGTTTTGTGAGATTAAGAGTCACTTATGGTTTGTCTCCCTCCCAATCCCATCTTGTTTCATTTATTCTTCTCCTACCCACTTAAGCCCCCATGTTGCATCACTATGCAGCCATCAAAAGAAATGAAATCTTGCCATTTGCGACAACATGGATGGAACTAGAGCGTATCATGCTTAGCGAAATAAGTCAGGCAGAGAAAGACAACTATCATATGATCTCCCTGATAGAAGTATTTCTTGAGTGTCTACTTGGCACATGCTGTGTGCTCAGTGCTAGCAATACAGACATAAACAAATAAGATGTGATAAGGATGGAAATGAATTCAATGCTGGGACCCAAACAGGGAAATCAGGCATGCATAATTAAGGCTCTTAACTAATTCTTAAATTGTATTTATACTTTAACTGTTTTTGTTTTTTGTTTGTGTGTTTTTTTTTTTAATGAGAACACACATAATTAGGTAGAAAGATCTCCTATGTGTCAGTCAAATGCAGAGAATACCATTATGTAAGGAAATACCTTCAGCTACCTTTTATCATATTCTAGGATATATCACTTTACTATGTAATTAACGGTTTAAAGGATAAATATTAGATATGAATGTTTTAACTTCCTAGAAAGATCATTATCAATGTTAAGTCCCAATAAAAACACTTTAGAAAAAATAGAATAGAGATAGGTATAGTGGTTACCAAAGTTAATCTGAGTATAGAATTTGACATGTATAAAAGTACATAATAATTCCTAAAATCCTACCCTTCTTCCCAAATTGCCATGATATCTCTAGGACTTTTCAGTAAGATCTATTAGCCAGGTCTGTAAAACACTCTTAGGAAAAATCTGGTTTTTAGTATATTTTTTCAAATTGGTTAATTTGGGGAGTAATATAAGATTTTTTAAATCATGAAGACTATTCAGTCTAATTATATAGAATCTGCATTACAATTACTACTTTGGATTTTCTTTTGCCTATTTTAAAATTAGCTTTTGACTATATTAAGTATAAATAAAAACAAGATTACTTTTTTTTTTCCTTTTTGAGGGGCCTTGCTTTATATAAGTGACAACATGGTTATTTATTGGCCACTCCAATTTCAATTTGTAGGAAGTAGAAGTGAACATTTATTGTAAGATGCATATTCATAAAGTACATACCTGGTACTATATCTTGACTAAATTTTTGAATATATTATCTGCTTTATAAGTTCTCTGCAGAAAATCAAGTATTGTTTCCTTTAAAGGTTATTTTCTTTGATCACAGTTCTATATTCTTTGATCAAGTTGTTTATTTTTTTTTCCCTGTCTGCTTTCATTTATCTAACACCCTGCTGTTTGCTTCACTCTCATTAAATGTTGCTGGTTCCTAGAGTGAAATCAGTTTTCTTGACTTTGGTTTATCATGATCTCAGCTTGTTTTTCTTACTTTCTTTATTTTTTTCCCACCTTTTACATACTAAAATTCTATTTTTTCAAAAACAAAATGAAATAAAAGAGAATTTTAAAGGCAGCTTCATTCTCGTAAATAAGACACCAAAATAAATATCCTTTTCAATGCAATGGAAAAAAAATAATCCATCTACTAATTTTTCAGATGAAGTATATAAAGCAAGTCCAAGCCCTTTACTTTGTTTTGTTGTTTTTGTTGTGAATTTAGGAAATGGGGAGGGCAATTCAGCATACTACAAAGAGAGCATTTTAGCCACACTTATTTAGAGATTCAAATTCCTGCACCGCATTAATAGTTGTATTTAAGATTAAAGGGAAAAAAAAAAAAAAAGAGCCCATTGTTTCCACTGTGACCATAAGGGCAAACCTGAAAAGCAAGCTACCAAATCATAATTTAAAAAAAATCAGAGAACTGAGGACTTAAATATAAAATGATGAACACTTTGTAGGAAAGAGGGATCCACGATGATTTCAACTCTGGCAGAGTGTTCAGAGTTGGAGGAAGCTACCATAGAGAATGGCTGAGAGGAAAATAGCAAGCTTTTATCAAACTTTTAATGGCCATATATATGCTTATATGACAGATGAGAATCATTAGGAATCCCAGCTGCAGATTACGCC
Source organism: Mustela erminea (assembly GCF_009829155.1). NCBI lineage: Eukaryota > Metazoa > Chordata > Mammalia > Carnivora > Mustelidae > Mustela > Mustela erminea. Next base: position 39,709,374 of record NC_045632.1, on the reverse strand, counting down.
TGCAAAAAGCCACCAATTCTTTCCCATGTTGTTTCATGAATCACAAGAGTGGCACATAGTCTGTGGGATGAAAAGAGTACTGATAGTTTCCCTTTGAGACATGAGAGGCTTTCAAGAAGAGGAAAGGCAACTGTCACCTGAATGTTAGGGAAATTGTGGGAGAACTCAAGCAAACTCTTCTGGGGGACACCAAGTTTGCCAGGGAGGCTGCAGGATCCTTACTAAGCCTGGGCAAGTGCATAGGAAAGAAATAATCAGCTACAGAAAGTGTCAGGAAGAGAAAATGGAGAGCTCTCTACCATTCCAAAAAGGTAACATCTTGGCTATAAAGTAGAAAGAGATTTCCTGTTTCAGAAACTTGGTATCTGTGAAGTAGACCATGAAGTTCATCTGGTTAGTGCTCATATTCTATGCCCTGCTAAAAGATTCATAATATTTGAAGCCAGGGGTGAACTGAACCTAACTAAAACGAACACAAACTCTGCATGCATCTCAAATGCAGATTAGATTGAGTCAGCTTCTGCAGTAGCGACTGAAGGGGATAAAGGGACATAATGGACTCTTTACTGGGCTTAAATTCCAAATGTTCTATCTTTACTATTTTATTACCCATAATGTCTGATATATAATAAAAAGGTATATCTCACACACACACACACACACACACACAAAACAAGGATGTGTAAGTTAAAGTCAAGAGAGTATAAAGTCATTAAAAGTAGACATAGAAAGAGCCAGATATCAGAATGATCATATTGGAATCTCAAAATAATATTGACAATGAATTAAATGATCCAGGATAAATGGTGGGCTGCATTTATGGACAGATGGGAAAACCGAAGATGAGGACACAAAAGAGAATGCCTTAACCTATATTTATACACACACACACACATATACAATTCAATACAATACTATATGTATTATATAGTTCAATATAATACTATATATACTGTATTATGTAGTTCAATATATATATTGAATACACAGTTCAATACAATATGTATATTGTATTATATAGTTCTCTTTACATATATTGAGTATATAGTTCAATACAATATAATATATATGCATATTCAATGTAGTTCAGTAAAATAGAGTTCAATACAATATATATAGTGTATTATATAGTTTAATATATTGAATATACAATTCAATGTAATACAATGCATATTGAATAAAGTTTTATATTTATATATGTATGTGTATATATATATAATGAAATATGTATATGTGTATGTATATGTGTGTGTGTGTGTATATTTATATATATATATAATGAAATATTTGAGGAACTTGGCATCATATTAGATACAACAGAAAAAAGAACAGTATATACATTTTCCTTTCTTTTTTTTAGTGATAGTTTTCTATTACTGTGTAACACTAATCACAAAGTCATCTCCGTAAGACAACACCTATTTGTTTTCTCAGTTTCTGTGAGTCAGAAATTGGGACACAGTTTAGGTGAGTTCTCTGCTTAGAGTCTCACAAGGCTGCAATAAAAATGTCAGAGACTTGACTGAGAAAATATTTGCTTCCATACTTTATCATGTTGTTAATTCTCAGGCATAATTTATTTCTTGCAACTGTGGGATTCATGGCAGCTTGTTTCTTCAAACCAGCAATCACTGATGGGGAGAGAGAGGAGAAGGAAAAAGATAGACTCTAGTACAATGGCTGTTAAAGTTTTATATAATCCATACAAATCAGCTAGAAGCAAGTCACATGCCTCATTTCCACTTGAGGAAGGAAATTACACAAAGGTGTGAGTATCATGAAAAGGGGCACATAGTGCCATCTTAAAGTCTGTACATAGCAATCAATGAACTTTAAGGCAAGTTGATATGAAAGTGCCAAAATGAAACATAAAGATGAAAAATTTTCAAGAGCTGTCAAATAATGTCAAACTCTATAGCAAATATGGAAGTAAAGTTCCTAAAATAGAACAAAGGGTAGGGAACAGAAATAATACCTGAAAAGATTATAGCCAAAGGTTTAAAAACCTGATGAAAATATCAATGCATAGGAAAAAATAAAAAATAAGACTCCACAAACATCATGCAGAACCAACACAAACAAAGAAATCTGATCATGGAACTTAAAAATTGCTGAAAACCAAAGATAAAAGGAAAGTTCTAAAATCAACCAGAGGGTGAAAAATAACATATTTTACTTAGGGAAACAATGATAAGAATGTTAAATAATTTCGCATGGGAAGAAAAATATGTAGCCCAGAATATAATGGAAGAACACATCTCTAAAGTGCTAAGTACAAATAAATAAATAACCTAGTAACTTAGACTTCTGAAGACAATGGAAATATAATTCAAAATTGAAGGTGAAATAAATTCATTTCCAGAGTTACAAAACCCAAGAGAATTAGTATCTCATTAAAAAAAATAATTGAAGAGCTTTAAAAAAGCATTTTTTTTAATTCTTAAGGAATATAATACCAAAAGAGACCTCAATCTGCAGAAAGAAATGAAGAGCATCAGGAAAGAGGAATATGTAGTTAAAAATAGAACATAGTTATTTTTTTATATAATTAAATTTCTTTAAATGAGTGTTACCTGTTTCAAGAAAAAGCAGTACCAGTGTATTATGAGGGTTTATAACATAAGTAGAAAGAAAACGTATGTCAAGAATTACAAAATGGAGAAATAGAGGTGGAATTATACTTCGTAAAGTTCTATTATTCATAAAGTAGTAAAACATTATCTGAAGGTAGATGTGGTATGTCAAAAATGCATATTATAATTTCTAGTACAGCCATAGAAACATAAATAGAGTTTTAGCTCAGAATTCAATATTGGTGATAAAATAGAAAGGGTATAAAAGAGGGACAGTGAAAGTAAACATAGAAATGAAAACAAATAATTACAAGATTTAAGCACACACACATCAATAATTACATTAAGTGTAAATAAACTTCTAAAAAAAAAAAAGGCAGAAATTATAGTCAGTAGAAGTAGAGAGAGCAAAATTCAGTTTCTTTCCTAGCTTGGAAATGATGACTACCAGACAATTCACCTGGACTGAATTCTTTACTTCTGTTCACACCTCTGTCATATTTTTGAGTCTTTGAGGAATAGATTTTACACATATTAATAACCTTGGGTTTGCTCAGCTCTTGTAGTTTTTTTTCTTATATATTCTGATAGATACAACTTTATTTTGATTTTTAAAGCTATTAGAGGGTTTCCGAGGAATATAAAATTATTTATTTAAATATTGATGGTGAAATAACTGCTGATAAAAAGGACACTAATGCTTTATTCTCATAATAAATCTCAACATCAAAAACTTGAGCCTCAGTTTTCTAAAATGAGATAAATGTTCAAATGTCTGAGACATTTTTAGCACATTTTAAAATGCTGGGAATCAAAATACATTTTAATAACATTTCAAAAATAATTTTATATCTGTGAGAAAGTTTAAAAGATAATGCAGTGTTCCTATATACCTCACACCCAGTTTCTTTCCCATAATACATTTGTCAAAATCAAGCAACCAAAATTTGTATGCTATTATTAACCAAACTCCAGACATTATTTGTATTTACCCAGTTTTTATACTAATTTTCTTGTTATTTTCCTGAAACAAGATAACACATTGTAATAATTCATTATATCTCCTGTAACATTTTCTCACTTTTTCTTTGTCATGACCTTGACAATTTTGAAAAATAATGGTCAGATAGTCTATTGACTGTCCTCAATTTGAGTTTGTTCTTTGTTCTCAAGATAGACGAAGGTTATTGGTTTTGGGGAAGAATACCACAGACAGGAACTATTAATCTTCGTCACATCATTTTAGGGGGACATCGTGTTATCAAACTGCATAACTGGTGATGTTAACCTTGATCATTTGATACTTTGAGTTATAATCCAAATTTATCTTTTTCCTCAGATTTTTCCACTTTAGCCGTTGAGAACTCTTTCAGTTTTGCTTCTTTCTCTTGGGTATGTCTCCATCCTTTTTTTTTTTTTTTTAAGTGTTTTCTTGCTTTTTGGCACTACAAGATTATCTGGATTCATCATATATTTACCCTACCACAGCCCTACAATGAGCCAGTTCTACAAGGAGTCTTGATTTCTTCCACTGGAGAATAGCACTTAGAAACCAAGTACTAAATATGCTTGTGGCATCTGGGGTTTCACTGTGTCAAAGGCTGTTTTAGTGGGTTCTTTTAGAGCTAGGATATAAAGGAATGCATAAAACTCAAATATATATATATTTGACCTGGGCTTTCAAGGGAAAATACATTTGGGTAGTTAATTTGATGAAGAGTGAGTATGAAGGATGAGTTTCTTCTACATTTTAGGATACTCAAGTCTGTGTGTGTGTGTGTGTGTGTGTGTGTGTGTATGTATACAATTTGTAATCATTTTTCCAGTTTATCTGTCTATCTGTTTATCTAATCTAGCTGTCTAGGCTAAACATGAGTTCATACTACCTCCGGCTTTCCTTCACTAGCACAAGGGTTCATTCTAACCTTCTAAACTTGCTTATTTATAACTTACTCTTTAACTGTGAAAAACTTATTTCATTACCCACCATCCATTAACTTTTATGTTAAACCCCACCACACATGTAGTATAGTATAGAACTGCTGACCCATACCCCCATAAGAAACAGATTTGCCAACTAGAGTACTGTGTTTATGTATAGTTACCTTTTCCTTAAGTTTTTGCATGAAAACTTTATTCATACCACATCTTATATGCAAATTTTGCAGGAACTTTATTTATAATCCCCCAAATCTGGAAGCAACCAAAATATTCTTCAACAGAAAAATGGCTAAACAGACTGCCGTATCCCAACAATAGAATGCTACTGGGCAATAAAAAGGACTGAACTACTGATTTGCATGACTACATGGATGAATCTGGAATGCATTTTTCTAAGTGAAAGAAACAAAGCCCGAAGGGCAATATGTTGTTGTGGATTCCATTTACACACCATTCTAAGAAAGGATTCCATTTACACACTATTCTAAGAAAGGCATTGCACTTATTAAGAAAGAATTCCATTTACACACCATTCTAGGAAAGGCTGACAGAATACAGATAGTTGAGTGCCAGATGTTCCAGTTGGCAGGGAGTACATTACTGATAAGAAAGAAAAAGGGCAGGGTACGTTTTAAGATGAAAGAAGTGTTCTCTATGATATTGTATGGGGACACATGATTTTGTGGATTTGATTCAGTGTATAGAACCATACATCACAGAGTGAACTTTAATTTCTGCATATTTAATAAAAATAGTCACCTAGATGTCAGGGGTCCTAGGATTGAGTGAAGACTTTGATTCCCCACCCACCACCATTCCCCAAATAACTGTATTACAAATTATATTAGTCTGGTTTGGCTTCTGTAACAAAACACCAGAGATTACATTACTTAAACAATGGAAATGTATTTCTCAAGTTCTTGAGGCTGGGAAGTGGAAAATCAAGGTGCCAACTGATATACTTTCTTCTAAAAACTCTCTTTCTAGTTCGTGCGTGGCCCCTTTTCATTGAATGCTCACATTCCTTGTGAAGTGTGGGCTGAGAGATCTTTCTTTCCCTCTTATAAATATACTAATCCTGTCAGCTTAAGGGCCCACCCTATGGTGTCATTAAACCTAACTACCTCCTGAAAGTTTTATTTCCAAATGCATTCACATTGCTGGGGCCCGGGTGGGTGGTTTAAGGCTTCAGCATGACAGTTTTGAGGGAGCATAATTTAGTCCATAACACAAATGTATGACATAACCACACAAAAGGTGTTGGGGGAGAAATAATAGAAGCTAACATAACTTAGTTTGTAAAGTGTTGGGAAATGTTGTTTTTGATGTTTGGACTAGAATCTATACATTTAAGTAAAAATTAATTTTATAATTATTTCATAAATGTAACATGTCGTGTAGCTTCATGTTCTCCCTCCCATCTTTAAGAGTTGTTACTAATTTGATGGTTCGTCTTAAAATTTATGGCATTTAATGTCTTACAGAGATTAATTTTATAACATCTTTAAAGCTTCCAGTGCATCCTCAAACACAGAATTGGCACTTAATTAATAGTAGCTCTTACACTTAGTAAACCTTTACCTAGTTAAAATAAAAATGAACATAGAATCTCTTACTACTCTGTTTTTGACAGAATATTAGGATATTTCTGTGCTGTGGTCATAAAAGTAATAAGAATTTTTTAATTACCTTGTAGCTTTCTATTGTTGTTATTATGTACTATTATTTACTTACATATTCCTCTATTTTCAGATATCCACATTGCATCTGGTTTTGGGATTTGTTGCACATTCCTTGTGGATACAGAAAGCTGTTTCTGAGGGTTTCAGCTAAAATAAAACTGGGGCTTTTAGAAACATGCATTGGAGACTTAACTGATTTTGGAATATATCTTTAAAAAGTTACATGAATTTGAAAATAATGTCACAAGTGGGGTATTGGACTTGTAACTACCCTAAGAAATGATTGCCATGGTCTTTTCAAGTGAATTTAATGCATTCGATTAAATATTTTCCTAGGGTACTTGCACATAGGTGCAGGCATCACCATAATGGATTCTTTAAATTGTATGGATATATGTCCCATGTAAGATATATGTTTGCAAATATTTTCTCCCATTTTATGGGTTGGGTTCCCTTTTCACTTTCACTTTCTGATGGTGTCCCTTGATCACAATAATTTTTTCATTTTAATGAAGTCCGGCTCTCTTTTGTTTTTCCTCATGATTTTGGTGTTATAGCTAAGAATCCTCTGCTAAATCCAGAGTCAGAAAGACTTTCCCCTTTCTTTTCTTCTAAGAGTATTATAGATTTATTTGTTACATTTAATTTCATAAAATGATTAAAATAATTATCACTGATGGGGTTGGCGCAAACAACCATGATTTGATTTGGATCTTACTGCTGTGAAATTTAGTGCTCTTCAGTGGAGTTAGTATTATGAGTCTCAATAATCAAACTAGGTCCAAGAATCCATTCAAAACTTATTTCTTGGGAATATAGTGGTTAACACATTAAAAGGTGGTATAAAACACCATACCTCTAGAATATACATGTATGTTGTTTCTCTCCCTATAGATTTTCAAACCTTTAAACACGTAATTATATAAGATGATTATAGATTCAGGAAGTATTACTTTGACCTTATGGTTTTTTAAATGTATCCTTATTTGAAAATCATGTCATCATATGAGTTTCTGGCAACAAAATTATTCATCCAGAAGATAAAGCAAGCTGATTTATGCCTGACTAAAATGTCCCTGCATATGATATGATAAGAATAATTTATAAATAACTTTATGACTTTAAAATAATCAACTGTTAAGATTTATCTTCTGCTTTCCTTCCAAGTAATTATTTAAAAAATAAATCATCTCCTGGAACTTGGACAGTGTGCAGGGGATTCCTGATAGCTGTTATTATTTTAGTCAATTAACTGAGAACAGTAGATAATGCTTAATCATAGAAATGGCTCACACAGGTGTTCCAATGTAGTTCTAGCCTCACAAGGGCCAAAAATATATTGGGAATTTTTTCACAAAGAAGACAACTGTCAGGAAATAATAGTGGAAGTCTGTACTACTCACTTTTATTTAAAATGATATTACAGTTTATGCTTATGTTGATCATGGACATATAAACTAAGATTATAATAACACACAGAGGGAAAAATTATATTCTCATGATTATGGCTCTCTCACTATATGGAGTACTGCAAAGTCCAAAAATTGAGATCAGACATTGTTACACACAAGCTGGGTTATATCAGACTAATCCCTAAAATCATCTGTATGCCATTGTTTTTCAAATGGTCAGGATTTGTTGTTTGTTTGTTTTTCCCTTGAGGTAAGAGGACTTCAGAATTAAAGTGACGTTTAGTGAATATTGACATATTATATTACAAAAGAAAGAACAACATTTTTTGTGATCTTTTTACATTTTCTGTTCATACTCCATGTGTTCTCACACCTTATGAGTCAGTTGTATGTATGACTGGTTGTATGTCAACATTAATAAAACTGAGTTTCTAGATACTCAATTTTATATTTTATCCTTAAGTCTCTGGTTTAAAGCAGAAGTAGAAAAAGCAAAATGAGGGTGGGGAGGTGAGGGAGGGAGAGGAGTGAAAAAGAAAGGAATGTGTAAAGTCACTAAACCAGCTCTGAAAGTGAGTGAAAGGATGAGTAATTATGCCTGTTGGTAGATTTCATCTCTGAAAGTTGAGCCTGTGAAGATGATCACAAAGAAGTAGTGGTTAGCAGGATTTATATTAGACCCAATTTCTTCTTGGAAACCTTCCTTGGCAGTCTCCACAACCACTAAACCCCAAAGGCTAGGTCAGATACTCCTATTTTTAACTCAATGTTGGTGCAACTCTCCATTTATTTGACATGGGCATGTACCAGGCTCTGAGACAAAGGCAGGGTCTCTGGCTTGTTGACCACTGTATCTCTTGTTTTAGTAGAGACTGCTTCAGACTTAACAAATATGTGTTGAAAAACTACTTCATGTGAGCAGGGTACAGAGGTCAGAGTTGTAGAAACGAACTATTAAGGGCATTTTTTAAATGAAAGATATCCAATGATAGGAGGTTAATATATTTAAGATATCCTGAAGTCATTTTCATTTGAACCTATTTTTTATGCCTGCAAAGTAGCAAAACAAACAAAAGAAATTCCATTCAAAATCAGAGTATTAGAACATCACCTCCTCAAGCCCACCCACCTCTATCTTGCTTCTTGAATATTAGTTTCTTGATCCTCATTTGTAATCTTTCCCTGGTCCTGATTCAGGCAGAAAACTCACCACACAAACACGTATGATTAAATTATACAACTTTAGATCTGGTCCCTATGTATTAGTCACATGGCATTATATTAATAAATCAATTCTTTAAATACTAGTAATGGAATGGGGGGAGGAGTCCCTTTTAGTAAGATGAGTATTATTACATAATCCATTATTTACAAATGGTTGCCGTTTAATAATAATTAATTATATAATGCCATAATATACACATGTGCATATATGATTGATATATATGTAAAACATTGTTATTAATATATTTTGAAGAACACTATCATACATTGCAGATGAGATTACTGTTATTAAATCCTAGATATTCAGTGACACTGATATTATTAAATATGAAGAGATAGATAATTTCCAACAGTTTCTCAACACATCCTTCCAAATGCTGACTACTAAAGAATAGTAGTGTTTATTTTATTCATCCTTACCTACAATATCCCTAATTCTTATCCTCACTAAATTAACTATGAAACGAGATAATCCATGATCATTTAAACTGGTTTTAAAAATTTGCTCTAGGGAACTCATTGTCCCTGGATTGATAAATTTGACTCTAATTCTGTTCATAAAGCTTCATTGCTATACAATATCTGATTAAATTAAGTTCTGCCTTGCATTTTGAAACCTCCAGACCCCCACTGTGAATGTTCTACTTGACTTCATTTCTCCTCCCAGAATAAGGCCACAAAGTCTGTCTATTACATTACAACTTTCAAGTGCAAAACATATTATAAATAGTTAAAGTTGCTCATAAAATTGCTACAACTTTTAAGATTAACTGATGGATATGCTTGAACATGCTTGAGTATATGCATTGGATGGGTAGACAATGGCGAGTATTTTTAAATAATTCTATTTGAGATAACCATTTCTTTTTGCAAGTTTTGTTTTTGTTGCCAGTTTATAGAGGATAGTCAGTCAACAATATCGGCTGGAAGAAAAATATTCTTGTAAGAGTTACTTCTCAAATTCATTATATTCATTTTCATGTCTTAAATGGTTTCCTATTTAAATGGTCATCCTTTTATTTAAGAAAAGTTTTCCATATATACTGCCTATGTTATAGGCTCTGTGTTAAATCATGCATTGCAAACTATTCTTAGACAATGCATAGACAGACCACGAATGATTCCAGTAGAACTAGCCAGCATCCTTGCCTAAATACATTCTTCTCTTTCAACATATAAATTAAGTATAAAATTCAGATTTAAGCACTGCTCATGCTGACAGTCTTAATTAGTATTAAACAACACTGAACATCCAGAAAGACAGAAAACAACTTTTCTTTAAAGATTGAATCATGCATATACATATTCACAATCATAAATATATATACACATACTCATGTATATCAAAATATATAAATTCTTACATATTCTAATCTCTAAGAAAAATAAATATATGCAGAGTTAAGAGTATACTAAACTCCTACTGTACACCTAATAGTAACTACTTTATTTAGCAAAAATATCACTGTCTGCACACAAAAATTTTGGTATAATTGCCTGTTTTACTGTTCACTAAGTTTTAGTTCTTGGAGAAGTTTTTTTAGCTAGTATTTGTACTTCAGTTTTCTTCCTATATGTAATGGGGGTAATAAGCCTTACCTCAAGGGGTTTTTCATAAGGATTAAATGAAATGGTATCTATAAAATACTTGGCACAGAAGTGGAACATTATAAGAATTCAACAAATGTAACCTTACTCCACTCATGTGTTATGGGGAAATCAATAGTATATATAAGACATGGCTTCTGGCTCAAAGAAATATAGTATCTACTAATAAAAAAGCCAAGGAGGAATCATAGGAGAAACTGGATAGCCATCCAGTGGGGCTGGAATTCTTATTTCATTATCAATTGAGTAGTAAATGTCCCCTCTGTACTACAAATTAAAGGAAAGGAGGAATAGCTCTAGAATAGTTTGAGATGAGCTTGGAGAAGGAGGTTTTGTAAATGGTTAGGATTCGGGTAGGTGAAGTTAAATAACAACTAAAGTCATAATAGGAAAATTAGGCTTCCGTTTTTATTTATAACCATAATCTTTCAAATCTTTCTATCACTTTTACTTGCTGAAAAGTAAAACTTTTTTTTTTTTTTTTTTTTTTTTTAGAAGGAGGGAGAGAGAGAAGCAGGGGAGAAGCAAAAGGAGAGAAAGAGAATCTTATGGAGGCTCCATGCCCAGCATGTAGCCCAGTGCAGAACTTGATCTCACAGCCCTAACATCATGACCTAAGCCAAAATCAGGAGTTGGACACTTAACTGACTGAGACACCCAGGTGCCCCAAAGCCACATTTTTTTCATAAAAATGAAGGGTCTGAAGGAGTTTCTCTTGAATGTGAATATTTGAGAAGTCTTTTTCAAATATTATACTCATGGTTTTGTCCACTAAAGAAAGAAAGAAGATAAAAAAAAAAAAAAAAAAAAAAAACAAAAACAAAAACATGAGAAAAGAAAATGAGACCAGGAAGGGAAAAACCAGTGGAGGTGTCATGGTGGTAGCATAAGTCTGCTGATTATCTCTGATTAGAGTTGATAGTTGGCCTTCCCTCAGCCATGTTTACTCAATAACTTTAGAGAAGGATTTTTCCCTCTTTAATCCTTTTTGTTCTCTATAGAATGAGGTGGTTGCAGTTCATAAAATCCCTGAACACCTTCCACTTCTGGGACATGTTCTGGGTAAGCCAAACTCTTCCACTGCCAGAAACCTTTTGGATATCCTGTTAGAAACTAGAACATGTAGGAGAGGGTAAGACAGAAGAACAACCACAGCAGGAAAGGGTTCGTAGTCAACAACAAGAGTCAGAAACTAAAATATAAAATCATGAAATTGCTTCTAAATGCAGGAAAATTTAAACAAATATTATCATGATGGTTTTTAGAACAGTGGGGAAAACTTGGCTCCCCTCTGCTTAGTAGGAAAAACTTGGCTCCCCACTGCTTGTTCAGTGGTGAACACTGAACAAGAAACCACCAAACAAGATACATCCATTATTAAGTTCAGCACTAAAATATACTCTCACAGATCTTACCAGGATCTTTTTCTCATCCCTAGAACACTTTCTCTAGTTAATAGATTAGTTTACCTAGATTTAGTATATTTGACCTCTAAGAATGACTTAGAGGTTGCTATTACTGTGAGAGGGAGGAGGATTTCTCATCTCTTCCCCATCTCCCACCCTCCTGAGAGCAACCTTCAGACTATTTCCCAACTACTCAAAACACTAATAACATTCCAGTGAAGTTTACTCTATACCCACAGGTAATTATCCCCTGGGGGAAAAGGTCTAAAATTTTATGTACTAATCAAATATTTTTTTAAGTCTCCTCCTTCAGCTATCCTTAAAATTTATAAATTGCAAACCAAGAAGAACTAAGTGTAGAGAAAAGGCTAAAATTCACTTAATGATCAGTATTCTTGTTAAGATTTCTGTGGTGGCATGTTGGTTCTTCATTGTCACCAGATGAGCTTAGATCCCAAATCATTAGGCTTTTCTTTTTTTTTTTTTAACATTTCAGTATTCATTGATATTGGAGTTTCATATCAAGACCAAGACTTAACCCTCCTGTCTGTTTTCCCTCAATATGGAAATAATTCCATTGACCTTTCATTTTTGTTATAAACCCTTCAGCTTTTATGGGGCCATTTAGAAGAAGAACGTATTTCCTATTCAACTTCCATTCGTTGGAATGTGTCTTTTGTATATTTTGTTTTTAGGTTACAAACACAGGCATATTTTTTGATTTGCCAAACTGATGGGCTCCTAGGTTCTGAGTCCTAGTTTCCAGCAAATATTCTATTTCATTTAATCTACTGGTCAGAATTAGGCATGAAATCCATGAGTGTAAATGTATAAGGAGAGATTTGACTTAAGTTGACTGATATCAACACAATGGAGATTTTTATACAGAAGAAAAGGGAAAGACAGAGAAGAATATAGGTTTAAGTCTACATTCTGAATCATGATGAGGAGAAATTCTTCACCATGGGACTGTTTCTCAGGTATAGGAACCACAGTTTGACTGGGCAGATCTGGTAGGAGTAGATCTGTTTTGCCTGTGCACAGGCAAGAATGTGCATGATTTGGTCTTCATTCAGGAACTCAGAATATGGGTCACTTGTAGGCAGAGTGTAGAGTTGACATATGGTAGGGGAGGAGGAATTTAGGTCATATTGTGTATGTTGGAATAGTCCCTATAGGAATCTTATAGGATATTATGATCCATGTTGATTATAGAGTTGACATATGGTAGGGGAGGAGGAATTTAGATCATGTTGTGTATGTTGGAATAGTCCCTACAGGAATCTTATAGGATATTATGGTCCATGTTGATAACAGGGCACATCAACAGAGTAATTCTCACCTGACTCAAGTGGTATGCGTGTGTGCACACATGTGTGCACGCGAGTGAATGCACAACATATGCATGTTTGTGTTAGTGGCTTGTAGGTCTTTAAAATCCCATCATCTCTCATGGGGTAGAAGGAAAGGAAAAGGTAAATGGAACTTCCAATTTGTTTAGGTATCTACCTTGACCTTGGCATAATTATATTTATTCAAAACTCACTTAATTCCTTCAAATGGAAGAGTATAATATATTTCTTTTTCAGATGAAAAATTAAAGTGCTTACATGTTGAGTTATGTGTCCCAAGTCACTTAGGAGTGCATAAATAATGGCCCTCAGATGCCAAACTTGATATATCATCAATTTCTGCACATGGTCTCATACAAAACCAGCCTAACAGGATTTTTCTTAAAAGCTAAGTGTGGCAATCCCTGGACAGGGTTCAAGGATGAGACCTATTCAAAGAGGTCTCTAAGGAGTTTGTCTGAAGTCTGGTTAAGGACTGAATCTTTGTAATGTGTTTGTTGGCTTCCTAATACATATTTTAAATTCAAAATGTATTTTACACCCAAAGCACATCTTATTTTGGACTAGTCACCTTTCCCCTGCTTCAGTAGTGCTCTGTGGCTAGCAGTAATGTGTTGAATAATGCAATCCAAGAGATTCTGATATGATTTATCTAAAGCAGGTCCTTTGCATCATCATCATCATTATCATCATTATCACTATTATAACTCCTAAAATGATACAATTGTGCTGCCAGGTTTGAGAACAAGGATTTAAGAGTTTGTTGTCTCCATAGTGCATTCTTCATTGTTACTTTTATGAACTTCTGGGTTTTGCTAAGTTCCCAAGTAACTCCAAAGAAAACATCACCAAAATTTTCTTAACACATCATTGGCCTTCTATCATGCTAAAACCCTTCCTGGACTACTTAATGGCATACGAATTATATAAGAAAGATGTCTTATTAGGACTGTTAAGAGATCATTTTAGGAAATCTGCATCCCTTGAACTTTTTGAGCTCTCACATTAAGTCCTGTTGATATTTAAAACCAGGCATAGGTCTCCAGAAAATAAAGTAAAACTGTGGCTTTGAGAAAAAAGACAAGTTAAAGGAAATCCATTGTTAAATACCAAAGGCCAAACCTGTAAGTATATTTGAGATATTTAAAATACATTTTTGAATAAGTCTTCATAGAATTCTGATTTTCAACTCAAGGCATGTGATGCACAATCCATGAATTGTAATTTCAATATTATTGCTTTTTTTTTTTTAAGTCTTTCCATGATTCTCCTAATAATCCAGTATAAACTTCACTATGTAATTATGACCTATAGAAAGTTGCCCTTTTGCCTATAGCTGGAGTTGTGTTTCTCAATCACCCTCACAAAAGATGTTTTATAACATGGGCTGTTCCTCTACTTTAAAGAAGATCGCAAGGAAATGCAACTGTACACAAAAGCCATTAGTATTCTACAGGGAGGATTTGTGTTTTGTGTTTGAGGCAGCTCACATTAAATTCAAGGTCTTAACACTCCTTTGAGGCTCCTCAGGCCCCTGCGGTGACTCTTGAAAAGCCTTTTATTTCTTCAACATATGTAAATTGCAAGGGGTGAAGTCAATGTGATTTAAAGCTAACATCTCCTTAAGAGCTCAGAGGAGACAAAAGCTTTATTAAATGAAATAGTAGAGGAAATTGAAGTTCCAACATTTCAATATAATGTGATCATGAAGATGAAAAATAATATTTAGTGAAATTAAAAGTTCAGACTCAGAATGTACATCACTCTTAATCTACATCAGTTCCTTTCATTTAATTTATCTGACATACTTCGTTCCTTTCAAGGGAATTCTCAAACAAGATCTATTGGATAAAGAATTATTAGTGAGACGGCCTTGGGGGTCACTTTTTAAAATATGTTAATCAGACTTAGATTAAAGAGTATTTTCAAAGAGCACATAAAGAAAGTTTTATCCAGCACATATGCACCTTCACCAAAGCTTTACATTGTCACTTGGCATAATAATATAATGATTTATAGGGATGTTCCTTTTTTTTAATTATTTTTAATTTCCTCAAATGTAAGAATCATTTTTCTTCAAAAAGGGTTAAGCTATAGGATAGATGGATAGATAGATAGAAGATAGATCTATCTACTCTCGTTTGGAGAAGCCATAGCATTTAACATTTAGTGAGAAAATGGCTAGGTTAAAATGGGTTTTCTTTAGTTTTAATGATTACTACTGTTGATGTATCACCTGTATTTAGCTACTACTGTAAAAACTCTGCATTGCCTTGTATTGTTAAATAGGAATCCTAAACTGGCAGCAGTGTGCTTGAGGTACTGTATTGTATGTTAAGGAGTGACAGAAGCCCTTCCTTTCTGGTGGAAGGAAACAAAGGAGAAAAAAAGAAAGAAAAGAAAAAAAAAAAAGATGCTCCTGTAGAATCATCTTTCTGATCAGATGTATTCAAAACCTAATTTGAAAATGGACAAAGGAATTTGCAATGACATGGATGGAACTAGAGAGTATTATGCTAAGTGAAATAAATCAGTCAGAGACAGTCAATTATCATATGATCTCACTGATATGTGGAATTTAAGAAATAAGGCAGAAGATCATAAGGGAAAAGAGGGGAAAGAAAAAAAAAAAAAAAAAAAAGATGTAACCAGAGAGAGAGATAAACCATAAGAGTCTCTCTTTTTTTTTAAAGATTTTATTTATTTATTTATTTGACAGAGAGAGAGATCACAAGTAGGCAGAGAGGCAGGCAGAGAGGAAGGGAAGCAGACTCCCTGCTGAGCAGAGAGCACCATGTGGGGCTCGATCCCAGGATCCTGAGATCATGACCTGAGCCGAAGGCAGAGGCTTTAACCCACTGAGCCACCCAGGTGCCCCAACCATAAAAGTCTCTTAATCTTCAGAAATAAACAGAGGGTTGCTGTAGGCCAGGGGTGGGAGAATGGGGCAACAAGTGAAGGACATTGTAGAGGGTTTGTGTTGTAATGAACATTGGGTATAATAGAAGACTGATGAATCATAGACCTGTACTCCTGACACCAATAATACAGTATATGTTAATTAATTGAATTTAAATAGATAAATAAATAACAGCAATTAAGGTATTTCTAAAAAAAAATCACAGACTTTTTATATCCTATCGTAGTTGTTTTAAATTTTACTTATGTTAATCACCACTGTAAAATTATAGTAGTTATTATACTTGCCATATTTAATGGGTTAGTTATATACATATATAACAAATATATATATACATATGTATCACAAAAATATATTTTTAGTATTTCAGTAACTGTATTTCAATGTGATTTATTTTGTTCATAAAAAATAAAAATAATAGAAATGGGCAAAGGATCTAAATAAACATTTTTTCAAAAAGACATGCAGATGGCCAAAAGACACATGAAAAGATGTTCAACATCACTCACCATCAGGGAAATGCAAATCAAAAACAATGAGCTATCACCTCATAAATGTTAGAATGGCTATTATCAAAAAGACAAGAAATAAAAAGTGTTGGATAGGATGTAGAGAAAAGCGAGCCCTTGTTTATGGTCAGTGGGATTGTAAATTGGTGCAGCCACTATGGAAAATACTATGGAGATATCTCAAATATTAAGAACAGAACTACCATATGATCTAGCCAATCCATTAGTGAGTATTTTTCTGAAGAATACAGAAACAGTAATTTAAAATAATGCAGGCATCCATATTGTTGGGTCTGTGGCTCAGGGAATGCAGGAAGAACAATAGAAATGACTGCTGGGGCTGCCATCTTCCAGCCCACCCTTCCTTAAACCTTGATTCTCCCACCAAAAGGATGTATGCCCAGGTCGTGTCTCCATATGTAACCCGATACCTATGCAGGAAACAGGAATATCAGGAACCTCCACACCTTACCCTCTGATCACCAATTACCTTACCTTACCATATATGGATGTGAGCCCATGCCCAGCCTTGGCCAGATAAAAGACCCCCGCTGACTCTCTCCCAGCCCAAATTCCCCGACTGCCCTTTCCAGAGTCGTGAAACCTCGCCCGAGAGTGCCCACCTCCTCCCAGCGTGACTTTCCTGGCTCCCCTTCTCCTGAGCCCTGAAACTTGGCCAGAGAGTGCCTTTAATAAATCTTGCCTTGCGCCAAACTCGCCTGGTGTCATGTTTACCTCGCCTGCAAAACTTTACACATATGTTCATTGCAACATTGTTTACAATTGCCAAAATATGAAAGCAACCCAAGTATCCATCAGTAGATAAACAGATAAAGAAGATGTACATACATACATATGTATATATATGTACACACACACACACACACACACAATGGAATAATATTACTCGGTCATGAAAATAGTGCAATCTTGCCATTTATGAAAACATGGATGGGCTAAGTAAAATAAGTCAGAAGAAAAGACATAAAGACTAAGATTTCACTCATGTGAAATCTAGAAATAAACAAAAAAATCAAGCAAAACAAAAACAAACTCATAGATACAGAGAATAGTTTGGTGGCTACCAGAGAGAAAGGGATTGTGGTTAGACAAAAAGGGTAACAGGGGTCAATTTTAAGGTGTTAGATAGTAACCAGATTTTTAGGGTGATCACTTTGTATACACAGATGTGAAAGTATGATGTTGTACATCTGAAACTTACATAACTAAAACCTAGAGGAAGGAAAAAGCACAGATACATATGTAATTACAAAACACTAAATAAAAGGAAAACATCTGAAACTGTAAGTATGTATGATAAAAGGGCTTGGTTCACCCTGGTGCAAATAGGGAAGTCTTCCTGGAGACAGAACTTAAGATGAGCACAGAGAGCTGAGTAGGAGCATTTTCAAACACCTACTAATCAAAGGTATTTTTTCAAGACACGAAGTTCAAAGCTAAGAGCTGGAAATCTACTGGAGGAACAAATATTTCCACAAATGTTTATGCTGCAATAAAAAAAATGCTTTAATTGAGGCACGAAATAATATTCAATGAAAATGATGTTTTATTTTATTACAGAAACAAACAACAGACTAGCATGGCTTCAAACACATAACTGAAAGTCCTCTCTAAAATTATTTTATATGTGTTCATGTTGCGCCATCTTAGCTGACATTGTGTCTCTTCCCTGATTCCCTTATAACTTAATATTGTTTGATTTACTATCTATCACATTCACACAGAAGTCTCTTCAATTTTTTTTTTTAAGGTCATTGATTACTTTACTGTTATGGACAATATCTGAAAGCTTACGGAGAAAATTAAGTGGTACGTAGAGATAGATTGTTATTTTATTAACATTTACAGTAGATTTTTCTTTAATACCTTTAGTAAAAAGCTACTGTCTATCAGGGAGTTTTCCAAAGAACTATTTCAAAATATCAAATAAACAGACAAACTGAGATTGAGATTTCTAAGCCAGGTCTGCTAAATATTAGGTATTAAAATCCACAAGTAAAAGATAGGTCCAGGGGACTTATTTTTCAGTCTGAATGTGCAGTTCCAGTAACAGTGTCCATGACGTATGTCAGTGCTATTGAGAAAGAAGTTCCAGAGTTATGGGAAAAGTGAAAAAAATGGCATATTACATTTTCAAATAACTTTTATTTGAAAAAATATTGACATTTTAAATGTTTATAAAGTAATCTTCTTACAATCATTGGGGTCATGAAATAGATATGGATACACAGAGCCATATTTTATTTTATTTTTTATAATTTCAAATAATATAGAACATATTTTTTAAATAATGTATTCATTGGTCTAGAATGGACCTTATTTTAGAGACTGTAAGGGTAGAGAAATTTCTCTTCTATCTTCAGATGGTCCAATAATTAAATTGATAAGAGACAGATTAATAGGAGAAAAACAAATTTAATTTGTTACTAACAGGAGCACCTTAAAAATATGAGACCCAAAGGCCATCAAGCAATGAGGGCTTATCTGCCAGCCTAAGCTAAGGAGTGGTACCAGGGCCTGGGTTTCAGTGGGGGAGGAGGGCATTTCACAGGAAGATGAGAAGAGCAGATGTGTGGTATTAAAAAATAATTATGTTTGGTAGTTGCTCTCTTAGTGGGCCAAGCCTCCTTTTTAAATTCTTCAGGCAGTTAAGGGAAAAGTAACAGGTTTTCCTGAATTTGCTGTTTCTTATTCACCTTTAGCTGAAAATAATCCACATACCAAAGTGGCACATTTTGAGGTACACATATTTTATAACCTTTTAAGATCTTTTGTTATAAGGTGCAACCTGCTCATTTTTTTAATGTATTCTTTTTTTTTTTTTTTTTAGAGATTTTATTTATTTATTTGACAGAGAGAGATCACAAGTAGGCAGAGAGGCAGGCAGAGAGAGAGGGGGGAAGCAGGCTCCCTGCCAAGCAGAGAGCCCGATGCAGGGCTCGATCCCAGGACCCTGAGATCATGACCTGAGCCGAAGGCAGAGGCTTTAACCCACTGAGCCACCCAGGCGCCCCTTAATGTATTCTTTTAAAGATTATTTATTTTAGAGAAAGAACATGCATGGGTTGGGGGAGGGGCAGAGGAAGGGCTAGAGGAGAAGAAGGAGACTCTCCACCCAGCATGGAGCCTGTCCTGGGGCTGAAGGTGGGGCAGGAGGTGGGGCTCCTCTCTGGGCTAGATCTCAGGACCCTGACATCATGACCTGAGCCAAAATCAAGAGTTGGTCACTTAACTGACTGAGCTACCCAGGTGCTCCCCAAGTCACTCATTTTTATATACAGGCTTTTGGATCAGATATGTGTCTGAGCATGTCATTATCATTCTTCTGCTGGAGAGGTGCAGAAGCAGGAAGAGGATTCTGGTCCCCTGACTGTCAATCTGATGCTATTTCCAGCCCACAGTAATGGCTCCCTTCTCTTTATCACTTGGTCCATATTTCCATGGGAATAACAGTTGGTGAGAAGAAGGAAGGGTGAATTGCTGAGCTACTCATGCATTTTTCAGCACTGCAAAATCAAATGACATTGATTCTCCCTCAATGGAGTGCAGAGTAGGCATTTACATCATAAAATAAATAAATAAATAAAAATTTGGTGACTTCTTTAAGAATCTACTAAAATACCCAAAAAGATTGGCAGTGTTCTCTCCTCTTTAGTCTGTCAAACGTGACAGGAAACTCAGACAATTTAGATAAACATCATGTTCTAGAAGACTGCAAATCTGTATTGCGGGGCATTTTCACAACAGGAGGTTCAGTGTTGCTCAGAATTTAACATGTAATTGGATGAATATGTTTAAACTGTCAAAAGCAGCCCTGTCTTCCTATCAAAAAGAAAGAGTGGGTGAAGGAGATATGCTAAGACTGAGTTCAGATAAAAGGTAGATGCAAACAAAACCTCCCTCATTTGCCCAAATCTTATATGACTCTGAGAAATAAACATTTGCTTTACTGACCATATTCTTTCTCTTTCTCTCCCACCCTGTCCCTGTCCCTTATGTTTCCCTCCTTGACTCAGATGTTGCTTATTTTTACATTTCTGGTTTTTATTCACACTGACAGCAACCTCACCCCTCTACCTTCACACACATGCATGCGTATATCTCTGTGTGCATATATAATTTAATAACTTTGTCTTTTCTGTACAACTCCTGCTTCTCAACAACTTGCATTTACAATGACTCCCAGAAGTTGATCCATTCCTTTTTTGCCGACTCTCACTGTTAAGTTTCACCCAGAAGGCAGGATAAACCAGGGGAGAAGAGCATTGGCCCCAGAATTAGGCTACCTGCTTCTGAATGCCAGCTGTACCTACAATGATATCTTTTTCCACAAGTGGTTTAAGTCATGAAAAGCTAGGTTTACTTACCAGTGAAATGCACATTTTAAAGTTGTAGCAATTGCTGACATGGTAACCACTGATTAAGTGGAGGTATACCAGCATAATGAAGTGACAATAGATATATATTTTTTTATTTTCCAGAATCTTGGTTTAATTCCATTTTCACAATTTGTTTCCATTTGCCCACCTTGTATTATAGAACTCAGATATGGGCAATCCTTTTCACACAAATCTGAATTTTTAATCCTGGGCTTTACTATAAAATTCCTTTCCTAAATACACACTTCATGGCCCTCAGTTGAGATCTAAAATTGAAACATAGTCTTTATATTGCAGGTCTATGTAAAATCTTTAAATAATGATGGCTGGAAAAAAAAAAAAAACAAGAGAATGACTGTAATACAGATTTTCTCAGGTTGTGTCATTTTCTCAAGTCTGAACTCAGACTGACATGCAGAGTGGTTGGTAAAATATAAAGTTCATTTATAAGGCTTTACAACCAAATTAAGCTATATATATGAACTATCCTTTTCTTTTTTGCTGTTGTTTGTTTTCATTTTGTTTTGTCTGTTTGCTAGCAATGGGGATCTGATTTAAGAAAAAAAGGAAAGGATGGGAGAGGAGAGGAAGAAAAGAGACAAGTAAAAAAGGAAAGAGACAAGTAAAAAAGAAAAAAGAAAGAAAAAAGAAAGTAAAAAGAAAGAAAAGAGACAAGTAAAAAAGGAAAATAAAGGACATAAATTTATTGTAAGTTTATGGAAAAATTCAAAAAGTCAGAGCAAAGCTGACAAATAACACCTGGGAAAAGACAAGAGTCTGAGGTCAGGATAGCCTGGGAGCTTAAGATAGGACATATTGGGCAATTTGAGTTTGGACTGCCTGGGAGAAGCAGCTCTAAAACATGTGGTCCTTGCTTTCTCTGTTTCTTCCACATTTATAGGAAAGAAGAATCAGATTTTCTAGCCATGGGTCATAGGCAGCAATTTAACCAGAGAGGTCTATGTATTCTGGTTGCTTTTCCCACAAAGACTTCACCCAAATGGGGGAAAGAAGCAATTCTGCAAAGCAGAATGGAGCTGCTCACACCAGAAGGGAAAGTATATGAGGTAGCCAAATCACCAAAGTAGCGCAATGGTTTTCGCATGGCGTCTGTACATTGTGAGAAGTTTAAACCTTTTCAATGATTTTACTGGAATAACCAGTGAGATATTACATTGGCAAAGCTACAGAATTACTGTTTGAGGGTGGGGGAAGAGTTAAGAGTGAAGTCAACTCCAATCATACAATGACACTGTAGCAAATATATCCACATCACTGCATTGTCTTCAGAATTCATACACTAATTTAGGTTGTAGTATTAATATCCTTTGAACAAAAAATATATTTAAGATCTCTTGAATATTTATGATGATGAGGTATTAAAAACCTCACCACTGGTTTGTTCAAAAATTGTTTAGTAGACTGAACCGGCTGACCTACCCAACCTTCTCTCTGGGTGTACAAATGCACTCCTTTATTTCAGTACACACAGGAGTACATTCAGTAAATACACACTCCTTTATTTCAGGTTTAGACAACATTTTCTTCTCTGATACTTTGAGGAATTTGCACAACATAATTCAGCCATTACAGTGACTTAATACTGACACACATGCAATGATGGGACTAAAATCACAATATTAATCTTCAGTTAAATGTGCTTAATCATGAGTCATAAAACAACCCCACATTTCACTTTAACATGTTTTATGAAGGTATATGAAGCTGAATTACATGTTATCTACCTTATGCAGTTTTTTGGGGGGGGTGATTTATTTATATAGGTTTATTTTCCTCTTCTTCTCCACAATAGTTATTAGAGTTCACAATATGTACACAATTAGGAACAAAATTGTGATATTTAACATCTTCTATCATAACACTCTAACACAACTGGATAGAATAGCAGGAATACACAAGTAATTATTTAAATACCCAGTTAGACTATGAGAGAGGATAGTACTGACTGTTCTTATTACACACATACACACGCACACACACACAGTTTATGAAATTGAGCAGATAGAATTTTACCTTTGTGTTTTCAGTCAAACTAGTTCTTATATTAGCCATGCAAATTTAAACATTATGACTGAGATGTTATTTCTCTTATGTGTAAAGTTGGCATAATTAAAACTTCTCTAACTATATTAAAGTAATAGTTGAGGATTCATTGATCTCACATATAAAAACAAGGATATACACTGTAAAATTCCAGATGTATATCTTTAGTTTCAGTACTAATGAGCTTTTGGCATTTTTTTAATTGAACTTCTCTTGCCAAGAGGGATAGAATTTTACTTGAATACATCTCTCAGGTTTCAAAGGCAAAGGTTTCTTTGGGAATGATTTTTCTACAAATGCACTATGTCATTTTTTCCTGAAATCCAGCTCTTAATTCTCAAAGTTCGGCTAAAACCAACTTAATGTATGAAATCTCCCACTACTTCTTCTTAAACTGATGACAGGTTTATGAAAATATAGCTAAGGACTAAGATAATCTGTAATTTAACAATTTTAAGCATATACAGAGAAGGCATGGAGAAATTGAAGACCAAAAACAATGATATCCGAAAAATGACCTTGTTTTAGAGACTGCACTAATTTCTGTCAGTCAAGGAGGGAAGGCTCCAGATTTAAATCTCAGTGGACTATTGTTCAGAGAAATAATGGTACCAAGAGTACTCACCACAAAAGACAGATTTTCAAGGTTTTCCAGAACCGTGTCCATAGTTCCAGAAGACACACTCTTATAGAAGGCACGTGGATAAACTAGCAGAAGTGTGGGCGCTTAATTAAGAAACTACCAGTTTCAAATCTATTACTCTTCTTTTGAAGTTGTAGATGACATAACCTCCCTTAACATCATTAAGTTTATAAAATGGGAATAATGCCTACTTAACATGACATAATTAAATGGAGCAATACATGGTTAGACAACACACAGACACACACAGAGGATTATAATATTGATTCCATCTCTTCTCTGTGTACCCCAGAGTCCCAGAGTACTAGCTGGCATGTAAGGTACAATTCCAGGGGTGGAAGACAAAAGGGAAGGCACACATGAAGAACCAGAACAGAGACTAAGAGGCTTGTTACTAGGCCTTCTACTAAATTTTTATTTTATTTAACTTTGCAAGTATTTAGGTCTTATCTACTCATGATTATAAACTGAAGATGCTCTCTTTAAAACCATTTTTCCCAGTTCAGTTCTCAGCATTTTATCTTCCTTCCTTCCTCCCTCCCTCCCTGCCTTCCTCCCTCTCTCCCTCACCCCCTCTTCCTTCCTTCCTTCCTTTCTAAAGACAGATTTTCTTTGGGACCTACTACAATTGGTCAAACACTGCATCAAGTATTATTGGAAATTCAAAAGGAGAACTTTACTCTGTTCTCAAGCAGTTTTTATTCTCACTATAAAGACAAGAACAACACACATAAATTAATAGAAGATATAGAAAACAAAAACTCAGAACTTTAATCAGTTAATGAATTTTTGATGAATTTAATGAATTTCTAATACAGGCCAGTTGGTATCAAAATAGCCAAATATGTATGCTTTAGATGGGGTTGTAAATAGGTTGAACTCTTGAAATAGTGACTGGAAGTAAATAATGCTCAATTATTGATTGTTATTTGAATAAATTAATTATGTATAAAATCTTTTGGAAGACATTGTAGAGATTCATATCAGAAAGGCTCAAACATAAATTATATATTTTGGTCAATGATAAACCCTTCCCCCCAAAAAAACGTATACACACAAACACATATGGCACATTTATCATACAAATATTTTTTAAAAATTTTATTTATTTGCTTAGAGCACACGTGTGTACAAACAGGGAGGAAGGGCAGAGGGAGAAGGAGAGGCAGACTCCCCACCTGCCATGAGCCTGATCCCAGGACCTTGAGATCATGAACTGAGCAGATGCTTAACCAACTGAGTGACCCAAGCACACCCCATATAAAATTTTTAATATTTAAATGTCCAGTAATGATTACATCATCATGTATTAACCAAACACATTATTATTCACATGTTAACATGGTAATTATATGTTTGCAGCAACTGGGAAATACTATGTGATAAAAATTGCATCTCTTCTTTTTTCTTGAACTTGATACTCTATTTCTGCTTATACTGGAATTTTATCCTGTTGTATATTTTTATGTAATGGTCAGAAATTATTTAGGAGATCTGTAGGCATTAATCTAGGTAAAAAATTAAATCTATAATGTCACTTTTTTAGATGTTGTTTATATATCTATTTTTTCATTTATTTTATTTTTTTTAATATTTTATTTATTTAATTGACAGAGATCACAAGTAGGCAGAGAGGCAGGCAGAGAGAGAGGAGGAAGCAGGATCCCTGCTGAGCAGAGAGCCCGATGTGGGGCTCGATCCCAGGACCCTGGGATCATGACCCGAGCCGAAGGCAGAGGCTTAACCCACTGAGCCACCCAGGTGCCCCATCTTTTCATTTATTTTAAATACTTGTTCTGTACTTTATCTTAGGATATATAAATTATAGGTATTTCATATCAGTCAATACACAGGTTATATTTTTTCATCAGCCCTGCAGAAGATCCTAATGGGAGAGACTATATCCTATACATGATATAACAAAAACCACAGAGAATTTAAGTCTCTGAAGGTTCTTCAGGAGAGCTCAACCTTCTGTCTACAGCAAAACTATATTAAAGCATTTTTCCAACCTATACTTTTTCCTTTAACTCCCAATTTCATGCAAACACCCCAAATGTGGAATTTTGTTTGTGGTTAAAAATATGAGTTTGGGTAAGATAGACCTTTCAAATCAAGAAGGGGACAATGAATTCATTAACTGATTTGCATTCTAAAACATTAGATATTTTCTTTTAAAGATGCCTTTTAAAATGTTGTGATATAGTACGTTCAAGTGTTTATTAATAACGATGGAATGAATAATCCCTTACATTAACACAGTACTTTACAGATTACAGGGCACACTAACATCTTTGATTTCATTTAATTCTCTCAAACACCTTGTATAGGTGGCAGCATTAATTTAATTGCACTTACTCTATCTGGAAGAAATTGAAATTCAGCGAGGTTAAGCTAATGCCAAAACTTTCACAGAAACTGGAGGGGTTGACACTTAATTTTGAATTCTGAATTTCAGAAGAGTAACTCTTTTTTTTTTCTACTACAATAATATTTCCCAAACTGTGAACCTTTATCAAAGGCAAAAAAAAGATATGTGATCTATCATTATTTCCATATGGTTAAGATATGCATTCACATAAACTACTTAGCTTGCATAAAATTACAAAACCCAAAATTGTACATAAGATACTAAAACAATTAGAAAGATCTCTGTGTGTCCAACACAATTCAAAGTAAAAAGGTTTATAACTTGATGGAATAAATTATTGCTAAGAATGTGAAAATAGCATCAACAGCTAGGTATAAGGTTCTTTTTGGATTTGCCTAGCATGTGTTACTTTGGGGGCCATGTCAAGATTTAAGTACTTCTTGGGATCCCTGGGTCAGTTAAATTTATGCCTTTGGCTCAGATCCTGATCCCTGGGTCCTGGGATCAAGTCCCAAATCAGCCTCCCTGTTCAGTGGGGAGCCTGATTCTCCCTCTGCCTGCTGCTCTCTCTCTATCTAACAAATAAATAAATAAAATCTTAAAAAAAAAAAAAAAAGACTTAGTGCTTCTTGAAATTTCCTCTTTAGAATAATGAGGAAAACTTTATTTGATTCAGCTCACTGTGCACTGGTTCTGGCTTTACTTGTCATGACTATTACCTATTCATTAAGCTTACTGCTGCTCTTTGTTCATTAACCAAGTGGTACCATTGACATTAATGTGATCATAAATCCAAATGCAGTTTTAGGCACTGAATTCTGGAGATGGTACTCAGTT
The DNA here is from genome assembly GCF_009829155.1 of Mustela erminea. Lineage (NCBI taxonomy): Eukaryota > Metazoa > Chordata > Mammalia > Carnivora > Mustelidae > Mustela > Mustela erminea. Next base: position 39,682,432 of record NC_045632.1, on the reverse strand, counting down.
ACAAAGTGGTCATTTGCAGAACTCAAAATATGTCTGTATGTTTATCAATTGCAACCAAAGTGAGTAAAACACACTGATAGCATAAAAACAACTTCTAGCAAACCTGTGCACTCTGGAGAACATTTGCAAACCATTTGGAGCTTAACGGATATGTTTAGGAATGTTTTACAACACAGAATTTTCTTAGTATGAAAAAATATTAAGTATTTTCTTGTGTCAGTCATCATAATTTGTACCAACATTCTTGGAACACTTCCATGGAGTATGTATTATCTGCTTTTTCTTTTTTAAGATGTATTTATTTATCAGAAAGAGACAGTGCACACATGAGCTTGGGGGGAGGGGCAGAAGGAAAGGGACAGAGAGAATCTTTTTTTTTTTTTTTTAAAGATTTTATTTATTTATTTGACAGAGAAAGAAATCACAAGTAGGCAGAGAGGCAGGCAGAGAGAGAGGAGGAAGCAGGCTCCCTGCCAAGCAGAGAGTCCGATGCGGGGCTCGATCCCAGGACCCTGGAATCATGACCTGAGCGGAGGGCAGAGGCTTTAACCCACTGAGCCACCCAGGCACCCTGGGACAGAGAATCTTAAAGAGACTTCCCACTAAGCATGTAGCCTGACACATGGCTTGATCTCAGGACCCTAGGATCATGACCTGAGCCAAAATCAAGAGTCTGAGGCTTAACCAACTGAGCCACCCAGGCATCCTGTTATCTGAACTTTATTAGTAGATAGAGTGAGGATAGGAGATGATAACATGCTCAAGGTTACTGGAATGAAATAGATGCTGGAACTAGGCTGTTGACCCATATTTGTTTAAATACTGATCCGACTTTGTTTTACCCATGCTGCTCTGCAAGTAGGAACAATCTGTTTCATTAACCTAAAACAATCCCAATTTTAGCGAAGATCTAACAAAACATTCTTAATATGCAGGAAAAAGCAACAACAACAACAACAAAAAACAAACAACAAACAACTACTGATTTTATGCTAGTGTAGCCCTATCTGGGTAAACTATAGATTTTACATAGACCTCAAGACAGAGTAAGAGACAGGTTTCAGGTAAAATCAAGATTAGGTTTTATTAATGTTTAGGAACTATGTTTCTTTAAAATGAATAATGTCTTCATTTTGCTTGCTTAAATGTTTATTTCTATATTTAACGATATAGCTAATACAACATCTTGAAAATGATTTTTTTTTTTTTAAGTACACTGGGGCACCTGGGTGGCTCAGATGATTGAATGTCTGCCTTTGACTTATGTTGTGATCTCCCAGTACTGAGTGAGATGAAGCCCCACGTCTGGTTCCCAGCTTGGGGAGGAGTCTGCTTCTCCTCCTCCCTCTGCCTCTCCCACTGCTCATGCTCTCTCTCTCTCTCTCTTTCTGTCTCAAATAAATAAATAAAATCTAAAAAAAAAAAAAAAAAAAGTGCACCTTGTAAGTTTAGAAATCTATAGTCATTAACAACATAAAACTCCCAAATTCAATGTAATGACTATACCAATACATTTACAAGCTTAGGTAGATTGAAAGATGAATAGAAACACATGCAAAAGTACAGTGATTCCATGTATGACTGATAGTTTTCGGTCAAATCTTTAAAATAACATGAATTATGGGGCGCCTGGGTGGCTCAGTGGGTTAAGCCGCTGCCTTCGGCTCAGGTCATGATCTCAGTGTCCTGGGATCGAGTCCCGCATCAGGCTCTCTGCTCAGCAGGGAGCCTGCTTCCTCCTCTCTCTCTGCCTGCCTCTCTGCCTACTTGTGATCTCTCTCTGTCAAATAAATAAATAAAATCTTTAAAAAAAAATAAAATAACATGAATTATATATTTGCAAGGATTTAAGACTACCTAAGAAAATTCTTATACTTAATATTTGTGTTAACACAATAAGGAACCTGGGTCACTAAAATACAATAGAACTTTTTTGTGCATAATAAATTAAGTTTTCTGGGTAATTTTCACTTAAAGTCTTTCAATTACTGTAAACATTTCTGAATCACATTCCCTTTTGTTTAAGTAAAATGAATTTGCATATTTGTTTTTCTTCCATCACATGATAAATACATTACAGGGATTTTGTTTGGTTTTGGTGTTTTTGTTTGTTTGTTTGTTTGCTCACTTTGGTCTTATTCTTCTGATCTGGTCCTTTGCCCACATGGCTGATTTCTTCCTATTTTATGATTCAGTGTTGTCTCTTACTGATTAGATCTTGACATAAGGTCAGAAACACAAGAAAATATGGTACCCTCTGTTAACTTAGTATAGATGAATAGACATTTCTTTGTCCTTTCTCTAGCAATCAGATATTCTAGTCATTCCTGGAAAATTTTCATAAGCTAATCCTGTTAGCATTGTTCACACCCATGTCAACTTTCTTCCTCCAAACTGAGATGAGAAGGTGATTTGAAGGTTTATTTTATATTTTTTTCCTCAGGCTGTGTTGCAAATATATCTACCCTAAGTCTGTTTTAATGCTTATTTAATTTTCTAGTTCCCAACTTAGACTTCTTTTTGCTAATTATTTCAAAATAAATGCTGTGCTATTTTGTCTTAATGACATCACAGATCTTTTCATATAAATGGGAATTTGAGGTAGAAGTAACTTTGTGTCACTAAATTATGATTTTATAGATAGTAGGATGTTCAATTACTGGTCCAAAGATTGGAAATTCCACTAGTAATAATTTGTTAATGTATACATTTTCCCACTTGATTGTGACATTAATATAATCAGGTACTGTCCCTATGCTGCTGAAAACATGGTGTTTGAAGCGTACTTGGTATTCTGTAAATCTTATTTTGACAGGTATAAATGGTTATTTATTCTTCATTTATTCATTTGTTCAATCTATTCAATCAAAACTATTCATCAAAACTTTATTTCTGTTTTTTTTTAAAGATTTTATTTATTTATTTGAGTGAGAGAGAGCATGAGAGGGGAGAAGGTCAGAGGGAGCAGACTCCCCATAGAGTAGGGAGCCTGAGGCGGGACTCGATCCGAGGACTCTGGGATCATGACCTGAGCTGAAGGCAGTCGCTTAACCAACTGAGCCACCCAGGCGCCCTATATCTGTTTTTTTTAAAATTATTTTTAATGATTTTTCAATTGATAATTTAGTCTGAGCTGAGGTACTTCATTTCAAAACGCTATAGAGAAGATTCTCGTGTTTTGTTGTAATTCTGCAGTAAGAGTCCTGTTTTGTTTTGTTTTGTTTTGTTTTGTTTTGTTTTTAGCCAAAACCTGGTAGTAGCCTTTCCTGATTAACAGTATTTCTAACATTGAGTTATATTTCTAGCATCATATCAAGTTGGAGCTTTATCTTGTACAAGGGCCTTAAAAATATCTAAAACGATGTCAATTTATTATTTTCCATCTTTTTTCCAGGATGAAAATTCTTGAGTTTCTGATTTCCACTTCACTTGTAATTGTTATAATTTTAATATGTATGTGTTTTAACTTCATTATATTTTTATTAAATAGTAGTTCACAGAAATAGTTTCTACTAGGTGAAATCTGTTTAGTTGTCATGAAGAAGAATGAGGTTCTACCTGTAGTATCTTAAGAATCATATAATTTTCATGAATCCAATATTTGCTCTACCTTTTATTCTTTTCTGTAACAGTAGCAAGTTCTCTCTCTCCCCCCACATTGTCACCAATTATCTTCCTGAACCAGATGCACATACCTGCATTCTTATAATTTCTAATATATTATTTTTAAATAGAATGCAGGACTAACATGTATTCCATTATCCCTTCTCTCTCATCATCCCATTTGTCATATCTTACTTTGGTCATCCAGCCAAGACAATTTGGATTCAGGAATTCATCTTCTTATATGTCTGTTTAAGATCAAAAGGTTTTTTTTTTTTTTTTTAACAAATTTGCTTTAAAATGACTGCTTGATTAAATCATTTTTATATACTACTTAAGTCCAACTATGCCTAAAACATGAAAATTATTTCTAAAAGGTCAAAATTATAAGTATCATCTTATGTACTTACTCAAATGACAGGATTAGAACTTTCAAGTTGTGGATGGATGTCTGATACTTAGATTTACAAATCTCAGAATATAAAAGTGAAATCAGGAAATAATATACCAATAGATAGGATCAGAATCACACTGAACCACAAATGGATAGATCGTCATACTGAATATTCAACCATGGGCCCAAAGTATAATGAGAAGGAATTTAATTTCATTACTGACTAGTAACTCTTCCAGTATTCACTAAGTTATGAAGAAGAAAATAGGATAGAAGAAAATTAATGATGATCCAACATTATGTTGACATGTTTGTATGTATATTGATATCTCTATCTGTCTGTATCAAGTATTTTCAAAAGAGTGAGACAGTGAGAGCTGCAGACACAGATGAAAACAGAGAAAAAAAAGATTAAGATTTTGTCTCAATTTTTTTTCTCTTGTAGAGAAAAATTTTTCTCTTACTGATCTTGGTAGCATAGGAACAAAGTTTTAGAATGAGAAAACTCTCAGTGTTAATTTCATCTCTGTGTGCAATACCTCCATACCAATTGTCCAGGCTGTATAACTTTCTTTAAATAACATCTCTGAGACCCTTTTCCCTCTTAATTAAATTGAAAAAGAGGGCTTTGAAGACTAATGCTGTTAGAAGTATATATACTTTGTAAGGTGCCGTCAGTATAGTTTCTGAAACACTGTAATATTCTCTCCACTTCTTCTAGTGCTACTCTTTGTCTTTTTCACATCAGACAGTGATGGTCTTTTCTGAATGTTTATCTACTGTGTTGTTTCCTGAACCAAACTGGATATGGCATAATAATTAAATCATGTAATATATTTTAGTCTTAAAATAAGTTAACTTTCTAATCTAAGAAATGGTTACCTCACTGTGAATTACTTGAGACAGGCATCCCATAATCTCAGATGCCTTGGAAATCCCTGGGATATTATCCCTATTTTCTATCTGTCCCCTCCCTTTACTCAACATCAAGTAGAACTGATTCATTGAGTGTGGCCCTTATTTCAATCAATGCTATTAAAGTCTGAATAATATAAAATTTGGCATCATCAAAGCATTATAAGCCTAAAAATCCTGCACACCATGGGCAGACCCCCAGATCATCATTACTACCATTACTTCCACTGTTGCCTTGTAACTATCCATTGTGATCATATTACATTTCATCTTGTTTTAGATATAATGATAAATGAGACCTCTGGGCTTATTAAACTTGAATTAATTACCTTGACTCAACCTTTGGATTCACTTGACACTATAAATGGATATAGAAGGCTTTCAATAAATGATGACTGTTAATGGTATTAAGTTTCTTTAAATTCTATTATATCTCGAGAGAAATTTGATGATGCTTTACATTCATACCATTTCCAAAATAATTTTAGTCTGTATCCTGGATGCTAAGAAGAAGATGGGAATATAATGAAAAACAAGTCCCTGAATTCTTGACAGGAGGTATTCTCAAGCATACAAATCAGTGTGTAATTACTAAAATAAGTATGATGAAGTAAAAGTATGTTGTTCTGTGATAATACATAAAAGAATCAGTCATATAATGAGGATTTGGAAAGGTTCCCTTGAGAAAGGAACTTTTTTTTTTTTTTTAAGATTTTATTTATTTATTTGACAGGCAGAGATCACAAGTAGGCAGAGAGGCAGGCAGAGAGAGAGAGAAGAAAGCAGGCTCCCCACCAAGCAGAGAGCCCAATGCGGTACTCAATCCCAGGACCCTGAGATCATGACCCAAGCTGAAGGCAGAGGCTTAACCCACTGTGCCACCCAGGTGCCCCGAGAAAGCAACATTTTATCTGGCACCCAAAAGATGAGGAGGAGTTAACTAGACAAAAGTGGGTTGTCCTTTACAAAGAATTCTGTCAGAGAAAAAAATGTTGGATAAAGCTGTTCAGGCAAACAAGGTATCCTATGCATGGTATCAGAATTAAAGAGCAGGGACAAGTGGGTTGGTAGAAACTAGGATTTTCCAAGAGATAATGGAAGGATTAGCAGACCATATTAAGAAGTTGAGGATTACCTAAAGAGCAATGGGAAGATATTGAATAGGTTTGTACATGGAAATGGAAACCTGGGATTTGCATTTTGAATAGATAAGCAGTAGGAAAGTGGAGTGTGGTGGAAGAGTAGATATTCAGGGTGGTGAGTTAGATGTAGATATTCAGGAAATAATCCTAGGTTGGACTAAGATGGTGACAAATGGGAGAAATGGCAAAAGATTTTAGATCATCATGTATATTTCAAAGAACTAGAAACACTTCTTTGGGATAAAGATTACACCTGTGAACATAAAACAGCTGATCTCATGCACAAATGGAGCAACCTGGTGGTTAGTACACATTATGTGTGTGTGTATATGTGTGTATGCATATATACATAGATGCATATATAATATGTGTATCATATAATGTCATATAATATGCATATAATGCATACATGTATGTGTATTTGTGTGTGTGTGTGTGTGTATACACATATATATTCTGAATTGACCCTATACCTTGAAAATCCCTGGCAACCTTGATAATGATCTCAAAGTCTGCAGAACCTTAAACATGAAAATTTTGCAATGTGTTCAACACAAATAAGAAGGTAATACCATCAGTTGATTAATCAGGCACGCCACATGTCAAGTTCTGTCAAGAGCAGAAAAGAGTATCACTTCCTCCCTCACTGCTTAAATAAGCTTAATCTGGAATTTTAAAAGTACAAAGATAAGTTACCTTGACTAGAAATAATAATTGAATTGTTCCTATAAATGATTAAAGCAATGAGAAACAAGAGGGAAATGACTGTAGAATTCTGTAAGCGTGTTTAGATGAAATGGAAGTTTATTTTTTGCACCCCCCCAATTGATAACATTATACCCTCTGAAAGATTAATATATTGTTGCTAACATGTAACAATAGTTTGCTCTATGCCAGGCCCTGGAGTAATGTCTTTAGATGCATTATCTTAACTTAAATGTTCAAAACAATCCAGTGAGGTTATTTTTCAGACCTATTTTTTCATATGAAGAAAGAAATTAAATAATTTGCCTATGGTTAAAAAGTTTATAAATGATAAAACTAGGATTTAATAATATTAATAATATTGAATATTAATAAATGATAAAATTAGGATTTAATAACAATAAATTTAATAATATTAAAATTAAAATTTAAAAATAGTAAAAGTGTAAAAATAATATTTTCACACTTATACAATTCTGTTATCTACTATATGGCTCAGGAGTTCTTGACAACTATCCATATGGAAGTGAGCAATTTCCAAGGAGGGATGCGAACTATATATTTGTGGTATTCATTCATTCAACACGAACTATTTTTACCATGCTATTTTCTGGGAATTTAGCAGCAAGTGTGATAAACACAAAGTCTGCCATGCTACAGCTTGTAGACAAGATGGAAAGACAGAAAATTTAATAAGGATTAATAATAAAATATGATAAAAATTACCAAAACAAAAAGACAATGTACCCTAGAAATTTATAGCTGATTCAACTATCCTAGATATTTTAGGAGAAATAAAAAAGAAACATACATACAGACACTAAATGGATAACTAGGTATCAAGTAAAGATGAGGTAGGCAGAAAAGAGTTTGCACAGCCTTTAAGGTGAAAGTGAATACGTTATGTTTTAGGGGCAAAAAAGTGAGTGCATTGTGTCTAGGGAGTCAGTGAGAGAGAAAATAAAAAGTGATTCGGTCAGTAAACTAATTCACTGTAAAAGACAATGTAAGTCATGTTAAGAATAGACAGTATCCCAGAATAGGGGGAAGCTATGGAAGAGGGAATAATAAGAAATATAAGACTCAAATTGAGTGTAGTATGCCCAATGAATGGCTTCAAGGAGCATAGAGACTGGAACAAGCTAATCAGTTGTGTGATTGTTATTGACAAAAGTATAGTGATCTGAGCCATGGATTGATAATTAGGCTGGAGATAAAGAGCATTTGAAAGGTATTTAGCAGGAGAGATGAATGGTTTTATGGTGCAGTAAATGTGGGCTAAGGGAAAGATGGGCAGATCTCTGCATTGTGTAAATCACTAGATGGTGGAGCTGTGCACTAGGATGAAAAATGACAAGTATGAAGAAAATGATTACTAATTTATTTTTGGATAAATTTAAAGTAATGGAAGTATGTCCAATGTCATATAGCTCCAAAAGGCATTGAACAAATTAAGTCTGGTGTTTCTGTCCTACCAGGAATGGGAGATGCTAATGAAACAGGTCACAAATCATGACTGGGACCAGGATTATTCAAGTTAACTAAATATCTTAAAATCAAGCAGGCTTACAGTTTCTGGTTTCCCTTAAAGAAAACAGATGACAAGGAAGTTAGCTTTCTGGAGAAAGTATAGGGCAGTTTAGTTAAAAAGAACTTTAGTTAAAAAGAAGCATGTTACAAGATAGGAAGGGGAAATAGTAGCAAATCTGACAGATACCTAGTCTAGTTTTCTACCTAGAAAAAAACCAACTATGCTAAAAGGTCAAGTTTGGGAACCCAAGACGGTTTGACCAGAGAGAATGCTCGGTAAACAGTTTAGTAGGAATCTGAATAATGTTCGTTTGAACACTACATTTCAAATTTGGAGGAGAAGCAGACTAATCTTTGGATGGGGAACATACTAGTCCTTTGAGTATGAACAGAATTATAAGACATACTTATTCCATGTATGAGTTAATATTTTGTAGATTAGGGAAGAAGTAAGGCTTCAGGTTGAGAGCTCAGTGAATTTAGATTTGAGAAGGTTAGATATGGCAGAGATGAGGTTTTTATCCAGGAACTTGCCTTTGTGTGGTTATTGTATGCTAGTCACATTGATAGTATCATTTAATATTTACAGATGAGAAAGTTGATGCCCTAAGAGATCAAGTAACTAGGCCTAAATTATACTATTCATAAGGTACAGACCCAGTATTTGGGGTTAGGTGGAGAATGGGATACAATACTGGCAATGGTTAAAGTCTGACTTCTAGGACAAATCAGGAAACAAGATTTGCTTGGAAAGATCCTCCTCCCTCACCCAGGTAGACTTCTTTGAAAACTTACACTATGTTTCCTATACCTACATATCTTTCCATATTCAAGAAGAACTCCTCAAAACCTGATATATAAACTACTTATTTTCAAATCATGTTTTGAGCCTCATTCCATGGTATTTTGTCAAGGTTTGTCCTTTATATCTTCATCTAGGTTAGGGTATTAACAATAATAGCAGGAAAAAAAAAAAGTATTCTTCTAGACTAAAAAAAAAATTAAAAAATAAAGTAGGAATTCTAACTAAAATAATGAAGACTGATATTTTCGGAGATAATTTTATCTGTCAGAGTTCTAGACAGACCTTGTATTTTACTATTTGACAGATGAAGATACTGAAGTTCACAGAGGCAGTTTATTCTATTTATTTTTATAAATAAAATGTTCTTTTTACTTATACATATGATGGAAAAATAAGAAAATTTTACCGTTTGGAGGCTATATTTGGGGTGTTTCACCTAATAGGTCACTGAGTGACAGATCCTAACTCTATAAGGCAAGTGTAGCTAGAAGGAATTATGTAGCTGCTGGATAAAGATTTTATACTTGTTCATGGCTCACCAATTATCAGTGTGCAGTTCTGAATTATGTATTGTAATCTGAAATAGTATCAGTCACTATGGGGCAAAAGACCGTTTCAAGGAATCTTGCCTCCTACATCTTTCTTCCTTTGTCTTGGTAAATTTGGAAGCGAATGCATAAGTATAAGATGGAGGTAGCCCAGATACCTGAATAAACAGTTGAGAACGACAAGAGAACATATTCCCATTCTGGAGAAAAAGTGCTGTGCAATAGTGCAATTCAATGTGATACTCTTAAGTGACAGAAATTTGGGGATTCTTTGTTAGGCAAGGTCGTCTGTCCTATCTTGACATAAATGGCAGTTGCACTGCAACTCAACTTGAGTTATGTTAGAAAGCCACAGTAAGTAACAAGGCACAGAGACACACTATGTGCATGCAGACAGGAGAGACAGAGGAAAATTATAGCAACTTCAAGTAAGAGCCTCATTGTCACAGTTACAAAATGAGGCAGGAAAAATGGTAGATACCACACATTTGGGTTCTCTAAGAACCAACTCCTATGTGACTATTTTAATGCAATAAGTTTATTGGGGAATGCTCTCAGGATTACCATTACTGAAGAAGTAAATAAAGTAGGTTTGAACAAAGGGAGATGTTGCACTGTAAGGAAGTCCCAACATGTTTCTGCCATTTTAAGTAGGAAGGACCCTGAAGCTGGAATAGGTTTTCAGAGATTTTCAGAGATTTCAGAGATTTCAAGAGAATCAGAGACAGGGGGCCAGGTCTTTATACATTGATGGAGGGTACCCTCAGGAATGGGATGTGGCTTTTGGTCAAGGCAGCTCATTACAACATATCCCCAGAAGAGAATGAGATGAGATTTCTCAACCCATGGAACTCTATGTCTTCAGGTCCACTGCAGAGCAGAACATGGAATTAAACACAGTAGCTGTTAATTGTGAGATTAGGCTTCTCCTGTGGGCACTCTGAATAGCAAGGAAAGTTGAGATGTGAAAATACCTAATAAGTCTGAAATTTTTTGTTTGTGTATATGTGTGTTTATCTTTTTAAATATAAAAAATATGTTGTTGTATCTCCTTGAGCTTTTAATGATTTAATATTATGTTTGAGGACTTTCTTGTCCAAGATAGTCAATCATTTGGAAACCACATAGATTAATTCCATCATACAGTTAAACACGAGCTTCTACATGTGACTTTTTGGTGTATTAGGGAAAGTAGGCTCAGCATGTTTTCCTTAATGAAGCTTTCTCTTCAGTTCCTCATTCTAACTGCTGACACAGATCACTATCCCTCCCTTTTACCATCTCTTTAGAATAATAAATCTCTCTTTCTCTTTGAGAAAAGTATTAATATTTAATTGGAAAAACTCTTAAAATGTTAGGAAAATATTAAACCAAGCCCTGAATAATGCCCAGGAGAGTAGGCAGCTTGATTTGTGCAATGAAGTTTAGTTGTTCATTTGCATTTTTTTCTAATAACAGTGACCTACTAAGTGGATCTTTTTCATGTTCCTTTTTAGAAGTAAAGTTCTATTGAGTAAGAAAATAAGTCACAAAAGGGGATGTCAGTTTACATTTCTGCTCCAAAGTACTCTTTGAAACAGTGCTTATTTGAACACATTAAATTTGTTCCAAAAGTATTCAGGTCATGCATAATTAAATATGTAGCTTTTAGCAATTTTAGTTCTTCCAAGATATGTTATATACTATACAATTCGTACTTTTGAGTGAATATTACTGTTTCATGCTTCCAGATGTCTCTGTAATTTGCTATTCAAAGGTTAATGTGATGCAAGTATTGAAGGTCAAGATTTAGTGGAATTTTAAATGATAAAATGTATGTGTTTCAACACATTCAATTGTGAAATATTTTTGGCCAAAATGTATTCAGAGGGTGGTTCATGATTAAGGAGCTTTAAGGACTATTTTAACATATGAAATCCAACATATTTTATTGATGATTCTGAATTATTTATATTATCTAGGTTATAAGTGAGAGGAAAAACATAAGTTTGGACGTCAGTCAATGTGCGTGGACAGATTTTCTCCACATCCATACAGAGGTTATTCTCATGTTTCATCAGAGATTTTTGGTGTATATGGTGATTTTTTTTAACCTTTAAAAATCCTGGAATAGGATATGCAATACCAAAAGAACAACAACAACAACAACAGCAAACCTCCCTATAACAACAGAAAGACCAGTGAGAACAGTTCACACCTAAATAGTACATACTGTGTTCAGGCAATGTTTACAGTGTGTTCACACACTTGTATCTCTTTCCTCCTTGCAAAACAATAACTGATTTTCATTTTATCCTCATTTCACACATGAAAAATCTCAGGCACAGACAGCATCCATAAGTTGCCTCAGGTTGCATGCCTTGTAGAAGGCATTGTAGGGTTTTTAAGCTAGGCACATTGGTTTTAAAACCTGGTGTCATCAAAAATGTGATATACTACCTCTTAAAATATGGATTTATGTATTTTATATGCATGAATTTTATTTCTCACAAAGAATGATCTTCAGTTTAGGTCATCTGACTAATTTATGGCCCCCTGCCTCCCAAACACAGCATAGCAGCCTCATTGTTTTATGACCTTTCTTCTCTTACACAATTGTGGTAGTCACTAGAGTCCCATAAGAATCATAGAAAGCAGATTGGATATTAGAGATGAATTGGTGTGATGTGAGGTATTTCTGGCAGATAATTCCACATGATACTAGTAATTTGCTATTTTAATTTTTATGGTTTGAAGATAAGGAAACAATTTTTTAAAAGTACTTCCAAAAATGAACAGAGCCTTGATTCATGGCATCACAATAGATATAACTTTCTTGAGACACTGTCACTCTCAAGATGTTCTTTATTTCCTAATTTGGGACATCACAAATTTGCACTGAGATTTAACAAGAGAAGGGAAGAACACTCAGCAAGTGAAGACTTAGCAAGAGAAGAAGATAATATAAGGATGGGCCAAGTTCTGATATATGGATTACATTTATCTCTTTACCACTGTCAAATTACAGAACCTATACAAATGAAAACTCCTATGAAATCAAGTGGCTTGAAGCAAAGCTACCAATCATAACTTAAAAACAACAACAACAACAACAAAAAAAAAAACAAGCACATGTGCGTGGATATTTACTGGATATTCACAATATCCAGTAAAGGCAACCCCTATCTCACTAGCTCTTGACTTTCAAACACTGTTTGAGAATCAAATTGATTAGAGATCAGGGTGGCCTATGATTTGGAACTCATGACCACCAGCTCATGATCACTTGTTGAAGAAATATGTATCAGTACCAAATCCATTAGGGTTCACTGAACCTAAGTTATCCAAAGCAATCTATTCTCTCTGTAGTAGATGCTTATATAAGGGTTCAGATGTGTAAGATGTGTATCTTCTTACTTCAGAGCACTTTACCTTTCACCATTTGATCTATAATACTAGTTATTTGGATTCTTTTTATTTCTCTTTTAAATTTTTTTTTTTTTTTTTTTTTTGTTAAGGGGAACCTGGATAGCTCAGTCAGTTAAGTTCAGTTTAGCTCGGGTCAAGATCCCGGGGTTCTGGGATCAAGCTCCACATTAGGCTTCCTGCTCAGTGGGGAGTCTGCTTCTTCTTCTCCCTCTGCCTGCTGCTCTCCCTGCTCTCTCTCTCTCTCTCTCTGTCAACTGAATAGTAAATAAAATATTTTCAAATAAAATGATTTTTAAAATAATGTTCTACCCAGTGTAATACTAACTGAAACAACATTCTAAGTCATAATTCAGTAAATGTTTAATCGAAGGTTTGAAGGTTGCTTGTATCAGAACATACCTGAATTGTTACAGCTTCTCCCTATCCTCACCTCAAGTAATTTTTTTCCCTCTCATAGCCAGGTGGCTCTCGCACAGGCTTCTGGAAACAAGTTGATATATATTTACATACATAGGGAGAGAATGAGAAGGAGTCTATCTGGGAAAGTTGGAAAAGAGTTGTAAGGTAAGAACATACAAGGTGCACAGACTTTTTAGGGAGCCATATGGTAATTCTACATGGGCAGGAAGAGATGAGGGGGTTTGAATGGGTGGTGGAGAAAAGATAAAGGACACCTGTCTTGGTCCATAAATTGGACTTGCAGAAATACATCAACAGAAAGGGTTTCAAGGACATGTTTTTGTCTCATAAATGGAATTCCCTATTTACATTTTCTGAAGGGTCACATTAAATATTCAAACTATTATTTCACTCTTCCATAATGGCCAAGGAATGTGCTTATTTGGATGCATCACCTTAAGTCTCTGGAGCAGCAGGCTGATCATGTCCAGTTATTTACCTGGCTTATTTTTGAGCACTGGGGTCTTGGGGAACATAGTCAGCTAGAATTAGAATTCTATAAATAGAATTTATATCTATTTCAATATTTTTGTACCTGTGCTCCTAAAAAGTGTCCCAGAGGTTGTTTTTATCTTAATGAATGTTATTTTGGTGGGAAGGTAAAGATACAAAAGAAAGGAAGGAAAGAAAGGAAAGAGGGAGGGAGGTAGGGGGGAAAAAAGGAAGGAAGGGATGAATGCAGGCAGTCTTTTAGCAACTTTCCTTGATGCAAAATCTTTTCATATGTTCTTCAACATTACAGATCTGTAAGAAAAAAATAAAATATGCCACATTTCTCAAAGATAATTATTAATTATCACAGCACTCTGCATGTGTGTGTGTATACATGTGCATGTATGTGTGAGAGAAGTGTCAAACATGGCTAGCGAATGAGACATATTTGAGAAATTGAGTTTTACCACAGTTTAACTCAGGGTGTCCTAAATTAGCAAGCACTCTTTTGTGTGTGTGTGTGTGTGTGTGTGTGTTGTTTCTTTGTTTGTTTTGAGGAAGACTGAATTCACATCTCAGCTACAAACTATATTTGGTTAACAAAACAGTAAGCTTGAAAAGAGAAGAATGACTACAGGTAATTTATCATACAGTTTTGGTACCAGCAACTAGCAAAGTAATGTTGTGAAACCCTTAGCAAGTGTGGCTAACTGAAGTTGTTCTCTCATTGCCTGGATTATCTTCTTTAGTCCTTGAAGTCTAAAATATGCACAGATCCCCTGTGTGTTTCAAAGCCAATCTCCAAAGGAAATGAACATTTCATCTTTTTCTTTTTTTTTTAAATTATTTTTAACAGATAATGTATTGTTTCAGGGGTACAGGTCTGTGATTCATCAGTCTTATACAATACACAGTGCTCACCATAACACATTCCCTCTCCAGCGTCCGTCACCCAGCCACCCCATTCCCCCAGCCACCTCCCCTCCAGCAATCCTCAGTTTGTTTCCTGAGATTAAGAGTCTCTTATTGTTTGTCTCCCTTTCTGGTTTCATCAGGTTTCATGTTTTTTTTGTGTGTGTGTGTGTGTTTTCCTCTTCCCCTACGATTCTTGGTCTTGTTTTTTAAATTCCATGTATCAGAGAGATCATATGATAATTGTCCTTCTCTGATTGACTTATTTCACTTAGCATAATACCCTCTAGTTCCAACCATGTTTTTGCAAATGACAAGATTTCATTCTTTGATGGCTGCATAGTATTCCATTTTATATATACACCACATCTTCTTTACCCATTCAACTATTGATGGACATCTGGCCTCTTTCCATAGTTTGGCTATTGTGGACATTGCTGCTATAAACATTCGGGTTTAGTTGCCTCTTCAGATCATTGCATTCGTATCTTTGGGGTAAATACCCAGTAATGCAATTGATAGATCATAGGGTAAGTTGGTAAGGGTAAGTTGTTAAGTTCTTTATAGATTTTGGATACTAACGCTTTATCTGATATATCATTTTCAAATATCTTCTCCCATTCTTTTGGTTGTCTTTTGGTTGAGTATTTCCTTTGCTGTCCAAAAGCTTTTAATTTTTTCCTTCTTTATCCACCTGAATGTTGTTTTTTTTTAAAGATTTTATTTATTTATTTGACAGAGAGAGATCACAAGTAGGCATAGAGGCAGGCAGAGAGAGAGAGAGAGGAGGAAGCAGGCTCCCTGCTGAGCAGAGAGCCCGATGTGGGACTCAATCCCAGGACCCTGAGATCATGACCTGAGCCGAAGGCAGCGGCTTAACCCACTGAGCCACCCAGGCGCCCCCACCTGAATGTTTTTATGTTCCTGTATAGAAGAGTATCAGTTTTCTCCCTCATTTCTGAATTTTAGACCTTAAAAGCAAACATTGTGTCTACCACAGCTGATCTTTGGACCATGTAGGTTTCAACTGCACAGGCCCACTTATAGTCAGGTTTTTTTTTTCTTGATAGCTACAGTACAGGACTATAAATGTATTTTTACTTCGTTATTACTTCCTTCATAACATTTTACTCACTCTAGCTTATTGTACTTTAAAAATACAGTATATAATACATATGACATATAAGGTATAGTTTAACTAACTGTTTATGTTTTTGTTAAGATTTTGGTCAACAGTAAGCTCTTAGTAGTTAACTTTTTGGATAGTAAAAAATCATATGTGATTTTATATTGCACATGAGTTCATACCTCTAACTCTTAGCTTATTCAAGGGTCAAATTGTATTTCATTAGCTTTGGTTGCTTTTGTGTGAATTTACAAATATCTTCGCAATGATATCACATCTAGTGAAAACTGAGCCTTTGTTCTACTCTTCCCCTCCCTCCCCCCATCTAGGAACACCTCCCTTTCCTTGTTTTATAGAATGGAGACTGCTGTTCTCATCTTATTGTTATGGGAAGGAGTTTGTTCTAGATCTGCCCATTTGAAAGACTGGCATCCTGTTCTAGATTTTTATCAAAAGATAAGATCAGTTTCCTAGCAAGAGTACAATTTGGTAGAGTTTCCCTCATTGTATAATTATGGGCTGCATTCCGTTATACAGGGTCTCCTTTCAGTTAATTCAGGCATTTCTTAAAAGAACATGAAGCTATGTGTTGACTCATTAAATTAAATATCCGCAGTTATGTTAGTTATCAAATTTGGAGACTCCATATTTAAATGGTTTCTAAATTGATTGTGGCTAGAAAGGGTTGTGGTTGCAAAGGCCACATAAAATGCAATATAAATCCTTTGCATGCTTAAAAAAAAAATGTGAATGTGATACAAATAAAAGTTACAATAATTCAGGCAGCAAAGATTTATCAGTCCCAAAAAGTACTCTGCTTTTCACTTTCTCTCTCTCTGTCAAACCGGAAGATTTCTTCTTATGAAAATTATTGTCTTACTCACTTTTAATTTACTCTTATTGTAAAGAGATTTTGGTTCTCAGAAATTTGAAATCACGAGGGAAGCCGCCACTATACTTTTGAGCAGAGTTAAATAAGAACACAAAAGGTCTACTCTCAAAGAAAATATTAATCATCACTATAAACTCCTTGAACGGATGACTATGTCAATGAATGGATCCCTTTGAGGAAAATTTATCTAGCAGAATGTTTTAAGGAAATTTAAGTAAGCCTAAATACAGGCTGAACTGAAGACAAGAGATTTAAGACCCATAGAACCCAACAAGAAAAGGTAGAACTAAGTGAAGGAGTTGAAGAATAAGTTTAAGAACCTCAATTTGCATGTGAAAATTCCACCTCTGATGTTGCCAGTTAAGCTTCTACAAAACCAATATAATACTTAAACAACTATAAACTGAACAAAAATACCAAAACAACTGGAAGTACTTGAGAACAAAACAATACTGGCACATTTTAGAGGGCACTCAACACTTGGAATAGGAAGTAATTGGAGGAAGTTTCCTTTTTAAAATGAGATTTAGCCTGAGGGCAGACTGAAATTAGTTCTGCATGGAGAGGCTGACAAAAAATCACCTATCTGTCTGGCCTGAAATACCAGAGAACTCAAGTTTGAGCCAGTCGTAACAGCTGAAACTGGGAGAAGGGTATGGTTGAAAGGAGCAAGTCAGAGATGGGGGAACAAATTTAGTGAATAAACCAGTTCTACCAAGTATCTCTGGTTGATCTCTAAAGCCTGAATTGTGAGGATGATGCCAGGTAGCAGAGCTAAAGATTAAGGAACTGACCTAATGTTTGAAGTGACATCCAAGGGGGTTTGCCGTTCTAATTCTACCAAATAAATTACCTCCTAAATAAGTGAAGCAAATACACACAACATTCTTTGGAGAAATATAATAGGATCCAGGGTCTCCACAATATAACATCCACAAATACAAACCCTACACTGACAAAATTTTGTCCAAATGATTTTTGAAGCAAGAATTATCTCCAAATTAATCAAAGACTTAAGTTTAAGAGCTAAAACTTTAAGTCCCTTATGAGAAAACCTAAGTATATATCTTTGTGATGTGTATGTAATGATTTTTTACATAGTACATCATAAGTGCAAGCAATAAAAGAAGAAAATAGATAATTTGAATTTCACCAAATTAAAAACTTGGGTGCCTCAAAACACACTATTAAAATGTGAAAAGACAACCCACCTTTGTAAAGCTAAACATGGGCTTAGCATGTGATTCATACTCTTAGGTATTTATCCAAATGAGTTGAAAGTTATGTATATACAAAAACCTGAACATGAGTACTTAAAGAAACTTTATTCATAATTGCCAAAATTTGGAAGTAACCAAGATTTTTCAGTAGGTGAACAAATTTAGAACAAAAAACAAAAAACAAATTGTGGTACATCTGTATAACGGGCTATTTATTCGTAGATAAAAAGAAATGAGCTATTAAACCATGAAAAAACATGAAGGAAATTTAATACATATGGCTGAGTAAAAGAGTACAGACTGAAAAGGCTACACGCTACGTAATTCTAACTATATGACATTCTGAGAACAAAGAACAACAAAGATATGGAAATAGAAAAAAATAGCAGTTGCCAGTTGATCAGAGGTGAGAAAAGAGAAGGATAAACAGGTGGAGGAGAAGGGATGTTTAAATCAGTTATACTATTACATATGACACTGTAATAGTGGATATTTGGTATTATGCATTTGTTAAAACCCATAGAATTGAACAATACAAAATGAACCCTAAGGAAAACTATGTACCATCGGTAACAATGATGCTTCAATACTGGTTCATCAGTTGTAATAAATGTACTGTACTTATACTAGACATTAGTAGGGAAACTCTGTTCATTGGCAAAAGGAGCATATGAGAAGTCTGTACTTCCTGCTTACTTTTTCTCTCAACCTAAAATTGCTTTAAAAAAGAAATTATTTTTAAAGTAAGTGAATAGAAACAGGTATATCATTCTAACACTAAAAAGAAAAATGAAAGACAACCTGTCAAATTAGAGAAAATATTTTCAAATTGCAGATACAGTAATTTTATTCAGAATTTATAAATAATGCTTACTCACTTAACACTAAAAGGATAAATGACTCAAGAATTGGAAAAAATATCTGAATAAACATTTTTCATTCTTTTTTTTTTTTTAAGATTTTATTTATTGTTTTGACAGACAGAGATCCCAAGTAGGCAGAGAGGCAAGCAGAGAGAGAGAGGGAAGCAGGCTCCCCCCTGAGCAGAGAGCCTGATATGGGGCTCCATCCCAGGACCCTGAGATCATGACCTGAGCTGAAGGCAGAGGCTTTAACCCACTCAGCCACCCAGGCACCCCAAAAACATTTTTCTGAAGTAGATACACCAGTAGCAAACAACCACATGAAAAAATATTCAATATCATTAGACATTAGGAAAATGTAAATTAAAACCACAACAAGACAGTCCACAAATCCACTTGGATGGGATAGTTATAATTTTAAAAAAAATGATGGACAATAATAAGTTTTGCTGAGGATGTGGAAAAATTGAAACCCTCAAAAATGTCTGGAGGAAAAGTAAAACAATACACTCACTTCGGAAAATAGTTTGTTGATTTTTCAAAAGTTAAACATACAGTTACAATATGACCTGGAATATCCACTCCTGGGTATATTTCCAACAGAATTGAAAAAAAAAAAAAGATCCACACAAAAACTTGTACATGGATGTTCACAGGAGCATTATTTATAATATCCCAAAGTTAGAAACAACCCAAAATGATCAGTAGGTAAATAAAATATGATTTATCTGATATTGGAACACCATTCAGCTATAAAAAGGAAAAATATATATATATAGATGCATGCTATAATATTTGTATAAACCTTGAAAATAGTGTGCTAAGTGGAGGAAGCACAAAAGACTACATAGTATAGGATTCCACTCTTATGAAATGCCCACAATCAGCAAACTTTTAAAGCCAGAAATTAGATTAGTGGTTGCTAATGATATGAAGGAACTAAAAATGAGGAGTGATTGCTAATTCCTACAGGATTTCTTTTTAGAGCATTGAAAATATTCTGAAATTAAACAGTGGTAATGATTTAAAAAAATGCTTTTTTTTTAAAAAACATTGCTTTACTCTTAAAAAAGAATGAAGTATATGGTATGCCTTATAACTCAATTAAAAAATGAAAACACAAGCTAATTTAACATTCAAAAGATTCAACCAAATTCACTATAATAATAGAATAAATGGAGAAAAGCATATGATTATTTCAATAGACACAGAAAAATCACTTTAAAAAACATCCATTTAAGATAAAACTAATAAGTGATTAAAGAAAATCTGAGCAATTATGGAATTGAAGAAAACACTCTCAATTTGATAAGGAACATCTACAATAATTTTGGAAATACATCATATTTAATGATTAAATATAAAATGCTTTTCTGACAAAATTAGGAAAAACTCGGGGTGCCTACTATTCTACTTCTGTTAAGCATTTAGAATATGATGGCCTTAGTGATTGAAATAAAGCATGAGATTGAATTGAATGAAACAAAAGATGTAAAATGAAAATGTAAAACTGTTTCTATTTGCTTTTGACATGATTGTTTAACAGAATATATTAAAACATTGACAAAAATATTAGAATTCACAATTATATTTAGCAAAATTTTGTTACAGTTTAATGTATATAATTAATACATGTTGTATTCTGTCAGCAATCAGAAAATAAGCTCAAAAATAAGCATTTCTACTTAAAGTATTATAAAATTTAGGAATAAATTGAAGGCACATATGAAGGTCTCTAGATTATTCAAAAGGGAAGAAAGGAAGGAAGGAAGGGACAGAGGGAAGAAGGGAAAGACAAAATCAAGGCTGAGTGAAAATAAGAAAAACAAAGTGAATGAAGAGATATTATACCATGGTTATGTTTTGGGAAACTCAATATTGCCTACATGTCACTTCTTCCAAATTGATGTTTATATTCAGTGACATTCTCTTTATGATCCCACAGGCTTTTTAAGAGTCCCATTTTTGTATAAATTTACAAACTTAAAGAGGAGGAACAAAGTTAGAGAAATTGAATTACATGATTTTAAGATTTAATGTAAAGCAAATTTAATCTGAGAACTATGTTAGCATAAGAATCAATAAATAGTGAAAGCATAATGAAAAAATAATCCAGATATAGTTCCATCCTTATACTATTATTTGAATTTTCACTCAAGAGTCCAAAGTAATCCACTGAGTTAAATATAGATCCTTTCTGTAAGTGGTGCTGAATCAAGTATATGTTCAGATGGGGGAAAAACAAAAGGAAAGAAGGAACGTTGGGACAAATTTTGACCTCACCCTCACTTTATGCAGAAACTTAATTTGAAATAGATAACAGATCTCAACTTAATAAATAAAGCCATAAAGCTTTTGAAGAAAATATGGGAGCACACGTCCATGGATTCTATTAGTCAAAAGTTTCTTCCAAAGGACACAGAAACTAATTACCATGAAGGAAAATAAAAAGATAAGTCAGGTTTCATCATAAAGTAAATATATGCTCCTTAAAGTAACATGAAGAAAGTTAATAGGTAAGTCACAGGTGAGAAATATTAACAATTTATAATTTCAGAAAGGGAAAAAGGACTGGTATCCAAACAATATAAATAACTCTGATTTGGTAATAAAAAGACAATTGAATAAGAAACTGAGCAAAGATTTGAGCAATCGCAGAAAAAAGAAGATATATAAATGGCTAATAAGCACACTTGAAAATACTTAGTAGCATTACTTATCAGAAAGTGCAAATTAACATCATAATAAGATAGAACTATACACCTACTA
This sequence comes from Mustela erminea, assembly GCF_009829155.1. NCBI lineage: Eukaryota > Metazoa > Chordata > Mammalia > Carnivora > Mustelidae > Mustela > Mustela erminea. The sequence continues at coordinate 39,660,709 of NC_045632.1, read as the reverse complement.
AAAGAGCTAACATTAAAATGACTTTTCACTACCATGAATTGCCGGGAATGTGGTATGGCTATAACTCTCATACATTGTTGGTGGGAATCTTCAGTTGCACACTACTTTGGAAGATTGCCTGGAAATTTCCCAATATTAAACCATAACCTCATTAAGCAAAAGCAATTCTAAGGTATTCACCGAAGAGAAATTAAAAATTGATTTACAAAAAGAGTTATCCAAAAATGTCTATAACAGTTTTATCCATTTTAGGCCCAAGTAAAATACTACCCAGGTATCCATCAACAACACACTTTTTTTTAAAAAAATAAAAGGTGATATAGTCATACAATGAAATACTGTCATTGATCAAGGGGAACACACCACTGATACACAAACTGCATAAATGAATCTTAAAACATTATATGAACTGAAAACAGACTTACACAGAGAGTATATAAAGCATGACTCTATATGAAGTTCTTCATCAAACAGAAATAAATCTATGATGGAAAGAACATCAGAATGTTAGCTATTACTGGAGGGATTGAGAGATTTTATTTATTTTTTTGAGTGACAATAATGTTCTATAATCTGCTACATGTGTGGGTACTTGTCAAGGTCAGCAAATATTCACCTAAATTTTTCAATTTTGTAAAGTTTATCTCAAAAGAAAAAAATACTGTAAATATCATACCAGTTAATAATATGAATACTGAAGTATTTAACTGCATTATTATAATAATTTACTTTAAAATGCATACAAAAAGTAAAGAAAAAAGATAATTTGATAAAGTAATCTATATATGGGTAGATACGTGTTAGTAGAAGTACAGTAAAATGGTAATTATAGAATTTGGCTGATGGGTATATATATATATATATGTTTCCTGTAAAATAATTTCAACCTTTTTATATGTTTGAAAATTTCCATTGTATATATTTATATACATATATATTTATGTATATGTATATATATGTTTATATATTATATATATGTAATCTCTGTCGGGGGTTAATGGTATACTTTACTCTTAAAATAATTTCAACAGGAATGATTTATGGTATTCATTTATGCTAGCTTTTTAAAATGCCTTTTTTCTTAGGAGAATATTTAAAATTTTGTGCTAATTTCCACTGTTTTTTCTTATTGGAAACAAACTTTATTGGAGTGTGCACATAAACCCAGCACACTATTATTTGCCTTTAATTTGGCAGGAAACAACCTACTTTGTTTTCTAAACCATGAAACCAAATCCATTAAGTATCCTAAAAAAATATGAACCTAACTTTGCATGATGCTATTTGGTTGAGACACCTCTAATAACCAAAACAGTATCAGAGAGGTACAGAACTTTAGAAATCAAAAAGATAATACAAATAGAAATTACCATTGGTAATAATCAAATTCAAATTTACTTGCTAAGTTGAATTAAGGTTTGGATAGAGACTCCTCTGTCTTTTCCGTTTCTTTATCCCCACTGTGGCTTCTGAAGTACTCACCATAATTATTGAGGACTCTATACAGCACATATGGATATTAAAGGACCTAGGTTTATTTCCTTGTATTTTAAACAGAATATCAAGGCTCAGAGAGCTAAAATGACTTACCAAGTTTACAAAATACAGTTTTCTAATTGCCAGTTGAACTTTCAATTAAAATAATAACTCAGGCTAATATGGTAACATAAAAACATTTGCGTATGTGATTAAATTTTCACTTATTTCTTGCAATTATTGATAGACTAGAAAATGTACATTAGCTTTTTTCTTTTGTTTCCCAAACAGCTCATTAATTTTGAACAAATTAATGTAGAATTTATTAAACCAAATGAAAACAAAAATGTCTCCTTTCCAGTGTTGTACCTGTGAAACACAGCCTCTGATGAATGTGCTTAGATGATGTGCTTATTCACCAGTGTGATTTTTAATAATACTATTTTTAAAGACATTATTTCTTAATGCCTAACTTTGGTCTTTGTATGTATTATCCACTTGAGGGTTATTACTATGAAAAAGGAATGATCTCAAACATATCTATCAAAGGTGCACTCAACTATTTTTTAAATAAGAATTGCATATATTTAAGATGTACAACATGGTGATTTGATATTCATATATGTAGTGAAGTGATTATAGTGAAGCTAATTAACATACCATTTCCTTATAGCATTACCATTTTTTTGTGTAATGAGTGAAAGCACCTGAAATCTAGTCTCTTAGCAGATTTCTGCTATTCAGTAAGAATTATCAATTGCAGTCATCATGCTGCACAGTATATCTTTAGGCTTATCCTAGTAACTGCATCTTTGTCCCTTTGACCAACATCTCCATGTTCCCTCACCTCCCAGCCACTCACAACCACCATTCTAATTTCTGTTTTTATGTATTTGAATTTTTCTTAGATTACACATATAAGTAAGATAATGCATGACTTTTTCTTTTGGTATCTGACTTATTTCACTTAAGATAATATCCTCCACGTTAATTCATGTTGTTACAAACATTATATATATATATATATATATATATATGTGTGTGTTACATTATATATATATATGTTACAAATATTGTATATATATGTGTGTGTGTATATATATATATATATATATATATATATATATATATAGTTTCTTATTCTATTAATCCAGTGATAGGTTGTTGCCATATCTTAACTATTGTGAATATTGCTGCAATAAACTTTGGAGTTCAGATGACCTCTTTGGAATACTGATTTCATTTCTCTAGGGTTTACACATAGAAGAGGGATTCCTGGATTATATGTTAACTTTATATTTAGTTTTTTGAGCAAACTCCCTACTGTAATGGTAGGTAATGGTACCAATTTGCATTCACCAATTTATATCCAGTGTACTAGGGTTCTCTTTTTTCCATGTCTTTGCCAAAACCTACTTCATTCGTTCATTCATTCAGTCAGTCATTTATATTTTTTGATGATGATGATGATGATGATGATGATAGCCATCCTAACAGGTGTGAGACAATACCATATTTTAGTTTGGATTTATTTTTCTCTGTGGATTAGTGATGTTGAGTATCTTTGTATATATCTGTTATTCATTTGTATGTCATTTTTGGAATTATGTGTTAAGGCCCTTTGCCCCATATTATAATCAGGTTGGTTGTTTGTTTTCTATTGAGTTGTATGAGTTCTTTGTATATTTTGGATATTAAACTTTTATCAGATATATGGCTTACAAATATTTTCTCCCAATTCATAGATTATTTTTTCATATTGTTGATGGTTTCTTTTACTGTGGAGAAGATTTTAATTTGATGTAGTCTCACTTGTTTATTTCTGGTTTTGTTGCCTGATCTTTCAGTGTCCCATCCAAAGAAATCATTGCCAAGGCTAATGTGAATACGCTTCCTCCCTATGTTTTCTTCTGGGAGTTTTATGGCTTCAGATCTTACCATTAAGTCTTTAATCCATTTTAATTTGATATGGTGTAAAATACGGGGCTCACTCAACTTCTGTTTTTCCTCAAATTATGAATGACTGCTAATATATAAAAGTGCTAGCCTTTAGTGAACTATTTAAAGTTTAACCATTACCACTATCTAATTTGCACAAACACTTGAAACTTCAGCTATCAAATGAAGACATAGGAACATAGGGCTAATTTACAAACCCTGAAAACATACTATATAAGTAAAAACCCATTTCTTCCTAAATGGACAAATTATCTGCCTTTGTCCTTCTGAATTAGGAAGAATGTTGGCAAATACACATAATGAAGCATTTTTCGGTTCTTCTGTTCTCTTACTATAATTATTTGAGTTTCCTCTTTGAAATGTGAAAGGATTGAACATAAATCATTTTTATCAGTCTCTAAATTTCTCTTTTTTGTGCTTAGAAAAACACAAATCCTTGCTATTCCTGTATAGTCACCATGTATTTTAAGAAAGTGTCCCAAGAGTGAACTTTTAAAAATACAGAGCTCTTTGTGGTTTTAAACAAGTGCTTTTGAATTTCGACATATATCCCAAACCTCAGGAGGGTTTGTTAAAACACAGATTCCTGGGTGTCATCCCCCAGAACTTCTGATTCATAGGTCTGGAGTAGAAGCCGAAGATTACATTTGTAACAAGTTCCCAGGGGATGTTAATGACAAGGGACTGCTGTTTAAGAACTATGTTTTCCATAAATCTCTCTCTTAAGTCACATCAAGACATTATATTTTCTTGAACAGAATTTAAAAAGATTATCCAAGTTCAAGATTATAGAAAACTCTTTCTTCTGTGTTGAATTACACTAACATAAACGTTAGAGCATAGTGTTTCCAGGATAGGAATTTAAAAGTTTGTTTCCATATCTTAACTATTGTAAATAATACTGCAGCTATGAATATTTTATTTGGTAGTGCATTTATAAATATTTTATTTGATATTTGAATTCATACACATTTGGTAACACTGTGATCTAATAATTTCCATGGTAATTTTTTCCTAATTTTTAAAACACGATTTTAAAGAATCTGCAGGTGAGATTTTCCCCCCTTTCTTCCTTCCTTCTTTCCTCTGTCTTCTTTCCTAATCCTGCTTTTTTCTGTTTCTCTCTTCTTTATTCCTTCTTTGCCACAAAATGTTTAAATATTTTTCAAATAAAGCTGAATCTGATTTTCAGTATAGTACAGGAGTGTAGCTTTTGGTGGCTAGGGAGTGGCTATCATAACAATGTGCGTTCATGCCCTCACTTGGGAAATTTAACATTTTAACAATACATATCAATAGGAAAAGTAGTAAGGAACTAAATCAGATATATACGCAATGGAAACATGTCATACTTCTTTTGCCCAGCAATGGTGAAAACATCATAAACTGCTTGAGAGTAGATTTTTTTTAAGTGTAAGCTTATCTGAAGTCTTCCTTGTCATTTTACTCTGCTTGTAACTTGATGGTAGGACAGCAGACACGTGAGGAGGTGAGAAAAATAGAGATGTAGCTCTCCCATTCACTTCAACTGTACACTGTCAATACTTTGAGTTTACTTCCTTTGGAGCTGTGAGAGGAGGGGCTTGTGAAGTTTGGCAAGCGGTTTAATTTTTGTTTGTTACCTTATTGTGAAGTTTTCAAGAAATCATTTATAGCTTAAGTCTTTTTTTCCTTTCCCTTTAGAAAAGTCCTGGAATAATATATATTTTTTTAAATCTTGATATTGTTTTACTAATATGCCACACTTTCTTACGACTCCAAATGTTGCTTTTATCATCTGCCAAAAGGGTAAGAAATAGATTAAATACTCTACCAGTGCCTTGCATAAAAGATTTTGTGATACCTTCATCCTTTAGTGTGATGATGGTATAAATAAGATAGTGGGAGCCCATTTAGGTAAATATGTTGAGGACGCCACTGAACATATCTGCATATATTTCTTCCAGTTATGTGTGTGCTTCCTTCACATGTGTGCTTGTTTGGCAGTTCCTTGATTTTATGATGGCTAACAAATGCATGCTTGTGATTTTTTTTTCTCTCAAAAGTTATGTACTTTTGTGCTTTTCCCCCTAAACATCATAGATAGAAGTCTTACTGCTCCTGAAAAGTGATTGAAGTAATGGAGAGTACAACTTTTGAATTCTGACACAGTATGTTCTCATTTGGCAGAGATCCTGCATTCTTGGTTCTCTTTAATTCAATCCAGCCATGGCTCTACTGCTTTTAATTCAACTATGTTTTTATGTTCTCTGTTGAAAATCCACAATTAAAAAAACATGCACATACTGGAACTAAGATACTTAATGTGGTATGTGCAAACAATTCACAAATGTGACCATTGGTATTTAGTTAGGATTATTTCATAGATGTTCCTGATATTTTTTAGAATATGTTCTTATTAGCATTTGGTTGTTGCATGTTGGGGCCCTGATTTATTTTCCTTATTGTTCTCTGCTATTTAAAAATTAGAGTCACTTTCTTCTGCTTCCAACTTTATAAATCCCTGATGAGGTCAGTGCTTTCTAAAGTAGAAGGCAATTTTATCCACTTTAAATGAACAATTAGCATAAATTCATCTTTCTTGCATAGGATGAATTCTCCATTTAGAGCACCATGGTTTATTTTAACATCTTCTGTACACTTCAATAGCTTGAAGAATTCTGCATGCTATTATCCCAAAATGATTCTTGGCTTTCAAATTGCTGATCTTAATAAGATGGGCTTTCTTCATCTCCTGTATTACCATATCATACCTAATGAAATCAGGTTCAACCAATCAAATTCCTGGATGACTGACCTTTATTAACTAGTAATTCAGAAACATGATTTCAGAAGGCTCTATATTATAATAATAATTTAAAAAAAGTAAAATTGCTTCTCATTGGCCAAGGAAGAAAAGTTCTCTTGAGGCCAGGAAAATTAAGCCTCAAAATACGATAGAATGATAGAGAAACAATGTGTACTCTTCCAGAAGATGACATTAATTCAGCTACTTTAATTATGTGGCTTTATGTCTATTGTATCTACTTTATTATCCTTGGGCAATGCTGATGTAGGTTTGACAAATATGATGTAATACCTGTTTTATTGATTTTATTAAGTCTTTTGTAAGGAAATGTGTTTTTCTCTAATGGTGTTTCTTTCAAGAAACAATATACCATGCAATCATTCTTTCCTTAAGCATTTTAGACTTTATAATGTATAAGTCACTATGTGAGAATATAGAGAATGCATCCAAGCCTTTTATTAGTCACCCCTTTGTGAGGGACGGATCTTGGCACTGTAGGTACAGAGACCAGACACCAGGTTTATGCTCTCAAGGATATGCACTCCAGGATGAGAAATAAATTGCCGTATTGTGCTTTAAATGGTAATGCAGAAGTAATCATTGTTTGCAATGGGGACTAATTCTCAATCTCAGTGTGCTTTCATCTCTTCTTGTTCCCAGTTATTACAGCACTGTTGTATACCTTGTTCTTCATTCCCATTCATATTCTGAGGTGGATCGTTTTTAAGATCTAAGCTTTCCTAGTTGTAGTCAGTTAAAAGTACAGAATATTTTGGTTGGTTTGTTTTAGAGTTTTTTTGTAAACTGTCATAGAGATAAAGGTCTGAAAGAACTAAAACAGCAAATGTGGAAAAATTATAAGGTTTTGTAACTTTTACATTATTTATAGTCTTGGGTATTTATCAGAAACGAGGAATATAAATATTACACTTTCCTGGAGTTAAGGTCAATCTTTAGGAGACAGAAAATATCATTATAGATAAATATGGTGTATCAGAATTGTAGCAAAAAAAAAAAAATAGTTCACTTTTAAACAGATGTGACAGGAAATTCTTTTTCCAGGAAGAGGAAAGTAATACACATTTTCCTATTCCTCTTGTTAAGTGTAACTAATAATTCAGAATATTATATACAAAATAAGCATAAGAATCTTCCAAAAAAAAAAATGAAAGAAGACACACTAGCTACAGACCTTTGGACTCAAAACACTGTATTGATAAGTTCCTTTTGTTTTCTTTTTGTCTCATATATGCTAGACATGGAACAGAAGAAGGCAGCAAAGCAAACAAACAAAAAATGCCAACAGGAGTAGATTTTTTAAAAGCCTGCTTGCTTTTCTAGCCAAAAACTGGCAATAGCATAACTTAGCAAAACAAACAATAGTGGAAAAGCTTTCAGGCAAAAATTTGAGTGAACACCACAGGGGAAAAACAAACAAACAAACAAACAACTGTGTCCCTGTCCCTATTCACATCAGAAGATTTTGGGTGGGCAACTTCAATTTCACCCTCACAAGACTGTAAGGAGATGCCATAACCCCCAAGCCAGAATGGTATAGGAAAAACCATGTAGGCAGTTGAAACTTTTTTCTCCTCCTAGTTATAAGAAAGCCCATAACCACTCACCACTGTACTTCCTCTGACAGACTCCTGTGGTGAATAGATGTGGTCTTCCTTAGCACAAGATACAGATGAAGTTCCTGCTGCCCACATGGCTTCCCAAACACAACTCCAGGTGTTAGGGTCAAGGTGCCTCACTACAGCCTGGCAAGAGTAGTGGTCTAGGGTCCTACAACTTTCACTACTGCCCCACAGTCAAGGCAAGCACGATCCCCTTCACTACTACTGGTATCAGCGGTGATACTACGGGGAAGACTAAAGGCACGTGGGTGGAGTGTGGACTTGGAGGGACAAACAGTGTCAAATCTTGACCCTTTCATTATGGGGATACATTTGCTCCATTATCCAGGGGGGCTTGGGTGGCTCAGTCGTTAAGCATCTGCCTTCAGGCCAGGTAATGATCTCAGGGTCCTGGGATTGAACCCCATGTCAGGCTCCCTGCTCTGTAGGAAGCCTGCTTCTCCCTCTCCCACTCCCCATGCTTGTGTTCCCTCTCTTGCTTTCTCTCTCTGTCAAATAAATAAATTTTTTTTAAATGTTAAAATAAATAAATAAATAAAACTGTTATACAGATTCATTCGTATCCTCATAATAATGTGCAGCTTTTAGCTGCGGGTAGTAAGACTCAATGTTCTTGCCAAAAAATGGGAAATAGTAGAACCAATATCTAGCCTTGTTATGAAAATCAGATGAGAAAACAAAATGAAAACACTTAAAATATCACCTGGAATAATGCAAGTACTCAATTATTTTTCTTTTCTTATAACCTGTTTCCTTGAATTTCTTCTCTTGTCTCTTGCTTACTCATAATTCAGACAGTGGAAATTAAACCATTTATTTAACAGAACCTCATAAATGTAAGAAGGAGAGAGTATAAAAAATGGTCAAGGAAGGCAGAAGTCACACTAAAGTGCTAAAGAATAAAAGGAATTATAATAGTTATGATGGGAAGTATGGTTAACTATCTAAGTTTGCAATGATAGGAACCAAGAAAACATTATTTATGACCTACCAGGAAGCAGTTTAATCAGATGTTATATGAGATTATGTAAGAATCAATGAGACTTATTACTTCTAAACAAATAAACAACTTAATGTCTGTATCTTTTTTATGTAATTAGTGAGGGGGAGGGGGAGAAGAAAGAGAAGGGTTTATATGAAAAGGCAAGTGTAATAATGTTGGTTTATCCTTAGAACCCATTACTGATAGTAGGTTGTTGTTGTTGTTGTTGTTGTTGTTTTTAAGATTTTATTTATTTATTTGACAGAGAGAGACACAGTGAGAGAGAGAACACAAGCGGGGGGTGGTGGGGAGAGGGAGAGAGAGAAGCAGGCTTCCTGTTGAGCCAGGGAGCCTGATGCTGGGATCATGACCTGAGCAGAAGGCAGACGCTTAAGGACTGAGCCACACAGGTGCCCCAGTAGAATTTTTTTATATTGTCATTTGTCACTAGAGTGACTGAAGGAGATATGGAGTACCAGTTTTATTTATTTTATTATTATTTTTTAAAATTTGAGTATAGTTGATGAACAATGTTTCATTAGTTCAGGTGTATAACATAGTGGTTCTCCAAGTATATACATTTTGCTGTGTATACCCCAAGTGTAGCTATCATCTGTCTCTATGCGTTGCTTTTACATTATCACTGACCATATTCCTTATGCTGTGCCTTTTATTCCCGTGACTTACTCCATACAGGGAAGCCTGTATCACCCATCCCCTTCACCCATTTTGCTCAACCTCACACACACCCTGCCCTACCCCAAGGACAACCATCATTATCTTTTCTATATTTATAAATCTGAATCTGCTTTTTTTGCTTGTTTATTCATTGGTTGTAATTGTTTTATTTTCTACTTATGAGTGAAATGTGTTATTTGTCTTTCTCAGTCTGACAGTGTAATATCCTCTAGTTCCATTTATCTTGTCTCAAATGGCAAGATCTCAACCTTATTCCATTCCGTATATATGGATATACTTATATATATCACATATTCCTTATCCATTTGTCTATTGATAGACACTTGGGTTGTTTCCATATCTTGGCTATTGTAAATAATGTTGCAATTAACATAAGGGTGCCTGTATCTTTTCAAATTAGTGTTTCATTTTCTTTAGGTATATACCCAATAATGGAATTATCTGATCATATGGTATTTCCATTTTTAGTTCTTTGAGGGACCTCAATCCTGTTTTTCATAGTCGCTTCACAAATTTACATTCCCACCAATAGTGCACAAAGTCTCCTTTTTCTCACATTATCACAAATACTTGTTATTTCTTGTCTTCCCCCCCTTCATTCTAACAGGTGATCTCATTGAGGTTTTGACTTACATTTCCCTGATAATTAGTGATGTTGAACATAATTTCACGTGCCTGTTGGTGTTTGTTTGTTTGTTTTAATGTCTATTCAGATCCTCTGACAATACTTGATTTGGATTGCTTGTTTTTTTGGTGCTGAGTTGTATTTGTTCTTTATATATTTTGGGTACTATTTACCAAATATATCATTTGCGAATATCTTCTCCTTTTCAGCAGGTTGGTTGCCTTTTCATTTTGTTGAGGGTTTCCTCTATTATGCAAAAGCCTTTTATTTATTTATTTGACAGATGGAGATCACAAGTAGGCAGAAAGGCAGGCAGAGGGAGAAGGAGAAGCAGGCTCCCTGCTGAGCAGAGAGCCCCAGGCGGGGCTCAGTCCTAGGACCCTGAGATCATGACCTGAACTGAAGGCAGAGTCTTAACCCACTGAGCCACCCAGGCACCCCAAAAGCCTTTTATTTTAATGTGGTCGCACTAGCTTATTTTTGCTTTTGTTTCCTTTGTCTTAGGAGACCTGTCCAGAAAAATCTTGCTATAGCTGATGTCAGAGTAATTACTACCTATGTCCTCCTCCAGATTTTTATAATTTCATGTCTCACATTTAGGTATTTAATCCATTTTGAGTTTATTTTTGTGTACAGTTTTGAAAAGTGGTCTACTTTAATACTTTTACATGTGTCTATCCAGTTTACCTAGTATCATTCATTGAAGAAACTATCTTTTCCCCTTATATATTCTTGTCTCCTTTATCATAGATTAATTGGCCATATAATTATGGGATCATTTCTGGGCTCTCTATTCTGTTCTGTTCAACTATGTGTCTTAATTACTACAGCTTTGTAGTATTTATTGAAATCTGGAATAGTAATACCTCCAGCTTTATTTTTCTTTCTCAAGATCAGTTTGACTCTTCAGGTCTTTTGTAGTTACAAACAAATTTTAGTATTATACATTCTAGGTTGTGAAAAAACACTGTTGGTATAGGCATTCCACTGAATCTATAGATTGTTTATATATATATGTGTGTGTGTATATATAATAAATTTACTAGCATATTTAACCATTTAGTAAGTTGCCATGTACTGTGGAGAAGCGAGCACTACTCAGGCTTTAGGAGGAAAGGTATTTTTTTTTTTTTGAGTTTATATTATCATGAGGGAGAGTAACGTTAAACACATGTCTAATGTATTCATGAATGCTATGAAGATAAGGTGAGAGAAGGGTCTAGAGAGGATAATGAAGGTAATTTAAGGAGTCTATTGTAGATAGTCAGCCAGGGGACAGTTCCTTGGAGAAGGTGGCATTTCACTGGATATCTGGTCAGAGGGAGGAGAAGTGGGAGAGAATCAATCATGTAAAGGTATCTGGGTGGTAGGTAAGTTTTCCAGACAGAGGAAATAGTGAATGCGAAGGCCCTGATAGAGACATGAACTTTACATTACCACAAGCAGAAATACAATTAACTTGTTTAAAGCTGAGTATGAGAAGGAGTTTCAGGTGATATGCTCAGAGTGGTAGTTAAGAACTATAATGTAGTTGACTTGGTTGGCTATTAAGGGATTTTAATTTTGAGAGTGATTGAAAACCATTGGTTTCTGCGCAAGTAAGGAATATTACTGGATTTTCATGAAGGTGTTCACCTTAGCTACTGAGTGGAATGTACATTATAGGGTGGTGAGGGTGGAAACAGAGAAACTACTTAAGCTATTTAACACTGCAGAGGCTACACCAAGAGGCTATGGTGGATTAGGCTAGGATGGGCTGTGAAGGTATTTGGAAGATACCTTATTTTGTGTCTGAGATAAAGCATGAATCCACAGGATTTTTTGACTGATTAGGTGTTAGAGTAAGGAAAAGAGTCATACTTAGATTTTTGGCGCAAAAAATAGAAAGAAAGGCAATGCCAATATCCAGCCATTCCCCTGGAAGTCACATTTTTGTTCTGGTACCTCAGTGGGTGATAACACTTTCCCCTGAAGATCAAAGTTATGCTGTTCTATGAAAGAGTGTAATTTGTATTCTTGAGTCCCTACATTACATATAAGGGCAATGATCTACACTTTGTAAAAAGTGAATTAAATCTGTCAATATGTGGTTTCATTTTTTATACACTTTTGAAGTTAAGTTCATGCCTAAAGTCAGACACTTAAGAATCCTATTTTAGATTCAATAGTGCAAGAGTTCATCATCATATTTTAAGATCTTAAAAAAATAAAAAGAAGTTCCGAAATCTATTATCTTTTTATACTGCCTAATAATTATGACTATGACTCATACAAATCAACCTTTCAAGTGTCTTGTCATAAAATAAAGGACAAGTCACAGAGTGTCTTAAGAAGTTAGTAAAGAGAATAAATGCATAATACTGCAGCTTTCATTTAGTATAAGTTTAAAACCCTCCAAACTTACCATTAAAGTTAATTTCTGATAATATGTCCTAAAACTACTCTTTCAAATTAATCTTCACCTTACAGTTCATTTTAAATTCTGAAAATCCTTTTATGTTGTGTATAAAATGGTTATAGATCTACAGTAATTCCATCCCTGGTTTTCATTCAGAACTCAGAAAGGTGGGATGGGGTGATTTACATATGGCCATATAATTATCTTGGCATAGAGATTCAGAAAAGACAGATCCCAACTCAGTGTAAAATGACACAGAGACTGAAAGGAATGACACACCATGTAGCTTTAATAATCACTTCATCATCAATTAGTGTCATGAATAAATTACCCTCTTAAGTGAGAAATTATAGACAGCCATACTTAGCTGACCAAATCTGGCAGTAGATATCTTCCACAAATAAAGTAGAAATACTGTATTTAATTAGCTTTGATTTTAGGGACTTTTATAAAAATGGGATTAAAAAAAAAAAAAGACAGCTGAGTGTAAAAACATCCATCTGGCATTCATAGTACTGTGCCTACCAAGGCACCTGGTATGAGTCTCAGGGAAATACCTCAGCCATTGGTTACATTCTGAAGTTTTTCTAGGAAGATTACTTTTCATATTAAGCGTATTTGCTTGAGATGATTAGACAGAAGGATGGAAGTTCATTACCTTTATTCATTCCTGCTTGTATCTTGGTGTCTCATCATGATTACCTATCATTTTTATTTTTGCAAAACGGGAAAAATCACAAGAAGTAGCAGAATTTACTTTTATTTTTTGGCTTCTTCTTAAGGAATTAATGAAATAATAAATATTGGGCATCTAGAATATCCTAATTAAAATACTTTATACCAGATTCATATGCATGTACAGTTTTCAATAATCATAACAATGTATATAATTCAGCACAAATTATAGCTGAGAACTCTCTATAGTCTTCCTGGTTCAGCTCATCTCTCTGTTCTAGGGAATATTCTGAGAACACTCTAGGAAATATTGATCTCTCTTCCCTCAAGACCAGTTAGCCCTTACTATGCAAAGCTTTACAATCTTCATGTTGGTAATTTTCTTAATGGTTTCACTGCATGCCCTGACTTTTGATACTTTGCATCTCCTTTTTGATGTCCCTGCAAGTCATCATGGTGACCTGAGTAATTTTAAAGCTGGAGTTCTTTCCAGTGTGGTGATGAAAAAAGAACATCAATCCATGAAGCAGAAGTGGTTCTTGTGCTTATATAGAAGTCCTCAAGTATCCCTCTTTACAACTCAGAATCTGTTCATAAAACATGCTTATCTGTGGAAATTACTTCAGAATTATTATTTGAGGCCTAAGAGTCTATTAGTTTGAGGTATTCTATTTCAATTGTTATCTTTTATTATCCAGAGCTCTTCATACATAGTCAATAGAGAAATGACTTGTGTGGGATGTAACTTGATGTTCTGTTGTGCTGCCATCAAAATGATAATCACATATCCACATAAAAATCTCAGAATATAATGTTAGTAAGGCATGCCACTGAATGTACCATGATGCAACTATTTTTAAAAACATAGACCTGCTTGTGGACATAATTGGAAGTTAATGAAAATATGAACATGTGCATTACAGTGAGGAATTACAGATACACCATTCTTTCACATTGTATTTTATTAATTTTTTAAGGGCTTTATTTATTTTATTAATTTTTTAAGGGCTTTATTTATTTATTTGACACAGAGAGAGAGAGAGAGATCACAAGTGGGCAGACAGGCAAGCAGAGAGAGAGGGGGAAGCAGGCTGTCTGCTGAGCAGAGAGCCTGATGCGGTGCTCATTCCTGGACCCTGGGATCATGACCTGAGTTGAGGGCAGAGGCTTAACCCGCTGAGCCACTCAGGTGCACCATGTATTTTATTTATTTTTAAAGATTTATTTATTTGAGAAAGAGAGAGAAAATGCAGGAGGGAGGGGCAGAGGGAGAGGGAGAGGAAGTCTTAAGAAGACTCCGAGCTTAGCATGGACCCAGATGCAAGGCTCAACCTCAGGACCCTGAGATCATGACCTGAGCTGAAACCAAGAATCAAACAGACACTTAACCAACTATACCACCTGGACACCTTCCCTCGTTTTTCCACATTTTAAACAATATTTCAATAATTATTTAAGAAAAACATTTTTCAACAGTTCGGCAAGATAAGTATATCTTTATATTGAAACAAAATAGTCACCCTGAAGTTTTCAAAAGTCCACTGTTTTCAGTCTTTCCTCCCAGAGAGAATTTTGCTTCTCTTTCAGGTCAGCCTTCTAGTATCTAAAAATAGATTTCATACTGGTCTATGTTTTTTCATCTAAGTCAAATACTTCTTTTTTTTTTTAAGATTTTATTTATTTATTTGACAGAGAGATAGATCACAAGTAGGCAGAGAGGCAGAGACAGAGAGAGGAGGAGGGAAGCAGGCACCCCACTGAGCAGAGAGCCTGATGTGGGGCTCGATCCCAGGACCCTGAGATCATGACCTGAGCCAAAGGCAGAGGCTTAACCCACTGAGCCACCCAGGCGCCCTCTAAGTCAAATACTTTGACTTTCTTGGGTTATTCCTTTTAGGATGTAGTATTTTAATCTGAAATTCCATTTGTTCATTATCCTTTTAAAAGTTAACACCTAAAAGTGAACACAGCATTCCTGTGGTAGTCTGACAAATATGAGACTATCATTGGCCTACTTCTAGACACTCAACTGACAGCACCACCCAGAGGCCCCTCAAGTGACTTCTGAAAAATACATATGTTTAGGCTTCAAACCAACATATTCTTAGCCTAATATATGGGGAGCCCTGGGACTTGGTTTGAAGACACTCCCAAGATGTCTGAAGCAGGTGATGTAGGAATACACCATGAAAATTTCCAACCTAAGAGAACTTCCATTTTCTGAGATGTGCTTAGTGACTAACTATAGTAGTTACCTACATAATTATTTAATTTTCACCAAAGACCCCGCCAAATAAATATTGTGGAAAAGTCTTCTTGTTTCTAGACTATAGGATGAATGTGGTTCACAGAGTTAATACTTCATACTTGAGCACAGAAGGGTTTGAGAATATGGATTACATCAAGCACTAAGGCTTTGCTAACTGTCCTTATGGGTGTACACATCTCTCAGTCACATCTCTCAGTATACACATCTCAAATGGATCATTTGTATTTGTTCATTTATCTAATATATATTTATTTATTAAATAAGGTGCCAGGTTCTGTTCTAAGATGCTTTCTTCACATTAATAAACAAATAGAACAAAACAAAACTACAAAGCAAACAAAACCATAGCCAGTCACCAATCATTCTTAGACTTTAACCTATCAAGGGCATAGCAGTGTTCCCTCTCATTGTACAGATTTTGTGCTTAATGCTGCTTCCCAGTCTAGTGCTATGTATTATTTCCCTGCTGCTCTTTCCTTTCCTGGAATCTTCTTTATTCAATTTTTCTTTCTTAAGACATTATCATTCAAGGTCCTTCATATATTGGAGCAGGGGTCTATTCAGCCAGATTCACCAGAATTATCCCCATTTTACAGATGACAAAACTCGAGTGAAGGAAAGGTACATACCTAGACCAGAATAGCAGAGATTGTTAAGGGGGGAAAATGGGTTAGAACACATGTCTCTGACTTTCATCTTAGTCTGTTTCAATTTCCTCGTACTGCTTTTGAAACTTCATGGTGCCTGGCACATTTTCACTTGACAGATGCTCATGTGAAAAGAGAGGCATATAGATATGCCCCTGACAATACTAGGCAGTTTAATGCTAGGACTTATTCCAAGTGAATGTGATGGCTCAGTTCAATATAAAATGCAGTGCTTTTGAGATCTGCAGAATAAAAGATAGGTGATAAGAATCCAGAGAACTCAGAGTGGGTTTGATACAAGTAAATAAGAATGTCAAATCCCTCCAGAGTCTAACTCCTGACTTACTCTCAAACTTAACCTTCATGCTCAGTAAATTCTAGCTGTAACAGCTTCCCTTCTGTTCTAAGAACATGAGCCATACTCTTTTTCAACTCACTACTTTTGAGGGTCCATTTCTCTCTGCCTGATACATGGTGGGTCCAATTCGTCTGATGGTTCCTTCTTGTTATCCAGACCCCAAACAAATGTCATCTTCTCATTGGAAACTTCTCTATTTAAATGATATCTGTCTCCTAATTGCCTACTATTGATGCACTTTGATACCTTCTTCATAGCACTTTTTAAAACTGGAGATATAATTAGCTTACAACATTATATTAGTTTTGGGTATATAACCAAGTGATTAGATATTTGTATATGTTGCAAAATGATCACCATAACAAGTGTAATTAATGTCAATTATAGCACATATTTATTAATTATCTTTTCTAGTCCTGAGAACTTTTAAGATCTACTTTCCCAGCTACTTTCAAGTATACAATACAGTGATGTTAACTGTAATCATGATGCTGTATGTTACATCAACATGATTTACTTATTTTATAGCTGGAAGCTTCATAGGACTTTCAAACATCTGAAATAATCTTCCTTATTTATTCGTTGATTATTTGTCTCTCTCACTAGAATATTGATTGAGCAGGGGTAATTTTCAAAATTCATTTACAAATATAATTCTAGAATGAAAATAGAATCTGCTATGTAGTAAGCACTCAATAAATATGAAGATGAATAAAATAATAAATATTAAGGTATTATATGGAAATAACTGAGTTTAGAGACAGAATAAAGTGGGAAGAAGGATCACTATCCATTCTAGGAAATTGTCTATATGCATCAATAAGGAAGTTCTGAGGTTTTCATAGGACAAATAAGAGTTGTATGGTAATTTTTAATTCCCCCATTGACCATTTGCTTAAATTCATTTGCTTTAACTTAATAAATCAAAATAAATGATATTCAAGGATGCACTGTACTGCAAGAATGTTTTTCCTAATAGGTGTCTACCAGATATTTCAGGTAGATAAAAATTTGTCTACCGTTCAATATAACACTTTAATTCTCACATCTATTTAATGTGACCTCAAGTCATTACCAGTTATTATATTTCCTTCTGTGACAGCTGTTTGTTACTGTTCTACCCATTGATTTGAACCATCTACAGCAACTAGAAATGTTAAGTTGTAGAAGAAAATCTGGCTATGTTTTCTCTTCTTTTTCCTGAGTCAAGCAGTAAAGTCAATACTGTTTTTCTTTTTTCTCTCTTTTTAAAAAAAATGTCTTGCATTTTCTTTTCTTTTCCTTTCTTCCTTTCTTTTTCTTTTTTCTTTCTTTCTTTTTTCCCTTGTACATTGTCCCTGAAATTGTTTTTATTAGCAACAGCATCAAGGTTTCTATAATTTTTAACTTGCTAAAGCTCAGCTTGAATTTTGGGATATTTTGAGCTTTGCAATGTGATACATTGCAGAGCACAGTGTATAAAACTACTTAATGATATTATGGCGTCCTGATGTAATAGGTTTATTTTTCTCACTTTATTCCTGGGAAATATTTCTTGGAAACATTCACCTTATAAGAGTAAGATTTACCTCTCCATTTGGGTTTTTCTGCATATGGTTTAAGAACAAGTCTCCAAATTTAGAAAATCAATGCATTATCCTTTGGAAACTTCTACATAAAGCTCTAGGGTTTTTCTTGAATTGATTGGATTAAGCGTCAAGGAAAGAGGATATAAATGTCTATGCATACAGATCTTTGCTGCTTAAAAATCACAGAGGTAGTTGGAAATAACACAGATTCTCTGTTTCTATAATCTTGCTTTCAAATTTGAATTTAATCACCCATTTGACATGTGACCTTGGGTTATTTATTAATCTCTCTGAACCACAGTTTCTCCATCACATACTGCTCAAAATACTTCACAGGACTATTGGGAGCGTGAAATGGGATAAATAAACATTATATGTGCTAAAAGCATTTGTTTCTCTTTTCCATAAAGGACAGTATGGATAGTTTGGCTATCATTAAAAGAAACAGGATCACATAAAAACACACTTGGGCACACACACACACACACACACACACACTCAAACATACACACATACACATAAATGTAATTTGGTTAACAATAAGAATCCTAAATATCATCCAACTGGTACTTAATTTTGTTGATCATTTTTTACCATCTTAATCTTTTTCATTATTACCTTACCTTATTATGTAACACTCAGGGTTCAGGTACTTCTGTTTTCCAGATGAGGTAGTCAGCCTTACAGAATTATTAGGTGTCCAGAGTACAATGTTTAAGTGAATGCATTGCAGGTAGAGTCCTATGAAGTGATGCTGAGTAGCACTTTAAATGGAGATCATTGTTCTTGTGCAGAAAAATGACAGATAAGAACTTGTGAATTTCATGTGGAAGTTTCAAAGTCTAAGAGTTGTTGTTTGCTTTAGGGGAAGATTGTTTGTAAATCGAGACTAAAATTACCAAAGTCATATGTAATTGAACTAAAAAGAAAACAACTGTTGGAATTTGAAAATACTCATTTTGAATCTCCTTTTTCATTAAAAATGCTGTTGGCCGGAGCCTGGAGATGCCACAGGCAAGTAAAGTAAAATTCTTGAGCAGACAAAATTATTTCAAATAGATGTTTAATAGCAACTGACATTGTTCTCTAGATATAACTTTCTGAGAGTGAAGGTCAAGAAATAATATCCCATGACACTGATCTGCTGGCATAAGGCTGCAGTCTTGTGAATAAAAGATTGGATAAAGAACATATTGAGACTCCAATCTGATAGTCAACAAAACACAGAGATCCACTAAAATAAGAGTAAAATGGGCATTCCTTTTTTTTTTCTTTCTTCTTCTTCTTTTTTTTTTTAGATTTCATTTGTTTATTTGTTGGAGAGAGAGCTAGAGCTCACAAGCAGGGGGAGTGGCAGGTTCCCCACTGAGCAGGGAGATCAGTGTGGGATTCAATCCCAGGACCCTGGGATCATGACCTGAGCCAAAGGCAGACACTTAACCCACTGAGCCACCCAGGCATCCCAAAATGGGTATTCTTATTAGAAGAAAAAGCTAGGTTTTACTTGGAGGTTTTTAGCATTCTCACCAAACTCTAGGAAGGGAGATAAAAGCATAGAGGAAGAAGAAGTTTTAGTCTGATTGGCTAGAGCAGGCTCACTTGATACCATATTCTTCTTCTTCTTCTTCTTCTTTTTTTTTTTAAGATTTTATTTATTTATTTGATAGGTGGAGATTACAGGTAGTCAGAGAGGCAGGCAGGGAGAGAGGAGGAAGCAGACTCCCCACTGAGCAGAGAGGCTGATGTGGGGTTTGATCCCAGGACACTGTGACCATGACCTGAGCTGAAGGCATAGGTTTTAACCCACTGAGCCACCCAGGTGCCCCTTGATATCACATTTTAAAGATACAACTTACTTTGGATGGTGGGTCTTCCTCATTTATGAAGTTTAGCTGTTACACTGCCCATTTCCATAGTTACCCGTACTTATTTTCATTTTATTTCATACATCATTATAAATCTAGTGTGATATTGTAAGTTGAAGTTCTTTGTCATTTTAATGACATATAAGAAGTAGATTTTATTTAACTACTAGTAGACACTTGTATGTCAATAATAATTTTAATATTTTAAAAATAAATGTCCTCTGTAGTATATATAGGCTCACAAATCATATATAGTGGCTTAAGCTTTTCAACATTAATCAAACATGGGTGGAAAAGTAGCAATAAGTACCTATAGAAAATTCTCTGTTGTAAAAGACAACACAGAGTTAGAAAAAAAGAATAGGAGTTAGCCATTTGGGGACAGACATGTAGGCAGAACTCAAGCATTTCATGAGGAATTGAAATTGCCTTTCAAATTTTTTCACTGCTGATAGTCTCAATTTAACACTCAGTCATTAAAATATGTTTTATAATACATTTCCTCATGGAGGTTATAGTCTAGGAGGGAACACAGACTTTAAACAGAAATTTTAAAATGTAATGATCTGATTTTGATTTTAACAAGAACAAAAAATTAGTACCGGTGCTATTAGAAAATAAACCAGGCAGGAAATCTTGTTCAGTCTAAGAAGGACATTCAAGGTTGAACTCTGAAGTATGAATAGGTGTTGGTTAGGGTCTGTGTGTGTTTGGAGGGGCAGAAGAAAATAAGTTCAGTCAGCATGCACAGGATGTTTAAAAATCTTAGTCCCAGAAAATTAGTACTTGATGTAGCAGGCTATCTGAAAGAGGAATCTAATAGTGTTGTACAGAAAAAGAGGGAGCAATGAATCTTGGAGGGTCTCATAATTCATGCAGAGGAGTTTGGATTTCATTTGAAGTTCAGTGGTAAGCCTTGAATAATATTAAAGAAAAGAGTGATATAATCAGAACTGGGCTCAATAAATTCTATTAATGACCAACTGGCAGTCATTTCCCCTCTCTGTTTCTATTTCCTCGTCTGTAAAATGAGAACATATGGTCATTTCTAATTGTTTCCTTTTTTATAGTCTATTATGTTATAGATTCTTCTCTGGCCACACACAGTAAATCAGCCTATCATGGCACTGACTCCTTATGAGTCATGGAGGAGATGTGACATTTAAATTTCATTCAGACCTGACCATTAGTACAACTGAGTAGAAAGACAACAGGCAAGAATCACAATTTCTTACTCACTAGCTGTATAGGAGCTTTACAGTTATACATTTTACAAAGCCCCCCCCCCCTTTTTATTTGTTAAGTAGAAGAGAAGAGAAATGATACATTCCTGGTAAATTTCTCCATTTATGAAGTGATCTTTGTGTTGGGAGTTAGTTAACTCCTTCCCTTCCCTGAAACATTTGAAAATGTGGTTTAGTCTCAATTGGAACTTTTTCCCTCTTTAATCCTCTTTCTGTAAATGACTGCCATTTGTTTTTGTTTGTTGCTTGTTTTCAAACCAAAGATAGCATTGAACCTTCTAAGAGTGAACTATGCCAAGGGGCTATTTCTCACTTTACCAATGCTTGTATGTCCAACCTAGGAACATCTTGAAATTCTATGAGGTTTCACACTGCTTCTCTCTGATCCAAGCTACCATGAAACCCATGGGGTCCCACATGTGTCCTATTGACATGTGAGGATGAAAGGAGAAGCATCTGCTCTTCTTACTCTTTTGACTCCTGTTGAGATAGATTTATGTTAACAGTCATTTTCTGTCACTACCAACATTTGTTTTCATGAAAAATCAGAGACTAAAAGAGATTCCTCCCACAGCTGATATGATGTAGGTTTTCCCTACCCCTCTAGTTTTCCATGGTGATGATTTGTCTTCTCTTTGTTGATGTACAGCTGCAATGATATGCCTGGTTTGACTTAAAGATGTGGCTTATTCTTTGAGGTGAAGAATAAAATACCAGTCATAGTGAAATATTAATTATTGCCTCAAGGGGCAATGTAAGGTAAATATCAGGACCATAACATAAAGAAATAAAAAATGCTACCTACATGTTTTGGGCAGGAGGAGAGGAGGGTGAGAGTGATAATAATAATTTTTCATCACGTGTCATTAAAGATTAACAGTCAAGGGGCACTTGGGTGGCTCAGTACGTTAAGCCTCTAACATCACTTAATTTTGCTCAAGTCATGGTCTCAGGGCTGTGAGGTAATCCCTGCTTTGGCTCAGCACAGTCTGCTTGTCCCTCTGCCACCCCCCTTTCCTCCCCTTGTTCATGTGCACTCCAGTACTCTCTCTTGAATAAATAAATATATATATATATTTTTTTTTTAAAGAAAAGAACAGTCAAAAACCAACTTCTTCCTAGCTATAACCTGTATGTTCAGGAACGTGTGTCATGATACTTTTTCAAAATCTAATGGGGGAAGTACTTGGATGTCTCAGTAGGTTAATATCAACTCTTGATTTTAGCTCAGGTCATGATCTCAGGATTGTGAGATTGAATCCACTTTGGGATCCATGCTGGGCATGGAGCCTGCTTAAGATTCTCTCTCCCTCTCCCTCTGTCCCTCCTCCCGTGCTCTCTAACGTAAATAAATAAATAATTTAAAAATAATAATAAAATAAATAAAATTTTAAAAATCTACTAATAGTGAATAAATACCACTAAGACACAGTGTATGTTATAGTTAAGAGGTCACCCCTCTATGTGTATAAATTTTGTTGTTCCTATATAGATCCTCTGGAAAAACTTAAAAAATTATTTGCAAGAATTTCCCCTGCCTCTGATATAGTATTGTAAAGAGATAGTGAGATGAAGTAGAAGGATTATGGGTTGAGAGTGGAAAGACAATTTGAGAGCTAGGAGTGGTGTGTACCCTTGGAATGTGTCTTACTCTCTAAAGTCCTATTTCATCTCACCCGTAAATGTGGAAGATGCAGTAAATGCTCTCAAAGATATTTTCCAAATGTGGCCATTGATTTTCCTTTCATTAGTAAACACCTCAACAAAGATACAATCAGAGGAAAGAAGAAAAAAACTTAATTTCAATAAACAGTCTTCCACATTTCATTTGCAGTTTGTTTTAGACCAGTTTTAATTTGAAATCATTAAACTTCAATTCCCATGATATTCCAGAGGAATCAGTAAAGGTAATTTCAGTAGACACTGTCAGGAATAGGGAGGTTTCCATGATTTCATCATGTTTTCTCATAAGTTATATTGACATTTTGGAAGAAAAAAAAATAAACCAACAAAATATATAGAATAAAACATAACTTTAATCCTGTAGTTTATATATTCCAGGTGCTAAAATAAAAACTATCTAATAAAAATAAAAATTCAAGTAGATAAAATACCAAGAATAAATTCACTTGGGCATCAATGTGCTTTCTTATGAGTTACCACAATATCCTCTGAATATGCTGGTTTTAAAACAAATAAATAAATGAATAAAATATATACACATAAGGAGAGAGAGAGAAAGAGATTTTTTAAAATTCAGATACATTCAAGCTGTTTCTCTTGTGAAAACTGAAGCCTGAGGCTGGAAATGTACCATATAGATACTTTCTGACAAGTAATATAAAAGAAGTTCTCTTAATAAAGATACCATCCTCTCTGTGGATTTTCTAACCTTCATCATGTAGAGATAATTATTCCCTCTTATTTCACAATTTTATCCTCAAATCTTTTATTGTTGGTTTATCATTGAACATTTCAAGTTATGTGTTTCTTTGCCAGCTCCTTATCATGCCTGGATCACACCTTGATTTCAGTGTCCCTGTCTTTTTACTTTTTGTTGCTGTCCTGGTCACATTCTAGCATAATTACTAGCAGATATTGGGTATCCATTCATACTTGTTGAACATATTTAAATTTATTACACTGAATTGTCCTGACTGATCGTAAATTTATTTTAGGGAGTATCATGAATAACAAGCCAACTATTTGGGAATTAAAGATGCATCATCTCATTCATTAAAAAATCTTCATTGAATGCAATCAATATGCTACACATTGTACAGAGTACTGAAAATAAAAAAGATACATAAGGGTTGATTCCTAGATTCTAGTAACTCAACAATGAGATCATTTTATAAAAAGGTCCATAGAATAATTTTTTGAAAGAAGATTATAGCAGAAGGAGCACAAATAGGAAGCTGAGTAGAAGAGTACTGCATCTTGCCTAATGGTCAAGGTGTGATGTCTGACCTATAACCCATGAGACAGGTAGAAAGTGACTATGGGAAGATGTACACAAGGAATTTAAGACTCTAGAAAGAATGATAAACAGGGAAAGTATTGTCTTTCCTTTGGGTTATTAGGAATGAGTTCTACTAATACTATCTTATATGTCTATCCTTTCCAGAGGAACAGAGCTATATAATTTCAAGCTTGTAGTGTAAAGCCTATGATTTCTGATTGTTAGATGGAAGACTATTGCAATTCTCATGTTGTTATTGTGAAGATGAGGTGAAATGATTTGTGTAAGTAGTTACGCTAGTATCTCATATTATCTACCATAGAGATTCCCAAATTATCTGGCATAGATTTTTGATATGTGAAAGTTCAATTAAAAAAAGTAAATAGTGTTAGGATATGGTCACAATTAGTTCAGATGATGAGAAACTTCTTTAATCTCTCTGATAAGTAATAATAACTTACTGAGGAAAAGGTGGATTAAATCTTTCTGATATTTTGGAGCACATAAATCGAACTGAAGTGGAATTGCTAAAATATTATCAAGTTAAATGAAAACAATGGTCTCCTAAAAGTAAATGGGAGGTTTATTTGTTCCTTGGTGCCTCTTTGTCATCCATCCCTGAGCAGGGACATAGTTCTTTCAAAGTTAAACAAAGATGTTGATTCTTAAGAAATGTTAATGCACTAGCATTGCAAGACATTAACTCAAATACAATGG
Organism: Mustela erminea; assembly: GCF_009829155.1. NCBI lineage: Eukaryota > Metazoa > Chordata > Mammalia > Carnivora > Mustelidae > Mustela > Mustela erminea. The sequence continues at coordinate 39,635,837 of NC_045632.1, read as the reverse complement.
TTTCACCATTTTATAGGGTGTCCTCAGAGGGACAAAAGGAAAGGGAGACTCAAAAAAGAAATTCTCATCTTAGAACCTGTATTTAATGCCTACTTCTTCCCCTTCTTCTTCTTCTCCTCCTCCTCCTCCTCCTCCTCCTCCTCCTTCTTCTTCTTCTTCTTCTTCTTCTTCTTCTTCTTCTTCTTCTTCTTCTTCTTCTTCTTCTTCTTCTTCTTCTTCTTCTTTTTTTGATAGAGAGAGATGGGGAGCAGAGGGAGAGGGATAGAGGGAGGAAGAGAGGGAAACTTATGCAGACTCTGCACCTAATGCACTGCCTGACAGGAGGCTCCATCTCACAATCCTGAGATCATGACCTGAGCCAAAATCAAGATTCTGATGCTTAACCCATTGAACTACCTAGGCTTATCATCATCTCCTCCCCCTCCCCCTCCTCCTCCTCCTCCTCCTCCTCCTCTTCTTTTTTGGTTAGGAGAGGATAGAAAGATAGGAATAGGATAAGAACCACAGGGAGATGCAGAGTTTGGGAGGGCTTTGGGTGGTTTTTTGTGTTTTTTTATTTAATTAATTTTTTAATTAACATATAATGTATTATTTGCCCCAGGGGTACAGGTCTGTGAATCGTCAGGCTTATACTTCACAGCACTCACCATAGTACATATGCTCCCCAATGTCCATAACCCAAACACCCTCTCCATGCCCCGCCCCCGGCAACTCTCAGTTTGTTTTGTGAGATTAAGAGTCTCTTATGGTTTGTCTCTCTCCCAATCTGATTTTGTTTCATTTTTTCCTTCCCTACACCCTAACCCCCCCACTCTGCCTCTCAAATTCCTCATATCAGGGAGATCATATGATAATTATCTTTTTCTGATTGACTTATTTTGCTCAGCATAATACCATCTAGTTCCATCCACGTCATTGCAAATGGCAAGATTTCATTTAATTTCTTCTGATGGCTGCATAGTATTCCATTATATACGTGTGTGTGTGTGTGTGTGTGTGTGTGTGTATGGCATATATATATATATATATGGCTATTGTGGACATTGCTGCTATAAACATTTGGATGCATGTGCCACTTCGGATCACTACATTTGTATCTTTAGGGTAAATACCCAGTAGTGCGATTACTGGGTCATAGGGTAGCTCTATTTTCAACTTTTTGAGGAACCTCCATGCTGTTTTCTAGAGTGGCTGCACCAGCTTGTATTCCCACCAACAGTGTAGGAGGGTTCGCCTTTCTCTGCATTTTCTCCAACATCTGTCATTTCCTGACTTGTTAATTTTAGCCATTCTGACTGGTGTGAGGTGGTAACTCATTGTGGTTTTGATTTGTATTTACCTAATGCCGAATGATGTGGAGCACTTTTTCATTTGTCTGTTGGCCATCTGGATGTCTTCTTTGCAGAGATGTCTGTTCATGTCCTCTGCACATTTCTTGATTGGGTTATTTGTTCCTTGGGTGTTGAGTTTGATAAGTTCATTATATATTTTGGATACTAGCCCTTTTTCTAATATGTCATTTGTGAATATCTCCTCCCATTCTGTCAGTTGTCTTTTGGTTTTGTTGACTGTTTCCTTTGCTGTGCAAAAGCTTTTAATCTTGATGAAGTCCCAATAGTTCATTTTGCCCTTGCTTCCCTTGCCTTTGGCGATGTTTCTAGGAAGAAGTTGCTGCGGCTGAGGTCAAAGAGGTTGCTGCTTGTGTTCTCCTCAAGGATTTGGATAGATTCCTCTCACATTGAGGTCTTTCATCCATTTTGAGTCTATTTTTGTGTGTAGTGTAAGGAGATGGTCCAGTTTCATTCTTCTGCATGTGGCTGTCCAATTTTCCCAACACCATTTGTTGAAGAGACTGTCTTTTTCCAATTGGACATTCTTTCCTGCTTTGTCAAAGATTAGTTGACCATAGAGTTGAGGGTCTATTTCTGGGCTCTCTATTCTGTTCCATTGATCTACATGTCTGTTTTTCTGCCCGTACCATACTGTCTTGATGATGACAGCTTTGTAACAGAGCTTGAAGTCTGGATTGTGATGCCACCAACTTTGGCTTTCTTTTTCAACATTCTTTTGGCTATTCCGGGTCTTTTCTGGTTCCATATAAATTTTAGGATTATTTGTTCCATTTATTTGATAAAAAAAAAAGGATGGTATTTTGATAGGGATTGAATTAAATATGTAGATTGCCTTAGGTAGCATAGACATTTTCACAGTATTTGTTCTTCTAATCCATGAGCATGGAACATTTTTCCATTTATTTGTGTCTTCCTCAATTTATTTCATGAGTAGTTTATAGTTATCTGCAAACAAATTCTTTGCCACTTTGTTTAGGTTTATTCCTAGGTATCTTATGGTTTTGGGTGCAATTGTAAATGGGATTGACTCCTTAATTTCTCTTGCTTCTGTCTTGTTGTTGGTGTATAGAAATGCAATTGATTTCTGTGCATTGATTTTATATCCTGACACTTTACTGAATTCCTGTATAAGTTCTAGCAGATTTGGAGTGGAGTCTTTGGGTTTTCCACATAAATTATCAAATCATCTGTGAAGAGTTATAGTTTGACTTCTTCTTTGCTGATTTGGATATCTTTAATTTCTTTTTGTTTTCTGATTGCTGAGGCAAGGACTTCTAGTACTATGTTGAATAGCGGTGAGAGTGGACATCCCTGCTGTGTTCCTGACCATAGGGAAAAAGCTTTCAGTATTTCTCCATTGAGAGTAATATTCACTGTGGGTTTTTCATAAATGGCTTTGATGATATTGAGGTATGTACCTCTATCCCTACACTTTGAAGAGTTTTGATCAAGAAAGGATGCTGTAACTTTGTCAAAAGCTTTTTCAGCATATATTGAGAGTATCATATGCTTCTTGTTCTTTCTTTTATTAATGTATTGTATCATATTGATTGATTTGCAGAGGTTAAACCAACCTTGCAGCCCTGGAATAAATCCTACTTGGTCATGGTGAATAATCCTTTTAATGTACTGTTGGATCCTATTGGCTAGTATTTTTGTGAGAATTTTCACATCTGTGTTCATCAAGGATGCTGGTCTGTAATTCTCCTTTTTGGTGGGGTCCTTGTCTGGTTTTGGTATCAAGGAAATGCTGGCCTCATAAAATGAGTTTGGAAGTTTTCCTTCCATTTCTGTTTCTTGGGACAGTTTCAGGAGAATAGGAATGAATTCTTCTTTAAATGTTTGGTAGAATTTTCCTGGGAAACTGTCTGGCCCTGGGCTCTTGTTTGTTGGGAGATTTTTGATGACTGCTTCAGTCTCCTTACTGGTTATGGGTCTGTTCAGGTTTTCTATTTCTTTCTGGTTCAATTTTGGTAGTTTATACATCTCTAGGAATGCATCTATTTCTTCCAGATTGTCAAATTTGCTGGTTTATAGTTTCTCATAATATGTTCTTATAAGTGTTTGGTGTTCTTATAATTTCTTTGGTGTTGGTTGTGATCTCTCCTCTTTCATTCATGATTTTATTTATTTCTGTCCTTTCTTTTTTCTTTTTGAAAAGTCTGGCTGTGGGTTTATCAATCATATTAATTCTTTCAAAGAACCAGCTCCTATTTCCATTGATTTGTTCTACTGCTTTTTGGTTTCTAGTTCATTAATTTCTGCTCTGATCATTATTATTTCTCTTCTCCTGCTGGGTTTAAGCTTTCTTTGTTATTCTTTCTTGAGCTCCTTTAGGTGTAAAGTTAGGTTGTATATTGAGACATTTCTTGTTTCTTGAGAAAGGCTTGTATGGCTATATACTTTCTTCTCAGGACAGCCTTTGCTGTGTCCCACAGATTTTCAACAGTTGTGTTTTCATTATCATTTTTTCCATGAATTTTTTCAATTCTTCTTTAATTTTCTGGTTGACCCATTCATTCTTTAGTAGGATGCCCTTTAGGCTCCAAGTATTTGAGTTCTTTCCAACTTTCCTTTTACGATCGTGTTCTAGCCTCAGAACATTGTGGTCTGAAAATGTACACGGAATGATTGCAATCTTTTGGTACCAGTTGAGACCTGATTTGTGACCCAGGATATGATCTATTCTGGAGAATGTTCCATGAGCACTGGAGAAGAATGTGTATTCTGTTGCTTTGGGATGGAATGTTCTGAATATATCTGTGATGTCCATCTGGTCCAGTGTTTCATTTAAGGCCTTTATTTCCTTGTTGATTTTTTGCTTGGATGATCTGTTCATTTCATTGTGGGGGTGTTAAAGTATCCTACTATTATTGTATTATTGTTGATGTGTTTCATTGATTTTGCTATTACTTGGTTTATATAGTTGGCTGCTCCCATGTTAGGGACACAGATATTTCAAATTGTTAGATCTTCTTGTTGGACAAACCCTTTGAGTATGATACGGTGTCCTTCCTCATCTCTTATTATAGTCTTTGGCTTAAAATCTAATTGATTTGATATAAGGATTGCCACTCCAGCTTTCTTGTGATGTCCATGCATGCTAAATTGTTTTCCACCCCCTCACGTTAAGTCTGGATGTGTCTTTGGGTCTAAAATGAGTTTCTTGTAGACAGCATATTGATGGGTTTTGCTTTTTTATCCATTTTGATACCCTGTGTCTTTTGATTGGGGCATTTAGCCCATTTACATTCAGGGTAACTATTGAAAGATATGAATTTAGTGCCATTGTATTGCCTGTAGGGTGACTGTTGCTGTTTATTGTCTCTCTTTTTTTCTGGTCTACTACTTTTAGGCTCTCTCTTTGCTTAGTGGACCTTTTTCCATATTTCTGTAGGTCTGGTTTGGTGTTTACAAATTCTTTTTGTTTTTGTTTGTCCTGGAAGCTTTTGATCTCTCCTATTTTCAATGATAGCTTAGTTGGATATAGTATTCTTGGCTGCATGTTTTTCTCTTTTAGTTCCCTGAATATATCATGCCAATTCTTTCTGGCCTGTAAGGTCTCTGTGGATAAGTCTGCTGCCAATCTAATATTTCTACCATTGTATATTTCAGACTTCTTGTCCTGAGCTGCTTTCAGGATTTTCTCTTTGTCCCTAAGACGTGTCAGTTTTACTATTAGATGACGGGGTGTGGACCTGTTTTAATTGATTTTGGGGGGTTCTCTGTGCCTCCTGGATTTTGATGCTTGTTCCCTTTGCCATATTAGGAAAATTTTCTACTATAATTCACTCCAATATACCTTCTGCCCCCCTCTTTCTTTCTTCTTCTGGAATCCCAATTATTCTAATATTCTTTCTTCTTATGGTATTATTTATCTCTCAAATTCGTCCTTCATGTTCCAATAGTTGTTTGTCTCTCTTTTGCTCAGTTTCTTTATTCTCCATCATTTGGTCTTCTATATCACTAATTCTTTCTTCTGCCTATCTTCTGCCTATCTTAGCAGTAAGAGCCTCCATTTTTTTTTTTTTTTTGTACCTCTTTAGTAGCTTTTTAAATTTCATTTTGGTTAGATTTTAGTTCTTTTATTTCTCCAAAAAGTGTTTCTCTAATATCTTCCATGCCTTTTTCAAGCCCCGCTAGCACCTTGAGAATCGTCATTCTGAACTCTAGATATGATATATTACCAATATCTGTATTAACTAGGTTCCTAGCCTTCAGTACTGCCTCTTGTTCTTTTTTTTTTTTTTTTTTTTTTGTGGTGAGTTTCTCCACCTTGTCATTTTATCCAGATAAGAATGTATGAACTAGAGAATAAAATACTAAAAGGGTGGCAAAGACCCCAGAAAAATGTACACTAACCAAATCATAAGAGACCCCAAATTGGGGGGAGGAGAAAAGGGGTAAAAAGAAATTTAAAAAAATATATTAAAAAAAACAACAAATATATATATATATATATATATACATATATATATATGTATATATATATATATGACTGGTGAATGGAATGGAGATACCCCCTTGATTTTGGGTGTATTTTTGTCTCTTGTAAGAAACTACCTCCCAAAATTTGAAAGAAAGAAAGAAAGAAAGGAATATATATATATATATGGGTAAACATGATGAAGGGATAGAATATGACTGTAAAGATGAAAAAAAGATAATTTTTTAAAAAGTTCTAAAAAAGGAATTTATAAAATAAGTTGGTTGGATAAAGAAAGATAAAGTAAGTGGAGACAATTTGCTCAGGCTGGAGACTAGAACAAAGCCCTGTGCTAGATTTAGGGTATATTTTGATCTATTATAAGAAATTGTGTCACACAATTTTTTAGAAGAAATAACCCTATATGTATACAAAAATAAAGTTAGATATAATGAAGGATAAAATATAACTATAATAATGAAGGTTTAAAAAGATTTTTTTAGAAAGGTACTGTTAAGATCAATTAGTTAAAAAACGTTAAAAGAGCACCGGGTGCAGTGACACGTGCCTGTGGTCCTAGCTACTCAGGAGGCTAAGGCAGGAGGATTGCTTGAGCCCAGGAGTTCTGGGCTCTAGTGCACTATGCCTATCAGGTGTTCGCACTAAGTTCGGCATCAATATGGTGACCTCCCGGGAGAGGGGGACCACCAGGTTGCCTAAGGAGGGGTGAACCGGCCCAGGTTGGAAATGAAGCAGGTCAAAAACATTAAAAGAGGAAAAAGGAAAAGTTAAGAAAAATTAGAATAAAAAATAAAATCTAAAAAAATTAATTAACTTTGCAAAACTAAAGAATCATGGGGAGAAAGCCATGAATTCCATGCTTTGCTTTCCCCTCCTCTGGAATTCTGCTGTTCTCCTTGATCAGTGAGTTTGGTCTTGGCTGGATGTTCTTGCTGATCTTCTGGGTGAGGGGCCTATTGTAGTGATTCTCAATTGTCTTTGCCTGAGCAGAATTGCGCCACCCTTGCCAGGGACCAGGCTAAGTAACATGCTCAGGTTCACTCTCACTTTTGTTCCCTGAATGCTTTCCGTAGAACTCTGGAGGTCAGGAATGAAAATGGTCAACTCCCAATCTCTGTCCCAGAGGAGCTCAGAGCTCAGGCCCCACTCCTCATTGCACTGTCAGAGAAAAACAGTCAATCCCTCCCATCTCCCTGGTCTCCAGCTGTGCTCCAAGCTCACCTGTCCTGTGACCGAGCATTTCTGTCTCTGGCACATAGCCCTGTTTGGAGTCTCCAAACCCAGCAGACCTGCCATGCTGCTCTTCTGGCAGAGAATGGTGAGTTTCCCCGGATCTGCCATTTGTGGTGTCCCTGCTCAAAGAGCAGTGTCCCAACTGTGCCACAGATCACCGTTTAAGGTAATCCCCAGTTGAGAGCTCTCCTTGGCTCTGTCTCTGTAGTTGTCTTTCCAGATGTAAAGCTCTGACACCTGAGCTCTGTTACACTCAGACACTCCCAATCCTTCTGTGACCCCATGGGACCTGAGACCACACTGTCCCTGCGAGGGCTCCACCCCCACTCTGGAGAGATGTCCCTCAGTGGAGCAGACTTCTAAAAGTTTGGATTTTATGCTGCGCTGCTCCACCACTTGCCGGGAGCCGGCCCTTCCCTCCATGGTCTATCTTCCAGTCGCTTCGGAATCACTTCTCTGTGTGTCCTACCTTTAAGAAAGTGGTCGATTTTCTGTTCCTAGAATTGCTTTCTTCTTCTCTTCAATCTCCTTTTGGGTTTGTAGGTGTTTGGAATGGTTTGATAACTATCTAGCTGAACTCCTGTGACCTGATATCATCTCAGTATGCTGTTCCTCCACCACCTTGACTCTCCCCACCCAGGCTTATCTTCTATAGGCAACTAAAGATGAGGAATTAAGGATGTTGGATGGTTTATGAAAGATGAATAAGACATACCCTTTGTCCCCAAAGATTCTAACCATAGTGGTGAATATGGAAATAAAGCAGTAATTAGAAAGTCCATGAGCTCCAAAGAACAGTGATGTCCAAAGAATAGAGTGGGCAGGATAATGTCCATTCTTCTTATAAAGAAGGAAAACACAGAAACACAGCTTTATGAAGGAGGCACCAACTTTTGTACAAGAAAAGGGTAATAAGTATGCATGAGATTGAGGGAAAATTATATTCTAAGAAGAGGGGACAGTGTATGCAAAGACAAGAGAATGTACTTAGAGAATTGTGAATAATTCAGCATGGCTGAAATGTTTAAGTTTGGTGCAGAACTGACTGGAGAGGCAAGCAAACACATGCTCTCAAAGGCCTTAAAAGAGATGTCTTGGAGAGCCATTCGAGGTGTCCATACTTTCCTTAATTTCTTATAATTCTTTTCATGTATATAAGGTTGTGATATATGGTTATGAAATGCTTTTATATGCAGTATTTGATTTGATTCTCATATCCCTATGTAGGAGTTACACCTAAGGATGTTGCAGATTAGGAAGGAGATATCTAGAGATAAAAAAGTTGTTTGAATAATCTTAGTAAGTGACAGATTGGGAAAAACATTTGGGTATATTATTACCCAGCTTTGTTATGAACCAGGATTATCTAATTACCCACATGCAGGTGAAAGTAAAACCAAATCAGATGAGATGTATTGAAAGCACAATTAAAATCCAAGATCAATTCCTGCCTCTGTCTTTGTTTCTCTCTTGACATCACATTTCTCTAGTGATACAGATTTTTGTCTCTACTGATTTTTCTCGGTGCATGTTGGGGTATTTCTTTGTTTTGTTTTATTTTTCTCTACATTTTCACACACTGGGAAATATAACCACTGACAAATTCTAATTTTCTATCATATGGTTTCAGATATGGGAAAGCAACTGACCCAAAAACTGACCCAACTCTTTCTCTGCTCATATATAAATATAAATATACATATATATATATATTTTTTTTAAGATTTTATTTATTTATTTATTTGACAGACAGAGATCACAAGTAGGCAGAGAGGCAGGCAGGAGGACGGCAAAGCAGGCTCTCTGCCAAGCAGAGAACCCGATGTGGGGCTTGATCCAAGGACCTTGGGATCATGACCAGAGCCAAAGGCAGAGGCTTTAATCCACTGAACCACGCAGGTGCACCTATTTCCTTTGTTTTGTTGTTGTTGTTGTTTTGTTTTAATTAAAATATTCTTCTTGCAGGGGCACAGCTTTAGATGAATCAAATCAAATGTGATATTGGGGTGGTGAAGTTATGCTACCTCATATGTGGATGGGGGAGTGATATACAATCCCAGAGGTGTCCACAAAAGAGTTTTATTTTTTTAAGCTATAATATATGGAATAAAAAGTGGAGAAATATTTTCATTAATGCCATGCCATAACTTTGAATGTAATAGTGATCTGTAGGTATTCCCAAGCTAAGCTGCAATTACCTATTTCAGTCTTTAAGATATCTAGCCATCATTTCCCTCCCTTGGAAACCTCTAAGATTAGTGTGATATGATAGGTACAGTATTTTTCAGCCAGCCAAAAAGACTTCAGTTCCATGTACAGCTTAGTCATTAATTTGGCAGTTTTATTGTATACCCATTATTTACCCTATATTAGGATATACTTTCCATGTCAGTAAAATAGGTAAAATAGTACCAACTTTGCAAGGATGCCAGCATAATTAGAGTTAGCAAGGCAGTTGACACAAAATCGTGTCCCTATAAAATGAAAGGGCTAGCATTACCAGTAAAACAAAACAAAAAGAAAAAAAATGATTTGATTAACTGTAAAGTCTATAAATGCAGCTACTTGGTTCATCTTAGTTATTACTATATTTTAGCACCTGACATAATCAAGGCTCAATAAATATTTATTAGGAAAACAAATATTTAAATAATTGAATGATTAATTAAATGAATAAGATTTGGATAATTGACTTAATGAGGAAATTGAAAGATACATAATAATCAGAATATCAATATTTCTGTACTGCAGGCAAGACTATAAAAAATGATTTCAAGCTGTATCAAATGAGTTAAATTAAAACTAAGTAGATTTCAAAACAGTTGGTTGTTCTAAAGTATATTGAATATTAGTAACAGATGGATATGTTTAGATTTTAAAATATAGAAAACCAAATTTTATAGATTTCAGTATAATTGCAGAAAACTAAATTGATAAATCTCATGAGAAAGTAAAAGGGATCAGCCTACTAACAAGAAGAGTATTGAATATGGATGACCTTTAGTTAATACAAAAGTGTTTGACATCTTACCAAAGCATTGTAATTTAACACAGCTTTTACTGAAATATAGACAAAGTTGCCATTCAGGAGAAGGAAAAATAATGTCAACGGATTTATATTGTCTATATGATGTCATTTCTTCTGTATAAATCAAGCCCTTTACAATAATTTTATGATACACAAAAAAATCATATACTACTTTTTTAGGATTAATGAATATAATTACCAAACTCCATAAAGTTGTTGAAATGAGAATTAATGGCATAGTTATCCAAAATACTTGGATTTTTCCTCATTACAACTTTGACAGTGACAACAGCTACCATAATACAATAATTACCTCTTCTCCTTTCACCACAGGTCACATTACTGATTTATTTATTTGGCCTCAGTTTCTTTGTTTCCCATATAAATTGTCATCCCTCTTTTTGATTGTTCTTTCCTGTCTGTGCAGTATACTTCATTTGGAAGCTGTATAAAATGGTATTACATACCTAAGACAGCACAAGGCTTTTTGGAATAATCCATCTTCACAGCAGTTTCAGGGAATGTCCTATTTCCTGCCTCTATCCTGTTGGAGCAATTCTAACCAAGAGTGATTTGTATTGTGAAAGCCAACTGAGATTTTAAAGACCTTCTTCACTAAAGAGCTATGTCTGGGCTAATTATGTGTACTTAGATGCTGAGTACTAAGAAGAATGCCATTCATTAGTCACAATGTCCATTTCTACACCTGGCCTCATGTTCACATAGCTGTGGGCCGGTCCAGCCACTTGCACTTAGAGCTAGTTTAGTGAATTTTGATAGCTCCAAAGTTCTCAAAATTTCCTCAGGGGTCAGTAGGTCAATAGGGTGCCTGAGATACTTAAACATAGGTTTATGGATGTTTATGGAATCACACTCTTTCCTAAATTAGACCAGTCTAACTTTTCTGATTTTATACATTTGTAATCCACATAGAATCAAATTTGAATAAAAAAAGATCAAAAATAAATAAAATCTTGAAAAAAATGGAATTGGTTAACTTTGATACTCTCTGGCTTAAAATAGGACCGAAAATTCCAGGTTTCTATACTGTTAGATCACACAGTGGTCTTGAGTATAACTTAAATATTGAATGTAAATTATTGTCTGTCTTTAAATTCAAAGCTTTCATCTTACTCCTGACTTTTGGGAGTACTGTGTTGAAGATGCTGAGTTTTTAATGTGGGAGGTCAGCCAGTGAACCCAGAAGGAAAGGAGCTCTATATGTGTTGACACTAATACTAGATCAGCAGTTTCATTTTTGGTTTTTATTTGTTTTGGATGAGAAATGTAAATTTTAGCAAGAAATCACTTTCTCCAGTATCTTATAATGACTAAATAATATTAGGGATGACTCAGAGAATTGTGATTGCATAACCGTTTTACTTCCCTAGATAATCTTTTTTTTTTTAATTTTTATTTTTTAAACATATATTTTTATCCCCAGGGGTACAGGTCTGTGAATAGCCAGGTTTACACACTTCACAGCACTCACCAAAGCACATACCCTCCCCAATGTCCATAACCCCACCCCCCTTCTCTCAACCCCCCTCCCTCCAGCTTCCCTAGTTAATCTTAAACAAGTAATCCTGTTGATATCACACAAACACACACTTGTTATTTATGTGCTACTTACGAAAATCTCAGAATGCCTTTCTTATGTGATTATTCAAGGCTTTTCAGGAAGCTACCAGGCCAAGATGCCCAATTTTCAAAAAGACATTAAAAAAGTATTCCAGCCCTAATTCCATCCTCTGAACAATGTATAGAGTCAATACCTTGTACTCTAAATAATGAGAGAAAACATTCATAGAGCATAAAATTTATGCATGTAGAGTTCATAGGCACTGCTTTCCACATCTCTCATCAACTCTTCATCAATGACTAATGGGAGTAGATATACAGTCCTCCAGCTTTCTTGCTCTTTTGAGTCATATTATTATTTCACAAGGTTCCCAATAGGATTAAGTCCCAGTTGCCTCTAACAGTAACCTGTACTTTTATGCACCTTAAATCAATTCCCTTTCCTCTTTGTTATTTCCTTTCTCCCTACTGATGTTTCCTGTGATCTCTTCCCAAATTAACTACTTGTACTTTAATGTTGATCTCAGAGTCTTGTTTCTGAAGCACTCTAAATTTACAATACCCAGTTGCTAACTGATGTGTTTGGCTTTCAAATCTAGCCTCCTGTAACACCCCATGATGTATCAACTATGCAATGCCGTTGTCTGAATATGAAGAACATAGGTGGTCCTTTTTAGCATTTGCATATATTTAGGGATGTGGGGTTTTTCTCAAAATTCTGGCTTTAATTTTTAATTTGTTTTCACACATTTGCACACTTTTCCAAAGTGTTAAGATGAAAACACACAAGGGCTTTTTAAAAACAATTGAATGTGACAGCATTCTGCATTGCTACCTCTTGCAGTTAGAGAAGCAGAAGGTCTCTATGACTATCTGGAGTATTGTAGGCATATCACACTACAGACCTGATTCCCTTCTTCAGTGCTAGTTTGGGCAGGCCTTCTCCATAAGTGGGGCCTTTTAGAGAGACTGAGTCACTTTGTAGGGTATCTTATGGTAGAAAACCTAGGGATTTTGTAACTGGCCAACTATAATACATAGTGGACCCTTTCCACAGGGAGTTTGATTTAAACTAAGCTGGCGCCATTCCTTAGGAAGAGTTTTATTTGAACCAAGAGCACCTATAGACCTAATATTTAAGGGTTAAACTTAGTTACAATAATTTCAAGTCATACTAATAAATAGAAATATTTTTCTAGGGGCACCTGGGTGGCTCAGCTGGTTGAGTGTCCAACTCTGGTTTTGGCTCAGACCATGATGTCCTGAGATTGAGCTCCTTTTTGGGCTCTATGTTCAGTGGGGAGCCTGCTTGAAGATTCTCTCCCTCTGCTCCTTCCCCAACTTGTGCATGTGCACTGTCTCAAATAAATAAAAAAATCTTTAAAAAAAAAAAAAAGAAAGAAAGAAATATATTCCTAAACGAGAGGAATCACTTAACTGTGTGGGGATTTTAAGTTTTGTTTTTTTTTAAAGAAATTACTCTTCCACGTTAAAAGTAATAATGTAACTATGCTGAAAAACTTTAGAAGAATAGAAAAAGTATAACACATGACCCCATTACTCCTTAATTTAACATAAAATAAAATACATTTTATTTATTTATTTTAAAGTAAAATAAATTACTGGTATCAATTGGGTTGATTTGTGGGTCAATTTAAAATTTACACTAAACATATTATATTGCATCTATATGTGTTTTTTTTAATCCTTTGATTTTTAGTTAACATTAATTTTATGTATTTTTCATTGTTGTGATATAACTTATTTGAAGGCCCTGAGAACCTTACATTGACCTCAGCTGTTATACTTCGACAATTATCTTAGTTAACCAAGGAAAGTCTAAATAAAAATTCTTCTTTTCTTTCTGTTGCTACTTGCTCTTTCCTATCTGCAAATCATTGTGCTTCTGATAACTACAGACTCAAATGTGAGGTCTGTTCATATTGTATGGGTTAATAGTGGATAGTGTCTAACACAGTCTGTAGTCCATAACAGGTGTTGAATAAATATGAGCAGTTTGTATGTTCTGGTCACACTTATGTTGGGTTTCCTGTTCCTATTGCTGTTCCCTGAGCTCAGATCCTTATAGGGTTCCTTCTAATTTCACCATCAGGTCTTTGGTTTTTTGTTTTTCAACCTCAGCATTTAACCCAACATAGAAAGTATAAAAAGAACATATGTTTTTGAGTCAAGTAAGTCCACCTAGGGTTAATTCCTAGCTCTGGCTTGTCTGAGATGTATGCAATTGAGAACTATGTGTTTAACCATTCACATTTACTTAAATGAGGGTCAATATGTTTATTATAATAATTCCAGTACTAATTCAAAGGTTTGTCTGACTTCTCTGCTTTGGGGAGGAGAGAATCACACGCTGTATTGCAACTTTCCAGACCAGTCATAGGAACCTTGCTTTTGAGGATGTAGAGTTAGGGCACAGTCTTGTCAGCATCATGATTGAATAGAAAAACAAAAACAAAACAAAACAAAACAAAAACAATGGGCATGCTAGAAATGTGAGTACTACTAAAAACAACACGTTTTGGAGAATTTCTATAACAAGAGAATGCAAAGTATTTTATTTAACCCTCTACATCAATTATTGTGAAAATATCTGAATATAACCCAGTTGATTGATACCAGTGGGGCCCCAAACTCTGGGAAATGGTGTTTTTCTTCTCTGATTTCAACTCCATCTCTTATAGTCCTTATATGAAATTGGATGAATTACAGCAGCTGAAAAGATGAAGTGGCTGTTAGTTTCTGTAAGAAAGACTGATGATAAAAATTGGCCTGGACAAAAATACCAGTTATAATCACCAACCAACTGGTAAGGGGGAGGAAGTGCTATTCATCTCTAATTCCAACTGTTAATTACCTAAAAATATATACATTTCTTACTTATATTTTTGGCATATTATGATTTAATCAAAACATGGTCTGTCATAAGTTTAAGAAAAGCATATTCAATTTATAGGATATTTTTTAACAGTGTAATACTCCTGATGATTCAGTGCAATAAAATGTAAAAGAGTAACAAGGGGAAAGACAATATTTAGTGTTGTTAATGTACTAATATCCTAAATCAGGTGCCAGATGACAGAATGTTCTACTTTTCCTTAACCTATTTTACAATTTACATGATGAAATTTGAGCAGGTTGCCAGAGACATTCTATAGGTTTAGGGAGAGATGGTAATTGCATAGACCTATATCTAGCATTCTCAGGTGGAAAAAACTTACTGCTGGATCCATGATGGGGAATGTGGGCAGGAAAAGAACTTTACACATGTGTTAAAGTATCTACTATAGCACCTGCCTTATGTTATTTATAAGGTGGTGGTCGAGATGGCTTTTATCCTTGAATCTCAGTTTCTTATTTGGGAAATGGAGTAATAAAAAAAGTTGAAATGATACTATCATTATTTATATTTCAAAGGATTGGAATTAAGCAAGTGTTTATAGTGTTCTAAGAACTTCTCAGATGGCAAAGAAATTAAACCTCACAGTGGTTTTTACTTATGTTTAAATAAAAGTATATTTAAATTATTACTATATTTATATAGTTATCATACATGAACTTATTATATATGTCACCCTGTATTCAAGGTGGATTCTCTTACTATCTTACTCTTTAGAACAGGACACCAAAGTGCAAAGAGATAAGGGAATTTGCTCAATCCTGTGTATTATCAGTGATAAGGCTGGATGTCAGATACCAAATCCTTCTGTCTTAACCATTACATCATATGACCTCTTCTACAATGAATATATTCAGACAAGGGAATAGCAATTATGTTTATTATTATCTAGGAGAACATTATCTAGAACACTGAAGTTGGCAAGAGCCCAGTCCATCATACAAATACAAATTTTGCTAAAACTTAAAACCATTACATGGCAAGAAAAGATATCACTAAGAAGAGAATTTGAGCTGTGCCCTGAAAATGTGCAAATTTGTGGTTGAAGAGGACAATGTCTCAGTCCATTTGGACTGCTAAAGCAGAATAGCTCTGACTGCGTGGATTACAAGTATGACAAATTTCTTTCTTAAAATTTTGGACATTGAGTGGTTTAAGATCAAGGAGCCAGCATATTCATCCTCTGATGAGAGCCTACTTCCTGGTTCATGGATGACCTTGTCACTGTGCCTTTGCATGATGGAAAGGGTGAGAGAGCTCTCTGATGTCTCTTTTAAATGGGCAGTAATCCCATTGTGAAGGCTTCACCCTCCTGATCTCATCACCTCTCAAACATACCACCTCCTAACTGCATCTCACTGGGGGGTTAGAATTTCAACATATTAATTTTGGAGGGACACAGACATTCAGCACGTAATAGGTAAGTATGGTTGTTGGAGGAAGAAGGGATGTAGAAAGGGGGTTTTCAATTACAGGGAACAACTGACAGCAAGGTACAGAGTCAGGAAAAGACTGTTATGTCTAGAAGGTTGAGAAACTCTCATAGATTCTAGAGCATCTTGTTGAAGTCTACAGAAGAAGAAGCTGTGTAAGTATTTGACACCAGATAATAAAGTATAATAATCAGAACGACTGCAGCTTAATCATATTATAATTCAATGGCCAATCAACTTTTTAAGAAGCAAGTGGGAAAAGAAAAGTAAGAGATGATGGGGCCCACTTATGACTTTTTTAGAATTATGTGTTTTTCACAATGTTAAAGGTTATACTCAAGGAAGTTGAGTTGGCATGGGAAAACAGCTGGTGATATTATTTCTACTTCAGTGTGTATTCCTTATTTAATAACATAGCTTTATTTGTTGTCATTGGGAATCTATATTGATTTTTTTTTTTTTAAATCTCTGTTGCTTTTAAGATCTCCCAGCTTTACCACTTCTTTTAGATTTTCCCAGTTTTTTAGGCTTGGAAAAATATTCCAGAACACTGAGTTCTACACTTAATTATAAAACTGTCAAAAGTGATCTTGTTTTCACCTAATGTGTGGGCAACTTTAGAGAAACATATTATCAGCTAGTACAAAAAAAATGTTCTAACAGAAAGAGCTGTACAGTAAATGGACACTGGTAGTTCTAGAGAAAGTGAGTTCAGGACTGCGTTGGAATATACAGAGGAGATACAAGGAGCAAAGTTTAGCGTATGTAAGACATCTGGGGACCTTGTTAAAAATTCAAATTTCACTATCCAGTCCTAGAGATTTAGTGAGTCTGGATGGATTCCACACATACTCTTATCTGATAGAGCTCTCAGGTGTTTCTGATAGAGATAAGCTTTTAGCCCATTTTTAAGAAAAAACAACCTTGATATTCTCTTTATTATTTTAACATTAAATCTTAGTCACTCCCTAGAATAAGCCCTTTGAACCCTGGGCAGTATATTTGGAAACTAAAGAGTGTGAATAGGGGCAGCATGTGGTATGGCAGTGATGGTGGGTGTGGTATCTGAAGAGAACTACACTTTGTTTCCTTCTTTGTTTGAAACTATTTTAAACTTAAGCCTTAAAAGTGTGACCTAGGATCAGAGGATAAAATTTTAAAGAGGTTCTTTCCCCCTAAAACCAAGAAGTATAAAAAAGACTCAATTATGTTAACATGGCTCTGGCAGCATGAAGAATTGATTACACCTCTAAGAAGTTGATTCTTGCTTCACACTCAGAATGCCTGAACAATGATAAGAGACCTAGGGTGTGCAGTGAAGTATTGACAAAAAAGGCCAGAGTCTTGTACCATGCTACCATTCTGCCATGGTAGAATTAGGAGCTTCATGGAATTGTTCATTCTTTACAGTATTATTCCTTTCAAATCATTAGGAAAGAGTATGAATGAACATTATAGGCACTCCAAAATGGACACAGTATTGGAGGATAATAACAGGAAAATAACGAACATTGTTATTAAGTTGGTAAGAGTTGATTCACATTCAGTAAAAGTGACGAATCTTGGAATCATTAAATGTCAACCACTTACTTTGTCTCTTGACATGCTTTTCTTGCCTTTAAATGTGCTATCACTTGCCAGTGTCGTGTACCTTATAGTCTTCAAACCCAAACCTAAATACTGTTTATTTTCATCTTTTGAGGAATGATCTAAATACTCTTTAGTTCTTGGTGGGGAGGAATCAAGATACTCTTTTTTTTCCTTTTTTTTTTTTTTTAGGTTTTTATTTAAATTCTGGTTTGGTTAGCCTATGGTGTAATATTAGTTTCAGATGTACAGTTTAGTGATACATCACTTCCATACAATACACAGTGCTCATCATCATAACAAGTGTACTCCTTAATCCCAAGCAACCTTACCAAAGAGGGCTTTGCTACACCCAGTAACTTATTATTTGCCAGATGTGCTTTGAGGTACTGTGTATTCACTTTGTGTGTGTGTATATGTGTGTGTATTCACTTTTAAAGAGACAAACAAGGTCCTTACTCCTTGAAGCTTATACTTCAGTGTTTGAGAAAAACAACAAATGATACACATATATAAGATGTCACAGGAATCCATTATTGTTACCTGTTGATGGGCTGGTTTCTAATTCTTTCTTTTTTTAGAAGTGGGTTGTATTGGAGCAAAGCTACAGTTATAGTTGCATGCTTTTGACCCTCCATTCACATGTGATTTCTTCACAGAGTTCTGACTTCGACTCTGGTGTGCATATCCAATAGCTTCCAGGGCTCTTCTTGGCCATTTGTAGGCAACAGACTGTTGTTTCACTCCTGGGAATAGGTGTTGACAGAGAGGAGGCACCACACTGAATGCTGAGAACAGCATTCTTATTATAACAGATAGTTGCTTTGCTGTACCAAAGGAATAAAAAAAAAACCCATAAAGCAAATGATATGTGTATTTGTTGTGTCTTGTTTTATATATGTATGTATGTACATGTATACATATGTATATATATACACACATATATGTATGTATGTGTGTATGTATATAGTGAATATATATATTCACAATTATATTGTCTATTATTTAAAAACTACCATATTATTTAATCAAAAATTATCATCAAAAATAAATTTTGAGACTGAGAGTGAGAGAAGTTATAACAAACTACTTTTGAAATAGTAGTGTCTCTTCTAGCCACACTTAGCTCAATGTAAACAGTGCCTTCATGTGTGTTCTCTTCCGTTTGCCCTTCACATTTAATTTTTTCATTCTCTACTCTGTTCACTGCTGCAAAAGATCTTTATGAAGGACATCAAAGAGTTCCCATGCCTCTGGTGTTGGGACTGGATTAGAACATTAGAGAGCCCTGGCAGGGGATCAGAAGCAAAAATGAAACTGAGGTAAGTGTATTTAGGTCCCCACCTTCCTTTTGCAAGTCATCTTGGGCCTGCTGTGTCCTTCATGAAAATCGTTTGTGTTTTTCAGGATGGCCTATATTTCAGTAACTGCTTATCACCCTTGTTTCCTTAGGTCCTGGGATAGTAATAGCTCTTTTATTACCAGACCAGGGTTTTGTGCATATCATTCATTGTGGTTACCCTACCACCGCACTTTGATATATAGTCCCTTTTTAAATAAACTTTCTTCAAATTATCCTAATTTGAGTATACCATCTGTTTCCTGTTGAGTCCCTTACTGTTCCAATTATCACCAGTAAAAATGCCCATTCAAATCCATTAAGTGAGTCAGAGTGGGGGTAGTTAAAAGCATATCAGATGTTTGGAATTCAAATCATGGCTACACTTTTAGTATATGTATGCCTGTGTCAAGTTATTTGGGCTTTATGAGTTTTAAGTCTTTAATGCACCAAATATGGATAATAATTCTTTAACTGCAGAGTGAAAATATAAGTCAAAGTTATTTGCAAATCATAGTGTGCATGGGACATGAAAAACAGTATCCCCAGTAATGATAATAATAGTAGTTATATTAATAGTCTTTACATAGCATACGCCCTTGACTTGATCAACTTCATAATGTTAGGACACTAACTGTTCTTAATCTGCATTTCAACCCTATGATTCCAATTCAGAGGTGGGTTAATATTTCTAAGTATAAGAGGGGATGCAAACTCCTAATGCCATACAGCAACAGATTATGCACATCTCCTACTACTTCTCAGAAACCCTTGACATTTTTTCTGAAAGTGTAAATTAATTAACACTCATAACATGTTTAAATGCCTGATACTGAAAGCTGAAAAAGAAATGGTAGTGTTAAAAGTCTTCAATTGGTGGCTGACTAATTGCCCCGGAAGACAACTGTCGCCGGTAGGGAAGCATCTGTCTATCGTGTGAAATATTACAAAACTAAGACCTCCTGTTAGAAGCTAATTAGTTTAAATGCTGTGGGTCTCTAAACTTTGTGCATGCAAAAGGTTGAGGCTTTTCTTTTTTGCTTAAACAGATAATGCCTTTATAACTGAGAGCAACAAAATGGTTCAGTGGTGTCAATTCAGTGGCCAGGCTCAACATAACCAGCTCTTTCCAAGCAACCCTCCTCCTGGAGGGAAGTCCAGCTGAGGGATTGGTTTATCTCCGAGAGAAATTCAGACTGATGTTCGTGCACTTCTCCAACTGATGGGGGAAAATATATATATATATATTTATTTATTTATTTATAATAAAATTGTACTTTTCCAAACTTTGGGTGGTTTTAGTTCTGTGTTATATGGTGAGAATCTGTATGTGATTGGCCAAATTTGCAGAATCACTTAGAGTAACGCTCTGATAAAGGTGACACTGAATACCTCTGATGTGCCTAGAACTGTGATGAGTTATTTTCTATGAATGATCTCATTCACTGCTTGCAATATCCCTGTGAGGTAGGTATTAACTCTAAATTAGGACTCTAAATCAGGCAATCTCACACTGGTGCCTATAGGTCTTCATATCTATAAAGATATGCCTTCTTTTAATAATCGTGTTCCCATCTTGTACCCAGATAGATTATAAATTGTAATGTATATTATTGTAATAATCTCTATATTACAAACTGTGTGACCTAATTTCATTGTGTTCTTGACACTTGGGTTCCAGAAATATCAGATATGTTTACTTTTCAACATCAAGTTAAACTGGATTAGATCTCACTTGTCAGATTTCTAATGGTACCCACTGTCAGGACTCCCTAAGACTTTGGCTATCTTGTGTAGTGTTACTAAGGCTCATCTGGCCCTGGGTAAATAGAGCTGACTCTGGCATTCAGTCCTGGCAGCCCAATGACTACCTTTCATCCTTTTGGATAAAATGTATCTGTTGAGTCCCAGTTTTTGCAACATTATATGCCCACCACTCCTTCTATAGGTGGGTTGTGTATATATACCTCACAAGAGTTCTCTGCTAACAGGTTCATCGTCAGAAAATACTAGCTACATCTTCCATGGCTGCCATTTTTAATGTCTATCTCCTCACTGCCTTCCATGTAGTTATCTACTAGTCCCTTCTTGGGCAGAATTTATAATTTGTTCAGAGACCTCTCTCCTTTATGGAAATTTCACAAGCTTACCCCCTTTTCCCTGTCTTTGGAACATGACCTCTATATCCAGGTGGACAGAGTCATTTCAATGAAAACATTAGAGTTTTATCTTTGTTTGTTTGTTTCAGTAGGGAACCATCAGATTAAGTTATTTTATACGCTAATCTTGCATCATAAAGTTGTTTAAGTGCTATCTTTAAACTGGCTTCTGAAATGCAAAGAACCTGTGAACTCCCCAAGGGTAGGGCATTAAGTGGAATGAAGAGACCCCAGATCTCAGGCCTAGAAGTAAATGAAGGAGAAAAATAAGGTGGCGCAGAGAAGAAAGTAGGGTAGGGTTGATTTAGAGTTTAAGTGCTCTTTCATTGAATAATTTATGGCTTTGGAAAGGTGATTTTTTTACTTTCTCCCAACAGTTGGCTCAGTCTCCTGCTAATAAGGCATAACTTTGTACCTGACTTTAATGAAGACATTATATAAATGACCAATTTTACATTAGAGACATTTAGATGACTAAAATCCCATTCGTAAAACTCCACTCTCTTTTCCACCATACTAAAGTCCCACCTCCTGCAATAATTCCTTTTCTTCATTTTCAAACTTACTCCCCACACCTAATGTCCTCCTTCTATTGTACAGTGTAAATTAACTTCCCACCCCCCATTGATCCCCAGGTTTACCTTAGGATATCTGAACGTTTATTACTCTGTGCTATTAAAGAACAGAAAATTTATTCTATATCCAAGAAAGTAGAACAGAAATCTAGGTACAGGAGGTCTAAGAAACAGTTTACAAGGGTGTTCCTCTTTTTCCTCTCCTCTCTATTGGCTTCTGTGAGAATAAGGAAAATTTTCCTCTCATTAGTAATGAATTATGTTATATTTTCTTCATAATATAGAAATTTTTAAAAATTTAAATTGAAGTTCATTTGCCCAATCCACCTTAACACTATTTTAACGTAAATACAAGTTAGGTATTGTTATCCCAATACCACAACCATCAGACAGACTCAGAAAGTTTAACTGATTTAATATAACTGGTTTAATTGATTAATCTTAACCTCACATCTAATAAAATGCTCGAGTTGGGATTTGAACCCAGCCAATTCCGTATCTGTTCATTCTCTCTCTTTTTAAAGATTTTATTTATTTATTTGAAAGAGAATGAGAGCATGAGTGGGCTAGTGCAGAGGAAGTGGGAGAAGCAGACTCCCCACTGAGCAGGGAACCTGATGTGGGGTTCCATCCTAGGATTCTGAGATCATAATCTGAGCCGAATGCAGATGCATAACTGACAGCCGTCCATGCACCCTTCTGTCCATTTTCATTATATTCTATGTTGCAGTTACATAAAGATAATCAATTATTCAATATAAGCTATACAGGAAAAAAATAATTTTCAGAAGTATCTCAGAATTGATAAAGATATGTCCTAGTTTCTAGCATGTCATACCATATAGATGTGGAAAATAAGAGAGTATTGCATGGTCAGAGGTGATTCCCACACCAAAATGACTCTCTAACTGCATTAGATAGTTTCTGAATCATGGTAGCAAAAAATTTTGGAAGTTCTTGAGCTTTGGTGTGGTACTGTTATTCAAATTCTATCTCAAAGTGTACAAAGTTTATGATTTTGAGCAAATAATTTTACTTATACCTCTTAGAAAGAGATAAAATCTATCTTGCGATTCATTTTTCTTTCTTCTATCCTTTTCTTTTCTTTTTTCTTTCTTTCCTCCCTTCCTTCCCTGCTTTCCCATTTTTTTTAAACTGAAACCTTGTCATTGTGCCCTCAGAAATCCACAGCATTTCTTCAACAGTATTCTATATACCATCTCTTCTTTAAACTTCCTCTCTTCTTTTAGGATCTTACTTGTTATCTTCCTTCACTGACAGGGAGAGAGAGTAGGTCTTCTCAGTGCCCTTATGAAGCTGCTTCCTAACAATTATCCTACCTCCTCCCTAGAGCCCCCTGACTTAAACAGCAAGGCATTGTGCCAAGCTATACTCTAACCCTTCAGTGGCAGTCATCTTCAGCTTCTCCGTCATTCCTTTCATTGCTTGAAGACATTAATCCCTGTCTCAATGTCTCTCTCCCCAACACAGCTTCAGTCAGAACTCTTCATGATTTTAATGTGCATGTAGATAATCCTGTTAAGTTCTAAAATGAAATGTGATACACATGTAATTTTGGAGATAAATTAATTTTAGTTTTGCCTCTTAGGAAAAAGTGTCTAGCTACCTTCTAGAGGTAGAGACATCAGAAATACAAGCTTACCTGATTCTTAAGGAGAGTTGTTCTTACTTTCCCTAGTTCACATTAATAGTATCATTATCTAATTAGATATAGCCTTGGTATTTCAAAAGTGCTTGGGAAAGGCCGGGAGAACTCTAAATATTGCTTTTCCTGTCAGCTAGACAGCAAGATACATAACACTTCCTGCAAGGAAAAAAAAAAAAATGCTTGTGACTCTCCCCATTTCCACCTTAACTAATCCTGAGCCACTCTCTACTAGGGCTTGGGCCACCCTCTGCTTCCTCTTACCTAGGACTGATTATCTTATCTTAATCATGAGGCATTTTTTTTCTTAAACATCAACTCACTTCAGAGTCAGTGACTGTTTTTAAGTAATTATCAAGGAAATTGTTTTGAAGAACAGAGTCTTAGGGGTTAAAAAAAAAAGCTGTAACTTTTGAGGCTTTTTAGTTGATGAGATAAGATCAGGAAAGAGAAAATTCAGTTCTTTGAGCTGTTGTTTCCCTCCCACAGTTTTACTCCTATCAGTCTTAGTCTTCAGCTTAGGTGAGAACTTGCATACTGGGGAAATTCTTGCATATTGGAAAAATTTTTTCTCCCGTTGTGGCAATGATTTCATAAGTCTATTCCAAAAGGAATGCTAGAATAAATGACTTAATTGGATAACTTTTACTCCAGCTGTGATAAGCGGTGGTTGTTTACTAGATCAAAGATGTGGTTGATCATAACTTTTTATACTGCCTGAGGTTGTAGAGTGAGAAATAAGTGAGGCTGTGGTGAATTTGATTAGCACAGACTGTGATTCTAGATGATTTAGGTCAAAGCACTATGTTTATTTCTCAAGAGGAAGTATTTGAACCTGGATAAACCATAACGATGTGATTGCATATGACTGTATAAACTTAGCTTTGGTGAGACTTAACAGAATAATTCACCAAATGTTTATTGAGTGCCTATTTATTTCTCCCCTCTAATCTAACCTCCACATTCTCAACTAGGAAGATCTTTTAAAATCACAAATCTGATTATGTCACTCCTATGTTTTAAAGACCTCAATGACAGACTATTTTCTAGCTGTCTTCTCTCTCTCTCTCTCTCTCATAACCATTTAATTACACTGTGGATGGACTGGGTCCTGTGGAAGACAGAGTAACCAGTCAGGTTCAATGCCTGAGAGCCCTGGGGTCTGTGGGGAGGATGTAGCACATCACACTCTGGAGACAAGGCCAGGCCAGCACTCAGTCTTGGGGGAAGGGAAGGAGCAGCTTCTTTTCACTTTTCTCACTCATTCTCATGACATTAAATAAAAAAAAAAACATCTCTATACAGCACAGAATATACTGGGAGGTCCCTTCCCCCGTCCTGAACTATGCAGAGTAGGAGGGCCAGCCCTGAAGGGCAAGGCCTGGGCCTCTAGCTTCTGATATCTCCCCGGGCCCCTTCCCAATGTCCCTGAGTGGGGGCAGCCTAGCTGTCTTTCTAAGTAGAGGCTCCAACCATAAAGAGTATAAAGTGGTCTGCCAAGCAAACGCAGTAGTATGGACAAGTATGGTATTGATTTTTTCCAAATATTTGGACACGATTTATCTTTTACAATAAGCACAACTAATCGTGGTTGGAATCACAGATATGTTTAATCTGAAGTAGGACATTTGGGGGCTATAGCTCCTGTCCCTGGAGGAGATACATTCTAGCTCATCTTCCATTAGGGCTATTTGAATAGGAAAAGTTGAGAAACATAAACCAGAGTAAAGTCCAAATTCTGCAGCAAATACTACTAAGCTCTGCATTATCTAATACTGGTTATTCTTACACTATCATCTTTTGGCACCTCTTGTTCATATTTTATTCTCTACTACTTCCAGAGTAGTTCTAGTATCCAGAACACAAGACTTGGCTTTCATGAAAACTATTTTCCTCACCAAGAATGTCTCCCCCTCATTTTGTTCTTCCAAATGTAATCCTTATGTGTCCATTAAATCTTTTTTTTTAAAGATTTAATTTATTTATTTGACAGACAGAGATCACAAGTAGACAGAGAGGCAGGCAGAGAGAGAGGAGGAAGCAGGCTCCCCACTGAGCAGAGAGCCCAGTGCGGGGCTCGATCCCAGCAACCCGAGATCATGACCCGAGCCGAAGGCAGAGGCTTAGCCCACTGAGCCACCCAGGTGCCCCTGTGTCCATTAAATCTTGCATAGGATCTTCCTTCTCTAATTTTACCTAAAAACTCCACATATAATTAATTCACTTCTACCTCTTTAAAAACACTATGACCTCTGTGTATTCTACACACTTTTATTATTTTATTTTATACTTATATAAGTGTTTTATCATTTTGATTCTAAGAACCAGTTGTGTGGCAAAGAGACAGACAAGTTATCCCCATATTGATGTTTTCAAGGTAAGTATCAAGTTCTTTTCAGAGAGGAGGAAGCAGGCTCCCTGCTGAGCAGAGAGCCCGATGCGGGACACGATCCCAGGACCCTGAGATCATGACCTGAGCCGAAGGCAGCAGCTTAACCCACTGAGCCACCCAGGCGCCCTGCTTCATGGTTTTTAATACATGCTGTTATCCCCCCCGGATGCCTGGGACATGCACCAACATTGTCTCATGCTCAACCTTTTTTTCTAGTTAACTTATGTTCCACAATTGGATCCCTGTACAGCTATTGTTTCCCTGAGAAAGTTCTCCTGAATCCTTCAGCTGTGTACGCCAAAACTCTTCTTTCTTGTGTTAATATTTAAATAATATGAGTTTTCCCCTCTCAGAGCCACCTTCATGAAGAAACAAACCATGTCTGTTTTGCTCAGCACTGACTATCCAATAATCAAGATAGGATTCAACATGGAATAATACCTCTTAAATACATATTTATTCAAAATATATTTCATGAGAGACTATTGATAGACAGGAAATATTTGAGATCTATGGAGTCAACACAAATAGGATAGACTTGGTATCTACTCTCACAGAGCTTACAATCTAGGAAGAACAGACTTGCCATCAACAAGTCTTTTTGTTGTTTTCTTGTTTGTTCACTAATGTAAAAATATACAGTAAATAAAGAGATAAGGATTGCTAAATGGGCTATTTTAATTTGGATAGCCAAAATGATTCTCTAAAAAAGATAACATGTAAGCATGGATCTTTCTTTAAAAGGACTCAATCATACCAAGTTTAAAGATAATTTCAGCAAAGAGAAGAGTTGTTAAAAAGGCTCTAGATTAAAAATAAATGTCACATATTTAATGGAGAAAATAATGCGAGTGTAGGTTAAGAACAATGACAAAAATTGGAGCATATTATTAAGGGGAAAATAGTATCTGTAAACCAAGGAAAAGAATTTTGATTTTATTTGAATTTTAGGGGGAAACCGCTGAACAGATTTAAACAAAGAAGAATCATGTTTTATTTTTTAAAAAGCTTATTTTGGCTTTTGTATGAAGAACAGAATATAGCGATAAGAATGAATGAAAGAGACTACTTAGGAGACTCCCATGGTCCAAGTAAGAGACTGTAGAATCTTGGAATCAGGAAGTAGTAATACAAGTGCAGCGGGACTTGTGGATATCTTGGATACAGGTATGAAGGAAAGACAAGATGCAGAGGAAATTTCTTTATTATTTTGGTAAAAAGCTAATAAGTGTCTTTTCTTTGAGAGGACAGATCAGGGAAGGGAAGGTTCAGAATGAGTTAGAGGGATTAAACGTCGTGAAGAGGGGGTTCCTGGGTGACTCAGATGGTTAAGTGTCTGCTTTTGACAGGCCTGGTCAGGATCTCAGGGTCCTGGGTTCTATCCCAGTATCTGGCTCCCTGCTCAGTAAGAAGGCTGCTCCTTAACCCCACCGCCACCTGCCTCTGCCTACTTGTGATCTCTCTCTCTGTGTCAAATAAGTAAATAAAATCTTTTTTTTTTTTTAAAGATTTATTTATTTATTTGACAGAGAGAGATCATAAGCAGGCAGAGAGGCAGGCAGAGAGAGAGAGGAGGAAGCAGGCTCCCCACTGAGCAGAGAGCCCGATGCGGGACTCGATCCCAGGACCCTGAGATCATGACCTGAGCCGAAGGCAGCGGCTTAACCCACTGAGCCACCCAGGCGCCCCTAAGTAAATAAAATCTTAAAAAAAAAAAAAAAAAGTCACGAAGAGGATTTGTCCATATTCGGTCCTCTTTTGTCTACACATTTAGAGATGTCAAAGAAGAAATGGACTATATGAATCTGTATTGGAAAAAAATGATTTACTGAAAGCTTGGCCAAAACTAAATAGATAAAATTATATTGAAGGTCAACTCACAGGAATAGAATTCTGCAAATGTTATTACATTTTAAGTCTTAGTGTTGGAGTATCTCCATCCTTTCCCAATTACCACTAAAGTAACTTCTCTTAAATAGAAATTGAATATAGATAGATAGATAATATAGATATAGATGTATAGATATATAGATATAAATTGGTCTTATATTTGGTTTAGTTTTAGTTTTGGTTTTTTTTTTTTTTCTTTCCTCCTTCTCTTAATTTAAATGTGCTTCAGGCCAAAATAAGAAAGGTCCAGTTTTCTGGAGACTCACAAGACACTGTACTCTAATGTAGCAACATTGTGCTAACTGGACAGGACTTAGTTCAGTTGTGGGTTAACCTTTCTCCTGTGAATATTAAGTGAGTTTGTTATGTACAGTGATAATGAGTCTGGCTTATATTTGTATAAGAATATTTGTGGAGTTTTATCACAATTGTACTCCCCAATGCCCTGCATAAGTCATCAATGACAAGGTTGCCAAGATTACACAGAACCTAGATAACAGTTGGCTGCAAAATCAAGTTGCAAATTTAGCTATATCCTTTTTTTCTTTTTTTTAAGATTTTTATTTATTTATTTGACAGCGAGAGACACCGCGAGAGAAGGAAGATAAGCAGGGGAATTGGGAGAGGGAGAAGCAGGCTTTCCACTGAGTAGGGAGCCAGATGTGGGGCTAGATCCAGGACCCTAGGATCATGACCTGAGTCGAAGGTAGGTACTTAAAGTCTGAGCCACCCAGGCACCCCCACAAATTTAACTATATCCTAATTACAAGGACGATTGTACAATATCTATGTAATAACAGAAGGGTCTGCAAGATTGCATTAAAGCATGATGTAGCTGAATATGAACTCATGAAATGCTTAGCCTCCCACCATACACACACACACACACACACATATATGTAATAAAGCATAAAGAATCATCATATAAGGGAGAGGACTGTAGAAGAAAACCCACATCAACATTTAACACAATTGTCTCAAAAACAATAAAAGGACGGCAATAGCTAAAGTGATACTAACAGAGAAGCAAACCCAAGACATCTCCTAAAAAACATGGTACTTTCAATCAGTGTCTAGAAGATAAGATTCCCCCAATTCTCTTTATTATCAGACTTAAAAATTTTATTGTTAATACCCCTGAGAATATTTTAATTCCTTCACCCCATCCAACATTTTTCTTTCTCCCATAAAGTTGTTTTGTTGAGAAAAATAATCAGAACAGCAAGAGAACTACTTCTCTGACACTCAGAGAAGCAGGAAGACTCAGATTTACTTTATGCTGGTGGACCCCAATGAGCTTGTGCTCAAAGTTAAGGGCCCGGGGCATTGGAGTTATAGGGCTTTTATAGGGGACTACCGGCAGACTCCTGGTTTAGGTGGGTTTAACTGGGGTGGGGGTAGGGGAGCTAGGGTTGCTTTAGGCGGAAGAGAAGTGCTCAGAGCCCATGGCAGGAAACCTGTTTACAGAAGCAGAAAGAGCTGGTTATCTCTTGCTCCCAGTAGGGCTTCTGGTTATCTCTAGCTTACTGTTAGTAATTTTTCATCTTCTGGGAACTCTTGGCCTGGGCCTGCTCTGGGTAATTTTCCTCTTCAGTTTCTTTTTTATGAGTGATGCTAGATGGGCCAAGGCACCAAGATGAAGAGACTCAGACCCCTTGTTAAGGGGTTTCTTAGCTTTCTGCAGGAAAGAATTCAAGGGCAATCTATTTAGACAAAGAGACAAAGAAAAGTCTAGAAGAAAGGAGCTACTTCATCAGGTAGCTCTCTTTTCCCAAATGAGGAAGGATTCCTCCTTTGCCTCTAAGGCAGGGTTTTAGAAGTGGTTTTTGTTTGTTTGTTTGTTTGTTTGGTTGGTTTGGTTGGTTGGTTGGTTTTGTTTGCTTGTTTTGTTTTTTAATTAGCTAACCAAAGGTGCTTACTTTTCAACTTTGGATTTATCATTTGCATTGGGTAGCTAGATTTTCCATCATTTTAGGATTATTAGGGTTGTAAAATTACCACCGGGAGCAATTTTAAGAATATCCAGGTTTTACTGCCAGAGGAAGAGGCGTCTTGTGGTTTTCCATGAGTTGGATCTTGTGACTCTTTATGACTAGCTGACTTTTAAGTTAAGGGTTAGCCTAAAATCAAAATGGGTTTACTTTGCTCAACTTGTCATCCCGAGTCTCCCTTCCCTCCTGGTTCATAGAACCATATGTCTCATATATGTGAATCTACCAACACCCTTTCATGAGAGTCCTTCCAGCTAAGGATGAACTTTAGGTAGAAATGAATGGTCACAAGATAATGGTATACACAGGTAAACAGTAGATGAGTCACTGTGATGCAGTGCTGATCCTTCAGTCATTAGCCTTTCACATAAACACCTAACATTTATTTAGTGCATTCCTGCTGTTACCAAACAATCTACCAGGTACTTTCTCATGTAATGCATGTAGTATAATAATAAATACCAAAATTATCCAAATAATTAGTAGCATGACAGATTTTACAAAAGAAGACATAGAACATGCTAAGAAAGCTTGACTTTGACACAAATATTCTTGGGACTAAGCTCTTAAATGGAAAGGTTCAAATGATTCTCACTGTTAGCATCAAAAAATGCAAAACACTGGCAGTCCATTGTGGGAGAAATCATCTTCTCCTACCTTTTGTTGCCTTCTACAGATCCTCCCCCAAACACACACAAACACACACACACACACACACACACACACACACACTCACTCACTCACTCAAATGAGAAGTCAAACTTGACAACTTGGAAAAAAGAAATGTCAAAAATAAAATGGGCTTTTTAATCTCGTGGAATTTTCTTCCCTTCCCCTCATCTTCCCTCCTCCTCATCTTCCCCCCTCTCTCCATCCTCAGACCTCCTCTGCCCTCTGCTCTTTTTTCTCCTCCCTTCCTCCCTTTTTCCCTCCCTCCCTTCCTTCTTTCCTTCCCTCTATAATTTGATAGGCATTGTGCTAAGAGTTAGAATACCATATTAAGCAAAACAAATAACTATTGAACTTGGAATGCAACGTTAAAGCAAATAACTGTTGGGATTTCCCTGATCTCCTTAACATTTCACTCGCATGGATATCATATATTATTACAGTGTCCATGCTTTCAGTCCTCTGAATCAGCTTTGTAACAAACAACTCAAGTAATTCTGATGTTCACAGTAAGCAATATACTCTTTGAGAGAAGAAAAAGAAAAAGGCTACTTTGTAGGCAATGTAGCTAATTCTCAAATTGCTTCACACTGCAAAATGAGCTGCCCAGTTACTTTATAATTGTTATTATTTTTTTAAACTAACCTTATTTGACCTATACCTAGTGATTGCCTTAAAAACCTGCCCTTTCCCATCTTCCATCATCACCACTTCTGATGTGTCCAGCAAAACCTCATCTAGATCAAGGCTCTTTAAGCTCTCAGGAGCCTTTGCTCCAGAGGAGATGAGACTGCCCCTTTCCTCACAAGTCTAGTAAACACTGGCCAAAACCAAAACGACTGGCTAACAGAGCAATTGCAGAAGAGTAACACTGTTAAAAAATTAACACCAAGCCCAAAATGGAGTTATTTGCCCCCCAAACAGTAAACCAAGACTGAACTACAGTTTCAGTCTATCTCAGAAATGCGAAATTTTAAGTCAATCAGAAGTTTTTTTGATCATTACTAGTGAGGTCCTCTGGGTGATTAACAATTCTTTTTTTGCTAACAACTTCCTGCTCAGTCTCCTTCCTATTAAAACCTGTTTTGTGGAACTCCCAGGGTCTTCTCTACTTGCTATTTGGGATGTTGCCCCATGCATGAATTGCTTAATAAAGCCAATTAGAGTTTCAAATTCACTCTGTTCAATTTTGTTTTTTAACAACATAAAATAAAATAATACATTATAAAACATTTTTCAATATGTGTAAAAACAAATACTGAATTGTATCACATAACCAAAGAAACCAAACCTAGAAGGTTAGCTCACCTAGAAGATTAAGTAACATTTTTAAGTGATATACCTAACAATTTAGAATACTTATGTGGGCCTACGCCTTTTTTATTTTTTTATTTTTTAAACTTCAGTGTAAAATTTTCCACCTTTCCACCACTCCTAATGCGAGTGGTTTAAGTGTTCCATGAGCATTCCTGGATAAACTCCTCGGTAAATTTGTGATTGCTTTATTCATCTTAGTCTCATTAGATCCTATTGGGAATTCAGCAAGTATTTATTAAGGAAGTAAGAAGGAATTACCAGGAATTGACGAATTAACATCCAAGTAGACAAGGATAACATAGCAGAACAGGACATTTAAATCCTTGATTACCTATGCCTATCATTGCGATTTATCTATATTCATATTTTATCATTCTATGTCCATAATGGTATTACTATATATACATATATATATAATATGAATATAGATAAATATGAATATAGATAAATATGAATATAGATTATATATATGTATATATATATATGATTCAGAAAGAGTGAGCTGGTCCTCATAATATATTCTGCTTTTCAGCTTATTCTTCTGTAAAACAGAAATATGAAAAATATTCCGCATAGGTTATAAAATACATTTGCATAATAAAGAATAGCTGTTATTATTACTTTATGGTCACATTTTTACATGTCCTGTCTCTTTATTTCGGGCTTCCTGACATCAAGACCACTATTTTATTCAACTTTGCACTCTTTATGCCTATCACAATCCCTGCTGACCTTTAAAAATCCTGCTAACTATGTCTTGTATGCCGTTTCTAACAATGTAAGGTGACATCCCCAGGTATTTTTCTTAGAAAGTTTCTTTTTGAAATATAATATTGGTAGAAGTGGCTTGAGAGTGATTGGCATACAGTAAGTGCTCAATAAATATGATTTGTAATTGTTATCCTTAATCCTTTCCCTCCTGTGTACCAATTTTATTATGTGTCATTAAAATAGGTAGTGGGTACCAGATAGTTATTTGATTGTCTACTCTTAATCCTAAAGGGCCTTGAGGATGGATATCTAGTTTGAATGAGGAAAGGATTAGAGGGAAGTTGTCATATATTCTTAAAACACCCTGAGGAAGTTATCTTGGAAACAGAAATATAAAGTCTACTAGCTACAGCTGGGAACATGTATGCATTTGAACTGTGATTATTCTCAACTTGGCTTTTATCCAGATGATTTGGGACTAATGATAATATGACTCTATATAACCCTCCCCTTTCTCTCTTTCTTCCTCCCCACCTCCTCTAATTTTCTGGTTAGAATGTCCCAGTGGAGGACTTAGAGGGATCCATTGGGGAAGAAAGTAACATTTTAATCATGTCTTTACATGAAGTGTGCAAGGCACTTCATATACATGATCTTGTTTAAATGTCAAGGTGCTTTATGTATTATTCACTTAATTACTGCAATTACTAGTTACAGTATTTCAGGGTCAAAGAAACTAAATCACTGGCTCAAGAGAGAGTGGCTAAGTCAAGATTTGAACCTTGGTCTCTCTCTTTGAAATCCTTGCTCTCTGCAGGACACCACGTTTCCCCTGAGTTTGCCATCTGTTCTGATAACATCTGCCCAGATATTACTAAGTGGCAGTTGCCCACATGGTGCAAGAGATATAAGGACAAGAGGTCCTGAATTCCATTTTAATTACATTTTCCATGTCTCTTAGGTATCCAGCTAAGGGCTTGATGCATTCAGGTCATGACCTTAGAGAAGTATAGACCTTAGACCTTCATCTCCTAAGGAGCCATCCTGATAGATGACTCATGGGCAGCCAGTGGCTTCACAGTGGCTAGAATGAGGAGTGGCAAAGTATATCACTTAGTAGAATGCTTGTAATAAAATTAGCTAATTGTAGTATGTCATTTAGTTATTGTGGGCATTATATTTCTCTTTGTGGTTTTAGTTCTCCCTTAAAAAGAAAAAGAGATTCATGTCATTTTTTATTTTATTTACCAATACATATTTTAGACTGATAAATTATGAGGAGAGTCATATTTATGTGTTTATTTGGACTTTGTAAAATAGGTAATAAGTAGGAAATTTATGTGAAAAAAGGTTCATGGACAGGATACTTTAATAATCTTATGAAACCACCAACCCATATCAGGAAGAGTGGACGCAGCTACTGGGCCAACTGTTACTAGGCTCTTGGCATTTTTGGAACTTTCATTTTTGTGTCTTGGCCTCTCTCTATGAGTCAATTTTATATACCTTACTTTCTGTACATGGCATGGTCTTTCTGTTTGTTTTGTTTTTATTTTAGTATGATGGAAAACAGCCCTTAACAATTCTTAGTAGTATAACTTCAGCCACTTTTCCCTATATCCAATCAGCTTAGGGAAGGAAATTATTTGTCCAGCTTTTATGAATTTCTACAGCAGGGTGGTCTGTTGGAGTCAGAATATTATGATTGACCTGATTTGTATCAGGTGATCATTTGTGAACCTATCACCTAGGGGTTGTGATCATGTTAGTTCCTATCTAGTCCCCTGAAAATTAAATGGACAAGTGGAAAAATGGGAAGTCCCTAGAGTAGTATCTGACAACAGGAGCAAGGGGAAAA
Organism: Mustela erminea; assembly: GCF_009829155.1. Taxonomy (NCBI): domain Eukaryota; kingdom Metazoa; phylum Chordata; class Mammalia; order Carnivora; family Mustelidae; genus Mustela; species Mustela erminea. The sequence continues at coordinate 39,601,692 of NC_045632.1, read as the reverse complement.
AAATGGTGATACAGAGGATTGCTGGGATATAAGGATAAGATGCCTTTTCTTCCCCATACCTCCTTATACCTGGACAAGAGTTCTGGCTTATTCAAGGCAGTTAACTGTAAGACTTTGACTCTTTTCTCTGCTTAAACAGTTTCCCAAATTGCAAACGGGGAAACTAAGATTCAGTAAAAATCTTAGAGACTGGGGCTATCCCAGCTAGTGAGGATAATTAGCCGTTTTATCCACACCAGTATTTACAGGCAGGGTATAAAATTTGAAGGTCTCTGGGAAATTGTGCTTAACAACATATTTCTCAGGAACCTGGAATTTTATTGGAGAGTTGCTCATCTTTTGGGTATGAGGATGTGAAGGAAGAATAATAAATGACTCCAGAGCCACAAAACCTTATGAAGGTCCACATTTGCTGCCACCGGGCCAGTATACCAGACTGAAATCTTGTAGCAAACTAACTAAACTTGTTCTTTAGGCATAAACAACTTCCAAGTGCAGAGTCAATACAATATAAGAGTAAATGCTTTATAGAATGTGTGTTCTCCGCAGTTGGTCCATCATCCTTATTTTTTTCTCACCTGAGTAAATAACTCTGATGCTCTCTGGGCCCTGTCTATTTGAATCTGCATACCCAGAACCAATTTTTAGGGATTCTTCAGCTTGAACATGAATGCTCCCAGTGACAAGGAATACTTTTCCATTATCCCACTGTTTTGATCATTAGGAAATTATACTGTATATTGATATGAATCTGACCCTTTTTTTAAATTTTTTATAATGATCATTGTTCTACTTTCATTAGAGAAGATCTTTTTCTCCCCAATGGGAAGAAGAATGTTTGAAGTTATTCTTCCCTACTTACATGACAGCATTCCCACCTTCTTCTTAATGTTGTAGACGCTTCAAACATTATTTTTTTCCTTCCTGATATAAACTTTCATTGGTTCCGTGTTCTTTCTTTATACCACCATATCACCCAGTGTCTGAAATCCTATCTCGTCATAATTCATATGGATATTATTGTAAGATGTTTAATGCCAGGTTCTCTACTAGACCATATATGCCAGATAAAGATAGGGACTCCTCCTTTTCAGTATTATTACTAAGTGCCTCCTGTAGTGCCTGATATATTATAGCTGTTCACCAAATTGTTTGATATGCAAATGAATGAAGAGTATGTTTTCAGAAGCACTGAATAACTCACTTATCATCCAAGTGGGAAAATTTTAAATTGAAACAAAATGCTAACTTTCTTGAGAACTTTCTAGTCTATGTTTAAAAATTGAACTAAATTTTCTAAAATTGAACTAAATTTTCTAAAATATATCAGTTATCCAAGGATATAATACAAAGTGTGATCTCTTCTACTCTGAGGGGTTAAAAAACCAAAACAAAACAAAGCAAAAATTGGGTCGAGTTCTTCTTTTAACATTGTATGATCTTCTCTTGCATTGTGTGCCAGAAAATCATGGATGGATGTGTTTTGCTTCTGTCAATATTGGTATAAGATCAGCAAATCCCTTCTTTTCACTTCTCCCTCATGTATAGTTATTGCCTTTCCTTCTGAGAGTTCTGCTAAAATTCTCTGGATCTTTTCATCCCTCTGCCACCCATATTGAAACATCAGCTAAGGTGAAGATGGCTTGAACCAAGTCCAGTTTTGAGGACTCCATTTCATCATCTGTGGTAAACAAACAAACAAACAAACAAACAACAAATCTTGAAGAATATTTGGTCATTACTCTCTGTGCTTATAATCCATTGATGACTCCCTAAGAATGAAAGACTAAAATTCTTGGATAATGTTCTAAAATTGTTTTCATGGTTCTTATAAAGTTGTATTAATTACATTTTTTTTCCTATACTTATTCTGTATTGTCTGCCTCCTTTGCTAAACTGTTGCTTATCCTCCAAAGGGACATGGGCCATGTCGATTTTAATCTCAGGTCTATCTCCAACAACTAGTAGAGAAGGAACTTAAAAGTATGTTAATTACAGTGAGTTATAATTTACAAGCTTACATAAAACTCTTGTTTTGTAGCCTCCTCTTTAGTACTCCTTACATACCACTTATTGAAGATGTTTTATTCTAGCCATTTACCTTAACTCAGGAAAGAACAACTTCCATTGCTAGTTGATTCACTCTCTGGAAATTCCTTTCTGTTCAGCTTATATTTGATTCCAATTGATTCTTAAAGGTTCAAACTTTCTCCATTTATGTGAAGTTGCTCTGTATACCCTGTGGGTTTGTGGTCTTAGCACCCAAGTTGACCCTGTCATAGACTTTCACACATTTCAGGGCAATTACCTATTTATTTGTTTATCTCCTCATACCACTCCCCATGATGAAAAGCTTGACAATAGGGAACCCTTCCTCCTTCAGTATTCTAAAAATAGGCACAATGCTGCGTCCCAAAGAAGAGCTAAATGGAAAATAGATGATGGGAAACTTAAGTAAGTCCTTGTGTGTATTTAAGGCATTGCCTAAAGGGTATTTTCATCCTTTCATGTCGCCTGTCTTCAGCCTATGATTGAATGAAACAGTAAAATAGACTACTCTAAGAGCCCTTGAAATATTTGCAATCCTTTCTTCTTTAAGTTGTAGTATCAGTCACTATAGTAGTAAAAGTAGATGGTTCAATTTGAAATAATTTTTACTTCATAAAATATTTTACTGCACTTTCCTATTTCATAAATATTTTAATGACTTCTTTCGAAGGAAAAACAACAACAACAACAACAATAGCATAAGTTCTCTGTCAATATCCCCCATCTTCTTAGAGTTTGATAAATGCAGCAGAACATAGGCAGTCACAGAGAAAGAGGGAAGGTAGGCAGAGGCATAGGGAATGGCCCATCAGGCAGCATTAGACATTTCTGGTAATGAGACTGTTTATGCAGAGGGAACCCAAAGTTTACAACTGACACATCTCCACATGTAATCGCTACCCAACTACTTTGTGATGCATGCCACAAGGTGTGGTAGAATAGTTTCCTAGCAAATGAAGGTATACCATATTTTATTGCTCTTTAGATTAATGTTGGGGGTGGGGAATGGAGACCAAAAGATCAATTTTAAATGGTTATTTTAATTTTCTATTATCCCATGATATGGACAAACCATTTGAATTTAGAGAATAAATGTATAGTAAGAAGTATAGTCAGCTTTTTTGATAAACTCATAGTATGGCCGTTCTGAGACATCTGCCATCAAAAAGCTTCTGAAAGGAGGCTCAAGATTCCTCATCTTTTTATGCTCATTGTTTAGTAAAGTGCCTGGCATGAGGTTTCCTCTCATTTCAGACTAAAGGTCATTTATTCAACTTGAAATATAGAGCAATGAAATAAGTAGCCTAGGGAATAAAAAAAAAAAAAACATACAAAACAAAACACAACAAAAAAAACAAAACTACCATGGGAATCAATATTATCATCATCACCACCAACATCATTGGAAATCTTCATTTTCTCTATATTAACACTTAATTTGAATTCAAAGATCAAGGACAATTGAAAAGCACCATTACATTTGCAGTTTGTAGTGGTTACTTTTAATTGGACAACTACCTGCCTCTATGATTCAGGAAAATCAATTAACCTCTCTAGAAAGGTTTCCTGATTAAAAAATGAGGCCAAAGATGCCTGAGACACCTCTATCTCTAGGTAGTGTTAAGGAACAAATGAGATGATTCTAAATGCAAAGTTTTCTGCAGCACGAAATAGTGTACCAATACAGGCTACAGTAACATCTTCCTGAAAGACAATAATGTAGAGCATATCCAGAGATTGGCTGCCCTGGACTATCCCCTCTGCCTGCTGTCCCATACCACTAAAACCCTGAGATGGCATAATTCCCACTCTACTTGTTTTGTTACACCCAACTGGATTAGTCACATTTGCAAACCCCCTGGTTCTTGAATATTCCACACACTTCCATGTGTCTATATTTGGCTACATGCTTTTCCTCTGATCCATTCTGCCAACTTCTCATCTTCCAAAAGCCAGTTCATGTTTTCTCTTCTTTCAGGACTTCATCTGGATCCCTTTCCTACCCAGCCAGATTGTGACAACTGTTTCCTCCTTTGTTCTTGGAAAGCACATTGTTTATGCCTCCACTACAACATTAATCAATTATTTATAGTTACTTAGTTATACATCAGATTCCACAGCTATTATATCAGGATTATACTGGAATGGGACAAGTCCTAACAGCTATGATGAATTAAATGACTAATCTGTGTTAGGCACCATATCCACATAATTATATCATATTTCTAGAAGGAGCTTAGCTCCATAAATCTTACAGGGACTGAATTTAAAATGGCTGCATGCTGTTGAAATTGGCACTTAGACACTATTTTTAAAGCTTAGTAAAAAGAGTATTTCTCTGAGTGTCATTGAACTCTAAGTTTCTTGTGGGTAGGCACCACACTTGATTCTTCGTTGTTAACTCCACAGCTGCTAGCATAAATTGTGGATGTGTACTCAAACAGGCATTGTTGGTGATGTGTGTCACTTGTCCCTGTTTTTCCAGGATTCAGGGCTTGACGTCGTCATTATATTGACACATCTTGCTGTTTTACCACATTATACACTTCTCAGGGTATAGATTTCCTATGCCTTCTCTGTTTGCACATTGCCATCATAGCAGATGTCACAATAGCTCACAGCTCTTTTTTGTCCCCAGGCTACTCTGTTTGTGTGTGGCTTATTTATCATAATTAACTTGATAAATGACTTTAGTTTTTAGTTTTTGGAGGCCAATTGCTTCATTTTCTCTAAAATATTGTATAACTATTATTTTTATAAAGAAATAAGAATGTTTGAATCTCTTTTTTTTAAGATTTTATTTATTTTTTGACAGACAGAGATCACAGGTAGGCAGACAGACAGGCAGACAGAGAGAGAGAGGAAGGGAAGCAGGCTCCTTGTTGAGCAGAGAGCCAGATGCAGGGCTCAATCCCAGGGCTCTGGGATCAGGACCTGAGCCAAAGGCAGAAGCTATAACCCACTGAGCCACCCAGGCACCCCAGAATGTCTGAATCTTAAAATAATTTTAAAAAGGGTAGTCTGCATGTTCTTGGGAATGGGCTTTTAAGATCTATCTAGGGAACTGTAGGTGATATTCAGGTTCAAGGAGCCTATGAATCTTAACACTGAATCAATTTTTCTGGCAAGGAACATATTTATATTTCTCTGGGAACAGAAGTTAAATTTGTTAGGATCTAAAGAATCATTCACATAAAAAAGAGGAGCAAATGTTTATAACAACATTATTTATATTAATTTCAAACCAAAAGATATCCAAATATCCATCACTAGTTAAATGGATAAATAAAATGAGGCAAAAATACTTAAAAAACTATGACTTGGCAATTAACATAGCAAACAACAGATATACACAACATGGATAAGGATAGAAAACATGATAAGGTGACCAAAATCAGATAAAAAAAGATACTCTCTACTCTATGGTTCTACCTATATGCAATTTAAGGAGGGGAAAGCTATAAAGATAAAAAACGTATCACTGGTTATTTAGGGTTGAAACTGGAGTAGGGAATGACATGAGTAACTTTTTGGAGTGATGGAAACGCTATAAAACTGGATGGTGGTCATGTATAAACTTACCGAATATAAATTTACTGTGTGTATGTATATGTACAATGGGTGAACTTTAAATATATAAATTTTAATTAAGCAGTCAATGAAAGAGATAAGAACTAAAGTTCAGAATATATTACCTCACTTAAATATAATAAACCTGCAAAGTGCAGGTTTACCAATACTAATATTTTTGGCAAATAAAGTTTAGAAATTGATACATCTGCCAGTAAGACAAAGAAATAAAAATCATCATTTAAAGGGTGCAGGATGTGTAATACTTGTGGAAAGGGGTGCCTGAGTGGCAGAGTTGGCTGAGTGTCTGACTGTGGGTTTATAAGCTCAGGTCTGATCTCAGGGTCCTGAGATTGAGCCCTGTGTCGGGCTCAATGCTCAGCATGGAGTCGGCTTGTGTTTCTCTCTCCCTCTCTCTCTAAAATAAATAAATATATACTTGTGGAAAATTGGAATACCTGAGGTCAGAGCAGTTTAACATTTTAAATAAATAACATGCGCGCACACACACACACACACAAGCACATACACATTATATACAATGTAGTAAAATGTATTCCCATCTTAGCCAAAGATTAGACATGCCAAAGACAGTATTTAGAATTTAGAGAAAAATATTCTCGACATTCAGAAAATATTCTTGATGTTCAGAGCATGACACAGTTTTATAGTATTATTATAATAGTTGCGTTTTCTATGTGCCAGACACTATTTTAAGTACCTTAAGTACATTACTCCATTCAGTCTTTACAATAACACAATGGGTTAGTGCTACTATTTTCTGTATGTTACATTTTCCAAAATTGAGTTTCAAAAGGGTAAACATAGTTTATTGCAATCATCTGAACTTAACAGGTATTTGACTCCAAAGTCTCTGCACATAACCTCTATGCTACTCATTGCCATACTACCTTCTATAATAAAGTAATATAAATAAATAAATAAATAAAACTGTATAAAATATAAACTATGAAAATACATGGAAATAAAAATCATCTTTAATATTTATTATAGCATATTGCATATATTATACACCTATAAGCATACATCATTTGGTTAGTATCAGGGGAATTTGGATCACCTGAAAAATAGAGGCCAAAAAAAAAAAAAATCACGCAGTCCCAAATTGTAGTACTTTATTAACATTTCCCAAGCACCCATTGCTAATATCAGCTGCCATCACAGAAGCTCTGCCTGGGATGTTATCACTACTTCTTAAGCACAGTGATCTCAAAATAGGCCAATATTCCACCCATCTTTTGTTTTAAAAAGCTGAGGTATTTAAAAAAATGACAGTTAATTCAGGTTCCTCCCCAAGAAACCAGAGTTAAAGGGAGGAGTCAGGCATGGTGACCTATAGGTAAAAAAATTTCATTTCAGTCCCAAAAGCTGTCTTGTATCTACCCAGGGGGTAAGGATAGCTTCAAATTTATTCTTTTTTTCCTGTTCAGAATAATCTCAGTGACTGGAAGAATTTAGAATTTAGACTAGAAGAACTAAGAACTACTGAAATTAATTTAGGAAAGCATAGGGCCAAAAGAAAGTAAGAAGTTGTAAACAGGTTAACTACCAGAATAAAACATCTGTAAACTATTTTTCTTACAATGAGAAGGGGAAGAGAGAGAACCACAGAAAATAGTCTAAAGAAATACTTGCCAGTTTCTGTTCCTCCATTTGGTTAACTAAATCCATCTCCCTCTGGCTAAAAGTCATCTCATTAAGAAGGCATCCGTGTATTGACAGTTACAAACAATATTAGTTGTGCTTGTCAGTGATCCATGCTGTCCCAATTACCATTACTCCAAAAAGATTTTAGTCACCAGTAGGGCTTTATACAAAGAAAAGATCAAAACAAGCTTACAATTAGATGTGTCCTTTCAAAGTGTCTTTTTACATTAACACATTACTTGTGCCTTCTGATAAATTTCCCCTTTGGACAAGCGCAAATAGCAAGAGCCTTCCTCATTTATAACTGCTACTCTAAAAATTTTTAATGTCCAGAATGAGATGATCATGTTTCAAAGAAATTAAATACCTTTATTCTGCATTGCAGTTAAACTGAAGATAACATGATGGAGGAAAGCTATTATTTGAGCTGCAATTAGGGTACCTTTTAAAGTTGTGACAGCTAAAGGTAAATGTAATCACAGAACAATTAGCAGGTAATTATGCTGTTCATGTCTGGAGTGAGCAAAGATCCTGAATTTCAGTCTGTGACAATTTAGGTGAATTATTTATTTTCATTGAATAACTATTGAGGAAAGCAAATGAGGCAAGAATAGAATACCATCCATTTACCTGACAAAGCTAAGTGTAATAGTCAGATAGACTGTCTACTAAAGAGGTGGAAGTCCATTTGAAAAAGATTATTTACATAACCGTTCTCTTGAAAAACAATTACATGATAAGAGATATTTTTAAATGATGTTTTAAGTTGTAGCTTGGCAGTTTTATTATAAAAAACTAAGTTTGTGTAGCCAATAAACCATCTATCTCCTACCTCTTTGCCTTTAACCACATTGTTTCTGAACTCTGTTGCAGTTTTTCTCTTTATGAAGTATAAATAACTCTTGATTTCCCCAGGGCCCAAAAGATTGCCTAACACATAGTACTTGGTGAATGTTTGTTGAACAATAGGTTTGTACATCTACTGCCTCTTTCAATTTTATCTCAAGTGTTATTGCCATTGCATTTGCTGTTGGAAATAGTAAGTATTCTAGTCTTCATGGGTTTCCAACCTGGTGAGGTCAATTAATACATTTCATAAACACTTAACACTTATGTCCCTCATTTGAGAATTTATTCTCAATAGATGTCTTTGGAACCCCTACTATGTTTCAAATTGTGGAATAGCTACTTAACTCTATCACAGGTAATCCAAACAAATGCCTTGGAGGCAGGCTCTCTTACCTTTTGTTAATGCTTGGCAAAGTGGTTTAAGGAAGAAACAATGATCACGAAAACACAGGGCTTTTGTCTGATTTGTGTTCAAATGAAGTCTTATGTGTGGTGTAGGCCGTTAAGTGCATCATAATTGTGGATTTTAACCAAGTGTGACATGGAGGCAATTAGAAAATTGGTATTAGGTGCATAAATCATCTATTCACAGTGCTCAGCACAGAACTGAACTCATGATAGGCATTTCATAAGTGGAGGATATCTTATATTGCTATTTTTTTCTTCTGATGATAATAAAGTCATTCATCTTGATGACAGATGAATTTGCTGCCCAAAACATGAATTAACATAATTAACATAATTTCTCATACACTATTGTGACTCCAATGATATTTTGATTTTAAATCATCATTTGCTTGTGAGGTTAGTGGAAAACACACACACACATGTACATAACATGTGCATCAGGGAAAATATAGAAAACATCTTAAACTGGCCAAGTAACCAAAAGAACACAGAATGTACTCAAAATTTAATCAGTTTTAAAAACACAAACATTAGGCCCTTCTAGGAGATCTATATTGCATATTATTACCATGTTAAAGTTTCTGACAAAGTATGCATTTAAAAAGCAGCTACTTTGTTCCTGGTACACTGCAATCTGCAAGTTTTGCAGTAAGCAATAAACAGCCTTTCGAGGGAAGTAGATATTAATCAAATAATAGAATAAATTATATACAATCTCAGTGGCAACAAAAACTACCACTAACACTGCCATAACTCCATGTATTTATCTATATGTCTATCTATTGATCAATCTGTATGGTAAGTTTATAGTAGTAGAAAGGCATAAGTCTAAAACAACTGGTTGTAATTTGTACAGGATGATATGGGGAAATTTCTAAGGATGTGATATTCAATCTAAGATCTGAGGTGAATGGAAGCTAACTGAAGACAGGAAAGCAAGCTGTATGAAAACAAAATGCATCTATAAATGGCATTGTTGAGGTTGCTGTGTGAAGTTCATGAGAAATGGTGAATCTAGAATGGAAAAATGGAAGAGGGAGCTGGTGTGGTTGAATTTGAAAATAGCAGGAGGTTTTAGCCTTTCTGGTTCTTGGTCCTTTTTCTGTGTATCCTCACAACTTTCAGCTCTGTACTGTTTTTGCTGTTTCTTTCTTTCTTTCTTTTACTTTTAAAGATTTTTTTTATATTTATTATTATTGTGTCCAGTTAGCCAACATATATAGTACATCATTAGTTTTTGATGTAGTCTTCAACGATTCATTAGTTGCATATATCACCCAGAGTTCATCACAACATCCATCCTCCTTAATACCCATCACCCTGTTACCTCATCCTCACCCCCCCAACCCCCTCCTTTCTGTTACCCTCAGTTTGTTTCCCTGAATCCAGAGTCTCTCGTGGTTTGTCTGCCTCTCTGATTTCTTCCCATTCAGTTTTCCTTCCTTTCCCCTGTGTTCTTCCATGCTATTCCTTATGCTTTTTTTTTTTTTACCTGTTTCTTTTCTTTTTTTTTTTCTTTTAAAGATTTTATTTATTTATTTACAGAGAGAGAGACACAGTGAGAAAGGGAACACAAGCAGGTAAGTGGGAGAGGGAGAAGCAGGCTTCCCTCCAAGCAGGGAAGCTGATGGGGGACTTGATTCCAGGATTCTGGGATCATGACCTGAGCTGCAGGCAGCCACTTAACGACTGAGCCACCCAGGGGCCTATATTTTTAATTGTTTCTAATGCTGTTTTAATGTTTGGCCTTTGTTTTTTGTTTTTTTTTAAATTCTTTTTTTTTTTTTTAATTCTGTCATCTCACCACTCCCCTGTTGCTATACTATTGTCTATTTTTGCATCTCCTTTTAAGTTGTATTATCAAAGACTTAATATACTCTATAATTTCTCAAAGTGTCAAGAAGTGTTTTCTGAAATTTCCATTTCTGTCCCAGCTTAATTTTTGACCTGGAAAGAATGCTGTCTCAATGCATGGTATATGTTAAATGTAAAGTACAGCTTAGAAACCCAAGTGGGGATGGCTGAAAGGCAGTTTGAAGTCAAATTTAGGAACTAAGAAACTTGGTCAAGACTAAAGGGTGTAGGTTTTAGGATCTACTGCATGCAAGTCATACTGTAAACAGCAAAAATGAATGACTTTATGAGTGGTTTAACATTTAGACTAATGCAAAGAGAAAACAGAAGACAGGAGCACCTGGGTGGCTCAGTGGGTTAAAACCTCTGCCTTCAGCTCAGGTCATGATCCCAGGGTCCTGGGATTGAGCCCCACATCAGGCTCTCTGCTCAGCAGGGAGCCTGTCTCTCCCCCCTCTCTCTGCCTGCCTCTCTGCCTACTTGTGATCTCTGCCTGTCAAATAAATAAATAAATAACATCTTTAAAAAAAAAAAAGGAAACAGAAGACAGTAAGGATACCTCTAAATGTAAATAATGAAAGGAAAAAATAATTCTAAAATAAGTATGTTTGGCCACAGATATGAAAATCAACTAAAAATAAACAAATTCAGGATGGTAGAAAGAGAATACTCTAAAAAACAAATATAATATAAAAATTATGAATATGAGAATTGAGAGAATATGATTTATCTACCAAAAAACTTAAATTCTCTTTAACATTTGAGTAGATGACCTCTGTTTTAATGTGAGATTGGTTGATTGAATTTCAAGCTAGTAGGTGTACTTACAACAGATGTGATTTGATTTTCAAATGTAACGTTTTGGCATCCTACTGTTATCTCCTAATGACAAGATTACAGAAAATTTCATTTTTATTTTATTTTTTTACATATATTACTGTGCAGATGAAATCCCAATAGTTTATTTTTACTTTTCTTTCCCTTACCTGATATATCTAGAAAGAAGTTGCTATGGCTGATGCCAAAGTGGTTACTCTCTGTGATTTTTATGGTTTTTATGGTTTATCTACTCTCTAGATTTTTTATGGTTTGAAGCCTCATATTCGTGACTTTAATCAATTTTGAATTTATTTTTGTGCGGAGTATAAGAAAGTGGTCCAGTTTCATTCTTTTGTATATTGTTATCCAATTTTGCCAATGCTATTTGCTTAAGAGACTATCTTTTCTTCACTGGATATTCTTTCCTGCCTTTTGGGAGATTAATTGACCATATAGTTGTGGTTCATTTCTGGCTTTTCTATTCTGTTCTTTTGGTCTATATGTTTATTTTTGTGCCAGTACCATACTATTTGGTTAACTACAGCTTTGTAATATAACTTAAAATCCAGAATTGTGATGCCTCCAGTTTTGCTTTTCTTTTTCAAGTTTGCTTTGGCTAGCTGGGACTTTTGTGGTTCCATGCAAATTTTAGGATTGTTTGTTTTAGGTCTATGAAAAATGCTGTTGGTAAATTGACAGGGATTACATGAAATATGTGAGTTGCTTAAAGACATTTTAACAATATTCTTCCAATCCATAGAGCATGGAATGTTTTTCAATTTGTGTCATCTTCAATTTCTCTCATCAGTGTTTTATAGTTTTCAGATTATAGGTCTTTAGCCTCTTTGGTTAGGTTTATTCCTGTGTGTCTTACTATTTGGTACAATTATAAATGAAATATATTACTTAATTTTTATTTCTGCTGCTACATTATTGGTGCATAGTAATTCAAGAGCTATCTGTGCATTGCTTTTTTATCCTGGGACTTAACAATTTGCTTTTCAGTTTAGCAGTTTCTGGGTAGAGTCTTTCAGGTTTTCTATATAGAGTTTTATACCATCTGTACATAGTGAAAGTCTGAATTCTTCCTTGCTGATTTGGATGCCTTCTATTTATTTTTGTTCTCTGTTTGGTGTGGCTAGGATTTACAAATACTAGTGGTGAGCATAGACCTCCCTGTCTTGTTCCTGATGATAGAGGAAAAGCACGTGGTTTTTTCCATCTTGAGGATGATATTAGCAGGGGATGGCCTTTATTATGTTGAGGTATGTTCCCTCTAAGGCTACTTTGGCTGTTTTTTAACAAGAACGGACGTCGTGATGGACGTCGTGCTTATGAAATTCTTTTTCTGCATCCATTGAAATGATCATATGGTTCTTTTTATTAATGTGGTATATCATGTTGATTTGTGAATATTGAACCACCTTTGCAACCCAGAAATAAATACCACTTGATCATTGTGAATGATTGTTTTAATATACTCTTAGATGGTTTTATAATATTTTATTGAGAATTTTTGCATCCATGTTCATCAGGGATATTGGTGTATAGTTTTCTTTTTCGTGGCATCTTCATCTGATTTTGGTATCGGGGTAATTCTGGTTTCATAGAATGAATTTGGAAGTTTTCCTTCTTTTTTCTATATTTTTAGAATAGTTTGAGAAGAGGCATTAACTCTTCTTAAATGTTTGGTAGAAATTGCCAGTGAAGCTATCTGTCCCTGGGCTTTTGTTTCTTGGGAGCTTTTTGATGGCTAATTCAATTTTTTTCCTCTTGTTATTGGTTTGTTCAAGTTTCTATTTTTTCCTGTTTCAGGAAGAAATATAGATAAGAGAATATTACCATTACCACAAGGATCATTCTGTCTTCCTCTTATTTGTCAATCTCCCTGTCCCATAGTAAGGACTCTGGCTCCCAGCATTGGCCATTTATTTACATACTTGTTCTTTTTCAGTATAATGCAAAGCAGTATCATGATTGTTAACCTATACACTCATGTGAACTCTAGTATACTGCCTATGTAAAGTTTCTTTTGCCTTTAGACTGAAAACTCTATTCATTTCCAAAGTTACTTAGGTCAGTAGTCTTTTACTCCAAATCCTTCATTGAGTTATTTCATGTATTTGTAATATATTTAGGCTGTTTTGTTACATTCTCTATTCCATGCAAGGATCCCATAACATTCTAAATGTCTTTAAAAAAAATTGTTTACACTGAGATTCATTTCTTTGTCGTAAATTCTATGGGTTTTAATAAAAGTGCAGTGTTAGAGATCAACGATTAAGGTGTTATATAAGAGTTGTACATCAAAATTATTTGTGCTTTAACTATATTATCCACCCCCTCTTCCCAAACCCATAAGAGCCACTGATTATTTTGTTTGTTTGTTTTTGTTTTCTTTTGTTTTTTACCTTTCTTACAGTTTTCTTTTTTCACAATGGGATTTAATTGAGAGCATAAGGATGTAGTCTTTTTTAGACTGGCTTCATTCACATTTTTGTTCAGGTTTTAGTGTGTACCTAAGTTTTGAATAAATTGGGTGAACACCTAGGGACATGACTCCTGGGTCATGAATTCAGACTATATTTTGCTTTATAAGAAATTATCAAAGTATTTTTCAGATAGTTTTACTGTTTTGCAGTCTCACTAACAAAGAATGCAAGTTACTGTTGTTCCTCATTCACTAATTATTTTATAAATGTTTATAATACCATGATTAAATCTCAGTCTTTGGGGAGCCTGGGTGGCTCAGTGGGTCAAGCTGCTGCCTTCAGCTCAGGTCATGATCTTAGGGTCCTGGGATTGAGTCCCACGTTGGGCTCTCTGCTCAGCAGGGGGCCTGCTTCCCTTCCTCTCTCTCTGCCTGCCTCTCTGCCTACTTGTGATCTCTCTCTGTCAAATAAATAAATAAAATCTTAAAAAAAAAAAGAATTATTTAAAAAAAAAAATCTCAGTCTTTGATGGACCTGTATCCATAGTCTTTGGCCTTCACAAGTAGTTCTTATATTTTCCATCATTGCTGAAGTAGGAAAGCTCCTATACACTGTAATGGTAGAGCTGTCCCTCTCTTAATTAGGTTAAGGCTCTGGTAAACTCTTTTCTTTGGCAAGTAGCCCTGTGTTACAGAGTATCCTCCAGGAATATTTCACCATGTTACTCTCCTTCCTCCTTGCTGAAGATCTTTCTTGACTCCTGGCTATGAGAACCTGTTGGGATTCCTGGAGGTAAATCCCTGGAAAATTTGGGGGGTATCCCTAAGACTGCCTTCCCTAACAGTTTCTCATTGTCACTCAAGTCTATAGTCAGCCTCTAACAATTAACCCAATATACCATTTAGATGTTCCTATCAGTTTATGGTTCCACTGACATTTGCTCTAAGTAGGCTGATCTCTCAGCAGGCTATTGTGACTCCTTAAATTTACCTATCTCTCAAGAATTCACAATGTTACTATCTCATTTCTATGGTCAGACTAAAAAAAGTCATTGGTTTCTTTTTTGTTCAGCTTTCTCTGGTATCAAGGATGAGTGTGAAAACTGTCAAGTTCTTTACATGTTAAAGCTGACACTGGAAGTATTAAGACTACTGAATTTAAAATAATGGCACTCTTCATTATTCATCTTCATTAACGAAGATGAACAGAACTTGGATTTGAAAGTAAAGGGATTCAGTTGTGTTTTCTTTATCGTATGCCTTAGGAATCTTTTAACCACTTCCATACAATTTTTGGAAATTTAATTGATAAACTTGCTTAAAAACTATCAAGGAATCTGACCCCTGGGTGTCCCAGTTGTAATTAAACTAATCTAAATAGAATTAATGGAATAGAATCAAACTACCTAATAGCCAACCATCTGATAGAGATGTGTTTAATAACAATTATTTGTCAACAAAGAATGCCATATGGTAGGCATGTTTTTGTTTTGTTTTGAATTGCCAGCTTAGCATCCTTTTCTACTTCTCTGGTTATAGAATTTTTCCTACATGTAGCCAAAGTAATAGTTCCTTAAGTCCCCCCCCCCACACTTTTTTTTTAAGAGTCTAATATGACCTTGGCTATGGCTCAAGGATGAAAAGATGGTCTAGGCCTGGCCAGTGATAGTCTGCCTTAGAACTTTCAGTTGCCTCCTAGGAGGAAGAAAATATTCTTGCTTCTTCAGAGGAAGTTTCTCTGTGAGCCAAGCAATGGCAGAGGAAAGCAGAGCCAAGGGTTGGAGCAAGAAGAATCCTGATGAGTGAATGAGTAAGATCTGGCCTTGCAGAAGCTCCTAGAAAGTTTTGTTATGTGAATCTACTAAGTCTCTGTAGTGTTTAAGTAAATTTGAGTAAGGTTTTGTGACTAATGTATGATTTTGATTTATACCAGTCTCTGGACCTTGGAGACAGTCTTCTAAAATCAATTTTGTTTTATAAAATTGTCCTTGAAATAGTTAAAACAAACAGGCTTGGATACTGCATGGACCAAATGGAGTTCTTTATATAGGTGAACATTGTACAAACTTTGCTTTCCAAAACTTTCTTAAAATAACATAATGAAAACATTAATTCAAAAAGATATTCACCCCTATGTTCACTGCAGCATTATTTACAATAGCCAAGATACCAGAACTGTTACTCATATTGTTGACGAGTAAATGGATAAAGAAATTATAACACAAACATACACACACACACATACACACGCACACACACACAGACACACACACACAAACATAATGTAAAGGTATGTATAATTTAATCGTTAAAAAATGGTAAAATCTTGACTTTGAGGGCATTATGCTAGGTGAAATAAGTCAGAGAAACACAAATACCATATGACCTCTCTTTTATGTGGAACCTAACAATACAAACAAACAAACAAACAAAGAACAAACTCATAGAGACAGGGGACTAATGAGTTGTTAATAGAAATGGTGGTCAAGGGTGGGAGAAATATGTAAATTGCGGTTCTGGTTTAAAGAAATTGAATTAAACAATAATACATAAGAACTGAACTCTATACTGAAATTTTAATATAGTCCACTTAGACTTTATAATGTTGCTTTAATGTGAAATGAATTGGGTATTGGTTATTATGTGGTTGTTAATCATCTTATAAAAAAGCCTAATATCATTATTTGTTGGGGCAAATTAAAACCACAATGAGATATATACTACTATGTGCCTGTTAGTATAAAGACTGACAATTACACGTCAAGGAGACCAGAACACTTACCCATTGCTGATGGATGTATATATTGTGCAACCACTTTGGTAAATAGTCTGGCAGTTTTTCTTTTTTCTTTTCTTTTCTTTTCTTTTCCTTTTTCTTTTCTTTTCTCTTTTCTTTTCTTTTCTTTTCTTCTCTTCTCTTCTCTTCTCTTTTCTTTTAGGATTTACTTCGGTATTTGAGAGATAATGCTTAGAATGGGGCTAGAAGGGAAGAGCAGAGGGAGTGGGAGAGAGAAACTTAAGCAGACTCTGCACTGAGCTCAGGGCCTGACTCAGGGCTTGATCTCATGATCCTGAGATCACAAGCTGAGCCAAAACCAAGAGGTGGATGCTTGACTGATTGTACCACCAAAGTGCCCCTGGTAGTTTCTTAAAAAGCTATAGACTGACTATATGACCCAGCCATATTTTATTAGATATTTACTGAAGAGAAATGAAAGTATATGTCTATACACAGACTTGTACATGATGATCAATAGTACCTTTATCTAACCATCACAAACTATAAATAACCCAAATATTCATTAGTACATGAATGGGTAAACAAATTATGGTATAGTTTTAAAATGGGATACGTAGTAATAAAAAGGAATGAACTATTGGACACATGCTGCAATGTGAGCAAAATTAAAAACAAGTTTGTTGGTAGAAAGTAGCAGATAAAAAATGAGTACCTGCTGTATGATTCTAGTTATATAAAAATTTAGAAAATACAGAATAACCCATAGTGACAGAGAACGAATAAATGAGTACCTGGGGGTGTGGGAGGGAGGAATTACAAAGTGACCTGAAGAAATTCTGGGGGGTGATGGATATGTTCATAGTCTCGATTATGGTGACAGATTCATGGGTATACCCATATCTCCAGACATACCAGATTATACATTTTATTTATTTCAATTATTTAAAAGAATTTATTTATTTATTCATGAGAGAAGCAGGCCCTCCACTGAGCGAGGAGCCCAATGTGAGACTCAGTCCCAGCACCGTGGGATCAGAACCTGAAACAAAGGCAGACACTTAACTGACTTGGCAATTCAGGTACCCCCAGATTGTACATTTTAAATATGTGCACTGTACTGTATGTCAATTATATGTCAATAAAGCTGCTAAAATAACAATAAAAATAAGAAACTGAAAGGACTATGTTGATAAAGGAGCAAGAACAATATTTAATAATAAACAATAATAGGGGCACCTGGGTGGCTCAGTTGGTTAAGCATCTGCCTTTTGCTCAGGGCATGATCCCAGGGTCCTGGGATTGAGCCCCACATCAGGATCCCTGCTCGGTGGGGAGTCTGCTTCTCCCTCTCCTGCTTGCCTTGCTTACGTTCTCTCTCTCGCTGTCTGTCAAATAAATACATAAAATATTTTAAAAAATAATAGTAAAGATTCCTGTAAGTGCTTTGCCTATAAAAAGGGAAATTAATGCTAGAAGGAAGGAGAATATAATTGTGTGCATTGGCACACTCTTATATATAGGTATAGATATAGACAAAGATATCGATAGATATAGATAGATATAAAATTGACTAACATTTCTTTTTTTTTTCTATTTGGAACACAAAGGTATGCATCTTCAATGTGGATGTTAAATATTACAATGTATTTGCATTATCTCATATAATCCTTACACCAGTCCTACAAAACATGTATTAATATCTCCCTTTGATACACTGAGGCTCAGAGGGGTTAAGAAACTTGCTAAAGGTGCTGGTAAATGAGCAAAGACAATATCCAAAGCTTGTTTGGCTGACTCCTTGTTAGAGTGACATTTTCATTTTAATTTTAAATGTGGGCAATATTGGCCCAAAGCTATTAGAATATTTTTGGCAGTGATATTTTTGTAGTATATACATACATATACACACATGCATGTGTAAAGATATACTCACATACATGTATACATACCTATACATATATATACCTGTATATATATATATATATATATATATATATATATATATATATATATAAATATGTATGTGATATTGGCCACTTACTGTGGGTTCCAGGTAACCATCAACTCCTTCACCTGATTCCACTCTCACAACCTATATTACTCAGGGTGGTCACAGGGAATAGACCACTCAAATTAGTATAAATGGAGAAAATTTGATAAAAGAGTGACCTTTGGTTGAGGCACACAGCTTTGACAATCTATACATTTCCTGTCTTCTCTCCTCCACTACAGTCAGTACCTCCACTCATCCAAACCAAAACCAAAGCAGCATATCAAAGGAGGCTTGAGGGATATTCTGTTTTCCAGCCTCACATGGTAGAGAACAGTGAAGAAAAAGAGAGGAGAGTAAATATGGAAGAACAAATGGGAAATACCCAGCTGAGTAACCTCTTTTATTTTCTTTTCTTTTTTTTTTTTAACCATGCCTAAAGCAATGATACGTTGTTCAATTCATCCATCATTTTGAAATGTATAAAACACACACATACCTTGGTGTACTCCAAAGTGACATTAACATTCCATTTTAAAAGCTGAGCATTAATGTAAAGGATATATGTATTCCCCAGAGAGAATTCAGTTTTCATTTTTATAGAAATCACATTCAGTGTTAATTCATGTGTTTAAGAATTAATGCAAAAACAAAACAAAACATTGCCAAAGATTTACATTGAGGAATGCATTCACACATATATAGATATATACACATACATATAGATATATGCATAATATATATAGTTTGATATATATATAGAGAGAGAGAGAGTGCTAGAAAAACATACAGATTTATACAAATCTTAATCGTCTTTGTTTTATGTTTGTTCAGTTTTTTTTTAGATATCCAGTGTCTTAAATACATTATAAACATCAAACAACAGTTGAATAACCTGACCATTGAATTTTATCTGACATAGGCAAGGTAATTTTCAGGTACAATTTAACATTTGATCCTCTCAACAAACACTGAAAGTCCAGATGTGGCAGACATTATGCTATATATTGATTTATTTCATTAAAACACACACACACACACACACACACACACACAACAAATTAGAAGAACATTCTGGAGTTTTTTTTGCAGGTTTAGTGACTAGAGGTTTGAAGATGCAGTGTTGGTTTAGATCTCATAAAGAAGGATCTGATGGCCAAACTTAGTGATAATGTAAATTTGTGTATGTGTCAGGAAATAAATAATTTCTTCCAAATTCAAAATGAATAACTCTAATTCACTTATGAATTGTTTGTAGACTTTTTTACAGCAACTCAGTAGTTTTATTCCTGATGTAATTCATACCTCTTTTAAGGTGACTATTTTTTAGCTGTAAATGAGAGAAGATATTGAAGTTGATGAACTAGCATTCTATAAAATCACAATTTATTTTTCCATGAGTAAGTCAAGAAAACATGGAGTAGAAAATATGAATGAAAGGACTTCAATTTATAGTAGTGGCAGATTAGGTTGAGTCAGAACAACATTGCCCCTGGAAACAACAGCTATTAAGTACCAAGTTAAAACAAACAACTTCCTGAGTATCTGACAAAGTACTGCAAAATTTCTAAGCCAATTTTGGGAAGAAACTTTATAATCAGAAAGTCATATAGAATATAAGATCACCAAACCCACATATAACCTAAAATATACATCATAAATACTTAGTTGTTGTTACTGTTGTTTTGCTTGCTTTTTTGGGTTTGGTTTGGTTCTAAGGCCCCTCTCAGCCAGAATCAAGAGGTTAGGATCCAGTGGTGAAACAAGGGAAGGGTTTATTGAAGAACCATCCCAAAAGGATCTGGGATTTTTTAAGCTATGTTTCCATAGTGAGAGGAAATCAGATCTATTGTTGCCTCCTCTCTTGCTTTGGGCATAGTACTTTTCTTTATCCTGAGAATTCATAGCCTTTATGCTCTTGGGGCCCTCAAATTTGGGATAAAGTTGGAGGCATAACCAAGTAGAAGGGATCCTAGGTTCCCCTGTGTGCTCAGCAGAAGAAAGTGGAAAGCCTTTCTAGAAAAAATAAAAACAAAAACAAAAAACAAAAAAAACCCAGATATATCAATGTTTCTAGGAATATTCCAAAATGGTTATAGGGAAACAGCAAGCAAGCAAGAATTATGGGACTTACAAAAATTAATAATAATGAAGCAAAATAATATATGCCAAAGCTAAGCAAATTAAAATTTGTGTCTGTTATAGAGATAAAGATATCCATTACTTGACAAAGATAAATTGTGAATTGAAAATCACAATTTAAATTACTGTTTTCTATTTAGTAATATGGCCTCAAAATGTATAAATAAAAATGGACGGAGGTGCAAGGAGATATATGGAAATTCTAAAGGTTGTATTTTAACAGAATATTTGAAAAATCAATAGAAAAACTTGGCAAAATATTACAAATAGTATAAAACAATCAAATAGAATGGTTTCAGCATCTACTGAGATCTGTAGAACATTGTAT
This sequence comes from Mustela erminea, assembly GCF_009829155.1. Lineage (NCBI taxonomy): Eukaryota > Metazoa > Chordata > Mammalia > Carnivora > Mustelidae > Mustela > Mustela erminea. The sequence goes on along the minus strand of NC_045632.1, from coordinate 39,580,844 downwards.
TCAATACCACAAAATCAACATTCTTTTGAGGCATTCACAGACATTTACAAAAAAATTGATCATGTATTTGGTCATAAAGCAATTTCCAAAAAGTTCAGTGTTTGTCCCCTGCAAATAGTGCAATTCAGTCAAAACTCAAATTTTAAAATAAAGCTCACAATGCTTTGTATTGGTAATTTATAAATTCATTGCTTAATAATCCAGGAGTGAAAATAGCAAATGAGTAAAAATAGTTTATTTTTTGGCCTAAAAGAAAAGAATAAAGCATATCAAAAAAATGTTTTACTGAAAACAGTAATCATAGGAAAATTTAAAGCCTTCCTTATCTGTTACAAAAAGAAAGGAAAAAAAACAAAACAAATGAACTCAGCATCGGAAAAAAAAGAAACAATAGCAAAATAATTTCAAAGTATGTATAAAAAATACTAAATGTGAGAGCAAGAGTAAATGGAACAGAATGCAAAATATAGAGATGATATCCAAGATCCAAAGTTGGTTAATTATTAGTTTTTGGAAAGACTAGTAAAATTGACTACTACTACTAAAACTCACCAAAATTTTTAAAATGGGAGAAGACCATAAATAGAACTCATTACTACAGATTTGCAGTTAATGAATAGTCAGTTATTCAGTAACATGAATATTTTATGTTGTTAAATTTGAAAATATAGATGAAATTGATGTATTTCTTATATAATCCTTGATAATCCATTGATAAACATTTTTGATTATTCTTTTCTCAAAAAATGGTGTTAGATCGTGTATGCATATATAATCCCATGTGTACCTATTCTCTTTCTAGAAATTCAAATATAGGTATATATATCCAGTATGTACACACACACACACTTTTTATAGTCTTTTTTTATATAAATATGTTTTCATATGCATATGAATATAAGAAAAAAATGAATCATGATTTTTATATTATATGAAACACAAAAACACAATTCCATATAAATTATTAATCTAAATTTGAAAGGTTCGAAAAGAAATAAGGTAAGCTTCTAAACAGAGCATTAAGTGATAACTTTATGATCTTGGGATAAGAAAAGTCATAGAACAACCTTGTTATTTTTTTAAAATTTTATTTATTTATTTGAGAGAGAGAGAGACAGTGAGAGAGAGCATGAGTGAAGTGAAGGTCAGAGGGAGAAGCAGACTCCCCATGGAGCTGGGAGCCCGATGGGGACTCAATCCTGGGACTCCAGGATCATGACCTGAGCTGAAGGCAGTCATCCAACCGAGTTACCCAGGCATCCTAGAGAACAACCTTATTATTAAGAAATACATTCTAGGGGCACCTGAGTGGCTCATTCGGTTAAGTGTCCAACTGTTGATTTTGGCTCAGGTTGTGATCTCAAGGTTGTGAGATGGAGCCCCAGGTGTGGGGCTCTGTGCTGGGCATAGAGCCTGCTTAAGAATCTCTCTCTCCCTCTCCACTGTCCCTTTCCACCTCCCTACCCACTGCCCCTGCCGTCTCTCTCCCTCTCTTAAGAAAAAAGAAAAAAAAAAGAAAAAGAAAAACAAATTCTTAATTTCTGAAGAATGTAGGAGCACCATGTATGTAATATATTTTCAAACGATTTGAAAAAACATGTGTATGAGTATTGGCAGGGTATAATGAGAGGGAGAGAACAGTGGATGCTGGAGGGGAAAGAGAGACTGGGGAAAAGTATACGCAAGTGCTTTGTATTAGTTTTTGCAACATGTCCATAAGTGTGATATTATTTTAAAATATTCCCCCCAAGATGTAAAAAATCAAGAAATATATGCTCATCAAAGATACAATATTAACTTTAACTTTCAATCATGTGCAGAGCTAAGAATTATTTTATATGTTTCTAATAAATATCTAGTATTACCACATACATTTTTATGAATAAGAATTGAAGCTACATTTGCAAAGAATTTTAGCCTTGCCTCCCTTTTACAAGATACTAGATACTCAGTTTAATCAAAAGCAATGACAGTAATTAGGTCAAAAATAATTTGCATGCTGCAATTTAACAATCAATGAATTTTTTGGAAATATTGTTTAAACATTTTATAAATAACTTAGCTAGGAATTGCTTATATATAATAATTATAGTTGTCATAAATTCTTTGCTGTGTAGTATGTATAATTCTTAAGTGTGTGTATCAGAATTCAATAGGTTTTTTTGGTGGGATTTCATTTTTTTTTGTCTTACATTTTTGTTAACATGAATTACTCATCCACTGATAGCACATAAAAAGCTAAATTTATGCATTCATTCAAAAAAATTAATATCTAGCAATAGTGAGATCTCATTTCTCCATGGTAATAATTGACTGCTACATGTATTATTCTCCAGTTAGCCAAGATCCCTGCCTCACTGTTTTGTGTACCTTCATGCATTTCACATGCCTTCCTAATCTTCGGAGGTAATTTAGTTTGTGATTTTGTCTTTAACTTTCCCATTGAGATTTCATTTATACAAGAAATCATTTTTCTTATTTGTTTCCCCATAGCTAGTGCAAAGAAAAACCCCAATCTAGCCCATGAAGTAATATTATCCCACCTTCCAAACGAAGAGGATTTTGAGTCAACCTGATGTGAGAGGAGGGTAGCTTCAATGTTACTCACATATGTGAATTCAAGTTCCCAGGCTGAAGGGCTGTCATTTCTTTTTCTTGTATCTCAGTTTTCTCATCTCTCAAAGTAGAGATAAAAATGCATGCTTATTTTTAGGATTTAAATGAGTTAATTGCCGGACATATAATAAACACCCAAAGAAAGTAACTTCCTTACTTTTGCCTTCTCCATACTATAGTATTGCATTCAAATGTCCTCATTTCCAGACACATTTTTTTTCTCATTCACATTTCTATATTTCAAGTAGAAAAAGCAACGAAACAAAAAATGTTGAATTTTAGTTAGTTCTAGATCTCATAAATAGAACTCCTAAAATATAAATATAAAGCATAAGTAGAATTAGATAATCACTCTTGCAAGTTTCCTGTGAACCAAAAATAGTATGCATTTACACTGTTAAAGAAATTTGACCTAAATATCATAAAATGAGTACAGAATCTTCACCTTGTGATACCACCATCCTGTGTCACATCTAGAGCCTTATCTTGTCCTGTCATAATTGTTATGGTGCTCTATTCTCTGAGGAAATTTTGAGTGTTGTTATTGGTAGACATGTTCTTTTGAAAATTCTCCTTCTTGTACATCATCATATCAGCTCTCCAGCTAATCTTTTCTTAGGTTTAACAGTAGCAACTCTTAGTAACATTAGACTCAGTTCTGCACTGACCATGAGGGCAGAATTTTGCATGTCTTGTCCTCATCTGAACTGCTAGACTCTAGCAGCTGGGATACAGCTGAGAGTAAATAATTTTCTGTTGGAAGGATGAATGAATGCAAATTTTGATTGTTGTGGAATATTTATTTTATAAACCATTGAAATGGTTTTGACTGAAAGTCAATAGACATTGAAAATAAAGAATTATTAATTCAAGTAGTAAGGACTCTGAAGAAGAGAAGCCTGGCTCAGAGGTGAGTTACCTCATAGATTTTCAAAAAAACTTAATTTACTCTCTTCTCTTTTTAGCTGTTCCAGAGGAAAACTTGGTTGCAATCGTTTTATCATTCTCATCCAGCATTTCCATAACCAGAAGTGGAGCATGATCTCCTTTGTCTTATGTCTATTTTTAAGAGAAATGAAAATTTTTACTATAAGCCCACACAAGACCATATCTTATCTTGTATCTCACTGGCCAACAGTGGACCATATGGACAGCCCTACTACTGAAGAGAAGAAGATTTTCCATTATTGGCTTAGAAGTTTAAAAATTCTAAAATAAGATGGGTTAGTTCACCTTCTCTGGGAGAAGGGGAAAGCACAGGATGTCTGAATAGCATCAAAATTTTATTAGCAAGGAATAAAAGGAAATAGGAATCAATCACACTAAGAAATATTTTAAACAGAAAGTAGGTTAGCATTTCTTAAAATATAGTTCTTAGAAAAGCAGATTCATTTGTTAAAATTACTTAACAATTCCAAAGGTAATGTTTTTAAAATAGAGTATAAGGTGCCCCCCTCTTTCAACCTGTTTTCCTGAGTTATAATCTCGTATAGTAAGAACCATTAAAAAAAAAAGTTTTTAATGTAATTGTACACAGTTAGCCTTACTTAATTATAGTAGTCACAGATAACTGTTGCTTCTATTTCCTAAGAAGAAGGCTTCCTTGTACTGTGGTGTAAACAGAATTTATTGGGAGTATACCATAATAACTCCCTATTTTTTTTTTTTACAGATGAGGAAATTGAGTTTTAAAATCTTAATTACCTTGGTCAAGGTTATACAGTTGACAATGAGAGAGATAGCTTTTAAGATCAGAATGGCTTGGGTCTGAAGTCTAAGGCCACTTGCCTCTAAATAAAACAGATGTGTACCGAAAAATTCATTCTGTCCACTGTGAAGTGTTTTCAAAAGGAAATAGTAGTCAAAAGAATAGCAAATAAGGGAAACTAACATTTCAACAATTCTCATCTATCCTATAAATGTTTTTTCAGCATCTACTCCACATGTGAAACACTGAAAAATACAAAATAAACCGTAACTTTTCTGCCAATGTAAAGATGGAGAATATATCTTTTAAATGCTAGAGAGAGAATTTCCAGTATAGTAGACAAGTCAGTGGGAAGTGTTGAAAGAAATATGCAGACGATCATGGGCAAAAGTTCAACATAATGCCATGGAGTAAATTTATCTGGTAAGCTTTATGAAAGTACAAAATAGAAATCTAAATTAAACCTAAGGACTCAATAGAAGATCTATTTGTCAATGTAAGTGATGTCATCTTCTCCCTTCACAGTATTTTAAAATTTATACTTTTTTTGGTCTAGACTTTGTGCTTTGTTTATCCATGTGTCTTCATAAAAAAATCTCTATGAGAAAATAATATAAATTAGCTTCAATGATAGGTAACATACTAAATGGAGATATTAGCTGCCAATAATTATTTGATTCCATAAAATATAAGAACTATTTAAGAATTAGTATGGAGAAAAATAATTACAAGAAATTTGGATAAAGAAAGAAGTGATTCACAGAAAAGAGAAATTACACTGGAAAAGTCAACATATGAATAAGTGCTTAATCAGGAGGATGTCAGTGAAAGCAGTGATTTTGTTTCTGAAAAGCTAATTCTTTCCTTATCAGCTGTATAAACTTGATCAAGGTAATTAAACTTTTCAGTACATACAATATGCCTACATACACACTCATACATGTATATATGGGTACAAAGAAATATATAGAAAGATACATAGATATAATAAATGCATATATACACATTTACTGTATCTGTTTATGTATAATTATATATGCATATAATATATTAATATATGAGTATATACAACCTTAGATTGGCAAACAAAAGGATACCAATATTGATTGTTTGGACACATATAAACTGAAATGAACTTCCTCAAAGTGCTGGAAGGAGTTTAAATACTGAATATTAATTCTGATGTGTTAAATAAGAATTTGGCAGTATCTAATAATCTTAATATTTATATCTCCAATTTTGAGAAATTATGTCTCTGAATAGATAGATAATCACTGCCTCATTGTATATGATAAAACAATAAGATGGAGGCAATATAAATATCTCTGTATAGAACAGTAATTCAATGACATGTAATGTGTTGAGAAAATAAATTTTGAAAAATGGACCTGATAGTTGGCAGCTGGTAGCTGACAGCTAGGAGCTGATAGGTCAGCAGTATTCCCTACTGAACATAAAGAACTTTTACAGCATGTGAGCAATACTCAAACAGCCATGATGGAACAAGAGAGAGATAAGGTCAACTCTGAAATCACCACTGAAAGGAGAGAGAACAACAATCCCATGCAACCACAAAAATAAGTAAGCATCCTTGTTTTTTGATGAACCAACTTATAGTTTCTTGAAAGGAAATTCTGTACACTCTAGGGACATAATGAAAATGCTAGCTCCACTCTAATTTTCCCACCTTCTATATAAAAAATAAAAGTTACCCAGTCACTGGACTGCTCTTGGTTTGGTTTGATTTGGTTTTGGACTGCTATTGATTTTTGAGCACACCCAACTCAAACCTAGTCATTGCTATTCTAAATTTTTCTCAATGACACTCTGAAAGAGACAGGTTGTGTCCTTCCTTATTACTATTACAGTCCCATGCACTTATGTTAATCATGGTACTCCTCAAACAATTTTTCTTATATTTTTGTATTTCAAGTCTGCTTTCCTTTAAGACCTAGAGTTCCTGGAAGAAATGGACCCTATGTTGCTTTCATATGTTATACCCAGCATAGTGACTAGAATGTATGCTCAAGTAACATTTTATTGACTATGTAAACAAAAGAACAGATTCATCAATGTATTAATAACCCAAACAAAATCACTGAGAAACAATTTGTATTTCATTTCATACATACAATGCTACATATAGAGAAGATAACATTAAAATTTAGTTAAAGGTTAAGGAAAAGGGAGCTTTTTTCCCTGACATTTCCTTACCAACATCACACATCTCACTTCCTTCCAAACCCACAAAAGGAAGTGAAAAAAATGAAAAGTGAAAAGAAGAGAAATACATCAGTTTATTGGTTTTCAAACATGCAGCCTCTATTTGCAACTTCCAAAACCCTATTTTGAAAGTTGTGTGCACAGTAGTGTATTAATTATGGGGATTATGAAACCCTGAGGCTTGATGTATTGAAACAGAAGAGGGTTTTAATTCTAGGGGAACTGTCTCTAGATTTTGATGTGAAATAAAATTTCTTGCATCGACCCTGCACTAATGAAGATCAGAATGTTCTCCTAGTATGTTCAGAGCTACTCCCACGCTGATTACCTCTTGGTGAGTTGAGAGGAAATAGAAAAGCAAAAGCATTGATTTTGGGAGAAATTTCTTGTCTTGCAAACCACATATTACCCAAATAGATTTACTCTTAATCTTTTAATAAACTGAAACAGTTAGAGATTTCTGCAAATGGTGCCACAGTCTAATCTTACAGAAGACTCTACAGTTCTGCAGTGGATTAGAAAAGTCTCCCATCTTTCAATATTTGTCTTTGCTCCTTTCAGTAGTTGAATTTAATTCTTATTATCCTCCACGACAAGACAATTTCAGATGATGAAATTTCTCATGTGAAACCTACACCTTTCAAATAATAATTCACAGCTCCAAATTGGATTTGTTGTGTATGTGTGTGTGTGTGTGTGTGTATTCACATGAATGTATTTGCACACACAGCTTACCTGAAGACATTCTGATTTGTGAACATATAATTCATTTCATAGATTAAAGGTTTTTTTTACATAAGAAATGAGGAATCATTGTTTGCAAGAAAAGATTAAATTCACATTATCCTCAGGTTCATAGTCAGAGATGAATGAAGTGGCAAAAGTAGAAAACTAAAAACCACCACCAACAAAAACCAAACAAATGGAAAAATGGCTTCCCATCCTAATCAATGCAATGAGTCAGTAGTGTTAGACAGTTTTGAAGAACACTCTTACACCCCCCCACCACAGGTTCAAATGTGCATTGTTTCTTGCCTAGGTTATTATATCATCTTCCTTTCCCTCTGTGAAGTTCACCGGTCCATCTATTCATTCCCCTTATTTCTTTGAGTGATTTTCTAAAACAATATGTAAAATAAAACATAACAAACAATTAATTTGCCTGCTTTAGCCTTAAGGGTTAAAGCTCTTCACTACATGTCAGGCATTTTTACGGATGTCACAGCCTATCTTGCGTTTGATCGTCATGACTCCCAGGTAGAGATGACTTTCCCCTTTTAACAAAGGAGAAATTTAAGATTCAGAAAAATAGAATTGGTTCATATAAAATCAACAACAAGGATTTCCGGCAGCATTGTTGACATGTTAGGTCAAACAAGTGTGTGTTGTGAGGTACTGTGCTGGACACAGTAGGATGTTTTTCACCTTCCCTGACCTCTCTCACTCTGTGCCAGAAACACGCTCCTGACCAGGGATATGAAAACCAAAGGGAATACCCTCAAGGAAAATTGACAAAATTGCCCCCAGTTGAGAACCATTTGCCTATACATTTCTTTCACAATAAATTAATCCAGATAGTTTAGTAGCCTCACAGTTTCATGCTGTATCATTCCCAAATATTCAATAATTAATTTATTCCTCAATCCAACTTTGGGATATGTTTAAGAACTTAAAATCAGTGCCAGTCTGCTTGCATTTGTATCCCAGCTTTATGATTAATTAGTTTTATGATTTTAGGCAAGTTCTCAAACCCTCCCTGCTTTAGGTCCCTCATGTGGACTTGGGAATGATAATTACACTTAATTTGTAGGTATGTTATGAAGACCAAATAAGGTTTTCTATGTAAAGATCTCAAAAACATTGTTATTCTAGATTGATGATTATGGTGACAAAAGGAGAGCATTTCAAAGTTTTCCATTAAGCATGTTTTTTTTTTTTTCTTCCCAATTCTTATACCTGACTCACCATGTCAAAGAACAGAGAACCAGTGCAGCAAAGCAATTCCATTGCAGATGGTATCCGGAAGCCCCTACTCTTTCTGTAGTCCCTTTACTAAAATTCCTCCCCGAAACATACCATTATTTCAATGCCTGGTCACCATATAATCTGCCATAATTATTCTTTTTCTCTTACTGATCACAACATTCTAATTACCAGGAGGGTTGTCCAGTGTTGTCAGATTCCAAGAGACAGAGAACAAGGATATGCTATCATATTTTCTCCCCAGACTTCTCATAAATGTTTTATTCTATACTCCACTATGAATCATTTTCTATAAGGTTATTTTCTATAAACACATGTGGTGATTTATTTCTGCTCCTGGTAGGTTTTCTACTCTTCCTAGAATTAATTATCCTCTGTTTACATTTTTGTCATCATTACTATTATTTTAAGAACACAACATGAGACTTATATAATAAAAATGTTGAGTGTACAATGCAGTATTATTAATTATAGGTATAACGTTGTATAGTAGATCTCTAGAACTTATTCATCTTGATTAACTGAAACCATATGCTCATTGATTAGTAACTTTGCTTTACCTCTTACCTCTGCTAACCACCACTCCACACTTTGATTCCATGAGTATAGTGATTTGGATAATCATGTGAGTGGAATCATTCATTGTTTGTCTTTCTGTGACTGAATTATTTCACATAGCTTAATGTCTTCAAGATTCATCCATGCTGTTGCATATTATAGAACCCCCTTCATTCATAAAGACTGAATAGTATTGCATTCTATAATTATGTTTTCTTTATCCATTCACTTATTAATAGACATTTAGGTTGTTTACACCTCTTGGCAATTCTGAATAGTGCTGCAATGAATGTGGGAGTACTAATATTTCTTCCTTTCTTATTTGGAAAGGTGATACATATTTATCTACAATTTAAATATAGAAATGAGGTCAGTAAAAGAAAAAGGAGACTCTTATATCCTTATACTCAAGAGCCATAGAAACCTTCCAGAGTGCATGATAGTTGAATTTATGCTTAAAAAGAGTAGTAGATATTAGCCAAAAATAAAGGTATAAGCAGGTAAGATAAAGATATTGAAGCAAATTCAATGTACATATATCTGTGTAATACATTAAGGTTTTGGTATCTGACATATAAGAATTTCCTGATGAAGAATGTCTGCTTTCATATGAATCTGTCTGAAATCATTCACTCCCAGCCTGTCCACCTCCATTTTCTGCTCTTCATATGGCCAGCTCTTGTCCTATTTTTCAGTTGTTAGCTCAGAGTTTACTTTCCCAGGAAGTCTACTCTAACTACTCCTCCCTCATATACCAATCTCTTATAAATGTTATGGAGAAAATTTTATAAGTAGAAAATCTGGGGCACCTGGGTGGCTCAGTAAGAAGAGTGTGCATTTCTTGATCTCAAGATTGTGGGTGTGATCCCTACATTTGGTACATTTGAATCAATGAATGAATGAAATCTAAGTTAAAAAAAAAAAAAAAGGAAAGGATAGAAAAGAAGACATAGACTTAACTCTTCATTGTTTGTTTCCCAATCAAAGACGCAAGTTTCCAGAGGCCTTCTCTGTTTTGCACTACTAGGGCTTAGAATATTGTCTGGCAGACAGCTGGTGCCCAAAAAATAGTTAATAGATGAAAGTTGTCCCTTGTAATGCCACTTGCCAATTGTATTCTATCACCCTGAGGTGTTGCCAACAGCTCAGTACCCTGGACACTTAAGTACACTACCCTGCCCAGTAAGGAGATGGGGGAGAGGACTTTCTTTCATTAAGAGGTTTTGTTTTTGTTTTTGTTTTTTAATTTACTTAGCCATTAATTGGCTATTCTATCCTTATCCAAGGCCAAGAATACATGGGTACCAGGCCAAGAGATTGTATAGGGGCTTAAGCTGGAATTCTCTCCCATTTCTGGAGGTTGAAACAGTAGCACTAACCAGTTTCATAGACAGCAGATTTGGGAACAAACATACATTTTTTAACAAAAACAAAAATTGTTTATACACTTCATTTGCATTGAAATAAACACACACTAGGGGCACCAGGGTGGCTCAGTGGGTTAAAGTCTCTGCCTTCAGCTCAGGTCATGTTCCCAGGGTCCTGGGATCAGCCCCACGTCAGACTCTCTGCTCAGCAGGGAGCTGGCTTCCTCCTCCTCTCTCTCTCTCTCTCTCTGCCTGCCTCTCTGGCTACTTGTGATCTCTATCTGTCAAATAAATAAATAAAAATCTTTAAAAAAAACAAAAGAAAGAAACACACATTCACTATGAAAATCGATTGTCATTTTTTGGCTGGGGTGGGGGTGTGTACTTTAATTTTTTAGGACAGCTGACATCAAGCAAAATGTATCTGGAGGGAAGTGTTAGTTCTGTTTTAAGCATGGTTGAGAAGCAAGATTTAATTTTTTACTATGAAGGACACTTTGCCTATAGTAATTTGCTCAGTTTTCATGGGTTTCATTTTGTTCTAATTAGCATTAGGGGTGAGAAATCAGAGCATGTGGAACACATCTCACTAAGGGACCAGATTACTAAGAGTCTAATATGGTAAAATATATCATTTAATTTTTTTTTCAATTACTCACTATAATTTGAAAGCTCCATGAATACAGTACAACAATGAATTTTTTTTTTCAGCCAAAAACCAGCTAAAGTCCAGCTCATACATTCACCATTTTAATTTCTGACCCCTTTCTGCAGCTGTGGGTCCATGAAGTCATGGTTTTGTTGAATTCATTTTCTGTTATGCTTCCTAGTACAATGTTTTGACCACGTCTGATTATATAGCTCAATTGGAGTGGAGAAAATTACCCAGTAATTTAGAAAAGAATTCCCTTTCAAAGCCTGCAGGAATCTGCTCTTCAATTTAGAAAGAAATTTACAGAATCAGGTTGTTTGTATGAGTTGTAAGTATTGTTTAGTGTTTTGACCCAGGGTTGCTTGATATATCATTCAACAAACTATGATTTTATGTCTGTCTCTTTTTTCCTTCTGTCTGTGATATGAATTCAGATGAACTCTAAATATCTTCCCTGCCATTGAGTCTCTCACACTCTTCTCTTGTTTTGTTATGCATTTCCAGAATATATTTTCATGTGATAACTATAATAGATAAAGCTCCTACTATAACCTTACTTAAAATAAGAGTTGGGTACATTTTCTTCTATTTTTTGAAACGGCTTGTTAAAAGTATTTCCATTTTAGAAAAAAGAAATAAAAATTTTAAGTGCTTATGTGAATGTGTATGCATATGTTTGATTGGAATTGCCCAAAGGTGTTTGTGAAACTGAGCTTTCTGAGATCAATCTTTCTTCCTTTTATGTCTTAAACTTCATCTTTATTGCAAATTATCTGACCCTTGTAGAAGATTGCTGTTGGGCACACATATGAAGAGGTTAATTACTACCTTATATCCTATATATTTCTCTATTTTACAGCATCTAGACTTCTTTTTTTTTTTTTTTTTTTCCTTTCATTACTCAGTGAGGAGGTCTTAGATTTCTTCCTTCAAATGCCAAGAATTATTCTGGTTCTCTCAATACTTAAAAAAAAAAAAAAGAACTTCCGCAGATCATAGTCACATTTTGGGCTTTAGCCATTCTTCCAAGGTCAAACTTCTAACACGAAATGCTAGTTACTGTGTGTTCACAATTATTTAAAGAATGCATTTTGTTTAGTGAAGAGATCAGGTTGGTACATGGACAAAATAAAACATGTAGATCCCATAGGAGGAATAGGTATCTGGCAGAGCAAACAAAGATAAATGGGGAAAGGTAGTTATTGATGAACTCAGAATGCCTATCTAGAGAAAGATATCTTAAGATAGTACTGAATGACAGGCAAAGGGAAGAAAGATACTCCGGAAGGAGGACATAGCATATGCAAAATAATGAAAACATGAAAGATACAAGGTACATTTCTGGAACTACAAGTATTTAATATTTTAGGAACTCAGGGCTCATAGGGAAATGAGAGTATTAAAATGGCGAACAAGGACCAAAACATGGACATAGGTCATACAACATCCAGTTTTTATCAACTCATATCCAGGGTAGAGCCGAACAAAATCCTTATTTCTACTTCCTTGGTGTAATAGAAAGAATGCAGGGCTTGGAATTAGAAGCCTTGCACCCCCACCTGCCTGCTGAACTACTTTGGACTCCTACTCTTCTAAATTGAGCCTTCATTTCCTCAACTGAAAATTAAGGAACAAGAAAGCATTAATCTCCTAAGGCTTTTTTGATAATTTGCATACATTAAAAGAGCTTTGAAACCTGAAAAAATACCATCCAGATGAAGGTCCTTCTTTCACACAGTCATTAATCTATTTTTGAGTAGCTGAGGGTTTACAGTGTATCAGGCACTGGGCTAGCTACAGGGCAATTTATTAATAAGCAAGAAAAATAAGAACTTTAGTGTTGTGGAGCTCAGAATTACCTTTACTTTGACATGTAATCAGAGATCTGTAAAGACCATACAGATAATAGATTTTAGGCAGAAGAAACAGTGAATACAACAATCCAAAACATAATTGATACTGGCTTAAAGCACAAACATATGCATACACATTCACAGAAGACAAGGGATATTGGAATAGGGTTTAAACTGCTGAATTGCTTTGGGAAAGACAGAGGTTTTGGGATTTTACACTTAGGACAGCCAATTCTCATACTTGCAGATATAGGGCATATGGGCCAGGGGGCAAGCAGCATAAATGCCATGGCTTTAGCCTTTAACACCCTCTCACCAAAAAAGAAGAGAAATCCTTTTGAGTTGCTAGGATACCTCAGCATTTCAGATTCTGCTGTGCATTGGGCTATTGACTTTTGCCCTGTCATATCTTTTTTTTTAATCTGTCAAGTTCTAAGAAGAAAAAAGAGTGTCATGAAACCATGCAGTGGTCTCTTGCCTTGCAAGCCACAAGTTGACTTTTCTGACTGCTCCAACTACTTACACATTATTTTTCCTTTCTTCTAAATGGTTCCAGATTTTTTTTTCTTTTAATGGACCTGTCATATTGGGTCAAGAATGGCAATGTATGCTAACTTAAGTGCTAGCTCTTATCCATTGATGGTAGCTGGCAATGAAGAATCATTCCAGTTAAGGTAGGGAGCTCAGGAGAGGAACATAACAAAATGGTCTCTATCTTCCTTGAATTTGGTGAATAATATAGTAGCAGAATTGAGCTCCATCTTTCTTGAAGGCATTTGCCTTATTATTCTTTTTAAGATTAGAGTCACAATTGGATAATTCTTTTCTTTAATCAATTTTTCTTTTCAATATCTTTTGCTAGGTGTCAGGTGAAAGAACATTTAGCATGGTTATCTTAAAAAGCAAACAGTGGTGCCAAGGGTGTGGCCTGCAAATTATAGATAGTAGCATCTATGGCACTGTTTTCCCTTAGTAAGTCCACATACACCACCACTGATATTCTCTGCTGCTTGGTTATTATACATATGACTTAACAGTCTCTTTCTTTCTTTCTTTCTTTCTTTCTTCTTCTTCTTCTTCTTCTTCTTCTTCTTCTTCTTCTTCTTCTTCTTCTTCTTCTTCTTCTTTTTCCTATTCTTTGTGATGAGAGTAATAGAAGAGCTTACTTCCTTAAAGTGTTGTAAAAATTCAATGAGAAAATTCCTTTAAAGTACTTACACTAAGTCCAACACATAAAAATTACTTGATAATTTTTTAGTAGGAGTTAAATGATGGTGATGATGACAATCAAATCTCCTATACTTGTTCAGGGGTGTGTGGAGGGAACTGATTCTCAAACTCAACCCAGGAAAGGAAGTTCTAGCCATTTCCAAAATCTGATGTCATACAATGAAATATCCCATATCCAATTCACTTTGGTTATTTACTTTAAAGATACACTGAATGTCTCCATCTTGCTGTGTCATTAGAAGAATTGAACAAGATATATGTCACTTCCTCCACTCTATCAATTTTATAAATGTGTATAAATTATAGGAGCATTTAGGCTGTTCACATTGAGAGTAATTATTGAAAGATACATTTTTATTGATATGTTGCCTGTGAAGTCCCTGTTTCTAGAGTACTTGTTTCTAGAGTCCTTGTTTCTTGTCTCTGTAAATTTCTGTTCTATGTCACTCTTGGGTTTTTTCTTCTTTTATAGAACCCGCCTTAATATTTCTTGTAGTGGCAGCTTGGTGGTCACATACTCTTTTAAATCTTGCTGGTCATGCAAGCTCTTTATCTCTCCATCCATTTTGAATGTCAGCTTTGCTGGATGAAGTCTTCTGGCTGCATGTTCTTCTCATTTAGTGCCCTGTATATGTTTTCTTAGCCCTTTCTGGCTTGCCAGGTTTCTGTGGACAGGTCTGACGTTATTCTGATGGACCTTCCTCTGTAGGTTAAGGAATCTTTTCCCCCTAGCAGCCCTCAGGAGCTCTTGTCTAAAATTATGATTCATCAGTCTCACAATCAAGTGCCTCAAAGTCTCTCTAGATTTATTGATCTTAGGGGGTGTTCTTTCTGCCTCTAGGACATGAATGCTGGTTCCACTCCCCAGACTGGGAAATTTTTCATCCAGAATTTGTTCAACTATATATCCTAGTCTTCTCTCTTTCTTTACCTCCTTAGGGGTCCCAAGAATTCTGACTTTGGAACGTTTCATGGCATCATTTATTTCCCTAATTCTGTTTTCATGGCTTCTAAGCTGTTTCTTCCGTGCCTCCTCCTGATCCTTTTTCTCTATCAATTTGTCCTCTAGATCACAAATCCTATCTTCAGTTACCCTAGCTGTTAGAGTATTTAGATTATTTTGGATCTCATTGTTAGCATTTTTTACTTCTTCCCCCAGAGCGGTTTTTACTTCTGTCCTTAGAGATTCTATGTTGTCACTAATGGTTTTCTCTAACCTCACCATTGCCTGGATAATTGTTATCCTGAATTCCCTTTCTGACATACTGTTTATGTCCATATCCAATAGTTCTGATGGAGAGGGAACAGTCTCTGAATTTTTCCTCTGTTGGATATTCCTCCTCCTAGTCATTTTGGTGAGAGGTTGTTGAGGGGACGTATACCTGAATATATCAACCATGATCCAGGCAAGATGCACCCTGGAAGGCTTCAAAGCAATTGGAAGTCACCACCAAAAAGAAAGAAAAAAGAAATAGGAGAGAGAGAAAAGAGAAGACCCTGCCAGAATGAGCCCCAAAAGTAAGATTTATAAGGTATACAAACAAAAATGGACAAACAAAAAGATCAACAAAAGTAAATGACAAGGAAAAAAAAAGAAGAACCAGCCAAAATGAACCCCAAGGATAAGATTTATATAGTATAAGAACAAAAACAAATGCATAGAAACACTGAGAGAAGAAAAAGTTGGGAGGGTGGTTGTACATCCTCCATGTGGGTGAAGAAGTTTATTTTGATTCTTCCTGAGTGTATCTTGATATCTTTGTTAAAGGACTCAACTTTCCAGAGATAAAGGGAGATTAATACTGGTTTATGTATAAGGGTAGTATTGATTAGCAAAAGAGGATTACCTTGAAGCTTATATCTATATGTATATTTAAAAAAAATAGAAAGGAAAAAGAAAAACACAGGTATATGCATGAAAAAAGTTCAAGCTAAAAGGTTATTATGGAATATGTTGTATTAAAACTCTAGTTGCAATGGTAAGCAGGTTAAAAAATTAAAAAGTTTCTAAATTATATACAAGCACATATACATATACACAAATTCACCTTCTACTACATACCCTTCAAATTGTTTTTTCTCAATTATAACAGGTGAAGCAAAGGGTTAAATAACCAGGATCAATATTTTTAAAAGGAAGAATAATTAAATAAAAATGATTTGCAATCTAGCAATGTTGGCGGAAATATAGATTAATTTAATTTCAACTGAGACTAATATTTATAAATGAACAATTTATTTTAATGTGTCAATTGCCAAAAATTCATTGAAGTATGAATTGTCTTTTTCAGACAGTTGTTTTGATAGGGTCTAGATGAAGGCTGAGCAGTATATATAATAATATATAAAATAATAATGCAAGTTGCGTGCAATTTTAAAAATTCTAGTAGCCACACTAAAGAAGTAAAAAGAAACATAATGTAGTTAATTATAAGAATATATTACATTTAACTTAATATTATAATTATATTATACTTTTAATATATAATCATTATATAAAGTATTAATGAAATACTTTATTTTTGTTCATATTCTTGAGTATACATACATCTTTTAAACTTGTATGAATCTTAAGATGCTATATTTTTGTTGAAAACACTTCATCTCTATTTAAATTTCATCAGATTTACAGTTGATAAAGTAAATTCATACACTCCGTATTCCAACCATACTTAATAGTTTTCCAATATGTGAACTGAGTGCTCCAAAATAATTTTCTTTTAATACTCACATAAACATTGACAAAACTTGTTCATCATTTTTAGAAGGATCGATTTGACTTTGAAGCAAAAGCATATTAATTTTAAAATTACATCTGTCCAAGTTAAGTAAATTGACTAAGAGTTGAGTTAATTATTTTAAACATCAAATTCAAAGAGGTCTTGTATAAAATGAAAAACAGCACTAAATCTAGCAATATCAAAAAGTTTTCTTCATTTTTTTGAGTTTTGTGACCAGTTTGTCTGGTGCTATAGTTTATAATTAAAATCTTCTCTATATTGACTTATTTTAGAAAATGTCATCAATCGTGAATGATTTGTTTTTGAAAAGTTGCAAATTCCACATAATTTCCCTTGTCTGTCTAGGTGTCACAAATAACTTATTTTTTCCTCTTGGAGCTTCAAATCTATTTCTTCCATATATTGTTTAATATTTATGACATAATATATAATTCATGCTGCCATTTTTGTCTTTGATTATTGGATATTTAGTGAACATTCCTTTATTTCAAGAAAATATTGAATTTGATTTAACAGTATAGTAAATCATTCTGTAACTCCTTACCATTTAAACCAATCAGCACTGGTAAAGAACATGAGACCATTAAATTCTTTGTCTTCTTTGAATATATATACTGAAAGATTTGAATAACTATATCTTTGAAGCTTTTCACAAAGTCTCTTTCAGGAATCTAAACACATATCTTTCTATCAAGTATCATACAGTTAAATGAAACAATAAAGGAAACTTCAGTTTTCTAATTTAAATTAGAATAATTCTTATTTGTCTTTTCCTCATATAGCTAGAGTACCATCCATTCTCAGTGAAACTTTTTAAAAACACTAAGATTTTTATTTTATTTTGCTTATTAAATTCTTAGTTTTCCTCGTGTTTTCCATTTTGTTAGATTTATACATCAGTATGTCTTCTTTTGAGCATTTATATCAGAAGTATTTTCTTTATAATTTCAAATCTTACTTGTTCCTGGCTGGTATAGAAGAAAATTATTGATATGTGTATACTAACTTTGTATCCTGCAACCTTGCTATAATTATTTACTAGCTCCAGGAGTGATTTTATAAATTCTTTTTGATTTTCTACATAAATTATCATGGCTTTTGTGACAAAGATAATTTTATCTTTTCCTGTCCAATCTGTATGCATTTTATTTCCCTTTCTTATTGCATTAGACAGGATTTAAAATATAATGTTGAAAATGTGTGGTGAGAGAGGACTTTATTGCCTTGTTTCTGGTCTTCACAGGGAAGCTTCTAGTTTATCACCATTAAGTGTGATGTTAATTTTAGGCATTTTTGTAGATATTATTTATTAAGTGGAGAAAGTTCCCCTCTATTTCTATTACACTGAGAGATTTTCTCATGAATAGATGCTGAATTGTGTTAAAAAAAAATTCTACTTCTATTGATATGATCATGTGATTTTTCTTCTTTAGCCTTTTGATGTAATTTTGACATTAATTGATTTCTAAATTTTGAGCCAGCCATGCATACCTGGAATAAATTCTACTTGGTTATGGTATATAATTATTTTTTTTTACATTGTTAGATTCAATTTGCTAATATTTTGTTAAGGCTTTTGCATTTATGTTCAGTGAGTAATATTTATATATAATTCTTCTGTAATATTTTTCTGGTTTTGGTATTAAGGTAATTTTGGCCTCATAAAATGTGTTATGCTTTTATGATTCTGTCCTCTTGAAGAAATTATAGAGAATTGGCATAATTTTTTCCTTAAATATTTATTGGAATTCACTAGCAAACACTTCTAAGCCTGGTGTTTCTGTT
The DNA here is from genome assembly GCF_009829155.1 of Mustela erminea. Taxonomy (NCBI): domain Eukaryota; kingdom Metazoa; phylum Chordata; class Mammalia; order Carnivora; family Mustelidae; genus Mustela; species Mustela erminea. The sequence goes on along the minus strand of NC_045632.1, from coordinate 39,562,128 downwards.
TTGGAAGATTATTCATAAATAATTTAATTTCTTTAATCATTGTAAGCCTATGTAGATCTTCTATTTCTTCTTGTGTTACTTTTGGCAAATTGTGTCTTTTAAAAAATTGGTCCATTTCATTACCTAGGTTATCAAATTTGTGGCCATAGAGATGTTCATGTCATTCCTTTGTTATCTCTTTAATTTCCATGGTTTCTGTAATGCTGCCTTATCATTTTTGATAGTAGAATTAGTATCTTTTCTTTTTTCTTAGCTTACTTAAAGGCTAATCCATTTTATTTATTTATCTTTTTAGCACCAGCTTTTGCTTTTGTTGATCATTAATTTCCTGTTTCCCATTTGTTATTTCCTGCTTTAATGGTTTTTTGTTTTGTTTTGTTTTGTTTTGTTTGTTTGTTTGTTTTTGTGATTTGTTTTTTTTTTTCCCTTCTTTTCCTGGTTTCCTAAGGTTGAAACTTAGATGACTGACTTTAAGTCTTTCTTATTTTCTACTATATGTATTCAGTGCTATAAATTTTCTATAACCAATGCTTTTGCTGCTTCTCACAAATTTTGATGTGTTTTCATTTTCATTCTGTTCAAATATTTTTTAGATTTCTTGAGATTTCTTCTTTGAGCCGTGTGTTATTTAGGAGTGGATTATTTAATCTCCATGTATTTTAGGACATTTCAACTATGTCTTTGTTATCAATTTCTAGTTTATTTCTGTTGCCATCTGAGAGCAGATGTATGACTTTAATTTTTAAGCATTTGTTAAGGTGTGATTTATAGCACAGATTATGTTCTATCTTCATGAATTTCCATGTCGTTTTGTAAGAATGTGTTTTCTGCTGTTGGATAAAATAGTCCTTAGATATCCTTTACGTATCTGATTAATGGTGTTACTGAGTTCAACTCTATCCTTATTGATCTTTTGCCTTCTATGTCTGTCCATTTCTGATAGAATCTATTTGTCATATTATCAGTTTTTTAAATAAAGATTATATTTATTTATTTGAGAGAGAGAATGTGCACAAACAGGGGGAGGGGCAGAGGGAGAGGAAGAAGCAGGTTCCCTGCTGAGCAGGGAGCCCAATGTGGAGCTCCGCTTGATCCCAGGACCTTGGAATCATGACCTGAGCCAAAGGCAGGTACTTAACCGACTGAGCCCTCCAGGCATCCCAGTTTTTGTTCAAGTAATGTGACATTCTATTTTAAAGATTTTTACATTTTATTAGAAAATTGACCCCTTTGTCATGATGTAGTAACCTTTTTTAACCCTATTATTTTCCCTTGCTTTAGGTCTGCTCAGACTAATTTCTTTTGATTTATGCTAGCATGGTGTATTCTTAGCTCATACATTTACTTTCAGTTTATATGTACCTTTATATTTATATGTCTTCTTGTAGACAACATATGATTGGGTCTTGTTTTTTGACCCAATCTGACAGTCTCCATCTTTTAACTCATTTTATTTCATTGACATTCAAAGTGCTACATATAATTGGATGCATCACTACTGAGTTTGTTACTGGTTCTTTTTGTTGCCCTTTTTTTCTTTATTATTTTTTATGTTTTCTACTCTTTTTTCTGCTTTTTGTGGTCTTAATTGAGCATTTAATTTTTAATTTTTTATCTTTCCTCAGCATATCAGTGATACTTCTTTTTTATTTTGAATGGTTGCTGTAGAGTTTGCATTATATATTTATGATAAGTCCATTCTAAACATGTACTGCATCCTGGGTAGTATGGGTAACACACACACACTTATATAAAAATATATATGATCAAATACATCATTTCTATTAGTATTTTGAACAAACTTTTATGTACTAGAACAGTTTATGATCATAAAAATAAAAGTTTTAATTTTACCTTCACTTATTTCTTCTTTGATGTTCTTTCTTTCTTTATGTAGACAGAAGCTTCTGACATATATCAGTATCCTCCTCCCTTAAGAAATTCTTTACTATTTCTTGCAAGGCAGATCTATGCAAAACAAATTTCTTTAATTTTTATTTGCCTGAGAACATATTTTTTTTCCTATACTTCTGAAGGATAATTTTTCAGAGTACAGAATTCTAGGCTTATCATTTATATTCTGCCAACACTTTGAATATTTTATTGCACATTCTTCTTACCTCCGTGGTTTATGAGAAGTATTTCTTATCTTTGTTCCTCTGTAGATAAGTTTTGTTTTGTTTTGTTTTTTTCTCCCTTGCTTACTTTAATTTTTTTTTTTTATCTTTGATTTTCTGGATTTTGAAAATAATATGCCTAAGAATAGTCTGAAATTTCTGGATCTGGGATTTAGTGTTTGACATTAGCTTTGGGGAAATTCTGAATCATATTTGTTGCAAGTATTTTTACTGTCTTTCTTCTTCTTGTATTATCGTTATATGTATGCTACACCTTTTATTTTAATGCTATATCCTCTGTAATTGTCTCACAGTCTGTGGATCTTCTGGTTTTTGTATTTTTTGGGTTTTTTTTTTTCAGTCTTTGTTTTCTTTGCTTTTCAATTTTGGGGGTTTCTGTTGTGGCTTTTCTGAAGTTCAGAGATGCATTCCTCTGCGAGTTCCAGTCTACTAATAAGCCCATCAAATGCCTTACTCATTCTTATTGAACCCCCCCCAGTATTTTTTTTTTTTTTTTTGCTTCTTTCTTAGTATTTCCAACTCTGCTTACATTGTTCAGTCTGTTCTTGCATTCTGTCTACCTTATCGATTAGAGCCCTTAGCATATTAATCATAGTTGTTTTAAATACCTGGTCTGATCATTCCAACATCCCTTCCATGCTTACCCTGTCCCTTTAAATTGTACTTTTTTGCCTTTCGGTATGCTTTTAACTTTCTCTTCATATCTGGGTATAATGTACTAAATGAAAGGAACTGAGCTTAACGTGCCTTTAATATTGTAGTGGTCAGTTGTGGGTGAAGAGGAAGCATTCTCTAGTCTTAGATTTGTCTCCATCTTTTTTGTGAGCCTGTGCCTCTGGACTATAACATTTTTAAGTGTTTTTTTGTTTGTTTGTTTGTTTGTTGTTGTTGGTTGGTTTTGTTTTTTCCTTCTTTTTTCTACCAGAGTTGGGTCAGGATGGGCTAACCCATCAGGAGTGGGCTGGAGTTGGGTACTTCCCTTGTATGTGGAAGGTTAGACGTGAGTGGACTTAACCTTTTGCCAAGCAGTTAGGCTCTGATAAAACCCCAGTATGTGAGGTTCTGGTTAACTGGTTTCTCCTGAGTGCAGCCCTTGTTAAGAAGAACATAGTGTTCTGGCATATTTAAAAATTTCTTTTATATTTACCCTGATGGAAGCATGAGGGATTTATTTTCTCTGTTTCTTATTTGTGAGAACCTGGTTGATAAAACCAGATAAAATTCACAAAAGTATGGGAGTTCCCTTCTGATCAGGTCCCCGTGGAATATTTAACTGTCAGACTATCTGTACTGAGCCTCCAGCAATTCATCAATTACAGTTCAAGTTTTTCTACCCCAGCACTGGTTCCTACAGGGGTTTCTACTAATGCTTCTCAGCTCAGATAAGCCATGACTCCCTGTACTCACCTGTCCATCTCTCCAATTTGGGGAACAATGATTTGCCCTATGCATTTTTTCCATGGATCTAAGAATAGCTTTTGATTTTTTAGCCTATTCAGTCATTTACTTGTTTTCAGGACAGAGTGACAATTTCCAAGCTCCTTAACATGTTTAACATGATGTATAGGAAATCAGAAGACCCTATGCAGAAGACCCTATGGATTTTTTTTTTTAACCATTGAAATGAAACAGATCTTGTAATATTATTTTAAAAAATCTTTTATACAACAGACAAATGGAGTTTTCTCTTTGCTTTATCACAGTAAATCGCATTTGTTTAGTGAAATTCGTCAAAAAAGTTTCTGAAATTTTTGACATACCTTCTTCCATTTTCCTTTTTTTCTCCCCTTCACCATCCTTGATGTATTACAAGTGTTCTGCTACATCCACATTCAACTCTGCATCATTAGGCTGCTTTTGTTTTTAGGTAAAAATTTGCTCTTACTTATATTATATCAGAGACATTTTTTTTATAATAAAAGTATTTCAATTTAATTACCAGAAACAATTGCACTGGCATCATTGTAACTCCTGTTGTCTACATAAAGCATTCAAGTAAACATATTACAGCACATTAGATCAGTACATAGAAAGTCATTTCAACTGCATCAATCTGTTTACACCAACTAGATCAGTGATGTGTTTTATGTAATATGTGAAATGGCATGCTTATTTAACACACACACCTACATGAAAGAATATCTTATATGTTGCTTTGGATAAAGTGTAATGCAGTCCTGATTGACCAATAAATTTATGTTTAGTGTTCCAGTGAATGTTTCAGTAAAAAAAAAAGAAGTTATCCTACTTTACTTTTAAATGAAAATAAATTAACTAATTGATTAAAGTAAAGATCTTATATATTTATTTGTGGGAGAGAGAGAGAGAACACAAGTGGAGGGGAGAGGCAGAGGGAGAGGGAAGAACCAGACTCTGCTGAGCCGAGAGCCCAACACAGGGCTCAATCTCAGGGCCTAGAGATCATGAGTGGAGCAGAAGGCAGATGCTTAACTCTCTAAGACACCCAGGCATCCTCAATGCAAATTTAAAATAATTAAAAAAATAAAATGAGAAATGCAACTCTTCAGGCACACAATGCACATTTCAAGTGAGTGGTGGCAGTTTAATACATTGTCATAGTCAAATTATGAGGACTTAATAGAATGGCCATAATTGATTAGTCCCAACTACTAACTTTCCAATATTTACAATTATAAAATATTTTACCTCAAATGTGCTTTGTTATAGAGAATGACTGTAACCATTTACACTGAAGGAAAATTTCCAAACTATAGTTGAAAATTCATTTTTGTTATAAAGGGTGCTTTCTCCACTGGATAATATACATATCTAAACACAAACACACACATATGTATATAATATATATACACATATACCTTTGTATGTATGTGTATACATATCAACCTTTCAACATGCAGGACTTATATTTTAAAGTTAATCCATTCAATGGGTATTTGAATATGTATTAAGCACCCAATACAGCTGCACTGAGCTTTCATGAATAATGTGTAGTAGTCGACCTTTCAGTAATCAATTTAAATAACCAGAGCTCTCATCACATATTTGTTTTGTTCTTAAATGGAAAGTCTGATGCCATAAAATTGTTTCAACCCCTTATTTAATTTATTCCATTCTTGGTAATTTCACTTTTATATTAAGGTTTATCTTTGGATAAAAGTAGATTCTGTGAAGAGACTGGCTTTAGTCATTTTGAAAAAGCCAACAACAAAGTCGCACATACCTGTAGATGAATTTGCCTGCTTGAGTGCTTTTTAGGGCTACAGTGCCAGTTATAACACCTAGAAGTCAAGGTGAGAAAGAACATCAGAGAATGTAGAGATAGTTATGAGTGGAATCTCCACAAGCATACTCTGCCACTGTATTCAGATCTGTGCTCAAATGCCATCTGCTCAGAAGTGCTCTCTTCAGTTGCTTCTTTGACTTTTCCCTTATATGATTAAGTGTTCTTCATATCAATAGTCTACAGATTTTAATTTTTATATATATTTTTCTCACCTTAACTTTATATGCAAGATGAGCTCCATGAAAATAGAGAGCTTGTCCTTTTTGTGACTTTATTCCTTGCCTATAGAGGACTATCAACCTGGGGTTGGGTGCTTGATACATATTTATATCCCACTGGATGAATGAATATTTTTTAAAGATTTATTTATTTTAGAGAAAGAGAGAAAGAGTTTGGGGGGAGGAAGAGATGGAGAGAGGATCCCAGGCAGAGTCCACACTGAGTATGAAGCCTGATGCCAGTCTCCATTCTCACCACCCCGAGATTAGGACCTCAGCAGCAATCAGGAGTCAGATGCTTGACCAACTGCACCACCCAGGTGCCCTATGAGTTCATACCTTTAAAATAAAAAATCCTACATACTTTAAGTTTGATGTGTAAATTCATATAACACACACACACACTCACACACACACACATATATATGTTATGGGTGTGTATTCATATAAACCCATATATGTGTGTATATTATGTACATGTGCATATACATATCTGCATATATTATAGAATATATTTTTATATTTGAATAAGTGGTTTTAATAGTAAAATATGATATTATAAAAGAAAATAATTTATAATTAATAATTATTAAATAATCTTAATAATAAATGAAATAATTTTAATAGCATATATACATTATGTATAAACTATATATCTATTATATAAAATTTTTTTATTCATTAGGCATCTATTATATGAAAACACAATAATGAGATTATAATGTTGAGCAAACACAGACAAGGCTACTTTGCCTTTAGAGATCTTAGAGACTAACTGGGGAAACATATTATTCAAATTATCACTCAAAAAATAATTTCTAATTATGGTTAACTGCTACAAAATAAAGTGTCAACATTTAATAAGAACACATAGGACCTTAGCTTTATTTCAGGTATCAGCGAAGTCTACCTTCATTAAATGATATTGGATCTGAAATATGAATAATAAAGTTAAGTAACTAGACAAAATGGAGGAAAGATTTCCCCATAGAGTGAAGAGAAGAAACAAAGGCTTTAAGGAGGGAGGTCACGTGGTGTTCATAAAAACCTGAGAAAACAGTGGGTGAAGCCAAAAAACCACAAGAACATTAAGAGATGAGGCTGGGAAGTTAAGTCAATTGTGTAGGGACTTGGAAGCCACACTAAATATGGGGGTCTTTATTCTAAGAGAAATAGGAAGCTATTGAATGGTTTTATACATTGAGGTTGTGGAGTTTGTAAAACATGGAATTGATATAAATAGGTTGGATTAGAGCAGAGATGGCACAGCTTTTTTTACTTTAAAGCCCTGTGTACATATAGCATGAACTGACTCCATGTTTTCAATAGGATATTTACCATATCAACTTGAAATTTTGCTTTCCTGACTTCATTTTCAACTTGAATCATTAAAACAAGACTCTTCTGACCTCTCAGCAACTATTCTTAAATGACAAAGTGAACCCAAATCTTACCTGTTTCATTCTTAGTAGTCAATACTCATCTGAATTCAGATATAGACTTTTGTTTACCATGAATTACAGTTATGTTCATTATTTCTGTAGCACTTATGTAAAAGGCACTATTCTTAGTCCTTTACTTTGTTAAGTAATTCAGTCCTCCAACCACTCCATGAGGTATGTTATATTATTCTCACTCAACATATGATGAATTGAAGATGCTAATGGCTGTGTCTGTCCAAGCACCCCAAATTGGAAAATGACTTTTACCCTTCAGAATTTCCATTTTTAGCAATGGAAATCCACAATATACAGCGATTTCTGAGTCTCACCTTAGAAGTGTAGCATTTTAATTTTCTGTTGCAAAAAAGAAACATATAGAGTTGATGGCATGATTAAAAGTCTATATTTCATCAAATGCATGGAGAACTCAAGCAAAGTTATAACCTACCTTAGGGATGTTCTTAACCAGGCCACTGCCTCAGGATTTAGGTCAGCTGATGAAGCCAGCCGATGAAGCCAGCCATCAGATAGGAATAGGAAACATAACATTAAAAGTATCCACTTAGTTCTTGAGTAACATCATTTTTAAAATGACCATGTTTAAGTTTAGGGCTTAAAGGAAAAACGTAGATGTGCTATTCCACCAACAGCAGCTTGAAGTCCCCCAGCTATTTTAGGGAAATACCAAAGAGACTAAAATAAAAATAATTACAAGTAGAATGGTTTTAGGTTAGGCATTAACTATAGTTAAGTACAGAATAATTGTTTCAGAATTACTGAGGGATTCTGTGCGGGCTGAAAATCAGATGACAAAGTCGCAAGGTTGTATTCTGTTCTCATATGCTTTCTCTTCTTTGACTTCCTTTCTGTTTTCACCTTTTTTCGTTTCAAAGAGGATTTATGGAAACTCATTAGCAGCTCTAGTGGACATCTGGAGCCTCACAAAACTTTGTTAAATCCACACAATACTGTGACCTTGAACTAGTGCTTCAAACTCTTAATTCCTTCCATCTTCAAAAGAGGTGGTTGATTTAAAAAAAAAAAAAAGAAAGAAAGAAAGAAAGAAAAAAGACTACCTTGAAAAATTGTGAAACTTAAGTGAGATAATCCGTTATTGAATATCTAGAACACAATGAGTGCCCCTTAACGAATGATTAAATGATTCCATGTTGTTCCCCTTTCCATAGAACATAGAAAAAAGTTCTATGTCTTTTTGTAGGTAGAGGTTGGGACACAATGTTGTGGAAGGATGAAGAAAATCAAAATACAAATAATGCTTAGGAAAACCATCCTTTTGTTTCGTTTTTTCTGGACATTGCTATCTTAAGTTTTAAGCAATCGTACTTTAAATTTAAGATACTTTTGTTACTGTTACTTTGTAAAGAACAATATTATGCCTGAATGCAGTCTGTCATATCCAGGTACTTAATTCAGACAGGAAGTATCTGACCCAAATCTTTTGCATGTAATTGGTAGGTTGAATAAAATGTCTTCCCAGGTGTAATTTTTCTTTAACAGCAGGTATCTGGTTTTTGGATTCTGTCCCATGTCTAGTTTCTACTTCTATGCTGAAATTTTGTGAGCACAAAACTACCTTCCATCAGGTAAAATTATAGTTATTATGTGGCATTAGAAAAAAATCCAAGGATTTTCAGCTAAAAATTTACATCAATTGCTAATAGCTCTTATATTCTTAAAAAATATATATACATATCACCTCCCATTTTAGGGTTTCTATTTCTAGTACATAAACCCAAATACCAGATTTATTTAAAGAGCTGTAACCCCAGAAGGACCTGACTTATATTAATGAGGAGGAACACATTCTGATTAGTTTTGATTAAATTAGAAATACTATATTTCTTTCTTGAGGCATAATAAAAGGACACATTTTATAGGTAGTAAGACACTTAACTTTGCCCTTAATCAGCTGCTTGGCACTACTGATTCTGATGGAATTTACCTGTCTTTGGAAATTAACAGGGCTGGCTTAAATTATAGACATTTTCTTAAGAGAAAGAGATCTTGGATTTTTCTTTAATTCTCAAAAATGACATTTTCACAGTTCTTCCTTTTGCATAGAATATTTTTAAGCAATACTTATTACTTTCTTGACCCAGAAGTCCACAGAATTTTAGTTATGTCTTCTTTTGTTCTTAATAAATAAGAAGATTCACATACTATTATAAAAAAAAAGTATTAAAGTCAGGTCAAAACTCTGATAAAAAAAATAGAAACTTAGAGGGCATTCTATCTAATGTCTCAGTTCAAGAGTAACTCTGGAGTATGTAAAGAAGGAGGTATTAGAACTTTTCCATCCCCTAAAGTAATTCTATCTAATGTCTCAGTTCAAGAGTAACTCTGGAGTATGTAAAGAAGGAGGTATTAGAACTTTTCCATCCCCTAAAGTAATACTGCTTCCTTTTAAAACTACCAAGTCAACAAAATGAACACCTTCTAAGATTTTTCCATCAGAACTTATTACTGTCCAATATGGCTACACGTAACACTCTAATAGTTTTTCAAAGATGCCACTGTTTCCTTAATTCTACAGGGTATCAATGGGTGGTACATTCCCAGGATAAAAACTTTTGCTTGTACCTAATTATGAGCACTCATGGTTTAAGAGGGTGCAGAGCATGAATAACTTTGGAGAGAATTTACTCTGCTTATAATGAATGTCTGAGGGTCCCCTATTTCTCTGATGCCTTCTCCTCCTGTTCTTTCCCCCTTGCTTCCCTCTTTCTTTTCTGTTACTTCCTCAATACCTGGGGTACCTCTTCCTTGATTTCTCAAGGTTTGTAGCTCTGTTGTGGAAGATAGACCAAAATGGTGATTTATTCCAGATTCACTAGACTTGATTCTCCAAAAACAACAAATGTTTCTCTTTCTGATACTGGCAAACTCTAGATTATAATACAGATTAATTACATTAACATCTTCTCTAAATTTTGTTCTATATACTTACGCCCAGAAGTTTTATGTTCCAAGTGTGTTTTCTTAGATTTTGTGTTTGTCTATTTGGCATCTATTAATCACAGGGTTAATTACTATTATTATGACTATTGTCTTCTTTTCTCTATTCTTGATGCTGTGGCATTTGTGGCCTCTCTGATTGGGAAGAGAGTGCCCTTTCTGGGACTTGCTGATTCTTAGAGAAAGCAAAGGGCTCAGGAGGTATGCCTTTCATGTATAAATCCACCATCCCAAAGTGTATACATCCTAAGACCCCTCTATCTAACTCTCACACAACAAATCAGGTGAGGTAGCAAATAATTAGAGACCACCTGTGTATTCCAGACCCCACCAACATTATTCAGACTGCCTAGTGCTAAGCTATTTACCTTGTCCTGACTTGCCTTTCCTGCAGAAACCTCAAAAAGGGGTTAGCCTTTGCTTTCTCCTTTCCTGCTTCTGCCCCCTGACTAGATTATGATGCTTCTTCTGTGGCCCTGCAATGCATGGCATGCCCATATCTCTTTGGAAATCCAAATAATAAAAATCTTCTTCTGGACATTATCCTCTCTATGTCACCACTCAGTCACTTTAAAAATTAAGAGCTAGACAGAACATGTGGACATGGGAAAAGGGAAGGATGTCAGAAATAGAGAAAATGTAGTCCTCTTAGTTTCTGCAATTGATATGACCTCTTATTATATAAGCTGTACTTTCCAAAAAGATACATTAAGATTCCCCAAGCTCCAGTTTCACAGATTTGAGAAAGTCTATCACTGTATATATTTTTTCAAAAAATACATTCCCGAAAAATGTTTTCTTGTTTATATATCCAACACCTTAACCCAATGGTCAGTATTTCCTCAGTCAGCTAAATCATTTTCTAAAACTTAATAACTTGTAACTTAATCAATGATCTTCCTTCAAGCCATATTTGTTCCTACCCCCTCCCTTCAATGTAGCCTATTTAAACATATCAAGAAATTTATAACCGCAAGACATAATATATGTGCATTATATAATCCATTATATAATTGTGTACTGATTCTCAAGTATTTATAGACCTGAAATGTATTCTTTGATACTCTCTTTTGTGTATTTGTGAAGAGTCTAAGCCCCTTCTCAAAATATTTAGTAAGTCTATAAAAAAAAAAAAAAGAAGAAGAAGAAGAAGAAGAAGTAAAAGTCTTAATCCCAGAAGATTTGGATCTAGGAGGACCTTGACCTGACTTTGCTGGACAAACACATCAAACCCAGAGCTGCAGAGGTTCCTGGTGACTAAACTACTTTGTAGTAATTGCTGTACCCAGAAGGCAGAGTCAGCAGTGAAGGTGGGCCTGTGGGGGGTTTAAATGTTATGCTACAGAGTATAGTATTTTCTGTCAGCAAAGAGTTACTGTTGAAAGGAACAGTGTCCAAAACTGTTAGAAGATTATACCACAAGAAAGGCTCATTTAAGAATTAGTTATCCTGAAAAAATGTTTCTGAGGCACAGGGAAAGAGCAGATTGCTGACTTGAGGCTTGTTAACAAGAATCTTCTGTAGAGACACAGAAGATCATGGCCCCCAACTAATGAATATTGTAGCAGGGAAATGGCATGACAGGTTCCTTCTTGTTCCAATTGAGTCTGTTTCTGCAAGAACAAAAGGTCACTTGTGCTAAAGATATTTAGAGAAGCACAGTTTGGACATGCCTTTCAGTGCACCAGAGTTCGATGGCTGCTGTGGAATTGATTTCTTACACCAAGGCCAGATGGTGACAGGGAAAAAAAAAAAAAAGTCAGAATATATATTCTATTTACCAAAAAGGACTCAGAACAAAATCATGCATAAGAGAAGATGTGGCTATTCAGTGGGCCACAGAGTAGCTTCTCATTTAAGAATGAAGTTGGCTTAGTGAAAATTCATTGCACCAAACAGAGCTTTTTAGTAATAAGTAAGTTATTACTTAAAGCAAACATATTTGAAAACCAAAATGAATCATTTTTAATATTCAACTGCTTTGTGGCATTCTGAATAGGTTGTCTTACCTCTACTTTTTATAGTTGATTTTTGTCCTTTATTTCTACCTTATGTTTGATCTCATGGGACATTATGATGATCTTCTGTAAAATGAAAAAAAGGTACAGAGATTTTCCTTATACTCCCCGCTACATGCATAGCCCCTCCTCTCCCAATATCAACACCAAATAGTACATTTGTTATCAGGCATGAACCTACACTAACATGTCCTAATTATCCAAAGTCCATAGCTTACATTAGGGTCCAGTCTTGGTATTGGCCATTCACTTGTTTTAGACTAATGTATAATGGCATATCCATCATTATAACATACAGAATATTTTCACTGCCTAAAAATCATCTGTGTTCCAATTATTCATCCCTCCCTTTATCCCCCAACTCCTTGCAACTACTGATCCTTTCACTGTGTCCAAAATTTTGCCTTTTCCGGAATGTCATATAGTTGCAATCATACAGAATGTAACATTTTCAAATTTAGCTTCTTAATATGAGTTTATGATTCCCCCATCTCTTTTCTTGGCTTGATAGCTCATTTCATTGTAGTGCTGAATAGTACTATATATTATATTATTATATATACTTTATTATATGTATATTATGTAATATTATATATGTTATAATATATATTATACTGAATAATACCATACAGACAATACATTGTCTGGAGTTACAATAGTTTATCTACCCATTTGCCTGCTGAAGGACATGTTCCTTGGTTCCAAGTTTTGTCTATTATGAGTAAAGCTGCTATAAACTTTTATGTACCGGTTTTGATAGGGCATATGCTTTTATTTCATTTGGATATATATATTAAGGAGTGTGTTTGTTGCATCAAACATAAGAATATATTTAGTTTTATAAGGATTGGCCAAACTGTCTTCTAAAGTATCTGTACAGTTTTGCATTTCCATCAGCAGTATATAAGAGTTTCTGTTGCTCCACATCCTCACTAGCTTTTTTTTTTTTAATTTTATTTTTTAAAAGATTTTATTTATTTATTTGACAGAGAGATCACAAGTAGGCAGAGAGGCAGGCAGAGAGAGAGGAAGAAGCAGGCTCCCCGCTGAGCAGAGAGCCCGATGTGGGGCTCGATCCCAGGACCCTGGGATCATGACCTGAGCCGAAGGCAGCGGCTTTAACCCACTGAGCCACCCAGGCGCCCCACCTCACTAGCTTTTGATGTCAGTATTTCAGATTTTGGGCATTGCAACAGATGTACATGGGTGTTTTTTCATTATTATTTTTATTTGCATTTTTGTGATAACATATGATGTAGACTACTTTGTTTTTGTTTTAGATTTTTTTTGTTTATTCATGTCAGAGAGAGAATGAGTGAGAGCACAAGCAGGGGGGAAGGGTCAGAGGGAGAGGGAGAAGCAGACTCCACTGAGCAGGCTGCCTGATGCAGGGCTCAATCCCAGGACCACAAGATCAAAATCTGAGCCAACAACAAGACACTCAGGTGCCCCTGTAAAACGTGTTTTTATCTGCATATTTGTCACCGGTTTATCTTCTTTGAGAAGGTGTCTTCTAAGGTCTTTGGCCCACTTTTAAATTGTGTTACTTATTTTCTTATTGTTGAGTTTTAAGTATTCTTTGTACATTTCATATAACATCCCTATCAGAGTTATCTTTTGCAAGTGTTTTATAGAGGGCTGTGTCTTCAGTGCTCATTTTCTTGACACTGACTTAGCAAAGCAGAGTTTGTAATTTAATGAAGTCTAGTTTATTAATTATTTATTTCAGAGTTCACACCTTTGGTATTAGATCTATAAAGGCATCACCATATGCAGTCATCTAAGTTTTCTCCTATGTTATCTTCCAAGAATCTTTTAATATTTTTCATTTTAAGTTCAGATGTATAATCTGTTTTGAAGTCATATTTATACAGGATATAAGGTCTGTGCTTAGATTTGTTTTGTTGCATGTGGATGTCTACTTATTCCAGCATGCTTTATTGAAGAGTCTGCCTTTGTTTCATGGTATTACTTTTGCTCCTTTGTCAAAGATCAGGTGATTGTATTTGTGGGGTTCTCTTTCCAGGCTCTCTGTTCTGTTCCACAGATTTATTTGTCTAGTCTTTCACCAATATCATACTCTTTTGATTCCTATACCTTAATAGTGAGTCTTGAAGTTAGGTTAGTATCAGTCCTCCAACTTGTTTCTTCTTTTTCAGTATTGTATTGTCTCTTCTGGGTCTTTTGCCTCAGCATATAAACTTTAGAATCAGCTTATCAATATCTACAAAATAACTCACTGAGATTTTGCTTTGGATGTATTGAATCTATAGGTCAAGTTGGGAAGAGCTGATGTCTTTACAATATTGAGTCTTATTGTCTATGAACATGAGATTTCTCTCTATTAGTTCTTTGATTCCATTCATTACAGTTTTGCAAGTTTTTTTAAATTTATTTTTTATTTTCAGCATAACAGTATTCATTATTTTTTCACCACACCCAGTGCTCCATGCAATCCGTGCCCTCTATAATACCCACCATCTGGTACCCTGACCTCCCACCACCCCGCCCCTTCAAAATTCTCAGGTTGTTTTTCAGAGTCCATAGTCTCTCATGGTTCACCTCCCCTTCCAATTTCCCCCAACTCCCTTCTCCTCTCTATCTCCCCATGTCCTCCATGCTATCTGTTATGCTCCACAAATAAGTGAAACCATATGATAATTGACTCTCTCTGCTTGACTTATTTCACTCAGCATAATCTCTTCCACTCCCGTCCATGTTGCTACAAAAGTTGGGTATTAGTCCTTTCTGATGGAGGCATAATACTCCATAGTGTATATGGACCACATATTCCTTATCCATTTGTCCATTGAAGGGCATCTTGGTTCTTTCCACAGTTTGGCGACTGTGGCCATTGCTGCTATAAACATTGGGGTACAGATGGCCCTTCTTTTCACTACATCTGTATCTTTGGCATAAATACCCAGTAGTGCAATGGCAGGGTCATAGGGAAGTTCTATATTTAATTTCTTGAGCAATCTCCTCACTGTTCTCCAAAGAGGCTGCACCAACTTGCATTCCCACCAACAGTGTAAGAGGGTTCCCCTTTCTCCACATCCCCTCCAACACATGTTGTTTCCTGTCTTGCTAATTTTGGCCATTCTAACTGGTGTAAGGTGATATCTCAATGTGGTTTTAATTTGAATCTCCCTGATAGCTAGTGATGATGAACATTTTTCATGTGTCTGATAGCCATTTGTATGTCTTCATTGGAGAAGTGTCTGTCCATATCTTCCCATTTTTTGACATGTAAGGTTTTTTTAAAGATTTTCTGCATAGACTGTCATGATGACTTTGTTAAATTCTACAGTGATGATGGTGGATTCATCTATTTCTCCTTGTAGTACTACCATTTATTTTTGCCTCATGCAGTCTCACATTTTGTTGTTAGGCACATACTTACTAAGTATTGTTATGTTGTCTTGGAGAATTGATCCCTTTATCATTATGTAATGCCCCTCTTTTTACTTAATAAATTTTCTTACTTTTAATTCTATTTTATTTGAAATTAATATGACTATTCCTGCATTGTTTATTTTTCTTGTAGTATGGCATATTTTTCTTGTAGACAAAATATAGTTTAGTCTTGTTTTTTAATTTTCATCCACTTTGACAATCTTTGTCTTTAATTGACACATCATTTTACTGACATTCAATTTGATTATTGATATAGTTGGATTAATACCTATCTGTTCTTGTTTTCTATTTGCTGTATTTGTTTGTTATTCCTATTTTTGTCTTTGATACTTAGTAGAGTTATAGCCATACGCTTTTCTTTTTCTTTTTCTCTGTTTGGATTTCTGAAAATATATTGAAACTGAGGGTTTGTCATTATCTATTGATGTTGCAAAAGTCTATTGTGTTATCTTTTCAAATAATTCATCTTCACAAATCCTTCTCCTTCCCCCTTTTGTGACTCTGCTGATATTGTTGAGTACCTGGAATAATCACCCTTTCATTTCTTTAACTCTTTTCCATGTTTTTCGTCAGTTTTACTCTTTATGATTTAATCTGAACATTTCTTTTGCCAGATCTTTAAGTTCACTATTTTTTAAAAAAAATGTTGTATCCTCTCTGTTGGGAAATCTATCAATTTGAATTTTATTTTAACTGTTATATTTTGGGGGTTTAAATTTCCTTTTTAAAAATTAATTAAAATTTTCTGGTTCAATTCTTTATTTTGTCAATTTATTTAACACCTTTATATTAAAATTAATTTTAAATATTTAAAAATTAAAATTAAAATTTTAAATATTAACATTAATTAAAATCAAATCTGATTATTAAGGTCCTCTAGGTCCACTTCCTGGCTTTTTCCCTGAAGTTTTTGCTAATTCATATTTATTCCACCCAGATCAAAAAGATTAGGAGATGAAAAGAAAGTAATCACTTAGAGGTTGAAAACTAAGTGGAGGTTTTAGCAGTGACCTAGTGTTGGAGAGAAATATAAATGGATCTCAGAGGCTACTCAGGGTGGGGAGTCCTGATAAATGCCCTAGATACATAGTAAATAGCAAATACTTATCAAATCTTAGGGAAAAATACCTTTGCAGGTCTTCAAAGTATCCATAAATGTTATTTTAAATTCCAATTACTACTGTAGGATATTTTATTTTGTTTTCAGTGTCTTTCTTATATTGATCCTCAGGCTCAGTTTAATGGATCAATGACATATTAGTGATATATAGGTATTTTTTGGACCTAGAAGCTATATAGATTATACATTAATGAAAAGCAGATAAACCAGTTCCATTAATAGGTGGAGGAGTCTTTGTAGAGAGATTTAATCTACCAATAATCCTTGGTTTATTTCCTCAACTAATAAAAATGGAAGAGCAAATATTACATTTTTTTCTTGAAATTGACACTAAAAATACCATAACATATATGACCAATCGCATCACTTGGAAATCTGATTTTTACCTTTAATACAAATATAAAAGTAAAATAGTATTATGCTTTTTAAAAGATATTTATTTATTTATTTATTTATTTGACAGAGAGAGAGAGAGAGCACAAGTAGGCAGGGAGGCAGGCAGAGGGTGGGAGGAAGCAGGGAGTCTGATGCAGGGCTCAATCCCAGGACCCTGAGACCATGACCTGAGCCGAAGGCAGAGGCTTAACCCAGTGGGCCATCCCGGCCCAGGGTAAATAACCCTTTACCAAATAGAAACATGAAGTTGAACTTTTTCACTGCTCATGTTTATACTCCATGTACAGGTTGAAGGAAGAAACAAAATCTTGCTACATCATTTTCATGAACTCTTATGCCAATATGACCTGAGGGATTCAGATCCTATGTTTATAAATCCATCCAGAAACTTCTTAAAATCTAAGTAAATAAGGAATATCCTACCAAAGAATATTTTATATAGATAGATAGATAGATAGATAGCCTTAAAAATGTTTATCATTTTTTTATTTAATGATTTCACTTTTAGCAAATAATCTGAAATATGAACACAGATTTAAAGATAAATGTCTGTTGCTATGTTTAAAGTTGCTAAAATCTGATATAACCTAAATCTCCAACAAGAAACAAAGTATAATATATCCATGTAATGTATCATAGAGCCAGTACTGTATCTATATTAAAGAGTGGTTCTTTTGAAAATAAATGCTTATGGAACAATATGTAGTAGATAAAGCAATGTAACTTGTTTATGTAATTATATCCATTTTACCTGAAATTTGCACAAGTGTTATATTAGTTAGTTACAACACAAACATTGCTCAGTGGTTTTGTACAGGAAAGGTCATGTAAAAAGGTCATGAAAAAAGAGAGAGATTCACTTCTTGTTTGGAATCATAAAAAAGGTAATTATTTCATCAAGGGAAATATAAAATGGCCCCCACTCTCACAGTGGAGAAAATGTAGCTATTGTAGTTTTATGATATTATAGTTCTGGGTTCAATTCAGAATCTAAGTATCAGAGACCTATATCTAGATCATTTAAACCAAAGTCAGTGTTGTATAGCCATAACTTAAAACAGCATGCTAGTAGTGATTAAATCTTCTTTGGTAAAATTAAGTGGTCAATGGTCAAGAGAACCACATTGTTTTAAGTTAGCTTTGAGTCATTTTTATCCATTAGATGTATTGAAAACTGAAGGCTTACAAACTGTTCAAGGGCCAGAAGAAAACTGAGGCCACCAGATTTGGAAATATGACACTGTATTAATTTAAAAATAGATGATCAAGTATCTAAAATGCATAATATTATAGCAATCAATCAACTGAAACTTATCTCTTAGCTACACTTAACATAGAATGTGAATGTATTCAGTATAGGGTAGAGCAAGGTAAAGTGACTAGTAAATATAGGTATTTTTTAGTGAATTCACACAGTAGAGGTTAACTTATTCTTAGTGAGTAAGTTATTTGCCATGTTATAAGGAGTTGCCATGTTCAGATTCCCAGATTGTATAGATATTTTGCAACTCTATGGGACAAAGTGTTTTGATGACAGTAAATTGTTCAAGTTGAATAACTTTCTTGAAAATTTTGACCTGTTAGATTTCTCAGCAGCAATGAGTCACAAATGTTACATGAAAAAGAAATTTAAGAAGATATAAACGAAGACATATTTTTAAAAAACTAGTAAGTCAGCCCTCACTTTCACAGTAATGCAGAGCCATAAACATGTCTACATAACTACATAGAAACTGTAAAGTGATCTGAAAAATCATTGGAAAAATTAATGATTGTTCCATAATCTTTTTTTTTTTAAGATTTATTTATTTATTTATTTGACAGAGAGTGATCACAAGTAGGTAGAGAGGCAGGCAGAGAGAGAGAGAGGAGGAAGCAGGCTCCCTGCCGAGCAGAGAGCCCGATGCGGAACTCGATCCCAGGACCCTGAGATCATGACCTGAGCCGAAGGCAGCGGTTTTACCCACTGAGCCACCCAGGCGCCCCTAATTTTTTTTCATCAAAACATTAAAAACTCTCTTATTGTCAATTACAAATGTATGGGGAAATAAAAATTAAATAATAAAAATGGTATTTATTTAGTATACTTTGATTAAAGCATTAGAAATTTATTTAAATTTTGATCTCTTGATATAAAGTATTAGCAGGTGTAGTGTTATAAAGTGCAGAATTTCTTATCATTGTATGACATACCATACAGGGTGCACTATAAACCTTTGTTTAGATCTTCTTCCAACACTTTGTCTTTTGTACTTCCAATGTCATGAAGTGTCTCGGAGATTTTCTTTAATGCGAAGCTTTTGCCATTATCGTTCCTCTGGGTCATCTTCATCTTTTTCTTCACAATAGCTTTCCACATTTGTGTCAATAACTTCACTTTCACTAAATTCTCAGGCTGCATGCCCAGACTCTCTTGAACAGTGGCAATGTCAGTGTTCCCAAGGTCAGCTATTTATTCTGTAACTCCATTTATGTTCAGTTCAAGACCCTTCAAGTTATTTATATAGTATTTTAAATGTTTCCTGTTATATGTGTACTACTTGTTACTTCTTTATAAGGTGCTCTTAACTTCTATGTCGATCTTTTCATGTGTTCTAATCATACCCAGTTTCCCTTTCACTATTATCATTTTTCTATTTCCTTTCTGCACATCCATCTTCATTGAATAATTTTCTTTTCCATTAAAGCAAAACAACTACATGCTTTGCTCTCTTTGCATAAAGTAAAAATGGATGTGTTGAGTGCAATCATTGACAGACTTTGAAAGAAGTAATGTGACTGATCACTGATCATGGTGCACATTTTTTTATGTAGTGATTTGTGGACTTAAGAAAAAAAAAGAAAGTATGTACCTTTTGCAGTTGCTCCTAGGAGTATACCATGGTAACTGACATTTGAACTATGCTTTGGGATACTAGTGTGTTATTGAATAAACCATTATAACTAAAATTTCTGCCTTTTGAAGCCACACAAAGTAAGGATCATCTTTAGTTAGTTCTGCATGGTAGAGTCTGAGTGATTATCATCTTTATCTTTATGTATAAATGCATTTTACATATTCTTAAAATTAGGCACTAAAGAAGAAATTAAGTACATTAGCATAAATAGACAAATGATCCATAGTATTTATTTTTTTCCAGTAATCTTAACTAAATCTTACCATTCTCAGTATTCAAAGACTTCTATTTGGCAAATCTCACCTATAACTCAAAAGCATAGATTTGGGATGCAACATGTTATTCAAATAATTTAATTGATTCACTTTATTCTACTGTAAAACATTAATAACATTATTTACTATTTATGGTCAGTATGAGGATGAAATGAAATTACAGATAGCACAGTACCTAGCTTTTAGTAGGCATTTGATACACACCATTGAATATCCCAACACGTGCTGCAAAAGAAGAAAAAAATGTCAAAAGAAATTATTCAACCTCCCATCCTCTCATATTGTTGTATAGTGGCTTTACAAAGCAAAAATTAAAGGTCTTCTCTCACCGGACCATGAGAGAAATTACCACTATAATAAAAGCCTTGGCTCTTGTACAAAAATCCCCTTGGCAAGTCTTCTAAGTGTCTGAGAAATTCAATAAAAAGGTCGTCCAAGCTATGTTAGTTTAGTCATCAAAAACAATCTAATGAAGCTCAAACACCAGACAGGAATTAATCTGTTAATGTATAACAGCAACATAGAAGGGAGGTTGTAGTACAGTGCTGCCTCTAAGCAGGCGCACAATTCTTGAGAGATTCCACACAACAATAATACTAAGAGAGCTATCTCCTTTTCTCTCCATGCTTAAAAGCTAATAAATGCCTGCTGGTAAATGTCACAGTGGTCAAATTTTCCTGACACATTCTGACACCTTTATGAACTGGGTATCTATTCAATTTATTGAAGTGTGGAGCACTATATATATATATATATATATACACACACATATGCTGTGTGGCTTAATATGTGAAACAGGGCCAATAAGACACTGTTCCTTCTCTCCTTCTCTCCTATGAGCTCAAGGTCAATAGGAGAATACTGTTATGTAAATAATACTCTAATATAAGGCAAATGTGAAAGCAATTAATAAGAAGAAGCAAGAATTTAATAAGAAGCAAGAATTTAAGAATGCTCACTGGAAGGATTTCTTTCTCCTGAGAGAGAACAGAGAACAGAGGGAGGGTAAGACTTAAATGAACTTTAATAGAGGAGGAGGAAAGGAGGACAGAGAAGACTAGAAGAACAGTGTAAGTGGAGATTCTAGAGGTATTAAGATGCCGTGTTTGCTTCAGGACTGACAAATTATGGTGTGACTGGAGTTTCAATAATGCCTTGGAAAGAGGATGTGAGGATTGTGGTCCTAGGAAGAAATGCTACTTTAGTCATTAAAAATGAAACATACATGTATTCATTTTGGATAGTCCTAAATCACCAGAAATATCACTAATAGTGTTATGATCACTCCAAAACGTATTCTAAAGTACGCCCCATGTGTTTCACGATGATTATTATGATCGTTCCACATATGATGCAGTGCTGCGTTATAATACTATTACAAAGTTAATATAAACGCCTAACATTCTTTGAATGACTAACAAGTACTGGATATTGTTTAATTCTTTGAATGACTAACAAGTACTGGATATTGTTTAAAGCACATCGTAGGTATAATCTCATTTTACACTTAAAAATGGATTATGTGAAATTATAATCTCCATTTTACAAATCAAAAAACTAAGGCTTATGAAAAAGTAATTGCCCAAGATTCATCCATGTGGTAAATCTTGGAGCCTAAATTCAAGCTCAAGATACCATGAGTGTAAAAACAAAACAAAGCTAGAAGCAAAATAAAGCTATCCCGCATTTTGCAAGTATCCCATCTATAAATCAGGCATTGCTATCTGCCATTTAGGAGACTGTATATTGAGGCACTTAGGTGGTTTAGTTGTTAGCATCTGCCTTCTGCTCAGGTCATGATCCCAGCGTCCTGGAATGGGGCCCCACATCAGTCTCCCTGCTCAGGGGGGAGCCTGCCTCTCCCTCCCCAGCTCCCTGTGCTTGTGTTTCCTCTCTCCCTATCTCTCTGTCATAAATAAAATCTTAAAAAAAAAAAAAAAAGGAGACTGTGTATCTGGAGAAGTAAAACAGACTGAGAAAGACTAATAATATAAGAAAAATATAAAGGAGATGTCAAGTTCAAATGAGTCAGTGATTTCTTCTAATAGTGTGTTGAGAAAGAACTTGAGGGCAGAGTCTAAATTGGAAATTGAAAGAGCAGTAGGTTTAATTTCAATTTCTTAAAAAAGATTAACAAAATATCAGAACAAAATAATGCTGAGATCAACTTTGCTTACTTTTGGTTTTCTAATTCCAGAAAAAAACAGTTTGAATATAAAGGTAGGAACAATACCTGTCTTTGCATCATTTATATTATCAGGAACAATGAGATACACTTAGTAGGTTCTTCATTTGTTTTTTTGTTTAAATAAGTAGACATATTCAATGAAGACTGTCTTGTTCTTCCTGTAATATTATGCTTGTCATCTTCTTGACTTTTTTTTTAAATATTTTATTTATTTATTTGACAGACAGAGATCACAAGTAGGCATAGAGGCAGGCAGAGAGAGGGGTGAAGCAGTCTCCCTGCCCAGCAGAGAGTCCAATACGGGGCTCGATCCCAGGACCCCAGGATCACCACTCCAGCCGAAGGCAGAGGCTTAACCCGCTGAGCCACCCAGGTTCCCCATCTTCTTGCCTTTTAAAGTAGCTTTATTGAAGTATAATTGATATACAAAGAATGGTACATACTTAATGGATACAATTTATGAGTTTGAACATTTGCAGTCACCTGTGATACTGTCATCACAATCAAGGGAATGGGCAATAAATAATACCTCACTCATTTCCTGAGTGTCCCTTTGTTTTTGTGGGAGAAATGAAGAGTTCAATGGATATCAAGTTTCTTGTATATTCTTGTTATGCTGGAGGAATAAATTCTGGGAGTCTGCTGCACAGTATAATGCCTGTAGTCATCCTAACTTTTTAAGATGTCACTTCTTCCCAGAGGAGTTAATATGTTGTTTGTCAACTACATATAAAACACCAAATAGATAATATTACTGTTGCATTCCCTAACAAAATTTGAGACCCCTAAAATCATCCAGAAGGGAATCCCTGATGAAGCTCAGTGTAACTCTTCAGTTTTACCTCTGACTTCTATTTATGTGTAAAACAAAGCAAATAAAAGCAATTTAAACTCCCTTTCTTACAGGTCCAAATGCTTAAGAATCCAGGTCCTAAATTGAGTGCAACCTGCCTGGCCTCTTACTTTAATAGAATCATTTAGTTGGATTGTTTCTTTAATAGTGAGAACAATTCTGTAAAACTTTGCATCCTGCTGCGTCCACTGCAATTGCTTCCTATATTCCCTCTGAAGGGAAGATTTAGCAAATTGGACTTTAGGCTTAATACCCTTCAGAAGATATCTCCTCTATATATTTTCTGTGATAACTATTTCAGAACTACTTAATATACCACGAACCAACAATCATTAGTATCTGTTTTACTGTTATACAGTGCCAAGAAAATAAAACGGTCCTGTGCATTTAGTTTGAAATGTTTTACTAGTTGTTTTAACAGCTCTTGAGTAGTTTTACAATATAATTATTTTAAGAGGATAGAAAATAATATTGATGAGAGATACATTCAAGTATTAACTCAGGGGAAGTTAACATTTGAAGTGACAAAGTAGCCCAGAGAAAATTAGGCTTCAGTAATACTAAAAAATACTTAGTAAGTATTTCCAAAGTGGAGAAGCATCCAACATTCTTCATTGGTTATCTGTGAGCTTGCTAAGAAGCAGCCTAGCCTCTTCAAGGTAAACTTCCTACTGGAGTGTCAAAGAATGAAGCTGTCCATTTCCTGTCTGTGTAAGAATGAGTGAGAGAAGCCAAGACTTATGTGTCCTCAGAACCAACCAGTGTTTAATCACAAAACCATATGCCACTATTTTCCTGAATCTCTAACAGCAAATTTTCATCTAATACTCTCCCTGGTTTATTTTTCTGTTGATCTTTATTTTTATTTTTGACCTCTATTAGTATTCTTAAAGATACATACTCAACACAGTGTGTTGAATGACTGAAGTTAATAGGAGAGTAATCAGTCCTATAAATTACAAATGCTTCTTGTACTTTCCCTTAACCCTTCAGCATTTATTCCTCTGAGACACATATGCCTGACTCGTGGCTACCAGCAACAGTGACTTCTTGCCTGAGGGCCTTTCTGACCACAGCTATCACAGTTTTTTGAGCAATAATAAATGGTTGCTATTTTAATCCACTAAGTTTTGAGGTACGTTGTTATTGATACTCCCATCCATACAGATTTATGAACTTCTTCCATGATTGAGTTTATATTTCCGCCACTTGTAACCATATAGTTCTAACTTAAATATCCTTATTTACTCACTTACTGGCTATGCTATCTTGGGCTGCTGTGTTTTTGTTTTGTTTTGTTTTGTTGCACCTGTGAGAAGGGTAGCCATATTCTTGCACTGTGGTGGTTATATGAAGGTTGGAATAATGCATTTGAATGTCATACAAATAACACGTTTGATAAAACTATAGTTGTTATTATAAATTATTTTTTATCTTAATAGTTCTAAGGAAATGACAGGGTATCTAGTACAGAATAGGTACTGCAATGAATGAGTAAATAGATGTTAGTTGATAGATTAATACTGATTCAGGGTTGTCTTAGGAAGACAAGAATCTGATCTAAAGGGAGAATTCATACACACACAGATATGCATACTTATGCGTATAAAGTCTAATGTTCTTTAAAAATATTTAAAATTAAACAGTGCCTGTAGTTTGATATACTTAATATTTGTCTACCTTAAGTAGGTATTAAAATTAATTAAGGCTATTGTATTTAAGGTAAACATACTTAAGGACAAAACATTTATTTACATGGTGTAATAGAAATAGATCAGATATATTTTACTGACTTTAGCTAAGTAGTTCATTTTAATCCTCCCATATTAATTCAAGCAATTTAAAATGTCATTAAGCAGAAAGAAATGGACGAGTGGAAATGCAAATGAACATAGAATATCTGTTCTTGCAGACAGCTTGTTACATAGCCCATCTCTTTAGATTCATAAAGGGATGAGTAGCTTTAAATTTAAGGACTTAGACAGGATAACACTTATAGTCCAGTATAGATTAATAATACAGACATGTAAAAATGCAAATCTAGGGGCACATGGGTGGCTCAGTCCTTAAGCATCTACCTTTGGCTCAAGTCATGATCCTGGGTCCTGGGATCCAGCCGTGCATCAAGCTCCCTGCTCAGCAGGAACCCTACTTCCCCCTCTCCCTCCCCCTACTTATGTTCCCTATCTCACTCTCTCTCTCTGTTAAATAAATAAATAAAATCTTTATAAAAATAAATAAATAATAAAATACGAATCTATTTTGATCAGGTAAATTTCTATAGCCTGATTGGTTGATGGATTGGGAAAACCTGGAATCATAGGGTTTAATCAATATGACTAAATATTAGTTTTGTCATATACATGTACAGATGTCTTATGTTTAGGCCTCACATTTCAAGCATCCTAAAAAAGTAAGTCCCCCTGGGTGGCACAGTCATTTGGGCATTTGACTCTTGATTTGGGTTCAGGTCATAATCTCAAGGTTGTGAGATCGAGCCCCATGTCAGACTTTGCACTGAGTGTGGAGCCTGCTTAAGATTCTCACCTTCTCCCTCTACCCCTCTTGGCTCATGTGCTTTCTCTCTCTCTCTCTCTCTCTCTTAAAAAAAAAAAAATAATAATAATACCTTGGACTAAGTCATTCTTGTCTAGAAAGCCATCCGAAATAAATAATCCAAAATGTAGAAAAAGCTTTATATAAAAATATTATTATTATATCACTATCCCTGATATAGAAACAAAAGGAAAACAAGCAAAATGGTTAAAATATAAATTACTGGTTAAACACATTAGAATATGCGCATTTGAGTTTTTAGTGTGTATTATTAATAACAATGATTGAGATCATATAATAACATAGGTAATTAAATAGCAGATGATTTAAGAAAAAATTAAGATTGGAAATCAGTATGTAATGTCATGGCAAACTTAAAACTGAACAAAACAAACATGCAAATAAAAAAAATACACTTCTAGTGAGGAAAAATGACTGAAAAGCCACCTGCTTCAGTAAAAGCCTAAGTAAAGTAGTTCTTGTTTTAAATCTTGGTTTTCTGCCCTTAATGGCTCTATGGTAAGTATGACAAGTAATTGAGCCTCTCTGAGCTGCTTTTCTCATCTGTAAAAGAAGGATATTAGTTAAAACATACTTTGGAGCGTTATTATAATGATTAGAAATAATTTGCTTGAAACACTAGGTCCATACTATTACCCAGTGAATTCCAGTTATTATTATTGTTGCTGCTATTGTTGTTGTTATTTGCCTTGGTTGTGATTAGGTGAAAGGATTGAAGGTGACTTGTTTTCTCTCCCTTTTTAGCAATTATATGGTTGTTATCTTTATACTGTAAAGGATTTATTTATAAAGAAAGAAACTAGAAGTGAGGCCTTGACAGACCATCTTGTTTCAACTCCTGGTCATGCTCCAGAGACTAAGGATGCCATTTTTCATACACCAGGTGACCAGTGACATTCCCAACTATACACATGTATGTTTTTCTCTCATGTCAGTGAAGGACAAATTCCGGCCAGGGAGCCAAACCTGAGCTACAGAGATTTTATTTATTTATTTGAGAAAGAGCAAGAGAGAGAGAGAGACCATGAGCAAGGGGGAGGAGCAGAGGGAGCACAGACTCCCCACTGAGCAGGGAGCCTCATGTGGGGCTCGATCCCAGGACCCTGAGACCTGAGCCAAAGGCAAATGCTTAACCAACTGAGCGCCCCTCAAACTGAAATTTTAAAGTTTTTTTCCTTTCTTTTTAAGATTTATTTATTTATTTTAGAGAAAGAGACACAGAGTATTCATGGTGGAGGATAGGCAGAGGGAGAGAGAGAAACCCCAAGCAGACTCCACAGTGAGCATAGGACCATTCACAGCGCTCAATCCCACAACCCCAAGATCACAAACTGAGCTGAAACCATGAATCAGATGCCCAACTGACTGCACCATCCAGGTGCCCCCAAATTTAATGCTAATTATTTGACTTCACATTTTAGATTCACCTATATCAATGGAAATATCACAACATAAAATATTAGAACTAGCCAGAACTAAGTGGTCTTTTATGATATAGCAGGAGATTTATTTTTAAGGCTCTTTCTATCTTTCTTTCTTCCTCTTTCTCTTTCTTTCTCTTTCTAAGTCTCTCCATTTGCTGGTCTGAGCTTTCTAAAAACACCTAATGTCACATAAATCCAAGGGATTTTACTTGGACTAGTATATTATTAAATGGTTTATGAACACCTATATTTTTGTTACATTATTCCTATGACTTTTTCATGGCACAATTAATTTGCTTATACACTGTGTATTGAAATTAGTTTTCAGTTTTGTTCTGATAGATAATTTTTTAAAAAAGTAAAGTGGGGGTAAAAGGTATATTAAATGCTGCTTCTCAATTTAAATGGTATTTCCACAAAGAAGCCTTTTCTTATCCAAGAGAATAGACTTTTTCTTCCTCTTGCACTGTGTCATGCCAACCTATGTTGTTCCTTCCATCCTCTTCCTTTTGTTTAGCTCGACTTGTTCCCTCTTATACAGACTTCTTTCCCATTATTTCCCCACTCTCTGAAAATTTCCCTGCTCTTTTTTTTCAATGAATTAACTTTGCTAATTATTAGTCTCAGTCCCATCACTGCTTCCTTAAGCAAACTCTCTCTGATCTCTATGACTAGGGAAAATCCTCTCTTAAAAGGCACTCACACCAACATCCCCATCATCACGAGGCTTTTATAGTTGAATTTTACACTTGTGTATATAATTATTTTATTAGTGTATTTATTATTATTTAACTACTAGTGAATGAAGTTAAAGCCAAGTTTCTTTTTGCCAATAATTATATCCCTACGATATAAAACAGTGCTGAAAACAAGGAAGGTACTCAGTGAATATTGATTGGATGAGCAAATGAATATTTCAGAATTAAGTAAAATAATATATGTAGACGGTCTGGTACTTACTAAGTGGTCTTTTATAATTTGAGTAGCTTCTACTCCTTTGAGAGTGGATCTGGAATTTGCAAAGTAACATATGTCTCTCACTGAAATTAATTAAGATGAGTAATTAAGGGTCAATCACTCCTTAATGTATTGGGTGATATAAATATAAATGGGTGAAACTATTGGTTCCTAATGCATAAGAAAGAAGTCTATGCAGGCACATGGATCCTGGCTACTTCACTGCAAAAATGTGGCATTCTTAATAGAATTTGTTGAAAAAATTTTTTTTTCAGTTTAAATAGTTCTAGAATATTTATTTATTAAGAAACATGTTAATTATGGTTTGACATTTACCAAAAAAACTGTGGCTACACTTTCCATAAAGAGTGATATTGTATATTAAGTAAGTGCTTTGGAGTCAGACATGTGCTTTTGAACCTGAGTTGTGTCACTTATCAACTATGTGACAACTGTCTCCTCTGTAAAATGAAGGGTATGACACTTGTCATCAAGGATTACTTCCAAAATTAATGAAAAATTTTAGTAAATATTCTGTGTCATATAGTAACATAAATAGTGATGTGCCCCCCCTCAAAAAAAATACACAGAAAAGCAGGCCTATATCAATGATAGTTAACTAACTGTCCTACAAAGAAGGAAAAAGAGCAAAATGATATTTCTTAAGTGACTATCATATGCAAAACACTGGAAGGAGAGACATACCATGAAAGACTGTGGACTCTGAGAAACAAACTGAGGGTTTTGGAGGGGAGAGTGGTAGGGGGTTGGGTAAACCTGGTGGTTGGTATTAAGGAGGGCACGTATTGCATGGAGCACTGGGTGTGGTGCATAAACAAAGAATTTTGGAACACTGAAAACAGAATAAAATAAAAAATATCCTCTTAAATAGCCTGAGAGGTTGAGGCAAGAAAGGAAACTGAGGGCAAAATAATTAAGCATATTACTTCACAATCACAAAACCACAGGCTTTCTCCTCAGAGGAAAGATGTGAAGGTAGGGGCGCCTGGGTGGCTCAGTGGGTTAAGCCTCTGCCTTCAGCTCAGGTAATGGTCTCAGGGTCCTGGGATGGAGCCCCACATCGGGCTCTCTGCTCAGCGGGGAGCCTGCTTCCTCCTCTCTTTCTGCCTGCCTCTCTGCCTATTTGTGATCTCTGTCTGTCAAATAAATAAATAAAATCTTTAAAAAAAAAAAAAAAAAAAGAGGTGAAGGTATAACCTCTGGGCATATTCTAATTCTCTTGACACAAACATTTAAGTAGATGGGCCTAAACAGCCTATAGAGATTAAATTACTTTCAAACTCTGGAAGAGGAACACACAGCATTTTTTTTTTTTTTTGCATTCTTGTGTTTTGAATTTTTCTAGCAGATCAGTCTGTTAATTGCTTAGCAAACAAAAATAAGAGGATATAAAAGAAAGATTCCACATCAAAGCTATGCAAGTAAGACATCATCCTGGTGGCTTTCCAATAAGAAAATTGCCAGGAATTCAAGCAAAGACTTTATCCTGTTGAAGGCATTAGAGCATCCAAGTTGAGCAAGTGCCAAAACAAGTTCATATGATGTAATGAAACTGGCTTTTGACAACAAAAAAATATATTTTCCAAGCAGATTTTATCAACTTCTAGCCATATGATCTTAACATTATAATAACTACTATGATTTTTTCTATTTACTCATCAAAAAAGTAGGAATTAAAATGATTTGGGGGTGCCTGGGTGGCTTAGTGGGCTGAGCCTCTGCCTTCAGCTTAGGTCATGATCTTGGGGTCCTGGGATTAAGCCCCTCATCAGGCTCTCTGCTCAGCGAGAAGCCTGCTTCCTCTCTCTGCCTGCCTCTCTGCCTACTTGTGATCTCTCTCTGTGTCAAATAAATAAATAAAATCTCTAAAAAATTTTTTTTTGAAAAGAATTAAGATGATTTGGGGTGAGAATTTAAGATATTGTACACATGTATGAGGTGTCTGTATCAGGTCACAGTGCTCAACAGTTTAGCTATTATGTTTCATGTTAAAATGTCTCTAAGACATTATCTGGCATATCGTGAGTGCTCACAATGATAATTCTCTTTGTAAGTGACAGAGAGCTTATCTTTCTTTTACCAAATTACTACCTGTCTCTTAGCCCCTGAAATGGACCAAGTCACCTAAAATAAATGAAGACTAATAACATAATCACTAGTTAAGTCACTGAAGGCAATTTACTTATTATTGTTGTTGTTGCTATTTAGAAAGAAAACCATTTCAATAGCAAATAACCTGGTTGGGGGTAGGAGTGTTATGTATCTAGAATGAAGGGATTGAACTACAACAGGCAAACACAGAAAACATATAGTAGAGCTGTTGGTTAAACCAGAAATGCAACATAATGCAGATTATTATTTAAATTCTATTGAAAATGGAATTACCTTATATGTTGCTAAGCAAGTGTTCTCAACAATGTTTGTCTAATAAAGAGAGTTATTTTGTCTATTTCTTCAACAAATGCTTTCTCAGTACATATGTGATGTTCAAATCTTTTCAAAGGGCCAGAGATGAGTATATAATTGAGATAGACCATAGGCTCAAAAACAGTCCAGGACCCCACTTTCTGAGCATCTAGACCCATAATGTATATCAAGGATTCCATGGAGGAGAGAGTATGTAAATAAGAAAAATTTAAGCCCTGATATGCTATTCCTCTAAACAGAGGAAAATAACTACAATTGTTACACAAAGCTTGAAATGAACTTTAGGACTCTGGACTTCCTTGATTATTCTTTCACTTAAAATAGCAATTTAAATGTATTTCATTAATCATGTGTTATTTGCACTTTTGACCATTGCTAAAAAATTGTAGTCTGTGTCTGAATATGAGTATAATTTGGGATTGGTCCAAAATAATTAGCATTATATGATCTATTTTGCAAAACATCTTGGAAATACCTAGAGATTTACTATAAGGAATTGGCTTGAATGGTGGTAAAGGCTGAGGGGTTTAAGATCTTTGTTGGCAAATTGGAGAGCCAATGGTATTGTTCCAGTCTGAATTCAAAGGACTGAAAGCCAGGAGAGTCAATGATGTAAACTCCAATGTGAGTTTGTGTCCACAGGTAGGAGAAGACTGATGTCCCAGTTCCAAGAGAGGCAGAAAGAAAGAATTTCTTCCTTAGCCTTTGACTGTTTTCAGGCCTTGGATGGATTGGATGCAGTCCATCCCCATGGAGGAAAACAATTTGCTTTGCATAGTCTGTCCATTCAAATGTTAATCTCGTCATCAAATAACCAGAGAAACTTTAAAATGTTAATCTAGTCAAGAAATCTGTGAGGGCACAGACACATCCAGAAATATGTTTAACCAAATATTCATGCACTTCTTGGGCCTGTCAAGTTGACACATAAAATTAAGCATTCATAGAACCTACATCTTTAGTTATTCAATAGAAATTTTAACTTTAATACTTTCAGATTAATATGTATTTGTGTTTGCATTTTTTAGAGGGAAAGGGGCAGAGGGAGAGAGAGAGAGCATCTGAAGTAGGCTCCATGCCCAGCGTAGAGCTACAGGCAAGTCTCAATCTCACATCCTGAGATCATGACCTGAGCTGAAATCAAATTTAATACTTAACCAATTGAGCCACCCAGGCATCCTAATCTGTGTGCCTTTTAAAGTCACAGGTACAAAGAAAGACTTACCAACAATTTCATATTTACAAACTAATCCCTACAGGGAAAGTCTCTCTTGTTGCTTTAGTGATGGGAAGGTCAAGATCACTGAATTCTCACCATCCTCCTTTCCCTGATGCATTATATTCACTAGACTGTTGAGTTGAAAACTGCTGTTTAACCTTGGCCATATTTCTTTTAGTACCATGTTCTTGGCCACGTAGGAAATAGATAGCTTACTAGATAAGTCATCCAAACATCGGGGTGCCTGGGTGGCTTAGTTGTTAAGGGTCTGCCTTCAGCTCAGGTCATGATCCCAGAGTCCTGGAATTGAGCCCGCATCACACTCCCTGCTCTGCGGGAGGCCTGCTTCTCCCTCTTCCACTCTCTCTGCTTGTGCTCCCTCTCGCACACACACACACTCTCTCTCTCTGTCAAATAAATAAAATCTTTAAAAAAAAAAAAGTCATCCAAAACTCTTGGAAGAGATATTTTTAAAAGTAAAGGTCTAACTGTCAGCATTACAGATTTGATGCCCCTTTAAATCTTTGAAGTAATGCTCATTTGTATGATTTTCTTCTAATAGTTGTTCATTCAAAAAATACTTCTTAAATATGTCTTTAGTGAATTTGTAGTGCAGGATGTTGCCGGTGTTAGAGGACAAAACATGACCTATTGCCCCTGGGAAAGTTAAGTGTGTTGAGATGTTTCCCTTTAGGAAGCTAGTATTGCTCTAAATAGAGATATTGTCTGCCTGCCACCTGGTAGATTCCCTAAGAAACACTCAGTTTGCTCACTTACACTGTGGCATCTGGTGTCCATTAGATAATATCTACAGATGAGATATTCTTGATCTTTTCTAAAGTTAAACTTGCTGGCAGGTCACTTGACTCTCGTATTAGCTTAGTCATCTACCATAGAGCATTGCATTATATTATTGTGAGTAACATGTATTTTCCAGGTACACGCATACCCCTGGTAGAAATCAATGGAAGTCCTAAGTTGAGGTGGAATCACAAAAATTTAAAAGGGCTGTATTTTATAGACATTTTTGTGGTTGGAAAAATAATGCCTATTTATTAGAGAGTGTTAGAAAGCCCAGAAGGAAAAATATAAATAAAGGGAAATACCAAAAATGACCACCTGCATATAACTATTGACAACCATAGCTAATAAAATAATCTTTTAGTTTTTATATATGAGATATCAAATACTGAATTTTTGCTAAATGCTCTTCTGGCTAAGTTTCTGTTCATAATACTTTGCATGCACAATTTCATTCCATCTGCAGAGCTAGCTGTTTTTACTATTTCTACTTTAAAATTAATTTTAAAAAAATGAAGCAAAGAGAGATGAAGTAACTTTCTCTGGTTAGCAATACCTAGTTAGTAGAT
Organism: Mustela erminea; assembly: GCF_009829155.1. Lineage (NCBI taxonomy): Eukaryota > Metazoa > Chordata > Mammalia > Carnivora > Mustelidae > Mustela > Mustela erminea. The sequence goes on along the minus strand of NC_045632.1, from coordinate 39,528,930 downwards.
ATAGAAGGTCCCTGACTTATGGTTCACCTTACAAATTTTTACTTTACCATGGTGGGAAAGTGATATACATTACGTAAAAACTGTCCTTCAAAGTTTGAGTTTTAATCTTTTTCTGATAATAGCCATATGCCACATGATACTCTCTTGTGATGTTGGGCAGCAGCAGCTCCCTGCAGCTGCCTGGGAGCCCTGTGATCATGAGGGTCAATAACAAATACACTTACAACCATTCTGCACCCATACAACCATTCTGTTTTTCACTTTCAGTAAGTATTTATACACAAATTTTATACATAAATTGCATAAGATATTCAACACCCTATGTAAAATAGGCTTTGTGTTAGATGATTTTGCCTAACTGTAGGCTAATATAAGTGCTCTGAGTATATTTAATTAAGGTAGATTAGGCTAAACTATGATGTTTGGTAGGTTAGGTGTATTAAATGTATTTTGACTTATGAAATTTTCATGGTAGGAAGGGTTTATCAAGATATAATCTCAGCATGAGTCAGGGGAGATCTGTAACTTTCTCTGGTTAGTAAATATCTAACCCAAGTATGCCAATATGTGCTTTTAACTATCATGTTCCAGTGAGTATTCATACTTACACATACTCAGAGTTCTCTTTTTTTTTAACCACTGTATCAATTCTATTTGTAATATGCTTTTTTAACTTCACAACATATTATAAAAACATTATTTTATTAATATAGTTCTGTATTTTCATATTTGAAGTTTAGTCAGTGCATTGTTTTAAAGGATGAACTAGAACTTTAATGTAGCATATAGGACTTTGTTTTTGTTGTTTGGTTGTTTTTAATTTTTTTGCTGTGATTTTTAAGATTTATTTTATCTTGAAAAATATTTCTATTGCCATTTTTTTAGGAAGTGGATAATCCAGGGGAATGCTAGCTAAAACCACGGTGAACCCAAAATACCTTTTGAGGAAAAGAATTCATACTATTCCAAATTGAGGATAACCTCTCTCAGGATTAGTTTAGTCTAAATATATTTAATTCTGTTTCTGAGAATTGGCACATTTAAAGGGAAATTGTATAAATTATATTTGTGTACACAGTGTTGGGAGAGAGATAAGGGGAGCCTTAAATTACCTCTCTGTGTATCCAAGTTGTTTACCCAATGGTCAGTGGTAGGTCCCCCAATAATGGGTCCGTGATTAAAGGAGCAAGAATGTTATAAAGCGAAGGTCAAGCAAAGCTTTATTCCGCGCCAAGCATCAAGCATCAGACCGAATGTTCGGGGCTGTGCCTCTTACAGAGAGGGCGACCTCTCTCTGTTTCACAGACTAGCTTTTAAGGGCAAAGGCCATGTGGTTGGGCCTGGCCACACACAGGTGGCCAATGAAATTGTAACACACAGAGAAAGCTGCACAGTCATGTTAGATCACACATAAGTGACCAATTGAATTACAATTTCCCCTAGTAGATATTTGAACCAGCCTATCACCTTGGTCAAAATTGGTACCCAAAGGGTGGGGCCCATTTCCTTGATAACTAGAGTGACAGTATGTGCCCCCCCCCCCCAAACTGGATGTCTCCAACTGGCCTGACCACCTTTGTATTTGGGCTTTGTTACCTGGGACATTTCCGGGACTTGTTTTTAAGTAAGTCCCCTGGGGGAAGGGGAGCAGGGACAGTTTAAGGGTTAAACAATAAATTGTTTAACCAGATGGAAGCGCTCTGGCTAAATAGGTCCTTACAGTCAGGATTCTAGAGCTATGCATTCCATGACTCTTATATGTTTTAGTAGGAGAGAGAAGATTGCCAAATAAATAACTATCTCCAAAGATAAAAATTGCCTTGTGTAAAAGAGAGGAAGAAACACACTGTGAAAGTTCAGAGGAGGGCAAGGCATCTTTCAGGTGAGCTGAATAGCAGAGATAAGAGGCAGATGTTTTAAACTTGGCCTTAAGAATGGAAAGATGCTTCTTTTTAGTAGAGCTGTACCGTGTGATATGGGTGACATAAAATCATTTCCATGATTACAAATGAATATGTTTATTGAGCTAAAAATCTATTATCACTGAGGCACAGGCAAGCATAAAATGTTAATAGAAGCACAACTACATCAGGTTGAATTCCATTTGTCATTAACAACATTTGGAGATTTTACTATGAAGTTTATACCTAACTTTAGACAATATAACATTGAACTACCTCACTCAATTGATTTTTAAAATGTAACGTAAATCACTTCTGCCTGCATTGTCTAATAAATTAACATATTGTTATATCCAATTTAAATAATGATTGAACAAGCCAAATGAAAATCTGACAGCCACAAATCCCATTTGATCTTATTTAATCTAAGAAACTGCTTACAGCTGATCAATTGATAAAAACTGACAGTTGAATATTTTCAAAGCACCACCATTTTACCAGTAGTTTAGGGAGTGAAGATAAAGCCTTACTGTGCCTTCCAATTTAGCAAATAATTCAGCAATATTTAGAGAGAGCTATTAGTGCATACAGCAGTGTGAAATTGTAGACTGAGCAGTTATATAACTATCTAGAAACATTTTATTTTCAAAGAGCACTATGCCTTGTCATTTTCAGCTCTAAGATGGATTTGAGTAGATATGTCAACAGGCTGAAGGAAGGTTAGAATAATTATCTGAACTGCAGAATGCTCTTTGCCCTCTTGGATTTGGTATTTTTTTCTCCGTCTCTCTCCCCCCAAAATAGAGAGAGACTTTAATGTTAAGATCATTTTTTTTCAGAGAGCATTTTTTTAAATAAATTAGTTTATTGACACTATAGGATTTAGATTCTAGATCCTATATGTATTTATTTGACCACAACATTAGGTGGAGGCTGTCTCGATTCTGTTGATTTTTCCACCCCACATCTATCTCTGTAGTAATGAGATTGACTTGGAAGGTTCTCCCAGTAAATGAGTATGAATTTTCCACAAATATTTCAAGTCAGACATCAGAACCACACATGGTAGGAAGGAAAGGAAGACTTAAGTGTTTTCCCATTATTGGGAGAGTGTAGGCAGCAGAATCATGTAAATCAATGCTCTGCCCCTTCCACTAGTTATTTTGTAACCTTGGGTGAATAATTTTCTCACCCAAGGGCTAGTAATTTGTAAAATTTATAAATTTTTAGAATTAGAACAATTGCTAGGATGATATATGGTATATGTTTGTTACCCAGTGTCTACCTCTACCACAAGCTCAAAAAAAAAAAAAAAAGTTCGGCTATATTATTACTGTATAATATTGAGTTGGACAGTTATCAAGGTCACTTTTTTCTTAGAAATTCTGTGCTGTAATTAAATCATTTCTCTAATTTATCAGAAAATCCCTCAGCTTAGAGAAACTCCCTTGTTAACTCTTACATTAAATAAAAATGGTTGAGTCTACTTCCCTCCACCCCATTGTAGCTGAACATTTTTCTTTCCTTTGTTTATTTACAGTATATACATTGGCTTTTGTTAGATCCTCATTGCATAACTAGGGCAGACATTGTTATCTACAGTACGCTCATAGCAGCTGGCTAGGATTTTTTCCTGATGCCCAAAGGAGCTAATGTCTGAAGGTCACCACATGCACTTTTGTTCCTAACATTTATTTTGGTTTTGTGATGTTGTTTTAAATCCTTTCACTCATAACTGAGAATCAGGAAGCCTATATTCTAACTCTGACTCTGCTTTTGTTTAGTGGTAGTTTGCTGTTTGCAGCTAGGGAATGGGTTCTCCCTTATTGGAATTGTCAACTCTCCCATGTGCCGGTTGGATCAGTTTGGTATAGCAGATTGGTATTATTTGTTTGGCTTTCTAAAGGAGGAGTCACATTGCCTGAAGTACTGGATGGAGAAGTAAAAACTATCTATTAAGGAGAATATGTAAAGATGGATAAGCTGTCTGCTGTGAGAAGAAAATAGAATAGCAAGATGTATATTACACATTTTCCCTACCTTATACTAGATCCTTTTAATGTCCTTTGAGCACAAACATGTTGTGATTAGGTTAATCTGTGAGTATGATTAGTACTTTGTCACATTTCTAAGAGCTTTCAGTGGAAATCATATTAATGAGGTTGAATATTTGCAATTTTGTGTGTCCCAGATACATAAGAGTTATCCCCTTTGTGTATTTTTGCCTCCTCTCTTTCTTTCTCTAAATATGTTTCACTTATTTCCAGAAAGAGAAACATGGTAAAGGACATTTGTAAATCTGCACTAGGCTCATCAAATTATTCAAGACATAAATAACCAATGAGGGAAAATATGAATTTAAAAATTTCCTCAGAATCTTGAGATTAATAAACATATCACTAATTTATATACACAGTATTTTAATTCTCTTCACTATTTTACTGGTACTATCCCTTTCTGATAGAAGCTCCATTAGGCAGTTTTACTGATGGAGAACTATACCAGTCAGAGTTAAAATGACTTCTCATGGTAACATAACTGGTAAGAGGAGGAATTGAGAAGTGGCTTCATTTTAATAACTGGTCCAAGATTTTATATCCTCTAGTTCACCTGCTTCCAAACCAAGATTTCACCATCTGACATACTACACATATTTCAGTATGAAATCACTGAATATATGTCCTTAGGTAGCTTTCACTGACATCATCACAGTCTTGAAAAATAAAATGACATGCCCATATGTGCTAAGTAGAAAGATGATAATAGGCCTAAATAGGTCTCTTGAATATTCACCAAGATGCCGTATGTTTTTAAACTGAACAATCTCTCATGATAGGGCATTTTCTTTCTGATATAATGCAAAACTATGAATGTGTACAGAAATTTACTCTGTGTTTATGAGTTCATGTGAGTGTGTGGGGGGGTGCCCACTATAAGTAGGGTGCACTCAACTGTGGCCTCAGAAACTTTTAATTGGAACAAAACATCTTTTGCCTTCCAATTCCTTATCTTCACTGATAGTCTTTTTGAAATTAGGACCATTCTAATCCATGTGTCCAGCTCAGGGCCTGCTTGAAGACAAAGTCCTAACTAGTTGATCACTAACAGAGTGATAGTCTTGGCCTTATTTCCTCTTCTTCCCTTCCATATTGTTCTAACACACATGCCAGGTGCCTTCTCAGTCACCAGAGATACTTGGTGAAACACACCATTCTTTCCTTCCAAAGATGAATCTCTCTTCATCTCAACCATTATGATCTTAAAGGAAGTGCCTTCTCTCTACCTCTTATACAACAAGGGATCAGTACATAATCTGAAGTTTCTGATTTCTAAAGTTAGTATATGGTTTCTGGATGGTTTCTGAAGTTAATTTAGCCCCAAGCTGTGCCAACCAGATTTTCCCTGGAAGGACTGTACTATAGATAACAGGGAAATTGAATTTTTTTACAGGACCTCTTAAACTATGAGTAGGTGAATATAGGTTTGTTGAGGGATTATCTTCTCTTCCATGTGAAAAGAATCCATTTAAGCAATAAAGTGAAGAGCATTGAAGTTGAGAAGGGAAAATAAGCATCAGAGATAACTTTAGGTGCTCAATATGGCAATGACTTTCTTTGTGCCAGCTCTGGGTTTCCCCGTCAGATGAGCCAAGATCTTTGCTTTTATAAATTGTCTGTTGCTTGTGACCAAAATATCCTGAACAATGCAGGATACAAAGTCAGATAAAACTTTCCTGCCTTTATCACCTTCAGTCTATTGGGGGGAATATTTATTTTTATTAACAGCATCACATTGAGATTCTGAATCTGAATCTTCCATCACTGTATCCCAAAAGAATGAATTAGAGAAGACAGATAATTATTAAACTTATTATCCACAACCCCCACATTTCATTGTCACTTTCAAATGGCTCTTTTGGGCTCTCCAGAGAGGAATGGTATGTCAACAGTATGTGTGTTATCATTTTCATGTTTTTAACAATCAGTACACTTAGTGAATGTTTCATATATGCCAGGTACTGTGTTCTAGTGATGAAGTAAGCAAGAGTTCTGCTCTGAAAATAAATGCACCCTACTGAGGGAGACAACAATGTCTATAGAATATCACAATAGTCAGTGATACGCCCTCTGGTAGAAATACACACAGGAGTTGTGAGAACATGAAAGGCAGAAACATTTCTCTGCCTAGTAAATTTATCTCATCTAGACAAAACCAGAGAGAAGGTAGAGAGTGTTTATGATTGGAAGCAGGAAGGAAATTAAAATTGTGATATATATATTTGTACATCAGTGTATTTGGAGTGGAGACAGGGAGGTAGTGTTAGGAGGAGAGACAAAATAGGTAGAGAAGTACATGATATGAAAGAGCCACAGTAAATAAAATAAATCCCTTGAAGTATTTAAACCAAAGGATCAGCATTAGTACTTAGTACAATATGGAGAATGGATTGGAGGATAATGAACTTGAAATTGGTTTGAAGTTTTAGGAAACCTAATGCAATATGGTAGAGCCTACCATTATATAGGAGAAATAAATGTTGGAAAGCTCACTCTTTGCAAGAACCTCTGATGATATCACATTTGTTATGTGCCTGTGGTAATGTTATTTTTAATTCCTGAATCTCTGTTTGCCTACATGGACTATGGGATCAGCTGGGTCAAATAGGCCCCAAATCTCCTTCCTCCTTTAAATGGTAATGACTCTATGAACCCGTGCATCTGGAATGAGGGGAATCCCAAGCGTCTCACAGACAGACTTGAGCCTGCAAACCTAATTAAAATAATCAGTCTGGTTCCAACACTGCACGAGAGAGTTTTGGCTATCCACCTCTACATGCTCTGATCTTCTGTCATTCCAAAGTCACCTTCTCTGCGCTAAGATGTCTGTCTATTAATGCTTAATATAATTAAAGTGCTTATTTTCACTCAGAAAGATAGTTTACAGGGTATGATTCGTCAGTGTTCTGATCTGAAAAAGACTGTGTCAATTATTATGCAATCTGATCCAAATGTTAAAACTTCTGATGCTAAAAAAAAAAAAAAGTCGATGTGCTTTCAGAATCCACCACTCAGAATCGACTGCTCTCTTAGAATCAACTGCCTTCTTTTGACATATACTTTGATTTGAAGTTGTCATTTTCCACTGAAGTAAGAGAATGGGAGTTAATCAGAAGATCGGGACACGGTTAACACTTATTTATACTGTATGTATATCTCTGCCATTCAGGATTCTAAATGGTATCTCTGACAGCCAGCTACATAGCTATCTGTTGGATGTCAAGCAACATATATGGAGAGATGCCCAGGGACCTGGAGGAAAGGCTCCACGTTCTTAATTCAGTCCAGCATGTTGTTGCTGACCTAAGCTGTGTGACTTAGGAAACTGGCTACCCAGTTTGAAACATAGGCCCCCTTCTGGAAAATATGGATTATAATATAATAACTGCATAAAATATTATAGTATGGCATACTCCACCACCACCACTCAGTCACCTAGAAATCATTTAATTTTCTGAAAAGTCAATATACCTAATAGTAAAAATTGGTTGCTACCCCACTCGGATCCATGAGAACCATTTTTCTCACCTCTGAACCCATCACTCAGCTTCTGTGTGCCTTGTTGTTAACAGCATGCACCTGGAACCTCTGAGGCTGGCTCTTAGGATCATGAACCTATGTAATCAAGTGAAGATCCAGAAGTATCTGGGAGTTTTACTATCCTTCCCCCAATTCAGGATATCTCATAACCAAAGACTAGTGAAGGAGTACAAAAGCCCATCTCTTTTGCCTTAAAGTCGGACAAAGTCAGGTATAATTTCTTTTTCAAACCTCCACTGGGGATCACCCTGCATCTGGGACTTCCCTAAAAACTTACCTTTTGCTTCTTCCCTTCCTATTCTGGTCCTCCTTACCCCCTTTCTAGTTCCTCCTGGAAGCATTCCCTTAATACATCCGAGTAGTACCTGAATTTTTCAACCAGAATCTGCTTCTGATAGAGCCCAGCCTACTACGATGCATAGAAATGTTCAAGTGTTAGTCTCATTAGTGGCTTTTGTTAAGACTATGGTATTTGAGGACAGAAGTGGCTAAATTTCCAAGCCTGTTTTCTGGTGTCTTAGCAGATGATGCTGGACCAGAAAGAGATTGGGAGTAGGAAAGCAGAAAAAAACAGTCATGCTGTTTAGAAGGACTCCATTAACCCTAGGAAACTAGCCAAGTAGAAGTCAGAAAACAAGAACTTGTCAGTGTTTATCCAGGGCAATGTGGAGTATACTGGCCTTGGTAAAAAATAATGGTGCAAACACTTGTATTCAAATAGAGCTTATCCTTTTCTGGATGGAGTATCATTCAAAACCAATTGCTTTTGTTTACATTCTGTGATTCTCTTTTTAAAAAAGATTTTATTTATTTGTCAGTTAGAGGGATCACAAGAAGGAGGGAGTAGAATGCAGAGGGAGAGATGCAGGCTCCAAGCTGAGTGAGGAACCTGATGTGGGACTTGATCCCAGGACGCTGGGATCATGACCTGAACCGAAGGCAGACACTTTGCTAACTGAGCCACCCAGGTGTCCCAACACTCTGTGATTCTCAAACAGGTGACTGAGTGATACAGCAAAAGGGTATAGAAGTCTTAGAAAAAATGTTGAGAGACTAGTTCTTTCTAGTTCTAAGTTCTAGTTCTAGTTCTTTCAAGTTCTAGTTCTTGTTTCCCATTTCTAGCTTTGACATTATCTTTGGGAACCCCCTTTAATTTTTATTACAGTTACTTTATTTCATATTCTGGTCAGAGTCTTTTGATTACTTTCTTCCCTCCAAATCTTTCCAATCCACACTGGCTTTGATGAACACTAGGGTGGCATGTCTTAGCTCTGGCTCCTGGGACCCAGCCTTTAGCACTAGACCATTCCACTTACCTGTGTCTGGAGAGGCCCATTCTAGGAGGATGTGAGCCATTACCAGATGTATTACCAGAATTATTTCCTAAGGCTTTATTTACTTGTTTTTTGGGGAAAAGGGGTTTCTTTGCATATCTCTTAGTCCCAAGATACTCACATATGTTAAAAGAAATGAAACAAAAATGAAAGCAAAATGACAACAAAAAAAACAGCACTTGCAGCGAAGCTGCCAGAGCTGTGGCTTACTTTCTTTTTAAGCTCAGACAAGACTATTCCACTTCAAATTAAAGACCTAGAGCCGTGCAGGGCTATTTTAGTAGGTAAATATATTCATGATTGAAGCAAGGAACGATGCACTAATCACAGGTTGGCATCCGAGTTAATGGTAAATTCATGGCCAATTGTTTCTGTTTCTTTCTTTTTTGAGAAGATTGAGCACATTCATTGGGTCATTTCACATAAATTAACTCATATATCTACTAGCATTCTAATCAGTGCACACACACCCTTTTACACATTCAATTTTAATACACATTTTTGGGCAAATCTATACATTGACACAACACAATTTAGACGCTGCCATACTACTACGATCCATTAGGAACTCATTAAATGTTCAGTGTTGTAATCCTGAAAGAAAATTCCTTATAAATCCTGAATATATCCATTTGGAATATCTGGATATTTTTAGTCAATACAGTGCGCTATGTTTTTTAAAAAAGGCTGTTATGATCAAAGAGCCACTATTTAGCCTTAGAGGCTGGATATGTTATAGCTTACATTAACTATTTAAACGTGACTTTTCTAAAATGCCTGTTCTCATATCAGGATGTCTTAACACTATAAATGAATTTTGTTTGGGGCTGGATTAGGGCATTAATCTCTATGTAGTGTGAATTGTGGCAGGGAAATATGTCTACATAGAATGTTAGATAAGACCTATTAAGTAGCAGACTTTCAAAAGAGGCAATATACTTATTAGATGTCATGTGCACACTTTTCAGTGATATATGAGTTTACACATAACGATAATATACATTTCAGAATGCTTTGCTCCTCATATAATATGTATGGTTAGAAATGGGGAATATAGAAAGACTGTAAGCTCAAGAAAAGTCACTTTGTAATCATTTAATATGCCACACCACCCCATCCTAAAGTAATAGGCAGTTAAAAAGTGTGCAGAATATTCCATTTCTCTCAGTGCTCAGTTATGAAAAAAAAAAAACAACTGGTAGCTTCCATTTTTCAACATTATGTTAATGGAATGCAAATAGAAATAGTAGAAAGGAAAACTGGATGGCAAGATGAGACTTTCTGCTGGGTTCAACATTTTAGAAAAAAGTCCACAGCGCAAATTTCATTTTCCGTGTGAAGCAAGAAGGTTAAAATTTGTATTTAATCATGGATTGGACTTGCTACAGCTCTGAAAAGCCATCATAAAGCATTGCTAGCATGGGCACATTTGTTGACCGGATAGTAGCATATGATTTAATTTTCCACTTTTTGCAGTTCAACACAGATAAAAAAAAAAAAAAGGAGTGAAATGTATAAATTTTCTTCTACAAAATGATATTTCTAGTTGATGATATTCAGCTGTATTCGAATCTGTAAAATTTCTTGGCTTTCCAAAGGCAAAGACTAAAAATTTTTTTGAAAGTTGACATTCTTAAATAAATAGAGATAAAAATTTTCCTAAAAGATTTTTTAAAAATAAAAATAGATAAGGAGGAAAGGTGTAGGGCCAGTGTGTAAATTGTCCCAATTTTCAGTTGTGCAGTTCTTGATTCAGCAATGACCTGGCCAATGAACTCTAGGTCATGGTCATGACATGGTGAGAAGTCCTGATATAGCAGGAGTTCTTATGTGAAATAGCACAAAATACCAATAATGCAAAATGATTCCATGTCTTCAAGAGAAGCCATGTTGGGACACCTGGGTGGCTCAGTTGGTTAAGCATCTGCCTTCAACTCAGGTCATGACCCTAGTGTCCTGGGATCCAATCCTGCACTGGGCTTCTGCTTGATGGGGAGTCTGCTTCTATTTTCCTCTGCCCCTCCCCCTGCTTGTGTTCTCTTTCTCTCTCTTCCTCTCTCTCTCTCTCAAGAAAATAAATACAATCTAAAGAGAGAGAGAGAGAGAGAGAGAGAGAGAGAGAGAAGCCAAGTATACTAGTCCAAACATCATAGGCAGAATCAAATGCAGAACCCTCAGTGTGTTGACATCAGTGAAAAGAGTCCCTAGAATGGTTGGTAATAGTAGACTGGCATAGAGAAGAAGCAGTGGGGCAGGTGGCTAGTGATACCATCAAAGAAAGATGGTATTCATCCACTTCATGACTAAGTGACACTGGATGAGCAAGTTAGAATTGCCATAACCAGGCTGATGGCAAGAGCCCAGGTTTTAGTCATACATTAGTTTGAAATTGAGTTCTGTTCCTTTATGGGCTGAGTAACTTAAATTTTATAATTTTCCAGCATCTTCGTTTCATCACCTGCAAAGCAGGTTCATAATTTATGTGAAGATTAAAGAAAGAATATTTATCATATATCTGGCTGATCCTTATAACACAAGATATCTTAATTAAATATTTTTTACTAGAAAGGGCAATAAAAGTTTTGTGTAAAAGAGATTCTCACAGATTTTCATTTTGACCTAGAACACCGCTTTAAAAACTTCAAATTACAAAGTGCAACGTCTGTTCATTACTAAAACAGTTCGGAGTATTCAAAGCTTTATCCTGATTATATCCACAAGTCGAAAGCAACATCTTCTGAGAAAAAAGTAAAATCAAGGTTAAATATGTGAAAGAATAGTCTTCAGTTCAAATCTAGAAGCCAAAAGCAGAAATAAGTTGGGGCTCACAGAGATAGGAGGTATAAGATGGTGCAAGAGAGAGGGTGGGTGTTACCATGGTTGCCAGGATCTCAGCTGAGTGCCTATGGCATGGTCAGTCTGTATGCATGGCTTGAGAGTATATCAAGCTTTATTATGGATGTATAGTCTAATATCTATAAAATAGATAACACAGTATACTTTATCTTGACTACAGAACAGACAGCAGACCCATTGATGGAGACCTCTGCTTTTAATTCATTTTTGTTTCCACCTGTGCTGTCTAGTTGATATCCAATTAGGATATCAAGTTCATGACTTCATAAACACGGAAGACAACCTGCATTTAAGAACATGAGTGCCTCCTTGGCCTCTTGCAATATAATCACAAGTACTATGAAACCCTATATCTGGAGTCAGCAGTGAGTTCCTTTTCCTAAGAATTTTAATTTGAAAGAGGTAGAAATGCAAGTGTAACTACTAAGCCCCTGTATGTGTCTCTGTGTGAGTGTGTGTGTTTTTTGGCTGTTTAGTGTAGCATTTCCTTAGTCAGTGTTGAATAACCTCAAGCCCTAGGGACCCAAATCCAAGTCAGTTTTCAACATGAGAAAACTCATTTTGATTCCCCCATTTGACAGAAGTGATGAACCTGTGTTGACCTTGGTGACAATTACAGGCAGGAGCTGGGCACACAGTGTAAAAACAGCAAGCTTCAGTGAACAGGCTCTCAGAGGTAATGAGCCAAAGATGAGACTCTCAATTCTTCTGGGAAATTGCTAAAAATAGACCCTTTGCTGATACTATGTATAAAACAAGAATAAGGACTGGGGAATATTGAGACCATGAGGTATAGACATAAATTTAAGACATACAAAGTGAAACAAAGTTCCAAAAGTGAAGAGAGAGATTCTTGAAGAAAATTAAACTTGACTGAATGTGACAACAAAAATCCATGTATCCGTGGAGTGTCATAGCTGAGAGCCCACAAAGAAAACTAACGCACCCCTTGATTTTACAGATGAGGAAACAGGGACTAGAGAGTTCATCTAATTTGCCTGAGAGAGAGAATAAGTTAGAGGCAGAGGCAAGTCCAGAAGCCTGCAATTTGGAGTACTGTTTAACAGGGTGTTCCACTACCACAAATTATCTCCTGTGTAGAAGCTATAAGCCTGTAGTTGTTTTCTTAGATATAATAAAGTTTATATGCAAGATTTTAAATGATGCTGATTATATCAAATACCTAGGAACTTTATTATCCTTGAATAGCATTCAGTTCCATCCTTGGCAAATAAGCAATTATGACATTCAAGGAATTAATATGTATGTGTGTTAGGAGTGGAGGGTTTCTGAGAATTTTGTTGTGTGCCCCTAATGCTGTGGAATAATTATATAAGTAAAATACGAATTAATATCCAATTTTAAGTCTTGTTGCCAAAGATACACATTTTAAGTAAAATAAGCATGCTCTACCCATAGGCATAAAAACAAGAAAACAATACTTCATTTATAGACAAAGAAGAAAAGACACAAATTGCACTGATTTACCAGCTGCCTATTCCCATTCTTTGCCCAAGGGAAGCATACTGCCTTACCTTAAGATGTTTTCCTGTAGAATAAACAAGGCTAATAGAAGGCATGTTATGAAAACTTCCACATCAACCACAGATTCACTGTGTAGATCTCCATCTTTCTCATTCAAGGGAAAACCAGTTATGGGTTTACATCTTAAGGTATTATCCTGGTAAAAGGGAATGCCCAAGATGCAGAACTTCTGTGCAATGCTACTGTTACCAAGACATTTATTTGACTCAAGATTTATTTTGCTCTTCTTCTTTAATAACAATAATTTTTTTTTTTTAAATCACTAATATGGGGTGTCTGGGTGGCTCAGTCATTAAGCATCTGCCTTTAGATCAGGTCCTGAGATTGAGCTCTGCATCGGGCTCCCGGCTTGGCGGGAAGCCTGCTTCTCCCTCTTCTACTCCCCTGCTTCTATCCCCTCTCTTGCTGTGTCTCTCTCTGTCAAATAAAAAAATAAAATCTTCAAAAAAAAAAAAACAAAACAAGACACTAATATGTGGCTGACTATAGGCGAATCATGAACAAAGACTACATCTCTCTACTAATTTTGTCTCAGTAATTGAGTTTTCCCTAATGATATGAAAATGGAAGTGTCATTGGGTTTCTGATTCTTGTATAGGGAAATACTTGACCTCTATTTGCCATATTTGTTTGTTTTTTCCTTCTTCTGTTATGCTGCTGAAAACATGGATATGATGTTTGGAGCTCTAATAGTCACCTTGAATGATGAACTTAAAATCCATAGTCAGGTTCTTTTTTTTTTTTTTTTTTTTTTTTTTTTTTAAAGATTTTATTTATTTATTTGACAGAGAGAGATTACAAGTAGGCAGAAAGGCAGGCAGAGAGAGAGAGAGGAGGAAGCAGGCTCCCCGCTGAGCAGAGAGCCCGATGCGGGACTCGATCCCAGGACCCTGGGATCATGACCTGAGCCGAAGGCAGCGGCTTAACCCACTGAGCCACCCGGGCGCCCCTATAGTCAGGTTCTTGAAGGTTTCTGGTAACTACCACATCAGACCTAAACAGACCTACCACATCAGACACAAACTGCTTGTAGCTGTCTGGCCTGGGTTGAAAAGGAGAGTGTCATGTTGTCTATTTACCCTATTTTTACAAGTTATATATCACACTAAATTGAAAGTGCTCACATATTTGTCACGATTCAGGAAGATGGAAGATCTTGTTATTGTTAAACCAGCATCTTTGTCTTAGGAATTTAGGTTTTTCTGTTTGTTAATCTGTTGAAAGAAAATAAAAAGTTAGCTTTTGTTCATGACACATTTTGTAATGTAGTAATTAACAGTTCTCAAAGGAAGGATAACTATAAGCAGACAAATATGACTATTTAAATTATTCTCTGCCTTTATAATATGATTAAAATGTTATATAATCACCCATAGTACATAAAACAATCACAAGACTTTACACTAAAACCTCAATACTGTATCATCATCCATTCGTTTCTTTCTCGAACAATTACTGAATATCCTATGCTGTACTATGCATTGTACTCTGTCTTTAGATATTTTTCCGTCTTCAGTACCTTTGAGAATCTAGTAGATAAACATCTTTGCCAGCTTTTGATGTAGTCCCGTTTTCAGTGGATCCTAATAGTTTTTGTTAAAAACATAACCCTCATTTGTTTGTAGAAATTCTGTGGATTTCACTTTGTGTGCTTTTCCATCTAACTTTGGCCTTAAGAGATGCTGAAAAAGAGGGGAAGAGTAAGAGGGAAAACAGAGGGAGAAAGAGTGAACACTGGAAGGCGTTTGCATGTGGTCTTGTGGGAGCATGTGTTAGTGTATGGTAAACCTTCAGCAGCACTCTTTTGGATCATGGAAAACATTTTCAGAACTCCTGAAGGTCTCAGAAGCGCAGTCATCTACTACCTTAGATTTGTCAGACCAGTTATAGGCTTCCCTGCACCCCAGAAGTGGTTTCTTAATTGCCTGGCACTGTGACTCCCCTCCCCGAAGACTTTAACACTGTCAGTAGCTTCATGAAAGCTCCAAAGCATTTGTGATTTTTAGTTTTGCAAGAGGCCATTGGCATTTTGAGACTTCTGTGCTATCCATGCTGGTTATACATTCCTCTTATAGTCTTTACATCTTCCACAAATAAGCATATGGTTTATGGGCACGTGAAGGACTGGGTGGCCTGGTGTGTCTCTTACACATACTATCATTGGTGGGATTTAGTTGGCTCTCAGCAAGGTCATGAATGATTCTTGCTAACTGATTGCTCCCAGGTATTTGAATCAACTTCACTAATTTAGAATAATTGTGTCTTAACAGCTGGCTGTTAAGAAGTAATAAAGTAGCTAAATTATTAAATATCTTAAAATATTTAAATATGGATTTTGTTTTGGAAAGGTATGGTGTTTTATTTCCCTCAACAATGCAATAACTCCAGTGAATTGCTAGCATGTGCTAAGAATCAACTTTAATTTTTAGATGAGAACTGTGAGGCTGCCTTACTAAATAGGTAAGACCAACCACATATATTTATGTGTAGTAATAATATGCTTCAACATTTAGTTTGCTTCAATCTAGCATCCACCATGCAGAGAGCCATGTGATAAGTGCTTTAGTTAGATACAAAAATCAATTGCTCATAGTTCCAGCCCACAGGCAACATGATGGCAAAATTAAAATGTATAGTGTTTGAAGTAAAATCTCAATCCTTGCATTAAAATAAAAGTGTGTTTTGGATGATTGTGTTATCTCACTCAGTCCTGTTTGAGTATCAGATAAGTAGGTAATGGTCAAAAGGAATATTAAAATCAGTTCCAGGCTGAGGGTATTTGTTTAAACTGTACATACTGATTTAGAAATTTAAAAGATGACATGATTCCTTTCAGCCGCTTCAAGAAGGAAATGCTTTTGGAGGACTGTTTGGGCTGGATCTTGCAGTAGAGACAGCCCTCAGAGTAGCAAAGGTGTAAGTTGTGCTTGAAAGGATAAATTTTGTTTCGCAGCAGGGAATCATTTGAACCAAGTGTTAAAAGTAGGAAGGCATGATACTTGTACAGAATGTATGGGTTACTAAATGTGGTTGAAACATAATTTAATTTTTTTCCCCTGAAATCCTTGATTATTATTCTTTCTCTCTCTCTCCTTTTCTGGCATCGTTTGCATAGGGGATTTCAAATTGCCAGCAACTGAATGGTCACAATTAATAAACTAATGGAATCTCAAAGAACATGCAGTGAACTCTGATCCTCTGATTTTACTGTGAGAAAAAATATATCACCTTCACTTTCTTCAATGAGCATTTGACACACAGGATCTCACAGAGACATAACACAATGTCTCTGTCACTGCTTCTGTTTTTGTTTTTGTTTTTAACTTGACCTTTCTTTCTTTCAGATAGATATTCAGAGAATTGTTTATAAGATAAGGTAACCTCATTCCCTTTTAAATACTTTGAGCAAAGATTTCCCAAGCTGCTAAGGCAGGAAGATTACAGAGACTATCAAAGTCTTGTTAACAATCATCAATAAAACCGTGGCTTAGTTCATCTCATGTTAATCTAAACAGAATTTGTGATCCAAGGTCAGCCTTTCATCTTAGGTTAGACCATCAAACCAGGAATAAAAATTCATTTTAGGAATTACTGAGTTCCTTGGGCACTGGCATCAGAAAGATCTTGATTTAAATCTAGTTTAAATCAGTAATTTTTTTTCCGAGTTCTATTTTCTTACCTATAAAATGAGAATTAGAACCTTCTCATAGTATAATTGTATGAACAGTGTCAAGATACGTTTTAAAAATCTGCCAATGTGCTTAAGAGTAAAGCTTTATTTTTTTAGTTTTTATCTTATCATGTAAAATATTTTTAGTATACACAAATGTATGCCAGAACTAATCACTATCTTAATGGAACTTTATGGTATGGTGATGACTGATTTGTTAGTAATAAATTATAGTAGAGTAAAATTAATCTTTAATCAATTCATAAGCATAATTCTGAGTGCAAATAAAAGAATGATTAATATGGGCTTGAGAGATTAGGGGATGGCTCTCAGCAGCATTGACATTTGGGTTTAGCCATGAAGGATGAATATTCTAATAATCTGAGAATGAGAGTAAAGATGCTGTGCATGGGAACTGCATGGACCCCAGGGGCAAGGATAGCAGTCCTCGTGGAATTTGGAATGAAGGAAAAACTATTAATGTTTCAGTCTTTAAGAGAATTTATCTTTAGTTCCATCAAGACTCCCCTACTACTACATTAACTCATCATTTTCATTTTTCTCCTCTTTCTCCAAGCCATTCTTCTACTCTGCATTTCCTAAAGTCCTGCCACAGTCCTATTTCCATAAGACCCCATGGTCACTGATACACATCACTAGCACCATAAGGTTTTTTTTGAAAACAAACATAAACATAAAGGAGTAACTGGGTGTACACAATCCACACAAACTCTGATTAAACTACAACTTCATTCAACCATAGATGCTTATACATTATAGCCAAAGTTCCAGTGAAGAGTGACCCTCCATGATGTTTAGATAACATCCATGATGTTTATATAAAACAAAGACAAGAATCAGGGAACATTTATGTGTCTATATGGTGATGAAAACTCATTGGTCACAAAACCAAATAGAAACAAAACAAAACAAAATAAATGCTTACTAAAAAAGGAAGTTTCTAGAGTTCATGGGCTGCTGTCAGCTTCTTCCTTAGTTTAGGTAACTTAGAACTGTTAAACCAATACTCTGCTAGGCAATGGGGTCTTCAGATTTGTCTCTCATATACCTTATAGCACTAGTCTCAAACACAAGATTAGTCTAGCCTCAAAATAAGATTAATTGAATCTGTGTGACCCAAACCTCAATCTTAAAAAAGAAGCCTTGATTGTCCCAGGATGGATTACGTGAATATTCAGTACTCACACAGTGGAGTGTGCACTGCAAATATCTTTGGTCCTTACATACCTTGATATGAAAAGAAATGTGAGCCAATATGTAACTCAAGACTCTACAACAATGGAGAAATTATATAAAATGAAAGGGTAGTAATTATTGATCTACAGCAGAACTCAAGGGCATAAAGGTAGAGACCGGGAACTAACAGTGAAGATCTGAGGATTGCCAAATATCTGGCACAAACGTGGCAAATATTGTTAACTATGCATGGCACTCTATTCTTTAATACACTTGAGCCTTGACACCTTTCTCAAGCTAGTGCAACATGCAGCCACCACAGATTTTTGCCCCTAGTTGATACATGAGGTAAAATCTACCTGGCATTCTAGAGTTCCATATTCTAGCCACAGAAGAAGCTTACCTCTGTCAATATTGCAGATGTGAAAACGTCTTTAGATGCTGGGTCCTTCCCCTGGTTCTTATGTCCTTAGTTCTTACAGTGGCCAAAGATTTTCCTAGGTGGATAATAATATACACTGTGGCAAGTGGGCACCTATGCTTGTTTTCTATATCTATCAGCATGTTGTCCCTTAACTTGTAACAACAGTGGAAAGGATGGAAAATAAAGATGGGGTGTCTGAGATAGTCCAGACTAAACAAACAAAATCAAACAAACAAACCAAAAACAATTAAAATAAAAGAGAGGATGGAATAATAATAAAACAGCTTGAAGGGCTTGGAAAATGAATTACCTACAAAGATAATATAAATAGATCAATACTTTAATCAAAAATTTCTAAGTAATTTGACTTAATGAGTATCCTTCATTTTTAGGTTTCTGAGCCATACTTTTGGGGTAACATATTAGGGTAATATATGAGCTCCTATGAGCAAAATGGACTCCCTACTCCTGGAATAATCCATTCTATAAGAAACAGTGGAATGTGGGACAGAATATATGTGTTGATATTATCTCCCTTGTTCCTCAAACACAGATCATAATAAAAATTTCAGTTACACTAGTGGAATCCGTAGATGTAGAATCTTTGGAAGGTATAGATTTGCTAAGTCACTAATTAATGGAGAGTTTGGTGATACCTATATAAATATCTATATGAATATCTATAAATAAATACATATATATACACACACTGAATATTTACCCATATTCAAGTCAAATAGATAATTTTCCCAGGTATTTCCAGTACCCATTGATTAATTATATGTAATATTATTAATTAATCATAATTGTCAATTAATCATAAATTGATTACCCACAGAATCAGTCTTATTTGTTATATTTGACAAGAAAGAATTATTAGTAAGAGTTTTATTTCTGTTCCCGCTGGGTTGTTGTCTCTACATGGCTATGACTATGTTCAAATTTAAATACTCACCCTTTCAACTGCTATCTGCATAAAAGATTCCAGGCCATTTAGATCTGATAGATTTGGGTAGACTTCTACAATCTCTTATAATAAATTCATGGAACACTTTATTAATCTATTTAACCATCCTTTTCATCAATTTACAAAAGAATAAATGGAAGAGATATAAGGAAAGATTATATTGTCCTAGCCGGTAACTAAAATTCCTTCTAGATTTAAAATCATTCCAAGTTGACACTTTATTTTCTTTTTCTTTTACAAGGTATGGAGATGCCTAGAAGTAATCTGTATATATTGAAATTATCTTGTGTAGTTGTTTTTGTATATGAACAGCAAAAGAGTTGAAATTGGATTGTTACATCAATTTTTCCTAAATCCATTTTTTCCTTAAAAAAGTAAGGCTGTAGGGTGTGTTCTGCAGTGTCAGGCTTAGAAGATGGCCAGGACTGGGCACTATATTCAGTAGCAATGGGGGCTATGAATTAGCTTCCCTGCACAGCTTGTTGTTTCGGGACCTCAATTAGTCTAGAGTATACATTGAATTCATGGTCAATAGAGGCTACTGGTTTTGCTCTGCAGGTGAAAGAATCAATGGGCTGTGGTCTCTGTTCAAGCCCCACTCTATACCACACCACTTGGAGTGTGCTCTAGTTAGGCTCTCTGATTTCACTGGCTGAAGGCTGGTTTCAGCAGTGAATGGGGGCAATGAATTTGATTCCTTGCTTTGGTGCAGCAGCAGCAGCAACAGCAGCAGCAGCAGCAGCAGCAGCAGCAGCAGCAGCAGCAGCTTTAAAGCCTGTAAAGCTATTTGTTGTTGTAACTCAAACCAGCCCACACCCCAAACAGGCTGACTGGCTCTGCTTTGCATACTATCTTCTCTGCCTGTACTTCTGTAGGTCTGGGCTCCACAGCTTCCAGTTGTCACCAGTCCTTCTGGTCAAATGAGGTGGGAAGACACTTCATGGTGGGCGGGGCTGTGTCTCATCCTTGTTCTGAGTGGGATGAAGAGAGGCCGTTCCATGATACCCTAAATATCCCAAACAGGCTTTCTAGTTGGGAGAAGCCAGGAGCTACCCCCAGCCTTGACTGTGAATCAATCCCCCTGCCTAAGTATAGCATCAGGAGGAGGAGAAGGGGATGGTGGTAGGGAAGTCTCCATGCCTTGTAGTAGCTTTGCTCTGGGGGTGATCAGCCCTGGCTGCCCACCTCTCATCTGGAGTGCTGCTGGGCTCACAGTTTCCAGGAGGTTGTCACAAGCCCTTCTGGTCAGATTGAGCAGCAAGACACTCTGCAGTAGGTGGGGCTGTGACTGAACCTCTTACATGGGCCTGGGCAAACTCGGCTCTAGGGCTAGCAAAACTCCTCATTGGAAAGTCTGAAACAGGCAATTCGGCACCCTGCTGAGTTCTCTGGTTAGAGTGTCCCCCTCGTCTTGGTTCTGTAGATGAACAAAACTGCTGGTTAGATTATTCCATGGGTGCTGCAGGTTAGAACTCAATCTGGCAAGGTCTGTGTGCCAGTTCTTGCAAGCTACCCACTCCCTTCTCTGTCATAGTCACATTCCCAGTGCTTGAGTCCCTCAGATTCCTCTGCAATCTCTGTGGTGTGAGATCAGAGTAAGAGATCCCACAAATTCGGGACAGACAAGCTGGGCTTCATTTTCCCACTGGAGGAACAGGAAGCTAGGCTAGGCCTTTCTACTTGGTGTTACACCGGCCTGGGAGAGAAACAATGTGGTCAATGTGTGACTGCTTCTCTTGTCCTTCTAATGCAGACTGTGTTGGTCTCTGAGGTTCAGAGGGTGCTTCAACCTCCTCCCTGTGTTTTAGAACTCTCTCAATGGCATCTTGTTCTTGAATAGTTGTTAGTTGTTCTTCCAGTGAAGGGGAATGAAGTCAGGAACTACCTATGTCGCCACTCGGCGGCGTCACTCCTTGCTGAATCCATTAGGAAAGCTCTACATGTGCTTGCAATTTAAATAGCATCACTCGTGCTGTTCATCTCATTCTTCTTATAAATAAGGTTTAACAGACTTCAGAGAAAAAGGGTATAAGTGGGTAACAACACATATGGAATTTAAAGTTACTTGCATTGCACCCACAGATGAATTTGATCAAGGGAGCATTGGAAGGCCTCTCAAAACTGCTCTTTGCAAATAGAAAACAGATATTTTAATTGATGAAATAGCTTTTTCTGGGGACCCTTCTTGAAAATTTCCAATACAGTATGATAAATACAAAGAGGAGATCAAGAACTGCTGTACTGCCTCTGATTGTTTGAGGTCATTGAATTTCTCGTGCTGACAAAAAATTTATAGCATAAAAGCAAAACCTGGAAGTGTGTTGTGTTTTTGTTTGTTTGCTCTCCTTATCCCAATGTATGCCAAACATTGATCATACTGCTTGGCACAAACTAAAAATTATTCATGAACTCTTCATAAGCTGGGGAATGTTTTGTGAAGGGGGAAGAGGTATAGGAGAAAAATATTTATTTACAGCTTTTTTAAAAATTTTCAAAAAATATTTTTTGTATTTATAAAATTATATTTTGAATTTCTAAATCTGCTGTATAATGATACTATAATAAGGGTTCAAAGTCTTCTTACAGATGTGTAACATAAAGTTTAGAGATATTAGGTAATTTTTCCAGTTACCTGGGAGACATGGGTGAAAACTTTTCCAATCATCCTAGGAGGCAGAGGTGAGAAAACCCCCAGCTTAAAGGACCTAGAACTCACTTCTGCCTTCTGTTGTCTTACCTATCCACATGTAACCCTTCTTCCTGCCAGGTGTTAGAAAGTGGTATTAGATATAGGGGACTTTGGTCAGGCTCCTTCATCAACGTAGTAGTAGCCCCGTATTTAAAACAAATAAAAACATAGCATTAATAATATAAAGCCAAATACTCAATTACCAATTTATAAACTCTACACCTGAAGTAGAAAATGGTTAAAAAATAAATGAAGCACTTATACTATGTGAACAAGTTAATAAATGAACTGAAGAAGAAATAGGCAATGAAGTATATATTTTCATGAATATCCCTAATGATTATGCCCCTTTTTACTGAAACAATTGTGTTATGCAGATGTCAAACATAGTAATACATGTACATGTGCACAGATGCATGCCTCACATTTATGCTGAGTTCCTGCTAAACCAGTTATGTCAATAATGTATTTATTTTTTCTGACAGTGGCATCATCTCTATTCTAATGCACACTAGTGCACCTTTGTAATGTAAGCTCCATAAACACCATTTGTGATATTCTTGTTGTTGTTATTGTTTTGGGTACTTTTATATTTCTAATAAATAGAACAGCATTGGATACATGTTAGGTATTTGATAAAGTATTTATAGAATGAGTGAAGATGTCACTTTCACTTCCAACCATTTGCCTATCAATATGAATAAGCTTTGTATCTTTTCTTTCTTTTAGAAATAGTATCCAATCCAAGAATACCTGCACTTTTATATATGTTTTCCTAACCCTCCCCTAATATTATCTGCAAATGCATTCTCATAGCTGCTCTGTGTTTTCCAACCCAAATAACCATGGTGGGGGAGGAACATCCCATTAAAGTAGCCTAAAAATTGGACTTTTCTCCTGAGGTTTTTGTCATGGGAGGTTTCTGACCCTTGTAAGTCTACCTACAAAGAGAGTTTCCTTAAATGAGCAAAGCTAGTTGGAGGCCAGACAGTCACTCCAAACAAGAAAAAGACACCATAGTTCTTTTTCCTTCAACTAGTAAATATGCTTTTTTCCGTATTGGCAATATCATCTCCTATATGATGACTACTTTCGTTTGTCAGAAACGAAGACTGCCAACAAATTTCAAACATACACATTCCTCACCAAAGTGAAAAGATGATTCTGAGAACCCCTTAGATGATCAGTACTTGGAATGCATGCCTATTTCTGATGCCAGGAGAGTCCCCATTTAACATCTCTCATTAAAACATGGTTGAATTGGGCATAAAATAATTTATTCTAAAGATACTAATTTTCTACAGCTACCCAAATTTACATTTTATTGAAGAAAAAACTGAATTTAGCATATATTAGGCAACTCCTATAAAGTCATAAGCACACTAGGTGCCAGAATAGGTATAGGAATTCAGTTGTGTGTGGCTATATTTCAATGAACTGTTCTGCCTCTCACCTTGTTCATGAATGGGAAGTATGTTTATACAAGATGCATTGCTCTAAACATTGGTGAAGTAATGGACAATTTAGATGTTTTCAAAAGTGAGATATCAGTAAAGATTTTAACTAACTATTCAGAAATCAGCCACTCAGTACTATAAAAAAAATTTGATTAAAAATTTCTGGTTAACTTTTTAAAAAATAGAATTACCAATATAGGAAAATATTTCAGGGTTGGTTAGGGGGAAGCATTTCCTTGATTTTTCAAATCATGATTTAGACTTGCCATGACCTTTAATTGTTTGGGAGTTAATTATCAAAGATGAAATGTCATTGCAATGATTAGAGGATACTCTCTCATTAATAATGGTTTAGGCAGAAAATTTTATATCAAATTTTACAACAGTGTTTTTGTATTAAATATTGTATCCAAAATATGGCTAATCATCAGAATATCCTTGGATAATATTCAATATTTTTATTAATATAAATACATAGGTCTTCCATAAGAGCTTTGAATTATAACCTCTTGGGTTATTTATTATAGAGAAATCTATATTTTTAAAATTCTCCATGCATGACTGTGATGATTAGGTAGGATAAGATATTATGGACCTATATAATATATTCAACAAAAAACTTAAAATTAATCATCTGCTTTATTTTTAAACCGTTACATTTTGAAGGATTTTAGATTGTATTAAACTATTTAGGTTGTATTTAAACTATTGTATTTTGTAATATCTTATGATTTCATGAATGTGAAAATATAAAGCTATTCATTTATTTGTACTGTTAAATATTTTCAGATATTTAAATGAATGAAATAGTAGCACTAAAGGTAACCTTATACATAGAATTTCAGAGATAACTGCATGTTCAGGAAGTAAGATATGACCACTGTCTTGTGGTCAACAGCCAGAGTTAATTCCATTTATTTTATTTTTTCACACATTTATTGAGCAACTTCTCTCTAAAATGTGGTGTTAGGCCCTATAAAAGTAGGGGAGAAATATAAAATTTTGAAATCCGATCAGTTAAATCAGCATGTGCAGTAAATATTGTTAAGTAAGTAGGGAAGAAAGAAGTGATGGTGTAATCATAAAGTATATTTTTCCTGTTTAAATAATAAGTAAGTTCTGCAGTTTAGGTAGAATTAAATGCTTCAACAAAGGAAGGAGCTAGGGAATAAAAGATATGAGGATAGAATGGTTAAAAGAACCAAATCAGAGTTGCCATTACAATACTCTGAAAGCCAGGTGTAAGATTGATCAGAGTAGAGAAAGTGAGTTTTAAAGAGTGGACTCAGGTAGATAAGTCTGTAGGATGTAGAAATCAGGGTTTGACAGGATCAAGGATGAGAATGTTCTGCCAAATGCTTAGTATCTCTGTTGGGTTATCTCTAGACTGAGGGCAACCAAATGCAAATGCTTTCTCTTTATAAAATGGTATAGGTAGGGTCTAGCCTACGAGCCCTACCTACAATGAAAGTTTAGATCCCTGATTGCTATTTAATGGAACTATGCTGATATCTACATAGAGTGCTTCCTAAGACATAGTGGTCCACATTCTTTAGGATTTGTCTCAAGCTAACGTTATTTTTCACAATCAGGGCAATGACAGACCATCAGTAATGGTCAGTCTGTACAACTTCAAAATCACATTCTTTTGCTGTGCTCCAAGCAGCATTGCTAAAATCAAAACCTGTTGCTTTGCAATACAGCCAATATGGTTTGCTTTCTGCAGTTTAATTACCTCTTGGTTTCATCAGAAGTCTTTTTTACATTAGCTAATCAGTACTTCATGTGTACTGTCGACTTTCTGCTCTTATACTCTTTCAGTTCTGGTCCTGTCTCCGTATACAGCCTGGTTTCCCTTGCCATGCCTGTTGGTGGGATACATCTTCCAAATGAAAGTCATTCTCTTTCATTTTTGTCTACTTGTAGATGATGTCAGACCTCTGAACCCCAAACTGTGCTTGAACTGCTAGAATCAACTTGTTTTATGACAGAGGACTCTCCAGAAACTAACGCTTATATAAAGATTTGGGGTTCCCCCCTTAAAAAGACTCAACTGTTGGGGCTGAGAATATTTGCTTATTTATTATACCTTCCCCTTTTTATTCCCTTTTCTTCAGGGCATGTAGCAAGATTATATCTCTAAGTCCCCTTTTCAGTGAACAATGATCTAGGAACTGAATTCTGGCATGGAGAATATAGGCAAAAATAACAAATAAACCACAGTATCAGCAATGATAACACATTTTTCTCATCCTTCAAATCTCTCTCTTTCCTACTCTGCTGGACTGATACAGTGAACCTGTTTAAGGAACCCGAATCTCTTGGGAATAGGGTCCCTACCAGAAAGAATAAACAATGTCCCCTGCTAACTTGAATTGTATTGAAAAAATGAAAACTAAATAAATCCCTCAGTATTAAGTCACAAAGATTTTAGGGTTATTCAAACAACGATTTCTCTTTGAATAATATTATCTGAGCACAATTTGACCAGCTGCCTCTAGCTGGACCTTGTATAACTTACTAAACATGCCTGAACCTCAGTTTCCTTATCTGCAAAAGTAAGAAGAAATAAAGCAAAAATAATATTTTATTTTTCAGCTTATGATGATGTTATGGAATGGATATCAGTGTCCTTTCAAAATTCCTTATGTTTAAGCCCTAACTCCCAACATAATGGAATTTAAAGATGGGGCTTTGGAAAGTAATTAGTCATGAGGATGGATACTTCTTATAGGATTAATGGCCTTATAAGAAGATAAGATACTAGAACTCCTTCTGTCTCTGTCATGTGAGGACACTGCGAGAAGGCAGTCATCCGCAAGATAGGAAGAGGGTCCTCACCAGGAAATAAATCAGCCAGCACCTTGATCTTGGATTTCCCAGCTTTCAGAACTGTGAAAATATCTGTTATTTTAAAGCACCCAGTTTATGTTTTTTTGTTATGGTAGCTAGAGTTAAGACAGGTGATAATTAAATAATATGCCACTACTAAAAATGTCTAGCCAAGGCCTGGGACACAATAGATTATCAAATAATATTAGGTTTTTCATCAATTCTGCCTTCCCGGGTAAATATTCCAAACCAAATATTCATTGTACATTTCTCTGGAACAAGAGTCAAGAGTATTCACACTTATTTTCTCTTTAAAAATTACTATTTATCTCAACAAATAATTCATACTCTAGTGATTATATTTCTATCTTATTCCTTGCCACTGCCCTATTACTTTTTAATTTTAAAACAGACTCAGTAGTAAAATTAACAGAAGAAATTGAAAATCTCTTTCAACAAACCACTCATGAATAATAAAAGTGCTTTATAGTCAGCATTGTAATTTTTATCAAGAAAAGGCCATTTTATTAACTATGCTACATTATCTCCCACTTTTTTTTTCTTTACCTACTAGGACAAGATAGGATGATGGCTGCTAGTACCTAGCCTGTCTTGATCTACCTCAATTATTGAAAAGGGGTGGGTCTAGAGGGTAGATATGTAGATTATATATTTGGTTAAGTATAATGTTTGCATTTTAACAATATTGTTATTGTCCCTATGTTTTTTATTCCACTGAACTGTGAGCAACTTGTAAATTGGCAGTATTCTATCAGTTCGTTAAATGAATAGATAGATAGATAATATTAATTAATACTTTGTTCTTCTAACTCCCATGTAACTCCATTGTTAAAAATGTTGATGGGCTTTATTTTTTAGGACAAATTTACAGAAAAATTTTGAAGATAGTACACAGAGGTCCCCAGACCCCATATTGGTTAAATCTACTATGGATAGATGTTGGATAATTGTGGTATACCTGTCACCATTATTAAACTAATGATGATACATTGTTATGCACTGAACACCACTTTATTCAAAGTTCTTTGTTTTTCTACTGTCTTTTTGATTCAAGTATTCCATCAAGGATGTCACATTACATTTAGTCATCAAGTCTCCTCAGATTCCTCTGCACTGATAGTTTCTTGGAATTACTTTGTTTTTTTATGATCTTGAGAGTTTTGGGTAGTGGGATTAGTTTGATGCTTTTCCTATGTTTAGACAGGCATTGTGGATTATCAGAAGGAAGAGGATAAAGTGCACCTTTATCACATGAAAAGGATGCGTACTAACAATATGAATTATTACAGTTAGTGTTGAACATGGTCACATGGCTGGGGTAGTTTTTATTGGGTTGTCCTACTGAAAATTTACACTTTCATCTCCCGTTCCATACTCTGCTTTTGGGAAGGAAGTCACTATGTATAGCATGCATTTAAGTACTGGGAAATTAGTTTCCATCTCCTTCAGGATACAACAGAGTGTCTATATGTGGGAGATTTATATTTATATACGGGAGATTTCATGGGAGATTTATTTTTTTGTCTTATTTATTTATAGTTAATTATTATTCAATCACTTATTTACATAAGTGATTAAATAATGGATATTTATTTTATATTTCAGATTTAATCCAATTCTAACTTATTTGTTTTACTTTTCTAATTATTCTAGCCTTGACCATTGAGTGCTTTTTCAGTTGGATCCTGAGATGTTTTATTAAACTTTCACCATGGGGCGCCTGGGTGGCTCAGTGGGTTAAAGCCTCTGCCTTTGGCTCAGGTTGTGATCCCAGTGTCCTGGGATGGAGCCCCATGTTGGCCTCTCTGCTCAGCGGGAGCCTGCTTCCCCCTCTCTCTACCTGCCTCTCTGCCTACTTGTGATCTCTCTCTCTCTCTATCATATAAATAGATGAAATCTTTAAACCTCTCATCATTGTGTTTTAAGTATGCCCTTACTTCTGGTAGTTCAAGATGCTACAGGTTCATTTTATATTTCCTGTTCCAAACCTAGAACCAGCAGTTTCTCCAGGAATAGCTTGTTCCTTTTATTGGACAATGGTACTTAAAACCAAGATCAGGGTGGTAGGTGTGCTTGTTGTTACTAGAATGTTATTACTTCTAGGCTTTCTTACTTGAAAGGATAAGCCAATATATGTGTATATTGGTCAAAACTAAAATATTTGTTTCCCTTGATAATCCTGAGACCTGAACAAGAATAATATTTTTTTATTTTAAGTTTGGGGAAACTGAATTTTTTGGCACCCAAAGAACAAATTTATAGTCATACATTTTGTTTTGAAGAGTAGCTGGAATTTAATTCAAGAATGCAGAGAATTTATTCCAACACTTGGGCCAAAACTCTTCCTTCTACACGATATGACCTCTTGCCAAATGTAAGTCATTTGATGTTCCATTGAATCATGAAGTTTTTTTGAACATGGCAGTTTCTCATACTCCAAAACAGATATTTCATTTGTAAGCTTATATGCTCCTGTCATATTAAAAATCTCCCAGCTTCCCCCTAAGAGGAAAACAATGCAGAGAATTTATCAGTTACTCTGTTACCTGAGTAAGACATTGGGTTCTGGTGTAATGGTTTACAGAAAAATCTAAACCTTTGGAAACATTCTAATTAGTTAGGGGATGCCACCCAGGTGCCCCAAATATTTCATTCTTTTATCTCCTAGGCAGACATAGTAAGGAAAATGAAAAGTCTAGCTGCCTAAAACCCAGAGGTGGTTGGTTTCTATAACCATTATTAATGGGGTTGGTGATAATCTCTTGGGTTCATTTAGGGGAGATAGACAAAGCCTGGCTCAGTAGCATTATCAGGAATGCTAAATGGCCTGAACCTCCAAAAGAAAGAGATCTCTTCTGTGGCTGTGTGTGATGGAGTTCTATGTTTTAATAGTATATAATTATTTCACTATTGGATATGGTTTTCTTTTTAAGAGTAGGAAGAATAATTGGATCAGATTCTTTACCAAATAGCAATCATTTTGTGATCTAGGAGACACTGGAGGAGCCATAGAAATTCTGAGAGGAGAAAAGGTCTCACTGACTTTTACTGGACCTTTGAAGGCCATACACTACCCTGAAAGAGAAAATGCAGTAACATTTACCTTGTTCCCTGACACTTACTGTCTAACAGTGTGCCTATGCTTTCACCATTACAATGGTGAAATCTTGCTTTTGCTTTGGGGGGAGGAAATGTGGCATGATGCCAAGTAACCATTTGGCTTTTGTCTGAAAGAGACATGAGTTTTGTAGCCAGGTGTTTAGACTCAAGGCACCAGCAGTCATAATAAAGCATATTGTGTCTTATAATTCTTGTGCATTACCTCCAAGTTCTCTTGGCTACCCGGTCACTTTTATGACAATTGGTTTCAAGTAGGCCTTGGCTAACTTTCTGCTGGTGCAACATAAACAACACATTGTTTTAGTCCATGTTGCAAATAGTTTTGTTCCATGCCCTAAATCTTCTCTGATGTGTGTATATGGGACTGCCATCGAAAACTGCTCTATTATCACGAAAGTATAAACTGCAAGGGCAGGTTCACAGAGCCACCTTTGGTGGGAATAAAGTTGAGTGGCCTGGTGGCCTACTTGATAATCTGTACATGTATTGGCTTTCACTCCTTCTCTGTTTCATTTACCTGCTCTGTACTCTCATCTCATGGTGTCATATTACCAAATATACTGGTTTCACAGAAGCCCTTTTCTTGGGCGCTAGAGGAAGACACTTGCTTTAAACTCTTCTCCCTTTAAGTATGGTATGTGTACCACCAGCATTGGCATTATCTGGCAATGTGTTAGGACTGCCAGATCTATTGAATCTCAATCTGTATACCATTGAGGTGCTACTTGCTCATTAAAGTTGGAGAAAAATTGTCTTAAAATTCAAATGTTATAGGATACCTGGATGACTCAGTTTGTTAAGCATCTGCCTTCTGCTCAGGGCATGATCCCAGGGTCTTGGGATTGAGTCCTGCATCGGGCTCTGTGCTCAGTGCAGAGTCTGCTTCTCTCTCTCCCTCTGCCCCTCCCTCCTGTTCATTCTCCCTCTTTCTCTCTAATAAGTAAATAAATGAAATTTTAAAAAAATCAAATGTCATAACAGTTTATATCAGATGGATATAGGTCAACTCTGAGGCCAGACAAACTATTTAAATTATGAAATGGTATAATTATTAAATGAGTTCAATAGCATGATTATAAGATAATATAGAACACTATAGACTTTGAATTAGAAATCATACACTCTATGCTGTTTCAAGGGTAAAGTCATGACATGAGTTTTGGAAATTGATGTCATATAGTAACATAGATATTTATGCTATATAGTAACATTGGTCTTGTAAATTTTTCCAGAAATACATGAAAAGGAGGTTTTAAGAATTTCCATAATTTTTAAATCATGTTGGGGACTCAACTAAAGATCTAAGTACCGGATTATGTTTTATAGGCTCCTATCTGGCATCCTTTTCTATAAACAGTTAAGCTATTGTACTTATGAAACACAAAAGAATGACAAGAGACTAGCAATGAACAATCCACTAATTTTGCCCAGGTGTCCTGCTACTCCCCAATCTTCTTCTACTCTAAGCTTACTCACATCTTCATAAGCTCTTAGTTATTTGTTCCATTTGTGTGTATTTATGAAATTTCCTTCTATGACCTTGAAGGTACAATTTGCTCTCAGCCTGATCTTATTCTATGTTCTTTACCCTAAAAAGGATTCAACTCTCTTTTCCTCTTTCACCTTCCTTTGAGGGGATAACGATCATAAAACCACTGAAGCCAACCATGAAAATCACACCCTCAGACTTTGCTGGTTTCGTCAAAGGTCAAGAATAATTTGGACCTCACAGAATTGTTTTGGTGGTTGTTGTTGATGCAGATGATCACAAGCTCTCACATTTTCCCATGTTTTAAATGGATCAAATCAGTATAACAGTTATTTCTCAATAAAGGTAATGTTATTATATTGGAAAATCCTCCAAAACATGGTACCCGTGTGGAAAAATGGCAATCAAAATTATCCATCTCAAAAATCAATTTTTTCCCCTCGGGAGTGAGAAAAAAAAAATCACTGGACCAAGTTATCACTAAGGATTCTTTGATATTTTACTTCTAATGATTTTCTCATTCACTATAATTTATTTTTATCACCAATTTATAAGGTTCCCTTGGACAGAAAAACTACATGCACCATGGTGGGATTATTTCCCTTTTCCTTTTTGATTATGAATTTTTTTTACCAGAATGTATGCAAATTCTACACTGAGCCCTGTGAAGATGGGTAATAAGAATTAGGGAATCAATACTTAGTAAAATAATTTAGAAAAAAATAACTTTTTGCACTTGAAGATTAACTTCATTGTTTGTCTCTCGTTATAAAATTAGTTTTGTTCATGACTTACTGTGTAGGGAAGCCCTTAGGGAAATAAAGTGGTGCATTTTTCATTGTCTTCAAATCTATTTTCTGCTTGAACAGAGTCAGCATTAAATTTAAAGCAAGAAAATCACTCGCTGATGGAAGTCTCAGCATAAGAAGCATAGTAGAAAGGTCCACTCTCTTCTGGGTGTTAATTTTTAAGTCACTCAAGTGCATATATTTCTGACCACATAAACATCAGGAACTTGACTTCATGGAACTTGATCACCTAGCCCATATTACAAGATTAAATATTTATTAAAACATCAGTGTTGCTGTCTGTAAGTAATCTGATAGAACAAAGAGCTTCACCTATTAGATCTCAAAGATCTGGATTTAAATCCTCACTCTAATTCTTATTAGTTGAGTGACCTTAGGTACAATACTTAAACTCACTAAGGTTGTACCTAAGGTCACTCAACTAATAAGAATTTTAGTTTCAACTAAGAAGAAGTTTTAGATTCCCCATCTGACCAAATCTGTGTGACTCCTGTAATCCATGCTGTTGCTATTATGTCAAGATTTTCCTAAAGTGCCTTGGCTATCCAATAATTATTACTAATGAAATGAAATAAAATAAAATTTCCAATACACTATTTTCTTCAGATCCATTTTTTATATGCTGTGTCCTTAGAGCCCCTGGCATATCTATTCTCATTCCATGATACTCTATTTATAATGTACAGATATCCATCAAATATTTGGCATTACTAAGCCTACTTAATCCAATTAGACTTTGACCTCCATAAGTCTCTTCTACATGTCTGTGTCCCTAAATCAAATGATCCATTGTAGTCCCAGAAATTAGTAGGTGCTTAGTAATTATTGCTCTTTCTCCTTTTATTTAAATATAAATGTAAATAACATAAATGTCTCTAAATGTAAAAAGTTTGAATGGAGGGTTATCTCCAAATTAATTCTAGCTTTGGAGTTTTCTGCTTGAAAGAAAAGCAAGATAAATAATTCAAAAAGTCCAACAGCATTTCATTTTAGAGAATGAGCTATAAACAAGCTAGTTATGACTAAACAGTATCCCAATTGATGGCTCAATTTTTTTCCTCTTTTTAGCTGTGTTCATTTTTCAGAGTAATGTGTGTTGCTGGAGGGAAAGTTCACAATAGCAGAAGATGACATATGTCACCTCCTGTGTCATTACAAGGAGAGTCTACCTTGCCATATTCACCTCTCAGCAATCTCCTGCTTATTTTCAATTTTGCACTTAAAGTAAACTCATTTTAAGTATGCAATCCAGGGAGCAGTGCCATAGGAAAGAAGACAGCAATATGGCTGGTGCTCATATAATGTGCTCTCGGAAAGCTTTTCATGGACAAATATTCAGTTTTGTACCCTACATTTGATGCAGATCAGCCAGCTGGGTAACTCCTTGCAAAGAGGCCCAGTGAAAGGAAATTCACCTCTTTGCTTAACACAATATTCTGCTTAACAGAGTTATTCAGTAGACAATGCATACACGGAATACTAAATTTTAAATAATGAGAGAGGCAAATACAAGTGTGAGAGAGAATAACACAAACAAGATTTATTCATCCAATATTTAATGAGCAATTATTATGTGTCATGCACATAATTTCTGGGATTATAGAAGTCAATGCTGAGATGAATGAAATTGTTTAGCAAAAGAAGAAGAGAACAAGTGTACAAATAATTAAAATGTGCTGACAGATTGGGGGAGTGGATATAAAGTACATATGGAAGAAATGCAATAGTTGGTGACGTGAGGGGAAAGAAAGTTCATAGCAAGCCCTGTCTGAGTTGATAAAATTTGAGCTTGAAACTGGGAGATGATACTTTTTCTGACCAAGATGAAAAAGCAGGGACTGGATTTAACTTAGACCTGAAATAATCACAAAACAAATAAAATAGTTGAACTAACAGTTTTTCAAGACACTGGGTGTCACACAACAAAGTTATCAGGCCTAAGTGTTGGCAAGCAGAGAAATAAAGCCCTTCTACTGGCTCAGATCATTGTCTAGAGAAAGTTTCCAGGCTATAGTGCAGGTAGTAAAACCCTGGCAGCATGCAGCTGTCTCCCTGAATTGAAGAGGTAGGGTTGAAAATGTGGTATACACTGATGGATAAAATTCACCAGACAGAGGAACTGAGGAGAGAGCTACTTACAGAAAAAAAAATATCTGTAAAAGGTCCTCATTGTGTATCAGTGCATGCATGAGAAACAAACAACCAAACAAACAAATAAGAACAACAACAGCAAAACACAAACAAAAAACCTGAAACCAGGAAAATGACCACATAGAAAGATAAAAGTTAAGAGTGCCTGGCACTTACAGAGGTCCACAGTCGTGCCTGTTCCTAACAGCCAGACTAGGGATCTTCATGATTCATGTGGCACTGGGTATAATACACAGGGAAATAGCCCCACACTGAACATTGAAATTGTAAAAGTGAAACTCTAAAATTTGTTCCCACATTTCCATAACTGTGTCTAACAATGAGGCTTTTTTTGGGAACAGAGAAGTATCTACTCCACATGCTAAAATTTATAATGTTTAGTATACAGAATATTACCAGGCATGCAATAAAGCAGGAAAATATGGTCTATAATGAAGAGATAAACAAATTAGCTAGTTAGCTGAAACTGATACAGAATTAACATAGGTATTAGCAGAAAAGAACCTTAAGATGGTTATTTTACCTATATTTTATGTGAACCAAAAGATAAGGGAAGACACTGAAGATATGAAAAAAATATATAAAAAGGGCAAACCAAATTTCTAGAGATGGAAACTGTAATGTCTGAGGAGAAATATATAGGGAATGGAAATTATAGATTAGATATTGTCAGGGGGAAAATGAATAGTGAATTTTAAGACATAGCAATAGATACAAATGAAAAGAGAAAAAGAGAATTAGAATTTAAAAAAAGATGCCAGTGAGTTCTGAGACAAGTTCATGTGACCTAATATATTTGCAGTTATAATTCCAGAAGTAGGGTAGAGTACAGAAAAATGTACTTGGAAAAAAAATGGCTGAATAATTTCAAAACTTGACTAAAATGTAAAATCCACAGATGCAGAAAGCTCACTAAACTGTGAGCACAACTCCAAAGCAGATCATAATCAAGTGCTCAAAACTAGCTATAAAGAAAAAATAAATTAATTAAAGTACACATTATGCACACACACACACACACACACACACACACACACACAGTGAGAACTGCAGCAGAAAACTCACTGGAAGTAATGCAATCAAAAGGATAGTGAAATAATGTATTTAAAGTGCTAAAAAAACAAAACTAGCAACCTAGAATTCTTAACCCAGCAAAAATATCCATCAAAATAGAGACAAAATATTTTTCCAATATACAAAATCTGAAAGATTTAATCACCAACAGGCTCACATTATAAGAAAGTTTATAAAAATGTCCTTTAGACAGAAGGAAAAGTGTACCATTTGAAAATTTACATCTGCACAAATGAACAAAGAGTACTGGAAATGAGAACTACATGGGCAATTGCATAAGGTATCTTTCCTTTCATTTAAATTTCTTTAAAGATCTGTTTAAACAAAAATATTAACAAGTTAGTGAGGAGTTTTATTAGTATACATGGAAACAAATTATGACAAGAACACACATTTTGAGAGGAGAGAAATGCAAGTGTACTACTATAAATTTCTTATATCAGACATGAAAGGATATAACCTCAAGGTAGATTTTGAAAGATTATGATGGGTACTCTAAACCCTACAAGACGTTTAAAATAACAAAATGAGAGTAATAGCTAATAGGCCCCCAAAACAGAGATAAAATAGAATCATGAAAAAAAAATACTAAAATAATCCAGAAGATGGTAGAAAAAGAGAAGAAAAGGAACCATAAGCAGATGAGGCAGATTCAAAGCAAGTAGTAAATTAATAAGTGTAAAACTAATCATTTAAAATTCAAATTAAATACCAACAGTAAATAGCCATGGTTTAAAGAAGTGAGATCCAGCACTATACTGGTGGAAGGACATACTCTTTATAACAAAACAAATAGGTTAAAATTAAAATAATAGGAAAGGATGTACCATGTTAAAACTAATTTTAAAAACTGGATGTTAATATTACATAATACTAAAACAGTAGGTTTCAGAGCAAACATGTTACCATAGACAAAGAAGATTACTTCACAATTATAAAGGAGGGATTTTTTTGCTGAACTTTTATGCACCTTTCAACACATGAATCAAAAATGATATAACTGCACAGAGAGAGAGAGACAAATTTACAATTATAGTCAGAGAGCTTTACTACTATCTCAATAACTGACAGAACAAATAGAAAACCAGTAAGGACATAGAGCATTTCAATAACAGTATGGACCACCTTGATACAACTGACATTTATGGAACAGTATTCCCTAAAACATGAAGGAGATGTATTTATTAAATGCCAAGATGCAATACTGGATAATGTTTGAGAAACAGACAAAAATTACAGTGTTGGATTATTTCAATTTCACCCTATATGATGATCACGTGTTTGTACTCCGGCAGTCAGTCTCCTAGTGGCGTCTCTGGACTTTTTCCATTTGAATACTTCTGTATGTCTCCAAGGGATATCTTCTAACCTCTTTAGTTTCTGAATTCTCCTTTGGCTCATAATGCCAAATAGATTTGTTCCAGACCCAAACCGTAGAAGTCTCTCGCACCTATCCCACCCAAGAATCTAACTATATCTCCATTGACTTCCAGTATTAACCCTCTGATCCTACCAGATTCTGTCTTCTTAGAAAATGTTTTCATCCTGCATCCCATAACCCTTCTGCTGCTGCTGCTTCTCCATTCTCTTCCAGCACTTCCATAAAATCTTCATTTCTGGGTAAGGGTTTGTGTATATTTGTCATCATGCAATGTGATTCACACTGAAACAAAGATGCTCATAATCTATTCACTATGATAAAAAAAAGTAAATCTAATTTTGAAAGTGTTTGTTAAGTTCTAATAAGTAAGTTCTAATGCTAAGTAAAGAAGAAAATAAAATAGATTTATTCCTTGTTTCCTGGGGTTCTGCAATGCTGTGAGATGAACTTCATTCTTCAACATTAATATGTAAAGACATGTCTGGATGTTGTGGTACTCAGCCACACATACATGTGTGCATATATATGTATATATATGTAATAAACATATATATAAGATGGATCCAATTTCTGTTACATACAAACTATAAGCCTTTATATAAGCCATTCAACCTCCCTGACATTCAGTTATTACAGCTATAATATGAGCATAATGACCTCTGCTATGCTGCTCATAGGGTTATGATGAGGAGTCTAAGGGAAACATGACGTGAAAGTGCTTAAGAATATATTCAAGTCTTTTTGTGCATGAGAGACTTTTATTGTGTTTAGAATTGAAATGGAATGAAGGTAATAATGTAGTGATTTTCAAAGTCTTAGTTGTAAAACTTAGATACCACATTAGTTTATATTCAGTCGAAACACTCAGTTTGTCAGTGGTTTATGGAAAGTTGTTTTGTTTTGTTTTTCCTAGCTCTACCTCTAATTGTTTATTGATTTAAAATAATTAATTAATCTTTTGAACCTTAGTTTTCACATGAGTTGAATGTGGGAAATCATATCTGCTTCAAGAATATCTGCAAGGGGGGAACTCAGTGGCTCATTCAGTTAAGCTTGGGACATTTGATTTCAGCCCAGATCATGATCTCAGAGTCCTGGGATGGAGCCCCGCATTGGGTTCCCTGCTCAGAAGGGAGTCTGATTATCTCTGACCCTCCCCCTGCTTCCTTTATCTCTTTCTCTCCTTCAAATAAATAAATAAATCTTAACAAATAATAATATCTGTGAGGATTAAATGAGGTAATGTAAGAATTGCACCTTTAAAATATACATAATACACAATCTCATGTCTTCATACATGGACATATGGATAAAGGCATAGAGAATACAGAATGGTGAATTATTTAGTGTATTTCTTTGTTCACATTAGACTGTTAATTCATTTTGTAATGTGGTTCTCACGGATGCTCCCAGGGAGCGTTTGACAGTGTATGGTGACATTTTTGATTGCCACCACCAGGGGACAGAAGGGAGCTGGTGACGTCTCTTGAGCAGAGGTTAGAGCTGTGGCTGTACAAGCTGCAATGCACAGGGAGGGAGAGGGGTCAATCACAACACATCAGCTGGCCCAAAATGTCAGTAATGCCGAGGTGTGAAACCACATTATAATGAATAAATAAGGAAAAGGGCATGCAGAATTCTATCTTTCGTATATGTACAGCTTTTAACAAATGAAAAATTCGTCCGTGCTTAGAGAGAGAGAAAAAGTAAAAAGATATATTCTGTGACTTTTCTTTTTTTGCCTCTTCTTTTTTTGATCATATTTTTCCATGGACATTTCTCTAGCTTTGTCAGTTAGTGGTCAGCAGGGTCCAATAAAACAACCACATCTTGTACAGAAGCTCTAACTATTGTCATAATAAAACTAGAACATTGTGCCCAGTGTGGTGACATTATTCCTGATTCATTTCCATCCTTTTTTTTTTTTTTTTTTTTTCTTAGAAAACACTTAAATTATTTCTGAGAGGTTTTGGGTATGCCGCCTGTATAAACTATATGTAAGACATGGGCTAGTTTGGGCTATAGACAGTCTTCCAAATCTTGAGTCCTGTTGCTAAAGGCAATAGGAGGATCACAATGGTCAATTATGATTGACAGAATCATCCATTTCCTGTGTAGACTGATTTTACCAAAAATGAAAAAAAAAAAAACTTTTTGAAGGAAAACATTAAAAATATACCACAAAGCCTTGTATCCTCCCATCTAAACTAGTAACAGTTTCTTGTTGAACAAGAAATTCATCAGATTGTCATTGGTAACCCCAGATCATAAATCCTGTATACATGAACCTTCAAGAGATGCCCAATCTGTTGTTGTAAGCCGGGAATTGTTCCTCCCATCAAGAATTCATTCACGTGTGGCAGCACAAATGTATAGCGGTTCAAAGGCACAAAGACAAGTGATAACACTGCATTTTGGGGGCAATAAAAGCCACATGAATGACATGAACACAAGCTTATAGATGGGAGAGGTTAGAAATTTACCCTTTAGAATCCTTCGGATTCGAGGGAGTTGGATATAGGAAGGCCATTTTAGGTCATGTTTTTGTCAGAGAAGTCACTCTGCTTTGTTATTTTATTTTATTTTTTTAATTTATTTGACAGACAGGGATCACAAGTAGGCAGAGAGAGAGAGAAGAGGAAGCAGGCTCCCTGCTGAGTAGAGAGCCTGACGTGGGGCTCGATTCCAGGACCCTGGGATCATGACCCGAGCTGAAGGCAGAGGCTTTAACCCACTGAGCCACCCAGGCGCCCCTGCTTTGTTATTTTAAAGTATCTCTTGGTTATAGGAGAAAGTGAGGACATTCAAACTGAATAGCTGTAGAATAGACCCTCAAAATGCTCAAAGTGTATTAGCTAAAATTTCATTAAAACTCAGGTAGTTACTTGAGAGGAAATGAGTGATTTCCCGTTGTTCTTATAGTGGAAGCCAAAATCCTTTGCATGGTGTAAAAAGCTAGCTTTCTGTTGGTGCCTCAAGTCTTGTCCTCCACCTCAATTCTTTATTTAAGCTGTCCTTTCAAGCCAGATTTTCTGTAATCAGCTCCTGTTCGTCCTTCAGATTGTA
This sequence comes from Mustela erminea, assembly GCF_009829155.1. NCBI lineage: Eukaryota > Metazoa > Chordata > Mammalia > Carnivora > Mustelidae > Mustela > Mustela erminea. Next base: position 39,489,350 of record NC_045632.1, on the reverse strand, counting down.
GTTTACAATCTACTCCAGGGATATCTTCCTACAACACACATATCTCTCCTTTACGTTACTTACTGTGTTTCAATCTTACATTATTTGATGTAGTTGTTTGATGAATCTCCTACAAGATTGTGAATTCTATAATAAAGTTAGGGGCTGTGATAACCTTTGTTCTCCAGTTTATCCTGTGTCTTTTACATGGTACCTTCTGTAAGTGGACTTTTAATAAACAGTTATAGAATAAAGAAAAACATAGGTAAGTGAGTAAATGGGTCTGCCTATCTTTTGTGTTTTCTTGGGTCTTTTTCGGCCCAGAGAAATATGACAAATGTATAAGGTGTACTCTTGTGAAAGTGTCTCATAATGTAGTAGGGGATTTTGATATTTGGGCATACAAAGCAAAACAAATATGAAAAATGGTTTAATAATGTTATATAAAATAGTTAAAAGAACACCAAAAGAGGAGGATATATAGATTTTTTTTTTAACCCCCTTGAGAGCACGGTACCAGTTTCCATTTGCTAACCACGTTCTACTCAAAATATTTTTCTTTCTGTTTTTTTTATTTGACTGCCTTTTAAAAAGGACAGGCTTGGTTGCACTTGGGTCCCTGGCATTTTATTTTGTATGTTTGAACCTCTGTTTCTCTCTATTCAATTCAGTTCTTCTCACAAGGATCATTTCCTAAAAGATATCCCCATAATAATCAAGTTTATGGTATTCCTCACTCTTCCCTAGCATTTTTAACTGTTGTCCTGTTCTTATTTCTTATTGCATTTATTGCTCTTTTAAAGCATGTTACTTGTTTATTATTTTTAAATTCCCTACTTTTTCTCTAGAACGTAAGTGCCAAGAGGGGAGAAACATGTGTTTTTCAACATGGTCTCTCTGACATCTCCACAATGGCTTGGCACCTAGACAGATGCAGTAATATATTTTGAGCAAATAGATGACGAGAAAAATGATGAGTGAAAAGGTACAGAAGATTTTATAGGTATTCTAAGGCCAGAATTTGATCTGAAAGAGTGAAAAAAATTTCCTAGTTAAAGAAAGAGGAGACAAAGTCGAGGCAGAAGGAAGTGTGTGCAGAATCATTGAGACCTAGGGAATCATGGTATATTGGAGGGGTTTTGTTTGTTTGTTTGTTTGTTTTTTCCTCCCCGTGAAGCATTATGTATGTGTTTTGGTCAGGACCCAACACAGGCTACCCAAGTGGAAAGGTGAAAGACAGTAAGGAAGTTTAGGAAAGGGCCTCAAAGTTAATACATTCGTCTTTTGGTCTCTGAACAACAGTATTTCACAGAAGACATTTAGACTCGTAAATGAAATGATGCAATTTGTATTTTAGGAATATCAGTTCAGCAGTTGGATGGGAATGTAGTGGAAAAGAAGGTGAATATTGGCCAAGAGAACAGCTAGAAGACTCTTGCCAAACTCTAGAGAGAATTCCTAAAATCTCTCCTATAGAAGATTCTCAGTTTTATTGTTTTTAACATGCGGACCTGCGCATCTTTGTGTTACAGTAAGCCATAAAATTATCTATTCTATTATTTTGTTTCTTTAAAAAAAAAATGTGTTGTACCCTTCATCATTGTTATTCACAGTTTAAAATGTAGGGAAATGTAAAGAGAAAGAGGAGTGAGAAAGATCAGAGACATTTTCTTAAGCCTGTTCTATTTCATATGCATGTTACCAAAGGTTAAACTATATACATGCATTTTTAAAGAGAGGATAGAAAGAGACCAAGATTATACACTTAGAAAAACTAAGGCCAGAGGATACGGAGTGCAAGAGAAGGTCACTATTACCATATGAGACTCAAATAGAGATTATAGGATGGCATATAGAGAAGAAAACCAGTGATATTAAAATTAGGAGTACTGGCAGTATCAGAGTGACACAGATGGTTATGAGGGCAAAGATGTTGGTACAATTGCAGTGAGCCAGGGACTCAGTCCTGCCAAGCCTCCTGTTCTGACTTCTGATTCTCACTAGCTGCATGGTATAGAATGACTCTATTCCTTCCTTCCCTGAAATTCACTTGCTCTATCTCTAAAAAGAAGACATTGGTCTCAATGTGTTATTAAAATCAGGGGTCCCTTGCTTCCTAAAATACTTTAAAGCAGTGACAAAGCCATGAAAACTACATTCAATATTTTAAAACTCTAAAAGAAATTCTATCTTTTCCCATGATAATGCTGCAGCAATTATCCACAACATCAGAGTTCTTTTTTATGTCTGAAAATGTGACTCATTGTCATTTTGTGCTGTTGATGGCTTTGATTAGTGCTCATATGTTTTGGGTTCACAAAAATGGAAACATTATTGCTGTGATGAGCTTATTTAATTCCCAGACAGAAATTGACCTAACATGGAACAAAGGGGAAATGCACATAACGGAAGAGATATCTGAGAGATGGACTCAGAGTTTGGGGTCCAAATGATGAATGGAGATCATGCCAGCTCTTTCATTGCATTCCTTCTTAGATCTTTTTAGGGAAGGAAAACAACACAGTTTTAATTTGACAGCCTCAAAGAGGTATTTATCAGAAGATTTCTTTGGCAGAATCATTAAGAGTTAATATTATGGAGTGTTAATTTGTAAGAGGGAAAGACACAATTGGGAATCTTAGGGCTGTTTTGTCATTCTTTCTGTTGAAGTGTCCTGTGGATGTTGAGGATCTGTCTCTGTGAATTTAGAAGCTCTGCATGGATTTTTCTTATGCCTTCAGAGCTAATTTGTTGACATTACGCATGACATAAAATACTCTATTTCTGAAACTTATTCTCCCCCAGTGGTGGAGTGGGCTTGCTTTCTGAAAGCAAGCTTACTTTCCTTTTGATAGAAAATAATTTAGGACATGTGGAAATGTTGATGGCACGAGGTTGTCTAGGGCACTAGTTTAGTAGGAGTACAAATGACCTGGGACACTGGCAAAATGGGGTGGTTAATAACTGTTACCGGAACAAGCCCTCAGAGGGGTGATACAGTGTTATGTATGCATGATGAACACACACTAGACTTTGCTGGAGCAGTCCTGGATTATGACTCTTCTCAAATCTATGTATTAATGGGGTACTTTTTAATTCTCAGAAGTGTCCCACTTTAAACAATGCAGTATATACTTATCCTACTTAAACAGGGCTAGATCCAGATCCCAGATTTCAGAAGTTTCCTACAGATTGGCTCCATGACTCAGGAACTGTACATAGCTAGGTCTGTCTCTCCTTTGTTTGTAGTTTTTGGCATGGTACTTACCTCAACCTCTCTAAGTGACATGGAAATTGGATTTGAGTTGCACCACCTGGACATGAAAATGCATTTCTTCTTCTCCTTCTCCGTCTTCTTCTTTCCAGGTGACTGGGGAGAAGGATGGTTATTGTAGCAAATATTCAAGCTCTACTCTGTCCACATTCTCCACATTATTCTGTGTGGATCAGCTCTGAATAAGTTAATGTGGAATTTGGGTAGGTTCCGAGCAAATTTCTGCCTATTTTAGGCTTATTCATTTCTTGTTAACACATTTCTACAGAGGAAAGTTAGACTTGGAACGTTGATCCTGTAACTAATGTATTCCATCATTTATTTACCCACTGCCCAGCCATCCAATACTAGAACATATCAATTTTTGGTGATCTTCCATTTCTACAACTCTAAAAAGGAGGTACTAGAATGTGACTTGGTTGTAAAAAGCAATAAGCACGGAGGAGGGGGCGTTGTTGCTCACTATAGTATATGACATATAGTAGATATTGATTAAAGTTTAGTTCTTACTTTTCCTCATCTGAAATACCAAATAAGGAAAATGATGCCAGGAAATTGATGTGTGAGTCCTCCAAACCTTTGATATTCTTGGCGTAAAATATCAGTTTCCATGACATTGACTACTCTAGATATTTCATGTAAGTGGAAACATAAGGTATTTGTATCTTTGTGAACTGGCTTATTATACTTAGCATAACATCCTCAAGGGCCATCCATGTTGTGGAATGTGGAATGTGAGAGAATGTCCTTCTTAAAGACTGATTAATATCTCATTGTTTGTATATACCACATTTTGTTCATCTAGTCAGTCTCTATGGGCACTTGGGTTGCTTTCTTCTTTCTCTTGGCTTTTGTGAATAATACTGAAATGGACATGGGTGTGAAAATATCTTTTAAACATCTTGATTTAATTTCTTAGATATAAACAGAATAAAATATCAGAAAGATAACAAATGTATGGTTGAAATCTGAATTTCTATATGGGGGCATGACCAAAATATTATGTATTTGCAAGCCTTAGATTATGTGTAAAAGAACATACTTCAGGGGCACCTGCGTGGCTCAGTTGGTTAAGTGTTCGACTCTTGATTTCAGCTCAGGACATGATCTTAGGGTCATGAAACTGAGCCCTGTGTTAGGCTCCACACTCTGTGGGGATTGTGCCTGGGTTTTCTCAGCTGTTACTGTTTCCCAGATACTCTATGACATACTCTCCACATAGGTAAGTCATGAGGGAAAGGCTGAAGTTAAAGCATTCCCAAGCAAGAATAGCTTTATTTCCAGAGTTCTGAGTCAAACACACACACACACACACACACACACACACACACACACACACACACTTTTTATTTATCTTTCACTGAAGCTTTAGCCCTTTAAGTGTCTCATTGTTAACATTTGACCTTATTTGATCCATTGTTTTTTTCCATTTCTCCCTTGAGGCTCATTGGATCACAATTGACTAATGGCCCTAGGGTAAAGTGTCAATGCAGGCATCCCACTCTGGTTTCAGCATCTAGGAAAGTTTGGCCCTTGGGAACACCCATTAATTTCTTTTAAATTCCACTAGGCAATGCAATACATTTTTACTGTTTATTCAGGTTTTTAAAGATTCTTTAATGCTGGTTTTTCAGGAATCTTATCTGCCATATTGCTAAAAATGAAGTCAAATTATTGTACTTCTACTAACAAACCCAATATTTTTTTTAACCCTAAAAAAGACATTACAAGGTATAGAACTTTTTACAAAGTGAGATTCCTGGAAAAACATTACACTTTTTATTGACATTCTGTCCTGACGAGTAGTACCCATCCCTAGGCATATTTTTTTTCACATATTCATCACAAACTGCAAGGTCTTAACCAAGTATTAAAAAGCTTCCCAGCGTGCTCTTCTTCCCAATCCTGCCTTGCTCTAAGCAGGACTTGCCTCATTCCCTGGTAATAGAATATGACTAGTATTTTCCACTTCTGACATACATGCTATGTTTTTCCCTTTATCTTGAAAACTCCTTCTTATATTTTATTATCTTCTTGTTCTTCTTTATATATGACAACTGAAATGAAGTGGCACATCTTCTATAAAGACTTCTTGGGTCCCTGAAACTAACCTAAATGTTTATCTTTCATCCTGGGCAAATAGTGCATTTTAACATTTGGCATACAATTATGTAGAATAAAAAGTAAATATCTTTTCTTAAACTTTTAAATCCATATTTCAGATACAATCTTTCAAAAGCTTTCTGTATACTCAAGAGAAATAATCTAAGCGAATGCATTTAAGATATTATACTTTAATTTGGTAATCAAAATAAATGGTATATTTTTTATTCTTGTTTATTATTATTATTATTATTATTATTATTATTTAGAGATTTTATTTACCTACTTGACAGAGAGAGAGAGAGCACAAGCAGGGGTAGTGGCAGGCAGAGGAAGAGGGAGAAGCAGGCTCCCCACTGAACAGGGACCCCAATGCAGGGTTCAATCCCAGGAACCTAGCATCATGACCAGAGCTGAAGGCAGATACTTAGCCAAATGATTCACTCTTATTCCTGTTTTTATTTCCTAGTTGTACATATTAGAAATTGTTCCATATCACGCAGTATTTTATAAATCAAGGATCATAATTCTCACAATGTACTTAAGTTGTCAGCATATACATTCATTTTGTAAGTGGGAGATTTACTCCTTTGAACACAGGGGATAACTTGCTCATCTGTGTAGCAGGAATGTCAACAGCATAGTAGGCACAGGGATATTAATGATATAGTTGTTGAACAAATGAAAATGGGTTTATTTTCTCCTCATTAATGTATTTTTATTTCAATGGGTAATGTTCATACTGTATCATTGCTCAGGAAATTCCAATAACTATTATACTAATGTTTCAGCTTTATAGGGACAATGTTATTCACCTTAAATTGTAAAACAAATTTTATTGAACTCAATGTGGTTAAAAAGAGAGAGAGAGAGAGACAGATTAGAAATTTGAAGTAGCTTGAGCATTGGTTCATTTAAGGAAAGAAACAATTCAGAGAGCCGTCGCTGACATCCTCCTGCATAGGCACTGCGTATGTAGAATCAGCTTTGCCCTTTTGAAAATTTCTAGCTGACCTTTAGAGAAAGCTGAGCTTTTGGGGTTCAGCAGTAATAACATAAAGTGTTGCTACTATTACCAATTTTGAACAAAGGAAAACTCATGAAACATTTAACAAGGTGGTCTTGGTTACTTAATTTTTATTTTTTAAGCTCATGAATAGAAATAGAGTTTTAAAAACAGTGAATATTTAAATGTAGACTCTGTGCGCGCATGTGTGTGTGTGTGTGTGTGTGTGTGTGTGTGTTTATGTATGCATGTAACTTTGGAAGTCTCAGCATTTATTAATTGTACAGTTTGATCAATTTCTGTAATTCTTTTTCCCTATTTTTTCACCTATAAAGTAGTCATAGACAATGCGAGGCAAATATTATTGCAAAGATTGAATACTGAAAGAAATACAAAAGTTGCCAAACACACTGACATATGTACAGTATGAAAGAAAGACCTGGATGGTTAATCAGAAGTTGGAAACTCTAGTTGTGGTTTTGCTGCTAATTGATCATTCCTCCCTGTGATCTAAGGAGAAATTTGTGCTGGGTGCTCAGAGAGGCCCTTTACATTCTTCAAGTTTATGGAGCTCTCAGCTATAGAACCTCATCATTTATGCTTTATTGTGTCCTCCCAGAGGTATGGCTTCCCACCAGACTTCATTTTAACTCTTCACAACACATTCCTTTCACATGTCTTGTACTATTTTCAAGAACTTATTGAAGATTTTAGTCTTCCAAAATTAAGAAATATACGGAGCAAAAATAAATACAAGGACAATGTCTGATGAGAAGACGGATTGTTGAATGGAAGTGAAGAGAATTCCAAGATGTGTGGTCAGACCTGGAAAGCAGCTAGGATAGGCTGGAACAGGAGACTGTATGTCTAGATTGAGGTCTGGAGGGGAAAGAAGAAGAGATAAAAACAAACAAACAAACAAACAAACAAAAAACAACTAATAAATTATCTGACTTTTTAACCATCTAATGAGTTATATTGAAAGATATTTTTAAAAAGCCCTGGAATGTGTAGAAACACTTATATTTTCAAAGAACATAGAGAAATGAAAATATGATACAATTGTTATCAATAAGTAAACTAAATATAAGCAGAGAATTAAGTCATAGTACATTTCTTGGCTCAGTAATGAACAGTACATATATAGGTACAGCAACAACAATAAAAATATTTATCTAGAAATTGAGACATAATTTATTTGGTAAGAGGAAGTAAGGATAATAGTGGAAAGAGCTCAGTCTATATCTAAAATAAAAGGAAAATAAATATGATTGTCAGAAGATAATAGGATGTACATTTTTTTTAATGTATGGAGGTAAATACCAATATAAAAAGCTAACTGAAATTTTAAAACAATTGTTGGGAAGGGTTTGCTTGCTTCTATAACAGGATAAGGATGGAAAAAGTAAGTTATTGGACTATGGTTTTATGTTATAAAAATTACTACTTTTAAACCAGTTAGGTGTTTATTTTTTAAGTGTCACCTATAAGACAGAATAGCAAATACAAGGGAAATTGTTAACAGCATATGTAGAATGAGATTTCAACTTCACTAAAAATTGATGATATTAAATATATCCTTGAATCTGTTTCTTGTAGACACATTGTATGGCAAAGTTTTTTACCAATCAATATTACAGAGGAAGAGAGCAGGGTTGAACGAAATAATGATATCAGCAGATGGTGGTGAAAAGAATCATATCTGAGTCTTTTGACTTTAAATAGTTGTAATTGCGTTTGGAGAACACTCCCACTTTCACATTGAGTAAAAACTTCTAGTCTTAGTTAACTGAGATACAAGGATTTTGCTTTTGCTATTGACCCCTTTTCCTACTACTGATAATTCTCCTACTCTCAGATAAATAGGCTTACTTCAGATACAGTCACCTGCACCAGTCCCTGGGGTGGTCTGATATCAAGAGATACAAGCCCTAAGAATCTTCTGCGACCTAGAACATTATGGCAAAAGCCTTGCAGTTCAACAGGTTAAGAAAAGCTACAAGGAAAACACAAAAGGGCTATCATATTAGTGATGTCCATCATAGCAGAATTTTATTATCTCTCTCTGGGGCGGGGAGGGACACAATTTTTTTTACTATGCATAAAAATGACCAGACCAGGAGCGCCTGGGTGGCTCAGTGGGTTAAAGCCTCTGCCTTCGGCTCAGGTCATGATCCCAGGGTCCTGGGATCGAGCCCCGCATCGGGCTCTCTGCTAGGCGGAGAGCCTGCTTCTTCCTCTCTCTCTCTGCCTGCCTCTCTGCCTACTTGTAATCTCTGCCTGTCAAATAAATAAAAAATCTTAAAAAAAAAAAAAAATGACCAGACCAATAATGAGATGATAATGTTTTAGTTGTGTGTTTGGACATTGAGCTTGCAATTTTATCCTCCAATGCTTTTGAGTATTCTTTCATGTTTATTGATTGCTGATAACAGTTGCCATTAACAAAAAGATATTCCAGAGAACAAAACCTCAGCACTTGTGACAATAGAGGAAAATTCAGCATTATAAAGAAATATCTATATTTCTATATTCTTAGTACTGTTTCTGTACAAATATTTCTAATTGAATGGAGTCATAGGGACACTTTCTGTCTTCATTATATACTATTTAGTATCTGGTATCTGTAAGTTCTAAGGATAATTTATTATCATTATTATTATTATTTATTATTACTAATGATAAAAATGCAAGAGGAGAATGATAGAAAACTGCTATTGCAACAATACTTCTTCCCTGGAACATCTATTTGACATAGCTTTACTAAGACCAACTCTTAGTAATAAATACGTTGTTATCTTCTAAATGGCACCATTCATTTATCCATGCATGCCTGGATGGATGCATGCATCTATTTAGATGTTCAATAAATATTTGTCAGATTACTGACATCATGCCTGACCTGATTCTATGCCTAATGGATATAGAGATGGAAAACACAGTGCATAACCTTTACAGAAGGAGACAAAAGACAAGGACGTGGTTTCAATAGAAAATGACAGATTGGGTACTTGAAGTGGAGCAAGGCTCCAGGTTGAGTCCAGGGTAAACTCAGCTCAGTCTTCTACATTAGGCTCTCCTGCACAGTTGGTTCTGCTGAGCATTTCTTCTCAAAGAAAGGGAGAGAGCTAAGACTTGGGGAAATAGACCTGGGTCCAAAGGAATGAATGATTCTAAACATATCTGTCTCACCTCTCCGACTATCCTCCAGCCCACTTCTCTCCAATTCTTGCTCAATGCTAATGTGAGAAGTCACTCTAGAAATGAATAAGAATTATAATTTCTCTCTCTTCTTTTATAAATCATCTTCAGGAAACCTAGTATTGAGACAACCAGGAGAGTCAAAAGCAGAAGTTAGACGAAAAGTAAAGACTAATTCATTCTCTGCCCCCCTGTGAAACTCCTAGAATTTTCATCGAAACACTATCTTTATAATATACACTAATATCACACTCTGAAACAGACCTCCCATAAACATTACCTGCTCTCTGAGCTGTAAGTAGAAGGAAGCTGAAACAATGGAAAAGCATTGTTTGTTGTTTGTTTGTTTCCTTTGGCCTTGGGAGTTTAAAGTAAGAATAGCAGGCCACCTAAAACAGATTTTGGCTCAACTTGTAACAAAAATTCAGAATGATTTCTTTTTAAATTTAGCATATTTTCTTACTGAACACTGTTAATTTGGGGACTGGAGGAAAAGTACGAATATGTCACTTAAATATTCTTAAGTCAAAGCAAACCTTGTGTTCTTTATTTCAACAGCTGTTAGGAAAGAGATTTTAAATAAGGGGAATTAGAAGTATAAATTGGAGAAGAAAGTACTATTTCAGATTTTCCTGTATTTCTGATTTAAACACATTTCAAAGCATCTTCAAATATTGATGACATGAAGCTACTATTTTTTATTCTCCTAGGAAAAAGAATAAAGATGTTTATCTTATACAGATTTTTGCCTTACTGAACATTGCTTTTTCTTGACAGAAGTGTCCCTTTATTGCTTTAATAGCTGAACAAATGGCATTTTCAATCTTCTATAATTTGATCTAAGTATCTGTCATTTCCTAGGATTAATGCCAGGTGGACCTGGGAACATTTTTGAGAGTTCACTGCTAAAATATGGAGTGGCTCCAAATACACACCTGGTTACAGGTGATAGGAGTGTGAAAGATAAGAGAGGCATTTACTCAACAGAAGGGTAGACACAGAACTTTGCGATAAAGCTCCCAACATTGGTGCTGACCTCTTAAAGCAAACTACTGGTTTAGCTTTCTCTCTCTCTCTCTCTCTCTCTCTCTCTCTTTTTTTTTTTAAGATTTTATTTATTTATTTATTTGATAGAGAGACCACAAACAGGCAGAGAGGCAGGCAGAGAGAGAGAGCGAGAAGCAGGCCTCCTGCTGAGCAGAGAGCCTGATGTGGGCTCGATCCCAGGACCTGAGATCTTGACCCAAGCTAAAGACAGAGGCTTAACCCACTAAGCCACCCAGATGCCCCTGGTTTAGCTCTCTTAAGTGACTGTAGAGTCACTTCACTAAACATTTTCTATGTCCCAGACACCAAACTAGACATCGTCCTCACAACAAGATTCACTGCTATGCTCATTTTGTAGTTGAGGCTCCAAGTGGTTAAAGAATTGACCTACTATATGTATTAAAAAGTGGCAAAGGTGGGATTTTAATCTGGAAATCTGACTTGAAACCTATGCATACTCTACTGCATTTTGGAGGATTATAGTATCTTATTTTTATAATTCTAGGGCTGAAAGGATAATACATTTTGTTAATCAACAGCTTATATCTTACACAAAACTTCTTTCCACAATATAAGCAAAAGGTCATCTACCCCATTCAAACACATCTACAGCTTATGTCTGTGAGAAACTTACCAGGCATATCCCCCCTTTCCCACCATCATGTGTTCCATCATCCACAGTGCTGCCAGGCTGACCTTCCCAAATGCAGACTACAGAAAAGCCTTTCCCTTTTAACCCACAGATGGCTCACTATTGCTTGTAGAAAAATTGTAGAATACTTCACAAGTTGACAAGAATCTGTGTCTCTAACTTCTTCTTGTTTTACATATATTGAGAACAATACTGAGTGCAATTGCTGAATTCCAAGCAGTGTTGTATCCCTATTGTTGTATTTCACCTTCCAATAACCTAGAAAGAGAGAGGGAAAGAAAGAAAGATGAAAGAAGGGAAGAAAGGAAGGAAAGAAAGAAAAGAATTCAATGCAGCAGAGAGCATCCACCATGGAAAGACCCTAAAATGAAGAAGATAGCATGAACAAGTCAACCGACCTCAGTCAGCCTCCATTATTGTCATTTTGAGATGCATCTTGGTACATGAATACAGTAGCCAAAGTGTTGGGATGGAGACTATATGGGACTTCCATCCATTCAGATTGATCTAGGTTTTGAATTACTGAATGACCAACATGCCGGACTACTGGAAACAGATACTAATGCTGAGATTCTGAAAGAAAGAAACATTCTGTAAACAGAATTGAGAATTGAGATTTCAACATCAGATTTTCTCTGAATCTCTAGCTTGGAGAGCTGTCCTACAAATTTCAGACTTGCTGGCTCCCTTAATCATGTGAGTCAATTCCTTAAAAATCTCTCTCTCTCTCAATCTCTCTCTTCCTCCATCCCTCCCTTCCTCTGGTCTTCTTCTGTACATATGCTCAACTTATTGTTTCTGTTTCCCTATAAAAGATTAATATAACCCTATCAAAGAATAACTCTAGGAATAATTTTAGAGAAGCTAAAATAAAATGTCTATCTTTGTAACATATGACTTTATACTTTGATAAAACATATAGTTTATTCTATTTGAATTTACATTATTGTAGTTTAAGCACATATTGATGGGAGTTGTTTTGGTTTTGGCTTTAGAATTTTGTTTATTTTTAAAAGCACATTAGTAATTTAAATATAAAACTCCAGTGTTTTCATGATGCACTGTCTTTGGCCATCAGAAATCAATCTATTTTCAGATAATCCGCTTTAGGATTATAGGGATTAGTCAATATTTCTTATTAATCAACCTTTCAGTTTTAATTTTATTTAAAACCAGCTTCATGAGAATAGAGAATTATTTATTATTTCTTTTGTATAAATAAGCAAGAAAGGCATTTGTGAAAATAAAGCTGGATTTTGATTTGTGTTCATAGTTGTTACTATTTGTGATTGCATTTTTTAAAATTGAAAGTGCTATTTGGCACAAAATATTAATATAAATCTGGTATAATTTTAACGGTTGATCATATTTTGATGCTGTATGTCTTTTTTTAAGCTTGTGACTTAAATTAGTTCAAAAAATTATTTCTAAAGGAAGGTTAGTGCACTTTTATAATTCTGCTGTTTTCCTATAGTAATAATATAAGTTTATTTATTCATTTTTCAAAGAACGTGCAAAGAAGTGATTTTCTTTTCAGGAAGGTTGAATCAGTATTGATGTTTATCATTGACAGTTAGTGGCAAATGACCTAGTCCTTGATTCTTGATTCTAAGTCAATGCTTTGGAAATAGGCACAAGATTTATTTTTTAATATCTCTGATAAGATGAGGTATATAATCACACATTAAATAAATCAAATCATGACCCAGATGTCTAAACATATTTCCTTCTTGTTGGTCAAAGCAAGCCAGAACATCTGTATCAGATTCAAGCAGCATCATTTGCCAACATGTCTTTGGTCATGAGAAGATGCTTCCCATTTTATTTGCAGTCACTCTTGAGTTATCCCAGTGGAATAAATTGAGCAATTGAATGCAATATAATTAATTTCCCTCAAAAGCATATTTCCTTTCACAATAGAATTGCCTCTGATGGTATTATTCAGTAAGGCACAAAATAAGTGATTGCATAATAGCCTGATTATTGGCAATTTGGTTGGCTATCACTTAGATTAAAGTATTGACTTTGAATTATTGGTTCTGGGAAAACAGCAAACAATTGAAAGCAACACATGAGCCATAATGACAAAAATATTTATACTATATATCTTCTTACATGTAGAAGAGTATGAGTAAGGTGTGCATGATTGAGATTAGGGAGGGAATGGCACTAGTGTGAACCTTCATAGTCTGAATCTCCTCAGTTCCACAGAAAACACAGATCAGTAAGCTAGACAAAGCAAGTATAAGTCCTTTTGAATCAGAAACTTAATATCCTAGAAATAACAACTTGTCCTTCTGACCTAGGCAGTATATCTATAAGAGCTAGGGGAGGTAGAACATGGGTGAATATTAGGACTACTTCTGATGTTCAAAGTATGTTTATTTAATGGTATTTTTAATCAGCTGTTCAAGGAACATGAAATGAACCTATTCTATAAGTAAAGACTGAAGATTAAAAAAAATCATCTCTAAACCCGGTGGATATGACTAGATTAGTTTGGCAATTAAAAAAAAAAAAAGCAAATGTAGAAATTGCTTTACCAGTTTTATCTAAGTTACTGTGTTCAGTGATTTTATTTATCTCATTCCATTTTCAGAAAAAAATATTCTAATGGTTTATATTGCTTTTGCTATATAAATAAAAATGACAAATGCTGGAGAGTTTAAGTATTTTGCCTGTAGTTGCAACATTTATACATAATACCAATGTGTTTTCCCCATACATCTACTCTTTCCACTGGACAATAATCTCTCCTCATTTAAGAAATAAAATAATGATGTAATGTAAATGAACAGTTATGTTTCTCTAACAACTCTATGGACATTGTTAGATGTTACAAGTAAGTGATAAAGTTGGGGACAAAAGAAAGTCCTGCATTGAATGAAGTCAAAACTATGTGTGTGTGTGTTTTTTTTTAAAGGTATCATTCTGTAGAACTTTTATCCTAATATCATTTTAGAGCATTACAATTATATTCTAATATTTTTAATTATTATTCCTGTGATGGGATATGGGGAAATTCGATTTTCCTAGACCTTTGAAGTTGCGAATTGTTAAGTATCTAATTATGTAATGTAATATTTGAAGAGTAGCCTTCACTTCCAAGACAAAACATTTAATTGACAGTATTTGATTTTTTAGCTCTCTCCCAGCTCTCTGATAGCTCTATCAGAACCTGAAGGCATTTGTGCAGGGAAGCCTATCATAAGATGGTGTAATATCATAATACGGGCTGAGGTAAATGTGTGGACCCATACTCACCCCCAGCTTGTGTTGTACATCTAGTATGGATATGAGAAATAAAATTTAGTTGTGCTAAACCATGAAGATTTTTTATATTTTGCTACTATGCCATAGTGTAGTGTCTCTTGACTGGTGAAGATATTATAGAATATATTTCTGATACATTATTCTTTCCTCACAAAGTAGAGTAGCACAAATAATAGCTCATTGGGAGCAAAAAAAAAAAAAAAAACCCACAAAAGAAAGAAGTTCTATCCACACTTATTGTTGTATTTTCATCTTCCAATAACCTATGTTTTTATCATCCTGTTTGGTAAAGAGTGTTTAGATACATGGAGAATAAAGGAATTTGTTCTTTGCCCCTGGAGTATGGATATGAATACAGATACTCCAGCTTTTAGGCCATTTCTTTCTCTCATCCCTGGCCAGTCCCAGTCCTTAGTGCCAAATCCAATAAATGTGCTTCAGACCTAAATGGACTCTTTTTACTAGGCTTTTCAGCTGCATTTGACATTATTGATGTTGCCCTCTTCAAAATTCTCTATTCCTTTGACTTCCGTGACACCACTTTTCTTTAGTCACTCTTTTATCTTTCTTTTTTCCTTCATTGACTTCACTTCCTTTGCCTGTCTCTTAAATATTCATATTTTTATGTATTCTCAGATAATTTCTTTTCTTTTCTCTAACATCTCCAATGCAGTGATCTCATCCACTCTCATAGTTGTAATTCTCATTTTTATGGTAAGGACTCCAATTTATAGGAAAGTATGAGCTCATTCTGAAATTCAGAGCTCTGTATCTTGTACCATAGATATATGTCCTTTTGAATGTTATAGAAACATTCAACTCAACCTATCATACCCCAAATAAATCCTTCTTTTCAACCTGCATGTTACATGGTTCCTTGTTTTACAATAAATATCATCATTCACCTAGTAACTTAATCCAGAAACTTGGACATTACCTAGAACCTATCAGTCTTTGTCACCATAACACAATCTATCAAACTTCAAAATATGTTCATTTTAACTTCTGGATAATATGGGCATTTTTGAGCCCATTTTCTTCCTCTGTCAAAAACTCAGCGGCTTGGGTTTTTTTTTTTTTTTTTTCTGTTTGTTTTTCTTAAACGATTTGTTTGGTACTTCCCAAGTTCCCTGAACTTATATATGAACAGTATGCATTCTGCCTTTCATTTGCCTCTGTCTTCCTCAATAAATTACATTCCTCTCAGTGTGCTATCTCAATAATATTTCTAATCAACTTTATTGAAATATAATTTTATATAATAAATTTTACACATGTTTAAATATGGAGTTTACTAAATGTTAACAAAGGTAAAAACCAATTATATTAGTCACCTTGAGTTGTTATAATAAAAGTACTATAGATTGGGTAGCATGAAAAATGGAAATTTATTTTCTCACACTCTGAAGGCTAGAAGTTGAAGACTAAGGTTCTAGTCTATTTGGTTTCTGGTGAGAACCATCTCTCTAGCTTGCAGATAGTTGCCTTCCTTCTGCGTTCTCATATGGTGAAAAGACTGAGCTATCTGGTGTTTCTTCACTATTCCTACCAGATCACTGTGCCACCCATGAACTTATTTAACTACACTTGGTTCTTTGAGGTCCCACCTCTAAATGCAGTGACACTGGGGATTAAGATGTTCAGCATATGAATTTAAGGTGGACACACTTCATTTCATAGTACCCATGTTTTCACTGCCTCAATCAAGATATATAACATTTTTTGTAAAGATTTTATTTATTTATTTGACAGAGAGATCACAAGTAGGCAGAGAGGTGGGCAGAGAGAGAGGGGGAAGCAGGCTCCCTGCTGAGAAGAGAGCCCGATTCGGGACTCGATCCCAGGACCCTGGGATCATGACCTGAGCAGAAGGCAGAGGCCCAACCTGCGGAGCCACCCAGGAGCCCCAAGATATATAACACTTTTTAACCATGGAAAATAATTTTGAGACTGTGCATTCAACACACTCACACTCTAAAAAATAAAGAAAATAAAACTAATAAGCCAATGATTTTCTTTTTGTCCCTGCAAGTTACTTGATCTTCTCTGGAGTTCCATGTAAGTGAATCTTAAAGTGTTTACTCTTGTTTTGCTCTTGCTTTACTCTGCATAATGTTTTTGAGGTTTGTCCATTTTGTCCATGTTTCAGTAGTTCTTTCCTTTTTTTTTTTTTTTTTTTTGGTTTTCTGAACAAGTACTATTTCATTGTATGAACATACCATAATTCGTTTATCCATTCACCTTGTGATGGATGATTGGGCTCTTTCCAGTTCGGAACCATTACTAATACAGCTCCTATAAACATTTGTATACAAATCTTTGAGTGGATGTGTTTTTTTATTTCTTTTAGGTAAATATCTAGGAGTGGCATGATACCTTCAGTTATGATCTGATTGTCTTGTACTTGTGTGAGTTTCTCTTTCTGTGTGTGGTCTTTGCTCCTAAGGCAAAGCCTTTGCTGTATCTTAAATGATTCTGGGTTGAGAATAAGATAATAATGAAATCTCTCCCCCTGGTGGGGCTGGAATTCTAATTCCTCAGATATCATTCTTCTCTATGCACTGTCTCTTCTCTCCCCTCCTGCTTTCAACCTCGTAGCAGCTGCTCTCTGATCAACCTCAGGTGGTCCTGCTCTGCACATGTTCCACCCAGCCCTCAGCCACAAGCATGCAAGACACCCTGCATGAACTTCTGAGATTCTTCTCTGATGCTTCACCTCTCAAACTCAGCTGCCCTTATCTGAAATTTCTACTTCCTCAGTTCAGTGGACAGCTGTGCTCTGCTCAGACTTTATCCTTATCTGATTAGAAATTTTCTCTAGACAGATACCTGGGCAATGGGACTCACCTTGTAAGCTCTCCTTTCCTCACCTACAACATGGTTGCCCTGCCAGCTGCCTGAGCCTGAGAAATTTCACCTCGTGAATCTTGCCCAGTTGTATAGGTCATGGTGGAAGTGCTAGCCTGGATCTGACACCTGCCACACATATTTTAGAGTATAAGTTTAGCTGTGTTATCCGCATGTGAAAATCTTTTGAATTGTATGCATCAAAATCTGTTTACATATTTTTCAAGGCACTTTATGTTTGCCCTTTGAGTTCACTCTTTATCTTTTTTAATCTTATTAGTGAAATTCTAAATTCCTCAGAAAGACCATGCTGTTACCAGCCCCCACCTATGCCAACACAAATGTTTTGTTTTTTAACACCCCAATTTGTACATTTGAAAATGGCTGGCTGGCATCCCTTAAATGCCATGATACCTTGTAAATATGTCTGCCCCACATAGCGATGGTAGGCTTACGAAGGTATATGCATCAATTAAGTGAACTAAAGTTCTGTAAATCCCAGAATGAGGAAAATAATCTTTTAAATATTTTAAGTAGCAAATGACCAAATGTCAATCAATAGTATCTTCTGTCAGTTAAACAAATGATGCCAACATGGGTATTCCTTTTTTTTTTTTTTTTTTTTTTTTGAGAGAGAGAGAGACAGAGAATGCAAGGATAGAAGGTGGGGGTGGGGTGAGAGGGACAGAGGGAGAACGAGAGAGAGACCCTTAAGCAGGTTGTACACTCATCATGGAGATCATGACCTGAGCCAAAATCAAGAGTCAGACACTCTACAGACTGAGCCACCCAGGTGTCCCAAAACATGGTTTTTTTGAAGTAATGAATCAAGTATGAGAAAAAGCATTTAAAAAAAGTTTTTTAAAAACTCCATGTGAGAGAACAGAATGAAAAAGGATTAATGAAAATTTTAAAAATAGTTAAGTTTAGAAGGATTACTTCTGGGGCTCCTGGGTGGCTCCATCAGTTAAGCACCTGCCTTCAGATCAGGTCATGATCTCAGGGTGTTTGAATCCAGCCTCACATTGAGCTCCCTGCTCAAGAGAGAGCCTGCTTTTCCCTCTCCCTCTGCCATTCCACTTCCTTGTGTTCTCTGGTTTGCTCTCTCTTTCTCCCTCAAATAAATATATAAAATCTTTAAAATAAAAAAGGAAGAATATACTTCTACTATCTATAGCCTACCATCTAAGGCTTTATAAATTCCATTCATTTATCTATGAAATATTTACAAATCACCTCCAATATGTAGTTGATACTGAGCATGCACAAAGATGAATGAGATATTCTTCTCCCAGGTTGCCCTTACCAATTATTTTCTGATCATCGCCTAAGAAAAATAAGAATGGAAAAAAAAAAAAAAAAGAACTTTCAACTGAAAAGTCCAAAAGTATTTGGCTTGAAAGACAATATGGTATAAGGGACAATGATTTTCTCTGGCAATTGGAACAAGTTTATCTCCACAGGACAGACCAGAAACAACAGGTGCAGTCCTTGCCCAAAGATAGACAGGAGTTGGTAGATAAATGTCTCAACTTCCTCACTCTTTTTCCAAGACGCAGGACTCTGATACATGTCCTTTGCAGGCTCTCAGAGATCTCAAATGGGACTGAACCTTTTTTACCCCTATTCATGTTTTTTTCATCATCAAACTCTGTATTGACTTCCTTTTTTCCCTCATATTATCTCCCCCCATTTCCCTACTATCTTCTAGAATAGTTTCCTAAGTAAAATACTCATACACAGATCTCTGTTACAAGGCCAACTTCTGGGGAGAAAAGTTTATAAAGATCGGTGACTACCTTAAACTTACACAACTAAAGAATTGGTAAAGGTAGGGCAGTGATACCTGTATCCCAAACATAACACTGTCATTTTCAGCCTCAAGAACTGCATTGAGATAAAGGTCTTTCTGTGGACTCTTTTTCTTGCCATTCTCTGATCACTTCTTCCTTCACTGTACAATTAAAGTAAGGCAATTTAGCTGACATGGCTCAACGTCTGTCTAGCTCTTTCCCACCAACATGTGACAATTAATTAATATTTTTGAAAGATGGTGTAATTCAAGGAAAGAACAAGGTCTTGGAGTAAGAAAGATATGAGCTTAAATCTCATTTCTACCTCCTGTTTGCTGTAAATATTAACCTACTCTTCCAAGTTTCAGCAGCCTCTTCTATAATATGATGCTAAGAATAATAGAATCTTCATCATAAGGTCTTTGCAAGGATAAAATAAAATAATATATAAAAAAATACTTAACATGGCTTTGTTGGGACTGCACATGTAACCCCTATTATGGTGATGATTTCTTCTTTGAGAACAAAAATTTTTCATTTGATTTTATGTTAGTGACAAATGAATACTTAGAATAAAATCAGAAACTGGATTTTATTGATCTCTTAGAGTAAATGGGCAAACTTAAGACTTCTTATATAAAGGAAGCTACTCTGGCTATTTTAGTGTACAGGTGAAAGGCTCCAGCAGAGCACTAATCCTCTCATTGGTTTGGGAAATCTGCCTTTAGAACTTTCATTTCACAGGCCCAAAGACACTTAAAAAGCAAATAGCCCTATCTATTTCTACCAGTTGCTTTCCCACTGATAATTTTCCTGGCCCAAGGTAACAATATATGAAAGTTGAGCTTATCTGGAAGGCACTAAATTACTTCACTACTTTTGTTTAAAAAACAGAATAATAATGTGGCTCTGTCTAGGCAGGATTGTTTATTCCTAAGAATCCATAATGTTCTCTGTGAATAGTCAAGCCTATAAACTTTGGCAGTGCCAACACAACAGCTTTTAGCTATTAGGTGTCTTCAAGGTGGCAGGTCGTTTATACATTTTATATGAATTTTCATGTCAATACTATGTAGGTAGATAAAAGAGGCTCTAGTTTGTTAAGTTACCTCTTAAAGGTCAAATGGCAAGTGCTTGGTGTGAAAGATTGTTTTAGTCTTGCTCTGGATGATTTCAGCTCCTCTATTTTTTCAACTAATACTTTCTGTCTTTATATTAACCTTTACATATGTAATATATGTATATTTTTATATTTATATACAGAGAGAGTGGGGGGTTTTAGTGGAAAAAATGAAAAAGAAATACTTGCTTAATTTTATTTATTTATTTATGTACTGTTCTTTTGTTATCGTTTTTATTTTTTTTTATTTTTTTTAAAGATTTTATTTATTTATTTGATAGAGATCACAAGTAGGCAGAGAGGCAGGCAGAGAGAGAGGAGGAAGCAGGCTCCCTGCTGAGCAGAGAGCCCGATGTGGGACTCGATCCCAGGACCCTGAGATCATGACCTGAGCTGAAGGCAGCGGCTTAACCCACTGAGCCACCCAGGCGCCCCTGTTATCGTTTTTAAAAAAACATATATCATATTATTTATTTCAGAGGTACAGTTCTGTGATTCATAATTATTACACGATTCACAGTACTCACCATAGCACATACTCTCCCAATATCCATCACCCCACCACTCCATCCCTCCCACTCCCCTCCACTCCAACAACTCTCTTTGCTTTAATCAGCTGAAATACATTGACAAATGTATTGAATAATTTTTTTTTATTTACTTGGATTATATTTTGTGAGTACCGAATCTGTGTCCCAACTTTGTGAGCCACCAACACTACAACAATAACTAAGTTAGTCTTCATTTCAAGGTTTTAGTCTCTAGTTGGGGAGACATACCAGTAATATTATAAGGTGATAGACTTGTCAGAATGTACTGTGGTAAGAGATAAGATGAGGAAACGAAGCCAACTTGAGTATTCTAAGAAGTCCTCAAAGAAGCATTGAGGTTGAGTCTGATGATATTGAGAATGTTCTGAGTTCATACTACATGCCTGGTACTCTTCTACTGCTTCCTGTGGATGAACTCCTTAATTCTTTGTAATAACCATATGTCCTAAATGATCAATGCAGTTTTTAGTGGATTAAGATAAAAAAATAGAGGGCAAGAGAGGTTAAGTGACTTTGTCAGTGTCTCATTGCCACTAAAAGGAAGAAACAGAGTATGTGTCTTTCACCACTTTGGTTAAGTTATTTCTAGATATTTTACTGTTTTTGGTGTAATTGTAATGAGAGTGTTTTCTTAATTCATCTTCTGCTGCTTCATTGTTAGTGTATAAAAATGCAACGGATTCCTGTTCAATGATTTTGTATTTTGTGACTTTACTGAATTAATTTATCAGTTTTTGTCGTTTTTTGGTGGAGTTGTCAGATTTTCCTATATATAGTATCATGTCATCTGCATAAAGTGAGAGTTTTGTTTCTTCCTTACCAGTTTTGATCCCTTTTATATCTTTTTCTTGTCTTATTGGTGTGGCTAGGACTTCCAGTACCAATTTGAGTGAAAGTGGTGAGCATGGTCATGCTTGTCTTGCTTCTGACCTTACATGAATAGCTTTCAGTTATTCACCACTGAGTATGACATTGGCTATGGGTTTTTCATATAAGGACTTTATTATATTGAACTGTATTCCCTCTAGACCCACTTTGCATAGGGCTTTTATTGTAAATGGATGTTGTACTTAATCAAATGTGTTTCCTGTATCTTTTAGAATGAGCATATGGTTTTCATTCTTTTTTTTAATCGAAGTGATTTTTTTTTAAAGATTTTATTTATTTATTTGACAGATAGAGCTCACAAGTAGGCAGAGAGGCAGGCAGAGAGAGAGGGGGAAGCAGGCTCCCTGCTGAGCAGAGAGCCCCATGTGGGGCTTGATCCCAGGACCCTGGGATCATGACCTGGGCCAAAGGCAGAGGCTTAACCCACTGAGCCACCCAGGCGCCCCTTATTGATGTGATATTTTATATTGACTATTTCATGAGCATTGAACCACCCTGTAGCCCAGGGATAAATCTGACTTGGTCATAGTGTATGATATAATATACTGTTGGATCTGGGTTACTAATGTTTTGTTGAGGATCATTGTACCTATATTCATTAGAGATAATGGCCTTGATATCCATGTGATACTCGCCTCATAGAATGAATTTGAAATTTCCCTTCCGCTTGTATTTTTTGGAGTAAGTAGAGAAGAATGGATATTAACTTTTAAAATTTTTGATAGAATTTCCTCAGAAGCCATCTAGTCCTGGACTTTTGTTCTTTGGGAGTTTTGTTGTTGTTGTTGTTGTTTTGGATTACTGACTATTTCATTGGTGGTAAGCAGGCTGTTCCAAATTTTCTGTTTCTTCCTTTTTTGTTTTGATAAGCTATATGTTTCTAGTAATTTATCCTTTTCTTCTAAGTTGTCTGATTTGTTGGCCTATAGGTTTTCATAATATTCTATTATGATTATTTATATTCCTGTGGTGTTGGTTGTTATTCCTCCTCTTTCATTGGTAGTTTTGTTTATTTGGGTTTCTCTCTCTGTCTCTGTCTGTCCCTCTCTCTAAATGAGTCTTGCTAAAGGTTTATCAGTTTTGTTGATCTTTTCAGAGAACCAGGCTCTGGTTTCATTGACCTATTGTTTTTGGTTTTGTTTTTAGTTTCTATATAATTTATTTCTGGCCTACTTTATTATTTCTTTCTTTTTGCTGGGTTTGGGTTTTGTTCTTGTCTTTTTCTTTTTCTAGATCCTTTAGGTGTAAAGTTAGGTTGTTCATTTGAGACTTTTCTTGCTTCTTGAGATAGACCTATATTACTACAAACTTATCTCTTAGAAGCATTTTTGGTGAATCCTAAAGATTTTGGACACTTGTTTTCATTTTCGTTTGTTTTCATGCAATTTTTAAAAACATTTTCTTGGTTGACCCATTCATTGTTTAATAGCATGTTAATTTAATTTAATCTCCATATATCAGTGCCTTCTCCAGATTTTTTCTTGTGTTTCATTTGTCCCATCACTTTTTGGCCTTTTGGCTAAGATCAAGTGTAGTTCTTTTGTCCTTTCATAACATTGTGGTCAGAAAAGACACCTGGTATGACTTCAATTTTTGGAATTTGTTGAGACCTGTTTTATGGCCTAGTAATGTAATCTACTCTAGAGAATATTCCATGTGCATTTGAAAAGAATGTGTATTCTGCTGTTTTTAAAATGGAATATCCTTAAAATGTCTGTTAAGGGGCACCTGGGTGGCTCAGTGGGTTAAAGCCTCTGCCTTCAGCTTAGGTCCTGATCCCGAGGTCCTGGGATCGAGCGCCATGTTGGGCTTTCTGTTAAGCAGGGAGCCTGCTTCCTCCTCTCTCTCTCTCTCTCTGCCTGCCTCTCTGCCTACTTGTGATCTCTATTTGTTAAATAAATAAATAAAATCTTTTAGAAAAAAGTCTGTTAAATCCATCTGATCAGTATGTCATTCAAAGACACTGTTTTTTGTTTTTTGTTTTTTTAAATTGATTTTTCTGTTTGGATGGTTCTGTCCATCACTCTATATGGGGTATTAAAGTCCCCTACTACTATTACATTCCTACTGTTTATTTCTTTTGTCTATTATTAACCGTTTTGTGTATTTGGGTATTCCTATCCTGGGTGCATAAGTTCTTATAATTGTTATATCATCCTGTTGGATTGTACCCTTTCTTATTACATAGTGTAATTTGTTTCTTGTTTTGGTCTTTCTTTTAACGTCTATTTTGTGCAATGTAAGTGTTGCTACCCCAGATTTCTTTTGGCATCCTTTTTCATGCTAATTATTTCTCCATCCCCTGACTTTCAATTTGCAGGTGACCTTGACCTGAAATGAGTCTCTTGTCAGCAGCATATAGATGGGTCTTGTATTTTTATCCACTCTGTCACCCTTTGTTTTTTGATTGGAACATTTAGTCCATTTACACTTAAAATAATTATTGATAGATGTGTACTTACTGCCATTTTGCTACTTGTTTTATGGTTGTTTCTGAACATTTTCTCTCATCCTTTCTTCTTGTACCATTATGGTTTGTTGGCTTTCTTCAATGGTATACTTGGATTCCTTTCTCATTATTCTTTGCATATCTATTACTGGTTTTGATTTGTGGTTACTATTAGATTTGTACACAACTTTTTCTGCACATATCAGTCCGTTTTAAGTTGATGGTCACTTAAATTTGAGCCCATTCTTAACTCCTCTCCCCTCACCATTTTTTAGGTATGTGGTGTCATATTTTACATCATTTCATTTTGTTAATCCCTTGACTGATTTGTACTGAAATATTTATTTTTACTTCTTTTGTGGGTTTTCTGTGTCTGTTTTCTTGTTTTTTGTGTTTTTTTAAAAAAATTTTTTTGGTTTGTTTTTTATCTTTTTTTTTTTTCTTCATCCTCTCACTCAAAGTCTTTCCTTTCCACTCAAATAATCCCCCTTTTGGTATTTCTTGCAGTCTTGATTTAGTGGTCATGAACTCCTTTAGTTTTTGTTTGTCTGAGAAATTCTTTATCTCTCCTCCTATTTTAAATGAGTCTTTGGGCACTTTGGTGGCTCAGATGGTTAAACATCTGCCTTTAGCTCAAGTCATGATCCCAGGGTGCTGGCTGCTTCTCCCTCTTCTTCTCCCTACCCCTGCTTGTATGTATTCTCTCTCTCGTGCTCTCTCTCAAATAAGTAAAATAAAGTCTTTTAAAAAAATACAAAATAAATTATAGCCTGGCTGGATAGGATATCCTTAGCTGCAGATTTTTTCCATTTCAGCCCTTTGAGTATGTCATGTCACTCCCTTCTGGCCTGTAAAATTTCTGATGAAAACTCCACTGATCGACTAATGGGGTTTCCCTTCTATGTAACTGTCCTTATTTCTTTTGCTGCTTTCATATAAATGAAATGAATATATATACATATATACTTATGTATACTTAAATGTATGTGTATATTCATTTATTTACTTTGTCATTACTTTTTGCTATTTTAATTACTCTATGCCTTATTGTGGACCTCCTTGGGTTGGATTTTGTGGAGGAAGGATCTTAGTGCCTCCTAGATCTAGATATCTGTTTTCCTCCCCCAGATGAGGGAAATTTTCAGCTATTATTTCTTCAAGTAAATTTCTTGCCCCCCTTATTTCTCTCTTCTTCTGGAGTCCCTTTATTGTGGATCTTGTTATGCTTGATGAAGTCACTGAGTTCCCTAAGACTCTTCTCAATCTGCATAATTTTCTTTCAGCTCTCTGCTTAGCTTGGTTACTTTACATTACTCTGTCTTTTAGGTCATCGATTTATCCCTCTGCTTCATCTAAGCTGCTATTTATTCCATCAAGTTTATTTTTAATTTCATTTATTGTGTTCTTGAGCTCTAATTGGTTCTTTTCATCTCTATGTTAAGGGGCTCACTTAGGTCCTCTACTCTTTTCTCCAGTTCAGTGAGTATCTTCATGAATATTACCTTAAATTCTCTATCAGGCTTATTGATTTGTTTCACTTTTGTCTCTTGCGTGCTTCAGTCCTGTTCTTTCATTTGGGAGATATATCTCTATCTCTTCATTTTGTCTGACTTACTATGTCTAGTTCTGTATGTTAGGTAAATCACCTCCTTCTCTTGCTTTTAACAGTAATAACCTTATGAAAAAGAGGTTTTTAATGTCCTGCAGTACAGTGAGTGTCTGTTGTTCACCATGGCTTGATGCTTCAGAGAGTGTCTCCTGTGTGTGTTGCATGTACTCTGGTGTTGATTGTTGGCTTCTTTATTCTTCAGTCCATTTGTCTGCAGAGACTCTCACAAGATCCATCCCTGCTTCCACCGAACTGAGGTCTGGCAAAATGCACAAGTCAGGAGATGTGGTATTGGCAGAGTTTGTGCAAGTCTTCTAGGGAAGGGGCCTACAATGCCAGGACTGAGAGGAGTAAGACTGGGGAGAGCAGATCCCACAAAATGTAGGAGGGCGGGGCTTGGTGCAAGCAAGTTAGGTAAGTAGTATTGGTAGTGTTCTGATTATTGAAGGTGGACATTGTTTATTCTGGATATGGAGACAGTGAAGGGAAATTGGTGCCTGCCAGCTTCTTTGTTCCAGGAGGGTGTCTTCCCATGACCCTTGTTTCTCCGGGCAACACTCTGAGATGAGCAAATCACTTTCCCTTGCATCTGTCCCAGCATTTTTCAAACTGCTGGTTCTATGCTGTACCCACCCAGGCTGTTTTTCATTCAGGCTCTTTAAGGGTGGGGGCTCTACTTTCTAATGCAGTCCAGGTTCTCCCAGAAGTGAGCCCACCGATTTTTTAAAATTACAGGCTTTAAGTCCCACTCATTTTAAGAACTCATGAAATTTGGTCACTCTCACCTCCAAAGGTATGTATTATGGCATTAGTCCTCCCCATTAATGAGCTCCCCAATGTGAAAGTCTCTCTCTGTCCTTTATGCCTCTGGATCCCTTCTCACCACAAATGGCCACAGTGCATTTTACTTCCTGACCATGTTTTTGCTCTTCCCTACTTCTTTGATGTGGCTTCTTAACTATCTACTTGTGGAGTTTGTTCTGCCAGTCTTCAGGTCATTTTTTGGGTAATTTACACTGATATAGGTGTTATCTAGTTATATCTGTGGAACAAGGCAGGCTTGCTTGCTACTCCACTATCTTCCTAGCTGACTGGAAATAAATATTTTAAATCTCAGCACAGAGTAGGCAGGTAAAATCATGCCCCTCTTCCCAAAGATATTTACATTCTAATCTAAAGAACCTGTTACTTTGTTACTTTACATGACAAAAAGGACTCATTCAATGTGATTATAATTATGAACCATGACATGGGAAAATTCTCCTAGGTGAGATCTCTAATTACATGGGTCAGTGAATCCAATGTAATTACATGAGTTTTTAAAAGTGGAGAACCTTCCCTAACTGTGGTCAGAGGGAGATGTTATTATGAAAGAATGGAAAGAGATGTTATGTTACTGACTTTAATATAGAGCAAGGGATCCAGAAACCAAGGAATGTGGGTGTTCTCTAGAAAACATAATAGCCTAGGGAAACAATTCTGTCACAGAGCCTCCAGGAAGGAATGTAATCTTGATAACCTTGATTTTTTTTAAATTTTTTATTTTTTATAAACATATATATATTTTTATCCCCAGGGGTACAGGTCTGTGAATCACCAGGGTTTTTTTTCTTTTTTTTTTTTTTTTTAAAGATTTTATTTATTTATTTGTCAGAGAGAGAGCGCGAGTGAGAGCAAGCACAGGCAGACAGAGTGGAAGGCAGAGTCAGAGGGAGAAGCAGGCTCCCTGTGGAGCAAGGAGCCTGATGCGGGACTCGATCCCAGGACGCTGGGATCATGACCTGAGCCAAAGGCAGCTGCTTAACCAACTGAGCCACCCAGGCGTCCCGAATCACCAGGTTTATACACTTCACAGCACTCACCATAGCACATACCCTCCCCAATGTCCATGACCCCACCCCCTTTCTCCCAACCCGATAACCTTGATTTTAGCCTAAAGAGATCCATGTCTGACTTTTGACTTACAGAACTGTAAGAAAATAAATATGTATTGTTTTAAACCACTAACTTTGTGGTAATTTGTTACAGCAGCAATAGAAAACTAACCCACTGAGATTGAGACAGAGGGTCAGAAAAGAATGTGCACACATCATACACTCCAGACATAGACTTATGAGAGATCCGACTCTAGGCACTGTAATCTGTCCATCACACTAACCCATGCTGGAGAACCATATTTTCTCCAGAAGCCTCTCTTTTGTGGATCAAGAACAGATTTTATAGCAGAAGGAGACATAATTTTTTGGTCTGACATGAAAATACTTACACAGAGTAAAGATATACTACTACAACATCGGATTTTATGGAAGGCAAGTATAAAAGACATCATATTGAGGAACATGTCTGTGTCTTCTCTAAACTTAGCATAGAAGCCATTGTCTATTATGTTTGGCAATGCCAGTTATATTCAAACATGACTGATACATACCATCTTACTCTTTATTGATAGGAGACACTGTGCAACTAGAAGAGAATTTAATATTACCACAAAACAGAAACTTTATAGCACAGTGTATTTCATATTGCCTTTGTTTGTCTAAAAAATGAAGACTAACAGTAACAATTTTTAAAATATGTGAAACTAGCAACAAGAATTTAACAAATCAAATGCTAATAAATAAATCTAACCACATAGGCTTGGTCAAAAATATATCACGGTTTTGATATTAGTAATCTGTTCTATTTTAAATTTAGATAGATAGATGGAAAGATAGATATAGGGTGTGACATATAATACTGGATAAAACACAAAACAGGGAAATATATATATATGTTTTAAATTTTTCATCTATATATCTGTATATCTATATATCCCTATTATCCCTTTATATCTGGGTTTCAAATAATTTTATTTCATATATTGTAAGCAAATATCTTATAAAATTATAGTATTTTTAATGTGTGCAAGAATAAACACGATACTGAAAGTGTAGTTTGTGTAATGCTCTGGTGTATATGCATGCCTATGAGTACTTACCTCCACTCATCTCTACCAACACACACATTGCATTTAAGCTATATAATATTTAGTTTTTATTTTCAGTGATAACTCTGGATATTTAATAGTTATTTTCTAAAATGTTATTTTGAAAAAAATTCAGATGTCTCATCCAACTGCCATAGGAAAAATACATGCATATTAAGGGATACTGTTATCACAATAAAAAGAAATTGTCGGAAGTGTACTTCTCATTCACCTCTTCTCAGCTAAGTATATACGACATAGTTGCATATACTATTCTATATCCTGTGTGAGCGAGTGTGTATATACAGTTAATTTTTGAAAGTGATCCCAGAGATTAGTAGTGAGGAACTAGAAAGGGGAAATAAGGAAGAAGAAAAAGCCAGTCTAAGGGTACACCATCACATTGGTCATCATTAAAGGCAATAATTCTCTATTGCAGCTACTTGGCTCTACCATTACAGGCTGAAAGCAGCCACAGGAATTTAATAAATAAGTGGGTGTGGCTATGTTTCCATAAAGTTTTATTTACAAAAGCAGTTGATAACTTGCTGACCCCTAGTTTTAATAATGGGAAAAATAACTTCTGTAATATGAAATTACATATATGTGTACATATCAATATTACATATATATACACACATATTTGAAGTATTTATTAAGTTATTAAATAAGAAGTTTAAGAAAATAGAACTGATGAAGACAAAATAATGAGCATGATCTAAGCTGATGTTACATCCTATCAAGTAAAAACAGAATGAATGAAAAGTCACATGCTGAGAGCATAGGAAATAACATTAAGATTGGAATCAGGAAACTTAGTTCCTAATCCTTTCTTTACTTCATATTTATGGTTTTAGGCAAAACTCTTAAATCATCTGTACTTAAATTTCATCATTTTAAAAATGTGAACAGTATTAGAAACTTCCAAAGTTGTTGTGAAAGTTAAATGTAAGCTATATGGAACTGTATGAACTCTGTGCCTGACATACAATAAGCATTCAATAAATACCAGTTAAAACTCAATCAGATAGCTTACACAAAAGGTATGATCATGTCACATACTGAAACTGACTTCTGCGCCCACACATTCTGTCTGTATTTACAGCAGTAAGGCCATTTTGCCTAAACTCACAAATCAGCTGTGTGAGAGTCAGCAACAGTACATTCTTCCTGACAGAAGCCTCATGGAGATATGTCTAGAGGCAGGAATTTGGGTATCACAGGAGCATGAGGTAATTTTTGAGGGTTCTCTGAAACATGAAATTCTCTAACCCTGAATGACAGCTCTTTTTGCTTTTAGAAATGTAATTAACAATAATATACTTTCTAGATTTTGATAACAGATGAATTATAAAACAAAAGCTACCTAAAGCTAGTTTGCAGAAATGGTAGCAAGCAATTAATTTTGCCAAGTGAGAGCATGACATCTCCCATTTTTAAAGATTACTGCCTAATGGATCTTCTTCCCTAAGAGATACGTAACTGTGACTCTCAAAATGAGCTCACATCCTGGGGAAAAAACCTTTCCAGGAATTTGTCACTACGGGATGGGGAAGCCTCATCAGTTTTTTCAGTAGAGTCAGTGGGTTAGGTTACGTCTTTTAGAATGAGATTTAAACTTCAATATCATGGAGTGAGAATTCACAGTTGTAACATTCACTTATCAAGGATCAATAAGCTTCATTCTGAAAACCCTTCCGTCATCAGCAGGGAGAGGAATCTCTTCGCAGTTGCTGTCTTTCTTGGCTGCTGTTTTGGAGTGCCCACTGTTTCAAGAAATAGTGTAAGCCCCTGTCAGAAGTGAGTGCATTTCAGCAGGAAATCGTTCTTCTCACAACATCACTTCTTTGGGAATGCATCTCTAAAGTCATTAAAGGTTTACTGAGTGCCTCTTAGGTTGCTGCTTATGTGAAATGTGGTGAAGAGATGCAGAGACATGGATAGGAGGAAAAGAAAAGCTAGTATCACCCAATTTAAGCTAGGTCGGTAAAACATTTCAGCAGAACTTTCTGGGAAGTGTTCTTATATCTATACTACTTTTCAGTTATTCAGGTGATTTTCTTGTTACAGACTGATGATAATTTTTCATTCTTTAATTTAACCAACATCACTGTCACTTAGTCTGGCTTAGATCTTGGATTACAGGATTAACATGATAAATAAAACGTCATCTCTGTTTTCAAGAAGCTTGTATTCTCATTGAAAGAAATACATGATTTAGGTATAAAATTCACAATGAAGATGGTTACATCATGGAGGTGTCTCTTTGCTATGTACCTCACCCTCTATGTGGACTTTTCTCAACAAATAGACACAGATAAGGAGGGGAACAATGTTTGCAATAATGTTAGATAATGTTAAGTTCAGAACTTAGGTATGACCCCGGGTGATTTAGGTATGACTTAGGTATGAATTAGGTACAACTCCTTCTGCTGATTTATTCATTTGACTTTCTTGGTTTCTCCCCTTGGTTAATTCTTTTTGCTCTATAACTCAGTGACTGTGATCTTCTCAACTCCATTGTTTAGAATTTGAGTTTCAATTAATTTTTTCTGATTTTAATCTTGGTACAGTGTCATGCAGATTTTTAAGTATGAACACATGACTTTATACACCAAATTTTCTAGGGGAAATGTAGAACGCTCTTCTCACCTCCCTAGGGCCTTCATCCAAGGACTCCCTAAATTCATACACCTCTACTCAAAATCACTAAAATTTTAGAGGATCTGGGTAAATACACATGTTGTGTAGGAAATGTAATCTCACAGTCTTTCCTAGAGTTAGTCAAGTCTTCCCAGAGGAGGAAATAGTTGAGATGAGACTTAATGGACAAAGGCATTTTGCTACATAGAACAGTTTAAAAGAACATTCCAGATGGAGAGAGTCTCATGTTCAGTTGTCTAGAAATAAACAAATATACATCAAATAACCATAAAATCACTAAGAATTGCCAAATCATCAAGTCAAACATGAAGTGCTTAGGGAGACATGGTTATATGATGAAGAGGCTTGTGGATCTTGATAAAGATTCAAATTATAGTATATTTCATTGTGAACAACCAAAGGATGCCAAGAAGACAGTGAATTAAACTGTTCTATAGTCATCAATTCAAAGAAAATGGGATAAAGAAAGCAAAAAGCAGAGGCAAGAGACAAAGACTAGAGTCAAGAGGCCAAATGACAAGGGTCTGAAATATGACAAGGTTGTCAGGGATGGAGAGCATGAAAAAAGTAGGGTTTGAAAATATTGTCTGTGGAGACAATGTCATTATAGACAGCAAGTTGGCAGAGGTACACACAGCTTTGGAGGTCAGTTAGAATCTAATTTGAAGACCTTTATTTGAAAGTTATCTGCATAAACATAATAGCTGAGACCATTGGCATAATTCAAATTGACTAAGGGAAATTTCCTGGGTGAGAACAGAATATCAGGGATATAGTCTAAGGATCATGAACCACCATTCATTCAACACTTATTTATGAGCCTTTTTTAGGCCTAAAGTTGGTGTACCCTCAAACGTCTGACAAGAGGGGTGGGAGAGAAGCAAGAAAAAGTATTTCACATATAAGTATTTTGAAAATAGGGACAAAATAAAAAATGCCAACACTTAATTTCACTTATTCATTCAAAAAAAATATTCAGGAGGCACCTCTTCTTTTGTTAGCCACTATGCTGGGCAATTTGGATGCAGCAGTGAAAAAATCACATATACTTGCCTCTCAGCCTCTTGGTGTTTTCTCCTTGTTCTCTGTACTATCACATGACTTCTCCAAATTACAATCTCTGACACAGGCTATTGACACAGAACATCACTTGTGAAATGGGTGCTACAATTAAGAACTAGAAAAATAAAATCTGACAACATAATGAGGATTATGAGAGAAACACAAAAAATCTGCATTGTATTTCTTAGTGCGGGGGTTATATGGGTAAATTCATGCACGTAAAAAGCTTATTTTATTTTCTGAGGTAATTCCCCTCTTGAAGGTGAAAACTAATCAATTGGGAATAGACTGAATGTGACTTCAATTGCGTTGTCCTTTAGACTTTTACTAGAGAAGACAGTTGATGCCATAAGTGATTATAATGTATTCTGGATATTCACCCTCACTGACATGACTACTCTGTTCTGTTCTGTGGCTAACAAATACATTCTTCCAAGGGACAACTTCACTAACACTAAATCAAAATCTGTATGGCCTGCTTCTAGTTGTCACTCTTATGAGACAGGTGAAGATTTTATCCTACCTCAACTTCTACTTATGAAAACAATACTTTGTTTAATGGAAAGAAGAAGGGAAGAAGGAAGAAGAACAACAACAACAAAAAATGTTGGTTGATTCCTTTGCCTAACTGGATACATTCAGCACCTGTGGTTTTCCAGACATATTCTATTATCATGTAGTGGGAATGTTTCCGTAGGACTTGTTAGAATAAACTTAAGACAGAAGAACAAACTCAGGTTGCTGAGTTTCACGAGAATCATTGGATATCAAAAACAATTCTCGGTTTAGTACTGAACCAAAGTGTTTCATTATCATTGGGGAACCAAGAGGTCCTATCTAAGAAGAGAAAGTCCAAATGGATGGGATAGCTCAAAGTCCAGGGAAACATGTGAAGTAGAAATCTGTGGCAGGAGTAGCACTCCAAAGTGAGAAAATGATCAACTATGTCAAAACTATGTATTTGGTGGGGTTTTGCCTCTTGTTTTTCTTCCTGTGTGTGTGTGTGTGTGTGTGCGTGCATATTTGGGGGGCAGAGAAACAGGGAACAAGAGATGCAGACAGATGTCTCACATTAGGACTGGGTTTTACCTTTTCTGAAAGTTTTTTAGCTTGTTTCTTTGTTTTATCCAAATATCACAGCAATAGTCCAGCTCAGGTACATAGGATAATTAAAAGGTTAAATTAAAAGGTTATATTTCAATCAGAACAGAAACACTTCATGTTTGGAGCATATAAATATGCAGTCTCCATATGTATAAATGTGAGGCTTGTCTGAATCCCTTTTGACCCTAAAAGAAACGTTAAAACAAAAAGATGTTACCTCCAAATATTTCTAAGTGACATTATGTAAACAAAGTGTTTGGTGATTGTGATTGTTTGTCTGTCTGTCTATCTATCTATCTATCCACCCATCTATCCATCCATCTATCCATCTATTATCACCATTATAATCTATGTTCCCTTTAACACAGTATCTTAAGGAAGAAAAAAAAGCAAAAGCATTTGATAATTTTAGAATATAGCCAAGTGACACTTAGGAAGATATGCTATTTGAATCTCACCTTCTTGTGAATTATGTTGTTTGGAAGGTATATATGTGTATATGGAGCATTTCTCACATTGGTTTTGGTAGATAGGTCTTTTGTGAGAGATTTTTAGTTGGTTTCTGCTTTAAAGACATGTCAACATACTTTTTTTTTTCATATCACCAATGAAAGGGATTTTAACCCCAAAAACAGGAGGAGAAATTAAATTATGTAACTGGAAAGTTAATATTTATTTATTTTTATTACCCTGAACTGAAGATATGGACATTTATGAAGTTAATTATTAAGGCAGCCATTCTGTAGAGTTCTCAGTTTATGTAGATATTCTTGCATTGCTCCAGATCTCTCGGAAAGACTACATGCATTTTCTATGAAAGAACCATGTCGATACTTTTCTCCCAAGAAGACTTTACTCAGATGTTCTTTGATACTTCTATATGGATGATTGCACAATCCAGAATGAGTTGTGTGTGTGTGTGTGTGTGACATGTCTATATCTTTCAAGAAACATAATTGAAAGAAATAAGTGTCTATATATATATATATATATATATATATATATATATATATATATATATTTACATGTCAGGGAGATAACCAAAGTTGGCATCATTGGCCCTTATTTCTTGTCTGCTTGCTATTTCTTTCTATAAAAATTTCTCTATAAAAATACATTTCTGTCTATAAAATATAAAAAATAAAAATTTCTCTCTATAAAAATATAAAAATATGAGGGCTTCAAGGAAACCTATGGGTCATTTAGCATAACCATCTCAAATGACATAGTTGAGAAAATTAATGTCCATAAAAGTAAACTGACTTCTGGTAAGTCCTATAGCAGGACTAGAATGCAGTGTGCCCAATTTTCACTCCAACCATCCCTCAAAAAGCCATTTACCCCACAGATTTTATCTGTGATCTACAATTACACTCCATCCAAAAAATTTCTGAGGCAACTATTCAAGTTCCTGTGACTTTTTCTAAAGCTGAGTAATGCTAAGGAAATGAGGATGAAATTTTAACTTTTTATCATTTATAACCTGAATTAGGACCCAGCAGCATTTCATACTTTTAGAATAAATCCTGATGCTGGATATTGAAGAACCATAATAGAATTCGAGCAGTTTTATTTTCTTTTTCTTATCTTTTACTGCCAAGCCAAAAGCATTTCTAATGCTCTGCTAATATCTACACAGGAGTTAGCTGCTATGGAATATAGCAGAAGAATATAGGAGAAGTAGTAATGATAACAACAAAAACAACAACATAAACAATAAATACTTACTGTATTTAATGTAATACTTGTATTAGTTTGCTAGGGCAGTCATAACATGGGTGGTTTTAAAATGGGTGGTTTACACAGAAATTTATTGTCTCAGACAATTTATTTACACAGAAATTTAAAGTCCAAAATCAAGGTGTCCACAGGTTTTCTTCCTTCTGAGGGATGTGAATTTAGTCCATGCCTCTCATCTGGCTTCTAGTGGTTTTCTGAAAACTTTTGGCATTCTTCGGCTTGTAAAAGTATTACTCTGATAGCTGCCATCATCTCCAGGTGTTTTTCTTATGTGCATGTATGTCTCCAAACTTCCCTGTTTGAAAATGAAACCAATCATATTGAACAAAGGTCCACCATAAAAGTCTAATTTTAATTCAATTACATCTATAAAGACCCCTTCTCTAAATAAGGCCATACTGTGAGTTACTGAAGTTAGGACTTCAAGGTACAAATTTTTGAGGGACACAATTCAACCCATAACAATAACAGCGAGTAAAAGAACAATAATTAAAATTCCCAAATATTTACTAGATAATGGACCAAATAATATGCCGAGGTATGTTATATATGTTTAATAATCACAATTCTGAAAGTAATATATTAATAGCCTAATTTTATAAAAGGAGATAAAATTTGATAATTTTTCTAAAGCCACCTAACCAGCAAGACATTCATTTGTAAACGATGGTGACTGTACATCAAGTCCATTTGGCAATGACTGGAAATATTATAGTTTTCATTAAGGATATTGTACTAGAATCTAGTGGGTATAGTCCAGGGATGCTCATCTTAAACCTTCTAAAATGTGCAGGACAGCATCCCCTCCCCAATAGCAAAGAACCCAAAATGTCAACAATCACAATGTTGAGAACATTTGGTATAAGATTAAAATCTAGGCCTTGAAACAAGTCAGATGAACCCTAAGGCCTGTGTTCTTAACTACTAAAGGAAAAAATCAGTAGGAGGAGTACTTCCTGCTTAAATAGGAGCTAGTATTCTGAGTTTGTGTATAAGTGGTGAGGAGCGCATGGCTCAGAGCTATAGGAATGGAAGCCTTCTTTTCCTTAAAAACCTCATAGCCTGGGGCACCTGGGTGGCTCAGTGGGTTAAAGCCTCTGCCTTCTGCTGAGGTCATGATCCCAGAGTCCTGGGATCGAGCCCCACATCGGGCTCTCTGCTCCTTGGGGAGCCTGCTTTCTCCTCTCTCTCTCTGCCTGCCTCTCTGCCTACTTGTGATCTCTGTCTGTCAAATAAATAAATAAAATCTGTCAAATAAAAAAAAAAAAAAGGGGCACCTGGGTGGCTCAGTGGGTTAAGCTGTTGCCTTCCGCTCAGGTCGTGATCTCGGGGTCCTGGGATCGAGTACCGCATCGGGCTCTCTGCTCAGCAGGGAGCCTGCTTCCCTCTCTCCCTCTCTCTGCCTGCCTCTCCATCTACTTGTGATTTCTCTCTGTCAAATAAATAAATAAAATCCTTAAAAAAAAATTAAAAAAATACCTCATAGCCTTTTTTCCATACTAACACTAATTTTTAAAAGTTTATTTTGCTGTTACATTTTTAGTAGTAAAGTAAATATTCAGATGGTATTGGAAAAATGCAGAAGGGCTGAAAAATAAAAATCATCCACTTATTAAACTACACAAAGCCACTCATCAGATATATTTTAATATATTTCTTTCTGGGCTGTTTCTTCAGCACTGATTCTGATGGTTTTGGTCATATTACACATATGCTATAATTTAGTGTCCAATTATTTAAAAAATAGCAATAGTATATAGTGTTTTCTTATATGTGAAAAAACTATTTTGAGCAAATTCATATAGTTTTCCATATATAAGTCATATTATTTCTGTGTAGTAAAATACCTTTGTCACTAGGTGGTATCCATTTTTTTTCTTTATTTTATTTTCCTTCTCTGCCTTTCCATCTTCCTTCCTTCAGTCATTACATGTAATGTACTTATTCTTACAATATTTGTCTCTCCCTAACACTCTGTCAAACAGACTACCAGAACTAGGACTAATGAAACGAGTAGTATAAAAAGTATTCTTGGGGCACCTAGGTGGTTCATTTGGTTAAGTGTTAGACTCTTGATTTTGGCTCAGGCTATGATTTTAGGGTTATGAGATCGAGCCCTGTATTGGGCTCCATACTGGATGTAGAGTCTGCTTGAGATTATTTCTCTCCCTTTCCCCCTACCCCACCCCTCAACTCTTTCTTTCTTACAAAAATTCCTAAATCAGCTTGTCATATTATTTTTCTGAAGTTTTTCATTTATCTTTCCTCATCAGGATACGTATGTCTGTTTTTTTTTTTTTAATCTTTTCCAGTATTAAACATGATGATTTAAAGGTGAAAACTCCTATTTTATTTTCCTGACTTAGAGAAGTCCATTATTTTTTCTATGATAGCCATTATATTTTCATATCCATATTTTGCATATCTTCATGTTTTCTGTTTGTGTAAAAGAACATCTGTATGGCTTCTTTGCATCCCATTTATTAATGCTTTTTAACATTTTACTGTCAAATTTATTTGAAACTGAGTTCAATCTATTGTTTCTTCCATTACTTATGTATTTTATATTATTTTAAATTATAAATGTGATTATAAATGTTATAATTATAAATGTAACTTTAACAACATGGGTGGATTTTACTCATTTGTGGAATTTAAGAAACAAAACAAATGAACAAAAGGAAAAAAAAAGAGACAAACCAAAAAAGCACTTTTAAGTATAGAGAACAAACAGGTCGTTACTAGAGGGGAAGTGAATGGAGGAGTGGGTTACATAGGTGAAAGTGAATACTATTGTGATGAGCACTGAGTAATGTATAGAATTGCAGAATCACTATATTATATACCTGAAGCTATGATAAGACTGTATGTTAACTATGCTGAAATTTTAAAAATTTAAAATTAAGAAGAGAGTGGGTTAAAATCACTACTTACTAAAATGACAAAGAGGAGACAGGTAAAGAGAAAAGAGCAGACTAATTTTTTCAACAAATTTGGTAGATGAAGGAGTCATAGCTACCATAGAAGGGAGGGAATAAAACATAAATGGTTTCTGAGGAGGAAGACTGCTAAGAAGTTGGGTAATTTGCCCTGAGAACACTTGAGGGACTGAGAATTTGGAGATAAGGAAGGTATGAAAACACAGGGGTTCTTTATATATGTGTGTGTGCATATATATATATATTTTTTTTCTTTTATTGAGCAATTGACATCTCTCAGGTTTCCTTTTCATGTCACACTCCTGGGAGATGAAATCCCACTGATTCTTCTTTCTCACCAAAGAAGCTTGCTATATAGAAATGTTTAATCAAAAGATTTACACTCAGCCTTGCTAATCAAAATGCGAAGATAAGGTGGGAAGAGAGTAAGACAGTTAAAGAAAAGTGAAAAAAGTAATGATCTATATATTATATGGTGAGACATTTTCCTCATTACCCACCCTAATCAGAAAATTCATGAACCATGGCTTATGTACATCAAAACAAGAAGTTAGAGGATTTTTCTGTAGAGAAATTGAATTATCTCAATATATACCTTTACATGATATCCCCAGGACCATGTCAGGCATCTGTATGTAGACAATAATAGAGGACCTCTGACCATCACTAATTCTCCCATGTACAAGTTTCAGTACTTTGTTGAATGGATAGCCAAGAATTACCAATTGTTTTAGGAAATCCTCCGACATGAAAAAGACTAATTTAAGTAAACAGAAAATGATAAAATGCAAAGAACAAATAAAAATGAAAACCTTTAAATATAAAAATGTTTTTACATGAGTAAGATAAAATCCATTATGTCCTTAATCATTAGAAAGTTTAAAGGATAACACTGAAAGAATTTACAGAGTAAGCCAAAATCAGAGCAATATGGAAAATAGAAGAGACAAATAAAAAAATTTTTGTTTAGGAGGCTCTTCAGATAATTCAAGAAGTTTTAGACAGAGAAAAGAGTAAAAATAAGGGCTAGGAAATTTGAAAGGATGAACAAGAGCCTAAAGAAAAAAACCAAGCTATTGTACACACACACACACACACACACACACACACACACTGAGTGACGTGCAAACATGCACACGAGGCATAGAACTGTGATGTTTAAAACACCAAGGATAAAAAGGTAATCCTTAAAGCCTGTGGAAGAGACTAGCAGGGCATGTACAAAACAATGTAATGCACATAGTACTGGACTTGTAGACAGTAATATTGGATAATAAAATATATTGCAGCAATGTCTTCAGAAGTCTTAAGAAAAAAAAAGCTGCATTTTATACTTTTATATCAAACCTTATCCTCAATGAAATGAGAAAGTAAAACATGAAAGAGCTAAATAAGTATACACACCCACACACACATATGTTTTTGGTAAATATTCAATAAGGTGTGAATTCAGCTATTTCACTACAGTTGTGATATCCTCATTTATATTACAAGCTACCACCACCCCTTATTCAACATTTATTTTACATCAGCCACTATGCTAGAAGTGGCTATTACCTCATTCAATTATTACAGCAGAATTATAAGGCAAGTACTGATCCTCAGAGTAGTTGAATAACATTATCAAAGTTTACACTGCAGAGAGTTAGAAAATCTAGGGTATGACATTAGACCTATCTGATTCAAAACATTTGTTAGAAGCAGGAGGATTCACAGCATTAAGAAGCATTGAACACCACTTCCCAGAAAGGTCCCTATCTACCTGTGGGCATCTCTTGTTATAGTAACTGTTTCTTTCCCTTAGGTCTCAGGGCATCACTTGATCAGGTGGACATTTCCATGGTGACACAATGCGGGGCTGACAATAATCTGTTAAGAGAATTTTTCACTGGCTATCTGTCTATCTATTATCTATGTATTAGGCAGGAGGGAGGATGGGCATCTAGCACTCTTTTGTCTAGTTTAATTTCATCACACTTAAAAATAAACCGTTCTCCATAAATATGGTTAACACCAATGCTCTATTGTCTGTAACTGTCTAGGAACAAGGGTAGTCTGCTCACAGAGCATTATCAGCTTATCTTCTCCTCAGCACTCAGTCAGGGGTAGGGTAAGCTGTGCCAGCTGGAGCTCAACACACAGAATTCATCCACTATTAATAAATTACTTTTCAGGTACTCAGTTTCTTTCCAGTGAAGTCCCCATGCAGTAGTGGACTGAAATGAAAAGTAGATTTCAACTATATTCTCTTTTCTTACATCTGACAAAATAAAGCTTGCAATATTCTTTACATATCAAGATTACCTGGTGTTGGAACATTAAAAAAAAAAATGAAATCGCATTTCTTCCAATACGTTTTCTATCTTAATTTTTTTTTAATTTTCAAGTATGCAAAATATATCTTCATCCTCTGTTCCCAGTCTCTATTCACACAAGGAAGACAAGACTTGGCACTGAGAGGTAATTTAATAAAGAACAAGGAACAGACATTATATGCCAAATCTCAGCACCAAGCATGAGATAATGCGCTATAACTCACATTTTAGTATTATCTGGCTAGCCTTGTTAAGCCACCCAACTTTATTGGATCTCGGTTTTTTCATGTACAAAGTGAATGGGTTGGGTGAAATCATTATTTTTGAAGGTGGACCACTGCCCTAATATGGTGAGATAATTTGTCAAGAGTCCAAAGATAATGAAATAACAACAAAATAATAAAAGTAAAACTGTCAAGATTTCAAAATGGTTTACTTTAAAAAAATAAATGATTGGATTCAGTTTTCCACTCTAAAGTATTTGTTATTTGAGATAATAAGGGAACACTTTAAGCTGGCTCACATAGAAAAAAGGGATTTTATTATAACAATATTTACTTCTTAATTTCACAGACTCCAAATGCTGGGAAGTATTATAGTTAGAGGATATAGAAACTGGAACACTATCTCTGATCATTTTCTTCATCTCTTAAGAGGTACATTCTATCTTTTCTTTCCATAATGTGACTCTTCCTTCTGCCTTGCACTGTGTAAATTCATATATGGCTTAGTCCCTATTCCACATGTATTTGAATGCTTGTACAACTTAGTTTACATTCTCAATAGAGAGAATTATACAAATACCTATTAAGCTAATGAATTTTCTGGTATACAAAGCTGCCTACATAGGACCTGTAAACTGAAAAAATCAAATAGGCAATGGCTGGCCATCTGGATATGGTGTCTTAGTATGTAGATCTATAATTAAAATTTAAATTGTGAAAAATCTGAAATTTACATTATCTAGGTCTGCATTGAACAGAGCAATATTATTGGTTTGTTCTTAAAGAGTGTAGTTATTAGGTATTACTGTAGTGATTTATAATTTTGCTTTTTACCCACATAGACATTTCCCATATGTGATGTTTCCAAATGTGGTTGTTATTTGTCTTGCAAACGGAATGACTGAAAACCCCTAAATGCAATGATCCCTACCTTTCCTTTGGGGGTTGGAGTTTTATAAAGCTGCAAGACAACTTCTGCTGAAGGGATATCTTAGTTGATTTTTTTCTTCAGGTCAGCACTTAGCTTGTACCAGGCATGGTGTTTAAAACTAGTGACACATAGAAGAAAAGGCTGAAATATTCTTTTTTTTTTTTTTTAATATTCTTAAGAGGTCTACAGTGTCCTAGCAGAGACAGACAAAATAAGCAACATCAATGTCTTATTATAGTAACCAGAACAAGATTTAATTGTGGCGCTCCTGAGAAACATTCAGTGAAGAGCATCCTAAAGAAATAATGTGCTGTTGCATCCTAATATGGAGTTGAGTTCCATATAATGAATATTATAGGGAGAATAAACACTACAAATAGAGAGAATAAAGACATGAAATGAACAGTGTTAACCATACACTGTTAGAGAACTGCTGAGGTCAGTTTTGTAGTTGTAGGGATAGTTTTGGGGTGAGAGACAATAAATTACTCCAATGAACATTTAGATTAATTGAATTAAGATAATCCATAAGGAGAAACGGACAATGAAGCCTGGCTTGGCTCCCCTTAATCTCACTATGAATTTGCAATCAGAATTTTGCTACCTTTAATGAATTGGGAAAACTTTGTATATGATCTCACCCCAGAATTCTACTGAGAGCCAACTGTACTGACATATTTACCAGCCAGCTTTGTATCTTTGAGTTGCAAGTTAAGATGCCCTAAGGTTGACAAGAAGAAGGTCCCTGTGCAAAGACCGTAAGGGTGATTTGGCTCTTCTAGTTCAATTCTTTCCATCCCCTGCCCAAACA
Source organism: Mustela erminea (assembly GCF_009829155.1). Lineage (NCBI taxonomy): Eukaryota > Metazoa > Chordata > Mammalia > Carnivora > Mustelidae > Mustela > Mustela erminea. Next base: position 39,446,803 of record NC_045632.1, on the reverse strand, counting down.
CATCTGAAAGAAGACCTGAAAGCTAATAAGAAGCCCTTGTACTAGACAGGGATACTAAGGCCCCTTTGATGAGGGGCTCATCAAAGTCTTGTTTTAAAATATGGATTTCATAAGCATTAAATGTCCTCTTGTGTGGCCCAAGAGAACATTTCCCACAGTACCGCATAACCTCAAAAAAGAAATATACGAGATATATAAGACGAAACATTCTCCTGTATCTCCTCATCTTTTTGCACAGTGCTGGGTAAATAGTAAGACTCAATAAATGCTTGTTTAATTGATGATATTGGCAACTCATTCACTTTATTCTAATTAAATTTCTCTCTCTAGGTGTAAAATGGCTTTTCATTGAGCATATTTCAGATAGAGTTTTTTAGACAGAAACAATGCAACCACAAAATGAACTCAAATCCTGTTTGGTTTGATGAGCACATTTTATTATCTGCTGTTTGCTAGCAATTAGATACCAAAAATATGAAGCTTTTGTAAACACAAGGGGGATTAAAGTAGGGTGAGCTCACCAACTATTTGTGATTCTTTTCAAAGTGATTCAGATGAACTATCTTGTTTTGTATTGCTTGTTTTGCTTTGTTGTAAAGGATTCTCTGAAGCATATCTGCTCTCTCAGAGGAACTTGGTGAAAGTGGCATTTGAGTATTTAAGAAAAGAGCCTCAGGACATATAAATAGACTCTCATTTATCCAGAGGAGAGTCAGCTTTGGAAGATGTTCTTGCTTACAACCCACTTCAATCACCTCCCCAAAAGATCTCCATTTCAGCTTTGCTGGTGAATCTGGGAAGCTCATATGTGTTTTGTCACAGCTGTGTGTGAAATATTATGTAATTAAATTTTACATTACATCAGTCCAACTGCATAATAAAATGTCATCTGGTTAATTTTGGTTTCCAAATGTACTTTATAACCAACTCAGAGAAAATATTACATGTGAGTCATGCCACAAATTGTTATCTAGGCATGTACTAGCATATTTATGGTATTATACTGCATGCCAAATGATGCACTAAATTCAAATATGGACATGCTAATTTCCCTTGTGTTGACAATATGAAGTTCTAAGCATTATTCTTTAATCAGAACACAACCAGTTCACTGAAGTCATAAAATGGACTTTTCCCCAATCTGCTTGCTTCCTTCCTTTTTTCAAAGAAGTAAGCTCAGTAATTCTTCAAAGTATTGGTAAATGAAAAAAGAAGTTCTTAAAAGATTTTATATATATATACACACACACATATATATGTGTATATATAGTATTTATATATCATATATGCAACTTATATATAATATATTACATATATATTATATAATATGTACTATATATACTATATCATATATACTATATATTATAATATATACTATATAATATATATACTATATATAAAATAATTTTTATATATTTATATATATATGGCAAATTCATAGTTTAATCACAGAATAAGATGCAGGGATATTCTGGAACAAATATTACTTATCTGACTATAAATGTCTTTGATAGTCTTCTATGTCAAAATCATTAGAAAATAAAAGAGGTAAACAAATGGCCTGGATATGGGAAATGCCTGAGATTTGTTACAGTGTTTTATCAGGCTGTTTTAACCAGAAAAAAATGGGAATGGTGGTGTTAAAGAGGTATTTTACTATTAAATGTGCCTTTAATTTTTCTTTTTCTAGAATTTAGAAATGATCTGGAAGAGAATAATGGTATTAATTGTGCTTATATTAGGTTCTATGAATTGGGCTGTTTACTTTATAAGTGTTATCTGATTTTTATTATTACCAAACCTAGTTTGGTTAGCTTAACTTTTTTCTTACTTTTTTCCCCCTGTTTTTAACAAGAGAAAAACTGGGATTTGGTCAAGGGGCTACATTATGATAAAAGTATAACTATTAGGTAGATTCTAAGATGATATGTTAGTAACAAGTTAGTGAAGAATGTACCAGGTACCAAGTTATTTAAATTAAATGTATGGATTTATCTGCACCAAAGTACTAGTTCATTTATTCATTTAACAAATACATAGAAACACTGTCAGCACTTCCTTGAAAATAATGGTACTAGGGATAGTGGCCAAAGGGTAGTCTGGGAGAGCTTTAGCTACTTTATTAGGACTCCAACATTACTGTTAAGAGAGTACCACTAATGCATATTATAATATGAATGGTCCCTCCTGGAGTTATGCAATGTAATGTAGCAGCAACTCCTGTAATTTTGTCAGTGCTGATTCCCCAATCCATGCAAGATAAACAAATAATCCAAGTAATAATAGAGTTTACTATCCAAATGTAGCCTCCAGAAAAAATCAGTAATAAACAAATTGACAACTCTGAGGTCCTCTTATATAGACATGTTAGAGTCTCTAAACCTAATGAGCTATTAACACTGATCAAGACAAGATTTGTTTGTACATTGGAAAGTTTGGAATTTTGAAAGTTTGGAAAGGTTCTTTTTTATTTACATGTATTCATTCTCATTCATTTTTTAAATCAACATTGCTTAATAATAAACACATTCCATGTATTATTGTAGTCACAAGAGATATAATTGTCAAAATAAAATAAAGTCAAAATCCATCTACTTTCTTAATGATCTCACCTGTTGAGGGAGGGGACAGCTAGGATAATTACAAAGTACATTTTTAGGGACACCTGGGTGGCTCAGTTGGTTAAGAGACCAACTCTTGGTTTCAGCTCAGATCACGTTCTTGTGGTTTTGAGATTGAGCCTCCATCAGGCTCCACATTCAGTGCTGAGTCTGCTTGAAATTCTTTCACCCTCCCCATCTGCTCCTCCCTGTGTTTGCATGCTTTCTCTTTCTCTTTCTATAAAATAAATACATAAATAAATAATAAAATCTTAGAAAAGAGTACATTTTTATAGAACGTGATAAGAATTTATATGAAGAAAGGCAAGATGCAAAGAAAGCTCCTTGCAGGGACACTAACACCACCGGGGAGTAAAAAGAAAGTCTTCTGGATTAGTTATTCTTTATTTATTCCCCAGATCCATTTTCTACCCTCCTCTGTTTTGTCTTGCTCTACGCTGTCTAAAGATGGTATCTACTGAATTCCCATACTTTCTAACTTCTGTTGTGTTTAACCAATGGGAGGCATCAACAAGACATAAAAAAGACACAAGAAGAGAGAGTATAGGGATTATGCCTCTGCCTTCCTTTGTGCTTTTCTGTGGCTCTGGAAATGGCTTAATTTTCCCATATATGTGGTTGGGTGGCCTCTTTCCGAAACTTTCTTTCCTACTAGCTCTAGATATCTCAGTCATTCCCCTTGCATTACCCATTCTAGCAGTGATAACAGCTTCCAGCTATCGTAAGTCTTCATGTAACTCATCATCTCTTCTTGGTTTCCATAGCCTTGTTTACAACTCTGTAAATAATTTCTCAGTTACATTCTCTTTAGTTAAATCATTCTGTTTGTGCCATGATTTCCTTTCAGATTCCAGATGAGAGAATTTTTTTTTTAAAGATATGCCCTCTATAGTCTGTAGATCACAACAATGAAGAATGTTAGCTTTGTAGTTAAATAAACTCAAGTTAAGATATTCAGTGTACAGCTTAATACTGTGAGCAGTTTATACTGGTCTCTTTAAAGCTCAATCTTCTCACCTATAATGTCACAGGACCTGGAAATCATGAAAAATGTTTTGACTTTGTCCACAAGGCAATGAGAAGCTACTTTTATAAGCAAAGGGATACCTTGTCTGTTTTATGATGTCAAAAAAATTATATTCAGATTTTTGGGCCTGAGAGATTTATGTGTATAACACTGAAAGCCAGAAGACTGAGATTTTTGTTTGCTTGTTTTTCGTCTTAAATTTTAGACAGGACAATTTTATAAGGGTGATAAGAGAAGATCAACGGGTAATGTTGCTTATGCAATGTTGGGTGAATGGCTTTCATTTCTAACTCTCTGTCTTTTTTTTTTTTTATTTGCTTTCTTTACATTGATGAGTCAGCCTATCAGGAAAATGGAAATGTGGTTGAAAGCAGAGATGGTGTAGGACTTTTACTAATCAAGGCTTCAGGAGCCTAGATTGAGTAGAATCGAGAATTGTTGGTGAATCAGTAACATGCAAGATAATTGTAAAGACTTAAAAGGGATTACATTTCATATGGCAAGAAGCAGCAATCTGCAACATATTCAGTTGATCTGGGGGAACACTTTATGATCCTAATGGTTGAAATTAAAATAATAATAAATATATTTGATGAGAGAATATCTAAATGAGATATAAATACAGCTGTCTAGGGAAGCTTCATTTGAAGTTGTGGAGAGACTAAAAAAAATGTGGATTCTGGTAGTGATTTTATAAATACTTTATGTTTCTCTGGAAAGTAGAATATAAATCAAGATTGAGAATGTAGCTGATACTTAAATCACATGGGGTTAGGGGTGTTAAACTTCCCCCAATACACAGTTGAAATCCATTTATAACTTTTGACTTCCCAGAAACATAACTACTAAAGTCTATTATTGACCAGAAGTCTTACTGATATATATAGTCAGTTAACACATATTTTCATAGTATATGTAATATATATTACATTTATAAAGTAATCTTGAGAAAAGAAAATATTATTAAGAAAATCATAAAGAAGAGAAAATACATTTACAGTGTCATACTGTATTTACAGAAAAATATCCATTTATAAGTGAACCTGTTCAAAAGTCAAACAGTTCAAACCCCTCTTGTTCAAGGGTCATCTCTTTAATGCTTTTCATATAAAATAACAAATGCACAGTGTAGGGGATATGTGGAATCTAAATTAGTTTTAAAAAGAAAGGAGATGCTACATTAGTGATACCTATAAAAGAGTTGAAATGATAGTAATATAGCGAAGTGGTTAACAGAACATGATCTATAAAAATATTCAGACAAAACTGAGCTTGAATCTGGACTTTGCGAGTTAATTCCTCAGTGACTGTGGACATATTAATTGATCCCTCTAAGCTCTAGTTTCCTCATCTGAAATAAGGCGTTGGTCTCAAATCCTGGAAATAAATAAGTTTATTAATATAGATGTTCTGTATGGAACTAGATGCTCACATGTAATGGCTACTATTATTACTGTTAAAAATTAAGTTTTCATAAATAGAGGGAATTCCAAGAGGTTTATAGACCATAGGTAAATATCATTAAATTGATGATTATTAAAATATATTAATATGAACTTTTTATGGTAAATGTTAAGCAAAAGTCTAAATTATATATTATCAGTTATCACTCTTTCCCTCCTCTCTCTCTTTGCATCACTTACCAATATTCAATGAAATATCTTCAAGTAAAGATTAGAGATTTGGGGGAGACTTTATTTTTTTTATTTTTATTTTTTAAAGATTTTATTTATTTATTTGACAGAGAGAGATCACAAGTAGGTAGAGAGGCAGGCAGAGAGAGAGAAAGAGGGAAGCAGGCTCCCCGCTGAGCAGAGCCGGACGTGGGACTCCATCCCAGGACCCTGAGATCATGACCTGAGCCAAAGGCAGTGGCTTAAGCCACTCAGCCACCCAGGCGCCCTGGGGGAGACATTTTAAAATACTATGTTTAATATCATTATGCCCATTATGCCACACATTAATTTAGAAATAATTTCAAGTAGAGTTTATGAAATAATCCAAATAATTACATATTCAGTGTTAGAGTTGATGCCTTTGGAAGTACAAATAATTTTACAAGTAAAAATATGTCTTTAACTCAGTCCAGTTAAACCAATTCAATTGCTATATGGTGCAATTTAAATTATATTCCTATTTTTAATGAATTTATTACCTGCTAAGCATCACCATGCAAATTATGTGATCTCCAGCAGTAATTCCTTCTTTTTTTTTAATTTTAAGAAGTGTAGAGAGACCAAGCAACTGTAAAAGAAGATGGAAATTTGAGCCCATAACTTTTTCCTATAGTAGATGAGATGGTACATGAAGTATCTCCTGACTGTGCCCTCATTTGTGATGTTCAATGAATATGGATTAGCAATTAACCATGGCTACACTCAACGCTAAGATAAATTACAGGAATAAATTCAGGGTAGACATGTAGTGTGCAATTCGTATTGATCAGCTTGCAGAAAATGACCTCAAAACTACTTTCAACTCTGTGTGACTAGAGATAGTTCTCATATCAGTGTTTTGTTTTTTTACATAGGAGCTGTCATTAGAGATGGTGGAAAATTGCTAAGAAAGCAATTAGTCCAGTATAGCCTCCAGAAGAATCATATTTATTTGGAAACTCAAAGAAAATAAAATCTATGCATGCAATCTCATAGAATCATGATTTTATTAATAGCTCAATGATTCCCCTTATCACTCTGGACTGTCATTATCATTTACTCATTCAGTTATTCCTACTAGACCATGAACACCTTCAGAATTGATGCTGTATTTTGATGCTTTATGCACTCAAAAGTTGACATACAGTAGAGAGTTATAAATGTAGGTTAAATTGAGTAAGGAATCTGGCATTCTTTAGAGCCTTGGAAAATATAGAATATGTTCTCATTCCACACATTTGGTTTTTCTCAGCAATCCTATAAATCAAGATTTTTCACATGAGGAAATTTATAAGTGGAAATATTTCCAAGCTGTAAAGCAGAAGAGGAACAAGTCCTTTTCTAGTCTTTAAAAAAAAAAAAAAAAAATCAAAAATTAAAGCTCAGTGATTTTTTTGTATGTTGTCAACATCAACACTTCTTTGGGCAGAAAAACAAATTAATAATGAATTTTAAGTGTTTTACTAAAGAAAACATAGCTAGTTAATAACATTTATATTTCCAAATAGGCTCAAAATAAAGCTATTTATACTTGGTATTAGGTAATAGAAATCTAACAAGATAGGGTGTCATTTGTCTTTCACAAAATGTCTTAGAACTTCCAATGTATTTGGAAATACAAATGAATTATTTCCCAAGATAATGGTTTATTCCAGTGTTGGTTTCTTCCATCCAAGACTTGTGCCTTATAAATTTTCAAGAATAACTTAAAAGATCTAGATCCCTTTGAGACTGCAGAAACATAGAAGATTCCTTTGACCACATAAAGATGAGAAATGTCTTGATTTCAGCCTTAGGTAATAGAATGTGGCAAAAAAAAAATATAGGTAAGATCCAGACTAGTAGTATTTTGTTAAATTCTCATCCTGATGTAAATGTCCCTTCTAAGCTAACTTTCAATGACAAAAATTCAAAGAGATTGGCTATTAATGTCTTGTTCCTTTTCTTGATTTTGAAATCTGTAGGGACAGACCAAACCTTTCTCTTTCTACTTTGTGTCTCTATGCTTTTTTTGTTGTTGTTGTTTTTCTTTTTAAATCATTTTCTACAAGGTAATCAGAGTCGTATTTTAACATATAAATTAGATCATGCCCTTCCTTGGCTTTACATAAAAATAATCTCAATCTCTATAGAACATAAGATTATATTCAAATTCCTTATCAGCAACAAATTTTCATATAATCTTGAAACTCTCTAAAAAATTTGAGCCATTTCCTCCTTCCTTCACTGTAATCTAGTTCTTCAATTTTCCTTTCAATTTTTAAAATAACTTTTTTGTTTGCTTGTTTCAGATACTTCACGCATACTCTCTTCATCTTGGAATTCCATTTCCCTCTTGTTCTATAAATCTTCCATTGATTTTTTTTTATTGTTGTTGCTCTTATCACGTCTTTCAAGCTAAACTTATTCTAGTAGATTTCTTTAATTGATCTCCATTCAGATTAGCATTTTGTTTATTAACATCAGAGCATTCATTTTTTCACAATCTGACCAAATGATTATTGGTTGACTTATGCATTGGCACTTTTTCTTCAGTAAACATTGTGTTCTGTAAGGTCAGAGGCGATCTTTATTTTATTAACTACTGTAGATCAATTATCTAAGATAGTAAGTAAAAGAACAAATGAACCATTGTTTTGAATATACCAGCAACCACATTACTATAAAGATGCCTTTATAGTGGGTGGGTTCAGATCCAATTCAGGATATACACATGCTGTTACAATTGGCAGAATTGTAAAGTTGAGGGTCCAACTTCTAATCACCAAATATATTCTCCTCCATTTTTTAGATAGTCCTCATTGGCCAACAAAATTCAGATGATTCACAAAATATACATGGTTCTTTAGTCTTCCTCTCCATGGGCTTATTGTTTAAAGGGCCATAAATAATTTTGCTTTGAAACTAAGAATTATTGTATTTCTATTAATAACTTATTAATATTCCCTATAAATGTATGCCATATGTCATGTGATTATATAGATTTATATTAATCAATTGATTAAAAAAAGTTGTCACTCCTAAAAATATACTAAAATTATTTTTTTCTATTTTTCTAAGTTATGTATTCTCTGGGTATAATATCCTCTTATGTAATAAGATGCATATCATGTTTGGATAAGACTCTTCAGGGCAAACTAGCCTCAAAATATTCCCTAAGGGTTCAGAAAGAAGCTCAGGTTCTTTTCTTTGCCAGCACTGTGAGCATAGCATAAAGAGGATCAAGAGGCCATTGACTGAACATTGGCATCTCTTCACTATTCCAAAAGTGGCAGAGAAAAGAAAACCTGTATATCTCTGTACCATGATGTGCAATGCACATTAATGACAGATGGAATTGGTGGATGAGTTCAAAATCTAAGGAAATCTCTATAATGAAATTTTGTAAAAGGACTCATCTTCTAAGATAATTAGAATGATTAATATCTTATGGTAGACTGATGAGGATATGCTTATATCAGTAAAGAAAAACAGGGTTTACTTTGAAGTATGAGTTTAGTGAATATTTACTGAATTAAAACATATACATACCTAAGGCTATTTTAATCAAGGAAGTATTTATCCATCTATGTATTTATTTATGCATTCACCTATTTAGTTAGCTGTTCAACATACTTTTGAGAAACAATTTTATTTTAGGTTCCTCCCTCTGATAGAGAATTTATCAATTCATAACCCACTTTCTTAACTGTAATATATTGTAAGTGGCACTTGATAAAAATAAATGAAGCATACTAACTATCTAAGGAAGAGATACACATATATTAGAATAAATATGATTCAAGTTGTTAAATGGCATAAGACCTGTTCAGTATTTCTTCACCAACACTTGCAACTGGATTAGGACATTAGGAAACATTTTGTGGAATAAGTGTCATACAATCTAGCTGAAGATGAACAAGAATTTGGGGGAAAAGAAGGCAAGAACATTTCAGGAAAAAACAAAAGCTTTTCAAAAGAAAAACAAATACAGTAAAGATGAGGTACATAACAATGGATAGCAATTGATTGGTGTCTTGAATATAAAATATGGTGACATTATATTGAGTTCCTTATAAGTCATACGAAGAAGCTGTGACTTTGTCCTATCTATAGCAAGAACTTCCAAAGTGTCAAGGTGAGTGAAGAAACAGACATTTTTGTCTTTAAATGGATCACTTCAGTAAAACTATGAGAATTTGTTAAACATATATGTTATAGATATAGCTATATTTATATAGATTTATATACATTTATAAGCAATAGCTAAGTGTTCTACCTCACTTATTTCCTTAAAAAAAATTTTCCACTTTATAAATGAGCAATAAAGTATATTTCTCTAGGTTATTCAAATAGCAAATTGCCAGGATTGAATTAATATCTATCCAACCCACTAAGCTTGTTATTTCCTATTACTTGCACTAGACATCTGATACTTTCTTCCTAAGACTAAAGAAGAAGAAAGAAGTATAGAGAGAGAATGAATTATACCAATCCAGGTAAAATGTTTATGTTTAGGACATGGGCAGTGACTGTGAGAATAAATTCAGTGTTTAAAATGATGGAGTATAAAAGAAAACATGGAGGCTGTATCCAGTACAACCAATGGACTGATGGTTTTTATTTCAAAAGAAGAGATCAGAAAACATGGGAAGACAAAAATACTTAAAGAAATAATACAAGTATACACTCTATGCTAAAGATGATAACAATAAATAAATAATTCAATAAGATATTATGTTATTAGAGAGCAAATTAACCTGAACATGTTAGATACCATAGTAGATAAGTTATCACTTGATAACCTTAGTAGATATATATTCATTCCAATTTTTCAACATTTCATCCTTCAGAAAACTATCTTTCTCCCATTCCATGTGTTCCTAATTGAGCTGCCAATCTTAGCAACCTATTTAGCTCTGTGAAAATAGACCAAAATATAGCACCTGGTAAACCACTCTCTCCATTCCCCAGTGATTGATCCTTCCTTCCTTCCTTCCTTCCTTCCTTCCTTCCTTCCTTCCTTCCTTCCTTCTTTCCTTTCTTTCCTTTCCTTTTTTTCCTTTCCTTTCCTTTTTTTTCCTTTCCTTTCCTTTCCTTTCCTTTTCCTTCCTTCCTTTCCTTTCCTTTCCTTCCTTCCTTTCTTTCTCTCTCTCTCTCTCTTTTTCTTTCTTTATTTCTTTTTTTCTTCCTTTCTTTCAAGATTATTTATTTGTTGGAGAGAGAGAGCAAGAAAGACCAAGTACAAGCAAGGGGAATGGCAGAAAGAGAGGGAGAAGCAGGCTTCCCTCTGAGCAGGGATACTGGTCTGGGCCTCCATCCCGGGACCCTGGGATCACTACCTGAGCCAAAGGCAGAAGCTTAAACTGAGCCACCCAGTGCATCCTCCCTCTACCCCCACAAGTACTAACTCAAAGACCATTGCATCACCAAGGCTAAACCAAGCAGAGTAGTCTTCTCAGCAGCAACTGGATGAAGAAACTATTTTTACATGGCAAATTCTAAGGCTCAGGAGTGTGACTATAGAGCTGTGACATCCTTTTCAACTGCTATATGTGGAAAGTTTGTTTTCAGAGTAAAACTGGGTAGAGCTAAGCAGAAAGAGAAGACGGAAGGAGGCCTATTGCTTCATGACCCAGTTCCAAACTGTGAAAAGAAAGAGCCTGCAGTTCTTCCTTTCAATCTGTGAACTACCTTGGCATTCTTCCCAGAAAACAAAGGCATCTTGATGAAATCAACCACTTAAGACATGCCTTGATAAAAATGATGGATTTCAGGATAAAGAGAAAAAACTATAAATACACATGCATTTTTTTTTAAAGTAAGTAGGTGATGTACAAAGAAACAAAACTGAAGGTAGCTTTAGATTTTTCCTTGAACTAAGACCCAGAAAATAGAACATAAAAGACTGAATGTTTGAGTAGACCCAAAGGGAAAAGAATATCAAAATGGGTGCACCTTATTCGGTGATAGTAGAGACATGTTACCTGATTTTCTCCATCAACACTGTAATTTCCCAGTCCAGGTATTGTCACCTCTTGTCATTTCCTCTCTTATCATCTCCCTGAGCATCATTGTACTCATAAAGTTGTTAATCTCTCTAGTACCTGGCTGGTGGGAAGATTGATTAAATCAAATGAGACAGTGCCATGAATTAAGTCTCATTTTCATGCTTGGCTTGAAAAATCAACAAATCTAAATATAAATACAGGTCACAAATATTATGATATTTTAACTATACCAAAATCCACATTAGCTTTCCATTAAACCAACTCTGATGACATCTGGTATCTTTTAAAAATTATGCTATGGGATGCCCGGGTGGCTCAGTCAGTTAAGCATCTGCCTTCGGCTTGGGTCATATTCCAGGACACTGAGATTGAGTCACGCATCCCCCTGTTTGTGCCACTCTCTCTCTCTTTCTTGCTCTCTCTCTAACAAATAAAATATTAAAAAAATTAAAAATAAAATAGTTATTCGATGTGCTTCAGAACTCATATTTACCAAGATTTTTTCTTTTTTTTCTTCTCATCTTTCTCCTTCTTTTCTCTCCCCCTTTATCTGTATCTCTTCATTTATTTTGAATTAACATTTACACACATACACACGCACACACACACAAATCACATAAGACCACTAAACTTAAGTGTATAACGGAATGAGTTAACATGAGTAAACGTACCCAGATTAAACCACCCAGATTAAAATATATACTATTCTTAGTACACCAACTTCTGTAATTTTCAGGACGAAGGAAGAAAGTATTCATAATTGTGATTAAGGTCAAAGAGGTATGTAGAGTCTGTCTGTTCACTCTATCTTCCTTAAATGAAGGTGGAGTAACTAGTTACCCTAAGCTCAGCATGTACTGTCAGTGATTGATCCTTACATCCCCATGAGATGTGATAGTTGAAAAGGGAAATAACTTGCTTCTGGTATGAAAACATGCATGAACCTGAGTCTGTATGACCCTCAGTGTTCCTTTCAGTATTTCTGGCTTCACAAGCCTTCCTCATAAACCAATTTCAGTGTGTATCATTGTATGCGGTGCTTACCATTTTATAAATTTGTAAGCCCACAGAATACACATCTAAAGCTCAGGGACCATAACAAATCCTTATATTGCCAGCATTTAGCACAGAGCTTAGAACATAGTAAGTTTTAGCAAAATCGTAAGGGCAATGTTCGGATGGATGAAAGAAAAAATGAAGGAACTAAAGGAAGGAGTAGGAAAAAAGAAGAAAAGAAGGAAACAAAAATGTAACAACTACAGAAATGTTAAAATTTTCTTTTATTTTTTTTTTCCTCCTTCAAATGTGTGTGAATACTGTGTAGGAGAGGGTGGTCCTAAAGAAGAAACTCATGAAGTAAGGGAGGGGAGAGAGGAAGGAAGGAAGGGGAGAGGAAGGGAGGGAGGGAAAAAAGAAGGGAGGAAAGGAAGAAAATGAAAATAAGGAAATAAAGGTGAATATTGCATTATATAATTTTTAGTCACATTTATCATCACCTCTACCCTTATCACTTTTCACTTCCCAGATACAGTGTTTCCTCTCTAAGTGGACATAAGTTCCGTGCTACAAGTTCAATTTCTGAATACAGTGAAAGTTCACTCTATAAAATGAGTTAAAACAACAACAGCACTCATGCAAATGGGGTCCCATGGCTTGTAAGTAGCAGTTAAAATAATTAAGATTCTCTAGAAACTGAAAGTGAATAGTTAACAACATTTTGAAATTTACTAGATTCTCATAAAAATACAATTCTTTTTTTATTTTTAGGATGTCACTGATGAAAACACATTTAAATATCCATATCTGCTCTAAGTTTCTGCTAAATGATTCCAAACCAACAAATTAAACTGTAGGACACTTTTACAATACATTCAGAGTTGATTATGCAAAAATGGTAGCATATAGTATTTCATGTCTTCAGGTTATCTGCCTTGGTTTAGTACTCAGGATTCAGGCAGTATAGAGATTTGAGAATGAAAGTATTAAATTTTCTTAAAAATTCAAAATTGGGCTGAACCACTTTGAATTATATTAAAACTGAAGGACTATCTCAATCTTCACTCAAGTTTCAGAGCAATCCTGGAAATGGCTGACATGACCTAGTGATTTGTTTTTTCCTCAAGTATAGACAGCCAGTAACACTCATAAAGTTTATTACCTTTTTTTTTAATTATTATCAATTAATTGATGGCAATTCTGGGTGAAATCTGAAAAGTGAGTATTTTGGCAAAGTGTAAAATGTGCTTTAAAATATGGATGAAAACCATTATATTTAAGTTACCTGTGTAAAAATCCAATTAAAATATATTACAACTTTATTTGTCAACTATACCTCAATGAAATTGAAAAACATTGTATCTCGTGTACATTTTTTGAAAAGTTCTAAAATTTCTCCACCAAGGAGAATAGAATTTCTATGTTTAAGTGTGTTGAGAATGGTGATATAGATAGTAAACTTAAAGAGTTACTTTAAAAAAATTTATTTAAGGGCGCCTGGGTGGCTCAGTGGGTTAAGCCGCTGCCTTCGGCTCAGGTCATGATCTCAGGGTCCTGGGATCGAGTCCCGCATCGGGCTCTCTGCTCAGCAGGGAGCCTGCTTCCTCCTCTCTCTCTGCCTGCCTCTCTGCCTACTTGTGATCTCTCTCTGTCAAATAAATAAATAAAAATCTTTAAAAAAAAATTTATTTAAAAAAGTGAATTTGCAAATTTACAACAACAAACAACAGTGGCATTTTAGCCACTACTATGTGCTTGTTTCTTTTTTGTTCATTTTTTGCTGTTGTCTAATTGTAGAAATGTACATGGGTTATTTATTACTCCAGTATGTTTTTAATTTGTTTTCCAAGTAAAATTTATACAAAGTGAAATGTACAGATCTTAGTACTCATAGATAAACATATACACAAAACACATATATGCACGTGTGCACATGTGCTCACATACACATACCTGTGTAATCATAATCTCAACCAAAATATAAGATATTTTTGTCAATCTCGGAAATTTTCTTTCTTTTCCCTTCCAATTAGTCTTGCCTTGCTAAAAGTACTAGTATTCTTATTTCTATCACCATAGTTTACTTTTGGTCTTCTTGAATGCCATGAAAATGGAATCCTATAGTATTTATTCTTTTGTCTTGCTTCTTTTGCTCAGTGTAATATTTGGGGTCTTGCTTAATGTATCAAATCATCTTTACTTTTTTTAATTTAAATTCAATTAGTCAACATGTAATACATCAACTGACTAAGCAACTCAGGTGCCCCTCATTTAAACCCTTTCAAGCGAAATTCTGTATATAAAGTTATCATTGTGTTTGAACAATGATATGTAATATACATATATGTACAATATATGTTATATATAATACATATAATATGTATGTGTGTATGTACACATATATACATATATATTGCATACTCACACACATAGTTCCTTTTCCTCATAAGATTTACAGAGGAAGTAGGAAGCAGAAAAACAGTTCTTTCCATAATTGAATTAGGTTTATCTTGTCAAGATGTGTTGCACTGTGGGCTACATCCATGTTTCAAATATATCCATAAATCTATATAACCTCAGTTTTCATTTAAACATGACCTACAGGTTCATTAAGTTGGAACAGAAGTCCAGGCCTCAGAGCTCTCTCTGCTCTGTAATTTGACTTCTGTTACACTCAGTGATATAGAACTTGTTTTATTTGGTCTTGTTTCCAAATCAGTGATCTCAAATCTGTACTTCATGAATATTCCTGATCTTCTCTAACTTTCTAGAATTAAGATAACAACAGAAACAAAAACAACCCCCTACCAAAACAAACAAACAACAAAGAAGCAAACAAAAACCTAAGAGAAAATGTTCCCTAGTGAAAGAGGTATTGAACTCATCTTTACCCAATACTGTGGTAGGATCACTTTGGGAATTGCAAGTAAGCATTCAAATGAGTGTACAGTGTGATCTTTAAAGACTTTTTTTTTCCCAGTGTTTAAGGCATGTAACAATATATAAAGAAAATTCTTTTAGTTAGTAAAATCTATTCTACGTTGCTACTTTTCAGTTGGAGACCAATATGTGGAATTATGTTACTCCATTTTAGCTGCATTCCAGATTTCAGTAAAATCACATCAGGAGACACAGTGACATTTATTCTTACTTGACTTTTAAATATTTTTGGTTTTTTAAAGAAATCTCTACAGCTGACATAGTGCTGGAAGATCACAACTCAGAGATCAAGAGTCAGATGCTGTACAAACTGAGCCAGCTAGATATTATTCTTACCTGACTTTTAAGTGTTCATAATAATAGAGGTAGAGTCAGCACATATATCCAATACTTTTGTCTACTTTTCTCATAGGAAGCAGTAGTATTATCAGTAATACAAGGAGGACAAATACAGTAAAGAGAGAATTGTTATTTCTAGCCCTGCTCGTTAATTAAACTAGCATCCCTAAAACTAAACCATGCTGCAGTCTTTACCTATGTTACTTCCACCCAAAATCAATTGGGATTATTAACATACCCGATTTGTGTATAAGGTAACTGTGGTTTGGAGATGTTGAATAACTTGACCAAGAACACACAGGTAGTTATTGGCAATAGTAGGATGAGATCCAGGTAATGTGAATCCAAAGCCTACACTCTGAGGCACTTTGCTCTGTAGATTTCTATACAGTAAATGTGTAATAATGAGTACCCATTATTGTTATTAAAGCCACAGAATTTGAAGTAATTATTTTAAGTGGATATATGTGATCTGCATATGTGTGCATATTTGCATGTGCATTTCCAAGAACAGTTTTAGGTCTAAGGAAGGCTCCAAGGACGATCATATGAATGTATTCATAGTAGTTTTTACTTTTTTTGGAAACAAATGTTTTGGGGATAATAAGAATATACTTTGATATTTATCAAAGTAAGCTAGTATCACACAAATTTATACCAAAAACAATTTGTAGAAAATCAAATAGTAATTCAGTAATCCTTTGGATATAGTCCAATAATTGAATTTAAATGCTAACAAAACCAATGAAGCAAGATAATCTTCTTTTGCCTCTCCAGATCCACTGCTTACTTTTCTCCAATATTCTCTCTTTTCCCCCCTACTCACTTTACCCCCACTAAGACTCCCAGGTATGGAGTTTACCAGGGGAGCTCCTTTACACTCTGGCTTTCCACTGGCCTTGGCCAATTGGGAGCCATGACAGAAGACTGAGGGACAGTGAAGAAAGTGTGATCAGAGTATTTATTTCCTCTCTAAAGAATTACCTCTGACTGGTTGTTTCTGAATTAAATGAAAACTCCTCTCAAAGTTTCTTGTAATATAGGACATTGTCTTCTTTGTGTTCCTTAACCTCTTCTATTCAGTTATCTTTTTATACCTAGGGGTGGTTAAAACCTTGGAGTAATGCACTATCCTTTGTGATATAACTTAAACTTCTCTATGTATGTTTAAATAGTGTCTTTAGTAATAAATTCTTAAAATCTTGTAATTTCTGTGTTTCATCTGTTCCTTGCTAAAATGCATATATAAATATATATAATTTAAAGAACCACCTGCTTTATTCCTTATAGAAATTTCTTATAAGAAAATAAAGATATTTTATTTTATTTTTTTCCAGTTTTTATTATTTTATTTTTAAAAATTTTTATTTATTTTTTGAATTTCTTTTCAGTGCTCCAGAATTCATTGTTTATGCACCACACCCAGTGCTCCATGCAATACATACCTCCATAATACCTACCATGAGGCTCACCCAAACTCCCAGCCCCTCCCCTCCAAAACCCTCAGATTGTTTTTCAGAGTCCACAGTCTCTCATGGTTTGTCTCCCCTTCTAATTTCCGCCAACTCCCTTCTCTTCTCCATCTCCCTATGTCCTCTGTATTATTTCTCATGCTCCACAAATAAGATAAATCATATGATAATTGACTTGACTCTTTCTGGTTGACTTATTTCACTCACCATAATCTTTTCTAGTCCCATCCATGTTGATACAAAAGTTGGGTATTCATCCTTTCTGATGGAGGCATAATACTCCATAGTATATATGGACCACATACATCTTCCTTATCCATTCATCCATTGAAGGGCACCTTGGTTCTTTCCACAGTTTGGCGAATGTGGCCATTGCTGCCATGAACATTGGGGTACAGATGGCCCTTCTTTTCTCTACATCTGTATCTTTGGGGTAACTACCCAGTAGTACAGTTGCAGAGTCCTAGGGAAGCTCTATTTTTAATTTCTTAAGGAATCTCCTCACAGTTTTCCAAAGTGGCTGCACCAACTTGCATTCCCACCAACAGTGTAAGAGGGTTCCCCTTTCTCCACATCCTCTCCAATACACGTTGTTTCCTGTCTTGTTAATTTTGGCCATTCTAACTGGTATAAGGTGGTATCCCAATGAAGTTTTTATTTGAATCTCCTTGATGGCTAGTGATGAGGAACGTTTTTTCATGTGTCTGTTAGCCATTTGTATGTCTTCATTGGAGAAGTGTTTGTTCATGTTCTGCCCATTTTTTGACATGATTGTGTGTTTTGTGTGTGTTGAGTTTGAGGAGTTCTTTATAGATCCTGGATATCAGCCCTTTGCCGGTATTGTCATTTGCAAATGTCTTCTCCCATTCCTTGGGTTGCATCTTTGTTTTGTTGACTATTTCCTTTGCTGTGCAGAAGCTTTTGATCTTAATGAAGTCCCAAAAGTTCATTTTCACTTTTGTTTCCCTTGCCTTTGGAGACACATCTCAAAATAAGTTGCTGTGGCCAATGTCAAAGACATTACTGCCTATGTTCTCCTCTAGGATTCTGATGGATTCCTGCCTCATGGTGAGGTCTTTTATCCATTTTGAGTTTATCTTTGTGTATGGTGTAAGAGAATGGTTGAGTTTCATTCTTCTACCCATAGCTGTCCAATTTTCCCAGCACTATTTATTGAAGAGACTGTCTTTTTTCCACTATATATTTTTTCTTGCTTTGTCGAAGATAATTTGACCATAGAGTTGAGGGTCCATATCTGAGCTCTCTACTCTGTTCC
The DNA here is from genome assembly GCF_009829155.1 of Mustela erminea. Lineage (NCBI taxonomy): Eukaryota > Metazoa > Chordata > Mammalia > Carnivora > Mustelidae > Mustela > Mustela erminea. The sequence continues at coordinate 39,428,487 of NC_045632.1, read as the reverse complement.
ATTGGTCTATGTCTCTGTTTTTGTGCCAGTACCATGCTGTCTTGGTGATCACAGGTTTGTAATAAAGCTTGAAATTGGGCAACATGATGCCCCAGTTTTGTTTTTCTTTTTCAACATTTCCTTAGCAAATCGGGATCTCTTCTGATTCCATACAAATTTTAGTATTGTTTGCTCCAGCTCTTTGAAAATTGCCGGTGGAATTTTGATCAGAATGTCATTAAAAGTATAGATTGCTCTAGGCAGTATAGATATTTTAACAACCTAGATGAAATGGATGCATTCCTGGAAAACTATAAACTACCAAAACTGAATCAGGAAGAAATTGACAACCTGGATAGACCAATATCTAGTAACGAGATTAAAGCTGTGATCAAAAATTTCCCAAAAAACAAGAGCCTGGGACCTGACGGATTACCTGGGGAATTCTACCAAACTTTCAAACAAGAAATAGTACCTATTCTCCTAAAGCTTTCTTAAAAAATTTAAGCAGCAGGAAAACTTCCAGACTCTTTTTATGAAGCCAGCATTACCCTGATCCCCAAACCAGGAAAAGACCACACCAAAAAGGAGAATTTCAGACCAATATCCCTGATGAAAATGGATGCTAAGAATCTCAAGAAGATCCTAGCTAAAAGGATCAACAGTACATTAAAAAGATTATCCACCATGACCAGGTGGGATTTATCCCTGGGCTGCAAGGGTGGTTTAACATTTGCAAATCAATCAATGTGTAGAACAAATCAATAAGGGAAGAGAGAAGAACCACATGGTCCTCTCAATTGATGCAGAAAAAGTATTTGACAAAATACAGCATACGTTCCTGATTAAAATGCTTCAAAGTATAGGAATAGAGGGAACATTCCTCAACTTCATAAAACCTATCTATGAAAAACCCACAGCGAATATCATCCTCAATGGGAAAAAGCTGACAGCCTTCCATTCCCTTTGAGATCAGGACCACAAGGATGCCCGCTCTCATCACTCTGATTCAAAATAGTATTAGAAATCCTAGCAACAGCAATCAGAAAACAAAGGGAAATAAAATGTATTCAAACTGGCAATGAAGAAATCAAACTTTCTCTCTTCACAGATGATGTGATACTTTATATGGAAAACCCAAAAGACTCCACCCCCAAACTACTAGAACTCATACAGCAATTCAGTAATGTGACAAGATACAAAATCAATATACGGAAATCAATTGCTTTCTTATACACTAACAATGAAAATACAGAAAGGGAAATTAGAGAATCGATTCCATTTACTATAGCACCAAGAACCATAAGATACCTGGGAATAAACCTAACCTAAGAGGTAAAGGATCTGTACTCAAGGAGCTAGAGAACACTCATGAAAGAAATTGAAGAAGATGAAAAAGATGGAAGACCATTCCATGCTCATGGATCGGAAGAAAAAAACTATATTTTAAAGGACACATACCTTCAAATGTATTTCCAAATATAATATTCATAAACTTAAATCTGAAGGAATTGAGAAAGATTAAGTGGGTCCAGTCCTCTCACTTAATAATAAAGAAGGAGCCTCTTCTAGGTCCTGATGTAGGACAATGATCTAGGTAAGAAGATAATTGTGACCTTGGAATTCTATGAAGTTGATATTTTTCCCATGAAAGATGCTTCTGTGCATTGCACATATTTATACAATTCAGAATCCCATATGTCTATCCATCAGATTGTATTGCATTCATGCATTTCTTTCTGCAGAAAACATTCTGCATTATTTTTTATATCACATGATTCTTTTTGGTTTCCAAGTATAATAATAGAGAGTAAAGCATAAGTAAATAGCATCACTTAATATGTTATTTTCAAAACTACTATACTTTTGTTCCACTGTGGAAAGAATTTAAAATCAAAGCAAGAATGAGTTGACATAAAAAAAAATCCTATTTGACAGGTATAAGCTCTGAAGTACAAGTATATTACAAGTTTTCCTTAGACATGCCCTGTTTCTCTTCAGTGGTCAAATTGATTGTCCTTGACAAATCAACTGGTCAGGCACAAAATAGACCCAGTATCACAGTGTCTATGGATTTCTTTTCCTGCTAGTTACTAAGCTGATCAGGTGTAAACTATCTTTCTGACTGAAATAATTAGAAAGACATTTATCCATGGGAATTTTTTTCGCATTATATAAGTCATGAAAGACCACAAATAGTTCCCTTTTACTATCTACGCTAGCATTTCATGGTGTTTGAAAATATGAACCATTTATCTCTTATGTTCTATTCTAAAATACACTAAGTATTTTTAAAAAGTCCAGTTGGAAACAATCCTATTGAACTCATATTCTGTTGGGGGTGGAAGGGCTTTATTTCTCTTTTTTAACTCCTTCTAAGCACTTGGATTTATACTTAGTATTCATATGTGCTTCTCACTGTTATTGCCTGTGCTGTTTGGAGGGATTCTTTAATTCCCAGCATTATAAAGATAACAAAATTATAAATTGGGAATGACTTAACTTCACTTTAGAGTGATAATGAGACAAAGTTCATGGTGCACTTAATGTTGCATAATTTTAAAATTAAAATTAAAAATTTTAACATTATCCAAGGTGTTATGACAGTAAGTTTTAATTCTTCCTCTACTAAAATACTAATGGGAATTTTTGAATAATATGGCCCAAAAATGCACAGTGTAGTCTCTATTCCTTTGCCATGTTCCTCTATCAACTTTTTGTGCCCCATGTCCTACTTTTCCCATACTAACTGTGTTTTTATTGGCCAGTTTTGAAAGCATTTGTTCCTATTAGAAATTTATCTTTAATCTCAACTATAATTTATAAATGTTCCCTTCCAATGTTGCATTTAATCAGCTGATTTAAGTGGATATTTGTTTCTTCAATTAATTTAGCAAAATACTCTGCTCTCACTATTCACTCAGGAAAATTCTTCTCTCTATAACTTAATTGCTTTCTATTGATTGTGGGTTGATTCACAATATGCATCATGCTATAGAAAGCAGAATCATACTCTGAATGTTGTTCAGGCTAAAGGATGCATTTCTTATTGGACAATGATAAAAACTCTTGGATACCTTAACCCTCCTTATCTATCATCTTTTAACATCTATTTATCTCTTATGTTTCTTACTCTGATCTCACCCTCATGTTAGAACTCCACTGTAGTACCATCAGTTTTCTTTCTTTCCCTGTTTGCTTGCTGTTTATCATTTCATCATTCAATGTTAATATTGAGTATACTACCATTTTATTATTTCCTTTTGCTCTTATAATGCTATATGAGGAAAATTAATTTTATATTTTTAATATTTTATTTATTTATTTGACAGAGAGAGAGGGCGTGACAAGGAGGAGGGGCAGAGGAAAAGGGAGCAGCAGACTCCCCACTGAGCAGGGAACTAGACATGGAGCTTGATCCCAGGACCCTGAAATCATGACCTGAGCCAAAGGCAGATGCTCAACTGACTGAGCCTCCCAGGTTCCCCAAATCTCATATTAAATAGGAAGAAACTCCTGAAAACTAAAGAGTTAAGATGCATTCATGAAAGTATTTTAAATCTAAGTTTCTACTAGCCAATGCCTCTCCAGCCCTTTTTCTGGCTTATTGTCACATTTATGGTCTATTTAGGTCATAAGTGCTCCTTGATTTAGCAATCATAGACCCTACCCAACCTTCAATCATATGTGGGTGTTTTTAAAACTTTAGCTAGCATCAGAATCATTTGGAGCTTTGGTTGAAATACAGACTTCTGGTCCTCATCCTAAAGAACCATTAACCTGTCCTATTATTTTAGAAATTGTATTCCTTTGACCAGTTGGTCTAAGGACACATATCTTACCCAGTTCTATCTAATATGAAATAAGAATAAATTAGGTAGGGTGAACTTCTCTTCTGACATGAAAATATAACCCCTTCCGAGAATAAACATGGTACATTTTGCCATACTTCTTCCTTTATGTTATAGAAATTATAAATATTCAGAGATACAACAACCACCTTTAGTAATGTCATAGAACTATGAGGTGGAGATCAGAAAGATGTAAAGCCATAACTTTTAAGATGATAGAACAGAATAATTAGAGGAGGTAGTGTCTTGGATGATACCATTCAACCCTTGTTCTATATAGATCTGGATAGTCTCCTTGCAACTTTGAATGTTTTTTATTAATTATTTTTATTAACATATAATGTATTATTTGCCCCAGGACTATAGGTTTGTGAATTGTCAGACTTGCACACTTCAAAGCACTCACCATAACACTTACCCTCTCCAATGTCCATAACCCAGCCACCCTTTCCACACTCCCCCTCCCCCCAGCAATCCTCAGTTTGTTTTGTAAGATTAACAGTCTCTTATGGTTTGTCTCCCTCCTGATCCCATCTTGTTTCATTTTTTCTTTCCCTACCCCCCAAAGCTCCCACACTGCCTCTCAAATTCCTCATATCAAGAAGATCATATGATAATTGTCTTTCTCTGATTGATTTATTTCGCTCAGCATAATACCCTCTAGTTCTATCCTCATCCTTGCAAATGGCAAGATTTCATTTTTTTGATGGCTGCATAATATTCCATCGTGTGTGTGTGTGTGTGTGTGTGTTCTTCTTTATCCATTCATCTTTTGATGGACATCTACGTTCTTTCCATAGTTTGGCTATTGTGTACATTGCTGCTATAAACACTTGGGCACATGTGTCCCTTCAGATCACTACATTTGTATCTTTAGGGTAAATACCCAGTAATATGATTGCTGGGTTGTAGGGTAGCTCTATTTTCAACTTTTTGATGAACCTCCATGCTGTTTTCCAGAGTGGCTTCACCAGCTTGCATTCCCACCAACAGTGTAGGAGGGTTCCCCTTTCTCCACATTCTCTCCAACATCTCTCATTTCCTGACTTGTTAATTTTAGCCATTCTGACTGGTGTGAAGTGGTACCCCATTGTGGTTTTAATTTGTATTTCCCTGATGTTGAGTGATGTGGAGCACTTTTTCATGTGTCTGTTGGCCACCTAGATGTCTTCTTTGCAGAAATGTCTGTTCATGTCCTCTGCACATTTCTTGATTGGATTATTTATTATTTGGGTGTTAAGTTTGATTCTTTATAGACTTTGGATACCTGCCCTTTATCTGATATGTCATTTGTGAATATATTTTCCCATTCTGTCAGTTATCTTTTGGTTTTGTTCACTGTTTCCTTTGCTGTGCAAAAGCTTTTGATCTTGATGAAGTCCCAGTTGTTCATTTTTGCCCTTGTTTCCCTTGCCTTTGGTGATGTTTCTAGGAAGAAGTTGCTGTGGCTGAGGTCGAAGAGGTTGCTGCCTATGTTCTCCTCAAGTATTCGGATGGATTCCTTTCTCACATTGAGGTCTTTCATCAATTTTGAGTCTATTTTTTGTGTGGTGTAAGGAAACGGTCCAATTTCACTTTTATGCATGTGGCTGTCCAATTTTCCCAACACCATTTGTTGAAGAGACTGTCTTTTTTCCATTGTACATTCTTTCCTGCTTTGTCAAAGATTAGTTGACTGTAGAGTTGAGGGTCTATTTCTGGGCTCCCTATTCTGTTCCATTGTACTATGTGTCTGTTTTTGTGCCAGTACCATACTGTCTTGATGATGACAACTTTGTAATAGAACTTGAAGTCCGGAATTGTGGTGCCACTAACTTTGGCCTTCTTTTTCAACATACCTCTAGCTATTTGGGGCCTTCTCGTTTCCATATAAATATTAGGATTCTTTGTTCCATTTATTTGAAAAAAATGGATGGTATTTTGATAGGGATTGCATTAAATGTGTAGATTGCTTTAAATGACAGATATTTTCTTCCAATCCATGAGCATGGAACATTTTTCCGTTTTTTTGTGTCTTCCTCAATTTCTTTCATGAGTACTTTATAGTTTTCGGAGTACAGATTCTTTGCCTCTTTGGTTAGGTTTTTTCCTAGGTATCTTATGGTTTTGGGTGTAGTTGTAAATGGGATTGACTCTTAATTTCTCTTTCTTCTGTCTTGTTGTTGGTGTATAGAAATGCAACTGATTTCTGTACATTGGTTTTTATATCCTGACATTTTTCTGAATGCCTGTATGAGTTCTAAAAGTTATGGAGTGAAGTCTTTTGGGTTTTCCATGTAAAGTATCATATCATCTGCAAAGAGTGAGAGGTTGACTTCTTCTTTGCCAATTCACATCACTTTTATTTCTTTCTGTTGTCTGACTGCAGAGGCTAGAGATTCTATACTATGTTGAATAGCAGTAGTGATAGTGGGCATTCCTGCCATGTTCCTGACCTTAGGGGAAAAGCTCTAAGTTTTTCTCCATTGAGAATGATATTCACTGGGGGTTTTTTCATAGATGGCTTTGATGATATTGAGGTATGTACCCTCTATCCCTACACTTTGAAGAGTTTTGATCAAAAAGGTGCTGTAATTTGTCAAATGCTTTTTCAGCATCTATTGAGAGTATCATATGGTTTTTGTTCTTTCATTATTAATCTATTGTATCACATTGATTGATTTGCAGATATTGAACCAACCTTGCAGCCCAGAAATAAATCCCACTTGGTTGTGGTGAATAGCCCTTTTTATATGCTTTGGATCCTATCAAAGCCATCTATGAAAAACCCACAGCAAATACTGGGATAGAACCCATGACCCTGAGATGCTGACCAAGCCTGCCAAAGGGAGACACTTAACCATCTGAGCCACCCAGGAACCCCCTCTTCCTGACTCTTAATCCCTCTAACTCATTCTGAATCTTCCCTTCATTGATCTGTCCTCTCAAAGAAAAGACGCTTCTTAGCCTTTTACCAAGCTAATAAAGAAATTTTCTCTACATCTTATCTTTCCCTCATATCTTGTTCCAACATATCCACAAGTCCCACTGCAATTCTATTACTACTTCCTGATTCCAAGATCCTACAGTCTCTCACTTGTACCAGGGGAGCCTCCTAAGTAATCTCTTTCATTCATTCTTATCACTATATTCTTTTATTCATACAAAAGCCAAAATAAGCTTTTTAAAAAATAAAAAATGATTCTTCTTTGTTTAAATCTGTTCAGTGGTTTCGCCCCCAAATTTGAATAAAATCAAAATTCTTTTCCTTGGTTTACAGATACTATTTTCCCCTTAATAACATACTCCCAAATTTTGTCATGCCTCTTAGCCTATACTCACATTACTTTCTCCATTAAATATGTTACATTTTTAAAAATATTTAATTTATTTATTTGACAGAGAGAGATCAAAAGTAGGCAGAGGCAGGCAGAGAGTGAGGGGAAGCAGGTTTCCCATTGAGCAGAGAGCACAATGCGAGGCTCAATCCCAGGACTCTGGGATCATGTCCTAACTGAAGGCAGAGGCTTAACCCACTGAGACACCCAGGTGCCCCGTGACATTTATTTTTAGTTTAGAGCCTTGATATTGAGGTATGTACCCTCTATTCCTACACTTTGAAGAATTTTGATCATGAAAGGGTGCTGTACTTTGTCAAATGTTTTTTCAGCATCTATTAAGAGTACCATATTGTTCTTCTTGTTTCTTTTATTAATGTATTGTATCACATTGACTTATTTGTGGATGTTAAACCATCCTTGCAGCCCTGGAATAAATTCCACTTGGCCATGGTGGATAATCCTTTTAATGTACTTTTGGATCCTATCAGCTAATTTTGCTGAGAATTTTCACTTCTGTGTTCATCAAGGATGCTGGTCTGTAATTCTCCTTTTTGGTGGGGTCTTTGATTTTGGGATCACGGAAATGCTGGCCTCATAAAATGAGTTTGGAAGTGTTCCTTCCATTTCTATTTCTTGGAAAAGTTTCAGGAGAATAGGTATTAATTCTTTTTTAAATGTTTATTAGAATTCCCCTGGGAAGCCTCTGGCCCTGGGTTCTTGTTTGTTGGGAGATTTTTGATGACTGCTTCAATCTCCTTACTGGTTATGAGTCTGTTCAGGTTTTCTATTTCTTCCTGGTTCAGTTTTGGTAGTTTATACATCTCTAGAAATGAATCCATTTCTTCCATTGTCAAATTTGCAGGTGTATATTTGCTCATAATATGTTCTAATAAGTGTTTGTATTTCTTTAATGTTGGTTGTGATCTCTCCTCTTTCATTCATGATTTTATTTATTTGGGTCCTTTCTCTTTTCTTTTTATAAGTCTGGCCAGGGGTTTATCAATCTTATTAATTCTTTCAAAGAATCAGCTCCTAGTTTCATTGATTTGTTCTACTGATTTTTGGTTTCTATTTCATTAATTTCTGCTCTGATCATTATTATTTCTCTTCTCCTGCTGGGTTTAGGCTTTCACTGCTGTTCTTTCTCCAGCTCCTTTAGGGGTATGGTTAGGTTGTGTACTTGACACCTTTCTTCTCGCTTGAGAAAGGCTTGTACCGCTATATATTTTCTTCTCAGGACTGCCTTTGCTGTGTCCCAGAGATTTTGAACAGTTGTGTTTTCATTTTCATTTTTTTTCATAAATTTTTTTCAATTCTTCTTTAATTTCCCTCTAACTCATTCTGACTCTTCCTTTAGTAGGATGGTCTTTAGCCTCCAAGTATTTGAGTTCTTTCCAACTTTCCTTTTGTGATTGAGTTCTGGACTCAGAGCATTGTGTCTGAAAATATGCAGGGAATGATCCCAATCTTCTGGTACCAGTTGAGACCTGATTTGTGACCCAGGATGTAATCTATTCTGGAGAATGTTCCATGTGCACTAGAGAAGAACATGTATTCTGTTGCTCTGGGATGGAATGTTCAGAATATATCTGTGATGTCCATCTGGTCCAGTGTGTCATTTAAGGCCTTTATTTCCTTGTTGATCTTTTGTTTGGATGATCTGTTCATTTCAGTGAGGGGGTGTTAAAGTGCCCTGTTATTATTGTATTATTGTTGGTGTGTTTCTTTGATTTTGTTATTAATTGATTTATATAGTTGGCTGCTCCCATGTTAGGTGCATAGATATTAAAATTGTTAATCTTCTTGTTGGACAGACCCTTTGAGTATGATATAGTGTCCTCCCTCATCTCTTATTATAGTCTTTGGCTTAAAATCTAATTGATCTGATATAAGGATTGCCACTCCAGCTTTCTTTTGATGTCCATTAGCATGCTAAATTGTTTTCCACACCCTCACTTTAAGTCTGGAGGTGTCTTGGGGTTTAAAATGAGTTTCTTGTAGACAGCGTATTGATGGGTTTTGTTTTTTTATCCATTCTGATGCTCTCTGTCTTTTGATTGGGGCATTTAGCCCATTAACATTCAGGGTAACTATTGAGAGATATGAATTTAGTGCCATTGTATTGCCTGTAAGGTGACTGTTATTGTTTATTGTCTCTGTTCCTTTCTAGTCTACTACTTGTAGGCTCTCTCTTTGCTTAGAGGACCCCTTTCCATATTTCCTGTAGGGCTGGTTTGGTGTTTACAAATTCTTTTAGTTTTTGTTTGTCCTGGAAGCTTTTTATCTCTCCTTCTATTTTCAATGATAGCCTAGCTGGATATAGTATTCTTGGCTGCATGTTTTTCTCATACAGTGCTCTGAATATATCATGCCAGTTCTTTCTGGCTTGCCAGGTCTCTGTGGATAAATCTGCTGCCAATCTAATATTTCTAACATTGTATGTTACAGACTTCTTGTCCTGAGCTGCTTTCAGGATTTTCTCTTTGTCACTAAGACTTGTAAGTTTTACTATTAGATGATGGGGTATGGACCTATTTTTATTGATTTTGAGGGGCGGTCCTCTGTGCCTCCTGAATTTTGATGCTTTTTCCCTTTGCCATATTAGGGAAATTCTCTACTATATTTTGCTCCAATATACCTTCTTCCCCCTCTCTCTTCCTTCTTTTTCTGGAATCCCAATTATTCTAACACTGTTTCATCTTATGGTATCACTTATCACTCAAATTCTCCCTTCATGGTCCAGTAGTTGTTTCTCTCTCTTTTGCTCAGCTTCTTTATTCTCCATCATTTGGTCTTCTATATCACTAATTCTCTCTTGTGTCTCCTTTATGCTAGCAGTAAGAGCCTCCATTTTTTATTGCACCTCATTAACAGCTTTTTAAAATTTCAACTTGGTTAGATTTTAGTTCTTTTCTTTCTCCAGAAAGGAATTTTATCTCTCTAAAAAGCATTTCCCTAATATCTTCCATGCCTTTTTTGAGCCCAGCCAGCACCTTGAAAATCGTCATTCTATACTCTATATCTTGCAATTACCAATGTCCATATTGATTAGGTCCCTAGCCATCGGTACTGCCTCTTGTTCTTTGTGTGTGTGTGTGTGTGTGTGTGTGTGTGTGTGTGTGTGTGGTGAGTTTTTCTGCCTTGTTATTTTATCCAGATAAGAATATATGAACAAGAAAATAAAATACTAAAAGGGTGGCAAAGACCCCAGAAAGATGTACACTATCCAAATCAGAAGAGTTCGAAAACCGAGGGGGAGAAGAATGGAGGAAAAAAGAAATAAAAATTTAAAAATAAAAAATTATTAATATATATATTATATACATATATAATATGTATATATATAATGTAATATATATTATATGTATATATTATATGTATATATATTATATACATATATATTAATTATTTTTTATTTTTAAATTTTATATATATGTATATATTTGTATATATATTATATATACATATATGTCTTATATGTATATAAACAGAGCCACCCTGTTTATTTTTGGTGTATTTTGGTCTCTTAGAAGAAACTACCTCCAAAATTTTAAAGAAAGAAAAACTTATATATGTACAAAAATAAGGGTAAACATGGTGAAGGGATGGAATATGACTGTAAAGATGAAAATTTAAAAACTTTTTTTAAAATATTTTATTTATTTATTTGACAGACAGAGATCACAGGTAGGCAGAGAGGCATGCAGAGAGAAGAGGAAGCATGCTCCCTGCTGAGTGGAGAGCCCAATGTGGGGGTCGATCCCAGGACCCTGGGATCACGACCTGAGCCAAAGGCAGAGGCTCCCACTGAGCCACCCAGATGCCACTAAAAAAAAAAAAAAAAAAAAAAAAAAAAAAAAAAAAAAAAAATTTTAGAAAAGGAATTGATAAGATAAGTTGGTTGGAAAAAGAAAAAAGAATAAAAGAGGGAATGTGCTCAGGCTGGAAACTAGAACAAAGCCATGGGCTAGATTAGGGTATATTTTGATCTATTAGAAGAAATTGTAGTCCAAAATTTTTTAGGAAAAAAAAAAATCCCTATATGTATACAAGAAAATAAGGTTAAATAGAATAAAGGGATAAAATATGACTATAATATAATGAAGGTTTAAAAAGGTTTTTTTTTTTTTTTTAGAAAAGTATTGTTAAGATAAACTATTTAAAAACATTAAAAGAAGAAAGTGGATAAGTTTAAAAAATAGAATAATAAAAAATAAAATTTAAAAAATTAACTTTGCAAGACTAAAAGATCATGGGGAAAAAGCCACGAATTCTATGTGTTGCTTTCTCCTAGCTCTGGAGTTCCACTGTTCTTGCTTGGTGAGCTTGGTCTTGGCTGGATGTCCTTGCTGATCTTCTTGGGGAGGGGCCTGTTGCAGTGATTCTCAAATATCTTTTCCTGAGGCAGAAGTGCACCACCCTTGCCAGGGACTGGGCTAAGTAATCTGCTGGAGTTTTCTCTTGGAGCTTTTGTTCCCTGATAACTTTCTGTACTGCATTGGAGGATGGCAATGAAAATGACGACCTCCCCATCTCTGGCCCAGAGGAGCAAAGAGCTTGGGGCCCCAGTCCTCAGTGCACCCTCAGAGATAAGCAATCTCTCCCATCTCCCTTGTGTCTGCCTATGCTCTGAGCTCACCTGTCCTGTGACCAAGTGTTTCTATCTCTGGCCACAGCCCCAACCCAAGCACATTCCTGCTGCACTGCTCCTCCCAGAGGAGGAAAGTAAGTCTCCCCAGATCTGCCACTTGCGGGGTCCCTGCTCAAAGAGCAGTGGTCCAACTATGCCTTGGATCAGGATTTAATGTAACCCTGATCTGAAAGCTCACTCTTTGGGTCTATTTCTGTAGTTGGCTTCCACTCTAATACCTGGAAGCTCTGCCACACTCAGATACCCCCAATCGTTCTGTGACCCTGTGAAACCTGAGACCATACTGTCCCCATAAGGGCTCCACCCCCTCTTAGCATCTGGAACAATGTCCCTCAGTGGAGCAGACTTTAAAATTCTAATGTTGTGCCCCACTGCTCCACCACTTGCCAGAAGCCATCCCTCCCCCTACAGTCTATCTCCCCATCTCTTTGGATTCACTTCTCCATACATCCTACCTCTCAGAAAGTGGTTGATTTTCTATTCCTAGAATTCCTGCTCTTCTTCTCTTTTATCTCCTTTTGAGTTTGTAGGTGTTTGGAATGGTTTGATACCTATCTAGCTGAACTCCTGGGATCTGATGTCATTTCAGTCCACTATTCCTCTGCCATCTTGCCTCTCTGCAACTTTGAATTTTATAAAGACTAATGAACTCCTATTAAATGAAGCTGAAGTTGGGACACCTGGGTGTTTCAGTTGGTTAAGCATTCCACTCTTGATTTTGGCTCAAATCATGATCCCAAGATCATGAGATTGAGCCCTGCATTGGGGTCTGTGCTTGGCATGGAACCTGATTATGATTATCTGCCTCTTTTTCCTTCTGCCCCTCCCACCACCTCAAAAAAAAAAAAACAAAAAACCGAAGCTAAAGTTATTTTGGAATGCAGTTACTTTTATCTCATCTTATACAGGCACCCAGTAGTTTAGAGGAGCTGGAATTTCAAATTTGGTTTGCCAAATCTGGTTTTATTTTGTTTTGTTTTAATCTGGTATCCTTGAACACTCACCTTTTCCCTTACCACCAGATTGCTGGTGTTCTACCACTGGGTCCAAATAATCCTCCTGTCTGCTTTAGTCACTTTGGTGCCTTTTTCTTCCCTAGAAGTAATCCAAATGATGTTTTTGTTATTGAGGTCCATCAAAGAATATAACAAAATGGAAAAGGCAACTTGCAAGAAATAGATTTCATCAAAAAGCAAACAAACAAACAAAAACAAAGAAAAATAAAACAAAAAGAAAGAGAAAAAAAGAAAAAAAGTGCATATCAAAGTATCAGAAGAGAGTTGTATGATGAATTAAACATGGGAAGGAATTTAAAATCTCTAAATCACAGCATGACAGCTATTTAGGTGTTATTGTGTACTCTTGGAAAACATAATCCAGCTGCTCTACAAAGTATTACAGCAGCCTAACCTGGCAAATAACCCTGATCCTGAGCATGTTTTACTCCAGGCCATTGCCTAACATATGGATGGAAATTTCTATAGCCATCAGCCCAAGCCTGAATGCACAAACAAGCAAAGTTGGGCATGGTTCCACTTGACTCAATGACTTGGCATAATGTATAAGTGTTGCACAGTTAACACTTCCTTGTGTTATCTTGGAAATCTTTGCTTGTCACACACTCTAAAGACACAAGAAATCATACTTTCAATCATCTTTTAATAATTACCTTTGTTGTCAAGTTATAATCAGAAAAACAAAGCTTGTTTTTATGATTCTTAAAGTAATTTCATATTCATCATCTTATTTGAATCTTGAAATGAGTCTGTGTTCAGCCAATGAGACAAAATACTGTTGACATAATAACTGAAGTTATTAGGAATTGGAATATCAAAACATGAGGTAGAGATCTACAAGGTCATTTGTCCCCTCCTATGAATGAATGGAGGATTCAAACAGCAGATTGTCTGGCCACTGCCAATGTCCTTTTCTTAAGAGATATAGGTACTTGTACATGATGATTAGTGAATCAAGACTAGAGTCTTGATGACCTGACATTGAATCAAGCATAATTCTAATAAGTGAGGATTCTTTTTGTGTGAAGCTGATATTACATTCTTTCCTCTTGATTTCAAGTTTAGAAATATAATTGACTTGGAACTTTGGAGCCAGAAGGACTCTCATTCCATATACACAGTGGGTAATAATACTCTTTTTAATTATTATAGTGGTAAAGATGGAGGTGTTTGCATCTGAAGGTCTGTGTTACCTCTGTTTGAGTCCAAAAAGGGAATGACCTAAACCACAATGAAAAAAATTTGGATTGTTATTCAATGTCTGTCAAATTATAAGACTGTCCTTAAAACAGAAGAAATATAAGACCTAGGTACAATTTTTTGGTGATTAGGAGATAAAATATAGAAATATAAATGTAACAGATCAACTGTTATTCTTTCTATATATGAAACAGTTTACCTGCTGGAGGAAAATAATACTTAGTTGCTGTGATGATTCCATTGGATTTTGATTGAAATAAAAAGATAAAAATGGAAAGCATTATCTTTATAAGATTTTTCCAAATTAAAGGAAAAAAACTTTCAAACTAAGATGTATGTAGATGTTAATAAATATATAGATACAGAAATAGGGATAGATGATAGGCAGATAGACCTCATTCCATATGAAGTCCTTGGACATAGAAACAGGTTTATCATTGTAGTGGATTGTTACTGGAATTGTAAAACCAGTGCATTTTACAAATATTAATCAAGCACCATTTAGTCAGTTCTTCCTCTGTAAAAAGCCCTGAGAGAGGTATTGTGGGGTATGCAAACATTCTTAATACTTTGTTTACATCTGCATCAAAGGGTTCATCTGTTAAAACCATGTTTGTGTTCTTACTAGGCTGCATAGGAAAAGAAGTGGGAGAAAGGTATCAGAGATAGGGAATCAGAAACCATAATTGATTGTTCCTTTTTCTGTGGTTCTAGCAAGTAACATGATGAGTGATATACATTTTATTTTGATCTTCCCACAATCTTGTTCTTGTTGTCAAGATTAGGAGAGACATATCAGAAGTCAAACAGAACAAACATGGAAGTATCTCTCCAAGTTATACAGAACTTTAAATTAAATGTTCCATGACAGGATAAGCAAATAACTCCAGGGCATATTCCTTCCAACTTTGCTAGTTCTGTTTTTTCAGTGTGAGATAAAACAAACAAACTGTGCTTACAAACTACATCTTATGTAATCATTTTCTTATATATAATAACATGAAGAATATCAGTCTTTCAACTCATTAATGGGCCTCATTAATTTTGTAAATCATTCAGAAAAGATGTATTTCTTGATTGTGTGGGAAGAGTGTTGGTGTTCACAAGCAATATCATGAACCTGAGTTTTCTGTTTTTGCCAACATGAAAACAAACAAAGAAGAATCATAGTAACTGGGGTGCCTGGGTGGCAGTTGGTTAAGCATCTGACTCTTGGTTTCAGCCCACATCATGATCTCAGGGTACTGGGATCAAGCCCTGCACTGGGCTCTGCACTCAGTGCAGAGTCTGCTTGAAATTCTCTCTCCCTCTGCCTTTTCCCCTCCTATTTGTGTGTGCTCTCTCTCTCTCCAAAGTAAATAAATGCATCTTTAAAAAAATCATAGCAAAATTTATATTTGTCTATAAACACACAAACATATGCTGCATATATGCATCATTTTCTCTTATTAATATGACAAAAACAAGAACCATGACTGTACATTTGTGTAAACACGCACACACACACAAATATACACATGTTCTTTTTTCTTTAGAGGGAAGTGACAATGTTGTCATAATACAGTTGTTTAAGTATTGTGTTTTCACTGATAGGGCAAGCTACCAAGATTGTGTTTTTAAAGGCATCTCATTGAATGTTGGATTCTGTGAACCTCAATTAAGACACTCAAGAAACAGAAAGAACTAGTATAAGTGTATTATCTTAAAAAACTATTGGTTGTTGAGTTACTCATGAATTAAAGCATCCAGATTCAAAGTTCAAATGGTAGCAACAAGTCTCAAGTAAGTTCCAACTTTTAGCAGCTTTCCTTTCCACAGTCTTAGTCTCTATAGCCACATAGTAGATGAGGGAAGGATCCTAACATACTCAGAGATTCATATCCATACAGGAAGAGTTTTTTTCTGAAAGCCAAATATCTGTTAGCCCCAGTGGTTTCATTTCAATATAAACTTATTCCTAAATTCCCAGGGAAAGAAAGATTGTAGATGGGCAGGCCATGGTTTAGTCTCTAGGATCCTATTTTCTGACTCCAACCTGGCTCCCTTGAACTTTGATAACTTTGGTATCTTGATAACCTATGATATTTTGATGACCTTAATAACAGTATTGCTTTGAACACATTACTTAATACTTTTGTTTCATATTTGCATTTATAGCGAGCAGATAATAATAGATAATAACAATACTTGAATCACAGATTTTTTTATCAAAATTGTGTGTTTGAGTCATAGAAATTGCCTAGTATATCTGGTACAAGAGTGTCTTGAACAAATATAGAGTTGTTGTTGCTGTTATTATTATTATTATTATTATTACTGGAGAGCTCTACATCATGGAACATCCATGAATGTAGAGTGGTGGATGAATGGATATCCAAAAGAAATTAAGTTATTATTTTTTACAAGTAAATGTATAGCAGGTCATATCGAAATATGTATTTATAGAAGTAAATAGCTAATGTTTGGTCACTGTGAGAAAATGCCACTGTGGGTTACTGGAGAACTCAAGGTCATCTTGAGAAATCACCTCTCAAGTTTCCTTGTTATCAGTACTCTAGATGTACTTCCTTAGGCCCTTGTCCCTGTACCCCCAAATCTCCATCCTTATGCTTCATCTTTTTGCTGCAAGAGTTGCATTAAAAAGTGTGTGGGAAGCTAGAAATGGGGCAACTTTCAGAAAGACAAAATGAATAGCTCAGTGAATCTTCTTTCCAGTAAAACACCCACCTTAGTAAAAGATTTTATTGGGGGGAAAAAAAAAAAGCAAACACACAAACAAAATCAAAACCATTTATATTCTCTAGAAATTGTCCCAAGGGCAAATGGCAACTATCAAAACATTTATTCAAGAAAATCCTAATGAATCTTAGTAAAGACAGAAAGTCTGTGACATGTATGCCAGAGAATGCTCCTCCCAACCCTCCAAGCCACAGGTAATGAGAGCTCTATACCAGGAGATGTGTAGTGGGTGGATGTGGCCAAAATGTGAGCGTTCCCTTTCATTCCAGCTCACAGCACAGACCTGTATTTTCCCTCTGGGTACAGCAGGCTGCTGGAGGTTTCTCATCACCCATAGCCTCATGATGTAGAAACTGTGGTTTTGATGAGAATAGCCAAGAGGACTATGGTTCTTTTATCTGATGTAGCTCCTAATCTTAGGGTGTAAACTCTAGGTTAAATGTGGTAATCTAAGAAATGTAGAGCTCTGATCACACTAATTCTCAAATGCTTATAGGACAAAGGCTTCAGACGGAAAGAGGCAAGCCAAGATCAATGAATAACATCATGGCTGGACTTTGGCTCATAGAGCAGAGGCTCCATTCTTCTTCTTCTTCTTTTTTTTTTTTTTAAGATTTATTTTATTCATTTATTTGACAGACAGAGATCACAAGTTGGCAAGAGGCAGACAGAGAGAGAGGAGGAAGCAGGCTCCCCGCAGAGCAGAGAGCCCAATACGGGGCTTGATCCCAGGACCCTGGGATCATGACCTGAGCTGAAGGCAGCGGCTTAATCCACTGAGCCACCCAGGTGTCCCGCAGAGGCTCCATTCTTGAGGAAAGATGTTAATGTCTCTGTCCATAGCTCTGGTGCAGTGATGGAGCATTAAGGGTTAAGGGCAACATTAAGGATTGAAATATATGTATCTCACAGAAGGAACTGGTTATTTTTGAAGCAGACTACAGAGAATTAATTGCATGTGTAAGAAAATTATTGAAAATGGTGAAGTACTTGGTAGAGTACAATGAATAGGGAACTGGTAGCTTCATGGTATTCAGAACCCCCCCTCCAAGATAAATAAATAAATAAATAAATAAACAAATAGGTAACAGACAACTGAGAGTTCACAATGATAAAAGAGGAAAAAAGGGATATAGTCATAAAGAGCCCTCATAGGATCACACAAAATTTGGGGGTCAGGAGACTGTAGGAATGTACTAGGCTGTACCCACTCAGGAGCAATCAGAGTAGCATGGGAAATGTGAAGCACTGCCCGAGCCATACACAAATCCATCCATGAAGGACAAAAGTCTCACTGGCACAATATAGCTTAAGAAAAGTCTCTGAGTGATAATGACACAAAAAGGGATTTCAGTAGTCCATTCCTCCATAGGGAAGAAAAGCAGACAAAAACTCAGTTTGTTGGCAGAACTGTGGGAAATCATCAAAATTTACAACCAAGAAAACATGGAGTTAAATGTAAGGTGACTGAAACATGCTAAGAGAACTTTGGGGCATTTTAACCTATTCTTACCTCACCCCCTCCCTGCCTCTATAGTTGTCTGGAAGGTAATAAGTTGCCTTCCAAGCAGCCCCCATTCCTGGTGTGGTTCCCTGAATCTGGAGGTAGCAGAGCTGACTTTATTCTCAATATAGTGTTTTGATATGTGTCAGGAGTCCCATAAGGACTGATGGCAAAGGATATGACTTTGTTTCACTTAAATCGGACTCTCTCCTTGTAAAACATGGCTCCATGGAGGATATTCCTGAAAAACACAGAAAACCAAATGAAAGAGCTGCTACCACTTGAACAAAAGATTGCAGTTGGGGCAAACAGTTGACATGCTGAAAGCCTGGGAGGTAAAACTGGAGAATGACAGAAGTTGGAGAATAAAAGCATTGAGAAACTCCCATCTATACCTGGTATCTAGAAATCTATATGCATGCCCATGACAGGAAGAATGTTTTTTGATTGATTGACTGATTGATTAAAGAGGGGGAAGGGGCAGAGAGAGAGGAAGAGGGAGAGAATCTTAAGGAGACTTCCCACTGAGCTCAGCCTGACTCGGGCTCAATCCTGTGACCCATGAGATGCCCACCCATGAGATAAGGACATGAGCTGAAATCATGAGTTGGATGCTTAACTGACTGAGCTACCCAAGCGCCCCAGGAAGCATGTTTTTGAAAGAACTGAGAAGAACCTAGGCTTTACCTCTAGCTGATTATCAGGCTCGGTGCAAGCAGTATATGAAGGCTAAGGCTGAGGTGTTAAAGGCCTGCTAGGCATTGGAGGAATACCTCAACACAGAGCTAATTTGCAAATAATGGAGTTATTTCCTTTCCTTTCCTCTCCTCTCATTTCTCTCTTCACCTTCCCTCTCTACCTCTCCCTTCCCTTCCTTCTCCTCCTTTT
The DNA here is from genome assembly GCF_009829155.1 of Mustela erminea. Classification (NCBI taxonomy): domain Eukaryota; kingdom Metazoa; phylum Chordata; class Mammalia; order Carnivora; family Mustelidae; genus Mustela; species Mustela erminea. The sequence continues at coordinate 39,409,339 of NC_045632.1, read as the reverse complement.
CTCTTTCTTTTCTTTCTCTTTCCCCGCTCCTCTGACGTTTTTCTTCCTCTCCCTCTCTCCATCTTCTTTTGCTTGAGGTATTTAGGAAATCTGTCTATTGTCTTACTTAGACAGTACAATAGCATAATTTTCAAAGTATTAAAAAGAACATGCCAACTAAGATTCCTATATCCAGTAAACTTATTTTTCAAAAAGGGAAATCAAAATAACACATTCTTATATAAATGAAACATAGGGAATTAGTAACTGGAAGATCTGGTTTAAAGGAAATACAAAGAAAGTTCTTAAAGCCTGAAAAGAGAAAAAAAAAAAAGTGGTATCAGACAGCAGTTTCAATCAACATAAAAAAAAAGAGCCCTAGAGGGACACCTGGGTGGCTCAGTCAGTTACCACTCTGCCTTCGGCTCAGGTCATGATCCCAGGGTCTTGGGATCAAGTCCCACGAGCTTCCTGCTCAACAGAAAGTCTTCTTTCTCTGCCTGCTATTCCCCCTGCTTGTGCTCACTCCCTCTTGGTCTCTCTCAATACAATAAATTAAGAAAAAAAAAAAAAAAGAGAGGCCTAGAAACGTAATTATATAAATTACTATAAAAGACAGTGCAATTATTATATATTTATTTTACTTATTCTCAAATGATGTAGATAATAATTACAGTAAATAATGTGTGGTATACCTAAACTTATGGAAGAGTAAAAGCTCATTGAGGTGAGTAGGGAAAAAATAAAAAAGATGTATTGAAGTAAGGAAATGAAAACTCACATTCATATTTTAAAAATTAAGGAAATTAAAAATGGTAAATTAAAATATTAACGCAACACTTTCTATAAATATACGCTTGCTTCCTATTCTTTGCTCAACTTTTTAGAGGGACATAAGACTATACAAAATAATGACTATAATATCTGTCTACCTACCTACCTATACATCCATGTATATCATGTGACAATTACCAACATACTCCTGAAGAACCAATCTGTCAAGTAAACAATCATAAAAAAAAATTAACAATTCTTTGATATGAATGAAAAGGAAGATACTATATACCAACACTTATGGGATGTAGCTAAAACAGTACTTAGAGGGAACTTATTCCCTAACCCCAGTATTCTAAAAGAATTAAAATAGTAACAGTCTTCTACTTAAGAATCTAGAAAAATAAAAGCAAAGTAAACACAAAGCAATTATATAAAAGTAAATAATAAAGATCACAGGAAAATAAATTTGAAAGGATTTAGGGGTTTTTTGTTTTTTGTTTGTTTGTTTGTTTGTTTGTTTTAATGTGTTCTTTTTTAATTAATTTTTTATTTTTTATAAACATATATTTTTATCCCCAGGGGTACAGGTCTGTGAATCACCAGGTTTACACACTTCACAGCACTCACCAAAACACATACCCTCCCCAATGTCCATAATCCCACCCCCTTCTCCCAAACCCCCTCCCCCCAGCAACCCTCAGTTTGTTTTGTGAGATTAAGAGTCACTTATGGTTTGTCTCCCTCCCAATCCCATCTTGTTTCATTTATTCTTCTCCTTTTGTTTGTTTGTTTTTTAATTTGAGAGAGAGAGAGAGTACAGGAGCAGGACAAAGAGAGAGAAACAGACTCCCCACTGAATAGGGAGCCCAATGTGGTGCTCAATCCCAGGACCCTGAGTTCATGACCCGAGCCAAAGGCAGATACTTAACCAACTAAGCCACACAGGCATCCCAATTTAAGAGGATTTAGAAAATCACTGGAGAATATCAGGAAAAAAAGTGTTTTTTGGAAAAGAGTAATAAAAAAGATGAAACTTTACTTGAACTGACAGAGAAAAAATATAGACGATTAGAATTACAAAAATTCTATCAAAAAAAAAGGACATAACTACAAATCTTAGAAATATAAAAGGATATACAAGGATATACAAGGTCACATAAATGAATTTCATGCCTACAAATTAGATAAATTATATGAAATGGGAAAATTCCTAGGAGAATGAAAACTAACTAAACTGACTCAAGAAGAATGCACTCTAAATACACATATAAAAGAAATATATTAAATTAGTAATTTAAAACTTTTCACAGAGTAAAGTCCAACACCAGATGGCTTCCTTGGTGAATTCTATCAACTACTAAATATGATCATTTCTGAATTTACTCTTTGAGGACAGACTAACTCCATATCCAAAACAGATAAAAATAGCACAAGAAAACAAAACAACAAACCAATGAAAATGGATATAAAACGTTTCAACAAAGTAATTAAGAAATGAATACACTGTATAAAATTATTTTACACCATGGCCAGGAGGGATTTATCCCCGGATGCTGTGGCTGATGTAATATCTAAAAACCAATTAATATCTAAAAACCAATTAATATCTAAAAATCAATGAATGCAATATATAATATTAAAACAATAAAAACAAAACAAAAATAACACTAAATGCTCATCTCAATCCAACATCCATTCATGATGCCTACACTCAAAAAACTGGTAAAAATAGGGAAACATTTCAACCTGGTTAAAGACTTTAAGGAAAAATACACCATAGCTAAAATCTTATTCAAAATAAGTGAATGAGTATCATTTCCTAAGACTAGGAACAAGACAAGAATACCTGATTTCACCACTTTTATTTTTTTATTTTTTTATTTTTTTACATTGTAGAGGATATTCTAAAACAATTAAGGAAGAAACATAAATGACATCCAGATTGGAAAGAATAAATCATCTCTATTTGTGGATCACATGATCTTTTATGTAGAATAAGGAGTTCACTAACACACACACATACACAATTAGAACTGATGAGTAAGCTAAGATACAGGATACAAAATCAATGTAAAAAATCAGTTGTATTTCTATATATAAGCAATGATCAGTGTGAGGATCAAATAAAGAAAATAATTACATTTACCATGGCATCTAAAAAATACAATACTTAGGAATAAAACTAATAATTAAGGGCTGAAAATTACAAAAGACGGCTGAGAAATTGAAGAAGATTTAAATAAATGGAAATATATCCTATTTTCACAGATTGGAAATCTTAATATTGTTAAAATGGGGACATACCTAAAATTGATCTACAGATTCAATGCAATCTGTATCAAACTACCATCTGGCTTTTTGGCATAAAGTGACAAGCTTATCCCAAAATTCATGTGGAAATATAAGTGATCTAGAAGAGTAATTCATTTTGAAAAAGAATATAAACTTGGAGGTCTCACACTTCCTATTTTAAAATTTACAATGAAGCTACAGTGATCAATACAGGATAATTCTGGCTTAAAAATGGATAGCTATATTAATAAAATAAAATCAACAGTCCAAAAGCACACCTAAATTTCTAGTCAATAATTTTTTGAGAAGAGTTCTTAGACATTTCAGTGAAGGCAAGATTCATCTTTTCAACAAATGGTATAGTGACCACTGGTTATTTATACGTAGAATAATGAAGATTCCCTCTATGGAATGTCATAGGCAAAAATGAAAACAAGCAGTAATTTAAGTGTAAGAGCTAAAACTAAGTAACTATTAGAAGAAAATATTGGTACAAATCTTTGTGGTCTCCAATTAGGCATTGGTTCTTAGATATGATGCCAAAAGCACAATTGGCAAAAGAAAACAGGGAAATGGTTCCATATCAAAAATAAATACTTTCATGCTGTAAATGATACTATTAAGAATGTGGAAAGGTTACTGAAAGAATGGAAGAACGTATTTTCAAATCATATATATAATGAAGCTCTTGCATATAATATATAGAAATATGTGTTACAACTCAAAAATAGATACATAAGCAAGTAAAAAAATAGGCAAAGGATTTAGACAGACATTTCTCTAAAGAAGATATATAATGTCTAATGAGCACATGGAAAGGTGTTCAAATTATTTGTCATTAAGGAACACAAATCAAAACCTTAATGAGAGGGGCGCCTGGGTGGCTCAGTGGGTTAAGCCGCTGCCTTCGGCTCAGGTCATGATCTCAGGGTCCTGGGATCGAGCCCCACATCGGGCTCTCTGCTCAGCGGGGAGCCTGCTTCCTCCTCTCTCTCTCTCTCTGCCTGCCTCTCTGCCTACTTGTGATCTCTCTCTATCAAATAAATAAAAAAAAAATAAATAAATAAATAAAAAACAAAAAAAAAACCTTAATGAGATATCATTCCATACTCACTAAGATCATTAAAATGAAAACAGATAGACCAAACAGATATTGACTATGATAAGAATTTTGAACCCATAAGCATTGCTGGTGGGCATGTAAAATGATGCCAATTTGGAAAAGATTTTGCCAGTTCCACAAAATGTTAATTATAAAGATGCTGTATAACCCAGCAGATCCACTTCTAGGTATAATACATAAGTGAACAAAAATGTATGTCTACCAAAAAAAAGTGTACACAAAGTTTCTAAAAAGTATTATCCAAGAGATAAAAACAAATACCTACCAACTGAAAAATGGATAAATAATATGTGGTATTTTCATACAATGGAATCCTATTCAGCCATAAAATTGGAATGAAGTACTGATATATATTACAACACAGATAAACCTTGAAACTGGTTTGTTAAATGAAAGAAAACAACCACATATTATGTTATTATGTTGAGAATAAGCAAATCCATACAGACAAGAAATAGATTTGTATTTTTCTAAGATCGGGGGTGAGAGGATAGGAAGATAATCCCTAATATTTTTTAAATTTATTTTTTTGCAGGTAATAGAAATATTTTTAAATTGGCTATGGATATGGCTGTGTTTTGTATACTTAAATTGGGTCAGTTTATCTTATGTGAAATATATTTCAATAAAACTGGAGTGGAAGGAAAAGAAGGAAAGAAGAAAACCTTAGTTACTTGTAAATATTCTCAAATAATGATTCAAGTAGTGTACATGATTTGTTAAACTACAAACATAAAAGGGGCATGAAAAGCCAATATATATTATATATTTAACCTCTCATTGGCTCTCCTCTATGTGGATAGCATATGTGACTGATGTCTCCCTCAAAATTCTGAGGCCAGGTAAAAGTGTATAAAAATGGCCCAAAGTCCTGTGACTGTCATCGGTTTTTAATATCCTTAGCTAATGAATTGCAAACTTTGTCCAAACTTAATATGGGTGTGTGCGTGTGTTTGTGTGTGTGTGTGTGTGTGTGTAATTTTCCCCACCCCAACTATCTACTCAACATTTGTAAAGTAAATTTTCTAAACCACCAACCTAATTTCATACACATGTAACTTTTGAAATTAGGAAGGTAGAAGTCAGGGTGCCTGGGTGGCTCAGTCAGTTAAGTGGCTGCCTTAGGCTCAGGTCATGATACTGGAGTCCAGGGATCCAGCCCCACATCAGACTCCTTGCTCAGCAGGGAATCTTCATCTCCTTCTATCCCTCCCCGCTTGTGCTTACCTGCTCTCTATCTAATAATTAAATAACTAAATAAATCTTTTCTTAAAAAAAAAAAGAAAGAAAGGAAGGTAGGGGCACCTGGGTGGCTTGGTGGGTTAAGCTTCTGCCTTCGGCTCAGGTCATGATCCCAGGGGCCTGGGATCAAGCCCGGCATCAGGCTCTCTGCTCAGCAGGGAGCCTGCCTCCCCCACCCCTCTCTGCCTGCCTCTCTGTGATCTCTGTCAAATAAATAAATAAAATCTTTAAAAAAAAGGAAGGTAGAAGTCCATCATGTGCTATTATTTATAGTGTGTTCATATAGACTTCTGTGACTGTATTTTATTAAAAAATGCATAGTATAGCTCATTTATGAAAGACTGTGGACATGAATAAGAATAGAAGTATACAAGCAGTGTACACAGAACAAGGGTACCTATAGTCATTCAACTTTGCTACTTCTTTTAGCTACTTGGGGTAAAATCTTTTATCTGGACATATTGCATACCTCCACCTGGAAAAAATGTTTTATTATATTGGAAACATTTTTTTAGGAAAGTATTTACAGAAAGTCTAAATGGATATTTGTTTGTTTGTTTGTTTTGGTTTGGTTTTGGGTTTGTTTTTTTTTGTTTTTTTTTTAAATGGAGCTTTCTCCATCCTTTGATAGGGAGACTTCAGAATTGATGTTATCAAACCTTTGAATAGTGCAAAGATGTATAATGTAGACTGTGTAAATCTCAAATGTCAAGTCAATTAAATCTCAGAAGACTCTTGCACAGCTAAACTTCAGTCTTCCATCTCTTCATTACCTAAAATCAACTTACTTCATAGGAATTCAGTAATGAGTATAACAATGGATCATATATCTTTTATAAAGAAAATGCTTTACTATATCAGAATAACCTCTAGAGGAATTAATTGAATGATGGGGTCTCAGTGAAAATGAGTTTTCTGTTCTGGCTCTTCAGTCTATCTAAACATGACCCTAGCTTCTTGATTCTTTGATGGTCCATACTTTACCTTGGTCCCAGGGTATTTGCTATAACTATCTGGAGCAGTGTGAAATTTCCTTGGTGGTACTTGAATCCTCCACACTTTTGTGAAGACTATTAGAGCTGAAATGCTCCCTTTCTCTGCTTCCATAACTTCCCCTTTCTTAGTTACAGCTCTTATCACATGATATTGACACTGTCAGTTTAGTTCTTGTTTGCCCTACTGTTCTTGAAGACACGAGGGGGCGAGGGCAATGCATATCTTCCAATATTCTGATCATTGGTAACTAACACATATCGGGGGGTAGATACTCAAATTAAATGTGAGTGAATTAATGGGTGAATAAACAAATTAATTGAAAGCATGATATATTTAAATTTTTATAGGCTTGATAATAGAGGGAACATTTTAGGTCACCTAGTCCAGATCTCTAAAGAAAAAAATTGCATTTCATTTTTTTAAATCAGTGAGCCACACTACTGGGTAAAGGCCAAAAAGTTAAACTACTGTGGTGCAATTTTTATTGTTTTTCTTTATAATGAACCAAATCCCTCCTTCCTTTAAATTTGCTTTCCTTAGAAGTAGGGCAAATCTGTCCAATATCTCTTTCGCATTAAATTGTAGATATTGGGAATGTCAACATGGAGATTTTATGTTTATGTGCTGGACAGCTCAAGTTTTTTCAACTTTCATTCCTCTGATGTTTCAATACCAACTTTGAATCATTCACAAAAGCTTTATTGGAAATCTGTAAAAGAGCTAGGCATCAAGCCAGACAATCATCCTGCTTATCCTCTGTCCCTGTTCTAATTAAAACAGGAACCTAAGAACATTAGAATTTATTACATAATTTTTGAAATAAGTAGTGAAGGAGAACTCTAGTAAGAAATAAAGTATAATATTTTTAGTGATACATTATTTATAGCATTATAATCCTAGATTAGATATTTCTTGAATGTGAAGTTTTTCTTATTCTCGTGGAGATATTGTTTACTTCTATGGCTGAGAATAATGTTTGGTTGTTATTTAAACTACCAATACACAGACACACACAGAGTATTTCACATGTTTTAAATATGATAAGTCTATTTTATAAAGAATGGCAAATATATTCAGACAGCTTACCTGAAAGTTTAATCTTTTTTTTTAAATCTCAGCTTATAGTCCTTTTGATACACGTTTCATCACAATTCATTCTAAGAAAGGAAGTATAGTTTTCCTTCCAGTAGACATTAAAAGCAGTGTTTCAACCTAAATTCTTCAAGAATTATCTAGGTCACATTCACAGTTTTTAACTGGCATGGTAAAAACCTTTCTTTCTTTCCCAGATGACAGAGGCTATGTAAGTGTGTAGGAAGATGGATAGGGAATCATGGCTTCTCAGTCTTATTCTCACATTTTCCTTGGTCCCAGGAGTAATTTTTCAGCTTTTCAGATTCACAAACTTAATTTTACTGGTTTACAATGTGAGAGGGCTATAGCCTTGGTGAATTGATTCATGCTCTTCTAAAACACAAGAGACTGTTTCAGAAGCCACAATACCAAGACATTAATTTATATTTTCTAAAGTTCCTAATGGAAGAAACACTAATGCCTGTTCATCAGAAACATCTGCCCTCAGGAGAAAAAAAAAAAAAAAAGAAGAAGAAGAAGAAGAATCTTATTTTATTTATTTTGTTCCTCCAACAAATAGAACTTGAAGTGCATTGTTGATACATATTGACTTGCACGGGAGACCCTAAATGCAGTGATAACAACATTTTGTACTCAGCCACAGCACAAAACTCCCCATCAAACACTGTCTTATCTAGACCAAATAAATATAAACTAATTGGAAACATCAGTCCCTGTTCTGTAATGCCTTATCTCATCCAATGTCCCTGTTCTGTGACTTCTCAAAATTATCTCTGTCCAGGCTTTTTAGACAAACCTGACCAGGATAATGCTGAGAACTATACATTTAATCATTTTTCCAGTGAGGATTAGGAATGATCTTGGAGACATAAATTTTATTTCATGCCCAGTTGAGATTATAGGTACCTGGTTGAGTGGCCACAGATGTCCTCTTCTTAGTTATCTTAATGCCTTACTGTAGCATTCTAATGACTAATAGGTATTTTTTTAATATACCAAGAATACTGTAAATTTTACATTTCTTTAACTTGAACACAAGATCCTTTCCTCCAAACCAGACTTAGCAGCAGCAGCAGGACTTATCTCAATAAATGGAAACCCCATGCAAAAAATTATTCAAGTTAGTGTAATGTAAAATGTCTTGATCTGCAATTTTAGAATACATAATTAGGATATATTATTTTTTAATCAAATTACAATGATTTTGAGTCCCCACCAACACATAGTGCCATAAAACCTAATCTTTTCCTGGGGACCCACTCACCAAATATTTCCATAAATCCCAAGAAATCTGTCGGTGAAAATAAGTATTTCTCTTAGCTTCAGGAAAAATATATAATCATTTGCTTCCAGCCATACCAGTGAAATTGTTGCAAGAGTTGCCCCACACTGAAAGACTTCTGTAAAAGAAAATCAATCAATCAATCAATCATTTATCACTTACTGGTGTAAGGTGATATCTCAATATGATTTTGAGTACCCTGATGGCTAATGATGTTGAAAATGTTTTCATGTGTCTGTTAGCCATTTGTATGTCTTTTTGGAAAAGTGTCTGTTCATGTCTTCTGCCCATTTTTTGACTTATTTGTTCTTTGGATATCGAGTTTGAGAAGTTCTTTATACATCCTGGGTACCATCCATCATCTGTAATGTCATTTGCAAATATCTCCTCCAGTTCCGTGGGTTGGCTTTTAGTTTTGCTGACTGTTTCCTTTGCTGTGCAGAAGCTTTTGATCTTGATGAAATGCCAGAAGTTTATTTTTGCTTTTGTTTCACTTGTCTTTGGAGACATGTCATAAAAGAAGTTGCTTTGGCCAATGTCAAAGGGCTTACTGCCTATGTTCTTCTCTAGGATTTTGATGGATTCCTGTCTCACATTGAGGTCTTTCATCCATTTAGAGTTTATCTTTGTGTATGGTGCAAGAGAATGGCCCAGTTTCATTCTTCTGTGTATAGCTGCCCAATTTTCCCAGCACCATTTATTGAAGGGACTATCTTTTTTCCATTGAGTATTTTTTCCTGATTTCTGGAAGAGTAGTTGACCATAGAGTTGAGGGCCCATTTCTGGAGCTTCTATTCTGTTCCATTGATCTATGTGTGTGTTTGTTTGCCAATACCATGCTGTCTTGGTGATCACAGCTTTGTGATATAGTATGAAATTAGGCAATGTGATGCCACAGTTATGTTTTTCTTTTTCAACATTCCTTTGGCAATTCAGGGTCTTTTCTGGTTCCACACAAATTTTAGGATTATTTTTTCCAGTTCTTTGAAAAATGACAGTGGTATTTTTATAGTGATGGCATTGAAAATGTAGATTGTTCTGGGCAGCATAGACATTTTAACAATGTTTATTCTTCCAATCCGTGGGAACAGAATACTTTTCCATCTTTTTGTGTCTTCCTCAATTTCTTTTGTAAGTGTTCTGTGTAACAAGGCAGGGAATAACAAATGTTGGCTAGGGTGTGGAGTAAGAGTAGCCCTCTTACACTGTTGGCAGGAATGCAAGCTGATACAGCCACTATGAAAAACAGTGTGGACGTTCCTCAAAAGTTAAAAATAGAGCTACCCCATAATCCAGCAATTGCACTACTGGGTATTAACCCCAAAGATATAGATGTAGTGATAAGAAGGTGTATGCACCCCCGGATGATCATAGCAGCACTGCCCATAATAGCCAAACAATGGAAGGAGCTGAGATGCCCTTCAACAGATGAATGGATAAACATGGGATCCATATATACAATGGAATATTACTCAGCAATCAGAAAGGATGAATACCACCATTTGCATGAACATGGGTGGAACTGGAGGGGATTATTCTAAGTGAAACAATTCAAGCAGAGAAAGCCAATTGTCATATGGCTTCATTTATATGTGGAACATAAGGAATAGCATGGAGACCATTAGGGGAAGGAAGGGAAAACTGAAGGAGGGAAGAACAGAGGGGGTGACAAACCATGAAACACTGTGGACTCCAGGAAATAATCTGAGAGGAGAGGAGAGGTGGGGGATGGAATGAAGAATGGGAATGGGGGTAGTCCAGTGATGGGTAACATAACAATAAATAAATAAATAAATAGATAGATAGATACCACTTTTAAAAAAGGGCACCAAAGAAGGATAAAACACAACAAAAACATAACACATATAGAAACAAAAATGAAAGTAAAATTATATCCAGTTGCATCAGTAATGACAATAAAAGAGTGAATCCATTAAAAAATAGCAAAATATGTTCGACAACTACAATGGAATAAAATTAAAAGTCATTAATATGTGAAAATTTAAGAAACTCACAAATATGTAAAAATTAAACAAAATACTTTTAAGCAATGGGTCAAAGAGGAAATAGCAAGATAAGATGGAAAATCTTTTGAGAGAAATAAGATGAAACACCACATTCTAGGACACAGGGAACAAAATTCTTAAAGAGAACTTTATAGCTATAAATGCTTATATTAAAATTAAAAAAAAAAAGAAAAATCTAAACATCAAAAACCAAACCTTCCTCCCTAGAAGACTGGAAAAATATAACAAAATAAATCCAAAGCCAACAAAGGGAAGGGAATAATAAAATTACAGTGGGAATTAATGAAAGAGGAAAAAAATGATAGAGACACGTCAATGAAACCAGAGTTGTTTTTTAATTTGAAAAATCAATAAAAGTTACAATTTTTTGGTAGATTGATCAGGAAAAAATAATACAAGGTTCAACATATTAAAAATCAGAATAAAAAAAGTAGGTAATACTACCTTAGAGTAATAAAAGGACTATAAAGGAGTACTATGAACAATAGTATACCAACAAAATAAGCGTTTAGATGAAATGGAGTATTTCCTAGAAAGATATAAACTACCAAAACTGATTCAAGAAAAAAGAGGAAATCTGAATAGACCTATAACTAGTAAAGAGATGAATTAATAATGTTTACCCTCAAAAGACACAAACATTCTCTACAAAACACTAGCAATAAAATCCAGCAACATATGCAAGTTTTATATAACATGACCAAGTGGGGGGTGGTCACCTGTGTGGCTCAGTCAGTTAAGCCTGTGCCTTTGGCTCAGGTCATGATCCCAGCATCTTGGGAATAAACCCTTTATTGGGCTCCCTCTGCCCCTCCCTCTGCTTGTGCTTGTTCTCTCTCTCTTTCTCTCTCTTTTACCCTCAAATAAATAAGTAAAATCTTTTAAAAATGGAATTATCCCAGAAATGTAATGTTGGTTTAACATTTATAAATCAATGATGTGATATGGCATATTAATATAATAAAAAAGGAACAAAACGAACAAACAAAAAAAAAGAAACAAAGCATGATCATATCCATAGATGCAGAAAAAACATTTATGAAAATCCAACACTCTTCCTGAATAAAAACACTTAAAATCTATGTATAAAAGGGACTTAACTTAATAAGGAGCATCTGCCGGGGCGCCTGGGAGGCTCAGTGGGTTAAGCCGCTGCCTTTGGCTCAGGTCATGATCTCAGGTCATGATCTCAGAGAACCACATCGGGCTCTCTGCTCAGCAGGGGGCCTGCTTCCCTTCCTCTCTTTCTGCCTGCCTCTGCCTACTTGTGATCTCTCTCTGTCAAATAAATAAATAAAATCTTTAAAAAAAAATAAGGAGCATCTGCATCTATGCATACCCACAACAAATATCACAAAGATGTCTGCTCTCACCCTTCTCTTTAACATTATACTAGAAGTTGTAGCAACATCAGTCAAGAAAATAAAATAAAAATTATTTATATTAGAAATGAAAAAGCAATACTCTATTCAAAGATAATGAGATCTTTGCATAGACATTCTTAAGGAATCTATTCAAAAATCTATTAAAATGATTAAACAAGTTTAGGAAGTTTGCAGGATACAAGATCAAAATATAAGAATCATTTATATTTTCATATACTTGCAAAAAACAATCCAAAAGTTAAAATTTAAAAAACTATCAATTTTCAACATCTAAAAGAATACAATACATGAGAATAAATTTAACCAAAAAAAGTGCAAAACCCATACTATAAAAATTATTATTTTTTTTAAGAAACAAAAAAGCTAATAAAGAAAGAGACATTTTATGTTCATAAATTAGAAGGCTTGATAATGTAAAGAAGGAAATGCTTGTCAAATTGATCTCCATATTCAGTGCAATCCCTATCACAACACCAGCGAGCTTATTTGTAAATTTACAAGCTGATCCTGAATTCTCATGGAAACTCAAGGAACCCAGAACAGCCTAAACAATCTGGAAAAAAAAAATTGAAAACTTATTCTTCCTGATTTAAAAACTGACTACAAATAATAGTTTGATTTCAATAATAGGATAGTATAATACTAGCATAAAGGTAAACCTATACATGAATAAGATAGAATTGATAGAAAGAAATATAAAATATATTTATGGTCAACTGACTTTTTTTTTTTAAGATTTTATTGTATTTATTCAACAGAGAGAGGCACGGTGAGAGAGGGAACACAAGAAGTTGGAGTGGGAGAGGGTGAAGCAGGCTTCCCACTGAGCAGGAAGCCCAATGCAGTGCTCAGTCCCAGGACACTGGTATTATGACCTGAGCAGAAGGCAGATGCTTGGTTCTTTCCATAGTTCAATGGACAAATGGATAAGGAAAATGTGGTCCATATACACTATGGGGTATTATGCCTACATCAGAAAGGATGAATACCCAACTTTTGTAGCAACATGGACAGGACTCGAAGAGATTATGCTGAGTGAAATAAGTCAAGCAGAGGGAGTCAGTTATCATATGGTTTCACTTATTTGTGGAGCATAACAAATAACATGGAGGACATGGGGAGTTAGAGAGGAGATGGAAGTTAGGGGAAATTGGAAGGGGAGGTGAACCATGAGAGACTATGGACTCTGAAAAACAATCTGAGGGGTTTGAAGTGGGGGGGGTTGGGGTACCAGGTGGTGGGTATTATAGAGGGCACAGATAGCATGGAGCACTGGGTATGGTGAAAAAATAATGAATACTGTTATGCTGATAATAAATAAATTAATTAAAAAAAAAAAAGAAGAAGGCAGATGCTTAACCACTGAGCCACGCAGACATCCCAGGTCAACTGACTTTCAACAAAATGCCAAGACCGTTCAATTGGAAAAGAAAAGTTTTTCAACAAATAATTCAACCATATATCCTCATGCAAAAAAATGAAGGTGACTCATACCTCACATCAACCACAAAAATTAACTTGAAGTGGATCACTGACTTAAATGTTAGAGCTAAATCTTTAAAACCCTTAGAATATTATTTATCTATAAACTGAAGTACTTATATATGTTATAAAATGGACAAATTTGAAGACATTATGCTAAGGGAAAGGAGACAATCATGACTACATATTATATAATTTTATTTACATGACCTATTCCAAATAGGAAAATCAATATGCAGAGAAAGTAGATTGGTGGTTGCCTAGACCCAGATCAGAGAGGGAGAGTAGAGGGTGACAATTAAAAAGTACAGTATTTCTTTTATGGATGATAAAATTATTCTAAAATTATACTTCAATAAAGATACACACAAACACACACACACACAGACACACACAGACACAGTGTGCTAGGCAGTTGGGTTAACAAATTCATTTAAGAACAAGTTTAGAATAGATACCTCCAGTACTTACCACTGTTATGTCACGCTGAGTAATGGTTCAACCACTAGAGGAGACCTTATTTTGTTAACAAGAAAGTCTATTCCACAGTCCTTTACCTCCCTTTTAGTTGGCTTTGGATTATGCTTTAGTTTCCATTTTGGATTATTTAAACAAGTAACACTTATTTGGCCTCATATGTCCTTCAAGAAGATGGAATCATAAGTAAGGTCACATCTAAGCCACAAAACAGAAACCAAAACAAAGCAAAACAAACCAACCAAACAGTCTTGTCCCAAAATAAAACCAGTCTTGTCCCAAACCCAAGAGGATTTGGGTTTCTCAAGAAAGAAAGTTTTATTTTTAATGTCCTAGCTGGCAGTGTTTACTAATATGTTTTAGCAGTTTCTTTGTGCATTGCACAGTATGATGAGTCTGTAAGTCACCTAAATTTAGGGTTTCATGGTCAAGTACATTTTGAAAATGACATGTCTGGATAATCTTAACATATATTCATACATTAAAACTTCTGCAAATTTATGAAGTCAGAATTCAGTTTAATACTAAGTCATAATCTCCCAAATAGAATTGACTAGAAGTTAGTTTTGCTAACTGATAAATGGAGAAATTGGTATTCTATGGGCACACATCGGGAAATACTGTGTGGATGCCTACATTATAAAATTTTTCATGTAGCCAGATTAAAAATGAACTTATTGACTGCTGATTTACCTGCAAATGGGCAAAACAAACTATGATCTTATAAAATCAAATACCTCTTTCACAAAGTTTAGATAGGCCTGCTGAATCAATTTGAAAAGATTGTGATTTACCAATTGGGATTTCACAAAAAAGATTGTGAATTCCCAGTGTTATAGATGGTATTCTGTGTATTGGCGTTCTTAACCTTTCCTTGGCTATATATGTACAGACATGGTATCAGCTATGTTGATGTTCTTTGATTGTCTCCAGTCAACTCAGCCTGGTTGCACAAACCCCTTCATTTTCTCTCAAAGTATTGATAGAACACTTCAAGTAAGGCATTACCAATCTATGCATGTTTGCATTTATTTTGCGGCTGGCAAGAATATTTAACTAAACTGCACTACGTTAATAATTTCACCCCAAATAACAAAGGAAAGGACGTAGATAAAATATTAAATAGGCCATATTCGTGTGGCTTTAATGTAAATGTGAGGTGAACATTTTCACACTGTGCAAATAGGAAGAGTTACATGGGAAAATATCTCTGTAATGCGTTGTTTCTAGGCTGCCAATTAGAATTCTGTTAAAATGGTTACAACCATCTGGCAATTTCAGAATGCTGGAGATAAAGTTGTTAAATTTAACCACATGAGGTCCAAACAGAACTTTTAGTTTTCCTATAGACAATTCAGCCTCACTATCATTCATATGTCCGTTTATTTACTTAATAATCATCAATGCACTAGTTGCAAGTCACTGATTTGCTATGGAAGGAAGAGTGTGAAGAAGGGATTATATGATTATTGACATTAAGAGATTACATTCTTAAGAGAAAAAAAAACTTTACACAAATAGTTATAAAGTAAAGTCATAAATCTTATAATTTGGGGAAATGAGATAAATATTGAGTGCCTCCTATGTATGGGAAATATGGTATACCTCATAATTATAATATTGATTTCCTAAAACTGCCATTAAAACAGCACAGACTTGTCGTTTAAACAACAGATCTTTACTTTCTCATAGTTTTGAATTAAAATCTAAGATTAAGGTGTTGACAGGTTTGGTTTCATTTGAGACCGCTTTCTTTGGCTTGCAGATGGCTACCTTCTCACCCTGTCCTTACATGGTTGCTTGATTTCTGTATGTCTGTGCCCCTATTTACTCCTTTTTTAAAATTTCTTTTCAGTGTAACAGAATTCATTGTTTATGCACCACGCCCAGTGCTCCATGCAATATGTGCCCTCTGTAATACCCACCACCTTGCTCCCCCAACCTCCCACCCCCGCCCCTTCAAAACCCTCCGATTGTTTTTCAGAGCCCATAGTCTCTCATGGTTCATTTCCCATTCCAATTTCCCTCAACTCCCTTCTCCTCTCCATCTCCCCATGTCTTCCATGTTATTTGTTATGTTCCACAAATAAGTGAAATCATATGATAATTGACTCTCTCTGCTTGACATATTTCACTCAGCATAATCTCTTCCAGTCCTGTCCATGTTGCTACAAAAGTTGGGTATTCATCCTTTCTGATGGAGACATAATACTCCATAGTGTATATGGACCACATTTTCCTTATCCGTTCGTCCGTTGAAGGGCATCTTGGTTCTCTCCACAGTTTAGCGAATGTGGCCATTGCTGCTATAAACATTGGGGTACAGATGGCCCTTCTTTTCACTACATCTGTATCTTTGGGGTAAACACCCAGTAGTACAGTTGCAGTGTCCTAGGGAAGCTCTATTTTTAATTTCTTGAGGAATCTCCACACTGTTCTCCAAAGTGGCTGCACCAACTTTCATTCCCACCAACAGTATATAGGGTTCCCCTTTCTCCACATCCTCTCAAATACACAAGACAGTTGTTTCCTGTCTTGCTAATTTTGGCCATGCTAACTGGTGTAAGGTGGTATCTCAATGTGGTTTTAATTTGAATTTCCCTGATGGCTAGTGATGACAAACATTTTTTCATGTGTCTGATAGCCATTTGTATGTCTTCATTGGAGAAGTGTGTGTTCATGTCTTCTGCCCATTTTTTGACATGATTATCTGTTTTGTGTGTGTTGAGTTTGAGAAGATTTTTATAGATCCTAGATATCAACCTTTTGTCTGTTCTGTCATCTGTGAATATCTTCTCCCATTCTGTGGGTTGCCTCTTTGTTTTGTTGACTGTTTCCTTTACTGTACAGAAGCTTTTGATCTTGATAAAGTCCCAAAAGTTCATTTTCGCTTTTGTTTCCTTTGCCTTTGGAGACATGTCTTGAAAGAACTTGCTGTGGTTGATATTGAAGAGGTTACTGCCTATGTTCTCCTCTAGGATTCTGATGGATTCCTGTCTCACATTGAGGTCTTTTATCCATTTCGAGTTTATCTTTGTGTATGGTGTAAGAGAATGGTCGAATTTCATTCTTCTATACATAGCTATCCAATTTTCCCAGCACCACTTGTTGAAAGGACTGTCTTTTTTTCCACTGTATATTTTTTCCTGCTTTGTCGAAGATTATTTGACCATAGAGTTCGGGGTCCATATCTGGGCTCTCTACTCTGTTCCACTGGTCTATGTGTCTGTTTTTATGCCAGTACCATGCTGTCTTGCTGATCACAGCTTTGTAGTAAAGCTTGAAATCAGGTAACATGATGCCCACAGTTTTGTTTTTCTTTTTCAACATTTCCTTAGCAATTCGGGGTCTCTTCTGATTCCATACAAATTTTAGGATTATTTGGTCCAGCTCTTTGAACAATACTGGTGGAATTTTGATCGGAATGACATTAAAAGTATAGATTGCTCTAGGCAGTATAGACATTTTAACAATGTTTATTATTCTGATCCAAGAGCATGGAATGCTCTTCCATCTTTTTGTGTCTTCTTCAATTTTTTTCATGAGTGTTCTGTAGTTCCTCAAGTACGGATCCTTTACCTCTTTGGTTACGTTTATTCCCAGGTATCTTATGGTTCTTGGTGCTATAGTAAATGGAATCAATTCTCTAATTTCCCTTTCTGTATTTTCATTGTTAGTGTATAAGAAAGCAACTGATTTCTGTACATTGGCTTTGTATCCTGATCCCCAAACCAGGCAAAGATCCCACCAAAAAACAAAACTTCAGACCAATATCACTGATGAATATGGATGCTAAGATTCTCAACAAGATCCTAGCAAACAGGATCCAACAACACATTAAAAAGATTATCCACCATGACCAGCTGGGATTCATCCCTGGGTTACAAGGATGGTTCAACATTTACAAATCAATCAATGTGATAGAAAAAATCAGTAAGAGAAGAGAGAAGAACCACAAGGTCCTCTCAACTGATGCAGAAAAAGCATTTGACAAAATCCGGCATCCATTCCTGATTAAAACACTTCAAAGTATAGGGATAGAGGGAGCATTCTTGAACTTCATAAAATCTATCTATGAAAAACCCACAGCAAATATCACCCTCAATGGGAAAAAAGTCACAGCCTTCCCATTGAGATCAGGAACACGACAAGGATGCCCACTCTCACCACTCTTGTTCAACATAGTATTAGAAGTCCTAGCAACAGCAATCAGACAACAAAGAGAAATAAAAGATATCCAAATTGGCAATGAAGAAGTCAAACTCTCTCTCTTCACAGATGACATGATACTTCATATGGAAAACCCAAAAGACTTCACCCCCAAATTACTAGAACTCATACAGCAATTCAGTAATGTGGCAGGATACAAAGTCAATGTACAAAAATCAGTTTCTTTCATATTTACTCTTATACTAATCCCCATCATATTGGCTTTGAGCTCACCCTACAGAACTCATTTGAATTTAATCACCTCTTTAAGATTATATTTCTGGGGGTGCCTGGGTGGCTCAATTGGCTAAGTGTCTGCCTTTGGCTCAGGTCATGATCCCAGCATCCTGGGATTAATCCCAGCATTGGGCTCCCTGCTCAGTGGAGAGTCTGATTCTGCCTCTGTCCCTCCTTGCCCCATGCCTGTGCTTTCTCTCTGAGACTCACTCTCTCTCTCACTCACTCACATTCTCTCTCCCTCAAACAAATTTTAAAAAAATAAGAAAGACTGTATCTCTAAATGTGGCTACATTCTGGGGTAGTGGGGGTTCAAGACTTCAGTATATGAATGGGGAGGAGGGACACAATCCAGCCAATAACATTAGTTTACTTTTTCTCAAGTGAAAGATGGAAACTCTGGAACTCAACATGGATAACCAAGTTATCACTGGTGAGCAATGTGTCTTGTGCTCTGAAACTCTTCATATCAACCGTAATAGCATTTTTAAGAAACCACAGTGTTTAATGTTCTGTGTTAAGAATTTACATGCAGTGGGGGAACCTGGGTGGCTCAGTAGATTAAAGCCTCTGCCTTTGGCTAGAGTCATGATCCCAAGCTCCAGGGATTGAGCCCTGCATCGTGCTCTCTGCTCAGCAGGGAGCCTGCTTCCCCTCTCTTTCTGCCTGCCTCTCTGCCTACTTGTGATCTCTGTCTATCAAATAAATAAATAAAATCTTAAAAAAAAAAAAAAAAGAATTTACATGCAGTGATTCGTTTGGTACTCACAGTGGTGCTATGAGATAGTCTTGATAATTGTAGTATTTTGGAGCTGAGGAAAAAAACGAGTCTTAGAAAGATTAAGTTACTGACTCAATGTCACATAGTCAGTAAGCACCAGAGCCTTGCTCTAAATCTTTTCTCCGAATTCATCCTTTATTTTGTGGAGCCTGATAGATTCAAATATTCTTAATCATAAAAGAAAAATCAGCATGTATTATAATATCTGACTTTATAAATAAGAATCAGTATGAGTGCCATTAGTATGTTTGGAGTTTGGAAAACAAACATAAAAGGTTACTTATTGAACACTTTGGTGTCCAAACAAGAGCCCAGAATTAAACCTCCTAAAGCAGAGGGGGAAAAAATCAGGTTTTAAATAGACTGTCTTTTGAAACTAAAAAATAAATTGATATACATTTAAAATATGCCATGATATTTTTGCATTACAATTTTTTAAGGAGTCAGTATGTTATAGTAATATTACTTACACTTGATTAACATTTCATTGATAATGAAAAGAACCCCTATATCCTTAGAAAAACCCAAAAACTCTCTGAGGATGCAAACTCAGTGAATTGTGATTTAGAGACAAAAGGAATAGGAATGAGACTGGCACTTCTATCTAATGGGCAAAGATGTAAATGAGCAGTGGTAAATCAAAGGGAAAAAATGAGCACTTGATTTTGAACACTGCCAGGTTGAATAAGAATGAGCCAGTCCATCTGTCTGAGTTGGTGGAAATGCGCGACCTCTGGAAGAGGTGGAGAGGGATCCTTTAAGATGAGAAATGAAAATGTCACCAAAATTTTGAGAAAATACTACTTCCCAGGAGCAGATTAATGAAGCAGAAGCAAAGCTCCAACTGTCAGCAGCTGAATTATTAAAGGAGGAAAAGCAGAATCTGTGGACAGGTGCAGGCTTGTCCAGAAATTGAAAAATCTTAAACCAAATCTCCAAGTGAATCACAAGGAGCTTCATTTGACTTTTATCTGAACACTTTAATGGTTCATTTGCTCTAGATTTTACCATTTTTAAGAGTTCATGTTTTTCATACACCTATACCCATTCTCTTCTAAAGAGGAATAGTCACAAATCCACATCAAGAATTGGAGATGAGACAGGGGGAAGAGAAGGCAAACTGGTATTATGTTAGTGCACTCATAATATATGTCCTTCCAGTTAGCTATCCCAAATACAGGCATATCTTTGAAAGAGTTTTCTAGAAGGTGAACCAGAATAATGGATACATTAAGTACAGCTTGTACTTTCGGTCAATAGAAGGAAGTTTAAATTCTCTGTAAAAAATATTTCATATGTGACCATGAGCAAGTTCATCTAAAATCTTTAACTCAGATTTTCACTTGAAAATACCTCTTGATTAGGGTATATTGTGAAGATTAAAATGAATAAAATATACAGTATACATCTGTTTCCTTTTCTCTTCTTTGTAATCTCTGCTCTTTAAGCTTTATTCTGGTCTGGTTTTGCCTCCCAGAACTCATCTTAAACAAACAGCTTGACTTCTCTATATCACTTTCCTTGGCTACAGAAGAAACTATTTGAGATCCATAGTTAAGAAAGAGTCAAACTCATGCATGACAGTTTGCAACCTTGAATATAAAAAAATGAACAATTTGTCCAGCTATGGGCAGAATATCAGGACTACTCACAGAGGTTTTCTTTTCTTAAGTAATGATAAACATGTAGAATCTACAATATCATTAATCATTTGGATGCTGGAATTCAGAAATTGTGCCTATAATGTACAACAATTAATTGCCCTAATTCAAGAAGCTAAAACAAATTTAGTGTATAAACACATTGATTTCTGTGGTTGAACAATTGATAATCTTTTCACTGAGTCCTTTCTATCTAGGAATAATACAGGTTTAGCTAGAAATTCACATATATACTTTTGTGTTTGTAAGTATGTAGCTTAAATATTTTATCAGGTGTTATTGTAATTGTCTAAACGACTATGCTGTAATCTCCTTTATTTGTTATTTATGACAATACATTTATGCATACAGTAGAATACATGTGTATAAACATGTGTGCATAATTTATATTATTTCACTTGTAAATTAAAGATGAGGTTCATATTTACTATAGTGGATGCTATCATGCACTGCACAGTCTCCTTTTAGGAGTGAAAGGCTCATTTTTTCACCTGGTGGAAGTGCTGCCAAGTTGACCTTTGGCCCTCAGTTGTCAGTTCTTCTCATGACTCTCTCAGCTAAAGAAAATGGCTATTCCAGTGTCAGGTCTCTTTTCTGTGGCATCCACCATAATGCAAATGAGCACTACAAGGGTAAAAGGCTCAGCCCCCATATCTGAACAGACATCCAGCTCTCCATCAAATAAATGCTCTCTTCTCTCAGATGTTAACCATAGGAATACTCTCTTCTCAATATCCTGCATAGTTAAGGCATCGCAAAATCTGCTTTCCAAGGAGAAATACCAGAAACAAATGCCTGGAAGGAAGGGTTGGTTGAAATGGGAAAAGATGGAGAGTTAACAACAACAGAAACAAAAACAGAATATGATCACTGCCTTCTTTGGGGAAAGGGAGACTGATGAATGGAGGAAAGATGGTGATAAAACAGTGAAGTTGTCTTTCCCAAGGGAGGGACAGTGTCAAATGCACGTAGAGCAATTTATTCAGTTGTGCTAGTGCTAGACACCACATATGCTTATAATTTTGGCTCTGCCTCTGCTATCTTGCGTGTCTGTGAACAACACACTTAAACTCTCCAAGACTTCTGTGGGCTCAAATAAGAGAGTACATGCCTGGCACATGGCACTGTGTCTGGTACATAGCAAGCACTAAATAAATAAATAAATGATCTGCAAAAGCTATAATTGTTAACATCTTAATTACTCTCAGAGCTGAAGTTCACCAATGCATCTTTCAAATTTTTTTTTCCATTTTTCTTTATAATACAGAGTTCTACTCAGATTTGCAAAGCAAAGAATACACACAGTAATTATTTGTTCACAAAGCAATAATCCCCTCTCCCAAAGGATGCATAATAGAAATCTTTTAAGATGAAGGTAGATTTTATTTGCCAATCCAGATGCATTCTTGACTCTTCTTTACCCTGTTCTGCCTCCAGAAACTGGTTTATATTGGCATCTCCTGTATTCTTTGCCGGCCATATCAGTTTGGCCAAAGAGAGACACTATATGAGGTCAGGGGATGGGAGGAGACTCAGCGTTTATTAACCACAAATCCTTCTACGCCAGTTGATGGTGGGCCACAATGTCCCTTAGCATGGGCTAATAATAGGTCCCTTTGTCCACATAGCTCATACCATGCTCCAATTATCACCATCTCCTCTTGTTTCCTCGGCTCTGGTATTGTATTTTTCTGCTCTTGTTAGATCTAGAGTATTTCACTCTTGGTTTTTTTTTCCCCCTTGTATTCTGATCACATCTTTTTTTTTTTTAATATTTTATTTATTTGACAGAGCCAGAGAGCACAAGTGAGGGGAATGGAAGAGAGAGAAGGAGAAGCAGGCTCCCCTCTGAACGAGGAGCCCGATGTGGGGCTTGATCCCAGGACCCCAGGATCTTGTTGTGAGCCAAAGGCAGACACTAAATGTACTGAGCCATCCAGGTGCCCCATATCTTGACAAATAGTGACTTAATTGAGTTTGTTACCAATTAGCCAGCTTGAATGATCCATCTCTCTCCTCCTCTTGCTAGGATCTTGCCTAACCTAAAGAAATTTAACTGGGAATTAAAAAATGTATTTTTATTTGAAAAATTACATTTTCGCTCATTTATTTTTCAGAATCACTTTTCTTCATCATGCAGTACTTTAAAGCAAATTGAGCTGTATTCGATATGAAATCACTGTAATTTTATTTGTAAAGAAATCTTGTGTATTCAGCTTTGAGTAAATCAAGTGAAACGATGGATTGATAAAAGTTATTTTAAAATTAGGAGACCTCAACCAAAGGTCACCCATAATGACAAATGGCATATATGTGTGTGTGTGTGTGTGTGTGTGTGTGTGTGTGTGTGTGTATACACTAACTTAAAAATAATTTTTTTGCTAACTTCTCAAATAAATATTTCGGCTACCTTAAAAATGAATATTAAGGAAAAAATTAGGCAGGAAAATAATATCTGTATTCTCAAATATGTTTACTACAACTTGTTCAGTACTGAAAATTACCTATGAATCAAAAAATTGAAAATCACAATATAAAGCATGGTACATTCAACCACTGTAATATTATGTAGGCACCAAAAGTGTTTTTATGTAAAAGAATAGTATTACTTCAGTGAAAGATATATCTTCATGTTAGGTGAGAAAAAAGTTAAGATATTCATTTTAAAATATAAAATTTCAAGAACTAAACACGTAAGTATTAATATGAATGCATCTAAGATGTAGGGTATGGATAGCATTATGTGCTACCTCAAATTTTTTGAACTCCCAAACTGTCAATAAAAAGTATAGAAGTAATTGCCAGAAAAAGTACACATTTTTCTAATTTCTAAAATGAAGCAATTAGTGAAAAAGGAGATTCTTTATGTAAGTATTTTTCTTTAAATGTATTTGAGGGAATGGATTTGTTTTAGTAATATATCTAAACTTGTCTGACTCTGGAATTTTAAAGAATGAAGTGAAAACCCCCAAGTTACTATTTTTTTTTTTAAGATAAAGACCTTATTTTAGTCGTAGAAGCTTGGATTAGAAGAATATAACAGGTATCACCCTAATTACTTCTAAATTATACTTAATTAATGCACTGATCTTAGTATTATCTCTTAGAACTGAATCATTTTCATAAGAAATCACATCAGTTCAATATAAATTTTTCACAGACATAGTACTAAGATTACAATGCAGGAGATTTCAGAACAAAATCACCTTAATTCTCTGGGGCTGAACTTGGGCTTTTTTGTCCCTTTGACATAGTCTTATTTCAATACTGTCAGAGAAACCATAGGAATTTGGCTTTATGTTAATGTTCAGTTAAGAGTAAGAAAAAATATTTTTAAAATATTTTCGGGGCTGAACAGATATCTAGTTTATACAAAACCTCAAATTGTGCCCCCAGACAAGTTACTTCAGTAAATAATAAGACACAAAGGAATTCTTTATGATAATAAAGCATCAGGGAGCATAACTCCCAATTTGGAAATTGTGGTACTTCTGGGCTTCTTCTTCTGGTTCTTTCAACTCCTGCTTATTTCAGGAAGGTCTGATAAACCATGTATAGTACCAGCTCTCCTTACATATGTCCATCACATGCATTTTAGTCAATGAATATACATGATCCTTAAGGTGGAAATGGTAAAATATACTTAATATTTTCTTTTTTGTTAATTAAGGTTATTTTTGTTGTCTATAATTATAAATAATATTATGATAGTGACTCAGGTTGATTTTTTAAATAATGTAAACATAAATTGAGGCAGACTTAAACATGTAAATTAATTATAAAAAAAGATATTGATGTTTTCAATTCCACAAAGTCAAATCAGTTGGGCCCAACCCTTCTAGTTTCATTTCCTTTGAATGCTGTACTCAAAGTATTTCTAACGTCTCGAAATCCCAAATCTTTTCTCCTAAATATCTACAGGTCTCTCTAGTTTCTTCCCTATTTTTATCTTGTGTCTTAATTGCCTGAGCAATTGAGTTGCCTTGTCCAACTACGAAAAATTCTCTTTATTTTCTCAAAAAAAACCTCAAATGCTACCTTTTGTATGATGCCTTTCCTAAGTGTTCCACTTAGGACTAAACTCTTTTTCTTTTCTTTTTTTTTCCTGTGGTAGAATTTTACATGCCTATATGTTAGCATTTACCATATTGCTTTGTTGTTTTATAATTGTGACTAATAGGTTGATACCAGCCCTAGTCTCTGCAGGCCTGGCTGAGAGCAACCTTGACGTTGGTGTTCCTCATCACTCAGTAATGTTTTCTTAGAAACTTTCGAGTTAAGATAAAATACAAAGTTGTTCTGCCTCACTTGCTCTTTGGGAATAGACCTGGTTTTGTAAAGCTGGGTAGTCAAGCAAGTCTTGGACCTATATCTCTCAAATGTTACAAAAGTTTGGTGGAGAACTGAGGGGATGGCTTCTCTGTATCAAATTGATCCACAGACACCTTGGGTCTTATCAATGGAAGCCATATATGGCCTGCACAGGTAAGGAGGCAAAAGAAATGCCGGAAACTCTCACTCCGGAAACTCTCCTGTCTCTCAGTGCAGTAACAATACTATACCTGTTGTATCTATTGCCTGGTATACTATTTTTTTCCCCCCTAGTTTGTTTTTTTTTTGTTGTTTGCTTGTTTGTTTGTTTTTGCCTGGTATACTTTTATAAAGCTAAGTAAACATAGTGTTTTATAAAAGCTTATTTTTATTTTGTGAGTCTGATTGCCAACTAGAGTCCATACTACAGCTTCGGTGCTGCAATTATATGCATACAATGTATGCATACTATATTGTATAGTATATGTATTTCTGTAACATATATTTTTATGATCATTTGCTTATATTTCTGGGGTATTTCTAAATAAAATTTGTGCTGTGATTCTCCTTTCAAACAGTTTGTTTTGAATATCTAGGTCTTAGAAGATTTCTCATATAGTTGGTTTATAACATAATTTTTTTATAAAGGTAGTTTAAAGAAATAAAATAAGAACAAGAGGAAAATGTGTTAAGAAGATACTATAATGGATAGTTTCTAGCAGTTTAGTTTATTTTCCCCCCAATGCAGTCAAAGTCTGTTTTATAAACTATGTACAACTTCTTCAACTCCCTCGACTCAGATCAACACTGTAGAAAACACAATTTACTAGAATGATATTTTTCAAGTATACTGTAAAGACTTCCTGTCATATTAACTTTGTTGCTTAAATTATTTGGACCACTTAACAGTTGTCCAGAATGCCAAGGTCAACCTCGTCTCTTGCCTTAATGATCCATATGCTGAACTATCTGGGTAGATTTTGACATAGTCCATTGTGAAGTGTGAGGATGCAATTAGACCACAAAATTCAAAGACATGTTTTGGTTTTGTACTCTGCATTCAAATAGGACTCAGCATGAGAAAATAGATAATATATAAAGAAACTCCTTTAACTATGTAGTTCATACATTGAAAGATGAATAGGAATATCATTTAGTCATGGGTATTACAGTCCTTATTTGAAGTGCTGATGCATTTCTAGCTGAATACTAATTGACTGGCCATCATGTGGGTTGCATTCTATAGGGCTGAGGCTGTAGAATGGAGGGAATCATAGGGATTAGATAAACAAACAAAAAAGAAAGATAAGTTACATACCAGAAAAGATTCAAATAAACACCCATCATATAAAACATACTGTTTGGGGACCATGGACAAAACAGTACTTATTAAGTAAAAATAAGGCTGATTAGGGATAAATTTGGATAGACAATGTTTAATTAGGGACACATATGTATAGGTTTATTCTGCTGTTGAACATGACCAGCATTATATTAGAGACTGGAAATGAGTATTAGTCATTAACTCAATTTGTAATGGTGATGATTCCTGATTCTGACAACAGAATTTTCATTTTCATTTGATTTGTATACACATTACTGAGGAAGAGTTGGGTTTATTTCCATTTTGCAGGAGATTCTGGTCCCAACATCAATTTCTAGGACTTCCTAGTTTCAAATATCCCTCAGAATATTGGAAATAAAGGTAGTTAATAATTATTTTTATGAAAGTTAAATCATGTTTAGCTGGAAAATAACAACCTGTTCCCAAAAGTGGCATTATCATAGTCCCAGAAATAATATACAATATGGCATTGAAGAACCAGACTCATTTCATATGAAGAGATTTAAAAAAAGGGGTTCTATATTAAAGATAAACCAATGCATATAACATCAAAATTTAGAGTGAAATCAACAAGCGTACATAAGAAGGATATCTATCATACTCCTTGGAACACCTTAAAATCCAAAACAGGAAAAAAAAAAAAAAGGCAGAAAATGAAAAACAGAAAAGAGAAGGGAAATTGATCAAGATTTTAAAAGCATTATGCAGTAGCCACTCAACCCACAAAGCAGAGAAATGATTAAGTGGGATGACAGAAATCTCTAAACAAAACTCTTTAATAATATGTGTGTCAGTAAGCCTCCAGTTTATAACCTTTGAGTCTCTTTATAGCAGAAGAGCTTAAATGACCTAAGATAGTGCCAAAAATACTAGGAAGTTTTAGTTCTCATTTCCTAAATAAGAAAATTTTGAGAAGAGTTCAGTGGATCAAATTATCTAGATAAGGTGTTGTGTGGGCATTCTAATTCAATCCAGCATCCTTCTGGTTTAAATATCATAGGACACGGGGCATCGGGGTGGATCAGGGGGTTAAAGCCTCTGCCTTTGGCTCAGGTCATGATCCCAGGGGATCATGCCCCGCATTGAGCTCTCTGCTCAGCAGGGAGCCTGCTTCCTCCTCTCTCTCTCTGCCTGCCTCTCTGCCTACTTGTAATCTCTGTCTGTCAAATAAATAAATAAAATCTTTTAAAAAATAAATAAATATCATAGGACATAGTTAACCAAATCTAGCATGAACATCCCTGCTCGTCATTTCATTTTCATAGCACTTATACAAAAGGGCCAGCATATTAAAAGAGTCAAGTTTATCTTTCTTTTTATTACTAACTACCAACATTTCCTTAAAGAAGAACTTTGATACCATAGCACACATATTTATGCAAATACTTATCATGAATAACCTGGGATGGCAATCCTCGAGTTTTCACATATATAATAGTAACTTTGTCTTTTTTTTTAAGTTTTATTTAAATTCCTGTTAGTGAACAGGGAGTGTAATATTAGTTTCAGGTGTACAATATAGTTATTCAACATTTCCATACAATACCTGGTGCTCTACACAATTGTACTCCTTAATCCCCATCACTTATTCAGCCCATCCCCCACCCAGTTTTCCTCTGGTAACCATCAGTTTGTTCTCTATTTTTAAGAGTCTGTTTCTTGGTTTGCCTTCCTCTTTCCCTTTCTCTTTACTCATTTCTTTCTTTCTTTTTTTTTTTTTTACATTGAGTTTTTACTCATTTCTTTCTTAAATTACTAAATATACTACACTTTAAATTACACTTATGAGTGAAATCTTATAGTATTTCCATTTCTCTGACTTATTTCACTTAGTATAATACTGTCTAACTCCATCCACGTCCTTACAAATGGCAAGATCCCATCCTTTTTTATGATTAATATTCCATTGCATATATATACCACATTCCCTTTTATTAAAAAATTTTATTTGAGTATAGTTGATACACAATGTTCCATTAGTTTCAGGTTTACAACAAAGTGATTCAATGTCTCTACATGTTATGCTATGCTTCCCACAAGTGTAGCTACCATCTGTCCCCATACAATGCTATTAAAATATTGAGACTGTAGTCTCTATGTTGTGTCTTTGATTCCTGTGATTTATTCATTACATAACTATACCACATGTTCTTTATCCATTCATCAGTCCATGGACATTGGGCTCCTTCCATAATTTGACTATTGTTGATAATGCTACAAAACACATTAAGGATGCATGTATCCTTTCAAAATAGTATTTTTGCACCTTTTGGGTAAATACCAGTAATGAAATTGCTAGGTCATAAGAACTTCCATACTGTTTTACAGAGTGGCTGTACCAGTTTTCATTTCCACCAACAGTGTAAGAGGGTCTCCCTTTCTCTACATCCTTGCCAACCTGTGTTGCTTCCTATGTTGATAATTTTAGCCATTCTGACAGGTGTGAGGTGATACCTCATTGTAATTTTTATTTGTATTTCCCTAATGATGGGTGGCATTGAGCATCATTTCACGTGTCTGTTAACCATCTGGATGTCTTCTTTGAAAAAATGTCTTTTCATGTCTTCTGTCCATTTCTTAACTGGGTTATTTGTTTTTGGGGTGTTGAAATTGATAAATTCTTTATAGATGTTGGATACTAACACTTCATCCAAAGCATCATTTGCAAATATCCTCTTCCCTTCTGTAAGTTGCCTTTTAGTTTTGTTGATTGCTTCCTTTGATGTACGAAGCTTTTAATCTTGAAGTCCCAATAGTTCATGTTTGCTTTTGTTTCCCTTGCCTCCTGAGATATGTCTAGTAGGAAGTTAGTGGGGCTGAAGTCGAAGAAGTACCTGCTTGTGTTTTCTTCTAGGATTTTAATGGTTTCCTGTCTCACATTTAAGTTTCTCATCCATTTTGAATTTATTTTGTGTATGGAGGTCTAGTGTTTGCATGTTGCTGTCTGATTTTGCCAACAATGTTGAAGAGACAGCTTTTTCCCCATTGGATATTCTCTCTTGCTTTGTCAAAGATTAATTGACCATATAATGGTGGGTTCTTTTCTGGGTTTTGTCTTCTGGTCTTTTGATCTCTTTGTCTATTTTCATGTCAGTACCATATGTTTTGATCACCACAACTTTGTAATGTAACTTGATGTTCAGAATTGTGATACTTCTAGCTTTGATATTTTTTTCAATGTTGCCTTGTTTATTAAAGGCCTTTTGTGGCTCCATACAAATTTTGGGATTGATTTTTTAGGGTTTCTTGTTCTAAATGAAAAATGTTATTGGTATTTGATAGGGATCGCATTAAATGTGTAGAATACTTGGGGAAGTATAGACATTGTAACAGTATTTGTTCTTCCATTACATGAACATGGAATGTTTTCAATTTCTTTCATAAGTTTTTATAGTTTTTAGAAGATAAGTATATAAAACTAACTTAGAAATGCTGATAAAACCCATAGGTATAACCTCTAGTATTCTGAATCAGGTTGTTTGAGCTAGGAACACCGGTGACTCTGTTATTGGTGGCCCAAAGATTGCAGTTAGAGAAACACTGTTAAACATAATACACTATTTTAGCCACTGTAAAAAGAAGATGTGCTCTGCATATATTCTGTTCTCAAGAGGCACACCAGAGAAAAAAGGAGAAAGCCAGAGAAGAGGGAAGCATAACAGTAACTGAAAGATGAAAATATGTGTCAAGAGAGGGGAGAGGTAACATACAATATTGAGTACTTTTTATCTTTCATGCACTCTGCAGGACATTTATATACATTATAGAATTTGAGAGAATTTATTTTTCATATAAGGAAACTGAGGTTAACTTAATGAATCAGTCAGAGGTCCCATAACAACTAAGTAGTGGAATAGGAATCTTAACCCATGTCAATCTTTCTAAAAAAAAAAAAATCATTAGTTTTATCTTGAAAGCAGAGCCAGATTGAAAAATGCACATGTGTAATGATAATAAAAAAGAGACAAAAGACACTCCAATATAGAAGCACAACATAATTAAACAGGCTGGGAAATACCACGGTAACTGGCCTGAGTAGGCATTTAGTAAAAGCCATTTACCTCTTGTTTTCTTTAAAACAGGGAGATAATATAGGGCTCATTTAAGCCTACCAGTGGATATGCACATACTTGATCTTGTAATTCTTATTTTCATGTTGACATACATGAGAGTAGCAACTAGATACAATGAAAAAAGTTAAAATTCTAAAAAAAACTTAGATATGTTGCCAGGTATTGGGTTTTATGGTCAAATGAGTCCCTGATAGCGTAAATAACTTACCACTAATTACAATCAGTTATTTCTGCTAGCTGGACTTTTTATGATAAAACACTTTTTAATATCTCCCCTTTTCCTTTGATACTCCCCAAAACATGACCTAAAATATCCTTCTATACCAAGTGTAATAATGGATATTGTGTTGTCCCAGCCTTTCAGATCTATTTTGCACTAAGGCACTCTTTCCTCAATGGCAGTCCTCAAAGACTGTCAGTTAATTTTTCTTGGGGAGTTTAGCTTAGCCAAACAGAGCCACTTTACCCAAGCCGATGCCCCCTCCTAACCATACCTGTATTCTCTGACTGGTCATTGTCAGGGTCTAGCTGCTTTACTTTTAAGAGAGAACAATTCTGAAAGGCCAAATCATCACCAGAGCTCCCCATATTATTTCTGATTCTTTTACTGCAATTCAATCACAATTAGATTCTTATTTCTGAACAACCCCACTACCTTTATTCCACTACAGGTGTTGGTCTTGGGGATGTTCCTAATATGTAAGTTCCCATCTCTGAGCCTCTTATTTTAGGAATATGATTAACACTTCAAACTACTGGCTATTCTCCTCGGGTACTTTATTTTCCTATATACTTCTGACTGAAATGCTACCTTTTGGGCCATGCTTCTTTCATGGGTAACTCTATATCCCTTTCAGCTTAAACTGTGCATTAATTAGGATACCAGTAGAAAATAGTTGACATATTAAATCTATTATAATTTTAAGAGGGCTTATTAAAAGGAATATTTTTTAAAGATACAGATAGAATATATAGAAAATGCCAGAGATATTCCTTCCTGCACTTTGGAGCTGAGATGATGCCATCCATGACTCCAGCAGAACAAGGGTAATTAAAGAATGTAGAAGAAAAGCCTCTAGAGAGGACCACATTTGAAAGGGCTGGGACTGTTAGTGGAGGGAAACAGTTGGCTTAAATGTACCTGCATAGAAGGATCTGAAAAAGCATATATATCAAGGCTGAGATTAAGACATGGGTGGATCTGGGCAGGCAAATGGAAGAAATGATAATGCCTAGGGGAGTAGGTACCTTGCTCAAGGCCACAGAGTTAGTAAATTATGCTATCATTACAGAATCACCACCAAGAATGCCTATTCCTTCATTTGATATAATAAATAGGTATGTTCTATTTTATTATTGTGATATATTCCCATACTCATATCTGAGGAAGATTTCAACTTCCTAAGATTTCAGGTTAAGCGTTACTCATTTCAGAATTTGTGACACCTCGTGTGATGTTGGGCGTGGAGCAAGTTTCTTATTCCTTGCTTATCCTTTGTTTGATAACCTCTTTATCCCTTGCTTATCCTTTATTAGACAGTAACTAACCTACCTCCTTCTAAAGATTATGCATTGTCGTTTCCTGGGGGATATGCAGGGAAGCGTTAACAAGAATGGGACATCAGTCCAGAAGGTTGCAAGAGCTGACAAACCTTGACATGAATGGGGTAATGCTGTCATAGCCATAATGTCATTATACTCAGAAAAATCAATGAAACTATATTAAGTGACTGAGTGAGTGAAGGAAGTTAATGGCACAGCTAGGATGAAATAGGAGTTTCTTCCGTTTTAACACCACTGTTTCTTGCCAACACAAGATAAGACCTCTTTAAAGGAATGGTGAACATATCAGTGAATTACTAGAACCCTTTAAAGAAGACAAATAAATTAACAAATTATGTATTGAAATTGTGCTAAAAGAAGAAAAACAGATATTCTGCATCTTTTTGGAAATAAGGACGTTATCAAAATATATCATCAGGGAGAATTCAGCTTTGGTAAAAGGGATTCGAATGAACAAATCATTGACCTTGATTCATCAATATTGATTCTGTGGCATTGGGTTGGAAATAATGGAGGCACATTCATCAAGCAAAAGAGAAATGGCAGTCACTAGCTTATGATAGTCAATCAGAGAATTTGACACAAAGGTCTTCTCATTTTAAGCTACTGTGGAAAAGAGAAAGGGAAATTTAGACCTGCCAGGTTTCAGAGGCCAAAGAAATGGGCCCCAGATGGAGTCCTATGGACTTCTGCCATCTCCTTGGCTGGGCTAAATTTCTGCCATTTGTCTGCATCTGTCAGTGCAAAAGGCACAATCTCAACCCCCCCCCCCACACACACACACACTTCTTTTTCCAACACCCACCCCAGCCTTTTCAAAATACATTTTATTTTATTGTCTCATTATTGGATACAAGCTCTGGAACTCCTCTCCCCACCAAGAGCAGCCCACTTCCTGCTGTATGGGAACTTACTTTTCTGCCCAGAGCAGGTGTTATTGTTTAAAAATACCAAACAAAATTCCTTTAGCTACTATAAAAAGCATAGATTTAGAAGCTTTATATAATTTTCAGAGCAAATGGCATTAAGAAATTTGCTCTTGCACCTGCCTACTCTTTGGATTTGCATAAATGTTCATTGCTGTACAAATGTAGCACGGCATTTGGTTCTATTTAATGCAAAAAACAGAGGCCCTGTCCATCTGTAAAGTATCTTCCAAAGGAATCATAGACACTTACTTTGCTTAAGCACATGAAAGAGACAGGGAGGGTTTCAAAATTTTCATACCAAAAGAAATTTTTAAAAACACAAAATACTAAAAATTGACAGGACAAGCCAATACACATATTTTTGTCTCTGTAAGATTTAAGTGTCTTCTTGAATATATTACATTCTGAACAGTAGGCATTGATTTGTGTGAGGATTTCCTTAATAACATTATACTAAAAGCCTAGTTCGTAGTCAGTAATGTGAAATAATATTATTAAATTCTAGTACTATCAGTGATGGTATGCTTCAACAAATTGCCAAGGATCTAAAGTTTTCAAAATATATACTATTTTAAAAGAATAAGAAGGGCAAAAAATACCAGATAGGGGAATTCAAGCTGAGTTACTATTACTCCTCTAAACACACATATTTCTTTACAACTTGCTTCAAATGTAAATCTTCTCATACAGGTTGCATGGAGTGAACTAGTGAGCTCTCTTGGACTATCCCCCACCTCCAACTAAGTGCTTTTATATGTGCTTTCTTTCCACTGACTATTCTGTAACTTGCTCTATTTCTGTGGTCTTATTTCATACTCTTATAATTACTTACCAGAATTAACACATGAATTACTGTGGTAGTCTAACTACTGATATTTGTATTGATATAACAGTTATTATATTACTGATATAATATTGATACTGATATAACAGCATTCAATTTCAGTGCGAAATTTATCTTCCACACTTGGACTTGTATAGTTTTCTTTTAAAATAAATATAAAAATGTAATTATCCTATGAAAATTGTATTTCTCCTCCTTACCCATAATAAAACATAAAAATGTCATATTTAAATCATTGCCTTCATTTCTGATCTCCTTTTTCTATCAGTTCTTCACTGACTTCCTTTAAATCACTACTGGCATTTAGGCTGAATAATTTTTTAATGTTTGATGGGAAACTTCTCTGTGTATTACACAGTATTTAGCAGCATGCCTGGGCCCTACTCACTAGATTTCAAAACCACTGTCCCATAAGTCATAAGAATTAATAATGTTCCCAGGCACTGGCAAATGTCCATGGACATACAATTTTCCCCTACTGAGAATCTTAAGGCTGGTTTCATGGAACTCATTGTATATCCTCAAATACACAAAACCATATACACATGAATTTTTGTATCCACTAACCCTATTTTTACTTATCTATTTAACTCAAGTGCCATTGCTCTTGTGACATTTTCTGTGATCCTTCTAATAGTCAGTATTTGTGCTTATCACCCTATTTTATCACATTACTCTGTATTGAAACAATTTTTCTTTCTGAGTGCCCCATAAATGCCAGAATTTATCAAATGTAGACTTTTTTTTTTAATACTGCTCTTTGTGTATTACCTACCTACTACCTAGTCAAAAAAAAAAAAAAAGCCACATGAGAGAGAGGAGCTTATTTAATGTATGAAAGAGTGATTGAGGGGGAAAAATGGATTTTGAAATGATGAATAGATGTTTGTCTATATGTGACACAGTAGCATGCGTTAGATAATCAATAAATATATATTTAGAGAAGGGATAATTAAACCATTTAGTGTAATGACATTCAAAATGATAGGAGCCTATATAACATGATGACACTCCCACAATGGATCCCATAACCTTCTTGAATATTCATTTCAAATTATAAAACCTCTCAGAATATTATCCCTTAAGTGTAAGCTAAGTCGTTCATGTTAAATAAAATATCCTTTTATTTTGGATCTGCTGAATTAAACAGACCTTGTTCAATCTTATCTATGCTATAGCCTTTACTACACTAGAAGATGAATCTTAAATGGCCCTGAATAGTTTTTGATCCTTGCAAAATAATTGCAATCTATTTACCTCTCCCTTTCATTTTTACTTTTCTTCACAAGATAATTCTCTTGTCCTTCAAGTTTTGTGTGGTTTAGCATGAACTAATGACTACACTTTAATGCCTTGAGAATTTATAGTCTAAATTATAGTAGAAATGGCTTTTGACATGAATTTGCACTGTACATATTTACTACAGAAAATAAGAGAAGAGGAATAAGGTAATTGACTGTTTGTGAACTCTTTTTTCTCTTCTCTGACATCATGTGAATCAGAGGCAGGCAGGTCAGGACTGATGGCCACAACCTTAAATGGCTTGTAAATTGGTGAAAGTCAAAGAAAGGATAGGGCTCTATCTTTATCCTCTTATTGTTATATTCTGAGTTTTGTGGCAGGCCTTAAAGCAAGCCCTTTTCTTTCTACATGACATTAACAAAGCAGACACAAAAACTCTTGCTTGGTAATTTCTGGGACACTTAGGAACTTTTGTCTGCTGATTTGAATTAAATACATTCAAGAAGTGGTGAGGAATTCTGCAATAATTTGAATAGCCCAGCCAGCAGATATAAGTA
The DNA here is from genome assembly GCF_009829155.1 of Mustela erminea. Lineage (NCBI taxonomy): Eukaryota > Metazoa > Chordata > Mammalia > Carnivora > Mustelidae > Mustela > Mustela erminea. Next base: position 39,373,430 of record NC_045632.1, on the reverse strand, counting down.
TAGTAGATCCATAAATATTGGATCAGGAAGTGAGGGGATGAATAAAATATGCCTCAGGTGGTCATCTATCTGTATGTGTGTGAGTGTGTGTGTGTATGTGAGAGAGAGAGAGAGATTTATTATAGCAGTTGGCTCACATGATTACCAAGGTTGAGAAGTTCCACAGTGTGCCATCAGCAAGCAGGAGAACCAGGAAAGCTGGAAGTATAATTCATTTAAAGTCCCAAAACTTGAGATTTCAGGGGCCCTATGTGTAAATCCTGATCTGAGCCCTAAAGCCCAGGAACCAGTAGCACAGATGTCTGAAGGCAGGAGAAGAAGGATGTCTCAGCTCAAACAGAGAGAATGAATTTGCCTTCCTTTCACTTTTTTGTTCTACTCACGTCTTCAGTGGATGGATGTTTCCCACAAGCCTCAGTGAAGGCAATACTTTTTACACAGTCTACTGATTCAGTGCCAGTCTTTGCCAGAGATACCCTCACAGACACACCCAGAAATAACGTTTTATTACTATCTGAGCTTCCCTTAGCCCACATAAAATTAACATTATAGGGACACCTAGGTGGCTCAGTCATTAAGCATCTATCTTCTGCTCAGGTCATGATCTCTGGGTCCTGGGATGAAGCCCCGCATAGAGCTCCAGGCTCAGCGGGAAGCCGGCTTTTCTCTCTCCCACTCCCCCTGCTTGTGTTTCCTCTCTCGTTCTCTTTCTCTCTGTCAAAAAAATAATAAAAGTCTTTTTAAAAATTAACATCATAGTTGACATATAAAATTAAGCACCAAAATTATGTTCCAAAAATGTAGAATAAAAACATAGCGACATAATGGAGAAAAGAGAAAGAAAAAATAATGATGAGATATGTAAAGAGACCATTCCCACTTCCTTGTATGTGTTTAATGATAAATGGAACAGAAGCCTCTTATATTCTTACTCCTGTTATACTTAAAATCCTATTAGTAAGCATTAGCACATAATGAGCAAACAAGATGGGATATTGCTGGGTTGACTCTCTAGACATGTTTTGAAATCCTTTCAACAATGCCATTTCTCTCTATTTTTCTTTTACTGAGCTCAGTTTTCCTGTTTTGGACCATCTGAAATACTATACATTTCTTGCAACTTATGTCTGTTGGTGGAATATGGAGTAAAGTTTGCCTTATTGTGAAGATTTAATGCAATTTTTTTAAATTTAGATCTCTAAAATGATGTTACAAGTATTTTAAGTACATACATAAAGTATATATATAGGGTATTTTATATCTATATTAAATTTTATATAAATATAAATTTTTATACATTTAATATATATGTTTTAGATAAATATAACGTCTATATTATGTTATGAATATTCTTTTCTGGGGAGGGGCTAAAATATGAAAAAAATTCTCTCTCATAGTCATTTTTTGTGACTTTATGATATTTTGTTCGATGAGCAATCAGCTTTCTTCCTCTTCATGTTATCACATAAATATTGTTGTTTGTGCGGATAAAAATCAATGGCTTGATATATATATCTCTGTATCAGATACCTTACACAAAACCATTTTCTAATATTGAAAAGCAAGAAGAAAAGTTGTTTTTCTCAGAAATTGCAGTCTGGGGGGGGCCTGGGTGGTTCAGTTATTTAAGTGGCTGCCTTCAGCTCAGGTCATGATCTCGGAGTCCTGGGGATTGAGCCCCACATTGGGCTCCCTGGTCAACAGAGAGCCTGCTTCTCCCTCTCCCTCTGCCTGCTGTTCTGCCTACTTGTGCTCTCTATCGTGCTATCAAATAAATAAATAAAACCTATAAAAAAAAAAAGAACTTGCCATTTGTATTTTGTTTTCTTTTGACTTATCAGCAATGTCTGCACAGTTTCAGAAAATTCCATAATCAGATTTGTTTTTTCCAAAAGAGTGTTTGGGAGGAGATGCGCATGGCTTTTCACATCATAGAAAAATAATTACTCTGATGAGATAAGTGGAAGACAGATTAGAAAATAACAACATGGAAGCAGACTGGAAAGAGGGGACATGAGACTTGTATAGATTACCAGGGTAGAGCAATCTGTGTGAGGCAGATAGATCATGGCGTTTTTTTGTTTTGTTTATTTGTTTTTTAAGATTTTATTTATTTATCTGACAGAGATCACAAGTAGGCAGAGAGGCAGACAGAGAGAGAGAGAGGGAAGCAGGCCGCCTGCTGAGCAGAGAGCCCGATGTGGGACTTGATCCCAGGACTCCAGGATCATGACCTGAGCCGAAGGCAGAGGCTTTACCCACTGAGCCATCCAGGCGTCCCAATCATGGCATTTTTTACAAAATGTTGAATCGATCTTTTCACATGTCTGTATCTTCTACTTGTTAAGTTCCTCTGGGCAGAAACCATGGCATAGTCAGCTTTACAGCACTACCCAACTGCTGGAACATAGTAGGCAGAAAATAATGTTCTTTTTTAAGAGATGATTTGTCCTCACTGAAATTATAGAGTCACAGCTTGGTTTGCTTTTGGAAACAGGATCCAAACACTGGCTCTGCCTCCATCTATGCTTATTCTGTCATCCATACATACAAAGTGTGTGACCATGTGCACATGTATGTGCACACACACGCACACAATTTACTTCGGTTTTTAACTCCCATTTTATCGTGTTTTCTTGCCATCATTCAATAAAATGTATTTTTAAAATTGCTTTCACTTCATAGTGAATCCTCTGTTTTGAGGACAAATTGCCCAACCATGGAATCTGAGATGGGGATGGCGTGACCCAATGAATTAAAAATCTAATTTCTTTCTCTTCATTGTGTAAGCACCATAAATTCTCTAATCTCAGTTTTGTTCTGAATATTCATAGTCTTTGATTATGAGGTTCTTTTTCTGTAAAAGAAAAAAAAATGAAGGCTTTATTTGTAGTATGAGATATTAGGGTGGGTCTACTTGTTCAGAATCACTTCAGGTAATTTAATAATTCGCATTTCTTTCATGTGTGGTTGAAAAGTGTACTCTTTTCTAGTCAATGGGTACTGAAGTCGCTCACATCAAACCTTTCCTTCTCATTCCCTCTCCTGTGAAATGAAATATCTGAATCAAGAATTACCATATCTTAGAGGCTCAGAGTGTGTAATTATGCCAATTTTCAAGGCAGCTCAAATGGTTAGATAGAATGTATTTGAAAATCAGTATTTTGCACTGATCACTTGATTCAGTCTCATTAGATAGCATTACCTTACTCCCAGCATCAATTAATGCAATGGCTGGAGGACGATTCTATTTTCCTGTCTTTAGTTTGCCATCAAATTAGGTACAGACAAAAATGAAGGACATAGAAGAGTAGGCATGCAAAGAAATCATTTTTTAAATGATTATTAAATGTGATTATATGAAACAATAGAAATATTTTGAAGCCAGAGCTGAAGTCATGACATCTCAAAACAAAAATAATCCCATAGGAGATTTAAGTCTTTCCATAAATCTCTGGGCCTCTTTGCTAAGAACAAAGCTAGTATAGACTGAACTTATGATCTCAGAAATAACCAAATGAGCCTTTTTTTTTTTCTTCTCTAACTATTAAAGAAACCAGGTCTCAGGGTGCCTGGGTGGGTCAGTCAGTTAAGCACCTGCCTTCTGCTCAGGTCATGATCAAGCCCTGTGCTCTGTTTCTCCCTCTGTCTTTTCCCTTCCACTCTGCTTGTTCCCTCTTTCTCTTTCTCTCTCTCAAATAAATAAATAAAACATTAAAAAGAAAAAAAGAAAAAAGAAACCAGGTCTCAGTAATGGTGGCAGTGAGTAATTTCTGGAAATAGAAAAGGAATAAGCAAGACCAAGGTGGGGAAACACAAACACATACACACACACACTACTCTGAGAATTTGATGCTTCCTAACACATTCTGGCCACAGCCAAAGCCAAGTCCCTGCTGAAAGCAGCCTTTCCCTTTTACTGAACCCAATATAGGATAGTCGTGCTATTCAAATCCTTCCAGGAAAAGAGCTCTTCCTTGCTTACATCATCTATTTAAGCTTACCTATTTGCTAACAAGATGTTTAGATTCTAAACATAAAAATGTGCAAAAAACTTTACTGCAACATTTTATGTATTTTTCTTTCCAAATGATTTTTAGGGAGAAGACAAAGTGTTTCTCATGTATCTCCTCCCAAATATGCCCTCCATGATGACTAATGATGTTATGTACATTACAGATCATGAAATAAAAATGTATTTGCACTTACTTGCAGGCATCCTACCCACACAGCCTAGTACCTAAATATCATAAAACCATCCAACACATCTATCGTAGTAGTTAAGAATAAGCTTCAAACTCTGCCACTTACTGACCATAGGGCCTTGGCATGATCTTGAACCTATCTAAATCCAATTCAACACCCAATTTTCTGATATGTTATTTTTCTTCTGGCACTGTGCTCATCATCAATTTCCTTTCCTAGTAATCAGCCTCAGCTTCTTACTTATTTCTTTTTACTGATTACAGAGAGTGATCTCTCTACTTCTTCCTTCAAAGCGTTTGTCTCTGGATATCTCACTGAGAAGTAGCAATACAGTAATTTGCCTGGGTGGGTGGCAGGCTGGGTCCTGTTTTCCTTTTTATTTATGTAGACATCTCCTTGGTTTTCTCAACCGTGCCCTTTGCCTGTCAATAGGAAAGGAGGAATAGGACTGTTGGTCTGAGAGCCCAGAGCTGATAACTTGTCCTGGTCCTCTCCAGTGTGCAGGAGTCTGGAGAGACCTGCAGAGAGAGAGAGAGAGAGAGAGAGAGAGAGAGAGAGAGAGAATGGAAGGAAAGGGAAGGAGAGAAGGTGAAGGAGAGGGGGAGGAAGAGGAAGAAAAAGAAGCAGAGGAGGATGAGGAAGGGAGGAGGAGGAAAAAAGAAGGAGAAGAGGAAGGGGAAAAAGAAAAAGGAGAAGAAAAGGGAAAAGGCAAATGAAAAGAAAGAAAACAGGGAGAACAAGAACAGGGCTGCTGCCAGTCCTGTATCCATTCACAGGCATTGGTGGGCTCCTGTATGTGTATCATAACGAAAGGAGGATGAGTGGACGAGGGCTATAGCTCAAAGGGCTTTGCGAAATTATGGACACACCAAAATCAGAGGGTGTTTTGTTTTGTGGTTTGTGTGTTTATTGTTGTTGTTGTTTTAATGCTGCTCTACTTGAGAATAATGCAACTGAAGAGCGTCCTCTGAACTGAGGGGTGTGGTGATAAGTTAGAAAATAAATTAAAATAAATAAATAAACAAATAAATCAGGTGCTGAAGTTCTGCACCTTGATATTCATGCTAATTTCCAAAAAAGATATAATTCCTCCCACCAAAAAAATCAGCGTTTTCTTTAATTGAAATATAATAAATACAGTGTTATATTAATGTAGTGTTATACAATATAATGATTGAACAATTCTATATATTTCTCAGTGCTCATCAGGATAACTGTACCCTTAATTGCCTTTATCTATTTCACCCATCCACCTCCTTCCTGGCAACCATCAGTTCTCTGCATTTAAGAGTCTGGTTTTTGTATAGTTTTGTTGGTCTGTTACTATTGTTGTTTTGCTTGTCTTCTCGTTTTTTTCTTTGTTTTGTTTCTTAAATTACACATATGAGTGAAATCATGTGGTATTTATCTTTCTCTGGCTGATTTATTTCACTTGGCATTATACCTTCTAGGTCCATTCCTGTTGTTAGAAACAAATTACAAGATTCCGTTATTTTCATGGTTGACTAATGATCTGTTTTTTATATCTATTTATCTATCTCTATGTATATATCTATATAGATATATCTATCTCTATCTATATATCTATATCTTATATAGATAGAGATAGATAATAGATATATTTTTTCTTTATCTGTTCATTTATGGATGGATATTCAGGCTGCTTCCATATCTTGACTATTATAAATAATGCTGCAATAAACCTAGAGGTGCATATTTTTTTTTCAAATTAGTATTTTTGATTTATAAGGTAAATAGTAACAGACTTACTGGATCATATGGTAATTCTATTTTTTAATTTTTTGAGAAATCTCCATACTGTTTTCCACAATGGCTGCACTGCCACCAACAGTGTGTAAGGATTCCTATTTTCCCATAGTCTCCCCAACACTTATTATTTCTTCTCATTTTGATTCCAGCCATTCTGGCAGGCATAAGGTGATATCACATGGTGGCTTTGATTTGCATTTCCTGACGATTAGTGATGAGCATATTTTTATGATTCTGTTGGCCATCTGTATGTCTTCTTTGGAGAAAAATTTATTCAGGTCCTCTGCGTATTTTTCAGTTGGATTTTTTTTTTTCCATTTCTTCTGAGTTGTATAACTTCTTTATATATTTTGGACATTAACCTTTTATTGCATAAACTAGTTGCACATATCTTCTTCCGCTCAGTAGATTGCCATTTTGTTTTATTGATGGTTTCCTTCCCTGTGCAAAAGCTTTTTATCTGGTTTAGTTCCAGTAGGTTTGATTAATAAGTTTTTTTCTTCTCCTTTACTAGAGGAGATATATCTGGAAAAATTTAAATCTATGGCTAATGTCAAAGAAATTACTGCCCATATTCTCTTATAAGACTTTTATGGTTTCAGGCCTCACATTTATGTCTTTAATGCATTTGAGTTTATTTTTGTATATGGTATAGCAGTGTGGTTCAGCAAGTTTCAATGGAATGAACCCTGTACCATTCTTACCTATGTTTCCTATAGTTCCTTGGGCATATCAGTGAACAACTTTAAGCTTCAGTTTCCCAGTAAGCATAGAGCTTACAAATTGTTTTGCCTATCTGGAAAGCAAGGCAGGATAGAGTGATATGGAAGAGACAATTGTTTTGTACGCAAACAATTATATTTTTTTCTTGTTTAATACTCAATATGTTTATCTTCTACTTACTAAACTAAACTAAGTCAAATAAAAAAAATTCTTTTAAATATCAAAAAGTATTCCTCTAATTTAGACATGGGCAGGTAGGAGGCATACAAAATATATAAATGAATGGATATAATCATCTTCCATTATCACATTTCTAAGTGAAGCTAGAAAATAAAGAAGGGGAATTCCAGATCATATTGACCACCTGGAGACAATTTCATGTTTTGTAAATTTGGGATCTTGTCAAGGCTTTGGGATCAGAGCTACTCAGGCAAGTGGTTTCTCTTTTTAATTAAAGGCATGAAGGCAATGCTATCTAGAAACATAATCCCATATTTACAGAGACTCTGTCTCAGATTGTGATTTTGGGGGAAAAGCACTTACCTACCATCTACCACCCTTAGAACTCTTAAAAACTGAGCATTTAAAGAAGAGTCCTTGTAGTGCCCAAATGGGGCTCAGTCGGTTAAGCCCCTGCCTTCGACTCGGGTCATGATCCCAAGGTCCTGGGATAGAGCCCTGCGTCGGGCTCCCTGCTCAGTGGGAAGCCTGCTTCTCCCTCTCCTTCTGTCTGACACTCCTCCTGCTTTTGCTCTTGCGCTCGCTCTCTCTCTCTCTCTGTCTCTCTCTATCAAACAAACAAACAAACAAACAAATAAAATATTTGGGAAAAAATAAAGCAGAGTTCTTTTTTTCTTACTGTCACAAACCTTCCATGCAACTGGATGCACAGAAGGGAACATAGTCCTTGGTGTGTACTGAACACTCACTAAATTGTGTCATTGGACAGGATGTTCTAGAACATAATAGTTCAGTGAATCAAAAACCCTACTCAATAAGGACTATTATACTGGGTTTTGTTTGTTTTAAATAAGGAAAGTGAATTTAACTGGCATGTTCAAAGTCATACATCTAGTAAAACAGAGCTGGTTTTGGCAACAAACGAGCTTTTTGACTCCTCATGTCATGATCTTTTCTTGATATCACACTGCCAGGAAGGTCAAGATGGGGAAGACAGAGTTTCTCTCCCTTTTTTTTTTTTTTTAATATTCAGGTGCTTTCTTTATATTTATTTATGCTTCTATCACTTACTTTTATTTTTTTAAGGTTTTATTTATTTACTTGACAGAGCACAAGTAGGCAGGCATGCAGAGAGGGAGGGGAAGTGGGCTCCCCGCCGAGCAGCGAGCCCAATGTGGGGTTCGATCCCAGGACCCCGAAATCATGAGCAGAGCCGAAGGCAGAGGCCCAACCCACTGAGCCACCCAGGTGGCCCTCTATCACTTACTTTTAATTGGATAATACTCTAACTTTCTTCCTATTTTTGCATTTTTTAAAATTTTTTTCAGTGTTCCAAAAATTCATTGTTTATGCACCTTGTGCACCCAGTGTTCCATACAATATGTGTCCTCCATAATACCCACCAGCAGGGACAGAGTTTCTCTTGAAGAATCTCTGTTAGCTCAGTATATTGGGCATGACATTCTTTCCAGGTAAAAATGGAGAATCAAATAACTTTGGCAATTGGGGAAGAAAATATAAATAGAATTCTTTTCTTAATAAAGACTATCATTCCTAGCCTAAGGGTCCCTTTGTGAGATGCAAGCCTAACTTCTTCCAGATTACCTAAGGAATATATCCCAAATAAATATCCATAGTCTCTATCCTTGGAACTTTTACTTCAGAATGTCCAACTTGGGCCCTGAATATCCTTATTCCCCTTCTTCCTACCAAAAGGCTTAGATTGGGAGTTACTGCTTTACCCCATATTCTTAATGTCAGATTAGGTCAGATTCCTGATATTCACAAAGAATATCAGACATGCTTGCAAAGCCCTTAAAACACCTTGTGTTGAGGTATCTGGGTTGCTCAGTTGGTTAAAATTCCTACACTTGGTTTTGGCTCAGGTCGTGATCTCCCAGTCATGGGACCCACTCACAGTCTCAGTCTCTCTCTAAAATGAATAAAAATTAATATTAAAACACACACACATCCTCATGTTATCTCCTTGGAAAGTCACATTTTGGACATTCAAAGGGGCTATGTGGTATGGTCATAAAGAACTTGGGTACTGAATTCAGAATATCTGGGTTCCAATCCTGAGTGCATCACCTATTTTTTTTTATTTGAGGATGTTATTTAAACTCTGTCTGAGGATGATAAAATATTCTATAATTACAGGAAGATCATATGAGGAAAAGCTATAGTAAGCACTTGAAAATCTATTACTATTAATATGGATGCTGCTGAGCACTAGTAATATACCTTTCAGCTATAGTACAATGATATAATTCATGATCCCAAAACTCTGTGGCTTATGACAATCAACATTTGTTCTTGTACTCCGGGAGTTAAAGGTCAACTGTGATTTGGCTGATTCTGTCTGCATCTCAGCTGGGTGGATTTGCTTCAGCATGAAGATGCAGTTGAGCATGGCTTTAGGCTCTGGATTGGGTTCAGATCTGCTCCATGTGCTTTTGTTCTAAGGCCCAGAACTTAGCACCAGCAGATGCTTGTGGCATACTTTTCTTATGGTGGGTCACTGATGTGCAAAAGCCAACTCACGCTATATAAACACATATGAGGCTTCTACTTGCAACACTTTTGCCAATGCCTTTTTGGTCAAACTATTCACACAATTTAGAGAGAAAGTAGAATATCTAAACTAGCAAAACCTATAACTATGACTCTCAATGAATAAAAAGTATGTCTTTTAATATTTTTTGTGAGATTACTATTTACAATGTCCTGTGCTAAACAATTCATACAGATTTTTCTTTAAGGATCTGAGAATGAGAAACCACCATCATTTATTATCATCATCTGATGAGAGGACTCCTTTCAACTTTTCTTGCTCGAAAAACACATCTAAGGCATGACAATTCCTTCACTGGGGTAACTCAGAATAATATTAGAACAACTGATTTCTTCTAGGCACTCTGCTAAAATTCCTTGAAACGTCAGAGATAGAGAACTATGTCAGAGGTGTGTATACTAGGAGCTGGGTAGTACCTGTGAGAGAATGTTGGGTGACTCTTGAGTAGAGGACGTCCAGTTTGAGTTCATTCATTCAGCAAAGATTTCTTGCAAACCAGCGTTGTCCTGGGTTTATGATGGGTAGAATTTATAAGTAAGTTTAGAAACATCACATCATTAAGGATGTTAACAAAAGAGAAAGCTAAAACCTAAAGTGAAATAAAATTAAGTGAAATGAAATAGTAAAATAAAAAAGATCACAGAAAGACTTAAATGGAAAATTAAAAAGATGAGACTTCGGGGCATTTGGGTTGGTTTGGAGAGTTAAGCATTTGATTCTTGGTTTCAGCTCAGATTATGATCTCAGGGTCCTGGGATTGAGCCCCATGTTTGAGGATTCTCTCTCTCTCCTTATCCCCTTCCCCAACTCATGTCTCTCTCTGAAATAAATAAATAAATTTTAAGAAAAAATAGATGAGTCTTTATTGTATCGGAAGTAAAGAGGAGTTGATACTGGTTAGCACATATTAGTATATAAGAGATTCAAATCCCTGGTAGCACTATAAATATATAAAACATCGGTTGATTACTTACTATAATTTCAAAGGATAAATAAAAAAGCAAAATAAAAATAATCAGCATACTAATGAAAATAGAAAACATCATATAAAAAGTCTACACAGTGGCAAGGACATATAAAAAAATAAGCATTTGAGAGGTTGAACTTCAATAGTAATTGAAGAAATGCACAATGTATCAACAGTTGTGTTGGTTGTGTTGTATGTTTTTTGTTTGTTTTAAAACTTATTTTAGTGTGGTAACCACACTTAACATGAAGCTTACCTTCCTAACATTTTTTTAAAATTTATAATTTATCATTATAGACTATAGGTAATATTGAAAAAATTTTAAAGGAAATGTTACTAAAAAGTAAATAAATGAGATGTTATTAATACCCAGCAGTGGAAACAGTAGGGGGTATAACATAGTTTCATAAATTTGTAATAGAAATAAAAATTGACCCAGCATTATTAGACCAAAACTTGTCAGCATCTGTAGATATTTTAAAATGCATTGTTTTTGTTCAGTGTTTATATTCACAGATATTTATCAAATAAGGAAGAAAAATAACAGCATTAATCAAAACAAAAGCAATAATCAACCCCAAAATGTTGTCCACATAGAACAAAAAGAAGAGGGCATTTTATTAAAACTTTCAATAGCAAAATTGGAACTGGACTAAATGCTCATATTGGTAAAGAAATAGTTATATACAGCACTTTCCATTCATTACATGGAATTCTATGCAACACGTTTTTAATACTTGGCTAGGAGAAATGTCAGAGAAAACCTGACATCTTTTATAAATGAGGTAACATTGGTTTTTGTTTTACTGTCAATATTTCAGAAGCATGTAAAGAGGTATGGGTTTTTTTCATCCAATATTTTTTCTTATTTTTTCCCTCTGAAATTAGTTTCAAATATTTTTGAGTTGGCTCATTTATTATACTCTGTGTACATACAAGATGATATAAAAAACTAGACATACTTTTCCAAAGCCACAGGATATCATAAGACATGTAAATTATTGACTTGTATTCCAATGAAGAGGTAAAACTAAAGTCAAACCTCCTTTCTAGGTCTGTGTCAGGAAGAATCACAGGGGTCTTTCCAATTAATTATCACTGATAAAAGGTACTTTGAAGTTAAAAAGGAAAAGAGAATAGCTAAATTAATGCAAGCAGTAGATAATACAAATATACTCATTAACATTGCTCTGGTGTCATTTTGTGAAATGTACCTTTTTCCCCCTTTTTTAATCACTAAAGACCTGGAGGAACAACTTAGACATTTATTTAATACATTTAATCATATCTTAATTTTTAGATTCACTCAGGTCTGAATCTGTAAAAAACTAGCTCTAAAAATTAAAATGAGAACAGTAAAGTGATAATTGATTAGTTCAATATTGATGAAGGGTATTGTGTGTTTCAGCAAGAGGGCTACCAGGAGAGTTCACCTCCCATGTTTTTTGGGGATCTCAAAGGGAAATAGTTAATCCACAAATAGGAAACTGAACAATTAAAATAAATAAATCTTCAGTTTCTACAAAGATACCTGCAATGGGTGATAACTAGAGATTGTTACTTTTTATACTTACTAATCACAAATATATTGATTATGAAAATAGCATACTTGTTTCAGGATGGTGAACTGAAGCCTGCCAAAATTATTTCCCTCCTACTTGTCCCATATTTATTAAATTGTTATTAGACTAAAAAATATGGAATTATATTCAAATTTATAAGTAAAAAAACAGACCTACAGCAATGACATATCCACTAACAGAGGATGCCTATAGGAGAGGGGGGGCAGGGCGCAGTAACAATAGAGACAAAACAAGGAAATTAAGGCTGTCTAGCGTGCATGTGTGTGAGTGGAGAAGGGGTTACTATTACATGAACAACTTTGAAGTCATTATGTAAGGAAGTAAAATATCTCTGGCCTCATCTTTATATCTATTTGTACTGCTTCCATCCACCTCTCTACTCGTCTAGCTAGCTACCTATCTACCTGCCTCCATACTTACCAACCTATCTTCTCAAACTATAGATGCTACAGGGGCAGAGTGGTAGGGCACACCGGCATTGCAATTTCTTATTTTCTATCTACATGAGGATCAAACTGGGTGTTTTTTCTTATTATGTGTTTTGCACAGTGAACTCTTTGAAATGAGGATTGAAGCTTTTTGTTGTTGTTGTTTTTCATTTGTTTGTGGTGAATTGTACATAAGCGATAGGAATAGCATCTATCATTTGAGCCACCTAATCTCTCTCATTCTTAGACTGTATATATGATACTCTAATTTGCTAAGCACATTGAGTTTTGCAAATGAAATGAACACTGAATAGTGAGTACTAAGGCCTCATTTCCAACCAAAGTTAAAGGGGAAACAGGGAGTTAAGTTATATCTCGAAGTATCATTGGAACTAACAGTTCTTCCCAATATTTTCCCCTGGGTCTTATAGTGCCGGCTCTGACCCTTCTCAATGGAAGGATGAGTCTACCCTTCATTCTACCCTCTCTTCTAAAATTGTTGACTCACAAAATGATGTTGTTACTATGTCTACTTAGGATCTCTGAAAATGTGCATAACAGAAGTAAAAATCTAATTCCTACCTGCTAAAACCCCTTGGTGTTGCTCAGAAGAATGGCATTGTTTAACTAGGGAAGCATATTCTTGTACTTAGCAATAATTGTTTATTACTTTTCCCTTTCATCCAAGTAATCGCAACTGTAACTAGGCTGAAATATTTTCTTCTTTGCTTCCTTTCCAAAAGAAGGTAATCACTGACAGAACTTCACTATATTATCAATAATGGCAGGCTTCAGTATCTTCATTTTATAAACCAAATGGAATGAAAGAATTTACATGGCTTGTCCAAGGGCTGGAGTCTGAGTTGAACATAGTTTGGTGTGGTTCTAAACCATTCCTCTGTCCTTTATTCCATACCGTCTCCATATTTATAAGACACTAATATCTGGATCCAATGACATAATATTTATGAAAGCAGTTTGTGAGCTATAAATTTCTACTTAAATGGAAATAATGATTACAGAACAAAGATAAATATGTTTCTCTAAAGTTAACAAAGTCAGGCCCATTTTAACAACCTACATAAGCAGATTCCTATCCAATAATAATTCTATTATTAAATTATAAATCTATAGTTGAATGTATTTTAACAAACTTTCCATTGCATGTTTCCTTTGCATTCACACCACAATCAGGCATTGTAAACCATCTAAAGAGTATAATATGGCTGCTTCTCTCAAGGGTGTGATATTCTGAGGGGACACACTTAGGCATACAATAATTCCTCTAAGTATAGTCATGATAATACAACTACACAATTGTAGTAATAGGAATAGTTAAAAGACATAGACTAAATCCCAGAGGTGAGGCACATAGAGAATTTTAGGAATAGAACTCCTTAAGGTAAAATTTAGTTATTGCTTAAATCTTGAAGAAGTGGTATAATTTATACTTGATCCCAAACATCCAGCTCCATCCTTGCAATTTAGTGGGGCTTAACAAACAGCTGATCATTTTTTTTCTGCTCCAAGAATTGTGCAAGACAGTGGATATGAAAAATGCATAGACACACTATGCCCCCAAGAGGAGACACAGACACTTCGAAGATGACAGCAACCCAGATAGTGAGGTGCTAAAATAAGAGTGCGAACATGGTGCCATGTGAACACAGAGAACGCAACACATTCTTCTTCCTTGAGAACGAGCAAAGAGTTAAAGAAGCATTTAAGTTGAGTCTTGGGGTTGTAGCTTTTTCTGGTGGAGAGGGGTGGGGACTGTTCCTAAGAGAAAGGGATCCTGTGAACAGGGATTGCACAGTTTGGGGAAAGCATGCACATTATTAGGGACAATACCCACCAGGGACTTGTCTTCTTACCTTCAAATAAATATTGAGAATTTCAAGACTGTTACAGGCCACATGTAGTTCCAGCTACTCAGAAGGATTTAGGCTGGGAAGCACAGCATACCAGCCAGTCAGTATGTCTTTGCAGAAGTTCAGGTACTTATTGGTCAGCTCCCGAATCTCCACCAGGTGAAAAGCTCAGGTAATAAACAAACAAACAAACAAAAAACTCATGTCTTGCAGGTGTGTGTCCAGCTTAGTTTAGAAACTTTATCCCTGACATGAGCACTATATATTTACTATTCCAGAGGAGATCTTTCAGGATCTCTCTGTGACACATGCCAGTTATAAGAGTCTTCTTATGACAAGAACAGATAAAAATGATTTTTAACCTTTGGTTAAAATGTTTTTTTTTTAAGATTTTATTTATTTATTTGTCAGAGAGAAAGGGATACTGAACACAAGTAGGAGGATCTGCAGAGGCAGAGGAGAAGCAGGTTTCCTGCTGAGCAAGGAACCTAATGAGGAACTTGATCCCAGGAGCCTCCCTAGGATCATGACCTGGGCCAAAGGCAGACACTTCATCTACTGAGCCACCCAGTCTTCCCTGGTTAAAGTAATTTTTCAAGTACTTTCTATAAGCCAAGAACAGGACAAAGTGTAGAACCAGGGATAAAAATAAAATTACTATTATTTTATTATTAAAATAAAATAATTTAACCAAAGGTAAACTGTCATTCAGAAAGTAAAAGAACTTTAATTCACATAGTATACTAGTTGTCACATTTTAGTTTGCAAACAGAGAATCCCCTTGTTAAACATTCATATTCTCAGTCCTAAACCTGACTTTATACATATAATTTAAGAATAAAAGCCTTGCATATCTGAATATTAAGGCACTTTAAAGGCAATCTGAAGAACCCCCCTGGTTTGAGAACCACTGGCATTGTTACTTATAAAGGAAGAAGGGAAAGACTTTAGTTGAAGATAATTGATACTTTCATCTAGTGCAAATTTAGTTTTTCTTTCTGCTAGAAGATGTAGGCAAGATTGTACAATGGCCCATGTTCTTGGGTAGAATTTGCAGTTTTCAGTAAAACCAATGAGTCAGCAAAATGATAGTTATCATATACATATTATTCTTGATAGTAGAGCTTAGAGAATAAGGGAGAAGAAATGGTCTAGTGTCCCTGCCAAAGTCACCTGATGCCTGCCAAAGTCACCTGATGTTGAGGAAGAAAATGAGTCTTGGGGAGTTTAATATGTTTCATGTCTCCAACCTCATCCCCTACCATAATCCCTTTGGCAGTTTGCTTTCCAATCATGCTGATCCATCTTTCACCTGACTATGCCATATTTCCTCTAGTTAGATAACCTTTGCACAAGCTTAGCTCTGTGCCTGGGGTAACATCATCGTCATCACCATCATCATCACATACACATGAGCGTAGGTATTACACATTGCACATCCTTTAGTCACTAGAATTCTCCCTTTCAAATGTCCTCTCCCTATCTTATAACTTTATTTCATAGATCTTAATGCATTTTTCCTTTCACAGTCATCGCTATAATTATTTATATTTTCCTCTGGATAGTAAGCTTGATGGAGGTATGAGACTCCCCTGGTTCTTGGCTCATAGGAAGTATTTGAAAAAATAATTTTAAATTCATTAATCAAAGAACACATGTATAAATAAATCAGTGATATCCTGGAAGAAAATTTTGGTGATGATTGGAGAAATTTAATCTCAGTTTGTACATAAATTCATAATAAGATGGCTAGCTAAATTTGAAAATGTTCAAATACTAGTGAGAAGGTAATGAGACTAGAGAGTAGGGCCTGAGAGTATATCTAAAAAACCATAACAGACCAAAATGATCATGGTCATGGAGGTTCTGCATATCCAAATCACAAAAAATACAAGTCACAAATGAGGCTTATCATGTGTTAAAGAAAAAATGATTCCCCAGAGAAGTGTTTATAAATAAGTGGGGGCTACCAACTGGCCTCTTTTTTTTTTAATTTTTATTTCTTTTCAGCGTAACAGTATTCATTGTTTTTTGCACCACACCCAGTGCTCCATGCAATCTGTGCCCTCCCTAATATTCACCACCTGGTTCCCCCAACCTCCCACGCCCGCACCCCTTCAAAACCCTCAGATTGTTTTTCAGAGTCCATAGTCTCTCATGGTTCATCTACCCTTCCAATTTCCCTCAACTCCCTTCTCCTCTCCATCTCCCCTTGTCCTCCATGTTATTTGTTATGCTCCACAAATAAGTGAAACCATATGATAATTGACTCTCTCTGCTTGACTTATTTCACTCACCATAATCTCTTCCAGTCCTGTCCATGTTGCTACAAAAGTTGGGTATTCATCCTTTCTGATGATGGAGGCATGATACTCCATAGTGTATATGGGCCACATCTTCCTTATCCATTTGTCCGTTGAAAGGTATCTTGGTTCTTTCCACAGTCTGTCGACCGTGGCCATTGCTGCTATAAACATTGGGGTACAGATGGCCCTTTTTTTCACTACATCTGTATCTTTGGGGTAAAAAACGCAGTAGTGCAATTGCAGGGTCATAGGGAAGCTCTATTTTTAATTTCTTGAGGAATCTCCACACTGTTCTCCAATTGGCCTTTAAGTGATGGCCAGAATGAGAGGTCTCATTCTGATCTCAAAGACAGGAAGGAAAGGGAGCACCCAATGGCCAATCAGACCTTTTTCCCAGAAAGTACCACTTTCATAAACTCATTCAATCATCACAAAAGGACAATTGTGATCCCATTGTCATCTCTTTGTTTTTTTGTGTGTGTTTTTTTTAAAGATTTTATTTATTTATTTGACAGACAGAGATCACAAGTAGGCAGAGAGAGAGGAGGAAGCAGGTTCCCTGCTAAGCAGAGAGCCTGATGTGGGGCTCAATCCTAGAACCCTGGGATCATGACCTGAGACGAAGGCAGAGGCTTTAACCCACTGAGCCACCCAGGTGCCCCCCATTGTCACCTCTTTGAGGAGGAATAAAATGACTTACAGAACGTTTACTGATTTGTCCAGTGTAGCACAATAGGTATATAAAAATGGCAGGTGTCCAAATAGTATTTGCTAGCTCTAACATCTATACTCTTCCAAATTATTAATTTTTAACATTTCTCATATTTCACAATCTTTACAGATGCCCTTCACTTATTAGTTCATGAGGCCTTGTGTTTTCATGTTAAGGCTTCCTCAAGATCAGTATGGTTAAGTCTTTTAGTTTATATCCTTCTTATAAATGGAAACATCCCAGAGGCTATAGTTTTTGCTTGATGGTTTCTAAAAATGAATACACACCTGTCAGAGATCGAGACTATGGCCTTGCACAGATGACTCAGTGTCATTTCTTTGAGGGAAGGTAGAGTAATTTCTGTGCTTTTCCTGTCACCTGCTCTCTGCTCCAATTATTTCTGATTTGGAGACCTCTCTTCCCATTCATCCCTCTCAGTTGAATCTTCTACCCCTTGTGCAGGATGAGGGATAACAGTTTCCATACACATATGTCAGGATGTCAAATTACCAGTTAGCAATTAAGGAAGCCCATTCACAAACCAACATAATCATTCAATTATGTGAAAGTCAGGAGAATGATCTCTTTCTGTGATGCTGGCATCGCAAGCCACATCAAAGAGGCTGGTATTTATTTCAGATCATTATACCTTGATGACTGATCAATTTGACCATCTTCCTATTCTGTGGGACAAACAAAAGAAATCTTTGTCTGCATTTCATGGCCATTTATCACTCCTCTGGCTTTCAAATTGCAAGGCTGAGATCAAAGGAAAATGGAAGGAGTGGTATTCAGCAGTCTAAGGCTGAGAGCAAAACATGATAATATCTTAGTGTTTTTTAATTGTTAAAAATCACCTCTACCTAGTTTGTATTGTGGAATAAATATATCCTGGAGCCACTAAGATAACCAAGTCTCTTGATATATTGTACTGTGCGTCACATTTATTTACTGTCTTTGATTTTAGAATCAAGAGAAGCCCCCAAATAATCAATCCAAATGTGGATTCTAAACCGTATATTTCCCTGACTCTGCCAGTAATTTGCTGTGTGATTTGGTCAGGTAGCATTCCTTATCTGTGCCTAATTTTTCACACCTGTAAAATGAAGGAATGGGAACTTGATCATTTTTGACATTTCCATTAGCAAGTTAAAGACCCTGCTTTGATATTCAAGTGATATACCAAATTACTTTACTTGTTATCATAACTGTTTTTATTTCACAAACAAAATTCACAAATAAGAAGACCGTGTTATGAATATGAACAAGGGATTTTTCTACAGAGTATATATACCTATAATATGATTTTATGCCCATATACCATATCATGCCTACAAAATGTGAAATCTTGGAGTAAGGTATAACACTTTTATTTTTTTGTTTAATCATAAACATCATAAATATGTAGCACATAATATGAAAACTTCACCTAATTCCCTAAAATCTCTAGTTTCCCTCCAGGAGAAACCACCTTCAACAGCTTAGTATGCATCCCATCACATTCCTTTTATGCACATATATATATATGTGGCATTTACCTTTGTTTTACATTAATGGGGTTGCATTTTGCACATTATTTGTGACTATGATATTGTACATGGTCATAAAATCATATTATAGGTATATATTCTCTACAGAAAAATCCTTGTTGTTCAAATTCATAATACACTCTTTTTACTTATTTACAATAGGCTTTGTAGTGCTATCTACTATCAGATATAAAGGTATCTCAATCATTCTCTTTAGGGATGCATGGCAATTGATGATGTACATGAGCCACAATTTAATATATCCATCTGTTGATACACATTTAGATTTTTAATTTCTAAAAATTTAGAAAAAAGACAAAAATGCTGGAAATGTATTTTTTCCAATTCCAACTATGCTTTTTCCATCTTTTTTTTTTTTCAAGAATAAAAGAGCTCCCTGGTACATGAGTAGTGACTCAATATATACCTGATGATTAATTCATAGAAAGATATTATTATATGTTACCTTAAGTATGAAGTTATATTTAGAGTGGTAGAAAGAAACTTCTCCAACACTGTTTGTCCTTAATTCTATTACTGGATGGATCCAGTATCAATTATGAACGTGAGAAAGGGGAAATGATTGAAAGAATAAGAATTATTATTATAATTTTTCACCCAGGAGCAGAAAGGTATCTGGTAGACCCTTCCTTCCAAATCTTCTATTGCTTAGTTTCTGGATGGCTAAAGGGGTTACATATATAAAAGAACTCAAGGGGGGTGAAAGACTATCAAGAGATTTCAATCCATTCATCTATTTATTCTTTGTTTTTGTTTTTAATATTTATTCATTTAATCAATTATCTCTTCACATAGCAAATGTTTCTTAAGCATTTGATATATAGTGCACAGTTGTTGTTAAAATGTATTACCTATTACCAAGGAGTCTGGTGGAAAAATTTTTAAAAGAATGCTATTGAGCATTAGTGTGTTTTATTTACTTTACCATGTTAATCTATTTCTTGTAACAATAGTTCAAGGTAGGGGCTTGGTTTCAATTATGTAGATATATAGAGTCACAGAAAGTGACTTCTCCCAGTATAGAGTGTGACATTTGCAATCAGAGAAAACGGATTCTGAATCCAAGCTAAAGCAATGACCAATAATACACCTTAAATTTATATGTTTAGTTTTCTAATCAAGGAAATGGAAATAAAACTAACAATATCCAGCTAGTTAAGTTGAGTTTAACACAAGACCTCGAACACCATAAAATAAGTAATTGTGACTATTTCATTTTTGTTTCCTGATCTAAGCACTTTAAATGGTCAAGATGGGCCCAAAAGAATGGTAGTCACAATTGACCGATTAGCCTTGCCTTGGGATCTAGACAAAAAGAGACAAAAAGAGAGGCTGATATTCTTTAGCTTAGCCTTTAGGAATAAGGAGTCAGCAACAGGGCAAAAGCCCTGCTCAGGAAGAGGTGGAGAATGATTGCCCTATAGAAATCAAACTTATGTGATGAGAAAAGTCTTAACCAAGTTCAAGGCCCAACATCACCATGCCCTCTACCACTACCTCCAGATTCAGAGTGTTCTGTTTCACTACCTTTCTTCACTTCATTAGCTGGTAGTTGATTCAATCACTTTCCTTTTGTGTTTGGTGATAATCATTTGCCAAGGCAGGACATGTTCTCAGTGGGCAAGAGTTTCTGCTCTGCATTTCTTCAGCTCAAAGAGGGATTTGTAATCTTAGTCTGACTTTTTGGCCCTTGGAGTTCCTCATTTAGATCAACCTTATTTAGATCAGTTCTTTTAGCTGTTTTCTTTTCTTCCTGCTTCAATTTCTTTCTAACATTCACAGAGAGATGCTTGGGGGTTAAGGAAAAAAAAAAAAAAAGAAATGCATGACATCTGAGTGGAGATAGTATGGGTTTTAACCTGATTTATATGAATACTAAGCAGTTGACTTGGTCATTTTATCACCTAACTGAATTAATGTTTTCATCTTTCTACTGCTGTGACAATACCTCATTCCCAAGATTATTCCAAGTTATAAACAAGATGAACATGTGAGGCACTTGACACAAATTACATTGTCTTTTCTTTTTTTTTTTTTTTTTTTTTTTTTTTTTTTAGTGTTCTATTTATTTATTTATTTATTTGAGAGAGAAAGCACAAGCAAACTTGGGGAAGGATAGAGGGAGAGGTAGAGACAGAGAATCTCAAGCTGACTTCGTGCTGAGCCCAGAGCACAGAGCCCAAAGTGAGCCAAAACTGAGTCGGATGCTTAAGTGACTGAGACACCTGGGAGCTCCTTTGTTTTTATCTTTTTTAGCAAATTACTAACACTGAATAAGCAGAAAAACCCTATAAAAATTTGAGTTTCCTTTTGCTTTTATTTATATAATCTCTAATTTGAAGTTTCTGCAATATTCCTCTAGATGCATTGTAATCAAGATTTTAGTAGGTAATGCTGCATAGACTAGAAGCTCCTCCAGCTGGTCTTTCTAAAAACCAAAGTTGAAAAATCACATTTCTAGGAAAGCATTCACGTATAGGTGAGCACAGTAGTGATGTTGGACATTTTGACCCATTTTAATCTCTATTGGGTACAAACTTTAGTTCTTTTAAATAACTCTGATACTCAGTGCTAGGATGACTTGTATTTTGAAACCTTGAGTAAGACTCTAGAAACACTGTGCCTTCGTTCATAAGAGCAGACCATGTAATATAATGTCACACATTAGATGGAAATTGGGTTTAAATTCCAAGGAACTAAAAAAAATTTTTTTTAAATAAAAAATAAAAATAAATAAATAAATTCCAAGGAACTGAGCTTTTGTAGTCACTGAATGCTATGATCTTACCAATTTTCACACGAAACACCCAGTTGTATCTTGTGAATGAAACCGATGGTGGGAGGAACAAGCCCAAAGATCACAGGTTAAACAGTTTACAATGTAAGCCATTGTTTTTGTTACAGACCTGATATAAAATCTATGTGATTTTAAAACCAGCAATATTGAGATATAGTTGCTGTATTATTTAGACTATCTGACTAACTACAGAGTAGATTTTTACAAATGAAGACACAGGGTTAAAAGAGGGTGGAGAGAAGTGAGGAGATTATGTAGAAATAGTTTAAAATACTGCAGGGTGTTCAATATACCTGAAAAATGGAAGAAAAGAGAAAAGAACGCAGTACTGAGGATTGCTCTTTCCCCCTGTCTTTACCTGGCTAAGTTCCAGTCTTCCTTTATGAGTCATTTCCTTTTAGAATCTACCCTTGTATTCCTCTTTGTCTTGTGTATATTGTCTTCCTCTATGCCCTTAGCAAAAACTTTCCCCATCAAAACACCTTCACAGTATGCTACATTGTGGCCATCTGTTTGCTCCTCTGTCTCGAGGACTATACTATAAGCATCTCCAGAATGTGCTGTTTAGAACTACAGCTCTATTGTCTAACATACTTGTTATATTTATTGAAATGAGGTTAATGCAGGTCTTTATAATAAATAAGGATTTTAATGAGTTTATCAGAAGCTAATACTTTACTGTTTTAAGGTTTAATCTCATCATGTGTTCAGTAATCATATACTAAATACATCAGAGGTCCTGGTCAAAGAAATTAAGGGTATAGGGAGAAGAGATTATATGTAGGCTCTCTAGTTTTATAGTTGGGCCAATGTATGAATTTTCTATGAAGGACTCCTCTAAATGTCCTACTATGAGGATCCTGGAGCCAAGCATAATTGCTTTGAGTATTTACTTCTCAGCTAGATGTCTGCTTAATTGGGGGTAGAATTTAAATCATAGTTAAAGAGAGAAACCAGACCAAAAGTCGTACCAAGTCAGATGAGGTAGACAGAAGTTTAAGGAAATTAACTGAGTCTGGACTCAGCTCTGACTTTGACAGTGCAAATGAATGGAAAGATGATGTTAGAGTTTAGCTTTTATGGATATCTCTGGATGTCACTACTGAAAATGGCTTGTCATGTATCAACATTCTAGTTGCATGTTTAGTAGTTGGATGTTACAGGTTGGCTTAAATAAGCTATGCTGGTCAGGGAACTAGCAGGAGAGGTTGCCTTGAAAAAGAGACCCATTGTAGGGTGGTTGCAAGTGCTATTATAAGAACATGAGATAAGCACTGAGGGACATGGTACAAACAAACAAACAGACAAAAAAAAAAAAAAAAAAAAAACATAATCTACCTTGGTGCATTGTGGAAACTTTCACCAAAGAGGCAACAGTTGAATGAGGTCATGAAGAATTAGTAAAAGATCAATATATCAAATTTTCAAAAGGGGAGAGGGTGGTGAGAAAGACAGTTATTCTATTTTAATGCTATACAATGTAGATTCATCTCTAAGATCTGGAAGTTTCTCTTTACAATCTTAACATAGTATCTATAGATGCTTCTCAAATGACTTAATAATTTCATGTTTCCTGTTTTGACAAATACAGGATTAGCACAAACAAGATATATCCTTAAAACTATGAGCTTAATAATCTCAGTTACAATCCTTCATACACACACACACACACACACACACACACACATATATAGTATATATGTATTAATTTTTTTTCAGTTAAAAAAAAGTACAGGTCTATCAGTTATCATTTCTGATCCCCTACTCCCCACCCCAAAAAAGCCTTCTCAGAAAAGATAAGGCAAACAATTATCTCTGCTAGAGATGAAGAAACCAAAGATCAAAGAATATAGGTCTTGTGTAATGTAATCACGTAAGCAGAATATCTTGTGATTCAAAGAAGAATTTTTCTACTTGAAACCTCTTTTCTTCCTTGTGCAACATGCTGTCTTTCGATGGACCTCTGATGCATTTAAGCAAAAATAATCATTTAAATCCAAAAATTATGTCCTTCAGAAAAATTTAGTGTTTTATCTCTCCCAAGAATGATAATGACTTGATAAGGAAGTCAATAAAATTAAAAAAATCAAAAGGGTCGGGGCACCTGGGTGGCTCAGTGGGTTAAGCCTCTGCCTTTGGCTCAGGTCATGATCTCAGGTTCCTGGGATTGAGCCCCGCATCAGGCTCTCTGCTCAGCAGGGATCCTGCTTTCCCCTCTCTCTCTGCCTGCCTCTCTGCCTACTTGTGATCTCTTTCTGGGAAAAAAAAAAAAAAATCAAAAGGGTCTTATTTGGGGATGGCCTTTTATATATATTATATATGTATAAAATATGTTATACCTTTTAATACAAAAACCATGAAAGGTGGGTAATTATGCACATTTTTAACAAAAAAGAATTGTATTCTACATAATTAAAAGCCCATTTTCTTTTTTTAAAATATCTTATTTATTTATTTGAGAGAGAGAGTGAACACAGAGGGAGAGGGAGAAGCAGACTCCCTGCTGAGCAGAGATCCCAGTATAGGTCTTGATCCCAGGACACTGAAATCATGACCTGAGCCCAAGGCAGACACTTAATCAACTGAGTCACATTGGTGCCCCTAAAGTTCATTTTCTTCCAAAAGTCACATAGGTATCTAAAGGAGATATTTTGTGTGACGGTCTCTACTGAGACATAGCAAGAAAGAAGCACTGTTCTCCAAACTAAAACTTCTCTAAACTAGTAAAATCTCCCTGAATGGGAAGAAGGGTTTGATGCAATTAATCAAGAGGAGGTTCTAGTTTAAAGTTTGGAGATGCTCCATCTGAGGTAAAAATGTTGGGCTAGGAGTCAACAAATATGGCCTCTACTTCTAGGAGTTATCACTGAATGATTCTAGCTCAAATATCTTCACTAACTTTAAATAAAATAAAGTTTCTGATAACTTCTGTATTATCTTTCACAGTTTGTATTAGTTTCCTGTGGTTGCCATAGCAAATAGCCACAAAATTGGTGGCTTAAAACAATAGAAACTTACTTTCTCAGTTTTGGAGCCTGGAAGTTAACATCAGTTTTGCTCGGATGAAATCAAGATGTCAGGTGTGGACAATGCCACACTTCCTATGGAAACTCTAGCAAAGACTTCACCTCTTGCCTCTTCTTTTCATACCTTGCCTCTTCTAGCTTATGGTGGCTGATGGCATTTCTTTGCCTGTGGCCCAATCACTCCAATCTTCACGTCCATTTTCACGTTTTCTTCTCTTCTTTTGTGTGTATAATCCCTCTCTGCCACTCTCAAATGAAGTGACTTGTTACTGGATTTAGTAGCCTTCCAGATAATCAAGGATAATCTTTTGATCTCAGAACATTTACTGGTTCCAGGAATTATCTTTGTGCGGCCTTCAGACAGCCTACAATAATACTATTGTATATTACTGTATATTACTGTATATTGTATAATACTGCTATTATACTTTTAAAATATATTATAATGGATAAGAGGACAGGATCTTGAGCCATATTTTTTGCAAATTACCATACAAAGTAGTAAACTTTTCTCATCTGTAAAATAGAAAAAGAAACTGAACTTATCTTATAGAATTGTTTTAAGGATTTAGAAGATAATACTTGTGAGTACTTAGAACAGGGCCTATCATGCAACAGATGCCTGGTAAGCCTTAACTTTTACTGTACGTTGTTACTATTTTCCACCCATGAAAAGACTGCATATTTTGAAAGATCTTGTCTACAAAAGACACTACATGTATTCAGTAATATTTAATTTGATTCCTAATGTTTTATTAATCAAAGACGTTTATCATTGCCTGTCAGGGCTGACTCAGCAGGAGATAACCAGGACGTCCACAATCAGTTGACACAACTTCAACCAAAAGAACAGACATTAAACATTATAACCAGTATATTCATAGTCTGAGCCAGTGTTCCAGCTCTGATAACACTTGTTGAAATAGTGAAAATATCTACTTTACCTCTAATAAGGAATTCAAACATTAGATGTTCCCTCTATAAATCTTTTAAAATCTTACTTCATTATTTATTCTTTCATTCTACACTTTCCACCTCTACCCAGAGAGCCCAAACCTTGCTGAAAACTCTGCCCTTAGGCGATGTGGTACCTTAAAGGAGACCATCAGAGCTTCATCATCACACAAGGCATTCTTCATCAGCCACCTCTGGTGCATGTGTGGAAAAGAAGGGGCCATGATGTGAAAGTTATAATATATAGCTTACTGCTGTCCTTTAAAATAGCCCTATCAGGAAGTCAGCTCTAGCAAGCTCAGCTATTAATCCCCTGGCAATTTACTGCCACAGGGACAGAGGAGAGACCGTGACCGTGGCATGGTTAGCACCCCATGAAGTCTTTAAGAGAGCCAGAATTATGCTCCTTTTACATATTAGATGCTGGGGTGATTTAATTGCCAAATTCATCAACGTCCATGTGCGGCGGCTGTGATGAACTGTGACTGGCTCTGCAGCATGGTTTACAGCTCTGTATCAACTTCTATCCCTCTAAAGGCCTTGCAGAAAATGGGGTCCCTCCTATCCTTTCCCGATGCTCAGCATCAGGAAGGCAGTTCTATAAAAAGAAGAAAGTCAAGACAAAGGATCCCATTTGGGCCAAAGAATGTCACTAATTTATTTCTGTACACATTTATTGGGATAAAAATGGGAAAGGCGTGTACAATATGACTGTATATGTGCACTTACCTCCTTTCCTAGAAATTAACTTATCTGCCTCTTTCATTCCCTAGGCTGCAAGACACCAGAGTCTGACATCAACAGATGGAGGCAGGTAAGACTTAAATCTAAGTGAAATAAAGACAAAGAATGAGATAAATTTGCAGATTTATTCCAAGAAATTCAGGTAATTTGTTTTGAATGCTTATCAAATATAAGTCACTGCAATTTACATCTGATTGCTCACAATGAACGTCAAGATGAGGGAACTGGAGTGGTAAACTGTAAATACCTGAGTTAAAGCCAGATGAGGAGTTGAAGAGTTGAACTGAAATACTTTGAACTCCAAGTTTAGCCTCTTAAACTGTCTGCTGGAGCTCCTTCTGATGTGTGGAGCTGCCAGCCTGCTTTCTTATTGTACTTTCCCACTTTCCATTCTCTATGAATACTGGCAGTAACCAAGTCAACTGTCGTCTGACTTGCTCTTGGTAACTTCATTCTCTACCACTCCCTTAAATTCTTGCTTGACTCTAGGTACCTGTTTCCTAGCTCCCCAAAATACAGAACTATAGTTACCACAAATAGAAGAAAGCATGTGACCTGTGACTTTTATTGAAGTATTGCCTGAGGATCCTCACTGCTGACAATCCCATAACGAAGAGCATGACACAAAATAGGAACTATAATTCTGCCTTCAGATGTGAAGTTTTATACAGCTTCATGTTTTGTGTGGCATTTTAGTGAGTTTTACTATAACCTTCTGTTCACTATTTTATTACATTTCACTGAATTGTAGAACAGATAAGAGAGGGTGTTAAGAGTCAGAAGAATGCTTGTTTAAATCCCACATGTGATTCTTGTTTAGCCATATTACAATGACTTTGATATGTCATTAGTAAAATAGCAATGATAGTATGTATCTAAGAGTTCTTACATGAATCAGATAAGAACATTTATGAAAGAAATACAGAAACAGAAACAGAGTAGGCTCTCGGTATTAAAAAAATAATAATTTTGTCCATGTTTACAAAGGTTTATTTCTTAATAGGTCCTTAATGTTGCTCAACATTAAGGCACCCCATTTCCTTTTCATCTTCAAATCTTACTCTGGAACTTGGGCCCATTGTAGGTGCTCCATATGTGGTGATGAAATTGAATTTCTGAGAGCTGCTTAGACGTTAAATGAATCCGTGGAGATTCTTTCTAGTCTAAAATATCTTGTCCTTATCTAAGATTAATTCCTTGGAAATTGCAGAGGGAAGAAGGATGGAGAAGGTGCAAGTAGAAAGGAAGAGAGAGGGGGACAAAAAAAAAAAAAAAGATTATCTGTGAGATATTTATCTAAACAGTCTGGCAGTGAGAGTGGCAGGCTCTGGATAGTCTCCCGGTACGGGAGGGAAGATGAATGGTTTCCTGGGAACCCTGGTGCTGCTCCTTAAAAGGAGCATGCTGTGGCCAGAGTTGGCCTTCTTGACCCTGTTTTAATGTAGGAGGAAGTATGGGGAGAATCATAAAAGGAACATACACTCTCACACTTGCACAGAAGTTCCTCTGGAAATATTGGATCTGTTAACGCAGCCAGGATGTAAGTATGCGTGATGTGCTAAAAAGCACTTGAAATGCTACTTTGCTGCTGCAGCTCTGTGACCTTAGGCGCATTATTTAGCTCTTTCAGTTCTTTACCTGTTTGTAAAATGAGGAAAATAACACCCAGTCATAGGACTAGGAAAATAACACTAGTCTTCGGACTAGTCAGGTGGTTAATGCGAACTGCATTAAAGCTATCAACAGAGTTTATAGATCGAATATGATAACAGTCATAAGCTGTTATGCGTTGCAGATATCTAGTTTAGGCTAAATGTGAAGAATATTTTTTTCAGATGTTTGTCTGAAAAATTAATTTTATTGAAAATTAACCTTTATATGAAGTACTGGAATCAACGTGTTTACTTTATTATCCTGTCCTTGTGGCCAGATTTCATAGAACCAGACATTGATACTTGATCTTAATTGAATGATGGTATAGACTTTTCTTTCCTAGAACTTAGTTTTGGAATATAGCTTTGTATATATACATATATGTGTGTGTATGGTGTATGGTGTGTGTGTGTGTGTGTGTGTGTGTGTGTTGTGAAAGAGAGAGAGAAAAGAAAGAAGAAGAAAATGAATGAATGAATGAGTGAAATGAAATAAATGAATAATAAATGAAATAAAATAAAAAAAATAGGGGCCTCTCCAGATAACTTGATATGGCATGTCAATTTAATAAAGAGTAGACTTTATTATTACTACTACTATCGCTACAACTGTTGTTTCTCTGAATTATTCTAGCTCTGCTTGAAGTTGTTTTGGTTGTTTTGTTGTTGTTGTTGTTGTTTTTACCATTTATAAGTGTGTCCTCCTAACTTACAGTTAAGCCCGAGTTAGAGAGCAATTTCAAAGTCAGTGGTTAAAATGGAAACATTAGTGTAAACACAATTGGAAGAGACCAGTTGCCATGGTGATGCTTTTGCCAAAGTAATGGAGAGGTAAGTTAAATGGCAAGGGAGACTGTAAAAAGTTGCTTATATTTTTAACTGCATTGAGTGTGATGGATGGAAGAAAAATCCCAAACTGTATTTAGCAGGCATTTTTTTCTGCCTTTAAAATCTTTACTAAGGGTGCATTTTTACTCCAGTGCTGCTGTTACCCACAGTAATATTTATCTATCACTGGCAGATGTTTCTGCAAAAGGAACAAGTTCCATGATAGTTCTAGAGTCAGACATCTTAGATTGGACACTAGTTGTGCAGTGATCTGTTTTCAAGATTTCGTTCACATTTACTAACCTAAGACTCATTTTTCTTATATGGAAGATATGAAGATGAATAATATCTGACTCATGTGCTTATATTGCATGAGCTAATTTATGTGAAATAATTAACAGAGAGACTACTATTTAGTGAACAATAAAATGTGTTATTATCATCAAATTATCATCATTGTTGTTGTCATTATTATCATTACTATTATCCTAATCATTTTAGAATAGTAGAGCTTCGGCAGTCCTGAGGGATCATTTAGTTAAATTCTATCCTTTTATAAAGATCATTTGCCATATCTCACACAGTGGGGTTGACAGTGGTGATTTATGTATGAAAAATGTCTAATCTCTGGTCTTTGGAAACTCATGGATAAAATGTTCCTGTAGATCCACAAGCTTCATGGAGTTAAGAGATACATATTTCATTCACCATTGAATACAAGCAGGGCAATGTACTTAGATGGTGCCTCGCACAAAGTAGATATTCAGTAAATCCTGATCAAAAGAATAAATGAATGAATGGATAAACTGGTAACTGAATTCTTGAGTGCATGAGTTGGAACACAGCTGTAGGGTTTTAGGTACTATACAAAATAATGAGGGGCTCTAACAGTCTAGGGTTGGTATCAAGGAGCGTTTACCTGAGCATGGAGGGTTTATTCTCCATTCGGTGGGAGGCCACCATTTTCACCAGTCCCATCTGCCCTGGCGATGGTTGTTGCTGCTGTCTCAGGCCTGAGCAGATGTAACATGGTATCCTCTTTGCCCAGTACATACCATGTTATCATCAAAGTCTTATGTTTCTCTAGCTCACTTACCTACTCCAAGAGTAAATGACTTGGTCCCTGTGTTATGATCCCCTAAACCATAGCTTCTCATGCCTCCAACTTCCTTCCAGGAGCTATTAGTGAATATGCCTTTTGGGTCACTATGAGATGTGACATTGAATAAGCTTACTTAGTCACAAATTAATACCCCCTCCACCTCCATTTCCTCTCTTAAAAGGGCATTGTTTTTCCAAAGCTCTGCCTTTTATAAGGGTTTCTAACCATATTATCTGCTGTAAAACTTTGACAAAGTACTGAAGAGAGATAATTGATTTAAAGGAGAAGGACTCCTGGGTGGCTCAGTCTGTTAAGCATCTGCTTTTGGCTCAGGCGATGATCTCAGGGCCCTGGATGGAGCCCTGGGTCAGGCTCCCTGTCAGCTGCGAGTCAATTTCTCCCTCTCCCTCTGCCTCCTCCCCACTGCTCATGTTCTGTCTCTGTCTCCTTCCCTCTCTCTCAAATAAATAAATAAAATCTTAAAAATATAATAAAATAAAAATAAAAGTTTTCATTAAGAAAATTTATTCTATGATGTACTGATCTATTAAATTAAATAACTTCAATTTAATAGATTTCACCTAAACGTCCATATAGCTACACAACACTGGTGTGTGTGTGTGTGTGTGTGTGTGTGTGTGTGTGTGTGTGTGTGTTTAGTCTTGTGGTATGGGGATTAGAGGAATTTAAATGATCATGATGAAACCTTTTTATTAACTAAGTGCTCATGAAACACATACATTATAACTACCTCTTTGTAGATATGACTAATGTGATCCCTTCCTCAGGTACCATTCAAGAAAATTAATATGGAGATTTATCAGGAATCCTTCTCTCATTTATTGTATACAGCTAAGCCCTGCTATACCTCAACAGCCTCAGTGGGTCCCAGGAAAAGAAGTCTTTAGCCAAGAATGACTAGAATACCGGGTAACACGCTAAAGCTCATTACAAAAGTCTGTCCATAGTTTTCCTTTCCTTCTGAACTGACTTACCATTACATCTAGGCACAGGCCATAGCAGCACCTTGACTCTGACTCGTACCCTAAGATTATCTTGCCATTACTTGCTAGTGAGCACACTACTTTAATCCCAGATCGAGAAACCATGGTTTATTTGCTCCCTAATTTATTCATGGTTAGATTTTAGATTCTCTCTTGTTTATTGTTCTCAGAAAGTAGTGAGTAATCTAAAATTTTATTAGTAAGTACTAGGTGCCTGGCATTATGGTACTTTCATAGCCATTATCTGAATATATCATTCCAACTACAAGACAATTTTTTTTTTTAAACGTTTATTTATTTGACAAGGAGAGAGATCACAAGTAGGCAGAGAGGCAGGCAGAGAAAGAGGGGGAAGCAGGCTCCCTGCTGAGCAGAGAGCCCGATGCAGGGCTCAATCCCAGGACCCTGAGAACATGACCTGAGCTGAAGGCAGGGGCCTAACCTGCTAAGCCATCCAGGCACCCTACAAGACAAGTTTTTAATGCTCATTTTACCAATGAGAAAATTTTATTATGGAAGTTAAATAATTTGTATAATGTAAATATGAGGATGTGTTATCACTGGATGGATAGTCTATAAAACCATGTTGATATGGATACAAGAGTTTCTCATCCTACAAACTGACTTGAATTGATA
The DNA here is from genome assembly GCF_009829155.1 of Mustela erminea. NCBI lineage: Eukaryota > Metazoa > Chordata > Mammalia > Carnivora > Mustelidae > Mustela > Mustela erminea. Next base: position 39,341,816 of record NC_045632.1, on the reverse strand, counting down.
ACATTAAGGAACCAAGTTCATGAAGTTGAAAAATGGTGAAACAAACCCCAGGTTTTTTGTTTTTTGTTTTGTTTTTGTTTTTTTTGTTTGTTTGTTTTTTTAGTTCAGTTCTGGTGTTGTCTTCATTATGCCCTATTATCACAAAGAATAAAGGGAGTAAGAAAAATGGCTACCTAATTAGGAGTTTCACCTCTGGAGTGAACTGAAGGGATTCAAATTCCAGCACTACCACATGTTAGCATTGTCAACTTAGGAAGTCAATGCTAAGACTATTATATAAATAGTACCTAATACTCAGTTTATTTTAGCATTTGGTTAGGCATGCAAGATGCTTAACATAGTGCCTAATATAATTTATGCTCAATAAATGATATTTATTGTTACTCATAATAATGGAATTTAGTTTTGATTCAGCTTCAAATAACTATGAATGTATACAGTGCTAATATAGAAGGCATTTGATGGCTGCAATAAAAAGAAAACCTCTTTGCTAAAATGGCAGACAACATTCTATGGAGGACTTTCCTGCTTTCCTAATGGAAGATTAATCCCTGTCAAGAATTTGGAAGCTGATTAAATGAGCTCATCATTTTACCTAAGGAAGTCATTTCCTTTGCCCAGACTTCCTGCTGAACTAGCACCTTTGAATGATACTCATGCAATATTTAACTGGTGTGGGCATTGGAATACATTTAGTTTGAAATGGCCTTTGCTTATAGCACACGTAATCCAGCTAGAAATGTTTCTTTTCATATTCTGAGCCAGTGCAATTGCCAGGTAATCATAATAGTGATTGACCTTTGTCAAAAGGTTTATGCCATCTGAGTAATACCACATATTTATTTCATAGTTTTGAATATTCTTAACAAATATTCAATTTTAAACCCTTCTATATGCGTGCTATAAGGGCAATATTGATTGAGATAGGCAGACATATACATGATAGGTCAATCTCATCATCATTAATTTTTTTTTAAGGTATCTTTGGAAAATTTAATTTGGACCATATTTTCTCTCAAAAATATGGAACGCTTCACGAATTTGCGTGTCATCCTTGCGCAGGGGCCATGCTAATCTTCTCTGTATCGTTCCAATTTTAGTATATGTGCTGCCGAAGCGAGCACTCATCATCATTAATTTTAAAAGAGATCTCTGTACACTGAAAATTAACATACATGCACCTTTACACACTGATGCATACATATGTACACTCACACACATATGCATAAATGTACCTTTTTAATTACCAGAGGAATGTTTTTTTGTTTGGTAATGACCCAAACATACTTAAATTTATGAATAGTCTCATTTTTACCCTATGACTCTTAAGACCTTAAAGTCTTCAAATGATTTTATGATTAATACTGGTGTTAACACTTGTAAAGAAAAATAGAAACCCCACTGTATAAAGGCACTAACGTTTAAATGCCTATAGAATTTTGGACGTGCTCGAAGTGTCCTTACTGAACCTTAAAAGAGAGCTCAGACATTCAAATGTATAAGATAAAACAGGATAGATAATTCACTAATTGTATCGATGTCATGCTTGTATAATATTTTCTCTCCATGTCTTTAAAACAGTGCCAAGAAAGAGACAGCCTGGGTTTTTATTACCTTTAGCTTACAAATGAAGAAATCAGGGCTCAGATAATTTAAGTAAATTTACTTAATTCCCATATGGTGAGTTGAATAGGATATAAACCACCCCCCTTGCCTTCTTTAACTAAAAATGGAGTATACTTTTCAAACTACTTGATTTTCCCTCTGAATTATGAGAAAATACGTGGGATATTGGAGACAAAGATCATTTATAAAATTAGATATCAGATGATCAAATACACTCTTATTTGGATAGCCAAACACTTGCTAATTACATTTCTATTATCTGACAGGGCCATCTCCATGATGCCAACACTGAGGACAGTTTCATGTATCTTTGTATAACCTTTGTACTCAAAACTAGTAAATGAAACTTAAATTCAGTCCATTGTCTCAGTATTAGGCTATGATGGATCACATACTCAGGAACTGATCTTAGTTTTTACCATGAAATTTATCCTCAGACTCTTTATGTATTTTCTGTGTTCCTACTGCCTCAGCCTTACTTGAGTCAATAGCTGGTGGCAGTAGTCAAGGTGCTTAAATAGGATGGAATTAAAAGACACCACTACGGTCAATTTCCATTCCGTCATTATCTATCATGGAGGTGACAAATTTGGACTATGGAAATAATCGCTACTGAATTAAGTTATATGAGTCATTATTTACTAGAAAATGCCCTATCATGATGCTGCTTTGCTGATATACATACTACTCTGAAATAATATAGAATACGGAACTCTCTGGCTTTTTGAACTGTGTACTATTTCTGTTATTGGTCAAAATGGGGATATGGGATTATATTAGCCACTCCTTCAAAAATGGTGAGTGTACTTACACACACACACACACACACACACACACTACTCAGCACCAAGTGAATTCTGGTTCCTTGAGAATTTGAGACTATCTGTACAAGTGTTCAGTGAAGCTCACATTAGAAATGTACAGAATCGGCCACCTGGGTGGCTCAGTGGGTTAAGCCTCTGACTTCAGTTCAGGTCATGATCTCAGGGTCCTGGGATGGAGGTCCACATCGGACTGTCTGCTCAGCAGGGAGCCTGCTTCCCCTCTCTCTCTGCCTGCCTCTCTGCTTACTTGTGATCTCTCTCTGTGTGTCAAATAAATAAATAAAATTAAAAAAAAAGAAATGTACAGAATCTTGGTCAATTCATATTTTCATTCTCTTCTAGTTTCTCCTTCCTGTCTTAGACGTTTTCAGTTCTTGGAAATTTGTATCAACATTCTCAGCTTGTGTTTCCTGAAGAACTGATACCATCAAGCTGGGTGACACATTCCTTAAAATTCTAACCACATTCAACTGTGATTGAATTTACAAAACCACCACTGCCATGAAGTTATTTTGCAGTTTAAAAAGAAAGGTCGGGGCACCTGGGTGGCTCAGTGGGTTAAGCCGCTGCCTCCGGCTCGGGTCATGATCTCAGGGTCCTGGGATTGAGTCCCGCGTCGGGCTCTCTGCTCAGCAGGGAGTCTGCTTCCCTCTCTCTCTCTCTGCCTGCCTCTCTGTCTACTGTGATCTCTCTCTGTCAAATGAATAAATAAAATCTTTAAAAAAAAAAAAAGAAAAAAAAAGAAAGGTCATCAAAATTGTAATGACATTATCTCCTGACCTCCTTCCACACCGTGCATTCTAACCTTAGTTTCATTCGTATGTGATCATCTCTTCGATAGCCTAAGAATTTAAGATTTTCAAATCATTATTCATTAAGCATTGAGATATTTTATCTCACAACTAAATCCTTCCTCACAATCTCATAGAATAAATAATCACCATGTGTCCTTAGGTCTGTAATTATTATCACCTGTTATTTGAAAGACAAGACAAAGTTTGCTGTTCTTCCTCTCTTATGCCATAGCTCCAAATTATACAACTTCTACCACGTAAGTGTTTTGAATCCTGCTCCTCATTTCTAACCATTGTGTCACTACCTTATTTTAAGACTTCATTATTTTGCCTTCAGACAAATCTAATGTTCTTTTAATCTGTGTCAGTTTTATCAGTTTTACTGTTCATCTCCACCTCTAGGTCTGTTAATCCACTTTCCCTCCTTTGGCAAGAGCAAGCTGACAGAGAAACAACAAATGTCCAGACCACTTCCTTGCTATAACATCTCAGTTCTCCCACTACACAAGGAAACAAAAAGTCTGAGCTTTACAAATGTGATGCAGAACCCCTCGGTCTGGTCGAAGTCCAGATCTCCTTCTTTATCCTCTGCTGCCCCTGAAGCATGGAATAAATTAATGAATAAATGAGTGAGCGGAGACATAGCAGTTGGTGATTTGCTAAATCTTTGTCTTTACAAATTTATAAACACAGACAAGGCTACTTTATTTCTTGGATAAATTTGAACTGGTTTGAAGTCACTAGAAATGGGTAATATCCAATATTCAGCTCTTTTTAGACCCTTTGCAGAGTCTTTAAACTGAACAATATTGGTTTATGGATGATATGTTCAATTCATTACAGTAAAATTTCATCCTCATATATTAGAAGAAATGTCTTAGAGAATAAGAACCCCTAAAATCATGATTCAAACGTTAGGATATTTATTTTATTATTCTCATTACATTAAATATTTCCTTAATGAGAGAAAAAAAACAGCAACACATTGGCTTGAAAGTATTAATATAGCACCTGAAATATGTCTCTGTAAATAAGTGACCTTAAGATGAAAGTATTGTTGAGGGAATCTATTTCTCCCTTTAAACTCTAGCCTCCATTTGATAAAACAGAGAAAATGAGGGAGAAAAAGAAATCTTGATGAAGATAAGAAAATTGAATAAAATATTGCTAAAGGGATTTAACTTGAGATTAATTGGTTTACCTCCAAGAAAGGGTAATTTAGGTTCACAGAGTAAGGAATATATATCTGAACAGAAGGAGTGATGTAAAGGTACAGTTGCATATCACTTAGACCTATGGACATTAAGATGCCTTCTCAAAAACCCTAAGAATATTAACAGAAAAAAAAATCAGGATCCTGTCTCATTAATTTCTAAATATCAGGGCTCTGATATCAGGACCAAGAGTATTACTAACAAAAATCACACCTCAAGATAAATAAGGTCATCTAATCATGAAGCTTTGGCTTTTATATTACATAGCTACTCTTGACTTACTAATCTAATATGCCTGATAAACGTCCACTGGTGGTTAGGCACCATTCTAAGCAAGGCTCCTACTTTAATAACCAGAACTCAATGTGTGGTCCTCCTAAAATAATCATGCATCCTAATGCATTATACCCTTTGTGCATACCTAGAATGTCGTCTTCTTCCCACATCCTTTCTATCAACCAAGCCACCTCCTATCCGTTCTTAAGGCCATAGTTCATCTCACCTCCTTCAGGAAGCCTTGCCTCTATTTTAACTCATTGATGCTTTGTTTTATATAATGTTTGCTAAATTAATTCAAAGTGTTGAAACAATATTTTTATCTTAACGAGCTTGAGCTAATTACTTCTTTCATTTTACTGGTAAAGAAAGTTCAATTTTCTGCGTTTATCTAAGTTGTCAAGTACCACAAAATAAAACTAGTATTTAAATCCAGTCCTCAAAACTGTCCAGTAACTGTCTAGTCCTTCACCATACAATGAAGGATTTGGTCTGATCAACTTTGATTCTTCATGCTCAGTGATGTTATTTTTGCCTTACTTAAAACTTACAAAAATTAGGCTTTCTTTCTCTTTCCTTGTAATGGTTAATCACATATACACATACAACAAAAATGGATACTTACTTAAAATACTAAAATATCAGATTTTATAATGTTTTCTTTTTAACTCGTTGTGAGCCTAACTTTGATAATGCTTGCAGTGTGAAGCTAAAATCCACACTGCTGTTATATCCATACACATAGCTATTTCTTGAGAAAAATTCTATCAGGAGCAGAGTAGCAAAGTTAAATTGGAAGGAGGATCAAGACCTAACATCTTATATAAAATGAATGACTTTGGAATAACTATACGTTGCATTGATATTTAATATTTCACAGATGCATGTATTCTATTTGTATGTGCTATTACTTGAACATTAGCATTTGATGAAATTCCTCCCTCAGGGTCCACAGGGTTTTTTAAATTTTCATGTTACAGTGAATTTCTCAAGTCAAGTCGATGGTAGCAAGAAAAAAAAATGGCTATGATAAAATTTTTTCTGATCTTTTGTAGAGTCAGAATGATTTCTATTTATCAGTTACTCTATGTCCTCATTAAGGTCATCCTGTCATGCAAAGCACCTTAGTGGTTTCTATATATGGAGATGAAGAGGGAAGAAGACAATTAGAGTTATAAACTCGGTTGTCTGGATGCTTCAAAAGTCCTGTCTGTGAATTCACTGACAACAAAAATTGCCATATTATTAATTAACTTAAATATGTTTATTAAGCAATATGGATGGCTAGAGGGATATATAGATGAATGAACTGATGCAATAAATTATTTTATCTTAGTCATAAAATATATGTGTGTCTACATGCATTTATATTTTACCCAAAAGCAAATGCCTGAAAATATTAAGGTATATTTATAACTGTAGATTATCTATCTACCTATCTATTTATCTATCCAATCATCCATCTATCCGTCCACCCATCTCTTAATAGTGGTTTTATTGGGTAGTAGGTTTATGGCTTTTGATTTTTTTCTTATACTAATTATTTTATAATTGGCTTATATTAATTGTATAATTAATTATTTTTTAAATTATGGAGCACTGTGGGGTATTATGCATTTAGTGCTTACATAACATCATTTAATGTCTAGCAAACATTTTGATTCCCCAGAGGTTCTTAGACACTATCAATTTAACCCTGGTTATTGCTTTGTGAGGTCAGTTAAGGAGTCTCCCTCCTATTAAATAATTCACAGTTTGGCTAGATCCAAATACCTGTTGAGTAATTTTTAATTCTTGTATTTTTCTCACCCATGTAACCCAGTCCATAGGCAACTTGTTTCTTCGAACTTCAGAAAAACTATCAAAATGTGAATAAGACGGCCCTCATAGCTTCCCACTACCTGAATTAAAGGCCCTATCATCTCTCATTTGAATTACTGTAATCAAATGCTCAGATATCTTGCCCCCTTTCTTCTCATCTATGATCTATTGCACACCAGCCTAAGGTACCAGCTATTCTTAAAGACACCAAAGTGACTTCTATTTCAAGACTATTGTTTTAGCTCTTTGTTCTACTTGATATATTCTTCCTCTGGACCACTGCGTGACTTGATTCTATATTTTATCTGGGTTTTGTTTTTAGAGTACAGTCATGACAAGCTTTGTCAAAAATAACACATTCATGGGGAAATTTGGTGACTCAGTAGGTTGAATGCCTGACTTTTCATTTTGGCTCAGGTCATGACTTCGGGGTCATGAAATCAAGCCCGTATCAGGCTCTGTGCTTCATGTTCAGTGGGGAGTCGGCTTAAGATTCCTCTTCTCCCTTTCCTTCTGCCCCTTCCATACTCAGTTGCACTTCTCTCTAAAATAAATAAATAAATACATCTTCGAAATATATCCCATTCGCTTTTGTACATTTTTATTTCACTTGACTTCATATTTCTCCGTTATATTTTTGTTGAGTTAATTTCTGATTGTTGTCTATTTTTTTCCTTTTTTAAAAATATTTTATTTATTTATCTGTCAGAGAGAGAGAGAGAGAGACTGAGTAAGCAGGGGGAGGGGCAGGCAGAGGGAGAAGCAGGCTCCCTGCTGAGCAAGGTGCCCAATGTGGGACTCTATCCCAGGACCCCAGGATCATGACCTGAGCTGAAGGCAGATGCTTAACTGACTGAACCATTGAGGCATCCCTTTTTTTTTTTTTTTTCCCTATTTGAATGTAATATCATCACGGATAGGAACTTTTGTATCTTTAATATTACCATTAAATTTGGCCTGCACATGGTAAGAACCCCATAAATGTTTGTTGGATAAATTAATAAATAGAGAAAATAATATTATTTATTGTTTAAATTTCCAAAATAATATAATCCTTATAATTCTCTATGTGAAGTGAACTTTATTTCCGTTTCATAAATAATGAAACTGAGAGATAAGAGTAAGAAACAAATTGTACTTGTTAGGTAAGTAGAAAAGCTAGGTCTAGAAACCATGGCCCATGGTTCTTGGCATTTTCTGTCATCTTCTCTGAAGAGGTACCTTATTCCAGGCCTTTATGTCACTTCAGCTAGAGTTAAGGATGATGCTTCTTATTTCCTAAGCAAACTGTAGACCATCCCAGGGATTTTAAAACCATCAAATTCAGTTATCTCTGGAATAAGTCGAGAGTTTCTTTCAAGTAGCCAAGAGTAAATGTTTCCATCTTTACATGAAAATTGAGGATCATGCTCTTTAATTTCAGTCAGTCTCCCCTAGTGACTTTGCAGGGGCTATAGAAACTTGTGTGTCTCTCTCTGAATTGCCCAGTTAGAGTTAATTTTCCAGTCTGAGTTTATTTTTATTTCATGGTACAACAAATGTTCCTCTTGGTAGTCACCTGAATTTGAATTGACTCACCCGTTTGCTTATTTTTATACAGATTAGTAGGAAAAGTAGCTTTGGAGTATGCTGTTATCTTCAGAAGTCCAAGTCCTGGATGGATTTGTTTTCATTATATTTCAGGCCCATCTGACACTCATAAACAAATAGACCCAAACTTTATTCTGCTCATCTGTATCATTAATTTGATTGATCAACTGATATCTCCTAAGTGGAACCCAAATTATACATGCATCCATGGTAATCTCTATCAAGAACTGATAGAAATATCACTTCTGGGACTCTTGTAATAAATGCACCTTTTTTCTTAATTCTATTCAGAGATAGCTTTGGGCTTTAGTGTTGCATTCTTTTTTTGGTTAGTGTTGCTGTATCCCTAACACAAGAAGGTTATTAGTTGTCCTACACTCTCTCCAGTATTCCACAATTTTTAAATTGAATCATATCCCCCAAATCCTCAAGACAGAAATATTCTAGTCATACCTGATTCCACATCTTTAATTACCTGCATTTAACCTATGATGAAGGCTTATCAACATCATATTTATATCTATACTCATGTATATATTCATATCATACCTATATCTATATTCTGTATCTATATCCACATCAACATAGATATACATAGACATGCATATTTTAAACTGTTTACATATTAAAAATCTGCCCATCATACTGTTTCCAATTACCACCACAAAGTGAAGATCTGATTTGGATCTCACTAGGGTACCTACACAATGTCCTTTACTGTCTATTCATTTTCTTGACTGTCACCCACCCTCAATAATTGCAGACACAGAAATCAAGATGACTTTTCTTAAAGAAAATGTCATGTCACATCCTCATTTAAAACATTGCATGGCTTTTTACTGAAACAAGACCACTGTATAAATTATTATCCATACCCTAAAAGACCCCTTTCTGTTTTTCTAGCATAATTTCTTTCTCCATCCCCCACTTCTTAGTAGTTTGTTCCCTTTTATTTTTGAATCATGCTCAATAGTCTAAGAAATCATGATTCACTTAGCCATCTACCTACTGAATGATGTGAGTTATTTCTTTTTTTTTTCTTTTTACTGTTATGATTAATGTCACTATGAAAATTCAGAAAAAAATTCTGTGGACAAATGTGCATTCACATCTCTTGGGCAATACCAAGTGTAGAAGAAGAGTCCAAGTTTTTAAAACTGTGTTGTATTGTTTTACATTCCCACCAACAATGCATATTTATTCCAATTTCTCTACATATATTGTTAACACTTGGTGTTGTCAGTTTAAGAAGTTTAATTTATTCAAGTGTGTATAGGTAAATCTTATAATGTTAATTTTCTTTTATTTTTTCTGATGGCTACAACTATTGAACATCTTTTCATGTGTTTATTAGTCATTTCAGTATATTCTTTTATGAAGTTTCTAAATCTCAAGATGCTTGCTCATTTTTTGTTATTTGTTTCCTTAATTTTGAATCAGTCAATTCAAATCTTTTTTCAAATTCACATTTTTTTCATTTTAAGATGATTTTTATCTGGGATAAAGCAAGGATTGAAGTCCATTTTTTTTTCAAAAGTTACATCCAGATATTCCAGCACAATTCATTGAAAATATTAATTGTGCCCTATTCATTAGCTTTGGCAACAATTTAACCTTCAATAATTAGAAAACTTATACCACTATAATTTTAATTTCGTCCTTTCAACCTTTGTACTATTTTTATCTATATTTAACTTGTTTAAATATAATTTTATGACACACAATGGTTACTTGAAGATTTCAAATATTTAAGAAATTTTTAACACGGAAATGTCTTTATATTCATCTATATGTTTACTGTTTGTTGTGTGTTACTTTGTAAAGATTCAAACCTTGACCTTGAATTATTTTTTAATTATGCCTGAAGAATAGCTTTACTTAAATTTGCCAGAAAAATGACTATTTCTTCTAGATGAAATCTGTTCTCCAAAAATTTCTGATTCTTTTCTGAATAAATTTTATTTCAGCTTCATTTTTGATAGATATTTTCTCTGTGTTAACTCTAGTTCCTTTTTTTTCCTCTCAGAACTTAAAAAATGGTATCAATTATTCTCTTGCTTGTATAATTTCACAGAAGAAACTAGTCCTTCTTTTCTCTTTGACTCTGACAAGCCTTTTATTCTCTAATTTAGTTTTTTTTAATTACTACTTTTTGGTAGCCTGATTAGCATATATCTTTATGTGTTTAATTGTGTTTATTTTGCTTGGATTTTGTTTAGCTTACTGAATATCTGGATATATAGCTCTCATCATATTTAGTAAACTTTATTCACTATTTCTTGATTTCTTAGTCTTATTCTGTGGATTATTAGAGCTGTTCTTTTTATTTTTTATTTTTACTTTTTTACTTATTTTAGGATTTTTATTTATTTGAGGGATAGAAGGAGAGGGAGCAAGTGAACTTGGATGGGGCAGAGGAGGAGGGAGAAAGAGGGGAAGAAGGATCTGAAGCAGACTCCCTTCTCAGCATGGAGCCCAACACAGGCTCCATCCCAGGGTCCTGGGATCCTAACCAGAGCCAAAGGCAGACCCTTAATGGACTGAGCAACCCAGGCACCCCTGTTGAGATTTGTTTTAAGCAGGTTCTCAGAGTACCAGTTACTCTAGGAATTGTTTAGCCTTACCAGTAAGGTATGGGCCTTTTAGGGTTTCTATTGGGTCCCCACGTCATAAATGAAAGATCTACACTGAACTGGGGCACCTGCGGGCCTCAGTGCACTGAGCATCTGACTCCTGATTTTAACTAAGTTTCCTGAGATCAAGCCCGCATGGGCTCTGTGCTCCGTGGGGAGTCTGGTTCTTTCCCTCTCCCTCTGCCCTTCCTCCCTTGCACTCTATCCCTCTCTCTTTCTCTTTAAAAGAAATAAATAAATCTTTTCTTTTTTAAAAAGATCTATACTGATTTGACAGAATTAGAAGTTCTGCCTACATTTCTGAGAATTATTGTTTATAGCACACTAGGCCTTTGCAAAACCTCCTAGAATTTTACCCTATGCACACATGACTTAGTTTGGCAAACAAAGAAACAGAGTCCTCTTTGGGTTTCTGGTGCTCTTTCTCTGTATAGATACATTTCCTTCAAACTTCTGCCTTGTACCATACTTTAGACTCCCTAAACTCTGGTCTTTGTATCCTAAACTCACTATGTTCTGCTTTGAGAATTTTCCTCTTGATTTGGAGACTAGCATGGGCCTCTGTGCAAAATATGAAGGCAAGAGTACTGTTCATTACATTTGTTTCCTTTCTCTCAGAGATGATATTCCTGTGCTGCCTGAAATCCAGTGACCTAGAATAATTATCCCCCATATTATGTCCCGTTTCTACTTGCAATGATGAGAAAATATTAAGGGCTGAATTGTGTCCCTGCCCCCCAACCCACCAAAAAATCATGTGTTACTGTTCTAACTCCCAGTACCTTAGAATGTGACTACATTTGGCTATAGGACCTTTACAATGCAGTTAAGGTAAAATGAGATCATAAGGGTGGGCCCTAATTCAATATGAATTGTATTCTTATAGGAAGAGGAGATTAGGACACAGAGGAACACAGCCCAAGGGACAGCTGTGTGAGGATTCGTAAGACATGGACCATCTCCAAATCAAGGAGAAGGCCCTCAGGAGTAATCAAACCTGCTGACACTTCATACTGAATTTCTAGTCCCCAGAATTTAGAAAATTTAGAAGATAAAGTTCTATTCTTTAAGCCACCCCCTCTTCGGTATTTTGTGATGCCAATCCTATCAAACTCATGGAGAAGGTAAATGAAATTTTCATTACTACATCCTTTCCAAAAGAAAAGGGCCCTAATAGTATTATAAACTGTCAAATATAATTGAAATTGTATTTTAAAATCAAGTATTCTACATATCACCTGATGCCATTTAGGAGACATATTTACGGAAACCTGAGTGTTATAACTATTGAACTGTGTAATATAAATTGGATCTTGTTCAATCTTCTTTATTTGAATGATTCACAGTATCTTCTTTTTATTATACAATATAGCCTTGTTTCAGTAAATTAGTGAGATGAGCAAACGGCCTTTCTTCCTTCCTCTAGCATTAAACTCTTTCGGAAATATTGCGCATTCTGTAAATGAAAAGTTTTTCTATGAAAAAGGAAAAGATGCAACTATTTCCTATATATCTACTTAATACTAAGTAGCATACTAATTATGTTATGTTATTCACTTTTTAATACACGTGACAGTTATTTTCAGTGTCTGTTTACTACTTGAGGAAGCTGAGATCAGATAAGTTGCTTATTTCTCCCATGGCCACGTGATTAGTAGGCGGAAGAGCTAAGATTCATACCAGTTACCTGCATGCTTCTGTGAACTCTTAGTTTTCTCTCCACACTATAATAAGAACGAGATTATAATTTTTCACAAGACTGTTTTTTCTCACGGAGACATGTCCAGTGGGATATTCGGAAGCTTTTGTTTGTTTGTTTTATACTAAGAGTAATCAAGACTTGATTAAACAAAAATTTTGTAAACCTTTTCAAAATTAAATAATGAATGTAAGATTTTGTTAAGAGAAGTTTCTATGTATTCTGAAATTTGTTTTGTTTTGTGTTTAGTAGGCCTAGGAAACCCTGGTAGATAGGCATTGTACAAATGAACTTTGCAAATATATTCACCTTACTTTTGAAATTCCTAAATAAATTATGAGGCACAATCACATTACTGAAGTTGAATTGTAAATCTGTAAGACATTTTAAAAAAATTAAGATTAGTTTTCTGTTCATAGTGTGACACTAATAATAAACGTTGCATTACCTGGATTGTTAGATTCATTGAATGAGCGCTTTGCTCTGGTAATACACATGTTGTGTTCAAATTGAATCAGATTTCTCTTTTCTTCAACAGATGGACAAGCTCTTTCATAATGTTAATCTTGCCTCAGAATTCTCACAGAAGGCTGTCATCTCAAGTCTTCTTTTTTGATGCTTTGAAGAATACATGTGCCCAAACTTTGCATTTATCTGATTTTGCAAAGACTGAAGTAGATTGCAGGAGAATTTACCTAATGATCTTTTTATTGGAGAATATAAACTCACGATCAGTGCACAAATTTTTCTGACTGCATAATCACCAGTCACAAAAATAACATCTTCACAAAGTCACTGCACAGGGAAGCCTAAATATAGGTCCCATAAATGAGGTCACTAGGGCAAGTCATGAATGCACCCAAATGACATAAACAGCACTCAGTTAATCTTGGTGCCACAGTAATTATAAAGAACTGAATAGAGCTGACAATGTATATATATATAAACTCCTGAAACTTTAGAATTGTCACTCTGTTAATCATAACAAGTTCCTTCATATCATTATAAAAAATTTTTCTATGGACACTAAAGTTCAATTTTAAGGCATTCCCCATGTAGTGTAGTGACATTCCCCATGTCCAAAATACCATAATAGTGACATTGTAGCGACATTCGCCATGTCCAAAATACCATAATAGGTGCTCTGAAAATAGTTATTTAATGAATGAGTTCTCCCTTCCTTCAAGGAGATGTAGATGGAAATGAAATCAATACAGGCTTGTGACAATTTGTGCCAATACTAAATGGTCCAGTAACTAACTGAATGACCTTTGGCATAATGCTGAATTTCATATAGTGAGCTTATTTATTTTTATCTATAAAATACATTTTTTTTCACTCAAAATTCTAGCTTTCCAAGAATAATATTGTATGTTCAGTAAAATGAGCTGGAGAGACTCTTGTTAATGTATTGCCCATTTGGAGAATCACAGAAATTATGAATACATTAAAGGCCCTAAAAATTTAGATGGTAAAGGCATATGTTACATGTTAAGTAAAATTTTTCAAAACTTACTTGACAAAGAGATCCATTTTTATCTACCTTCTATAATACCTGTTAATGATCCATTAAATGCATTACAATCAAAGAAGACCAATTTGCCAGGCCTCTTTCCAAATAATATATTCTGAGATATTCTATGTCCTACATGATTCAGTAGGTTACCAGACTGCATTTGGATCTTCATAAATGAAAGAAATTATTTCCTCCTTTATCCCTATTATCTCTGCAGAGAATTTAGTTCCATCTTTGGAAAATCCAGGGAAAAAATAAATACAATTCTCAAAATGGATCATAGGATAAAATACAAATAAAAAATATCAAACTTCTAGAAGATAATTTGAGAGAAAATCCAGATGACGTTGGTTTTGACAATGAGTGTTTAGATAAAACACCAAAAGCATGAAAGAAGTAATTGATAAGTTGGGCTTCATTAAAATTTAAAAATGTTATTAAAAAGACACTGTCAAAATTAGAAGATATACCAGAGACTAGGATAAAATATTTGTAGGAGACTTTTTTTTTTTTTTAAGATTTTATTTATTTGTTTGACAGGCAGAGATCACAAGTAGGCAGAAAGGCAGGCAGAGTGAGAAAGGAAGGGAAGCCGCGGGGCTTAATCCCCAAACCCTGGGATCATGACCTGAGCCGAAGGCAGAGGCTTTAACCCACTGAGCCACCCAGGGGCCCCAAAAGACATTTTTGTTAGAGGAATATTACCCAAAATATACAGAGAACTGTTAAAACCTATGGACATGCATTAATTAATTGTATGAATAAATCACTATTTGTCTGTTGTATAGTTTTCATAGATATGTTTTTTCAGTTTGCTGCTATGAGTACTGTTGCTGTAAAATATTCTTATATATGTCTTTGTGGTACATATGTAAGCATTTCTCTTAATCTATGTAGGAGTGAGGCTGCCAAATCTGGTGATATGTTTGGTTTTAACAGATAATCTTGAACAAATTTGTAAAGAGGTTGTTCTAGTATGAGAGTTCAGATTTGCTACATCTTTTTGTACACTTAGAATTATATTAAGTTTGGGACACCTTAGTGGTTCAGTCAGTTAAGCGTCCAACTCTTGATTTTGGCTCAGGTTATGATCTCAGGGTGGTGAGACAGAGCCCCAAGTCAGGCTCCATGCTCAGTGAGGAATCTGCTTGAGATTCCCTCTCTCCTGGCCCCTCTGTCTCTCCTCCCCTAAAAGAAAAAAAAAAAAAAAAAGAAGAAGAAGAAGAAGAAGAAGAAGAATTATACTAAATTTAGTCATGCAAATGACTTAGTGCAATTAATTGTGGTTTTTGTTTAAATGTCTCTGTTGATCAATGGTATTAAGCAATTTTTCACATATTTATGGAGCATTTGAAAATACAATTTTTATAAAATGCCTATTCAAAGATCTGCAAATTCCCTTCCTCCTTCACTTACTTCTTTGCTCCTTTCTTCCTTTTTTTTCTTTGTCTTTTTTCAGTTGGGTTGTATCCTTTTATTATTCATTTGTTAGAGTACTATATGTATTCTAGGTATGAGTCCTTTGCCAAATATGTGTTTTGCAAATAGTTTTTGTTACTTGGTGGTTTCCATTTTTATTCTTTAAAGATATCTTTGATACAAATTGAAAAACATTTTTTGTAAAGATTTAATTTATTTATTTGACAGAGAGAGATCACAAGCAGGCAGAGAGGCAGGCAGAGAGAGAGGGTGAAGCAGGATCCCCGCCGAGCAGAAATACCGGTGTGGGACTTGATCCCAGGACTCTGAGAGACCTGAGCTGAAGGTAGTGGCCCAACCCACTGAGCCACCCAGGCACCCCGAAAATTTTATTTTTAATGTAGTTCGTTTTACCAAATTTCTCTTTTGTGGTTAGCACTACTTGTGTTAGAACTTTTTCCCTGCCCTAAGTGGTAAATTAATTATATTATATATTGCATTCTAGAATATGTATTTTTCCAACTTTCACATTTAGATTTATAAACCACTTGAGACTGATTTTATTTATGGTATGTGGTAAGAGTATAAATTCACTTTCCACTATGGATATACAAGTGCATGTTTACTATTTATTCAAAAGACATGAATTTTTCCAATGCCCCAAGTGATTCATTCATCATAAATCATGCTACTTTACACATGTTGGTCTGCTTCTGACCTCTCTATGCTATTGCATTGTTTTTAAAAAGACTTCACATTTATATATAGATTTATTTATTTATTAAAGAACAATTTTAAGTTTACATTCTTTTCTCTTTTTTATTTGCCTAACTTTGAGCCAATGTTAAACCATTGTCTTAATTAGTATGGCTTTATATAGTCTTGATATTTGCCAGTTTAAGTTACCCAGTTGTGTTATTTCTTCAGAAGATCTTGATTATCATTTTCCATTTCATTCACATATTAAATGTAAAACAATAAGCAAACAAACAAAAAAAACAGAAAAACAAAACAAAATAAAAAAGAACAAACTCATCTTTGAAAAACATTTTTAATAATAGATTAAATTTATTATATATTGATGTATTTATTTCCTCTTTGCTCTGCCCCTCTCTCTCTTCTCATTTACCAGGTAAGGGTCTTGCATACCTCACATTACATTTTTCCTTTGCATTTGATGTTATTTTGATACTATTGTAAATGTTGCCTTTAATTTTAACATTTTCCTTTCTTTCTTTTTTTTTTAAGATATTGTTTATTTATTTGACAGATAGAGATCACAAGTAGGCAGAGAGGCAGACAGAGAGAGAGAGAGAGAGAGGAGGAAGCAGGCTCCCTGATGAGCAGAGAGCCCGAAGTGGGGCTCAATCCCAAGACGCTGAGATCATGACCCGAGCCAAAGGCAGAGGCTTTAACGCACTGAGCCACCCAGGCACCCCCTAACAATTTATTTTCAAATAGTTTCTTCTAGTGTATGGAAATGCAATAGATAAATTGCATATATATTGCTATTCCTAAATCTGCATATTAGTATTGACACATGTTCTATGATTTTTAAAAAAGGTTTTCATATATGCAAATGTTATATATCTCTTTTTCATATATATATATATATATATATGTTCGAGAATATGGTATTATACTGATTAGATCCTTGTCTTAGTCCTTTCGGGATGGTATAACAAAATACCACAGACAGGGTGGCCTATAAACAACACAGAATTATTTTTCACATTTATAAAGGCTGAAAGTCTGAGATCAGGGGGCCAATTTGGTTTGGTGAGGACCTTCCTCCAGGTCTCACACTCCTTGTTGTATCTTCCCATTGGAGAAAAAACTAGGAAGATTTTAGAGTATCTTGTGTGTGTGTGTGTGTGTGTGTGTGTGTGTGAGTGTGTGTGTCTGTGTCTGTGTATGCATTTTTATTAACATAAAATGCATTCTTTGCTTCAGGGGTCTGTAAATCGCCAGTCTTACACAATTCACAGCACTCACCATAGCCCACACCCTCCCCAATGTCCATAACCCAGCCACCCTAACCATCCACCCCCCCACCCCAGCAACCCTCAGTTTATTTTCTGAGATTCAGATCCTCTTATGGTTTGTCTCCCTCTCCAGTCCCATTTTGTTTCATTTTTTTTTTAATTAATTTTTTATTTTTAACCATTTTGTTTCATTTTAAAAGGACATTAATCCTATGCCTAAGGGCTCCCTCCTTGTGACCTAATAAACTCCCAAAGGCTCCATCTACTGGTAACACCACATTAGGTGTTAGAATTTCCACATGAAGTTTGGGGAAACACAACTATTTAAATCAGAGCAACTTTCTAACATACTTTTCATTAAAAAGAAGTAGTAATCGTGAGATATTTTTTATGATTCCTCATCTCTGTAAAGAGTTTTTAATAATTTACCATAAAGTACAATTTATCTGTACTTACAGAATCTCTTTATCAGATTAAGTGCCCACTTATGCATAGTTCTAGAGTTTGTTTCATCAATGGGTGAGGGATTTTATAAAATGTTTTTTTCGTGTATTGAAATAATCGTATCTCCTTTATACCTTAGTGCAGGGAATTGCATTGATTGAACTTCAAATGTTAAACCAACCTAACATTCAAGAACAGTTTCCACTTGGATGTGGTGTATCATCTCGTTTAAATAATGTAGTGTTCATTTTTAAATATTTTATTAAGATATTTTCATTTATGTGCATGCAAGAGATTGCCTTGTGAATTTTCATTCTTGAAATGTCTTTGGTCTTGAAGCTAGGCTATATATTATAAACTTAAAGAAGGAGTTAGGAAGTATTCCTTCATATTCTATTCTACATATAAATTTTGTGTAAGGCTGGTGCTATTTATTCCTTAAATTTTGGGATAATTTAAAAAGAATGGCACCTGGGCTTGGAAATTTGTTTGTTGGAAAAGTGTTACTTAAATATTTTGTCACTCTAATGGATGTAGGCTTAGATTTTCCACTTCTTGTATCCATTTAGTATTTATGTTTTCTAAAGAATTTGTCCATTTTAACTATATCTTCAAATGAATTTTCAAAATACTGTTGATAAAACTTACTATTTTTTTAAATGTTGGTAAGATCTTAGGGATGTTCCCATTCCTGATACTGGTAAATTGTGTCTTCTCTTGCTTTCACAATTTTGATTCAACTTTTACCTTTGTAGATTTCCTCTGATGGATACAGCTTTCGCACTTCATTGTTTTTGCTCTTATTTTCATCATTTCTTTCAATATATTTAGCAACCATTTCAATTTCCATTGTGATTTCTTGTGTGTTCCATGATTTCTTTAGAATTATACTGCATTATTTTCAACTATTTAGAGATTTCTTGGGTGTATTTTTATTGATACTTAAGTGTATTCCATTGTGTAAGGATATTAAACTATTCATGATTTTATTATTTATTTATTTATTTATTTATTTATTTTAAAGAGAAAGAGAGAGTGTGCAGGTGGGAAGGGGCAGAGAGAAAGAGAGGTTCTCAAGCAGACTCCATGCCCAGCATGGAACCCAATACAGGGCTCTATCTCATGATCCTGAGATCATGATCTTAGCCAAAATCAAGAGTTAGAGGTTTGACCAACTGAACCACCCAGGCGCCCCTAACTATGCATAATTCTAATTCTTTAAAATTTGTTCATACTCAGTTTAAGGTATAACATATGGCCAATTTTGATAGTTTTACTATATACACCTGAAAATATATGCATTTGCATTTATCTTTGCTGTATAGTATGTGTGTATACGTGTATACATCCATATCATGTGTCTGTGTGTGTATATATATATATATATATATTCCATACAAATTATATAAATTGTTATTAATGATAATATATTATTATATGTTATATAAATATATATTATAATACAATTATATATATTATCTATATATCAAGCTAATTTTGTTAATTATTTTGCTGAACTATTGTATGTCTTTAAAATTTTTATCTGATTATTTTATAAAATTTTAATGGGGTATATTAATATATTTTTGAAGAGCATGGATTTTTTCATTTATTTTTATATTATTTAAATTCAAAATAGTTAACATATAGTGTAGTATTGGTTTCAGGAGTCGATTTTAGTGATTAAGCACTTAACATAAAACACCCAGTACTTATCCTAACAAGTACCCTCCTTAAAGCCCATCATCCATTTAGCCCATACCCCCACCCACCTCCCCTCCAGCAACTTTCAGCTTGTTCTGTTATGGTTTACCTCCTTCTCTGTTTTTATCTTATTTTATATTTTTCTTTCCTTCCCCTATGTTTATCTATTTTGTTTATTAAATTCAACATATACATGAAATCACGTATTTGTCTTTCTCTTACTGATTTATTTCTCTTGGCTTAATACACTCTAGTTCCATGCACATTGTTGCAAGTGGCAAGATTTTTGAAAGCTGAGTAATAGTAATATTATGTTTCTGTGTGTGTGTGTATGTGTGTGTGTGTTTATATACACACACACACATACACACACACAACATCTTCTTTATCCATTTTATCCATTCATCAGTTGATGGACATTTTGGGCTCTTTCCATACTTTTTAATTTTTGATAGTGTTGCTATAAACATTGGGGTGCACATGCACCTTCAAATCAGCATTTTTGTATCCTTTGGATAAATCCCTAGTAGTACAATTGCTGGTTCATAGTGTAATTGTATTTCTAACTTTTTGAGGAACTCCCATAAACTGTTTCAGTTTTGATAGTTTATGTTTCTAGGAATGTATCCATTTCTTCCAGATTGCCCAATTTATTGGCATGTAATTGCTCATAATATTCTCTTATAATAGTATTTCCAGGGTGTTCGTGATGATCTCTCCTCTTTCATTTGTGATTTTATTTATTGGGGTCTTTCTCTTTTTTTTTTTTTTTTTTGACAAGTCTGGCTATGGGTTTATCAATTTTGTTAATCCTTTCAAAGAACTCATCCCTAGTTTCACTGATCTGTTCTACTGTTTTTTGTTTGTTTGTTTGTTTTCTATCTCATTTATTTCTGCTTGGATCTTAATTATTTCTCTTCTTCTGCTGGCCTTAGTCTTTATTTGCTGATCTTTTTCCAGCTCCTTTAGCTGTAAGTTTAGGTTATCTATTTGAGGTTTTTTTTTTTTTTAAGATTTAATTTATTTGACAGAGGGAGACACAGCAAGAGAGGGAGCACAAACAGGGAGAGTGGGAGAGGGAGAAGTAGGCTTCCCACTGAGCAGAGAGTCTGATGTGGGTCTGGATCCCAGGACCTGGGATCATGGCCCAAGCCAAAGGCAGATGCTTAACAATGGAGACCATTGAGGCGCTCCCTTTTCTTGCTTCTTGAGAGGCCTGTATTGCTATTTCCTTCCCTTTTAACACCTTTGCTGCACCCCCAAAGTGTTTGACTAACACATTTTCATTTTAATTTGATTCCATGTATTTTTTCTTTTAATTTCTTCTTTAATATCCTGGTTAACCCATTCATTCTTTTCTAGGATGTTCTTAACCTCCACGTATTTATAGTGTTTCCAAATTTTTTCTTGTGATTGACTTTAAGTTTCATGGTGTTGTGATCTGAAAATATGCTTAGTATGATTTCAGTCACAGCCTAATTTGTGACCCAGTATGTGATCTATTCTGGAGAATGCTCCATATGCATTCAAAAAGAATCTGTATTCTGCTGCCTTAGGATGAAATGCTCTGAATATGTCTGTGAAATACATTCAATCCAGTGTGTCTTTCAAAGCCATTACTTCCTCATTGATTTTCTGCATAGATGATCCACCCATTGCTGTGAATGGGGTGTTAAAGTTCCCTACTATTATTATGTTATTATCAATTCTTTAAATTTGTTATCAGTTGATTTATATATTTGATGTCTCCCAAATTGGATGCATGAATATTTATAATTGTTAGATCTTCTTGTTGGATATTTATTTATATTTATATAAATTATTATGGTATATAAAAATTATATCATTATTATGATATAATGTCCTCCTTCGTCTCTTATTACAGTCTTTGTTTTAAAATCTACTTTTTCTGTTATAAGTTTGGCTATTCTACTTTCTTTTGATGTCCAT
Organism: Mustela erminea; assembly: GCF_009829155.1. Classification (NCBI taxonomy): domain Eukaryota; kingdom Metazoa; phylum Chordata; class Mammalia; order Carnivora; family Mustelidae; genus Mustela; species Mustela erminea. The sequence continues at coordinate 39,320,321 of NC_045632.1, read as the reverse complement.
TAGCATGATAGATGGTTTCCCACCCCCTCACTTCCAATCTGGAGGTGTTTTTGAATCTAAAATGAGTCTCTTATAAGCAGCAGCATATTGATAGGTCTTGTTGTTATTTTGTTTGTTTTTTGTTTGGTTTGGCTTTTCATTCTGATATCCTATGTCTTTTGATTGGAGAATTAAGTCCATTTATTTTCCAAATAATTACTGATAGATAAGAATTTAGTACCATTATATTATCCATAAAGTCACTTTCCCTATAAGTTGTCTCTGTTTCATTTTAGTCTCTGTTACTTTTGGCCTCTCTTTCCCTCTAAAGGTTTCCCTTTAATATTTCTAATATTTAATAATAATATTTAATAATGTTTCTAATATTGTTATAAATTATTGAGAATATCAATAATAATGTTTCTAGTAATTAATAATGTATAAATAATATTTCTAATAATCTAATATTTCCAATATTTAATATTTCCAGCAAGGCTGGTTTAGTGTTCATGAACTCCTTTAGTTTTTGCTTGTCTTAGAAACTCTATTTCTCCTTGTATTCTGAATGACAGCCTTGATGGATATAGTTTTCTTGACTGCATATTTTTCCCATTTACCATGTTGAATATATCCTGCCACTCACTTCTGTCCTGCTAAATTTCTGTGTCTACCCTTGTAGGTTAAGGAAATTCTGTCTCCAGCTGCTTTAAAAATTCTTTATCTTTATATTTTGTGAGTTTTGTTATAATATGTCTTGGCATTGACCTATTTCATAGATTTTGAGGAGAGTTCCCTGTGCCTCTTTGACTTGAATGCCTGTTTCCTTCCCCAGATTAGGGAAGTTCTCAGCTATAATTTCTTCAAATAAACTTTTGCCCCTCTTTCTCACTCTTCTTCTGAAATAATGGTACAATGATTGTGCTTTGTGGAATAGCTGAGTTCCCTAAGTCTATATTCATGATCTAACAGTTGTCTTTCCCTCTTCTTTTCAGCTTCACTACTTTCTATAATTTTATCTTCTGTGTTACGTATTCCTTCCTCTGCTTCTTTCATCCTCATTGTGATTACATCTGCTTGGTTTTACATCTCAGTTAAATCATTTTTTATTTTGGCCTGACTAGTTTTTACGTCTTTTATCTCTATAGCCAGGGTTTCTCTGGTGTCTTCTATACTTCTTTCAACCCCACATAGTATTCTTGGGATGGTTGTTCTAAATTATTTTTCAGATATATTGCTTATACTTTTTTTGAGCACATTTCAGGCTGCAATTTCTTCTTGATATTTCTTTTAAGGAGAATTCCTCCAATTTGTCATTATGTCTAGGTTTCAGACTTTTGTATGTTATGAAAGCTTGTTATGTTCCTGCCCCTGACAGTAATACTATGTTAAGAAAGGGTCACACTCTACAGGGCCTGGTCCTTCAGGTAGTATTTATGGTATTTGCTGTGGGCACTCCACTGTTGTGTTTTGGCTTCTTTTCCCCCAGAGTTCTGCAGAGTTGCTTGCAGTAGGGAGTGTTTGGATCTTTAACTGGGTGTGCTTTCCTTTGTTTGTTAAGGTAAGCCTGAAAACAAAACAAAACAGAAATAAAAATAACATATGTGATCCAAGAAAATAGAAAAGGAAAAGGAACAAAAAAAGCAAATAAACAGGCAACCACAAAACTATAAGGCTGATTCCAAAGATAGATAGATAGATAGATAGATGGATAAATAAATAAATAAATAAATAAATAAATAAATAAAAGAAATTTAAAAATTAAAAATACATTTAAAAAAATAAATAAATAAAGGAAAGCCTGGTCCTATATCCACCAGAACTGAAGCTCACACTTTGTAGCCCTCTTTGATTAGTAGACTTGGTATATGTGGGGGGCCCATGTTGGTTTTCTGAGGAAGAGGTTCACTATGCTGGCTCACAGTCAGACCTACCCTAATAAAGTTGCCCTGCTGGGCACAGCAGGGCAGGGTTTCCACTGGAGGCACTTTGTTTCTATCTAAATTCCGACATTGCTAGTGAGATGGTGACGGGAAGGGTGATAGAATGGTGATAGAAGATGGCATCACCCTGCCCTCTCATCTGCTGTGGAGGGGATCTCCCCACAACTGCTGTTCAGGAGGCCCTCACAGAAAACAATCTCCCCTCCTATGTCCCAGGCTATCATCAGATTTCTACTCTCAACCTGTTTGTGCCCTGGTCATTGATAGTCTAGGCACCACAGTTCTCCTGGGTTTTATCTCTAGCTGGAGGCTAGGATTCAAAACTCCAAATCTTAAGGTACTTGGCGAAACATGGACCCACTCCCCTCCCCCAAAGAGAGCCTAACAGTGCTGTGCCCAGCATGGTTCTGTCCCAGAAAAGCAGTTGCACTCTGGCATGGGTGTCCAGAGTCTATAATGAAGCACAGTGAAAGCTTTGATGAGGTTATCTGCCTTCTGCATGCACCTCTGTCCCCTGTTGTTGAATGGCCACTCAGTGGCTCCTAGTGGGCTTTTTGTCCTTAAGAAGCAATATACCCAAGAAGAACGCAGTGTGGCCCAGGATATCCCCATACCACAGTGTCTTATGCAAACACTACACACTGCTCTCTCTCTCTCTCATCCTCTCCCTCTCTCTCTCTCCCTCTCTCTCCAGTTCATGTCTCTAAACATTACATCTACCACGTTATCTCCTTTCAATTGTGCAGACTGTTTTCTTAATCCTCAAATTGATTTCCTAGTTGTTCAAAATGATTTGATGTTGATCAAACAGTGTTTGAGGGATAAGACAAGCCCAGGGTTCCTCTACTACTTCAACATTTTTAACTCCTCATTTCTCCTTTTAGTTTGGCAGGCTTTTGTTTCATATATTTTAAGTTATAGTATTAAAGAAATGCAATTTAGGATTAACATATTTGCCTAATAGATTGATCAATTTAATGTTATGAAGTGTTCTTCTATACATCCTATAATACTTCTTGTCTTAAAAGCTAATCTGTCCAATCCTGGTACAGCCATATAGGCTTTTGTTAGTGTCTGTATTGTGTATCTTATTTCAATTACTTTCAGAATTTGTGCTTTTATATTTAAATTCTGTCTCATATTAATAGCATATCACTGCAGTATGTTGTTTATGTATCCAGCCTGACAGCCATTGTCTTTTCATGGAAAACTTAATCTACATGTATTTAATGTAATGAATGAGATTTAGGTTAAATTTTCTTCATTAATATTTGTTTACTTATTCCACTTATTTTTGTTCATATTCATTTCTTCTTTTTTGTCTTCCTTTGGATTTTATTATTTTATTTTATTTGCTCTCCCTCCCCCAGATTGTTAGTTATCAATTCTTTATATCCAATTTTTTGGTGTTGTGGTAAAATAAACATAAACATAATAAACATAAAATTTACCACCTTAACCATTTTTAAGTGCATAGTTTGATGGTTTAAATACATTTATAAAGTTCCACTACTATCACTGTCATCCATAACTCTTTTCATCAAGTAAAACTGAACCTCATACTCATTAAATAAGAACTCCCTTTCCCCTCTCTCCAGACCCTGGCAACCATCATTCTACTTTCTATCTGTGATTTTGATCACACCAAATATGTCAAATAAGTGGAATCTATAGTATTTATCTTTTTGTGACTAGCTTATTCACTGAGCATAGTCCTCAAACAATAATTTTATGGTATATGTCAGAATATGCTTCTTTTTAAGGTTGATAATGTTACGTTGTATGTGTGTGTGTGTGTGTGTTTATCTCACATTTTGATCAGCCATTCATCCATTGATAGTCCTGAGTTACTTTCATGTTTTAGCATTGTGAATACTGATGGTATGCAACATGTGTGTACAGATATATCTTTAAGATCTTGCTTTCAGTTCTTTGGTTATATACTTATGTTCTAGGCTGACTGTTTTTTGTCTGGTCAAGAACCATATATTGAAATTTTAATTCCCAATGTAATAGTATTAGGATGTGGGCCCTTTGGGAAGTGGTTAGGTTCTTCCATCTGATTAATATCCTTATAAAATAGGCCCCAAACAAATCTCATGCCTCTTCTACCACGTCCACATGTCTCTTTATCCCCACTGGGCTTATAATAAGAAAGGAACCATATTACTTTCATGTAGTTGTTCTGGTTTTTAGACAGCTGGTTGTGGCAAGTAATTGTTGTCAACTAGAAATTATCTCCAATAGTGTGAGTGGGTTAAGTAGTTGACACAGGGAATGACTCTGTACTGTGTAATTAAAAAAAAAAATTATTTGTTTTACCATTATGATTGAGCACTTTATGTCTTGATTCTTTGTTATTTCAAGCAATTGTGTTATAAGAGTGTGTATTACTTAATAACTTCTTTTTTTTTTTAAGATTTTATTTATTTATTTGATAGACAGAGATCACAAGTAGGCAGAGAGGCAGGCAGAGAGGGGGAAGCAGACTCCCTGCTGAGGAGAGAGCCTGATGTGGGGCTTCATCCCAGGACCCTGAGATCAAGACCTGAGCTGAAGGCAGAGGCTTAACCCACTGAGCCACCGAGGTGCCCCTACTTAATAACTTCTACCAGTGCAAATAGAAAATGCAAAATGGTTGCCACTGGTTGGAAAAGTTGACCTTATATGAGGCAAAGCACCACCTTTATTGAACCCTCCTTTAGGTCATGCCCTAAAGGCATTTTGGAGATGTAATCAAAATTGATTTTCAGAGCAACCTGATGAAAGTCATGTTGTTAATTTTACCTCTCATGTGAGGAAACCCCCAAATTGCCAGATCTGGTTCACCTGAAAGCCTACACATTTTCCACAGCAACTTCCTAACAGAAGTCCATTCATGTGAGACTTTCTCTGCCTCTTAGCTATTCAACTCCTTCAGACCAGGGAGGAATTCTAGGGGAAAGAAGACATGACTACTTATCTCTTATGAAAAAAAGTAGGACTGTTTTGATAAAACGTGGTGTGTATGTTTAATGATCGGTTTCTAAAAAACCTTCATTCTCATTGTCTCATTTAATTCTTAGGACAACACTAGTCTGTTAGTAGTCGGGTTATATGACCTCATTTTATGAATAAAGTCCTAGATTTTGAATAATTTGACTGATTCTGTAGACAATATTTGGCTAACAAAACAATTTCTTTTTACCCTCCAATTTTTCTAATCTTACCAAAAAATTACCTTTAAATAACAGCAATATTTTATTTTTTCCATAATTTAGATGTTTTTCTGATTATAAAAAAATACAGACTTACTGTAGAAACTATGAATATACATAAAAATATGAAAAAAACATATAGTACAATAGAACAGAGAAATATAAACAATTTTTACTTTTATTTGCATTTTTTAGTCATTTTATTTTTTATGTAAAGTATGTGCATTTATAGACCCAAAATCCTATTATATTTTTGCCTTATTTTGATTCCTTGACTTTGTGTGATAATTTTTGTATGTTTGCAAATTCTTTTTTTTTTTTTTAGATTTTATTTATTTGACAAAGATCACAAGTAGGCAGAGAAACGGCAGAGAGAGAGGAGGAAGCACGCTCCCTGCTGAGCAGAGATCCTGATGCCGGGCTCAATCCCAGGACCCTGGGATCATGACCTGAGCCGGAGGCATAGACTTTAACCCACTGAGCCACCCAGGTGCCCCTGCAAATTCTTTAAACACCTCGATTTAATGACTGCATAATATTTTCTAACATGAATATATGATACTTCAGTTACTCCTCAGTTATCATGCTCTTAATGATTTCTGTTTTTTTATGAGTCTACAGAATGATGAAATAAATATCTTTCTATATAAATATTTTTCCTGATTTCAAAGTATTATTATATGCTGTTTTCAGTATGTTATTTCTGGGCCAAAGGGAAACGTTATGTTTATATTATATTTGTTCAGGAAAATTATGCATTCTATAAAATTATGCATATAATTTTTAGTTTGGTAACTAAAAAGTACTCTTTGACATGTTGGGGGTGGGGAAGATCAAAAATCAACAATCTGATAGAAAATGAGGTTCTCTCAGGCAAGGGTAAATATAGGAGTGACATTGACCTTTTCCATAACCTTGAAATCTATAAACATAGGCAGTCATCTGTCCTGTATTGTGAAAGTGATGAGGCTGCCCAGGACAAAGCCTGGTACATACTAAAAGTAAAATCTATATGCTTTGATTTCCTTCCTCCCAGACCCAACATCTTGTATCAGGCAGCAGTATTTCCCTGGCCTTCTATTCTTAGTTTGGACCTCCCTTTCTCCTTCCAAAAGTGCATGCTGAGCCTCACTGTGTCTGTGAACAATCAACAACTGCCTTCTCTCCCTTTAGGGGAATTGCTTTGCTTTGCTTTGAAATTGCAGGAAAGCCTTCATTTAATGTTTGCATTTGGTTGAAAAGCCTGAGAAGACTCAGTAAGGACAAGCAAATGAATATAAAATAGAGGAGGAGAAAAGGGACAGAATAAGAAATAAGATTCAGTGGCACATTTTTTTTTCTTTTTTTCAATCAGAGAAACAGGCACACCACCCACCTGTGCAGGTCACAAACTCAGAAATTCAAAATGATGATTCTGAATATCAAAGTAAAAGTTATCCGGAAAAACTCGGGGAGAATGCAGATGTTTCTCATTTATATGGGTGAATCCTCTGACTTAGATAAATGTATGAAATGCTGACACTCTCAATGACAGTTTTGTGTCTTCAGTTCCCTGTCATAGACACAATTTAGAAGAGGAAGAAAAAAAAATGGAGACTATTTGTTGTATCAATTTTCTGTGACTTTCACAAAAGATGACCCATTTAATCCTTATAAAATCCTGTAGGAATTACTATCCTCATTTTTAGGCAAGGAAATTGAGCTGGGTTAAATTAACTAAATTGCCCCAAATTCTCACTATTATCCTAAGTACTTCTAAAGATATTATCCGTGTATTAGTATCCGGTAAAGATATTACTTCTAGGCATATACTTAGAAAAACATGTACCGAAAGTTTGAATTATAGCATTGTATATATAGCAAAAATTGGAAATAACATAAAATATACATGTGTAGGATATATATTTAAAAAGCATGAAATATTCAGGGACTAGAATCTGGTGCTGAAATTAAAATGGATGGACTGAAATTATGTGCACCAATATTCCAAAATAATATTAATTACCAAAAAATCAAGATATTGAATGAGCCATTCTGTATAAGATTATATAAAGTTTAAGTACATGACAGATAGTTGCAGACATACCTTATAGTTCCATAAATGAATAAATAAAAATATAATAAACATTTGTTGGAATTGAAAAGAAAATATATATCAGGAGATTGGTTATTTTTGAGTAGGAAGATGGGAATGGAATCAGGGAAAATCTACAAAAGAATTCTCAATTTTAATTGAATAGCCATGGAACCAATGGTAAAACCATACTGTTTTATTTAGTTACATTGCAGCACTTAGATGTTTATTATATTATTATTCTAAAATAATTGTTTAGTGGACAAATGGTTGGAAAATAATACAAAGGAAGGAATGTATGTAGTATTTTTCAAATGGAAACAATTTGCATATAAATTACCTTGTTCCATATGAAAATGCATATCTATTGGTTCTACTTCAAATACAATAGATCAACATCAATGGGGAGGAAACCTAGTAAAAAGAATTCTTGTGTGCATGAACACAATACACACAAATGAAACATCTCTGAGATGTGTCCTGCGTGTGTGTGTTACAGATGAGGTTTTAAGAACCATTGGTTTGAGAAAAGAGTCATTGAACTCTCAAACCAAATGAAGAATAAATAGTGCCCCAACAACATCTTGGGTTGTCTATTCAGTTTAACCTAATTAATAAAAACAAAATTATATGAGGAGAATAAATAAAAACTAACATTATGGTTTAAACATTAACCTTGCCTCTAACTGGCATTCCTGAGTAGATGTTTAATTTCTTTTTTTTTTTCCAACTTCCTCTGTATAAAAATGGGGCAATGGGGTAAACCATTTCTATGACACTGTCTTTTAATAGTGTTCCAGCAAATCTGAATCATCTACATCCTTCTAATACTGAAGAATGATTATATCAGTTCATTTGTTTTATGGAATATTTACTGGTTGCCTAACACATACCAAACAATATTTTAAAGCTCAACCCAACCATACCGTAGACCTGTCCTGGTGCCACAGTGGCATTGCATGGTGGTTATTTCTTACTTTCTTTCTTTCTTTCTTTTTTTTTTTTTTTTAAGATTTTACCTATTTATTTGACAGAGAGAGATCACAAGCAGGCAGAGAGAAAGGAAGGGAAGGAGGCTCCCCGCTGAGCAGAGAGCCCAATATGGGGCTCCATCCCAGGACCCTGGGATCATGACCCGAGCTGAAGGCAGAGGCTTTAACCCACTGAGCCACTCAGGTGCCTCACATGGTGGTTATTTCTTTAGTAATTCTCCATCTCAACTTCAAAAAATGAGTAGAGTATGTGAAAGATCCATACATTATATAAGACAAAATCTGAACAAATTGTAATTATTTTGAATAATAAATACACATCTCTCTTTTTTTCTGTTGTGGAAACTGAGGTTCAGCTATATTAAATAATTGTTTACATTAAAAATCCATAATATGGCAGAGCCACTATTTGAATTACATCCTACAATGTATTGTGGCCAAATAAACAACATATCAACACCTCGCACAAACTTTATCTGGCCAAATCATACCCATTATTTAACCCATCTCTATGAACTGCCTGCAAATACTACCATGATCATTCTTAACCATGCTGATCTCACATCACTGTAATAGTTGTGTTATTAAATAATTTGTTTTAATGCCTCCATTCCCGATGAACTATGAACATTTTGGGAAAACTGAAGACAAGGCTTATTTACTTTCATCACTCCATTACTAAGTATAATGCAAAAAGTAGATGCTAAATATATATTTGTTGAGGATTTCAAAGCTACCACCAAAATCTTCCTACTAATTAATATCCAGTTAATGGAAAATCCACATTTACCTAGGCTTTGATGAAGATAGCTAATGCTTATAGTCTCAAAGAAACAAATTTAAAGGATACTGTAATTATATATGAGAAAGTTAATGGTTTTGATATCTAACATAGTATTATTTAAAAGAGTATTAATAAAAAGTTTGTTGTTGTTGTTGTTGTTTTAATTTATTTGAGAGATAGAGAGTGCACAAGTGTTTAGGGTGGAGAGAGGGACAAGCAGACTCCCTGCTGAGCGGGGAGCTCAGTGTGGGACTGGATGCTGGGCTCAGTCTCAGGACCCTGAGATCATGACCTGAGCTGAAGTCTCATTTAAATAACTGAGCCACCCAGGCACCCCAACAAAGGTTTTGCAAATGTATTCCCTGACATTGACTGCATAATACAACAAAAACCTTAAAACCTTAAACTTAACCTGGATGCTGCCTTTAGTTCTTGCAATGAGTCTCATAATTCTTCCAGTTAGGTTTTTGGAATGCATCTCACTAATTTCCCCACTGATACTAACACTCCTTCTCTAATTTTAGCCAAGTTTGTGCTCAGTATTTTGGGTAGCAGAGATAGTGCAGAATAATTGGTGACCACTTACTGTAAATGGATGGTTTCCAAGTGTGGATATTTTTTAATGACAATCATTTCACTGGCACTCTGTACCTCTCATAATAGTCACATGTTAGGGAAAAAAAAAACCTCTATCTAATCGTAGTAACTAAGTAAACATATTAAGACTTTCCCAAAATATTTAGTACAATGAGGACATGAGAAATCATAGAAAATACAATATTACTATCTTCATAAAACCCCTCAGTTGTGCCCCCAAAAGCACATAAATAATCCGATTCTTTCAGCATCACCCTTGCAATATGGGCATTATTATCATTGTTCTACAAATAAAGAAGTTGAGATTTGGAGTCAGCTAAAGTGACATCCTAAGCTGGGTGATAAAAGGGAGAGAGCTATGAAAATTGTTTTGCTTCCTTGCAGAGAGAGGGTCCGTACTTTTCATTTTTCATTTTAGGTCTAAGTACCTGAAAGAAGTCGCTCTCCTGACTTTAGGACAATGGCACTATTAGTGGCCACAGTGCAAGAATGGTTGCTGGTGAATCGTTACAGACACCCTGAGACAGAGGAGGAATGAGTAATAGAGTTTATGATGGGAAGCAGTTCTGGTATTTGTTACAAGCTGGCACTCGTACTTTCTGGATGACCTTTGTTGGCTGTGCCAAGGGGTTTCCTTTTTTAATGGTGCTGCTAAATGCCATTAGTAGATAGGGCTGTGAATTTCTTTTTCCTGTCACTCCCACTAGCCTCAGGAGAGAAGTTTCCAAGGGACCTTTTCCAGGGAAGGTCACTGGCTCTTTCTGTCATCAAACTATTGGCTGTGATTAGAAAAGGCAGGTGGGAAGTCAATGGAATTGTAATCTGAAGATTTGGGGGAACACAGGAGAGTTAAATTAGAATTAGGCTTCAACACCAGGCAATCAAAAACACTATTGAACAAAAGGACACTTAAGTAGAGAAGAGAGAGCATTATATTGTTCCCCTTTCCATCAGAGAAACAAATTAAATTTTACAGTGTTGTACCAAATATTTTTAAATATTTATTTTTAATTCTATGCTTGACATTTAAAATGGCAAAAAAGATATATGGGTACTGGGATGGTGAATTTAAGCCTGGTATGTGGTAAGATGATCTTTTATCAACAAAAATTTGAAAGACTTTCATAAAGATAGGACACTACGTGGATATTAAAACTATTTCCTTTTTTTTTTTTCTTGGTCTTACATGGATTATCTCAAATGTTCTCACAAATCACAAGGTGTTATTGTGAGATCCTCACTGAGCCAGTGAGATTGCCCCGCTCAATGAAAGAAAAATTTATGCGCCTGGAACAGATGCTGTCAGAGCTCCCCCTACTGCTTCTTCTTAATTTTAAGACCACATAGACCCGTTCTGGGGAAAGCTGACTCAAAAGTGAAGTTATGGGATTTTCCTAATGTATTTAAAGTAAGAAAATATGTGGAAATAAACGATACAATGAAAGGAAACCTTTTCATGGGCCACATGATATAGTGATTGGGGAAGGGGTTGAAGAAAGAAGTACTAAGGTCTTATAAAGCTTAAAGACCTTTATTATTGAAATTATATTTCATTAGAAAAAAGACACTGTTAAATGTATTTGCTTTAAAAGTTGTACCAATTCAAACTACTATATCCTTGGTGTTTTCATCTCTTTGGGGGACTTCTGAACCTGATAGACTTCCTTACATTTCTAATTTCAGAAAATTATGAGCAAAATTTCTAAAATGCACCCTCTTCTCCCCACTCATCTAAAGGAGAAACTTGTTATCACTCACACATATCAGTTGAAGTATTATTATATCATGATCTGTACTATGTGGTAGTCTCCTTAAGATTGGATTCAAATGCATTCCTGGTAAGCTTGTCTTCCTACCTTTCCTTCTCTCTAGTAAGACTTATTTTTCAATCTTGTCTATGTTTCTATTGCCCAGTATTTGTAAATTTATCCCACTGACTATAATCTCTTAAAGATCGTTCTAGGAAGAGAGGCCAGTATTCATGTAATATAAGCCAAAGAAACCTACTTTGGGGAGGGCGTTGACATTATTAGGAACTGTTGATTTTCCTGAAGTACCAAAAGAATGACAATGAGAAGTGAGATGTTACTGAAGAAGTAAACCAAGGATTGTTCATACTGGTCCAAAAGGTCTATACTAATCTTTAGTTGAAAAACACAGCATAAGACCAAGGCCAGATGTTTTGTTTTGTTTTTGTTTTCCTTTTAAGACTCTCTGGTCTTCGTGTTTTTCAACCTTTTTGGTTGTTTCAAAAGAAGAGGGCAGGAAAAAATCGGTGAGAGCTCTCAATAGTGTTTCCTGCCCTTGAGACAATTTCAGTCTGATAACTTAGAGGTAATATATAAGACGGAGTAGATTAAGTATTAGAATACAATTTTTAATTAAACATTTCATTTTGACATAGTTGTAGATTGGCATCCAGTTATAAGAAATAATATAGAAAGACACCATATCTTCTTTACACAGTTTTCCTATATGAGATCTTTGACAAAACCCTAATATAATATCATAAATGGCATGGTTTGGGTGATACATAAAAGATTCTGAGCATTTTCCTTGCCATGAGAATCTCTTATATTGCCCTTTTAAAGTACCACTCACTTCCCCCATCCCTGTCCTTTCTTGAAGCCCTAACATCTATTCTTCTCCATCTCTACAATTTAAAAATTTTAAAGAATGTTATATAAATGAAATAATATAGTATATAGCCTGTTAGAATCAGTTTGCTCACAGAGTATAATTCTCTGGAGATTCATCTGGATTGTTGAACGTATTAATAGTCTGATACCTATTTAATTATTTACTGGTCCTCTATAGAATGGGTGTACAAAAGTTCATTTCACCATTCAACCATTGAAGGATATCTAGGTTGTTTGCAACTTAGGGCTCTTACAAATAAGGCTGCTAAAGATATCCATGTACTCATTTTGGTGTGAACATGAGTTTTTGGAATATGTGCCCAGGAGTACAGTTGTTGGGTCATATGGTAGTTGCATTTTTAATTATTTAAGAAACTTTTCTAGAATGGCTGTGCCATTTTAAATTCCCACAAAATATGAATGAATCAGTTTCTCTGTACCCTCACCAAGACTTGCTGTCACCAGTGTGTGTGTGTGTGTGTGTGTGTGTGTGTGCGCGTGTGTACATCTCTCTCTCTATATATATATATAAATAGGTAGATATGTATGTGTGTGTGTATAGATAGATAGATAGATAGATAGATAGATAGATGTAGATACAACATACACATTACATGCCTTTGTAATAGATGTTTAGTGATAATTCATGTGGTTTGAATCTGCATTTCCCTTATGGCTAATGCACTGATTTTTTTTCATGGGATTTTCCTCTTTTGGTGAAATGTCCTTTATGCCTGTGAGCATTTTCTTTCTTTCTTTTCTTTTTTTTTTAAATATTGTATTTATTTACTTATTTAAGAGACAGTGTGTGTATATGAGCATGAGCAAGAGGAGGAGCAGAGGAAGAGGGACAGGCAGACCCAGTCTGAGCATGGAGCCCGATGTAGGGCTTGATTCCAAAACCCCAAGATCATGAGCTGATCCAAAATCAAGAGTCAGACACTTAACTGACTGTGTTACCCAAGCATCCCTGATCATTTTCTATTTGGATTTTATTTTAATATTGAGTTTTGAAAGTTCTTTATATATTTTAGAAAATAGTCCTTGATGGTTGTATGTTTTGTAAATATTTTCTCCCAGTCTATAACTTGTCCTTCCATCCTCTTCAAAGAGAATCCATCCAATAGGGCAAAATGTATTAATTTTGATGAACTATGATTTGTCATTTTTAAATTTACAGATTGTGATTTTGGTATTAGGACTGTTAACTCTAGACTTGGTCCTTGCCTAACCCTAGATCTGAAAGATATTCTTCACCTCTCCACCAACCTTCTTTTTTTTTTTTCCCCTAATTTTTTTTTTTCTTCTTTCCTTTTCTTTAAGGTTGTGATCCATTTTGATTTAATTTTTCTATGAGATGTAGAACTTGGGTCAAGGTTTATATTGTCTATGGAGGACCAATTGAATTAGCACTACTTATTGAAAGACTATCTTTACTCCATCCAGTTGTCTTTGGATTTTTGTAAAAAATCAGTTGGGCTTATTTTGTGTGGGTCTGTTTCATGATTCTTTGTTCTGAACCTTTGATCTATGTTTCCACCACTCCACCTGCACCTCACAGTCTTAACTTGCATAGCTATGTAAGAAGAGTTGAAACCAAGGAGACTTATTTATTCTTTTTAAATTAAATTTTATTTTATTTTATTTTATTTATTTGACAGAGAGAGACACGGCGAAAGAGGGAACACAAGCAGGGTCAGTGGGAGAGAGAGAAGCAGGCTTCTAGCCAAGCAGGGAGCTGATGTGGGGTTTGATGCCAGAACCCTGGGATCATGACCCAAGCAGAAGGCAGACACTTAACGACTGAGCTACCCAGGCGCCCCTAGGCTTATTATTCTTATTTTTCAAAAATATTCTATTTTAGATTCTCTGCTTTCCGTACGTATTTTAGAATAATCTTGCCTGTGTCTCTAAAAAGCTTTGGCGAGATTTGGCTAACAATTGAATAGAACCTTTGTATCACTTTGCTTAACCCACTGAACCACCTAAATTGAGTTTCCTAATCCATGACTATCTGTGTCTCTTTATTTATTTAGATTTTCTTTGTTTTCTTTCATCAATATCTTTCAGTTTTCAGCATACTACTCCGACATTTTTTTGTCAGATTTACACCTAAGTATGTTTTTTAAAGATTTTATTTTATTTATTTGAGAGAGAGAGAAAGATGTGCTTGAGCTGGGAGAGAGTCAAGGGAGAGGGAAAGCAGACTTCCCATTGAGTGCTTAGCCCACTGCTGGCTGGATCCAAGAACCCTGATATAATGACCAGAGCTGAAACTAACAGTTGGCTGTTTAATTGAATTAGCCACTCTGGCACCCCATACGTATTTTGTTTTTGAGCAATTGTATACTGTATTGTTTGTTTCAGTTTTGGTACCCACATTTTCATTGTGAAATCTGTGTAAATTCCATTGATTTATGTATGCTTATCTTGTACCCTACAGGCTATCTGAACTATTATTTTTTGGATAACTTTTTTCACAAAATAGATTTCTTGGGATTGTCTATGCAGACAAGCATGTCATATGTATTTAAGAGGTTTTTATTTATGATCTTCATTTATTTATTTTCCTTTTCTTGCCTTACTGTAGTTGGTTAGAATTTCTAGCTATGTTGAATAAGAATGATAAGAGCAGATATCTTTTTTTTTCCTAATTATAGTAGGAATGCTTTCAGTCTTTCATGCTGAGTTTTTAGAAATGCTGCTTTCCAAGTTCAAATGCATTCACAATTCTTTGTTGAATCATTTTTATGGTGCCACTATAGAATCTTTGTCAGATAATTCTAACATATTTGTCATCTCAGCATCGACATCTGTTGATTCTGCTTTGATTGAATTTGTGGATTCTTGGTATTACAAGTCCCATCACATCAAGGACCATGCCTGTCACACCACTTGGTGGTGGTGAAAGTACTTAACCTCTGCTAGGTCTCCTCTACACCAACTGGTTGGGAGGGAAAGGAGTGCCTTGTTACTGCTGGGTGACTGGGGACTGGAAGTCTAGGATGTTCACATCATCTCCTCCAAAACCATGATGAGGAGTGGAGTTAAAGTTACCATCTGTCAGGGATGGAAGTCCTGGCTCTCTTCTTGGCCTTCTCTGATACCATTCTTGTGGGAGTACTAGAAAATTTCATCACAGCCTGGACAGTGCCCCAAATGAGCCGCTTCTATGGAAATCTAGATTGATAACTCAGTTTTTCCTGGTGTGGATGGCAGTGGGGCCACAGTTTTGGCTGTGGTGCTTGGCTGTAGTACATTGATTATGGTCAAAAGTTTTCTTTCTTTATTGGCTGCCTCTTTAAGTTTTGGCTTAAGAGTACAGATTTTCCTGGTGACTTTTAGCTATGGTCATCAGCGTTTCTGGGATGCTGACTTTTTCAGCTCCAAGCCTGGGATACATAAGGCAAAGGAAGCCCAAGGAACTCATCAATGTGACAATCTAGGGCCCTGAGTTCCCTATTTAGACTTTTTTCCTCCAACTTTTGTAATCTCCTTATGTTTGTTTTATACTTAATATTCTAGGGTTTAGTTTAGTAGGAGGAAAGTACATCTCTTTCATCTTCAAGGTGTGGATGTTCAAGTATATTTATTTCCATGAGATATAAATTCTTAAGGGAGTTCTTTGAGTAAATCAAGAAGGATGGTCAGTTTTAGAATATGAGAAAGTGAAGAAGAAGAATATTTTGAAGGAATTGCAAGCACAGTAAACATTCTGAGGATCAATATTACAAGTTTACAAATGTGCTATATTAATTGCAAGTGGTGAATAGATATCTTTGGTAAGGCTTATCATAGCTTCATAAATTTCATAATGTGAGCATTGGCTTTGTTGGCTTATTTTTTTTCTTAATCACTTCAGCCTTAATACTATTTATTTTTCTAATTAAAGCATGCTGTTTTTTTGTCAATACCTATAATTAAAACAAAAGGAATTATAGGACCATAATCTTTTCAGGATTAATCAGAGAAAATGAGAAAGAACATAGTCAATAATAAAATTATATATAGATATATAAGCTATATTTTATCATCAATAAAAAAATTATAGTATATAATATAAATATATGTATCATCCCTTTAGAGATAAATTTTTTGTTTATATGTTGAATGAATTTTTTTTTTTAAATATTGTACTTATTTTGAGAGAGAGAGAGAGTGCATGAGAGAGGAGGAAGGGGAGAGAGAAAGGGAGAAACAGATTCACTGTGGGGAGGCTTAATCCTGTTTCAGGGGGCTTGATCCCAGGTCCCCAGGATCATGGCCAGAGCTGAAGGCAGACACAACCTACTGGGCCACCCGGGTGCCCCGAATAAACAATTTCTCTGGATGTTCTGCAACACACAATTACAGAAACTTAACTGTAGTTGTGGTTAAACATCAAATATTTTACTACAGTGTAATCATAATATATTGTAGAGGAAGAAAGAGTATGCTTTTTTTTTTTTTTTTTAAATCCCTGCCTTGGGCATTTGGTGCAAATTTAGTTATCTTAAAAGGTTGAGTTGGAAACTCAATGTAATTGGTGCTGTGCTGGTTAATTTCAAGACCAGTAAGAATTGTTAAGGTGACTCCCAAAGACCTAATCACTGTACTTAATGAAACCTGATTTACTTCTAGAAGGCTTGAACTGTATTTAATCTCTAAGATCTCTATAAACAAGTTGAAAGGAAAAAATAAATAAACAATTTAGAATACATGGAGGAAGTCTGCTTTGGACCACGAATAAACTTGTAGTAGCGTATGTTCTCTAAAATGCCCACAGCTATATTTCAGTGCCACATGTTCTTCCAGTATCTGGCCAAATGGGAGATTAATTTTTTCCTTTTTGTTATGACCTTAATAAACACTAGCAGAAGTGACATTGTATGATATTCATGGCTAGGTCATGTAAGGCACAATATTCCTTGTGGTTCTCTCCCTCTTCTTATCTCTTACTCTGTCCCCTTGCTCTGACCTTGTACTCAAGCTGTTGTAAGGAATCCTAGGCCGCATCAGAAATTATGTTAGTATGGGCAGTTGGCAGACCTGGTTAAATTCTAAGGAGACCTAAGGGATAGGTAGAATTAACAACCAGTCACACAAGTGAACAAGTTTACAGATGATTTCAACCTCCAGCTTGCTAGCCACCAGAGGCGATGTCATGTGGTAAGTGTCAGGGAGTGTTATTGAAGGTAAAGCAGGCTCGTAATCTAGGCCAAATTATTTATTCTTGCTGAGCCTTGGCATTACCTTCTGCTAAAATAAGTGTAATATCTATTTTTCATAGTTGTTACACAAATGAAATAATTTGACTAGTTTAAAATGCCTCTTTGAGACACTAAATAAAGCTGAAGAATTTTCCTTTGTGCATACTTAAACATAACTATGATGTTTGAAATTATTTATAATTTCTGATGGTAGAAAATGTGAACTTCATCAGAAATACATAATTCTTGTATGTAAAGAAGCTTTGGATCCAGGCTTTATGGAGGGCAACAGTGTTCTTTAACAAGTTTAAACATTACTAACAGAGAAAATAAAGTAAAAAAGAGAAGACCTGAGTGGAAATGTTACAGCAAATCAGGAAAGAGACAGGAGGGAAAAAAAAGTTAAATAATTAAGGAAAGGAGAGAAGAGGACACGAAGTTGGAATAGATTCCTTTAAGTCTGGATTTGCAGGACACATGCTTCTGTCCCAGGATTAGTGCTTGGAGAAAAATGCATTGAAAAATGCATTTAAAAAATTAGGAGGTGGGGTTGGCAAAGGATGGGTTAGCCAGTTAGTTCTAAATGCTGAAACCCTATCATCCAATGTATTTAAACAGCATCCTCAACCCCTTAGATAACATTTTCATTCTGGCTGTTATAATGGCTTCCTTTCTGTCGGATTAGTTTTCCTCTTCTGTGCACATAAGCATATACCCCTTTTCTGGGAGGCACACACACATGAAGTATGTCATTCTTTCATTAAATTATTTGTGATATTCTGGGACACCTGGGTGGCTCAGTCAGTTAAGCTTCTGCCTTTGGCTCAGGTCATGATCACGGAGTCCTGGGATTGAGTCCCAATCAGGCAGTAGGGACCCTACTTCTCTCTCCGTTTGTCACTTCCCCTGCTTGTTCTCTTTCTCGCTCTCTGACAAATAAATTAAAAAATAGATATTTAAAAAAATAAATTCTTCGTGATGTTCTAAATGAGTTACCATTACTATCTAGTCTATTCTTTTTTCAGGAAAATAAAAGGGAAAAGACTCTTTCAATGATTGCTTGTAGGAGTTACTTAGAAATCTCCTCACATAATATCCTTTCTTTGTCCATGCTCTGTTTATATCAAGCTAATTGGGTAACGAGAAAGTATGTGGAATTTATGAAGTATTAACAATAGGAATTATAATTGTGACTTACAAAATGTGTTCAGTACAGATTGTATTTGTTATTTATAAAGTTAATGCATCTCAGATTTTGTGACTTCAAAAATACAAACTGTGAACTGTTTCTGTGACTTATTCTCACAGTTTATAATTTCATAACAAAATTCTATTAACTGACCATTATTGTGAATTTAGAAATGAATTTCAGTGCACTATGAAGAATTGGGAGAATTTTTCATTCTAATATGTCTTCAAAGAGAGAAGTTTCCCTCTTTTACTAATGGAGAGTAATGGGAAAAAAATAACAGTGATTACACATGCATATATCTGGGATATTGTTTTGTTTGTGCTTTCTTCAAAAGTCATGTGATTATTTTGCATTGAAAGCAAGTAAGAGGGGCGCCTGGGTGGCTCAGTGAGTTAAAAGCCTCTGCCTTCAGCTCAGGTCATGATCCCAGGGTCCTGGGATGGAGCCCTGCATCGGACTCTCTGCTTGGCAGGGAGCCTGCTTCCTCTTCTCTATAGGCCTGCCTCTCTGCCTACTTGTGATCTCTGTCTGTCAAATAAATAAATAAAATCTTAAAAAAATATATATGGTAGAAAGCAAGTAAGAAACCCTATTGCTCACTGACAGTCAGTCGTTATTTGAGAAATGACCATTTGGAAAGCATTGTTGCCACACTTTAGGATTTCACAAACCCTGACAAACTGATTGGCTTAAATTGATCTTGTAACTACGAAATAATTATAATATAAGAACATTTTTATTGACCCATTTTATCCCCACCAATGTAGTTCACAGGTAAGTTTTCCTCTACACATATGAGAAGAGACAAGAAAGCCAAGACTATGTTCATACAAAATACAATAAAAACATTTTTATGATGTTGCAAAAATATAATTATCTAAAGTCTTTGCCTTAAGAGTAGGAGATTTAAGATTTGTGAGGCACATCTGGCATCAAGCCCATTTTCTGCTACACTATATTATTTTTAAACATATTTATTTCATTACTATAGCAGTAATAATAAAAATGTATTTGAGTTGTTTTGTTTTTAAATGTCTAAAGAAACAAAATTATCTTCTTTGGCCATCCAAATGACAGATTTTAGATAAACTGAAAATGAAAAATACATAACAAAACAAAAAACTGATGTAAAAAGCTAAGGTTTTTACTAAATATTGCTTACTGAGGCCCAAGATGTTTTAGTTTCATGGTTGAAAAAGCCTGTTTTTATGTATTGGTAACAGAAACAGAATATAAGACTAACATATATTTTAAGATACTATGGATTTATGTTATTGCTACCACTGAGGGGATATGAAATTATTCTGGAAAAAAATAATATGTTTTGACTACAGATATCCTTACTTAGACCTTAGACTTCTTAATTTATTAGCTGTATTGTTTATTATTTATAGATTTCAATAATCAGGCTTTGTAAGTATTAGACTAATATAATATCAGATACCTGACAAGAGGATAGACTCTCCATTGAGAAAATACAAACAAATTTTTTTTTCTTGAAATATTGTTTAAAGAGTCTTTACAAAGTTCTGTTTAACATATTTAAGAAGAGGGGTGTTCATTGTCCTTTATGCTTTTCCATTTGGAATTGGTAATGACCCAATGTTCTCTAGAAGGCACAGAGTAATCTGTATTGAAACATTCTTATTGGTTGAGCAAGATGTAAAGGGGAGAGATATTTTGTTTCCATGGTGATCAAATCTACTCTTGATATAGTTGGATTCTGAGCTACAGGGACTGTTTACACTGAAACTTAACATATCCTTTATTCATTTTCAAAAGAAATAGAAAGAAACTTGGCATTTATGAATCTATAATATAGACATCTATAATTTATATGTCTATATTTATATATCTACAATATATCTACAATATATATAGATATAACCTTGTCTGGGAGGCCAGTCAACTTCAAAAATATTTAAAGTTAGCCAATGTATTAGAATCTTTCAGCATTATTTACTTAAAATTTTGTTTATTTATTTATTTACAAATACATTTCATAAACATCTGGTGAATGCTGGGCTATATAAACATAAGGAGAGGGGTGGCTTGGTGGCTTAGTTGGTTAAACATCTGCCTTTGGCTCAGGTAATGATCCTGGGGTCCTGGGATCAAGTCCTGTGTCTGGCTCACCGCTCAATAGGGAGACTGTTCTCCCTTTCCATCTGCTACTATCCCCACTTGTGCTTTCTCTCTTTTTCTCTTTGTCAAAAAAATAACTAAAATCTTTTTGAAAAAATTTAAAAAATAGAAACATAAGTAAACATAAGCAGACATCACATATGAATAAAGAAAGATAACTATTTTGAGACAACTTCTAGGATGGCTATTTAAGAAACTCCATGGGGACACTTGGGTGGCTCAATGGGTTAAGCCTCTGCCTTCAGCTCAGGTCATGATCTAAGAGTCCTGGGATTGAGCCCCACATCAGGCTCTCTGCTCATCAGGGAGCCTGTTTCCCCCTCTCTCTCTGCCTGTCTCTCTGCCTACTTGTGATCTCTGCCTGTCAAATAAATAAATAAAGTCTTAAAAAAAAAAAAAAAAGAAACTCCATGAATCTGATCCTCTGGGAAATAAATGAAACTGGGGAAAATTATCAAAAATAAACATATAAAGTATATTAATCTTGGGTTAGCATTATAACAAATGAAGAAACATTTATTTAAGAAAATCTGCTAAATCTAAATGAGAATAGTACGAATTGGTGAAAGTTGAGCCATGATCCACTGCCTTACTCATCTTCTTCCCAACTCAAGATTATAGAAGCTAATCTGCAGGGGATGTTTCTAAAAGGTGAGGTTTCCTCACCCAGCTCCCAGAATTGCCGGAAAGAAGAGTCCACCAGAGTTTTTTATCCCTCCCTGCTTCATATTTTGTAAGCTAAATTTCAGATGACTGCAGCCAGTAGGCTAGAGGTTCCTTCTTCACCTATCCATTATTCATATGATAAGGTTCTATTTAAGAAATGGCTGGCTGAGATTTCTGTAATAAAATGTACAATTACAGCACGTGCAACAGAAAATATCTTAAAGAGGGTTGAAAAATGAATCTTAACTGGCAAACTTAAATATAGATTGGTAGAAATTATGTAATGCAAACAACAATAAGACAAAGACTAAGAGAAAACCTTAAAATCAGCAAGATAATATGAATTCATTATGTATGATGAGAGTCTGATAAAATTAAGAGCTTGCTTTCCAGAAAATAACAGAGAGGCCAGGAAGAAGTATTATGATATATTCAAAATACTGTAAGGAATGTGGGGAAAAAACCCACACAACTAAGACCCTTATACCCAGCAAAACTATCCTTTGGAATGCAAATGAAAACATAGACAGTTCAGAGTAAAGAAAAACTGAGAGAAGGTGTTGCCATCAGACTCAGTTTACAAGATATAACAAAGAAAGTTCTTTCAGATGAAAACAAATGTACCCAGACAGTAATTTAAATCTACAGGAGAAAAGAAACCAAACCAAACCATGCACTGGTAAAAATGATTATGTAATTGTAAAGGATCATTTCTGTGAATATTTTTTCTCCTTTCTTCTCTTAACTAATTTAAACATCAATTATAAAAAATCATATTTATAAAACAATATTCTAGGGTCTATGTCATACATGTAATTATGATATATTTCTCAAATCAGATGATTTTTGGACCAAATAAAAGAAATGTCAGTTTTAGAACACGACACCAAATGTTAACTACAATAAGGAACAACAGTTGAGGAGAAACAGAAATATGAATAAAAAGATAAATTAAAAGCTCTATTAAAAAACTATATTTATAATTACCTCAAATATTAATGGAATAAACTATCCAGCCAAAGTGTTCGTAGACTTGATTAAAACAAACATGATTCTGCTACATGCTATCTACTGGAAACATCCATTTGTTGTTGAAACATCCACAAGTAGAAAGTAAAATGAAAGGAAAAGTTATATCATCCTGCTGACCACAGTAAGAAATTATGAGTGTCTATTCTAATATAAGACAAAATGGATAAGACAAAAATGTTACTAGAGAATCAGATGTACTTTTCTAATTATAAAAGTTTCAATGAATCAGTATTATAGAACATAAGTATTACATAAGAATTGTGTAGAATTATGTAATATATAATATGCAACTAACTACATATATATGTATACATGTATATACAATATATATAAAATGTACAATGGTTTGATAGGAAAACTATTTTGTTTGCAAAATTATGAAATTAGTTCCATTATCTTACTTATATATATAAAAGCCAAGTCAAAATATATTAGATTTATATGTAAGACCATAAAAAATATAAGACCATAAAGCTATTAGAAGAAAAACAAAGGAAACCTTGATACTGGTACAGGAAATGATTTCCTGGATGTGACCTAAATGTGTAGGCAACAAAAGTAAATATAGAGAAATGGAAATGCATCAAACTAAAATGTTTCTGCATAGCAAAGGAGACTCAACAGAATGAAGAGAGAGCCTAAAGAGAAATTATTTGAAATGGGAGAAATTATGGGAGAAATTATTTGTAAACCATACATCTGATATGGGGTACTTCACCGATCAGAGAAAATGCAAATCAAAACCATAATGTGAAATCACCTCTCAACTGCTATAATGGTTATTATCAAAAAGACAAAATATAAAAAGTGTTGATTAGGATGTGGAAAAAAGGGAAATTTTATATGCCATTGGTGAGAATTTAAATTGGTGCAACCATTATGGAAAACATATAGAGAAGTATGTACGTTTCACAAGAAATTGAAAAAAGAACTACCATATGATCCAGCAAATCCACTTCTGGTTATATGAAAAGTAGATAACAGAAGTATCTCAAAGAGATATCTGCATTCCCGTGTTTATTGAAGCATTTTTTACAAGAGCCAAAATGTGGACTGAATCAAGTGTCCATCAACAGAGAATGAAATATTATTCAGCCATGAGAAAAAAGGAAATCCTGCCATTTTTATGACATGGGAGAACCTATAGGACATTTTGCTAAGCAAAATAAGCAAGACACAGGAAAACAAATACCATATGATCTCAGTTTTATATGGAATTTTTTTAAAAAGATGAACACAAAAAAGCAGAGTAGAACAACGCTTACTAGGAGTTTTGAGGTGATGGGTTGGGAATGGTCAAAGGGTACAAAGTTGTACTTACATTGTATCAGTGTATAGAGATCTAATATGCAGTCATGATAAATATAGTTGATAATTCTGTATTGAATAATGGAAATACATTAAGAAAATAGATTTCAGTTGCTCTAACCACAGAAAAAGGAAAAAAACTGTATGACATGATATGCTAATTAGCTTGACTGTACTAATCATTTCAATCAGTATATCAAATCATCATGTTATACATTTTAAATATATATATTTTTATTAAGGATATATGTAAATAAAAGTCTACTTATATATCTGGATAGCCTACCAGATACATTCTCACCCTACTTGTCAGCCTCTTAAATTCTGGTCATCCTAAAATTAGATTGCTAGATTTTCATTACAGTACTTAGCATTACCTGAATTTTTATACATATTTGTATATTTTTCTGTTTTTCTCAGTTCACATCTCACTTATTATTATATGAGCATTATGATATAAACACCAAGAGATCAAAGAACATATCCCTCTCCTACCCTAGAGTCTACTATAGTGCTTGATATAGTACACATATGCACTTAAGTAGCTATATATGAATTTTAAAGTAAAAATTTAGGATCTGACTTTAAATATATGCATTACCTTTTGTTTCGCTCATCTATAACACCCTCAGCTCTATCACACTTGGATATCCAAGTACATTCCCATTGCTTAATCCTCCCCAGAGCCCCGCTTGGATGTGGGTATATGAGTGGACAGACAGCTACTCCCTCCTCTTCTGCTGTCACTTCCTCAAAGCTGCATAGTTCAGGAAAGTCTCTTTGGAGAAAAATACCAATAATCTGATTTTGATGAACCTCTTGAGTAAATATATATTCAATACTTATGAAGTCTATGGCGTAAGTGAATGACATATTCAAAACATACATTTCTCCCTATTAAAAACAAATCTACTAGAAAAATAACATCAGAATTCTCTAGTAAATAGAATTTTTGCAAAGAGAACTTTTGAGCTGTTGGTACAATTTCAAGATTGTGTATTTCCCTGCAACTAGACAACATAGAAGTATTAATATATTGTTTGTTTTTTAAATTGGAATCATATTGCCAAATTTTAGTAAAGCAAACTTGTTTTGTGAAATAAAAGCATTAGCTAGCAATACTATTTATACTGACAATAAATGTAAAAATAAATTTTCTTTAATAAAATATAGTATAAAGATTTTTTTAAGGGAGAAGGAAAGGAAAGAAAAGGAAAAAAAAATAAATTCTTGTGACAAATAGGAAACTAATGTTTGTCTAAGCCAGTTTTAAAAACATAGCTTAAGAGGTGCCTGGGTGACTCAGTGGGTTAAAGCCTCTGCCTTCAGCTCAGGTCATGAGTTCAGGTCCTGGGATTGAGCCCCGCATCGGGCTCTTTGCTCAGCAGGGAGCCTGCTTCCTCCTCTTTCTCTCTGCCTGCCTCTCTGCCTACTTGTGATCTTTGTCAAATAAATAAATAAAATCTTAAAAAAAAAAAAAACATGGCTTAAAAGGCAGATTTACTTTATAGTATGTCTCAATTTAATGAAATTCAGTAGACAATCTTAACAAATCTTTGCAATGTGTCTTTGTGAGGAAATCATGTTGCTGAAGATTCAGTATCATTTCAAAAGGTTCTTATAAAAGGCCATTCAATGTTAATCTGCAAGTTATAGTGCTTATAACACCTTGGGGTAATATTTGGATCTACGATGCTCTGTTTGCTCCTCTCAGCTAACATGAGACAATTCAATAGACAGAGAAAAAGCTAATTCTGCTTCTTGTTCATTAGCATGCCTGAATTTAAGGATATTTGATTTTATTCTGGCAATTAAAATATAAATCAGACCCTTTGTCACCATGAGTTTCTCCATGGGAGACATATTCTTTACTCCTTGCTCCATGAAGAACCATTTTCTATACCATCTCCTTGAGCTAAAATTTCCTTTTGCATTTATTCAGGCATGACATGCATCAAGCTGCCTGACACATGGCAGTAAAGCATTTTGTCTATTGTCAGTTCCAGCCTGTTGAACAAGTATTTCAGATGGAAGGAAGTGCCTCTGAATAGAGGGTTCGTTCCTAAAGTAGAAAAATTGGTGCCCAAAGCCACCATATCTCATTTCCCCAATTTTTCCCAAATGCCCCTGAGATTCGTACTCTAAGCTGCTCTCTTCTGAATATACTTTCTTGAACCTGTCTGAGATTGCAAAGTGTTTATACTATCATAATGATCTAGCATTGTCTAGTTTTAGAGAGGACAGCTCAGCTCCTTGAGATCAGGCCTGTAGTGAGTCAGGATTTTTGTCCTCAGAAAATATGGAAATTACCATCTGTTATGGTCAGCTGAATTATTGCTACATTGGTCACAGAAACACTCAGTAAGGCATAGAACAATTCATTGATTTCCATTTCCACATTTTTTATTCATTCATTCAACAATCTTTTACTGATTGCAGTGATATTAAAATTAGAATGCCAAATAAATTGTTCTTGTATTTAAAGAGATTCCATTTTTTGTAGGGGAGATAAGTGAATCAATGATAAAATATTAAGTTAGAAAAAAGAAAAAAAAATTAAATTAGATCTTTGAATAGGTACAACACTATTATGAAGAAAGGAATAAAAGCAGGGGAAATGTCCCATTTTAGTTAGGGTCTTCCTAAAAGGAGACACTGTAATAAGGCCTTGAGTACAGCTACTTCAGTTGGGAGTCATCAGAAATTGCAAGCAAGGGAGTGAGTAAAATGAGAAAAGAAGGAAGGCGGGAGGGAGGGAAGAAAAGAAAAGAAGAGAAAAGAAAAGAAAAAGGAAAGAAAGAAAGAAAGAAAGAAAGAAAGAAAGAAAGAAAGAAAGAAAGAAAGAAAGAAAAAGAAAGAAAGAAAGGAAGGAAAGTAGGTAGGTAGTAGAAGGTATGTTAGTTACTGCTGGGGGAACTGAAGCTCAAAGACATTGAGGCCCTGTTGCTAAATGGTGTGGATAAATGGTGTGGAGCGTGCTCAGAACTATTGACTCAGAGGACTGGAGACTGGACAGTTTATACCAACTCCCACTTTCTAATGGCAAAGGGTTGCCCCCTGGGTGTTAATTTCACATATTTCAAAATAGAGAACTGGTTTCAGTTTAGTATAGCCCAGGAGTGTTGGAGAATGTTCTTGGACAGACAGATAGGTGCAGGCACTTGAGTTAGGAAGCTGCCAGCAGGTAGAAAATACCCTATCACAGTTACAGGTGAATGTAGCTTGGGCCAGGGGATGAGATACAGCATCAACATCATTTTCACTGTCCCTTTCTTATCCTCTTAGTCATCTTAATTCCATGATATCCGTATTAATGTCCCCATTTTGCAGAAGAGAAAAAGGTATTTTGTGTGTTTTCTTTTAGTGAATACACATAAACCTACTCATAGTTTCTGGATAGTGATATAAATTTGATTAATGGAGATACTGAAAATTTTGAATTGCAGCCTCTTTTAGAAGTTTACCACTAATCTGTGAGTACCACTGAAAAGAACTCCCTTTAATCACATAACTTGTATTGTTTGATACTAACTCATTTTTGTTTCTCCTATGTCCCGCCAATGCAGGTGATGAATTTAGAGGGGTGTTTTGTTTTGTTTTGTTTTTGGTGCTTAGCTCATTTACCAAAGACCAACATAGTACAAAGTTTGCAAATTGAGAGGTGTTTTGAATGCTGTGGTTAAAGGCTTGGGACCATCACTAGACTCCTCAGCTCTTGTTCTTAGGGAGTTCTGTGTCCAGGCTACCTGTAGAAATAAAGTAAAACTCACTGATGCATGAGTCCTCCACTGCTTAACCATGAAATTACATATGGTACTTAGTCCTAGGTTGTAAAACACGTTGATCTACCTCTGACCTTAGGGCAAATTGGAAGATAACAGATTCTAACATGGTTTCAGCTAAGTAACTACGCTTTCTGTAAAACGCAATTCTGTATTGACTTCTCTTCTTGAGGCAAAATTCCTCAGAGCCTGAGGCTGTGCTTTACCCCAAGTTTTTCCATCTCCACTCCCTAAATGACCTAATACCTGAGAAGAGAGTTGAAGTTTCTGCATGCTGGGATTGTCCCCTGCTGTGTGACCTAGATACCCAGGCTTTGACATAGTACCTAAGAGGACGTTTGAATGAAGGATCAGTGCCTTGTAGCTTTCTATCCAGATTACCCCCTATTTCTTGACATTGGAAAAACTAAGCCTGGAGTTGTATATTCTTTTTTTTGCCCACTCTCATGATATAAAGTAAAGATGAAATACATAGGTACAGCCAAACCTAGTTTGGGTAAAATCAATTTCAAATGGATATTATCCTCCAAGACATAAATAAGCAAATAATGCAACTAGATTGGGATATTTGTGTAAAAGGAAATAGATATAAGTTAGGAAATGCAGAATGTGAAGTGCCTTCTCTGGCTAAGAAATAACGGGGAACTATTGATTTTTAAATCATTAGGATGAGGCTTCAAATCAGCGGGTCTGCTGCTTTTTGTTGAAATGGTGTGCAATGAATTTTACCTTATCTCTTTGTTAAAAACTATTTGAGATACTTCTGTGATTAAGAAACCTGACTTTACTGGTGAATCTAGGATTCTAAATATTTTCTTTTAGACTAAATGATTCCCACTGGAAGCAGGAGATATCTGTGTAATGCTTAGACAAATGTGGTTAATATAGCCTATCATTAATTTGTCAGGTCTAATTAATGGTATCAGTTACCAGATGCAGAGGGAGACCATTACACTTCCTACGAGTATAAAAAAGGCAGTCAAGGATGCTGCTGAAACCTATACTCTCCCTAGATCACTGGAAGTAATGGGGTGAAAAATAGTAGGCTTAACAGAGAGAATACTTAACACAATTCATAATATACATAGTGGTGACTCTGTTCAACTCCGTTCTAGGTGGGCCCAAACATCTAGGGCTAAAGTAAGAAAAAAGTAATCCAAGCAACACACTTCTAAGTTGTACCAAGCAGAGATTAACATCCACGTAGATATTGTCTTGGGTTTTTCCCTGTCATCTAGCTCCATTGTTTTGATTAGTAGTTAGTGGAACTGAAGGGACGCTAG
The DNA here is from genome assembly GCF_009829155.1 of Mustela erminea. NCBI lineage: Eukaryota > Metazoa > Chordata > Mammalia > Carnivora > Mustelidae > Mustela > Mustela erminea. The sequence goes on along the minus strand of NC_045632.1, from coordinate 39,291,522 downwards.
GAAAAATACACACATACATATGTATAATATATGTATATATATGCATTTAAAATATATATTAAACCATATATACATAAACACACAGATATACTTAAACATTATACACACACACACACACACACACAAACATACACACATATATATGTGTATTAACTTCAAGGTTCTGATCATAGTCTTTCTTTCAAGGCTGCATGTGCCATGTTTGTTTATTTGTTTGTTTGCTTTTCTCCAGACTTCTCCACAAAACTTTTCCCAAGGTGGAACTAACTAGAGAAGATGTGATCATATCTCTAATTAGTATATTACATATTTGCCTTAATTTTGTAATTATAGTATTTACACCATAAAGTAGGAGCTCTGTTGACACAGCAATCAGATATAAGAAATATGTTCATTTAAAAGGCCACCTTTATCTCTACCTGGTCAGATTTTTGCTATGCTTTTGGTTGTACTAACTCTTCAGTTTAATAAAGTGCAAACCATACTCAGCTCTGACTTTTCCAATTTTTCTGGTCCCTTACTCCAGTAATAATTTTTATACCTGGCTGTAGTCTCCTTAACTGAGCAATTTTGTTTTGTAAATTTGATAACTTAAATGTTTCATATTTGTACTACCTAACTTTGACAATTTCCTCTACTTTTATTTTATAGAGCCCTTCATCCATCCTATAAGTAATTGATATTTCCACTCATCATATACTACGCTGATGTGTGTGTGTGTTTGTGTGTGTTTGTGTGTGTGTGTGTGTGTGTGTGTGTATTCTTCCATTTCTTGCATTTATGTCCTTTCCTCCTTCTTTAAGCTGCCACTATCTTAACTCCAGATTCCATTATTTTTGTTCAGATTGTTGGCGTTTTCTCCTAACCCTGTTCCCTCTCTCAATGCTTGTCCCTTAAAACCATTTGACATGCTGTGATTGTGTCAGTCACCTATTAAAAACATAGAAACTCCTTGCCCAGCTGTCAAAATCCTTTACTATGTGGAATGAACTTCACTTTGTTGGGTCCATCTGTCACAGGACCCTAATATTATTCTGTGTTCTATCCACATATAATTTCTAATACATTCTCTGAGATTTATTTGTTTACATATTTATTTGTTTGTTTTTGAATTAGATTGACTTCCCTTTTTCACTGATGAGAATTATATCTGTCTTTTTAGAATCATTTCGATTCTATCTTCTAAGGACTCTTACATAGCTTCTAAGAACTCTTACATAGCTTCCCCCACCACCACCCCAAAAATCTGATCACTTCAATTTTGTATTTCCAACACAAATTTACTTATAACTTTGGCTTTTGATTTTGGTTTCCTAATTTTCTGAAATTCTTAAGTATAACTCATGAACCTAAGGCTTAGGTTCTTATATTTGTCTTTTTGCATTTATTACTGAATATGTAATAGCGTTTATACATAAATCCTTTTCACAATGGCATTTACACAAGTCCAGACTGATGAAAAAGGGGCACCTATATTAGTGATTTTTTGAGTGCCTTCTATTAGGCAAGCATACTGAAGGATTTTAGCATATTTTCATATTATACCCTCTCAATAACCATAGAAATATACTGTGTGATTTATTATCCAAATATGGCTGCATTTTAGAGTAAAAGGGAAGACTGTTAATATCTCCAGAAAAACAGAAGTAAGCTAGAACATTCCTGGGTAAACCAACATGTCTAGACATCCTACCGATATGGGATATGAAATTTTTCTCTTAGGAAGGTAAAGAGTTTTTCCCAAGAGCCTGAATATTAACCCAAGGTAGTCTAAGCCCACACACAGTTTTTGATCATTCAAGACAATACTGCTTCTTTGCTAGATAAAGAGCCTTCATTTGTATTTCTTGTTATGTAGGATTCTAAACTATCACAGCAACTCTCAGGCCCCAAGGGTGTATGTATGTTATCTCAGCTGTTCAATGGAACTCTAATCTAGGTGCTGCTGAGCAGGGCCTTTGTGACCTTAAGATAAAAAGATTATGCTAGATGAGGCTGACCTAACAGGTGAGCCCTTTGGCAACTTTCCTCCAGCTGGTCGTAGGTGAAGACCTCACAGGTAAATACTTAACCCTGACTTGGAAGAAAGCAGCGTTGCCTTGAACTGCTTTTAGAGGCTGTTGGCAAGGAATCGTGGGCAGCCTTAGGACTGGAGATTTGTCCCTATTTAAAAAAGCTAACAAGAAAATGCTACTTCAGTATTACTACCAGGAGGACCTTAATTCTGCCAACAACTTGAATGAGCTCGAAGTAAGACACTGAGTCTCACATGAGCTGTGTTGTAGCAAAACTTTGACTATATTCTTTTGAAACCATGAGCAGAGACTCCAGCTATAACATGCCTGAACTCTGGCCTATGGAAACTATGAGGTAATAAATTTATTGTGTTTTAAACTGCTAAGTTTATAGTAATTTGTTACACAGTGAAAGAGAGCCAACATGATTTTTTGTTTGTTTTTGAGAGCCAACATGATCTTTGAAAGAACTGAATAAAAACAAATTTCTGAATATCCGTCATGATGGATAAAACTACATGTTTTATTTGAAAGTACATATTAATTTTTAAGTTGGCATATCAGTCACTAAATTATCATTCCGAAGGCTAGTCTTCAATATAGAGTATTCTGTTCCATAGGCATTTAGTATATGCCTACAAAAATGCACAAGATAGAGGAGCGAGTGAAAGCCATTTACTGACTAATTCAAGGGCAAAGCACTTTAATATAGATTGGAAATAGGGGTTAAATATTATCATTTTTGAGGGCCTGGGTCAAATGGCATATCTCTAAAATTGGCTTTATTCTGCAATCCCTCTTGAATTTGTAAGCAGTAAAATTAATGAGAGAAATCTCAGATAATGTCTATATACTGACCTTTCTTATTTTGAAGAGTTTAATTCATGTTCCTTCTAATATCTTACACATCAAATGTCACTGCACCCAAAATAGCAGGGTAAGAGTCACCTCATCCTACATAGAATATATAAGCCTCTATTACACATATTAACATTTTATTTCTAAAATAATTGTCAGCGTACTATGTTCCAACTCTTCTCTCCTTTTATGACCCTATTTTATACACATTTTTCTGAACTCTGGGGCCTTCTTTTTTGTCATTTTAATTTTCAATTTCTATTCTAATTTTAATTATAACCCGCACCATTATTTCAAGGCAGCAAATGTCAAAATTGTATTTGAGTTTCTGCATAGCTTAAGAAAAAGTAGTTATTTTCTTTAAAATTACCTAAAGCAAAAAGAGGCGTGACCTCTTGCAGATGGAGATTCTAAGTATTTGTAATATGATCCCAAATAATAGATGTAAAACAGACAGAGTCAAATGGAAGATAGGCCTGTTTGAATCAGTGAGTGTATTCTGGAGTATTCACTTTGTGATCTTTATGTGTTAGCTATTCACAAATAAAGATTCTAATCCATGAACATAACTAATATTTTAAATAACACATTCTGTTTTTAATACACACGCAGTACATAAGGATAAAACATTTAAATTACTGCAACAGATGCTTGTTTATATGTATTTAGTACCATTATAAAAAGAGCCTGGAGAATACACAACTGATGGTTCTCATATATATGCCCAGTGCTGAGGGAAATGGATTTTATTTCTGGTAATTTAAGGCATCTAATCACTATCATTAAACAAATAAGGATTCATTACAGAAACAAGAGGAAATGTTGTGAACACCGTGCAACTTGGAAATAAATGTGATCTAGAACTTGAGTTTCTGTGCACATCTTATTGGAGCACAATTTATTTGGGAGGTTTATGACCTGTGACTATTTCTCAATTTAATACAACTAACTGCTGCAGTGGTAGGTGTCAGCCACCTGCATAATTTGAGAGGAGAAAGGGCTAGTGGCAGACAGGAAGTGGCCCTGCATATTAAAATTACACACAGATGCACTTAAACTTGGAGGTACCAACTGCTTTAATAGACGAGATCATTCACAGACAAAATGTCCCAGTGGAATGAGATAATGAAAGTCACCAGGAAGCCACTGTGACAACATAGCCATAACCAATATCAAATGTGTGAAGTAGAAAACAGCTAGGTAACAGATCTTAAGCTAATATCAATGGCTTCTTCAGTTGTGAATGGCTTCTTCAGTTGTGAATAGCTTTCTCCTGCTTTATTCTGGTAGAAGTAGTCAAGGCTTTAGATTTGGACAAGTCTGAGGTAAATCTCAGCTCAATCATAAATGAACCCATGGGTACAGGTTGATTGTTGAAGCCTCAGTTTACCCTTCAGTGAAAATAGTTTTTTGATTCTTTTACCTGAAATATCTTGTAAGGATTAATGTCTATGAAAGTTAAGGTAAATATAAGTGTGTCTCTCTTTTTTTTTTATCCCTGAATTAAATGGTTGAGAATAACTTGATCTCAGTAAAGAAGACTTCAGCTGATACATTTAATAAGAGAAGAATGTGCAGCTTATCTCTGGACAGGCATACAACAAAGCTAAGGTTATTTAGAAGAATGAAAATTACTCTGGCAGCTCACTTGAATGGATCATTCTAGAATTTTAGGAAATATAGAAAGTGTCCAAAGAGAAAGTTAATGGGAAAAATAAATGAGTTAAAAAATAATGCCCTAACAATAAACAAATTAACATTTTTGATCAATGTTTCCTTTAGTTTTTTTTTCCTTTTTTTTTTTTTTTTTCTGTCATGGTGGAATATGTGGTCAGATCATGGCTTAAAGACCTGGTAATACCTTCTTAGGCAAAAATGCATGTAGGAACCAAATCAAGGCAATGGAATGATTTACTAATAGTTGACCTCTCTTAGGTATTCATGAATATTGAGAGAAAAAAATGAGTAAGTGGGTGGGTGAACTGACAGATAAATGAATGACAGTTTTGGCCCCAACTCCCATTTTTAGAGTTTTAATGCGTTAGAGTGGTAGTGGCTTGTAAGGGGAACTACATTTTCCCACTATACTTTATTGCACACTAAAGAAAGATTAAAGATGATTTCTTCATATACTACTAGTGTACATACCTGATTCTTAGATTTTCCCATTTTTCTGTGCCTATCTAAAGATTTCCTTTGTATAGAGAGTTGTTTCCTCTCTCTCCCTCTCTGTCTGTCTTCTGGAGCACAGATGTATTCCAAAGAATGTGCAAATTACTTAGCTGAAAAAAGGTTAAAGTTTCTCTGAAGTAACTATTTAAATGGAGAAAAGTTGAGATTAAACAAATCCTTTGACACACAAAAAAAGGAAAAATGGATAATACATAGATTGTTGGCTGCAATGGAATTGGAAGTGATTGAAGCAAAGGTCATCTGACTTCAAAAAGAATTTTATGTAAGTTGAAAGATGCAAGAAAGAGAGAGAGAGAGAAACAACAAGAACAACAACAGACAGCGTTTTTAAAAAATTTTTTTTCCTGTGGCAGGGGGAAAGATCTACATTCTTGCAGAGGCAAAAAAAGATGCTGCCAGATTTGTTTGTTTGTTTGTTTCATTTTATTTCTTTTCAGTGTTCCAAAATTCATTGTTTCTGCACCATACCAAGTGCTCCATGCAATACGTGCCCCCCATAATATCCACCACCAGGCTCACCCAACCCCCCACTCCCCTCCCCTCCAAAACTCTTAGTGTGTTTCTCAGAGTCCACAGTCTTTCGTGGTTCGTCTCCCCCTCCGATTTTCTCCAACTCCCTTCTCCTCTCCATCTCCCTATGTCTTCCACGTTATTCCTTATGCTCCACAAGTAAATGAAACCTTATGATAATTGACTCTCTCCACTTGACTTATTTCACTCATTGTTCAGTGAGATTCCAGGAGTAGAAAGAGGAGCTAGGAGATTTTCCTAGGTCTCATGTGACTTTAGCTTCTCCTTGCCGTCAGTTTGGAGAGCCAGAACTTGAGCATTTTAGAAGCAGGAACTCAGGGGAAACAAAACAAAACAAAACAATGACAACAACAACAACAACAACAACAAAAACACCTAAGAAAGAAACATGTTGCCATTACATCAAGTGCTACAGCTACTGTGTCAAAAGTATGTCAACATGATTTTGAAACAGACAACGTGGTTTTGTGGCTTAACTCAGCCATGTCCAAGCTGAGTCACTTTGGACAAGCTACTTAGCCTCTTCGAAAACTTTCCCTGTGTTTTTATTTACTGCAAGTATATGAGGACTGATTTTCCTCCACAACTTGGGACATTTCTGAAAGGTCATCCAAGCAGCTCAAGTGAGTAGCCCTCTGTAGATTTTTTTTGTGCTTTATATTTATTTTCTATAAAATAGGATTATATCAGTACATACCTCTTAGAAAAAGTAAGAAAACTATATGAATTATTATACTTCAAGTGCCTAAAAATTGTGCTAAAACACAGAAGGTGCTCAAGAAATGTTAGCTAAAAATCAGATAATTCATATTATTTGGTGAATAGCTGAAGAAGGCTTAACATTTTTATGATCACCTCAACTGTCATTAAAGTGATCTGGTCACCATTAATTTTGCTCTTATTTGATTAAAAAAATAATAAATGGCAGCGTTGGCAAGGGTTCTATTCATCAGAAACCTCTCTTTTTCATTGATAGGGAATAACTTTAACCATAGCTTTTTGGTTGATTTTAGACCAACTTACAAGTCTATGTATGTTCTCCTCTTAGGTTCTTCAAAATTGTCTCAAAAGTTCTTTCAGGAGGAAGATGACATTTATAGATGTAATAACAGGCAATGGTCTTATTACCATCCAGGAGAAACACTGCGCAATGTTCAGGGCAGTATTTGGGGAGATGCAGTGAGTCATCTGTCTCAGATTGAATTCTGGCTTTCTAGCAGGCCCAATGAACTTTAGTGAAAGTGAGATGAGATGCCATTAAAGACTGCCTTAGGGACACCTGGGAGGCTCTGTTAGGTGAGAATCTGACTCTTGGTCTCAGCTCAGGTCTTGAGTTTAAGCCTCATGTCGGGTTCCAGGCTGGGCATGGGAAAAAAAGGGAAAATGAAACAAAGCAAAAAACAAAGAAACAAACAAACAAACAAACAAACAAACAAAACCTGCCTCTGAGCCTCTCTACATATTCCATTATTGTATTCCCCACCTTTTGAAACAAAATATTTATGAAGCTAAATTTTTTTCCCTTGTTCTGATGTGTTGAGGTTTCCAATTTTTTACTGTGTATGTAACTTCTATAGAACTTCCCTATATTCTGTCCATTTCCTTCAATCCTGCCCTGTTGAATGGATACAAAGCAGTAGACATGAGAAAATCTTTTTCAAATAATTAGGAAGGAACATTTAATTTGATGTGTGGTTAGATCAGATATTTTATTTACAATGATGGGCTACATCAAGTTTGGGCATCATAAAAATGCAAATAGGATGAGAAATGCTTAGGGACGAGTGTGTGGCTGCATATAGGGACAACTAGCCTTGAACATACAGTTTTTACCGTACAGAAATCACCCTTGCTCATCCCTGTGAGTGTCCATGGGTAATTACTAATCAATCAGGCCTATTTCACATTGGTTAACTAAATGAATTCCCTTTGAAAGGGACCATTTCAAAACCTCAGAGAGATTTTCCATTATTTGGGAAATAGAAAATGTTATTAGGGAAATAAAAAAGAGTAATAGGGAAATTTTTTGTCCCCCAGCTTTATTGAGCTGCAGTTGACTTATAACATAGTGTAAGTTTAAAGCACATAACATGTTGAGTTTATGTATTTATGTATTACGAATAGTTACTGCCATAGAAATAGGGGAATTTCCTGTGTACTTTCTGAAACTGGGTACAACATATGCATAGTTGAAATACTCAAAAATTTGGTTCAGTATTTAATGAATAAATTAATTACTCTTTGAACATAGCTGGCATCTTGATGAATGAAGCATATTCTGCCATTATTTCATCTTTATATTATTAATATATATTAATACTTTGATTATCATCCTCATCATTGTTGGTACACAGTTACAGAATATAAAAGTTGTTGTTTTGAGTACTAAATTAGATGTACTTGGAGGTTCTGAAATTATGACAATTAAATACAGAAAGTATCCAGAGACTGTGACCTATCTTGGAAAGTTGTGCACTATGACAACATAGTGGTTAATACCACTGGCTTTTGAAAAAGAATTAACATGCAACTTAACACAGTTTAACTTTGATGGCAAAAGAAATTATAACATGTATAATTTAGTTGGTCTATTAGGAATCTGGACTTCCTGATATTCACAGTCCCACCAACTTCCCTCCAACTGTTAGTAATAGAACAAGAGAGTAGGTTGCAATGAACAGTCTAGAAAAGTAATATTTGGTGTTTGGGGGATGACTGTTCATGCTTTATGATATCTGTACCATAGCCTTACTTCTTCCAAGATATTTGAGGAAGAATCATGTGACCTCTTGGCAACATGGTAAAAACATCCGTAGATTGAAGTGGCATACTCTGGATCCCATTTAATCTGAAGGGTCATAGCTCTTGTGCATTTGCTCTTTTTCTCTTCTTATAGGCCTCTAATTTTTGTTGGTGACTGATTTAATTAATGATTTGATTCTGGATATGGTTATCCCTCGCTGAATCACCCTCACTTTGTCTCCTGTTAAGCTATCGAAACTTTCTCAATTCCTATCACCTTTGCTGTCTGTTAAACTAGTTCCAGGAGTCCTCTGTCTGGGCTTTGCTGGATCCAAATGCAACAGCCACAGCAAAGGAGAATCCAGGGAGCCTGCAGACTTTGTATACTTAACTTCTCTGAACTTCAACTAAATCATCTACAAAATGGTTATATTTTTCCTCCTACAGTAGAGGTAAATACTAAATAATAGTAAATGATAACATCTAAAAGTACTATATATGGAACTGCTATACAGTTAAAAGTCATTAAATATAGGGGTACCTGGGTGGCTCAGTCAGGTGAGCAACAGACTCCTGGTTTCTGCTCAGGTCATGACCTCAGAGTCCTGAGATCAAGCCCCACTTGGAGCCCTGTGCTAGGCTCTGTGCTCAGCAGGGCGTCTGCTTGAGATTCTCTCCCTCTCTCTCTCCCTTCACCCTTCTCCCTATTTTCTCTCTCACTCGCTCTCAAATAAATAGTTTTTTTAAAAAGTCATGAAATGAATTAAAATAAAACAAATCATACAATGTCAAGGAAGATGAAGAGGAGGCACTATTATATTTATACTTTAATTTTGTAAAAAGAAACACATATGGATGAGAATGTGCATTGTGAGATCTGAGTATAACTTATCTCTTTTGTTCCATGCGCTCTTTGACCATTTGTTTTCTTCCCTGGTATACCCCAATTTTCTTTAACATCGACTCCAGTGAATTTTCTCTGAAGGCCTGGATATCTATGTTAGTTAAGAGAGGTCAGGACAGGAAGATTTTCTGCCTTGAAAAATCTCAGCATCATCCTAATTGCCCAATAAAACAATAACAAAGGCAATAGAACAATAACATAAACTCTCTCATTAAGAAGACACTTGTGCAGAATATGTTCAAGGTTTAAGTGTTAGACTATTCAGTCTTAGTTGTCCTCCAGTTCATGTTTATGGTTCTCTCTGTCCTAGAAGTCCTATCCACCATGGAGTGCCCAGTAAGGTATTCAAACTTCTAGCTTCTCACAAAGTGCGTCATGCAAAAGACCAGATGCCAAAACTATACCCACAAATATGAAACAAATGTCACAGCCCTGACACTAACATGTTTTTATGGTTTACCTTACTCATTTCTTCCCTGGTCTTCGGATCTATGTTGGACTAGAACCAAGCAATTTTGAAGGGTTTGCCAAGTTTCAAAATAGTAACTATTTTAATAGGCCCAATTTCCACATTAAGAAAAGAAAACTCAGCTATATGAATTTTGGCACCTTACAAATCTTAATAAATGTGTTTGATGATAAATATATTGTGGACTCCAATTCAAATGAGAGCAGATATTTTTACTCTGAGAAGTAATAGACTGACATACAACGGTAGATTCAGTATTGAATCTGGCTAATTAGAACTAACAGCTGACTAAATAGGTACCCATTGTTGTATCTTCCATTGGCTAGAATTTCCACTAAGACATTACGTCTCTGTGAATAAATAAATCTATTAGTTCCTTGCTAACTTGGATATGCTCGATAATGTGCTGGGCTTGGTGAGGATAAACAGATTTATACAATAGATTGGATACCTCTAGGAGGATTCAATAAAGCTTTCTGGTTAAGAATATTATCTCTGAATCTCACCTTCATCTCTCACCTGTTCTGTGACCTTGAACTAGGTATTTCACTTCTAAAACTTAGCTTTTCCATTTGTGACATAGAAAAGGATGTTAGTGGAATCTAATGAAATATTGTATTGCATGTTCTTTTAGTATTGTGCATTGAATCACACGTGATCAATCATGATGCATGCTGGCTATGACCATGATTATTAGTGATTTTCTGGCTTGAATTTGTATGTTTGTTTAGAAATTGGGATGTTGTTACACCATTGATTTCATTTGATTTTTAAAGTGGTACTCTGAGGGAGACTGATATGTCAATGTAAACATGATGAATCTAAAAAAATAGAGGCCATCATGATCATTTTTTTATCATGATCATTAATGTAGGAAATGGCAAGATAAGCATTGGACTTCAGGTCAAAGTCTTTTTTTTTTTCTATTACATGTCATTTTTCATATCATAATCGGGAGCATACGCTTCTCCACCATTTACATATTTTTAAGATCATCAAAATTAATTATAATTTTGTCTATAGCTGTCCTGCAAAAGTCTTCTATGGCTTTCTTATACCAACACCTGTTCTACTTAGTCTTTTTTTTTTTTCCCTTGAGCACTTAGCAAAGAATCAGCAGTATCTCTATGAAACATCAAATAAGGTTCAAGAAACGTCCAAGGACACCGTACTGAGATGCTAGAGAGTGGAAAAGGTTAAAGGATGAGCTGTGGTATAAATAATAGACTCGCAAAGTTATAATAGGGAAATCAACTGTCTCAGATTTTAAAATCTCTGGGGAAAAAAAAAACATCTCTGGGGATATGAGGGTTATGAAAGAAGGTTTAGAATAGACTATGCAAATGCTTGCATACGGACATAAATTATTGTATTTCCTATGTCATTGTTTCTAAAAATGGATTCTTGGCTATCACTTGATGTGTGTGTATGCCCTTGTGTGTGTCCGTGTGTGTACGTATAAGTATAGTAAGGGAAGGAGGATTCTGTTGTCAAATAAGTTTGAAAAATTTTCTGTAAAATGGAGTAAACAAAGTGTCGTTATTGAGAATTTAACATATTCTCCTGAATTCTGAACTTCTAAGGAGAGGACATTTTGTTGCAGGCAGTGTACCAAAATATATTTGAACCAGGGACATAATTTATGGAGATGCTAGCATTGCTCAGAATATTTGAGGAACTGTACTCAGGAGAACAGGGAATGATTATAGCATTTCCAATGAAATGCTTAGGTCTATTAGTCAAGTGTGGATATAGTGGACAGAAATGGAGGATAATGTAAGCCGCCTTTTTACAGTCACTGTTTGCTTGTGATCTGACTGAAACAGATTCCTGTTAGACCTGTAACAAACTCATGAGTTAAAATCAGAAGTGACATACGTGAAAATATCAGTGTTCTGACTCTTCAAGGGCTGGAGGGCTGCTTTAAGGAGCTTGTCACAGTATTTGTGTGCAAACTGGCTACTCTAGGACAATTATTTCTTGCATGTTCACTAAAGAAAAGCTGATTATTGACTTCAAACATGGAAGTGATTGATTAACAATGGCTGCTTGTGCCACTGTGTATTTGTGTGTGTGTGTGTGTGTGTGTGTATATGCAAGGGAGAGAGAGAGATTGAGACAGAATAACTTCATTAGGGGCTTTAGCAATCTTATAATTCTTTATTAATTATTTTTCTTTTTAAGTTATTCTTTAATTATTATTTTTTGTTAATTATATGTATAAGCCATCCAGGACTCTCAGAATTATTTGCTCATATACATGAAATACATACTGCTTCTGCTGTTCCTGGGAACATGTAAGCAAACATACTCTCCAGTACAGAATAGGAGACACTCTGCCCTTCCATATAACACACGTCATCAAGTAGACATATTCTATTATATAGCAAGGGCAAATGTCACAGGGAGCCATCTTTGGAAACTCTTCCCCCATTCCTTCTAGTGTTAGTGGACTTTTTGATGGAACAAAGCGGGAGGAGCCAAGGTTTCTTTATTTCTCAAAATTTAATGTCTTTTCTGTTCTTAAAAAGTCATGGTGAATCTGAGAATAGGTGTACGGAAGATGATGAAGGGAGAAAATATGTTTTCATGTTACTCCATGTTGTGCTTTCTCAAAAAGGGAAAGTATGAAAGGAGAAAAAAGAGCTCCCAGGGCTCAGCTACATGAGAATAAGCATAATCATGTATAGGTTACAAACCTGCTAGAGTGAGTGCTCAAGAATGCTAACTTAAGCATACCAAGCATTCAAGATAAAATTCCAAACTCCTACTCACAGCCCATGAAATCTTTCCTGACATTTCCTATATCTGCTTGCACAGTCTTCTCCTGCCATTCCCAGCTGATACCATGGGTGGGTTTAGAGCTAATTTTCAAGGTGCTTTCATCTTTCCTTCTCAATCTGACTAGTCTTATTTGTCTATATTTTCTGGCCAGCCTGAACGATTTAGAATTAATTGCACCTTATGGTATACTAATACCCTCCTGTTATTCTTGCTTGGAATACTCTTATTCATGTGCTAGGAGCATCCCAGGATGGAAGTAACTTCTATGACTGTGTCAGGTGGCTTTCCATATGCTTCCATGGTTTACTCCCCTGTAATGCAGTTGACTCTTACTGTAAGCAGGGTTACGTTCTGAGAACATTTACAGAAGAGACTAATTTGTATTAGAATTTCTTGTATTCCACAAATGTGGAACTCAGTAAATATTTATGGAATTAATTAATCATTATCTGTTTATAGTGGAGAGATTTGGCCAACCAATGTCCCTATGATGTATCCCAAATATATTCTCTTTTCCTATGTATATAAATATATTAGTTTCCTGAGAAAATTAGAATATCTGTTTTTTCTTTCATGAGGAACATTTCCTGTTATAAATATGAGTTAGAAGAAGCAATTCTGCAGACTTTTATTTAACCCAATAATATTAAAATGCCCACTAGGGAAATGTTTTTGAAATCTAACTAATGCATAAATATTTTTACTACAGACCAGTTCATTTCTAATTTCCTGATTTGAACTCAAACCAAGTAGATCTTGATAATAAAGCTGTGAAATTTAAGCTAGGATATGAACTAAATATATAAAGACATGAATCAGAGAAAATGCATAAAGTTTGGGATATGAAACAGGAATCAGGGTGGCTGTGCAGAAATTCCTTACAGATTACGTTCCGTCCTTTGTATCATATTTAGCAAGTCCATAAATCACTCTAAATGCTGACAATAATGCTGTTTCTGGCCAGTGGAAATAGCAGTCATTAAATAACTGTGTCATTCAGAAATGTGTTCTAACATGTATTTTTTATTATAATTATAAATAGGTCCCAAACCATCAAATTAAGCAGTCAGTAAATCCCTAAGAATGCTAGATGGAAAATTAGATTTACAATTATGGCCCCAACAGTGAATAATATTTTCAAGTTAAGTAAAAATTGCTTGAGGTTGAAAAATGCTTTCTCAGCAGGTAAAATTAGAGTTTGGTGATAAAAATACAGTCTGTTATTATATATATATATATATATATATATATATATATATATATATACACACACACACACACACACACATACTAATAGTATAAAAGTGCACATAGATATATAATATTGCTGAAAGGGAAACAAGCTTTCTTTTGTAAACAAGTAACAAATAACAGGTATATAATTAAATATTCCATTAAATATGATTTTAATTTATTTGTAATGACAAGCTTTATTCTCTCTGATTAAGGGAGTAATTGAGAAAGCATATTTTATGCCAAGACTTATGTTTGGTGTTTTAGACAGGTGATATCCTTGAATCCTTTTGAAAACCTAGAAATATAGATTTAACATTCATTATTATAGATGAGGGATCCAAGATTCACAATGAACCAGAGGATTTGTCTAAACTCAAGTAATTAATGGGGATCTAAGTTGTCCTGGATTGGTTTCCTGTCCAGTTTTTCTACTCCAGCATCTCTCTCCATGTAATCATGATTTATGCTTCACCACCTACTCCACCAAATGTGCTTTAATTAAGTTAAAACCAAGTGTTTTAGAGAACATTTATAGGGAGATATTAATAGACCCGTTATTATTTCATGTTGTAATAGCTTTCCTATGGTCAATGAAATTAGATTAGATAATGTATATACAATTACTTTCACACTGATAAAATGCGATAAAATTATTAACTATTTAACACAAACCCAGTATTGTTGTGTACCTCTTATCTTCCAGATACTATTCCAAGCTCGAAGGTTAGAGAAACAGACTGTATTAGATACTTCCTGTCATGGAGCTCCAACTCCCAATTAGCAAATCGGACAAAAACCATAAATAAGTGAGAGAAGTGATTGAGCCTGATGAATGCCTAGGAACAAATTAGATTTTGGTGACATAATATAAGTAAACTGTAGGGACAAGGCTGGTGTCTTTAGCTTGAATGGTCACCAATGATCAAATGACAGCCAATCACAGGGTAGTCTCTGAGAAGAACATTACACACAGAAACACACACACATGCACACACTTGCACAGGAATGCACAAGTGCCCACATAATATGAACTGCATAGAGGACTTGAGTGCAAAAATAACCTTAGGCTAGTCAAATCACAGAAAGAAAAAAAAGAAAAGGCTGGTGTGACAATATCCTGGCAAAGGTGGTGGAGGAGGGTAGAGGGAGAAGTCAGTGGGAGCTAGAGATAGGAGGGGTCTTCAACGGTAAAGGCTTTGGGTGCAGTCAAAGCAGTGCCTTCCAGCAATCTGCAGAGGATAGGTTGGGTTTTTTTGTTTTGTTTTTAAAGATTTTATTTATTTATCAGAGAGAGAGAGGGAGAGAGAGCGAGCACAGGCAGACAGAATGGCAGGCAGAGGCAGAGGGTGAAGCAGGCTCCCTGCGGAGCAAGGAGCCCAATGTGGGACACGATCCCAGGAAGCTGGGATCATGACCTGAGCCCAAGGCAGCTGCTTAACCAACTGAGCCACCCAGGCGTCCCAAGGATAGGTTGTTTTTCTGTTTTGTTTTGTAATTTTCAATTCAAGTTGGCTGATAATCTTATAAAAATCTGATAAAAGTTAAAATGAGACTAGATGGGAAAATATAAAATGCACTAAATACTTATATTAAAAGATTGTATTTATTTGAGAGAGAGAAAGAGAGCCCAAGCACACACATGCACAAGTGGGGGGAGGGGCAGAAAGAGTAGGGGAGAAGAAGACTCCCTGCTAAACAAGAAGTCTGACACGGGACATGGGGCTCAATCCCCGGATCCGAAATCATGACCTGAGCTGAAGGCAGATGCTTAACTGACTGAGCCAGCCAGGGGCCCCAAATGGGCTAAATAATAAACATTTGCCTTATTGTGGACCAATAAAATGTTTGGTTTGGAAATAGCAATTTAGTTCTGATTGAAAAGGTTTGAAGTAGAATGGTAAAATAATCTGGTATAAAATAATCTGGTATAAATATAATACCATGTGTCTATGTATATTTATAAAATCACCACTGAACCCTATAACCTAGAGTTTATCATCAGTTCATGGCCTCTGGTTTAAAAGACTTTTCTGGGGTGCCTAGTGGCTCAGTGGATTAAGTGTCTACTTTTGGCTCAGGTTATGATCCCAAGGTCCTGGGATCGAGCCCCACATCGAGCTTCCTGCTCAATGGGAACCTGTTTCTCCCTCTGACCCTCCTCCCTCTTGTACTCTCTCTCTCAAATAAATAAATAAAATGTTAAAACAATAAAATAGTTTTCCACTCTAGCATTTCCACATATGTATTGCATTGGATCTACTGATTTGTTTTTTTTAAGATTTTATTTATTTATTAGACAGACAGAGATCACAAGTAGGCAGAAAGGCAGGCGGGGGGTGGAGAGTAGTGGAGCAGGCTCCCTGCTAAGCAGAGAGCCCGATGAGGGGCTCGATTCCAGGACCCTGAGATCTTGACCTGAGCTGAAGGCAGAGGCTTTAACCCAGGTGCCCCGGGTAGCCCTGAGCTACCCAGGTGCCCCAGATCTACTGATTTCTACATTCTTTCCCCTTCCTCCCAGTGGAGGGATTGATACATAATTGATTGATATATAATTGACATATAATGTTGTGTTAGTTTAAGGTGTACAAAGTGGTGATTTGACACATGTATATATTATGAAATGATTACCCCAAGAAGATTAATTAATATAACCATCACCTCATATAATTATCTGTATGTGTGTGTGTGTGTGTGTGTGTGTGTGTGTGTGTTGAGAGCCTTTAAGCTCTACTTCAGCAAATTTCAAGTACAGAACAGCATTGTTAACTACAGTTGCAATGTGGTACATTAGATCTCGAGAATTTCTTCACCTTTTATTTTATTTTATTCTTTTTAAAGATATATTTATTTATTTTAGAAAAAGAAAGCTCTGGGGGCTGGGCCAGAGGGAGAAGGAGACAAACCCAAGCAGACTCCACGCTGAGCATGGAGCCCAGTGTGGGGTTCGATTTCACCACTGTGAGATCACCACAGTGAAACCACAACTGGAGCCCAAAACAAAACTCAGCTGCTTAACGAACTGGGCAGCCAGGTACCCCAGGTTTTTCAAATTTTAACTGAAAGTTTATACCCTTTGATCAACATCTCCTCTTTTCTCCCACCTGCCAGCCCCTTGTAACCACCATTCTAGTCTCTGTTTCTATGACTTTGACTTCTGTAGATTTCCCATTAGTTAGATTAAACACCGCTGGTCTTCCCCTTCTGACTTATTTCACTTAGCATGTGCCATCAAGGTCCATCCATGTCATAGCAAATGGCAGAATTTCCCTCTTTTTATGGTTGAATAATATTCCTACCTTCCTAATCTCTAAGAGTCACATCCCACCCCTCTACCCCTCAACTCTCTGGTGGCACAAAAAACAGAGACCACTATTAATTTAAAATTTAATGTTACAGAGCTGTTATTAAGATTGAGGAACACATCTCTTAGTTTTTCAAAGAACAGCATTAAAAATGGTTGCATCGAGGATGATTTTACTCATTTTTATCAAAAGTTTCCCTCCTACACACACTGAACTATGAGGTTGTTTGGTTTTTGTTTTTGTTTTTCTTTTGGCCACTTTTCCTCCCACATGCATCCCTGATGTTACTCAGACAGTGGAGAAAATGAATAAGAGGTTTTACATTCAAGCCCAAATGTCATGCATTATCTATAGTTTCAATGTATTGTATCTATAATCATAACTTTTTACAATATCAGTTAAAAAAGGAATAGAAAAAGAATGAAAATGTAGGAGCACCTGGGTGGCTCAGTCAGTTAAGTGTCTGCCTTGGGCTCAGATCGTGATCGCAGATTCCTGGGATTAGGCCCTGCCTGGGGCTCCTGCTCAGCAGGGAGCCTCCTCCCTCTCCCTCTGCCTGGCGCTTCCCTTGTTTGTGCTCTCTCTTTCTGTCAAATAAATAAATAAAATCTTTAAAAAATATATAACACATTCATTTTGATAAGAAATAATCAGTGATGGTGCAATGTATGAGTTATTTAAAAATATTCATAATATAATTTTATACAAAATGAAGGTTTATGTTGTTCTCCTGCTTCTGATTCTGGATGGTTTTCCTCATTTCTTTCTCTTTTTTTTTTTTTTCCTGTGTATTTTTCCTAATGACATGTTTGGTTTTATATAAAAATCTATTGGCTCTCATTTAATTGTTCAGAAAAACATGCTATTAAGAATTCAGCTTATTAAAACATGAAAAGATTCAGCTCACTGAAAGAGGAACTTGTAGTGAATCAGATGATATCAGTGGTCATACTTACAGGTATTACGCTTTTTCCGTTTCAAAAATGCAATATAAAAAAATGCAATATATCTCTGTTTCCTTTATGGTGAGTATGAGGGAAAATTAAAATATTGTATATCACAAAGTTAAAATTCTATTTCATTTTTTTAATGCTAAAATTAATCTCAAGACATAGGCCTAATGACTTCTACTCAGTCATAATATATTCCTTTTTACTCTTTTATATTTTCACACATAATATTTTAAACATGCTAGATATTAATTTGTCGAGTAATCATCATACATCTTGATGCTTATCATCCTTCAGTTTATACCAATGTGAAATTTTAAAAGCTTATAAATTCCTGCTTTAAAAAAAAGAGTTAAAATGTCACAATCAAGAAGCAACATGAAATAGTATACACACAAAAAAGACCAAATCTTATTTAAAAAAAAAAAATCCCTGAAGCCCAAAGAGGTGACATATGCCCAAGTTCTCCCACATAGGAAGAGAAAAAATTAAAATAGGGGGTTTTGTTTTGTTTTGTTTTGTTTGTTTGATTGGTTTGGCTTTGCTAGTTATTTCTATCCAAATTTCTTGTGATATTCACTTGGTACTAGGTTAAAAAAAGATGAGTTAACTTTTCCACATTTATATTTTACCTTCTATTACCTGACTTTGTATATTTTCATGCTGCCAGCATATTGTAATATACCAAACATATTTCAGTCAGATTTCTCAAAGAATCAAGTCATTTTCTAAGTGACATTAAAAACCACTTAACTTTAAGAATAAATCTGGAGAAAAAAAGACACTTAAAATTATGGATTATACTTGAAATCCTTATATTTGATAGACCCAATTTTGCTTTTAACATCAAATAGAACTATTGACATCTTAATAAAAGCTGATTTTGTAAATGAAATGCTTTAAAGACATTAGACAAGATGCATTGATTAAAAAATGTGTGCCGTGTTTCTCTTGCATTGGGTTTCCTCCTTGGAACAATGGCATAAATTACAAGGAGATGCAGACAAATTATGAGAACACTCTTGATGTGCTAATAGAACTATTAAATTGAGTAGTAAGAGAGACAAATGGCAGAGAACATGTAACAGTCACATACCAGTGCTCTAAACAAAGGGCCTTGCCAATTAAAACCTCTTTTGGTTAAATAATGCTAATCCATACTTCATAATAAAACTAAGTAATACAAGATTTTTAAAACTATAAGATTATAAATAAATTGTTCTTTTCTAAATGCTTTCTTGTATATTGGTAATGCAAACATTTCCCACAGATTTATTCCAGGCTCAACCAAGACTGCAACCTGCTTTTCAATTAGGAACTCTTCCCCATGAAACCCCTGTGTCTATCAGTGACCAATTCTACCTTCTGCCTCAGAAGAGTTGTCTCTAACTGCATACCTGAGATTTTTTGTTTTATTTTATTTTTATGGTTGTTTTCTTTTTGTTTACTTTTATCAGATTTAAAGGACACAATAAGCATCCATTTTTATTTCATGTTTTGGAGATTTTCTATGCTCTGGGAATAGAGCTTCCTAGTCTCAAAGAAATTCTAGTTTAGCATCTCAGACATAGAATTCTTAAAAATACACAATACTAAAAAGCAGATGTTGTGAATCTAAGCTAATTCTGAAACAGAACATTTATCTAAGAAAATAAAAGCAGATACTGAAAATACCATAATAGTAGTCTCAGATTGGTTAAGAATGAGAACTTTGTTTAAATTTGGGCTCATTTACTTCACGGCAGTACATAAAACTACAACTTGGGAAGTTATATAAATTTCTATTTCATTATCTCCAAAGAAAAATGATAATAGCAGAGATGAGGAATATTTATTTTAGGAAATTTAAATTCCCACCCTCATAGGAGTACTGGATGTTTGTTGACTGAGAAATACCAGTGCAACTAAATGTGCTGATCCATGTAAATCCTTTCAGCTCAGTACTTAACACATGGTGCCTACTCAGTAATTGTTGGTATTATTGGCACTGCCAGCAACTGCATCAGAAGAAGTAGTACTAGTAGTACTACTACTGTTAGTGCCACTAATACTGTAATACTCTGTGCTGCCAACATAATGAGTGCCGAACGAATGAATATATGAATCAATAAGTAGATTAGGATTTGACTCCTTTTCAGAAAGGAATAATATATATGATAATGGAGAAGCAAAAATGTTACATAAATTCTCATTTCAGAGGATTTGGATCATATAACCTAATGCAACTTAGATGATCACCTGGTTCAATTCCCTCATGTATGAAGAAAAATACTGAGTCCAAGAGAGACCTAATATTCTGTCAAAACGCACATAGCTTGTGGGAGAATCAAGCTCCTTTGGATTTACTTATGTGACAGTCCAAATATCCACATGCATACCACGATGTATAATGTATTTCTCTCACAATCATAGAAGTAGTTCATAATATAAACACTATATGTATTATAATATAAATACTATATATAGTATTATATATGTGTATGTATTATATATAGACATCTTTTGGGAATCCATGTAAAATCCTCTAAATATGTAAGAGGCATGGAAGAAAAAATTAATATATATCTGTCCAAATTTGTAAAGTTTGCTATTAAAAATAACAATAGTACTATTTATGAAACATTACCTGTTGAGAAAAGAAATGAACAAAATATAGGAAAATAATCAGTTTCAGCATCACGTTAACACTGTCCTCTCCCAAGAAAACCTGCCTCTTTCCTCCAAGGGATCCCATAAGCAGTTATCTGGCAGGATAACTGCTGCTGATGATTTTACAATGTATTATTTTTAGCTGATTTCTTTCAATCTACAACTTTATGATCATTGGAACTAAGTTGTCCATTGTAATTGCCTTAATGGTTGGGCTTGTTTCTTATAAACAGACATTTGGCCAAAAACAAACAAACAAACCAGAAACCTTTTTGAGGGTACCAGTAGAGAAGAAATACCACACCCTATCTCTCTCTTCCTTCTGATCTCCAATCCTTGTTAAGAGGAACCTGTTAGGCCCAAACCCAGCTGCCCAAATTGATTGATTCATTCATTCTTTTATACACTTATTTCATAAACTTTTATTAAATGCCTTCTCTGTATTTAAGGCACCGGGGATACAATAGTTAATAAAATTTCATGCCAGTCCTCATGGAGTTTGCAATCTAATGGACAATGTAGACAAGTATCCAGTCATCGCTGATTAATGAACACCCTCACAGTATACTTTGAGAGCACGTATAAAAGCTATCTAAGCTGGAGTTGGAAGACTATGAAATGCTTCTCAAAGAAAATGCATTAAAGGTGATGCTTGGAGTAGGAATGAGTAATGTAAAGGATATCCTGGCAGAAGGACCAGCACGGAATGAAGACTAGAAGCAGAAAGGACACAGGGAATTTCAGAAAACTAAGAAGAGGGGAGCGTAGGACGGAGGAAGTTGTGAGATGTATGGTTGGACAGGTGATAGGAATTCAATTTGAAAAAACACAAAACATTTCCAAGACATATTAAGGCCCCAGACTGTGACCTTACTGGTGTGTGTGTACATCATATATGTGCACCTATATGCACAGAAATACACACACACACACACACATCCATATATATGTGTGTGTTTATGAGTGTAGAATATGTATGAGAGAAAGCTTGTGTATTATAGCACCTGCCAGCTAATTAGCAGTTAGATATAAAAAGAAGCTCAATAATCGATTTCTCATGACAGATTTTACAATCACTTGCAATCATCTCTACCTCTTCATGTAGTAAATCTTCAACTGCATCTAAAAACAGTTTTAAAGAATCTATCTTCCACAGTGCTTTCTGGATAGCCCATTTAAATATATCTCAGATGCACTTTTTCACATTTAATCTTGAGAGAAACTGGCAAAATGGGGAATCAAGTGAAGACTACAATTATTGCTCATGAACTTTTGATAATATTGTCTGCAAATGTCTGTTCACATTCGTATGTAAGCACAAGCCTGCCAAAATATAGAGACATATTTTTTCTTCCATTTCAAAATTCCATTATTCAGTGTCGATTTCTGAGGTCTGATTAACAATGACAGCGTTTGGGAGGGCATGCTTGCCTAATGTGATTGCAGTTCCAGGAGTTGGAAGGCCCTTTGTTTCAACAACAGTTATTTATGGAGAAATGCTTTCTTAGAATCAGACAGCATAAAGGGTGTGTTTTCTGGGAGGACATGTAAAGATAACTTCACTCTGAATTAATTAATCCAGTTTGTATTTCTTTGTGCCACACAAATGAACAAAACAATCCCCCAATGTAGAAGATGGTGAGATGCAAATAGGAAGAAAAGTTCGTGTTTGTGCAGTGCATTATTTTTATTTATTTATTTATTTATTTTTATAAGATTTGATTTATTTATTTGTCAGAGAGAGAGAGAGAGCAAGAGCGAGCACAGGCAGACAGAGTGGCAGGCAGAGTCAGAGGGAGAAGCAGGCTCCCTGCTGAGCAAGGAGCCCGATGTGGGACTCGATCCCAGGATGCTGGGATCATGACCTGAGCTGAAGGCAGCTGCCCAACCAACTGAGCCACCCAGGCGTCCCATAGTGTAGTGCATTATTTTTAAACCATAGCTGACCCTCACAAAGTCTCTTAGGGAACGACTCCTCATCCCCATTCAACATATAAGGAAACCATCATTTCTAATAGTCAAGCATTTTACCGAAGACGGATAGAGAGTACTCTGGATAGCTGGGGTTAGAACCCACACTATCGGACTCCCAGTCTAGACCTCAATTCACTGCTCTAGGGGACAGTGTTCTCCCCATCTATATAACTGACTACACAGTTTATTATGTTTTTTTTTTTTCCAGAATTGCATAGCACCAAGCTTCCCAAATATGTATTCCTCAAAATATTAAGGGGAAAATTATTTTTGATTCTCTTATGTAATATTGTAGTTGACCACCAACACCTGGCACAGCTAACTTCATTACACCTTATGTCAACTTTCAACTTTGCTTCGGATCAAATGCTCAAGGCCTAAGTAATGCGGTGGAGGAAGAGTAATATTCCAAGTTACAACACATCTGAGTGCATTCTAATGACTCACTGACCCTAACATTGCTCAATTATGATTTCTGGGTCCTCAGTGTTCATTAATGTGATAGATTGTGCTAAAAATGAAATTAATACATAAATTATAAAGCCTATATCAGGACTTAAATTATTCTGTGAAAATTTGAAATTAATAATAATATAAAGAATTATAGAACAAATTTATGGGAACTATTTTGGTCTACTTTATGTTAAAATGCCACATCAAGGAAAGAATTTTCACTCTATGACAAATTATATGCTAATGTGTTATTATTCTACTTTACTCTTTATTGTATATATCTTGTTTGTCCTTATAATGATGGTTTTCCTTATGCTGTTATTTATTTTTAATTGATTTCATTTTCTTTTCTATGTAATGCATAAATTGAACTTATTCTATAAGAGGAACTATGATAGCCAAATATGCATCTATAGAGGTAATAAAAATAATTATAGTCACATTGTCTTACACCTAAGAAAGTAGAAATTTCAAAATATCACCCAATACTGGTGATGTTATAGACTAATATACTTATTCATCACCTATGTCAATCAAAATATTATACTCTTTTGTTAGGCAATATTGTAGTTTACAGGAAGAGCTATAATGATTTTTTAATTAACATGTAATGTATTGTTTGCCCCAGGGGTACAGGTCTGTGAATCATCAGGCTTATGCATTTTGTAGCACTCACCATGACACATACCCTCCCCAGCGTCTATCACCCAGCCACCCTATCCCTACCCTCCATCTCCCAGCAGCACTCAGTTTGTTTCATGAGATTAAGAGTCTCTTATGGTTTGTCTCCCTCCTGGTCCCATCTTGTTTCATTTTTTCCCTCCCTACCCCCACAACCCCCTGCCTGTCTCTCAAATTCCTCATATCAGAGAAATCCTATGATAATTATCTTTCTCTGATTGACTTATTTCACTTAACATAATACTCTCTAGTTCCACCCACATTGTTGCAAATGGCAAGATTTCATATTTTGATGGCTGCGTAGTATTCCATTGTGTGTGCGTGCATGTGTGTACCACATTTTTTATCCATATAATGATATTTTTAATCATCAATCAACTTATTCTACTAGTTTAATTTATCCAAATATATAATTCAATGAAAGTAGAAACTACTTAATGAAGTGCTTATTATTATAAATAATAAAAAGAAGAAAACAATAAAAATAATTTAATATAATACATAATGAGAAATTTTTAAATAAATTATATATATTAAAATGCTGGAATATATTGCAGTCATTATAGAAAGATGACTTGCCTGGATTGTCAGTGAATAGATTAAGGATTGTCAAGAACTGGTCAGCTCATGTCCAGTTGTATGGTCAAGAGTATCTCAGAGATGAAGAGCTTTTGAAAAAAACATGAACTTATATGTGATAAGTAGCTCTAAAGCTACAAGTCATACATAGGGAGTGCTTAGTAATTATATTTCCAGTAATATTTTGTGGGACCTTAGGGAATAAATAAGAGAGGATTGATGAGGAAGAATTGGGGTCAGCAGGATGATACGTAGGAGAAATCCCACAGTCTAAAGTGGATGGAGAGCTGGTACCATTCTGGAAAAAAGAACCGTGGTAAGGTGCCAAAAAAGCCAACATAGATCAAAGAACAAGAAATCAGAAGTGAAGCACCTTTTCACCATGCCCTTGTTACAGAACATGTGTTCATGAAAAATGTGTAGGAGAAGTCTTTGTCATAAAACATTTAATGGAAAATGGCAAATACCCAGTTCAAACTGACCTAAGGAGGGGGGAAAAAAAAACAAAACTAGAAGTTCAAAGGCATGCTGACCGTTTAGCACAGGGTAAAATTACATCCACCTTCATCTTTTGGTTCTGATTTTCTGTTTTAGTTTTAGTCTCAGGCAATTTCTACCTTCACTCTTGTAAGACTGTTACAAACAGGTCCAGGCTTACAACCTACCAACTAGACAATATTAGTGGAAAGAAAGGGTTGTCTTCTTAGCTATTAAAAAATAAGAATAAAAAAATTAAATCTTGATGATTAGATACATTCACCTGACTTTGGTCAAATCTCCTTCTTGAAGTAAGTATAGTGATTAAATAATTGGAATACCTTATTAGCTTGAACTCTATCACGTTGTCACCCCTGGAACTGAGGTTCATGGCAACCTTAGTTGTAATATGTGAGTAGAGGAAGTTTCTGAAAAGCAGGTTGAAATCACCTCAGTCATGTCAGATGAGTGGTGTGTCCATCTAGTCTGTACAGGAAATGCATGATAATCGTAGCAGACGTTAGTAAGTGGGCTATCTGAAGAGATGTGGATAACGATTCTGGAAACCAGCTTGGGGTGATCCAAACACCTTCAAGTCTAGTAAGACTCCTTTAGGAGCATGTTTGTCAGGTTTTTGGCCATAGACTTGAACTGAACTGTCTCCAGCTTGCTCGCTGCAGAGTTTGAGACTTCTCAGCCTCTGATATTATATGAACCAATTCCTTATAATAAACCCTTTTCTATATAGATACATCCTGTTGGTTCTGTTTCTCTGGAGATCTGCAACACAATTACATATGCAAAGACTCCATCTACACAACTCCTAACCACGCGAGTTCAAGCCCAATGGCTTAAACATATGTGACTTATATGTTTATAAATCGTATGTCTAGGCATATGGACATTATGAGTAATTTTCTGGGTCCTTGGTCTTTTTCAGCACCCTTTGTTCATATAGTCTCTCTTCTTAAAAGGACATGTGAGTTGGTTAAATAATTCCTATAGCATGCCCAGTACAGAGGCCTTGGAATAATTGCTGTTTGTGAGCTTGATGTAAAAATATTAAAATGGGGTGCCTGGGTGGCACCTTCAGCTCAAGTCATGATCTCGGGGTCCTGGGATGGAGCCCTGCATCAGCAGGGAGCCTGCTTCCCCCACCCCATCTCTGCCTGACTCTCCGCCTACTTGTGGTCTCTCTCTATATATCCAATAAATAAATAAAATCTTTAAAAAAAATTAAAATGGAGAATTTCTTCCTTTAAGACATTTCCTAATGTCCTTTTTTTACATTTTAGTTTGCTTCATTTGAGCTTTACTAATGTTATGATGCAGTGTAACCTCATGTGACATCTTTTTTTATTGACTATCATAAAACTAAATTTTATCTATACTGTTTTTTATAGTTCCGTTATTTTTTGTAGTTGTGTAATACTCCATTTATGATCCCACCACCCCCAACTCCTGACAAGGCTATTATCACAATTCTTCTGTAGGTTTTGGTGCACATGGCAGAATTTATGTAGTTATTTACCTAGGAATTTCATTGTTTGATCATAAATTATGCAAATGCTAAAATGCTGAAGTAACAATCTAAAAATGATTATATTATTTTGCAATCTTCTTTATCCATACCTTTCTCAGCACTCAGTATTATCAAATTTCCAGTTTTTGCCGGTCTACTGAGTGTGAAACTGATTATAATTTGGCAGTTACATTGAGCTCTCTCATTTATTGGTTTCCTTTTTTACTTTATGGTATCTTTTGATGAACATAATTTCTTAATTTGAATGTGATCAAGTGTTCGAAACATTGGTTCTGTGTTAATGTTTCACATGAATTACTTAGGTAACATTCTCCTTTCCTAGAGACAAAATAGGTGTTCTCTTATATTTTCTTCTAAAAGTTGTAGGGATTTGGGTTTAACACTTAGGTTCTTATTCCATTTGGTGTATATACTGTGCATGTGTGTTTTATGACATAGAGATTTTAATTTTCAAATATGTATTCCTAACAGTGTTTATTGAATGATACCCCCTTTATGCAATAATTTGCATGCTACATAGATAGACTCATTTAGTTTACACTTCGCTTGAGCTATTTCTATAGTATCTATTATCTTGCATTTGTCACTTTACCTACCGCTGTGTCAGTACTGCACCAAATCTGTGTTTCTTCGATGCTTAAGCATTTTTTTAAATGATCAAGAACTTTTAAATTATTTACTTATTTTTAAATTTTTTCTTCCATTTTTAAAATTTAAATTCAATTGATTAAAATAATAATAAATTCAATTAACATATAGTATATTATTAGTTTCAGAGGTAGAGTTTAGTGATTCGTCAGTCTTATAGGATACCCAGTGCTTAGTACATCACATGCCCTCCTTAATGTCCATCACCCAGTTACCCCATCCCCCTCAGGATGGGGTAACATCAGACAGCAATCCTGTTTGTTTCCTATGATTAAGAGTTTCTTATGGTTTGTCTCCCTCTCTGATCTTGTTTTATTTTTCCACCCC
Source organism: Mustela erminea (assembly GCF_009829155.1). Taxonomy (NCBI): domain Eukaryota; kingdom Metazoa; phylum Chordata; class Mammalia; order Carnivora; family Mustelidae; genus Mustela; species Mustela erminea. The sequence goes on along the minus strand of NC_045632.1, from coordinate 39,264,207 downwards.
TTTCCATATGAGCCTCTGCTTTGTTTCTTAACTTCCACATATGAGTGGGATCATATGATAATTACCTTTCTCTGATTGACTCATTTCGCTTATATGCTTAAGCTTTTTTATATAAAATTGCCAACACCTTCTCAAATTCCTTTAAAAAATCGCCTAGGCTTTAGATTTAATTGCATTAAACCTATGGATCAATTTGGTGACACTTTTCATTGTTATGATACTAAATCATTTGTTCAGGAATATGTGTATCTCTTTATTTAAAATACATGCTGCTTTTCTTTGTCCTGGTATAAGCAATGCCTACTATTATTATGGGTACATGATATTTACACATAAATATTTTCAAATGTATAGTTTGAAGCTATTACTTGAAACTCGGGACTGATATTACTTTAAGGAAGAAATGTTAAACCATTAGCTGATTTAAAAATTCTATTTGCAATGTCCCATCAAATGGTTTTCTTGTCTTTACTTGGCACCATCACTGACAGGATGCTTTACTACCTCCTGAGGAGGTTTCTAAAGAAAAAAATGTTCAAAAAATTAATTTCTTACTTTGTTCTGAGATCACCCGTTGTCTGGCTTTTTTTAGTAAAATTTCGAGTAATCCCTTTTAGATTTTCTTTTAACTAGCTCAGTTTTACTTTTAGCTGGCATTTCCCATAACTTCTTAACAATCATAGATTTGTTGTTTCTTATTCTTTACAATTCTTAGAAAACTCTTATTTGAAGCAGAAAGCAACTCTTATCAAAAGTCTCAGTATAAGCTCATGTGTCCACCTTTCTCCTTTTTGTTTTATCACCATTCATTAATGACATCTGAGACCATCTTATAATCTTTATATCTTTCATCTATGGTGTTTTATGATATACAGAGCCATGTTATAGACCCATCAAATTTTCCATTATTCCACATTTATGTGACTCTGTATTGTAAGTTCATAGTCATTTGTTAATATTTAAATAAGCCATTCTTTCCTACATTCTTTATTATTTCTAAGTCTGTCACATTATCCACTGTGTCTTTCCTTTTTCTCTAGTAACAGCATTACTTCTGATTTCTCAACACATACATGTCCAAAACTGAGGATATTCTCAACTGTTCTATCTGTGCCACAGAAGACTTTCCCAAGGCTATTGACAATTTTAATTAATCAGATGGGTGAGTTTGAAGGCTGCTTTTGAATCTCAAGCTTCCTTCACTCAAAAAAAAAAAAAAAAAGTAGAATGAGAATATCTTTTAAATAAATTTAGAAGATGGAAAATTTGAGACCACAGGATGCCAGTTGGTATTTCATTTGCTTAACAAAGTATTTCAACTTATTTAAAGAGTGTCCCACGTAAGAGCAGGAGGAACTCTTAAGACCTCCTCTATTTTCCATCCTTATAAATATGCTGAGCACAGTGTAGATATTCAATATATGTTTATCAAAGACATTTACTCATGCAGTGTATTACAGGGTAAGGACTAAAATTCAAGTCTGGTATTTCTTTGACTACAAGAATTATAAATGCTAAAAAATGCAAATGGCAAATAAAAAGGCTTCATGATTTTTATTGCAGTCAGTTGATTTTTAATAAAAAGGAAAATTACTGCATGAGAGGATCCAGCTCTATTAGCATACATTTAAACATCTTCCAATATTAGCACTGCATTTTATTGTGACCTGCCGGTTGATTCCGATCCCATTCAGTAAGCCGAGACTTTTACCTTTGCTCCACCAAGCCTCCCAAACATACTCCTTCCAAGCCTCTCTCTCTCTCTCCCTCCCTTTTCACATCTAAGTCCTGCATCCTGTGCTGTAATGTGCAGCAGCCATTCTCATTCCCTTCCCAATGATTATACCAAGGACAGAAAATGCCCCTAAATTAATCCATCACACTGGCACAGATTCTAATGAGTAAGAAATGCCAAAAATGATCCATTATCACTGCAATTGGAAAATCATAATATCATAGTTCAGCGGAGCAACCAGTAGAGGAAATCTCCGAAGCACATAGTGAAGGCTGGATGTGGAATGCAATCTCTGGTCCTGGAGCTGCCTCGGTGGGGCACTAACTGATTTATATGTCCACACAGCTATGCCCATCTTCATGTACAGACATTACCCTAGAGTACCTGTGTGTGCTTATCCTGGGTTTTGAAAAACTAGATTATTCTCCCGGAGTTGTGTTTTCAAAGGTCACTTGACCAAAATGCAATGCCACAGTGCCCTCAAGTGGTCTCATATATTTAGAATAGTTATTTCTTGAGTGGCAGGATTCTTGCTTCAAAAAAGCATAAATGTTTTCATTTTTTAAGAGAAGGTAAAAGATATGAACACCATCAGCAAGGACCACAACAACAAGAAGAAATCTTTCTCTGCCTACCTTTTCTCACTTTTTGTTATTGGTTTCCTTTCTGCATTGTCTCACCTGACTGTTCTCCCCAGCAACCCCCACCCCCGCCCCACTCTAGTAGCTCCCCATACCTTTAAGCTCTCCTTGCAGACATGTGACCGAACAGCATTCTATCCAAGATCTGTGTTGTCCGTGTAACATCTGAGGAGTCAGGGACGCTACTTTTCCACTTCTACCAATGGGAAAAATTATATCAGAGAAGGCAAGAACAATGCACCTACCCTTCAGATGTAAAAAACAAAATGTGAAGATAGTAGAAATCTTTATCTGGAACTCTGGTAAATCTATACTTTGTGTGTAAATAAATTCAAGATTTCTCAATTCCAGTTTAGGAATATTCATATCAGTTCTGAATTTTACTTTGGACTCTGCAGAGAAAAATACAAATGTCTTTAAATCATTACTTCATGTGATTACTCAATCTAGTAAATGCATTAATCAATTAAAATTTTTTATTTCATCATATTTTATGTACTTTTTTCCTCAAAAATTAGGCCTCACAGATTTCCTTATGGGGAAATGCAAGTGGGGGCTGTTTCATGCTTGGCCCTTAATGAGAGGTAAGTTACATGTGCTCATTTCTCTTTATTTATTTAAATTTTAAACCATTGTGCAATTCCAATTATGTGTGCAATAATCTTTTACCAGCAGAATTATTATCAAAGGATACAGTTGTGATGCCACTGTTAAATGGTAAATAACAGTGAAATAAAGTAAGTGAGCTTAGTAAATTTTGTGGTTATATATAATGTAATATGGCATAATGTACTCATGTAACCCCTTTTGTAAAGCAACAACAACAACAAAAAAACAAAATAAGAATAGTAAAACTGGGTGTGGTACATAGACAGGGAATCTTGGAACACTAAAAAAATAAAAATTAATAATAAAAAAGAATAGTAAAACTGCAGAATATTTACAATATAGCGGCCACAAAACTGACATTCGTGAATACTGAGCTTGACCAAATAGAAGAGAGAGTCCAGGTGGAAAAGCGAGAAATGGTTCTTTCAGTATCTCCATACTCTGTCTGGGTCATGAATTGCTTAGCTTTTGAGAATTATAATGGGAATAAAAATACAAATACTATACAAAAATGTAAATAGTACTCCTAGCCTTTACTTTCTTGGCTATTTTTCCAACAAAAAGAAGGGATTATTTTTATTCACAAAATATAGAAGAGGTTAGAGTTATTGAACAAAGTTATCTTTGAAACTGGGCTATGAAGACTACCATAGCAGTGAATAAAGAGATCATGTCCTGTGATCATGAATGTTGTTTTATAATCTGAGATTCTTCCTACATAATACTTAAATGAGAATACTTAAGAAAACTACATCATAATGTCTTGGCAAGAATTCAAGGACACAATATCCATAATTCTACAAACATTAAAAAGAAAAAAAAAAAAAAGCCTGTATCTCTATGGCACAGTGTCCAGCATTAGTAACTAGCCAACCAGCTTAATTTTTATTTTATTTTATTTTCATTATTTATAGACCATTTCAAGCACAGGAAATGACTTTGCAATACATGTATATTGTGGGCCCCATTAAGTAGCTTCCATGATATTTCAATCATAGGAACTGGATGAGGTTCACTTTGCCCGTATCCAGGTCAGAGAAGAAACTTATTCTGAGAAAATTTGAATAGTGGAAAATTACTATTTTCCTTGATGACTTTGATTTCCACAGTTATTAATGACTTCATTGTTTATTGAGTCTCAGTGCATTCATCTTAAAAATGGGAAAAATAGGGAAAAAAGGGCTCTAGGAAACTCCTGAGGTCATTCCAGTTCCCAAAATATTCAGTATGTTGGTATGTTTACTATACAATAATGTATTTTAATATATTTTAATATGGTAGCAGAAATCTGTCCTATTACAAAGAAAAATTAGCTCAAAAAGTATAGTATTATGCTAAATACGCAGATGTGAGATCTTGAACATCTCATATTTCCCTTCAAAGAAATTAGTAATTACAGTTATAGTAAGGTACAATCAGAAATCTTAAAAGGTATATGTTCTATGTGACACATTCTCCTAATTTTATCAGGAATCAATCAGTGAATGACAGTTGCAAGGAACGTCTCTGGGTTTTAAAGAGTCATTTGGTCATAGATTTTATTTAATCATATTCTCTACATATGACAGTGTGTCACCAATATACAGTCTTCCCTTCCAGGCTCCAGCGGTGGACTACAGCAGGTCTCAGAGAATTGCATTAACACATCACGCTAAGCACTGCAGCCCTGGCTTCCCACAGACCTCTTTAAATGCATCTCCCACCATTTCTCTCTGTGCCTGGACTGCCCAGCCAGATCTCACTCTTTATTTCTATCTGTTATTGACGGGCCGTTTAATGTCTAAGTCATTGCTCCACTGTGTTTGCATCTATCCTGCCATGTTCTTGTTTTTATACCTAGCAACATCCCGTTATTTGTAGCACTCATTCTAACTTCTTTTTTCTTTTTTTATGTTTACTTCCCAGATCTCCTCAGTCAGAATTGATTGTTCTTTCCCTTGCCTTCTTGGAGCAGTTGGTGCACTTTGCTAACAGCTGTTTTGTTTAGATTTACACAAATTAGTTCTCACATGCTTTTCATTCAGCCATACATCTATGCACTTATCCCCATTTGGTGTTGAAGGAAGTATTTGCTTTGTGGTAGGTAACGAACAGTCTAAGGGTTAAAGATTCAGTCTTCGGATTCAAAGAGATAGGTCATGGGTTCTTTCTTTCCCATTTACCAATCTGGACAATTTAACTGCTTTAAAGTTCAGTTTACTAATCTGAAGATATGGGCCAAAGTCAATGTACTGACATTACAGGGCTTCAGAGAAGACTGAATGAAATGGGCCTAAAATATTTATCTTTATCCTGGCACCCCATAAACACTCAATACATGCTATCTGCTATTATGACTATTATTTTTATCGCTGTAGTTTTCTATTCTGACTGCCAATTTTATATCTGCCATCCAGACCTCACTCTTGAACTTCAGACTCATAGTTCCAAATGTCTTTGAAATATCTTCATTTCAATGTCTAATTGGCATGCAAAATTAACTTCTCAAAAGTTGGAACTCCTGATAAATGCCCAAAATAAAACCCGCTTTCGTGCAGTTGGTCTTATCCACATTTGTCTCTCTCTCTTTTTTTCTTTTTTTAAATAATCATGCAAACATTTTAGAGTAATTTAGGACTCTTTTCTTTCCTTCACACCTCACCTCCAATCTATCAGAACACCATACTGACTTTTCTAACTAATGTGTTGTGCTCTGCCCCCTATGTTTCCATGTTGATCTGAACCACTGTAATTCCTTACTTGAGCTACTGAATTTGTTTTGCTGGCTGGAATCCATGCTTTGCTCTTGTGTCCCTTAATGTTCTTGCCAAATACATTTTATTTTGTTTCCAAGAAATGTTATTGACTTGTCTTTGACATGCAATAAGCTGCACAGATTTAAAGTATGTCTTAAAATTTACGAAACCATCTGATATGTATACAAAATCAAGATATTAAACATATTGTATCAACATATAACCACAAAAATCAGGGGATTAAACCTACCCATCACCCTCAGAAGTTTCCTTTTGCCATTTTGTAACTTTTTCCTCCATCTCTTCCTCCTCCCCAGCCTACTACTGAATTGATTTCTGTCCCTAGAGATTAGTTTGCATTTTGCAGTAATTTAAAGAAGTTGAATCATACAGAGCATGATCTTTGTGTCCAAGTTTTTGCATGAAAAAATGCTGTCATTTCACGGGGTAAATAACAACATACTTGGAGAGGCTTAACCATATGGTAGTTTATTCATAACTTTTTAAAAACTGCTCAACCTTTTTCCAAAATTGTTTGTATCATTTTTCCATGACACCAACAACATTTGAGAGCTTTATTTGCTCAATATCCTAGACAACACTTGTTATGGTCAATCTTTTATTTTAGTTGTTCTACTCTGGGTGCATATTTCATTGTGGTTCAAATTTGCATTTCCAGAATGATTTATGAATTGAGGAAATTATCATGTGCTTATTTGACATCTATATATCCACCTTGGAGAAGTAGCCTTTCAAATATTTGCCTTTTTTATTAGGTTGTTTTCTTCTTGTTAATTTTTGAGTGTTCTTATATATTTTGAGTTCAAGACCTTTATCAGATATAGACTTTCCATAGGTATTCTCCCAGTCTGTGATTTGTCTTCTTGTTCTTCTAAAATTGACTTTGAGGATCAAGTGCCCAGCTTATCAATTTATTACTTTAAGAATTGTGCTCTTGGCATCACATGTAAAATAAAGTCTTAAAGATATTTTATTCGTTTTTTCCTAGAACTATGGTATATCTCTCTATTAGTTTTCTTTAATTCACTCACTTTTATAGATTTCAATATTGCTTATATCAAAAAACCTTCCTATATTCACTTAAGTTTTGTACTCAGATTTTAGATTCTCTTTATTTTTTCTACATATACACTCATGTTGTTGGTGAACACAGAAAAGTTTCAATTCTTACTTTCCAATCTCAATCTGTTTCTTTTTCTTGTCTTATTTCACTGAGTAGAACCCCAAATCAGCATTGACTAGAAAGAGTAACATCCTTATCTTGCTCCTGATTTCAAGAGAATTTAACTTTTCTCCCAAACTAAATAAAATAATAATTTAACACTAATAATTTCATTATTAACATGAATAATTTAATTAGAATCTTAACACCAATCATAATTTAATAACTAAATTATTCTGAAACTAAAGTGTGAAGCATGATATCAACTATAGATTACCTTTATCAGGTTTGAAGAGTTTCACTTCTGTTCCTAGTTTGCCAAGAGTTCTTTTTGTTTTTCCCCAGAAATGAATGTTGATTTTATCAAAATTTTCTTCTGTATCTATAAAGATATTCATATGTTGTCATTCTTTTTTTAACTACTAGTGAATTAAAATGATGAATTATATTAATTTTCAGATCACAATTCAACATTGCGTTTCTATATGAAACTCCACTTGATCATTTTGCATTGGTTTTTTTATATGTTACTGGATCCAATTTTCTTGTAATAAATTTTGTTTGACTTTAGTATCATTGTAATCACAGAATGAGGTGGAAGAAGACTCAGTCTATTTAGATATATGAAAGAATGTGTGTGGGGCACCTGGGTGGCTCAGTTGGTTAAAGCCTCTGCCTTCTGCTCAGGTCATGATCCCAGGCTCCTGGGATCCAGCCCTGCACTGGGCTCTCTGCTCAGCAGGGAGCCTGCTTCCATACTCTCTCTTTGCCTCCCTCTCTGCCTACTTGTGATCTCTGTCAAATAAATAAATTAAATCTTTAAAAAAGAAAAAAGAATGTGTGTAGTTATAACAGTTTTTCCTTAAGTGTTTATACATGTAGTTATCAATTCAATGGTTCTCATTCCTATTTGTAGAGTTATGTATTCATCTGATAACACTTTCCTTCTATATGAGTGAGTTCCTTTAACAGTTCTTACAACAGGTTTGTCATTGATTAGTACTTTAATTTTATGGTCATCTGATATTTTAACTGCCTATGGATTTGTAGGTTGATAGCTTCTTGTTTATTTTCTTTCAGTATTTTAAAAGATGACCCACTTTATTTCATTGCTTCTGATGACAAATTAGCTAATCAGCTGACATTTTAATCTTTGTCCCTCTGTCTGTAATTATCTCTGAGTGCTTTTAAGATTGTTAATTTTTATTGGTATCAAATAACTCGATAAATGTGTCTTGATATGTCTTGGGTTTTTACTGTGCTTCTTAAATCCATGGGCTTATACCTTTTTATCAAATTTGGAAGTTTGAAGTTTGTCATTTTTCTTCTTTTTTCCTACATTGTCCTCCTCTTTGGGGAGTCCTATTACATCTAGAGACCTATATTAGGTCTCTTGAATTTTTTTTTTTTAAGATTTTATTTATTTATTTGACAGAGAGAAATCACAAGTAGACGGAGAGGCAGGCAGAGAGAGAGGGAAGCAGGCTCCCCGCTGAGCAGAGAGCCTGATGTGGGACTCGATCCCAGGACCCTGAGATCATGACCCAAGCTGAAGGCAGCAGCTTAACCCACTGAGCAACCCAGGCGCCCCAGGGTCTCTTGAATTTTTGCCACAGATCACTGATCCTCTGTCCATGGATAGTCTCTTGATGCAGTATGGTGGGATAATAGCAGGACTCAGCTCTTTTGTTTTCTATCTTTCAGTGATCACTATTTACTTTTATCTGGTGTCCAGTTTTATCATTTTTATATATATATTATATGTCATATGTATTATATATTACGTGTAGTTAAGTATGTAGTTATAATTATATGTTATATATTTCATGCTATATATATAATTATATATAATAATTACTGTGATGATGATGATTATTATTTTTATTTACTTTTGGGGAAGGTGAAGGCCTCTTTTCTACCATCTTTGTCCAAAGTGTTAATAGTTTCTTTAAATAAGGTAGGCTGTCATGCATCTTTCTTTCTTTCTTTTTTTTTTTTTTTTTGGTCAGGCATCTTTCTATTCAAAATTCTGCAATAACACTCACTTCCCTTAGAGACAAAGTCAAGTTTGTGAAAATGACCTAGCAAGCCAGCATAGTCTTCCCCATCATTATCTATGTTTCTCAATAGTGCTAGCTTTGCTCTAGCCACATTGTCCTTTCTTTTGTCACTCAAACATTTCAGCTACTCTCTATTTTTAGTGTCTTTGCACTAACATCTCTATGTGCATGTTATCTCCTTCCTCTTCCTCACCTCCTTGTCTACTACATCTGCATAAAATATTTTCTCATGTCTCACTTCTCTATGAAGCCCCCCTTGAAAGTATCTTATTTAAAATTACATGTTCCTTCCCTTCTGCTGTTCTGATTCACATTACCATGTTCTACATTGAATTTATTTCCATACCACTTATCACATTGTAATACACTAAGAGGCTAATTATTTAGTCATTTATTATCTTTGTTCTCATGACCATGGTCTTGCCAGGAGACAAGTTCTACCAGGGTATGTTTGTTTTTGCTTGGTTGGTTTTGGTTTTGTTTACATGTATCTCTGTCCAAAACATATCTTTTGCTTTTGCTCTACAAATATTTAATGATTACATTACAAACCCCACAATTTTATAGGACCATTGGCATGCATTAAAAATGTAGATGAGTATCTTAATCTTATGATCAAAGGCTTTAACACTAATGAAGGAAATGAAGAACTCCACCAACAATGAGATAGAGCGTGGGCTGTTTGCAAACTCCACTCCACAACCAGAATATGATCTCCTTTAGGACAGCAAATGAGCTACTTTTCCCCCAGTGGATTAGTGATTTGAATGTAACAAATGCGTACAAGGCTTGATATGTTTATTCTAAATTAATCTCTTCAAGTCTTTTTGCATTATATGTGCTTGTTTCAAGTATAATACTTCCTAGAAGAACAGAGAAGATCATGGGTATAAAAATCTCTGATAACCAGAAGGGACACTGCTGTGAGGAGGGAGTTGAGCACTAACTGTAAGCTCCAAGTATAATTAGGAAGAAGAAGTCTACATGGCAATGCATCGAGGCCTCCTGCCAATACCCAGCACCAACCTGAGAGCCATGTGGGTGAACCATCTTGAAGGTCGAGCCTTTATTTCCAGCCAAAAGCCTTTGGATGATTGTGGCTGCAAGTGACATGTCATCTCCAACTCAAGATGAAGAGACAGGAGCTGGTTCAGCTCAACCAAGCTGTACCTCAGTTCTTGATATACAGAATCTGTATAACATATGACATAAACGTTTATATTTATTCTAGGCCACTAAGTTTTATGCAGCAGTAAATAACTAGTATATATGGAAAAAAAGAGTAAGAATATTTAAACTTTAAGCTTCATTCAAATTATATGAAGTTGGAATTGGGAAAAGAGTATTCCTGCTAAGGCTGTTTGCTCCTTTCTACCCAAACCCTGAATTTTTGAGGATCTAGGGCAAGGATAAGTCTACTGAGAGAGAAGTAAAGTATGTGGTTTACAAAAACCAGATATAGTAAGGAGTGAGGTTGGATATTGGACAGGTACTTCTGATACCAGAAGCAGCTAAACCTTGTACTAAGTATAAAAGACTTACACCAACGTGCAGATAGGTGAGTTTTATTTAGGACCATATTCCTAATAATACACACCATTCACTGTGCAAAACTTCATAGAGCTCCTAGCATGTGTTGGGCTCTATAACAAGTCCTGAGCAAATGCACTGAGATGAGAAACTCGCTGGTCATGCCAAATAAACTCACATATCTCATGCTCAGCATGTTTTGAGTAGCCGCATTGAAGAGACATAATACTGCTCCTGGGATGAATGGGCCAGCTTTCAGAGCCCATTCTCATCTCTTGCCTCTTCTTGGCTGGACCTATATCACGGAAGAGTTCCATGTTCATTTCTTTCACCAAGTTCTATCTCTTTGGCATTCATTCAGAATGAAGAGTCAGTCGAGTTGATCTGGTTTTGTGATTTTGCTTTCCCTTACAATATTCTTTCTTTGATTGCCTCCTGGACTCAAACATGAAACAGAGCATTAGTGCACATAACAATTGCCTCCTGGACTAAACAAAGGGGCTAGTATGTATAACTTACACAAAATACCTGTTTTCCAGTGTCATAGCCTCTCATGTATTTCTCTTTCTTTCTTTCTTTCTTTCTTTCTTTCTTTCTTTCTTTCTTTCTTTCTTTTAAGATTTATTTACTTGACACACAGAGAGAGAGAGATCACAAGTAGGCAGAGAGGCAGGCAGAGAGAGAGGTGGAAGCAGGCTTCCTGCTGAGCAGAGAGCTTAATGTGGGGCTCTATCCCAGGACCCTGAAATCATGACCTGAGCTGAAAGCAGAGGCTTAACCCACTGAGCCACCCAGGCGCCCCTGTCATGTTTTCATAATAATGAAGGAAATGCAAGATGAGAAAGGTAACCTAAAAAACAAAACCCAAAAATATAGTTAAGGAAAGTAGGTAGATAAAAAAATGGATAGGTACAGTTCCCAGAAAATAAAAGAATATTTCAGCCATGATTTTAAGTGGTTTTTTATTTTTGAAATCCTTTAGCTTTTCAGAATGTTCTATGACGTGAAACTTATTCTAATCCCCATTGCCCGGATGAGAAAAGGCAAGACAGAGGGAGGTTAAGTAATATTACCAAAGTTTCACAAGTATAAAACACAGGCCCTGGGATTTGCACCTTCACAGACTGACTGCAGAGACTGCCTGCTTAACTACTCTACACTTAACTGGAATTCAGAGCACTTACTGTGTACTTGTATGAGCTTGCAGTGCATGGAAGAAAGATAGATAAATCAAGATTTTACTTCTAGTAAATTATCATTCACCTGTGTCTATACTTCCTTTCTGTTTCTCTTTGCAAACTGAGTATTTACTTTGGAGTATGTTGCTAAATATCATCTATTTTATGATCTCTGAATTAGCCTTAAAACTTTTTCATGCCGCTTGCAGCTGAGCAGGCGATCCTGTGTTGGAAATATGGACAAGGATAGAATATGGAATTAATGAGCTGGAAATTGGCATTTCTGTTAAAAATAATGTGGTGTTCATAGGTACTTCTGGTCATTTCCTACAGGGTTAAACTGCTGTTTTTTGTTTTTTTATTTTTTGGTTTTGTTTTGTTTATGGAGGTCACTCTAGTATGACACGTAATAAGATCAAGATGACAAATGTGTCTATGCGTACTATGTTACTGAATATGTTTTGGATACAATTTGCATTTACATTATTGTGATTATTATTTCTTAAAGCCAGTTTTAAACGGAAGACTTATTCTGTAGTATTCAATAGTCAAGGGACAAAAATATATATATAGATTCCAGATTCAGCTCTTCCAAAACACAGCTTTGTAAAACTGGGTAGGTCTCTCCTCTCTCAATTAACTTGTCTCTACACAAGCCAGCCTGGACTAGATTGAAAGGACATAACGGGATTCTAGCAAGATACACAGTAACACTTTTGTAAATGAGGTAACTACCCACTCTTCTATGAGTGATTGACAGGGGCAGGTGATAGTGGACGTATAAACTATTTTACCTTCATATTTTGAACAGACTTGGACTTCATATGATAATATCTGAGTCATTTTCAATAATAATATGCATCTTATATAGGATCCTTTATGCATTCTGGCATTAGACTTTTAACACTTTTCCTGTGACATTAGTGTTTGTTTTTTTCAAATGTATATGCCTTATTTTTAGTAATATTCCTGCTTTTTATTTTGTGAAACTTGGGGAGACACCATATTGTGGGTGTTTAATCAGATACATTGCAGAACCAGAAGCCCACTGTTTTATTTCAATGTTATCTGATTCTGCTGCTTTCATCATCATACTCTACGCTACATACTCTGCATAATGATTCTACACTCATCTTTTGTTTTCATCTTTGTCTTTACTTACTAGATTTGTTTTTTTCTTTTATCTTTCAGTTTACCTCTTAGGACAGAAACTTCAGCCTTAATTCCCCTGTAGTTGATTGTTTGAAATCTCTTACTTTACTTCAACACTGAGGACTGACCATTGTAACCAATAGAAACAATGTATCAATGATAAGTGCATATTCAACACCTGTTGGGGTGATAAAATCTATGTGAGTGTTACTACATTGCATAGTCTGATTCTTAAAGGAGTCCTCTTAAGTAAGAAATGCCATCCTGGAATGTTGTTTTACCCACATGCATACACACGTATCAACAAACAGAAACTAGTGATACATCTTATGAACAAAGTCCCAGGCTGCTTTGTCTGCACAGCATTAACATTTACATCCCTTGTTTTACCAATTTAGTAAAAGATATTGCGTGGCTCACAGATATTGGAGAGATAAAAATGCCATCTGTTATTTAAATTTTGATATCCCTTTTCATGTGGTAAGGCATTGTCTTTTTCAAAGCACTGACAGCTGTGTTGTATCTGTTTCTTTTTAAACTCTGCTGTGTCTGCCTTATACTACGGGCAACACTCTTGCTGTTGCTTCACAGTTGAAGCTGACTCAGAGTTATCACAAACATTCCCTAGGTTTCTGGAAACAGGGCCAGAGCTACTTGGTTCAAAATTCAGTGTGCCACCTACCTATTGTTGAATAGTTTCACATTTGGAGAAAGTAAGATATGGAGTGTTACCCAACTTGAATTTTCAGATACCTGTGCTATGGAAGGCATTTGAGGACATAACACCAACAAAAATAAATAATAAATAACCAATATCTACAAACTTACAATTTAATGTGAAATGGCTCTTATAATTTAATACAGATAAGAACTCTTTTAGGTATCAGATTATGGAATTAAAAAAAAAGAGAGAATAAGATTAATGTTTTCAATGATTTACCAGCAAGTATAAGTTAATGACACAAATATGTTTTGGTTTTACATAAAGACTACTGGTTTTTGACAGTGTTCTCCCAACACTTTGGATCACTACCATCCAAGGAAATTTGAAAAACAGTAACAAAACTCTGAAAAGATAAAGTCAAGCAATTTAAAACTCTATTTTATGGGCAAAAATATATACTTTATATTGTTGTTTTTATAACAGAATTTTATGAACTTACTTGTTGTCTCTTATAAATATAACCCCATTTTAGAAAATAGGTTTAACATTCAAATAGTATAAAATATAGTTTAATTTATACCCTAAATACTGAAGATATCATCAGTTGTTAACATTATTAAATCAGTTGAAAGTGCCAATTTTCTCAGTCTTTGTCATTTATGCCAACATTCCATATAGGAAATTTCCCTCGATGACTTTTTGGATGTGTGCTATCTCCGCTTAACACTAATCTAACCATCTCAAAAGGCTTCTCAAGTTTCATATAAAAAGAAATGTTTTCAAGGGCATAAAGCTGTAAGGATAGTAAGGATATTCAGCTTTGGAAAAGTTTAATTTTGTAAAGCTGAAAAAAAATGCAATCAACATAGAGCATTGGGTAAAATTATTAAAAACCACAAGTGTGAAGAATGTAGGGTATCCTAATTAACAAAGGACAGATGTTGATTTATATGAAAATAAGAATGCAAAATAAGAAACATCTAGTACAATTATACAGATAACAGTTCAAGAAACCACAGGCAGAGAAAAATTAACCCTTGGATTTCATTTGAGATCTTTTTGGATCTTGTATTTAAAGGCCTGCAATTAATACTGTGCCTGGTAGCAATTTCTATTTCATAGATATGCTTCTGTGACTATCCTCCAAATATCTTTCTATTTGGATTAAAGTTTTTAATGTAACTTTGGAGTTTAATTGTTGGGTAATTTTAACAACAGTTGCTTATCCATTTTAATTGGAAAAGAAATGGGAATGACCAAACATTAAGTAAGGTTGTACCTTAAAATTTTTAAATCTCATAAAGAATGCATTCTAAGTGCACTGAACGAAGTTATTAGGTCATATGTGTATGTGTGTTTACAAAAGCACACTGAACACCTACTATATAGTGAGCTCTAATCCAAATCCTAGAGAGAAAGAAACCCAGGAAGCACAGTATCTTTTCTTAAATCTTTTTTCTTTAAGATTTTATTTATTTATTTGACAGACAGAGAACACAAGTAGGCAGAGAGGCAGGCAGAGAGAGAGAGGAAGGGAAGCAGGCTCCCTGTCCAGCAGAGAGCCCGATGTGGGGGCTTGATCCCAGGACCCTGGGATCATGACCTGAGCTGAAGGCAGAGGCTTTAACCCACTGAGCCACCCAGGTGCCCCAGAAGCACAGTATCTTATGAGTATAGCACCCTCAAACCTTGTCATCAAATCAGAGCACAGAGAGTGGTCTCCTATAAGTCCCATGATGTTTATTAAATGATTGCTAAAGGAGGTGATTCTTGAAAAATAAGGAGTTAAAAAAGATGACAAATGGGGAGGGACATTTCTGGCAAAGAGAATATCATGTATGGTGGTGTGGTTGAGTTCTTTTTTTTTTAATGTGTTTGGTTGCAATCATTAAGTTGGCATGGCTAGGATGGGGTGTGTGTGAGAAGCTTAGTGTTGACAATTAAGACCTATAAAATTAATGTCAAGACTTATACAAAGCATAAATTGAGAAAGACCCTGCGAGGACCTTCAAATATGACAAAAAAGAAATAAAGTGTCCCACAGACATTGTATCCAGTAGAGTAATATGTTCATATTGTAGTGTTCATTTTTCTATTTGAATAGAGGAATAGAAGGAATAGAAAAGGGGAATATACATATTGGTTTGTAGGTGAATCAACAAGGATCCTCCTTCCGTTGTAATTGCCAGAAAATACAATTTATACTAGATTAAAGAAAAAAGTTTATTTAGTTATAAAGCTAAAAGGTCAAAGAGCAAGTAGATTCAGGAATTGAGCAATAATGCTAAGATTGAAGTTCTCTCCCACTATGTTGGTTAAGATATCAGCTTTTACTGTATAGTAAACTACCCCAAAATTTCAGTGGCTAAAAAAATAAACCTCTACATAGCTCATGATTATGCAGGTCAATAATTTGGTCTGGCTAGCTGGGAAATTCTCATCTCAGGTGACTTGCCATGTGGTTGCAGTTCTGTTGTGACTCATCGAGGTGGCTTTGCATCATGAAGGTTGCTGGTGGTCAGCTGAAGCTACAAGAATGACTGAGTTACATGCCCTGTATCCAGCAAGCTTATCGTGGGTTTTGGTCCATGTACCTTAGCAATGTTCAAAGAGTATAAACAGATGACGAGGCATTTTGATATCTAGGAATAGGTTTAGTACTGGCCAAGTGATACTCATACCACATTGTTTTAGTTGAAGAAAGTCACAAGTCTAGCATAGGTTGAAGGGGTTGGGGAAACTGAATTGTATTAATTATAGGAATTATAAAGTAATATTGTAGAGAGGAATAGATATAGGGAGGGGAATAATTTGGGCCACTTCTGCAAATACAAACATCACAGTCAGTTTCTGTCTGTCATTTGCTCCCAGCACCTTCTGTGGCATTGTCTGAAATGGTAAAATGGACGTTGAAGTACTAGCTTTAAGTCTTTTGTTTGCTGAATAGAGTACTGTTTTGTTTTATTTTATTGAATGTCTTAGTCTGCTTAGGTTGCCATAACAAATAGCACAGACTGTGTTCCTTAAACAGAAATTGATTTCTCACCGTCCTGGATACTGGGAAGTCTGAGATCAGGGTGCCAGCATGATCAGGTTCTGGTAAGGGCCTTCTTCTTGTTTTGTAGATGGATGTCTTCTCACTTTGTCCTCACATGGTAGGGAGATATAGAGAGAGAAAGAGAGAGAGAGAGAGAGAGCAAGCTCTCTGGTTTCATAAGAGTATTGCCCTCTTAACCTAATTACCTGCCAAAGGCCCCACCTCCAAATGCTATCATATTGGGGATCAAGATTTCAGTATATGAATACTGGAATGGGGGAGAAAAATGTTTAGTTCATATCCCTGGATTATTTTGGCAACTCTGTGTATGTCTGAATCAGACTTTAATTCTTCAAGTCTTGGTGATATATTTCTCTTAAATGGGGGTGGGGTGTGAGCTTGGGAGGAAACCTATCTCAGACTTGCTGGACTAAGAGTAGGTGAGTTGTTAGGTGATTTTTTTTAGATCTGTAGTGAAAACCATACGTTCTTTCCAAATATAGAAGCATGGTAATCATGCAAATGGAACATATGCACTAAGTGATCTACTGGGGAAATTCTTAATTCCTGTATTTTGGGTGCCAGGAAATTTCTATTTCTATATTCAATCAGTGAGTACAGAAGCATCCACCAGAATCTAATACTTGCAATTAACATATTTGTTCTAAGATTCTATGTTGTCATTTTGCTAATGTTAATCATATTTCTGTTTGACCTATAATGTTCTCTTTGCTTTATATTCATAAATGATACTTTGAGTCTTAATAAGTTAATAACTAATAGGAACATTTGCAAGGATAAGTTTCTAATGCTTCCTGAAGAGTGCTTGTTTCAGGGTGCCTGGGTGGCTCAGTGGGTTAAGCCGCTGCCTTCGGCTTGGGTCATGATCTCAGGGTCCTGGGATCGAGTCCCGCATTGGGCTCTCTGCTCAGCGGGGAGCCTGTTTCCCTCTCTCTCTCTCTGCCTGCTTCTCCATCTACTTGTGATTTCTCTCTGTCAAATAAATAAATAAAATCTTAAAAAAAAAAGAGTGCTTGTTTCTTACCTGAAACTCAACACATGTTTTATATTTTCCTTTGTCCTTCTTGCCAACCTATGATAACTGCACATCTCACATGGTCTCTGACTTTTAATTCCATTTTGTTATTGTATCACATTGTCATCCATGTTTGACTCTAGATCTTTATTGATCCATACTGGGTTTGGTGAACATTTTACCACCCCATCACCTAAACCTGGTTCATAGATATTTATTCTTTTCTTACTGATAATATTCAAAGGGATGGGAACAATATGATTTTTGCAGTATACCAAGAGATTTTAGGGTTTTTCATGTATGCCATATCTGAGATGGACATAAAATTCAGACACCATTTCTTCCTTCCTTAAATCAGACTGAATGTCTAATACTTACAACAGTGCATTCTGCATAGCAAATGTTCAGTAATTGAAGAATTGATTTTAACAAATAATTGTAAGAACTATACATTATCACTCGACTCCATGAAATCAATAATAATTCTCTACTTTTAAAGACAGCACACTCTAATCAATCTTTAGCCATACGCTCCATGCATATGAAGAGAGAAGATGGTGCCAAAATCCACTGCATGGTAAGATGAACTTAGCAATTAAGGTGCTATGACCTCAATATTTGTTCTCCATGTATTAAAATTGGGGGGAACTTTTGTAAAAATAGTATGTCTTGACCTATTATATATAGTTCTATCTAAAGTGATAAGTGTTTGTATTTTTATTTTGCTTATACTTCACTGGAATACTGTGTTTGATATTGCCCAAATTCTAACTAAGCTTCGTATGCTGTATTTGGATAGCTCTCTTTTGAAAATGGAACTCAGTACATTTTTTTCTCTATAGCTTTCTAATTAAAATTCTGTTTTTATATTGTATAGATATGTTCTTTTTGATATCTGTTATTCATCAGTTATCCACAGCTCCATGCATCAAGGGCTGTATTTGCTTTGTTTCGTTCATTATTTATATGCAGAATGCACAGGTTAACTCACTCATCCTGTATTCACTGATTTTTTTGTTAGACATCAAGATCTATGTTAGGTGAAGGAAAGAAGACCAAAAATAAGATAGTCATGGCCTCTTGGTTATTGAAACTTGATAAATAATATAACTACAGTGGCCCAGTTACTACCTAAATGAAGAACAATATATCAAGGCCTCTGTCTTTGAAGGAATCTAACATGGGAATGGGCAATCACCATGCTCCACACTATGAGCTTATAGAGCTATGTGCAAATATTCTTGTATCACAGAAAGAAATAGTTTATAGGATGCCTGAGGAGGTCAAAAAGAAGACTGACCAAACATATGTACATTTTGTCAAATAAGACAAGGCAGTTAATAGCACTACAGTACAGTGAATACATATATGCCCATCCCGTTATGTGTTGAGGAGTGAAAGTAAATTTGAGGACTTAGTGGAATGAGATGTGATTTATTTATATTAGTCTGTCAGCATCTCAATACTAAAGAGACCACAAAATAAGTAGTTTGACTTTACCCTAAAGCTAATGTGGGATTTTTAAAGGAAACATTTGTTTTTCATTACAGAAACTGATAGATATTTGGAAAAGTATGATAACTCCCTCTTCACCCTTCACTTACCTTTTTAAATAACACAGAATATATTCTACTACAGGAGTTTCTAGCAAGAAGAACAAAAACAATAATAAAACATTCCAAATATTTGGTGTAAGGAAGCATTGATTATAAATGGAAAAAAAATATAATTGGCAGTAAATAATGTGGTTACTATAAATCATTTCAGATATTGTAAAATCAAGACATAGGAAGAAAGTATCTGCAGCAGGCTACGTTAAGATCAAGTTAGAAGAGAGTAGAATGTCAAGTCATGAATTAGTGATGGGTATAACTGGAAAAGATTGAAAGGAACCACCATGGTTAGTAAATGATAAAATACATAATGCTTATATGATATTGAATCAATGCTTCTTGGATCATTAGTCCATATATTTCCAGATTTCTCTACCCATTGAAATCAATATTTTTATTGCTTGGGGGCATCAAGCTCAAATAAATGGCCCATTGCTAATGTCTGAATTTTAAATTTTGTAGACAGATTCGTCTACAGAAAATCAATTGTCTTGAAAGCAGAGTTTGTGGATAAATAACAGTTTTTAATATTAGGAAATTTTCTCTTACTAATAAAAATAAAAGAGACATACAGTAGGGAAGAAGAAGATATAACAGATCTATAATCTAATGACAAGCATCAAGCCTTTCTGCTTCTGGATGTTGAAAATAAAAGAAAAGGGAGGATATAGAAGGCTTTTTTTTTTTTGCTCCTACCATCCATCCCTGTTGTCAGTTGTATGGATTGGCAATTTGGCTGTGCATAGTTAGACAGTTTTTTCCTGCTGGTTTTGGCTGGATTGACTCATGCATTTGTCTTCAGCCAGTGGTCAAAAGTCCCATTCGTATATCTGACAGCTGGCTGGCAAGGGTCTGACTATTGGCCAGGGGACAGGGGGAGTGGGTCATATGTCTCACATCTTTTAGTAAACTAGCCTGAATTCATGTACATAGTGGTGGATGCAGAGATTCTATGAACATAAATAGTAGAAATTCCATGGTTTCAAGAGACCAAAGACCATCTTTTTGTCTTTCTATTGGCCAAAGCAAGTAGAAAGGCTAGCCCAGATTCAAGTTTAAGGAAAACAGAATACATCTCTTACTGGAAGAATCTAGAAAGTATTATGCTTATATTTTTTAATTGCCTTTTAATATTTCTTTTAAAAGGCATTTCTGCTGGAGTCAGCAAGAGCTCAGTAGAGAACAGTCATCACAGGGGCTCCTCCCAGCTCTCAATGGCAATAGAAATATCAAATCTAATATAATCCCTGAGTAGATTAATACACAAATACATGCATCAAAGCCAAGTAGTAGGGAAGATGTGCTTATGTATAAAGATTAAATAAATGCTATCTACCTCCCTATACATATGTCCAAATTTAAAAAAAAAAAAAGAAGGAAGAGGTGGAGAAGGAAGAGGAAGATGATTGTAAGCATATAAAAATATGAAAAATTGAACAAAGCACACGTCTAACAGCATCATATTAAGTGATGAGAAACTAGATGCTTTTCTTCTAAGTTTCTTAATAAAGTAAGGAAACTTTCTCACTTCTCCTACTCAGCACCACACTGGAAATCCTAGTGGTATAATAAGGCAAGAAAAAGAAAAACACATACAGATTAGGAAAGAAGAATATTGTCTCTAAAGAAAATTGTCTCTATTTGCAGATATGTTGAACTATGGAAAACCTACCCTGCTAAATCTACATAAAATGCTCCTAGAGCAGAAAAAAAAAATTGACCAGGTCTGGGGGAGGGGGCACCCATGTTATAATGCAGATTGTGAAAAATGTACCTAATTATATTACACATTGATGGCATATTTAAAGCAATGAATACTTAAAAAAAAAAAAAAAAGCATGTCTTTGGAGTACCTGACTGACTCAGTCAGTAAAGCACAGATTCTTGATCTTAGGGTCACAAGTTCAAGCACCACTTTGGACATGGAGCCTATTTAAAAATAAATAAATAAATAAGTTTAAAAGTTATACATATATATATATATAATATGTTATCACTATTGAGTACTACATTTCTCACTGTCAAAGGACGTTACAAATAAGTATGAATAATGTTAGAATGAATTCTGTGCTTATGAATTAGAGTTATATATATTAGTATGAAATTATATTTATTTAATAGATAAATAGATAGGAAAACAAAAAATCAACATACGTGTTTATAGATACATGTATGTATCTGATTCAGACATACACAGAGGTGCCAAAATAATCCAGGGATATGGACTAAGCATTTTTATCCCCCACCCCAGTATTCATATATTGAAATCCTGGTCCCCAATATGATAGTATTTGGAGGTGGGGCCTTTGGCAGGTAATTAGGTTAAGAGGGCAATACTCTTATGAAACCAGAGAGCTTGCTCTCTCTCTCTCTCTTTATCCCCCTACCATGTGAGAACAAAGTGAGAAGACATCCATCTACAAACCAGGAAGAGGGCTCTTCCCAGAACCTGATCATACATGTATATACATATTTTTCATAACTCTATTCTCTCGAAGGGCCTAGAATCCGTGACACCCCAGAAGCAATGAACACAACTTGTATCTAGATCATGGCTTCTAAATACCATTTCCTAATAAAAGAAACAAAGACCCCTTTTTAAAAATGTTGATTTTAGACTTGGAGCAAGGGAAATATAACCTAAGCATATGTCTGCATATTATTGTATGGCCATTAAATACAATGAGGACACAGGAGCCAACCTGAAAGAGTTCCTAATTAGAAGAACTGGAGAAAAAAGTGAGTAATAACATAAATAGTGATGGATTAGATCATGAACAGAGAATAAATAATTACCTATGAAATATCAATAGTGATATATATAAATATTTGATCAAACGAGTCAATAAATGGGGCACCTCGGTGGCTTAGTGGGTTCAGCCTCTACCTTTGGCTCGGGTCATGATCTCAGAATCCTGGGATCAAGCCCCACCTTGGGGGGGGGGTCTCTGCTCAGCAGGGAGCCTGCTTCCCCCTCTCTCTCTGCCTGACTCTCTGCCTACTTGTGATCTTTCTCTGTGTTAAATCAATAAATAAAATCTTTATCTTTAAAAAAATGATTTAGTAAATATATAAATGGGTTAAGAAAGAATAAGAAGAAAACTAAATTATAAGACAGAATTATCTGAAATTTTAAGTATGTCTACACTTTTCCTATCATCTATGACTAGAAAAAAGACTGCAGATGTAGAATAAGATGAGAGAAATTATCTATTTTTTTTCCACACTTTAGTTGTGATGTGTAAAAATTCACTGTATAATCTTGAAGTAACTGGAGCTCTAAATAGGCACAGGAGGATAGTTATAGCTCTATCACAAAGGATATTCCAAAGATATTAGACACTAAGTTTGCCTTTAGAAGACCACAGCTTTTCTTCCTTCTTTTCTTCCTTCCTTCCTCCCTCTTTCTCCCTCTTCCTTCCTTCCTTCCTTCTCTTTTTTCTGTGGGTTTAAATAAAAATGATTTTATTAACAATTCTTAAACTCATGAAGCTTAATGGAGCCTTTGATATTTTTAGGAAGTCTACTACTAGTTTGTAAGATCAAGTAGGGAATATTTTGAGTAAAAAAAAATAGTATTTATCATTGTATGTGTTCTCTGGGATTTGTCTAAATTCTGGAAAGTGAGAAAATGGCTAAAAATCAGTCTCTGTGTGGTTTTTATTTCCCCAAATGTTCCATCTGGCCGTATCCTCAAGTTGATTTGAAATGTACCACATGATTTGTGTCACTATGGTGCCTGAAATTCCATGAAGAGTACTGAAATTTTATATTGTATTTGTTTGATTTTTTTGAAAATCTGCCTTTGAGAATACAGCATTTGGTGCTATTGAAAAACATCATATAAAAAAATATATAGTTTTTAAATTACTATTTGATAGCATTCTTTTCTACTGACAGACATAAAATGCATTATAATGTTACATGATGCTCACCTGATTTTAAAAATTTGACTAACATAAAATAATTGGTTTTAAATCATGTGTCTAACAAAATAAAAACAAAATATAGTGCAGTTATGGTGATGCAACTTGTACCAAAGCGTTCATTGGAAATGACACAAATGATTTGATTAGTATGGGATTTCTTTAAAAAAAAAAAAGTTGACTAGTTTTTTTGTTTTGTTTAAAGTAAGCACAATAATATCATTATCTCTGATTTAATCAGAAGATCATATAGGAAAAAATCTGTGTCTAATGTTACTATGTCTGCTTTTTATTTGGTGTAGTCATTACAGTGCTGAATACCTCAGGCAGCCTATAAGAAGAGGTATCTGTGATAGATACAGTGTATTCTTGGAAGTCATTTATCAATGCAAAATAGTAAGTGGCCGAAAAACTCAGAATTTAGGTAAAAGGACAAACTATCTTCTCATGATAAATTTGATGTAAACCAGAAGTCAGGATATATACCAGGCTTGTCATTTGAAAGGTTGATGATTTGTTTGGTTTTCTTTCTGCAGATGTTTATCATTCCAACCAAAGAAATAACTTCAAGCTTAGTTGGAATATACTTTGGCTTAGCCCAAAGAATCTTAGTAAGGTCAGAAAACATAAATCTAATCCTGATGCAATATTCCTGTCATAGACCAAATGTTTGTGATCCCTTAAAATTTAGTATGTTGAAACTTAATACCCAATGAGATGGTATTTGGAGGTAGTGACCTTGGGAAGTGATTAGATCATGAGGGTGGAGTTCTCATGAATGGAATTAGTGTCCTTTATATAAAAGAGATCTCAGAGAATCCCCTTCCCCTCCGACTATGGAGAGGACTCAGTTAAAAACAGCCCTCTATGAACCATTAGGTGGGGCCTCACCAGACATCAAATTTTCCTGTATTTTGATCTTGGACTCTGAAGACTATAGAACTGAGGGAATAAATTTCTGTTGTTTAAACCACACAATCTATGGTATTCTGTTATGGCAGCAGCCCAGTTGGATAAAGATGGATTTGAAGACCACTTAAGTCCTCTGAGCTTCTAATTCCACATCTATAAAATGGAGAGGGGAAACAATGTCATAATATATTAAAATAATAATTAGAGGAAATATAAGATAAAAAGCAATTAATGAAACACAAAATAACATTATAAAGGGGTGTTATCTTAATCTAAACTAAAACTTATAAAAAGATACAAATCTAACATGATGATGAATACTATAAATTTTCAAAATAGAATAACAAGAGTAAATAATTACTATAACTGAAAAGCTAAATTAATTCTAAAAATATTTAGTTATTTAACTGTTTTCACTTTTATTTAACATTTATTCAACCAAACTATTCACTGGGCATTGTGGTAATCTCTATGTATTTAAGCATAAATACAACAATTTTCTGTCTTCAAAAACAGTAGTTTAGGTGCACCTGGGTGGCTCAGTGGATTAAGCCTCTGCCTTCGGCTCAGGTCATGATCTCAGGGTCCTGGGATCAAGCCCCACATCAGGCTCTCTGCTCAGCAGGAAGGCTGCTTCCTCCTCTCTCTCTGCCTGACTCTCTGCCTACTTGTGATCTCTCGCTCTGTCAAATAAATAAATAAAATCTTTTTTAAAAAAAGTAGTTTAATAGGTTGAGAATTTCAACCAGTTTTTTTCTATTTGTAACTGATTGTTTTGAATTCAGATAAGCAAAATAATACTTTTAATTTTCTCATGGTCTCCCCATGCTGATAATGCATAGATATTTAAAGAATTTTTAATTTATAAAATATGAATTTCCTATGTGAAATTTTTTTCAAAAATCATTATTATATCCAATTGAGACTTCCTTACATATCAATTACTTAAAAGTAATAATAGTACTAGTAGCAGTAGTAATAATACTAATAACAGAAGTAGAAATAATAGTAGGAATAATTAAATAATACTTTAATATAGAATGAAAATTTGGAAGAGACAGAAAAAGAAAAGAAAGTAAACGAGGGAAGGACAGATAGAGCAGACTTTTGTCAATAATTAGTTGATGAGAAAATCAGTTGATTATATTTGTGTTGGTGTACTTGTGGGCTTTTTTTTTTTTTTTTTTTTTTTAACAGAGAAAGAGATCACAAGTAGGCAGAAAGAAAGAGGGAAGCAGGCTTCCCACCAAGCCGAGAGCCTGATGCGGGGCTCGATCCCAGGACCCTGATATCATGAGCTGAGCAGAAGGCAGAGGCTTAACCCACTGAGCCACCCAGGCACCCCTATTTGTGGGATTCTTTTTCTGTTCTGTTAATATGTTTTTTTCTTTTCTTTTACCTATACCATACTGCCTTGATTTCTATAATTTATAACAAGTCTTACATTGTATAATACGAGTCCTCCAACTTACGTTTCCCTTTTCAGTATTTTTTGTCTGTTGTAGGATTTTGCATTTCCATATAAATTATCGGATCAGTTTGTTAATGTCCACAAAATAGCTTGCTACCATTTTAATTGAGAATTTATTGAATCTATACATGAACTGGGGAAGAACTGACATCTTAACAGTACGGAGTTTCCAATGCACGAACATGGAGTATCTCTCCATTATTTATGTATATCTCCATCATGTAAGTTTTGGTAGATTGGGTCAAGGAAAGAGTCCATTTAATCTAAACTATAAAATTTGTGAACACAGAGTTGATCATAGTATTCTTTTTTACTATTATTTTCATGTCTAAGGTATGAGTAGTTATGACCCATCTTTCATTTTAATATGAGTCATTTGTCTTGTCATTTTTTATTGATAGCTTGATTAAAAGATTTATTAATTTTAGAGAACTTCTTTAAGATCAGTCAGCTCTTGGTTTCGCTGCTTTTTCTCTTCCGTTTTCTTATTTTCAATTTCATAGATTTCTGCTCTCATTTGGATTTCTTGTCTTCTACTTGCTTTAGGCTTTATTAGCTCTTATTTCTCTAGATTCATAAGTTTACAACTTATTTATTTGAGGTCTTTATTCTTTTCTAGTAGGGTAGTCTAATGTTCTAAATTTCCTTCCAAACATCACTTTTACTGCATCTTACAGATTTTGAAAAGCTGAAGTTGTATTTTCCTTTTTATTTAGTTCAAAATAGTTTTCAGTTTCTCTTGGGGCCTTTTCTTTGACTCACAGGTTATTTAGAAGTGTGTTAAGTTTCCAAATATTTGAGGGATTTTTCATCTTTCTTTTAAGGATTTCTTGTTTAATTCCATTGGTCTGAGAACATACTTTGTCTGACTTCTGTTATTTTGAATTTGTTCAGATATGTTTTATGACATAGAATTTGCTTTATCTTTGTGAGTATTCCATGTAAGATCAAGAATATGTATCCAGCTGTTGTGCATACACTTAAACTCATTATGTCCTTTTAGAGATTTGACCCCTTTATTATCATGCAAAGCCCCTTTTTATCTTTAATGATCTCCTTTGTTCTGAAGTCTGCTTATTTTCTGAAATTCTTATATCTACACCAGCTACTATTTGATTAAGGCACACCTGATATATCTTTCTCTGTACCTTTATTTTTGTCTTATCTGAGTCTTTACATTCAACCAGTCACAGGCAGGGTGAACACAGGGTTCTGATGGAAATATGTAGACACAAGAGGAGTGATTGATTACTCTTCTGTGAGGGCACTGAAGAGTGGAGGGTGGGAACTTTCAGCTCTGGGGCTGTCCTTCTCTCACCCATGAGTGCTGAAAGACCTTAGAGAGCCTAACAGTGCTATCTAGTGGAGACCAGAACCGCTTACACTAAGCCCCACCCATATGTACACTGTAGATGAATTTCCACTAGGGCAAGGCCACCTGAGAACGAGTGCAACAGGCCTGTCCCCCAGAAGACCAGCACAAACAACTCACTGGCACCAGTCTACTAATCATACAGTGCTTCAAATCTTCAGCTCTAGAGGCAATAGGATCAAGCTTCCTTTTTACTTTTATTCTTTATTTAAAAATTTTTTTCATTTTTTTTCTTATTTTTAATTCCCTTATTTATACATTTAAAATTATATAGTGTAAAAATTTTGTTTATTTTCATTTAATTAATTGATTTATTTACTTATAGAACTAGGTTCTTTTAACAAGCAGATCGAAACACACCGAAGATCTGTTTTTGTTTTGGTTTGGTTTTTTCTTTTTCTTTTTCTTTTCCTTTTTTTTCCTTTCCTCTTTTATTTTCTGTACAAAATGATGAGTTGGAGAAATTCACTCCAAAAGAAAGAATAGGAAGTAGAACTCACAGCCTGGGATTTAATCAATACAGATGTAACTGAGATGTGTGAAATAGAATTTAAAACAACAATTACAAGGATACTAGCTAGGCTTGATAAAAGCTTAGAAGATTCTAGAGAATCCCTTACTGCAGAGATAAAAGAGGTAAAACACAGTCAGGCTGAAATTAAAAATGCTATAACCATGATGCAAAGCCAAATGGATGTCATAAAAATGAGGATGCATGAAACAGGAGCAAATCAGTGATACAGAAGGTAAAACTATGGAAAGTAATGAAGCTGAAAATAAGAGGGAAAGAAAGTTAGTGGATTATGAAGGTAGAATCAGGGAATTCAGCAACTTACTAAAATGTAACAACATCTGTATCAAGAGTCCCAGAAGATGAAGAGAGAAAAAAGGGGTAGAAGTTTTATTCAAATAAATTAGAGCTGAAAATTTTCCTAATCTGCAGAAGGACACAGACATTAAAATCCAAGAAACACAGAAAACTTCCATTAAATTCAACAAAAACCAACCATCATTAAGGCGTTTCATAGTCAAATTCACAAAATGCACAGAAAAGGAAAGAATCCTGAAATCAGCAAAAGAAAGTCCTTCACTTACAAGGGAAGACATACTATGTTTGTAGTAGATCTATCCACAGAAACTTAGCAGACCAGAAGTGAGTGGCAGGGTATAGTCAACATGCTGAGTGGGAAAAACATGCAGTGAAGAATTCTTTAATCAGCAAGGCTGTCATTCAGGATAGAAGAAGAGGTAAAGTGATTCCCAGACAAAAACTAAAGGAGTTTGTCCCCACTAAACCAGCTCTACAAGAAATTTTAAGGGGAGAAAAAAAGGCCAAACCAACAAAAACTAGAAAGGACCAGAGAACATCCCCAGAAATACCAACTCTACAGGTAACATAATGGCATTAAATACATATTTTTCAATAACCACTCTGAATGTAAATGGACTAAATGCTCCAATCAAAAGACATAGGGTAGAAAACAAGATAAAAAACAAGGTCTGTCTATATGTTCTCTAGAAAAGACTCATTTTAGAACTAAAGATGCCTGCAGATTGAAAGTGAGGGGATAGAGGACCATCTACCATGCTCTTGGACATTAACAGAAAGCTGGAGTAGTCATACTTATATCAAAAAAACTAAATTTTAAAACAAAGACTGTAACAAGAGATGAAGAAGCGCATTCTATCTTAATTAAGGTGTCTGTCTATCCATCAAGATGATCTAACAATGTAAATATTTATGTTCCCAACTTGGAAGCACCCAAATATATAAAGCAATTAATGATAAACATAAATAAACTCCCTACTATTACTATAATAATATAGTAGTAGTAGGGGACTTTAACACCCCACTTACAACAATGGACAGATCATCTAAGTAAAAAAATCTGCAAGGAAGCAATGGCTTTGAATGACGCACTGAAATGAATGGACTTAACAGGTATATTCAGAAAAATTAATCCTAAAGCATCAGAATACACATTCTTTCAAGTGAAAAATGGAAGTTTTCTAGACTAGATTACATACTGAGTCACAAATCAGTTCTCTACAAGTACAAAAATTTCAAAATCATACCATTTCTATTTTCAGACCACAACACTATGAAACTTGAAGTCAAACATGCACACACACACACACACACACACACACACACACACTTGGAAAGATCTCAAATATGTGGAAGTTAAAGAACATCCTACTAAAGAATGAATGGGTTAACCAGGAAATTAAAGAAGAAATTTTTAAAAATACATGGAAGCAAATAAAAATGAGACACAACAGTCCAAAGCTTTTGGACAAAGCAAAGTCAGTCCTAAGAGGGAAGTATATTGCAACACAGGCCTTCAAGAAGCAAAAAAAGTCTTAAATACACAACCTAACCTTACACCTAAAGGAGCTAGAAGGGCACAACAAATAAAGCCTAAAGCCAACAGAAGAAGGAAAGTAAGAATGTTTCTGGGTTTACCTCTCTTTCTCTTTTTATTCCTTATGCTCATTTGTTTTATTTCTTAAATTTCACATGTGTATGAAATCAAGTGATATTTGTCTTTTTCTGACTGACATATTTCACTTAGCATGATATTTTCTAGCTCCATCCACATCATGGTAAATGGCAGGATTTCATTCTTTTTTATGTCTAAGCAATATTCCATTGTGTGTAAAAAATAGATATATATTTTAGTTGGCATGAACTACTTTAGTTTTGGTTTGTCTGGAAATCACTTCCTCTCTCCTTCTATCCTGAATATATATAAATATATATATTTATGCAGCAAGGCTGGATATATATATATGTGTGTGTGTGTGTGTGTGTATACATATATCTAGATCTAGATCTAGATATCATATATATATATATGATATCTAGATCTAGATATATGTATATATCTATATCATATCTTATTTATCCATTCATCAGTTAAACTCTAGGTTTTAAGTTATATTACAAAGCTGTAGTGATCAAAACTGTATTGTACAGGTACAAAAATAGACAGATCAACAGAGAAGAATAGAAAACCCAGAAGTGAACCCACAGCCATGTGGTCAATTAACCTTTTCAAAGTGGGAAAGAATATACAATAGAAAAAGAGAGTCTCTTCAACAAATGGTGTTAGTTTATTATATGTAGTTTTAACTAATCTAAGCCCATATTTAAATATGACTACTGTGTCGTATTTAGGAGCCATATAGCAGTATCCTACATTCTTCCTCTTTCCTGCTTGTAACATGTGTCATATCTAGATCTGGTTCTAATGATTACTTTATTTTTTCACACATTGTTTTTCTTTGTTTGGTTTTGTTTTTGCCTTTCAACAAGGTTTACACTGTATTTAATGTTTGATGTCTCTATAGGTGCTGGAAGTTTCAGATTCCTGTAGCGTTGTTTGTTTGGGCCTCCTTCTTGCCTTTGACATTCTTTAAATACTCCTTTTTAGTGATGATTCATGTCTTGTAGCTCTTCCATCTGTAAACTACTGTACACACACATAGTAGAGTCCAAGTATGATTAAATAATCAATTCATATAACAGAGTTAAAAAACAGACAAAAACAATAAAACCAATATCTAAGTCCTTTGGCTAAAAATATTTAATTATGCACTCATTCAAAGTAGACATCTTGAAAAGTTAAATCCCTAAATTTCAACATTATTTTATACTCATTCTTAAAATGTTGACATTAAACTAAATTATCTCTACAGGTTGTTGCAAAGATAATATTCTATGTAGCTCTTCTGTTTCCTTTCATACTCAGAGTGGGAGTGATATCTTACTTTCAGGGATATATAGATCTGCTTTATTTCAAGACATTGATGGACAATGGGAAAAATTATTCACCAATCTTTTTCCCAGGCTCATAGGAAGATTATGTATCCAATTCTTCATTGAAATTAGGTTGAGATCATATGACTGGGTTCTAACCAAAAAAGAAATTATAGTGGAAATGTTGTGCATCACTGTCAGGCATGGTGCCCCGGAATCTTTATAAATGTTGGCAATTTCATTACCATAACAGAAAGGAAGGTATGGTCAGTGTGTGTGTGTGTGTGTGTGTGTGTGTGATATTGACATATACAAGGATATATATGTAGGTATTGAGTGAGTACAACAAATGGGATTTAGTACTGGTCATACTAAAATTAAAATTAAATGATCAATATTAATATTTGCCTTTAATTTAATAGTACTTTAAACAAGTTTGTTGTTGTTTTCCCTAAAAGTGTAGCCTTAAGATCATCTTTACGGAATTCACCTCAAGAGATGTCTTTATAAAAGTATGATTACCATTTGTTAACTTGCTAAATCAGAATCTATACAAGGGAACCTCTAAATTCTGCATTTGAAACAAATAATCTATCTACTGGATAAACTTAGAGAAAGAATACTTAAATTTTATGGGCCTTTTCATATGAACAATTTCATTTAATCTACATCTAAACCTACTTGATTCATCAGGACTTTCCAGAATGTTTTATTTGTTTGCATTTATGCAATTTAGTCCTTCCTTATTCTAATACGAAGAGAATAAAAGGAGGGTTTCAAAATTTACTTAACAAAATGAGATTTTCTTAAAGATATAATTAACTAAATAGGAAAAAATATATGATGAAGCCAATTAAAAGATTTATACTCAAAATATGTGACAGATGGCAGGCCCTTTCTGGGCTCTAGGGTACCAGTAAGACCAACTGGGAGCTGTGGCTCAAACTGTGAGCCTCAGAATTTCAGATGTTATGTCCATGACATGTCAAGGCCCTTGACTTCACATCAGGGGTATATTGCCTTGTAAATCCATCCAATTTCAAAAACCGAGACTTCTATTTGAGTTTCAAGAAACTCAGCCCTTGCCTCAGGGGGCCTACCACTTTGTAAAGAACAGACCACGAATTCTTCTTTCAAACCAGGAATCAGTTTCTGCAACAGTCCCCTGGAGGAGTGTGGTTTCCAAAAAAAAATAAATAAATAAGTGAAATAAAGATTGTGCTTCTGTCACTTGCTTTGTTAATAAATAGCAGATTACATTCTCTAGGGCCATACTAAATTTATAAAGAACACGTTATGCCAGACAAACTTGATTGCTTTTCTTTGATAAACTCAGTAAATTAGTGGATAAAGGAATAGAGTAGATGGAAAATATCTTGATTATAATAAAACAAGTGGATGTCAATTCACAAGCACATATACAAAAATATCTTGCCTGAAAATTTAATTCAAATTACCTTAGTTGCAAGTATTGTCACACAGATTGAAAATTGAATGAAGAATGACCATAAAGAAAGGATAATGAAAAATGCTAACAAAGAAATCTATCATGGGCACTTAAAATCTTAATGAATATTATATAAAGGAGGCTTACTAGCCCAGGCTCTTAATTTCTCATGTTGCCTACTCAATTGAAGTTTTGTGGCTAACCAAAGGGATTATTTTACTTTACTACTTGAAAGCATTCCATATTTAGAAAACCAGCAATTGCTTTACCCAGGTTTACTACACTGTAGATATTATTCTCTACTCCACAATTTCAGTCATACTTATAATCTAAGAAAATCCTGACAAGTACAAAGATTGTTTGTTTGTTTGTCTCTAATTTGCATGGTGAGTACAGGTGAAAGTAGGTGAAGTGAGTCTAGAATTGAAATTAGTGCCTTGAGTGTGGTAACTGATATTCCCAGGTAAGACAGGGCACTATACCTGCATAATTAGTAACATCAGTCACTGTTTACTCATGTTGCATAGTCATACTTTGCACGCTTAGGTGTTTATAGCTGTATTCTTTTGTTCTCTGTATAAAAAGGTAGCATGGTACATTAGTTCAGAAGACAGTCATTAGACCTGGTTTTTCTCTTAGGAACTGAATAAACCAAAAGTGTTCCATAATATTATTAACTTCTGTTACTTTAAATGTTACATGATGATATAACACTTAGTTATTATGGACCTCAATGAGTCCATGTTATGGAAAATGTTGAGAGATGTTAAAAACTAATGTGTAGATGGCGGTAGGCATTTAAAGGTTCTGAAGTACATGGTATGTTTACTTATTTACCTACTTCTAGAAATGTACTCAGTTATTGATGATGGTGATGGTCATGGTTAGGATGTTATTGGAATTGTAGTCAGTCTACCTGGCTAGAATCTTGATATTTTCTTCCCTTTCTTCCCCTTCTTTCCTTTTCCTTTCTTTTCTTTCTTTCTTTAAACCTTTCTTTCTTATACTTAATATAGTGTTATATTAGTTTCAGGTATGCAAATAGTGAATTAGCAATTGTATACATTTTTCAGGGCTCATCATGAGAAATATACTCTTAGTCTTCACACCTATTTCACCCACCCAACCACCTAGTTTGGCAACTGCCAAGTTTGTTCTCGACTGGAATCTGCTTCCTTTGTTTGTCTCTTTTTAGTTTGTGCATTTGCTTTGTTTCTTAAGTTCTACATATAAGTAGAATCATATGGTATTTTTCTTTCCTCCTGACCTATTTCACTTGGCATTACTCTCCAGATCCATTCATGTCATTGCGGATAGCAAGATTTCATTATTTTTTATGACCAAGTAATATTTCACTGTATATATACACCACATCTTCTCTATCCATTCATCTATGGATGGACACTGGGCTGCTTCCATATCTTGATTATTGTAAATATGTTGCAGTAAACATAGGGATGTGTATCTCTTTATTTTCTTTTAACAGAAAGTTGGAATCTGCCCCATTTTCTTCAATATTAGAATTTATCTTAATAGAGCCAATGGTACTCTTGCCTTTCTGATTTTGAGTGTCATAGATTCCAAGTTCAACCTATTTCTTAGACATTTGTGAGTTCCACACATTAGCCATTTCCTTTAGGATCCCATGCATCTGCATTTTAAAATTCTGGCTATCATCCACAATTCTGACATCTTCCTCTTAACCATAGAACTGTACTGCTAAGTAGTCATCAATGTTTCCCAGTGAAATTGCCTTGCAGATGAAACAATAGTCATAGATACTAAAAGCCAGCCACAGCTCTGCCAATAACTGGTATCCTAACTGACCAATACCCTCATTGTAAACATATGGAGGTAATTTAGGCCACTGTGATTTACAATAAAATGAATAAAATGTCAAATTATATTCTTTAACAAATCCCCTACCTTATATGAGTATCTATTTCTTCATCTATAAAATGGGAATGATAATCCTTGCATGGCCTATAACATAAGATGGTTATGAGACTCAAGTTATTATAAGAAAGTTCTTTGAAAACCCTACAATACTGTAGAAGATTGAAGAGAGTGTTAAGTGACCCACTTATTGAGGAAGAAAAGAGAAATCCCAGATCTCATTATTTTCTTTATGGGACTTAAGAAGGGATATTTTTGGCTATGGTAAGATTTTTATTTGCAGCACAATTAGTTTCATTTTGGGATGTTAATGAGAAAACAAAAAATAGAATAATTCTGAAATAAATATAGTGAGCTAAATTTATTTTAGATACCAACAATTGGGAACATTAACTTGTTACTACCTTTTGTAATAATACAGAATTTTCATCTTCTAAACATGATAAAATTAGCATTGGGGGAAGCTTCTCAATAGTTGGCTTCAAATATTGTCACAGTTGATTCAAATTAGGTAAATTTTGAAAGCTTGGAAATAGCACAGGATTTGGGCCAATTAGATTTGGCATTGCTTCCTCACTCTCAACTTATTAAATCATTTAGCTTCTCTCAGGCTTGGAATAGCTTATGTATTAATTGGAATTTTTAATATTTTTAATATATGACAGTCTGTATGTTAATATATTTTAGTAATCTTTCTCAGTGCTAAGTCTAAAGTAGAAATCTAACAAAGGACACCCTATTTTGTATTAAGACAAGTTTTCTTCAGGAGCTTTTAGGAGCAAAAACATATGAACTACTCCCACCCATACGAAAAATCATGGAACAATCATGCCTGCTTGCATTTTATGGAGGGAGGGGGCTTGTGAGATAATTAATGTAATATCCTCTTTGAAATCAATGCCTAATATAAATACTTCTTTTTAAGAAAAAGGTATAATTGCTAGAATAAAAGTAATCTACTGGTTGAGAAGTTATACTTTCATCCAAAGCAATTTGGTTTTGCAGGAAAATACTGATTTTAAAGTCAGAAGGATCGATCACTTAATAATTGTGATCTTTGAGAAATATTACCGTCCTGAAGTCTCGCCTGCTAAGATAAGTAGGAATAATAATCTTAGCTCATAATAATAATATGGGAATTGATCAATGTATATAAATTTCAAAAAGAATATGAGAACATAATCAGTTCTCACTGCATGTTAATATTACTTCTCTCTGCCACAACTGAGTTACCACTTAGAAAGAACCTGAGTGAGGGCTTACATTATGATAGTTGATTTGGGAAAACTGTACCAGAGGAGGAGTGGGAGACTTGAAAGTTTCAGGCAGAGGGGAGAGAAGAGTCAATATGAAATATCGTGATGGTGCTGGATATTGCTGTTAGCAGCTGGGGACCACTTTCCTTTGGAACTTTTGGTGGAACAATGAGGTATGAGCTTCAAAACTGTCCTCCTGATAAAAGGAAGTTACACATGTTTAATCAAAAACTGTTATTAGGGCACCTGGCTGGCTCAGTTGGTAGAGCACAGGACTCTTGTTTTGAGATCCAGTGCCACGTTGGGTGTAGAGATTACTTAAAAATCAAATCTCAAAAGCAAAACAAAAACTGTTATCTCTTTTCAGTCCACTGTGGTCAGGTGGTTGTTAAATACCTTTTTTTAAGTTAGTGAGAACTCCTAGGTGCTGACTGAAAGCCTGCATGTGTTCAAGAACCTCAGGAGCAAAGCAGCTCTGGAGAAGAATGCCCTGGTTGTAGCTATAGTAGTCAGGTTACGTGTGAGCAAAGCTGTTTGCCTTCAATTCCAGATGCAATCTGTGGTCCAAGAGGATGTCATGCAGGAACATAATGGCGCACGAACGCAAATGCACAATATTAAATAGATACTGTTCTCGCATATAGATGCTTGACGCCTCTCACCCTCTGGCTTTCCTCTTTTCTTTTATATATTTTGTTTAATAATAGATTATTGAGGTATAATTTACATACAGTAAAAATCAGTCTTTTCAGTATTTGGACAAACACTTAAAATATGTTTATCATTCATTGCCACTCAGTGAAGTGCTTTATTATTAGATCAGCCTGTGAACATCAAGGATGAAATTCTTGCCATTTTATGTCTTTTCTTTGATTGCAACATAACAGCCTGAAAGGGTCAGGAAGTAAAGAAGCATATTCTTTCTGGAAATAGGAAGCAAAGTATATATTAGATTAGCAAAACATTATTAACTACTGAAGCAGGATAAGCAATACATGGACTTTCTCTGAGTTCTTCTGTCTACCTTTGTAGACAGAAGTGTGATGATATATTAATGATATCTATCATATGTAATAATATATAATGTATAATGATTATATAATTATATATTATATAAAATACATTATATATTATATTACATATAAATAATAGTAATTATGTATATGCACTCATATATGCATGCACACACACACACACACACACACACAACATATATATAGCATATGACTGTAGAAAATTCTATAATATGAGAGAATGATGGGAAAAAAATCACTGGCACTAGTAGCCAAAATGCAACCAGGATAGAATTATATTCTTATTTTATTTCTATGAGGAGTTTTTACCTGAAAATGCTTTTCAGATTTTGACATTATACCATCTACAAAGTTAAACCCATTTATTCAGACCCATCCAGGCTTTAAGGCAATTAACAGTCCAGGTATCACAATAAATACACATAGTTCTTCCAACAGCCAGATTTGGGGATGTTCATTGTTTGAGGGAAAAAAGGAAAACATGAAGATAGAAAAGGTGAATGGCCATACAGGCCTTACATTTTATAAGGTTCCAAAAATAAATCTACTAGCCACTTTCACAAGAACTTTTAATTTTTATCCTAATTAATGAGAGAAAACGATCCTTGTTTTTCCCTTGGATGACAATAGCATGCTGTCCCTTACACACAGTAGAAGGAAATCTGAAAATGTTTGAATTGCTATGCCTAAGAGAAATTCCTAGTTTTAACTGATAAAATTCCATTTCTGCAAAATTGTTTTGTTTTTAACTTAATCTCACATAAGTCTTAAGACACCCCTGAGAAATCATAAGGGGGTACAAAGTTTTACAGAAGAGCTCGAAGAAAATCCATGCTCACTTCACCTCTCTTTGTGGAGAAATTGAGAACTGACTTGACCAAGTTCAGACAGTTTCTGTGGAGCAGGCATAACACTCAGACCTCATGAATCCAGGTCTCAAACTCTCTTAGCTACATATGGGGTAGATATAACTACATAGTAATATTAAATAAATTTTAAACTTCCATTATATAGTGTTTAAATGGGGGAGGAGTCAGATTTCTTTCAAACAAGTCCACTAAAAATGACTGAGACTTACTGTGTTTTGTCATATATACCTTCATGATAGTGTCTCTCAGGCCTCTAATCTTTTTTTTTCCCCCATATGACATATTTAACAGTCTTCCAAAAGTTTTACTTTGAATGAAAAATGGAAGACTTGTATTTTTACTTTATGGTTGTAGAGAAGAATGGTAATTGCATAAAATCTTTCATTCCACTTATAACAGAAATCAGTGATCTCTGGTTACCAAAAGCAAGAAGCCATGTTAAACAATGTAAATGGTAGGGACGCCTGGGTGGCTCAGTGGGTTAAGCCTTCAGCTCAGGTCATGATCTCAAGGTCCTGGGATCGAGCCCCGCATGGGGCTCTCTGCTCAGCAGGGAGCCTGCTTGCCCACCCCACCCTCGCCTGCCTCCCCGCCCATTTGTGATCTCTGTCTGTCAAATAAGTAAATAAAAATCTTTCAACAAAATTAAATAAAAATATAAATGGTAAAAATAAAGCAAACAGACAAGTCAACACAAACAAAACTAGATGCTTTCCCAATGGTTGACTAATTTTGAAACAGATGGCCTAATTAAAGACTGAAAGAAAGAGAGAGACCCATGTTCCAAAAGAGAAATAAGATGATTATAGCTCTGGGCTGAAAATAAGATTTAATGTTATAGAAATAACAACTATTACTCTAATGGCTTTGGATGGTCACCTTGTAAGAAATTGGGTTAATCTGAAATTGGAAATGAAAGTTCCCATTGAAAGTTGAGTCATTTCAGTAAGGTATAGGGGAGCTTGAATAAAGTAAGATCTCTATTGGCAGCAAGAAAAGTCTTTTCTGTTAAAACAAAAACAAAAACAAAACTTGAATGTAATTTAGCCAAAGTGAGAGCAATTTAGCAAAAGTTGGGGTAGAAGTATAATCTTGGAACAATGACCAGAAGTCTTATGACATATGTATGTTGTCTTCAGACTGTTGAGGAGCTGCAAATAGCAACAAAGAAAATAAAGTTTCTCAAAGAAGCTGATACAAACTCTGTGGCTTAACTATTGAGTATTCAAATATATGTATGGGAAGGATTCAAATATCACAGAGGAATTAGAGTCATTGATTTCCAATTTCCCTTCTAATGCATGGATGTTATGACTTATATCTCTTTTTAAGATTTTATTTATTTATTCGATAGAGACAGCGAGAAAAGGAATATAAGCGGGGGCGGGGGAGTGGGAGAGGGAGAGGGAGAAGGAGACTTCCCGCTGAGCATGATCCCAGGACCCAGGCTAGTTTGCTAAAAGATGTGAGACATATGACCTGAGCCGAAGGCAGACACTTAAGGACTGACCCACCCAGGGACCCTGGATGCTAAGACTTTTAAATGTATTGAACTATTTCTTTTTTTTTTTTTTTTTAAAGATTTTATTTATTTGTGAGAGGGAGCGAGAGAGCGAAAGAGTGAGCACAGGCAGGCAGAATGGCAGGCAGAGACAGAGGGAGAAGCAGGCTTCCCCGCCAAGCAAGGAGCCTGATGTGGGACTCCATCCCAAGACACTGGGAACATGACCCGAGCCGAACGCAGCTGCTTTACCAACTGAGCCACCCAGGCGTCCCAAACTCTCTTTTCTAAAGGTAGGGAAAAACACAAAAAGTATACAAATATATCATTTTGTAAGTATGCTCCAGATGGTATACTTAAAACATTTAGTTTTCCTAAGTTAATGCATCTATGATTCACCTCATGAGGAAAAAAAAAAAAAAAAAAAGATTCTTTTCATGGGTTACTTGCCAAGTGGTATGATAGTCCTCACAGAAATGTCATCCTACCTGCTCTAATTGTTAACCAACCATCCACAGATTAATTGGAAGGCAATATACATTTATCTGTGAAAACTTTGTTTCCATAACTGGATAAAAGCAAACAATAAGGAATTTAAGTGATGGAAATATAAAGACTTTGACAAGTCTTGTAAATTTTTATTTAAGTGTTCTAAATCTCCATTTTTAAGATCTAGTATAGTGCTCCTGCATTGTGTATATTCAAGATGTCTCCACAGACTAATAAATGAATGAATCCATGTATATGTAAACTTTGGTAAGTGCCCTGGGATTCCATTTTGTTCCAAGTGCTGTGATGTTGAAGTGGAGGGGATGGAATAATTTTTTAAAATATAATAATGGAAGATATAAGATTTGTTGTAGGAGGAATACTTGTCTAGCAAGCATGTGGAGACAAGTGAAGGGCGGTGGAACACGGACATGAACAGTTAATCCACAAAGTGGAAAAATAAGTGTCACTGAAGAAGTTTATGGAAAAGTTGTGAGATGTCAAGAAATAGGTGATAATCCTATCTTTGAAATAAATTTTGCTACGTATGGTGAATATTCTGAAGTGAAATATATATAGATATATATTTTTTCTATTTTCATTTTTTTTTCTCCTGTAGTATTTATATAGAAATGAGGTCATATTCCTGTTTTATCTTTAAATATCCCAGAAATAGTACATAATTGTTTAGAAAATAGAAATTTAATAGTAGACCAGTGTTTTAAAAATTATGTTGAAAGTGTGTTAACTGTGCAATTCACATCTGTTTAACATCTGCTAAATACCAAGTACACTTCTTCTTTTTTCCATTTTATTTTATTTTAATTCTTTTCAGAGTTCCAAAATTCATAGTTTATGCACCACACCCAGTACTCCATGCAATATGCGCCCCCAGCCCCCATAACACTCCACCCAACCCCCCACCTCCCTCCCCAAGTGCACTTCTATCTCCGGAACTAGATACGCACTGAATTAAGGAAGTCTTTTTTTTTTTTTTTTTTCCTCCTTCTTGTTACTCCACGTGACCCCTAAAACAGCCTCTTTCAGGTCAGTATAGCCACAATGGAGGGTTTCAGTTGCTTTCTAGGCACGTATTACAGTTACAGAAGGTTTTCACATAATCAAAGTTGGGTATTTCTAGAGAGATCAAAAGAGACAGTGAAGTGGAGAGCAGGTGTGTCAGCCTTCTTCGAGGATCTGAGAATGCAATTAACCAGCAAATGAGCCCTTGTAAAACCAGGCTTCCTGAACAGATGAGCACAATAAAAGCCACCGGGAAATAAGGTGGCCAAGGGCCACTCCTGAATGGAGTGTGCGCATGGACATCTGCCCCTGTTCTTGAACTTTAGGAAAAAAGAGAGAGAGAGAGAGATTCAATAGAGACTGTAGAATCAGAACAATTATGCAAATATAGGAGACTCCTGGAAGAGATGAAAGATTAGCTTGCTTTCACAAAGGCTGTTGTTAACAGTAGAGATTTTCTCTTTTCTCTCCCAATAGTACTGACTTAAGGCTGAAAAAGATGGATGCTAACAGAGGAATCCCAAGCCAAATTAAAGAGCATCACAGATTAATCACTTGACATTAATATGACAAATTCAAAAGCTACTTCAGTGGGAGACAAAGTTGCAGTCACAAAATATCTTAGGTCTACCATCCTTAGTGTATACATAGAGTGGAATAATATTCAAACCAGAGAAGGAATGAATTACTGATACATGCTGTAACTTGATTGGATGTCAAAACGTGATATTGTGTGAAAGGAGCCATGCACAAAAGTTGTAGGTGCTGGGGTACGATTCTATTTACTTAAAATATCCAGAATAGGCAAATCCATATAGAGGCAGAAAGCAGACTGGAGATTGTTAGTTGTTGGGGCATAAGGGAATGAGTAGTGGCAACTTAATAAGAATGGGGTTTCCTTTTAAGGTGATGAAAATACCTCAATTATTTATTTTCATCACCTCAACTTGAGGTGATGAAAATAGCTCATTTATTTAATAAGTGGAGTGTTGCACAATATTGTAAATATATTAAATACCAGTGGATTGTACACTTTAAAATGATTCATTTGATTTTATGTTAATTTCATACTCTTTTTGAAAACAAACAAACAAGCAAACAAAAAACCAGTATTTTGTATCTTTACTCCTAAGTAGGTGTTTGCAAATTTAAACTGGGTTACTCCCTCAGTGTCATTTTCTCTCACAGCTCATTCTCTCTACCTGGAAAATCACCTTTCCTGTTTTCATGGATAAGCTCTATTTCTAGTTCTATGAATTTCTTCCTTGTCAACTATCTTCTGTTGGTTTCAATATTCTACCCAATAAATTGCAGCATTTGGCTTAGTAAACACAGATATACTGTTTCTATAAACCAGAAAATCTGCATCCACATTTTCCCTCTGCTATTATAAAGCAGATAGTTTTGGACAAATTGGTTCATTTATC
Organism: Mustela erminea; assembly: GCF_009829155.1. Taxonomy (NCBI): domain Eukaryota; kingdom Metazoa; phylum Chordata; class Mammalia; order Carnivora; family Mustelidae; genus Mustela; species Mustela erminea. The sequence continues at coordinate 39,222,648 of NC_045632.1, read as the reverse complement.
TGGGTCTGATTTATTTCAAATGCTAAATTTATTTTATTATTGCTTAAATTAAAGAATTCCCTTGAGCTTACATTTAATATTTAATTGCTTTATGTAGGTTTAATCTCTAAAACACTATAAAATCAATAAAAATTCAACTGTCAGCAATAAGGTAGTGATGTGATAATAATCATCCTTCATTCATTCAATAAATACTCTGTGCACATACTCTGCACTATCCCTGGGGATATAAATACTATCAACAACAGATACAACCATTAATCCACTGGATATATTAGAGACATGTAGTTTATGATGATGATGATGGTAATGATGAAAATACTTATTACTATACTTTAGAAACACTCTACGAAAAGAAGACCAATCAATAAATAACTATGTGTGCTTTGTTATCCTGTTTTTTTATCTGAAGAGGCAAAATTTAAAACAAGGCTAATGTAAAATGTGTTTGTAAGTCAATTATTTGATGCATTTATTTATTCTAAAAATACATTTAGAAAAATGATTATGAAAGATCTTGTCAAATAAGCTTATGGATTACTAGGTTAAAGTTATGTAAGCTTCATTACTGAAGTAATTTTGAAAGGAATATATATGTATATGTATATATATATGATTTTCTGCATTTGATTTCCATTTTGCAGATAAAGTAAGGGCCAATGACAACTACTTAGGAAGGACTTCTTCTGACCTAGGTATTTGCACACTCAGAATTTTGTTCAATATTTACAACTGAGACAGGTGTTATTTTAGTCATTAGAAAGCTGATAAGCTAGCAGGTAAAACAAGCTAGCTAAGGTGCCAAATTCCATATATCTCAGAAGTGACAGATTTGGTTACCATATCTGATTTGACTCAGAACACTAACTAACTGTATCGAACCATACTGATTTCAGGTGATGCTTATTCCAACCCCTACCTCTAGCAGGAAAGGGGATCTTTTTTTGTCTCACCCCAAGTCCATAATTCTGTTCTGGGCCCTATTGGGCTCTCATACTTTGCACAGGCATGTGATGCTTTTCTGCCAGGATCCCTCAGAAGCATACCGTTAAGTACACATTCTGCCCTCCAAATAAAGTCTCCACATTGCTCTCTAAGAACACTCTGCACAGCTAGGCAGTGAGGCTTCATATTAATCATGTTTTCTAATTATTTATTTATTAGAACAAGGGAGCTGAACACCTGGCAACGTTTACATTTGCAATTAGGGAAGCAGCCTCACTCTAGCAGAAGTCTGATTTTATTACTTGCTTTTGCCTTGTAAAACTAAGTTTGCCGATGGTGAAGAAAGTTATATTAATATAAACAATGATGAAGTTCTGGAAATAATCTCTTTCCCCGCTTTCCAATTTGGAATACATGGGGCAAATTTTACACTTGAAACTTATTTCATGATGCCATTGTTAGGAGGAAATAAACTATGTATTGGTATAATGATCTCATTCTTTAATTCAAGAATTCTTGTTTGAGAACTTGCTATATCTATGCTTCTGTGACTGGCACTGTGACCATGTTAAGAACGTGAGTTCAAACAAAACTGTGATCAGTTCCGAAGTTGCACTAAGTATCAGAGCCTCTATGCTCTTCCTAAGAAACGGAGATTATATCAATTTTATAGGTGTTTTTGAGTCTTAAAATGGATATAAGCAAAGCACTTAACTCATATGTGAGGTGTACCCAGTATTAGCTGGCTACTCAGCTCCCCTCCCCCATCTCACTTAGGTATGGTGATCATACAGGTGAATAACATAGCTAGTATTCACAATTTTTCAATCAAGTATGGAGGAAAAGCTAAATTAAAAATAATAGTAATAAAGTATAAACTGATTGGTATCACAAAACTAATCTCTGTGAGTGAAAGGTAATTTTGGATATGGGCATAGTCAAGTTTTCTAAATACACATTGTATTTAGGAACAGGAGAAGGGAACTAGGATTAGAAAACATTTACATAATGAATAGCTTTACAATGAGCCTTAGGTGACTAAAATGTATCCTACAGCCAAATTATTCCATTGACAGCCAAGAGTCATGCTTCATGGAGTTTCATTTAGCCATTGTATACCTTGCGGGAGAGCAATTGAGAAGGAGATGAGAAACCCAATTGGAATCCTATATAATTGTAATTTCTTAGATGATGCCAAGTCCTCCAACTTTCTGGATTCACTCTCTAAAACACAAACTCCCCAAAAGAACATTTCTCTCCTTTGGAAGAAAATTTCAAACCTCCTGTAGCCGGCAGTCCAATTGCATTAGTTGTTAAAATTAGAACATCCATGTCCTGCTGCAAGGACTTCAGGGTAGTGGTAATGATGACCCAAATAAGGGCACTGAAAATGGAATTAAAGAACACATGGAAAACTCCCTTTCCTATGGGGTGACAAGCTCTCAGAGCCCTGTGTGCAAATGAGGAATTGTATAACTGAATTCTTTAAAACAAACATGTGGTAAACTACCTTCTGAAGGAATCAATAACACTGAGGAACACTTCTGAAGCTACTGGTAAATACATCAAGTTGAAATAAAAGAACACAGTGAGAAATCAGCAGTGTTAACACTGGGTAAGCTACTTCATACCTTATTTCTATGAGGGATAATATTAACCTATGAATACTATATGTCATAGTATATATGAGGTTTTTTTTTAATTTTTTATAAACATATAATATATTTTTATCCCCAGGGGTACAGGTCTGTGAATCACCAGGTTTACACACTTCACCGCACTCACCATAGCACATACCCTCCCCAATATATATATATGAAGTTTTGAACATAACACCAGGCATAAAGTACTTTTTTAGAGAGAGAGAGAGAGAGAGAAAGAGCAGAGGAAGTGGTGATTGGGGAGGGGTAAAGGGAGATAGAAAATTTTAAGCAGACTCCATGCCCTGCACAGAGCCTGATGCGGGGCTCGAATTCATGACCCTGAAATCATGACCTGAGCTGAAATCAAGAGTCAGATGCTTAACTAAGTGAGCCACCTGGGTACCCCTAATACATTTTCAATAAGATTATGCATGTGTGAAATAACATATAATTTATAATTATATTAAAGATATTTTATTAATTTCTCTTGACCAGAAAATTTTCAGTAAGATTTTTTTCCTATGTATAAGGGGAAAAAAAAAATCAATGAAAAAGCGATTTGGGAAAAATACTACATACTTGTTGATTCATAGTAGATCCCAGAAAAAAAGGAAAAAAAAAAGAGAGAGTGAGGAGAAATAAATCTTACTTGTAGGGAATTGAAAGTAAGCAAATTTATTCCAGATATCATCAAGGTTTGAATAAAGATGCACTTAAAAAGAGATACCAGGCAGCTGAATTGTTCACCTGGTGGGGATCCAATTGCCCTACATGGGAAGTGCTAGCTACCTGCATGGAAAACAGATGTTATCACTTTTACTTAATGTGGTAGCAGGAAGTTGGTGAGGATAGAAATCCTGTGTTATCTCTAATGTTGTGATTTTTACTGCTTAGTAACTTTTAAAATCTGTGTATACCTGGAGGACACAGGATCATTTATTCCTTCTTTCTTTCTTTGCTATATCCACATTCTACATCACATTTACTGTTCTCTGGGTATACATTTTCACCAGTATAGAAATGCCAGCAAAATGTAGGCCTCCTTCAAACACCAGCTGGATCTCTAAACATAAGGATTTCTCAGACTGAGGCATGACCTCCTTTTGCAGAGGTCACCCATCCAAAGCCAACACACATAAAAATCTGTCCCGATAGTACATGACCTCTCTATATATACATTCTACAACTGCTGACAACTTTATCTAGAATGAAGGAGGAATTCTTTAAATTCATTACTTCCCCGTTTTATAATTGTGAAGACTACTTATCAGTTCCAAAATCCTTCTAATGAAGTCAGATGATTTACTCATTGGTCATATATTTTTCAAACCATCTTATCACAATAACAATAAAAAAAAACCCACTATCAAAATTATCATTTATTAAATATTTCATTTGTTCAGGGAAATGTGCTGCTTTACCTATGTTGTATGCTTTAATGCAAATTGCTATAGTATTAAAGGATGAGGGAATTAAGGAAAGAAGTGATTAGGTTAATCAGTCACATATCTAGAAAAAAATTAAGTAGTATTTAAGAGAAAAATGGCACAGAAGTTGTGCACAGAAGAAAACTGATTCAGATCCTGAAACCAGATTACCTGTGTTCAAATTCTGATTCCAAAATGTTACCCGTTGCCATATTTTTAAAATAAAATTGATTATAACAGTCCTTAGTTTACAGAGTACCTATGAGGATCAAGTAATAAATGCATGTAAAGTGCTGGTAATGTGGCTAAATGAATAGTAAGTGTTAAGTGTATTAATTATTCTTCTTCTTAATACCATAATTAGTGATTGTAGCCAAGACTCTTATTTGTTTTCAAAAATTGATAAGCTGAAGGTTGCTGTGAGTATACAGGATGAGGATTTCTTTACTTTTCATCTCAAATCCTAGAGAACAATTGTACATGTTACCATTCCTCTGCTCTTTTTTTAACATTCCGTATTTTACATTCAGTGTCCGCATAGATGAACTTCAAAAAAAAAAAAAAATGAAGACACTAATCACTTTTGTGAGTACAGTGGCTTAATCTCTCTTATCTTGAGGATTTTCCAGCCTTTGTTTTATGGAGAAGCTTCTTTTTCCTGTAGGGTAATGATGGCATTCTTGGTGGTTTTTCCTTGATCTAAGACTGAATTGATGTCAGAGCAACAGCACAGTCACCACCTTGGGCACTACTGCAGGGGGCTCAGGGATTAGGAGTTGGAGGGAGATTGTCTCTTGGTGGGATATGCATTCTGAGGGGCTGACTTCCAACAAAACGCTTGTAGGAGGAGAAAATGATTATTAGTCTCAGACCTCTTCACTGTGCATTCTTAATTTCTCCACGTTTCCAAGGAACCTGGCTTCCACTGTGCTCCTGGCTGTTAGTGAGGAAACTCTGGCCATTACTCTGACAGCTACTAAACTGGAGGAAGATAATGCATACACATTGCAGTATTTGTACTCTACAATATAAAATGCAGAACGATATTGATGGTATTTCAGAATGTGTGACACACAAAAGTGTGCATGTGTGTGTATTTTTGTATCAAATAAATACTGGAAGCAAAAACATGACAATGACACTAGATTATGGGCTTTATTTTTCCTCCTTTATATTCCATAACCTCATTCTCCAACGAACAGGAATTGTATTTATAATCAAAACAGTATGAACAAAAACGTTATGTACAATAAAACCTTCAGAGTTCATAGTTAATATCTAAAACTGAACATTAATTCTGTTTGGAGGATAGTTTGGTATTTGCAAATCAGTGAAAGCTAATGATCTACTCTGGAGAAATACACTATTCAAAATAAATTAAAAAGAAAGAGGAATTATAAGGGGACGGGGGAACCACCATGAGGCCTTTATGTTTCTCTACAAAGTTTAACATAGGAAATGATAGTAAGATCAACCAAGCTATGAAAGGAAATGCATTTGTGTAAGTGGCATTTTGAACATGACAGTTAAATCACCACACATGCTCTCATGTGATGTTCTCAACAATGTTATTTTTAGTTATTATTGTTCCATTTTGCAGATTTAAGCAGTCTTTACAAAATCATTCAACTAATGTGAACTAGAGCTGAAACTTGGAGCTCCTTGACCAGATGCCAAGCAACCTAAAAAAAAAAAAAAAAAATTCACATTTGGGAATTCTGTATTTGTTGTCTGAACACAGATCCCTAAAAAGGATAGAGAAATCACTATACAAAGTTTTGACTTTTATAACAAGATATATGTCTTTGTTCTCCTATCTAAATTGCCAAAGTCACATAGAATTGAAACAAACACCATAGTAAAATGAGGTAGGCAGAAGGAAGGGTCCTTCTCATGCTGAACACTAACCATGATACAGGACATAGTCTTGGGCTTTATATCCACTACTTCACTTAACTCTTAGAAAGACCTTACAGAGCAATCCCTGTTCTCCATTTACAGATGAGCCAGAGGGGACCTTGAGAAAGTTGAGTAGTTCATCAGAGATAAGAACAGCTTTGGGATTTGAAGTTGGCCCCTTGTGATTCCAAAGTCCTTCTGTTTTATTTATTTGTTTTTGTTTTTGTTTTTGTTTTTTGGCTTGGTTTTGTCTGTAAAGTATTTTTTAAATACCTCAACTTTTAAAGCAAGCATCTAGGGAAGGTCTTTGAGTTTATAAATAATTTAGTGGGGGTACCTGGTGGCTCACTGGGTTAAAGCCTCTGCCTTCAGCTCAGGTCATGATCTCAGGGTCCTGGGATCGAGTCCCACATCAGGCTCTCTGCTCAGCAGGGAGCCTGCTACCTCCCTCTCTCTCTGCCTACTTGTGATCTGTCTGTCAAATAAATAAATAAAATCTTAAAATAAATAAATAAATAATTTAGTGAGTAGGAAATCCAAAGGGAGATAAAAGATTATGTAATGAGTCTGGAGAATGCATCCGTTAAATATTTTTACATAATTTTTCTTGCTGTTATTTCAGCAAAAGCATTTTAATCTGAATGTTTTATATGAGGATATTTATTTTATTAATCTTTGAATTGCATCAAATATTTTCTCTACTCTTGTTTGTGTGCTTCTTTTTATAATAAAAACCCAAAACAAAACAAAATCTTTAAGCCTATGCAGTTGCAAGGGAAGTGGAGAAATGTAGTTTCACAAGGATTTTTGGTGAATACTAACTTTCTCTGCTACAGTCTTAAAGTTGACTTTCCAATCTGGTTTTGGACCCACCTCACCCCTCATGACATTAACAAAACAACAAACACAGAAAAGATGCTGAGCTCACAGCCCTGTTTACAAAGGAGAGAAAACAAACTACCAACACATATATAGAAGGTATTCATTCTTGTGCTTAACAAAATAATGCAAAGCGAAACATGTAAACAATTTATTAAGGCCTTACGTTTATTAGGTTGTGGGAAAATAGTCCTCAGAATTGGTGGAAATTCAAACTGATACCTCTTTAGGAAAAAAAAAAAATCCAGTAATTTGAAATAAAGTGTAAACAGCAAACAGCAAACGCTGTTGTAGACATTTCTTTTAAAGTAATTATCAGATCAGTGCACCAAGATGTGTGAATGTGTATGTGTGTTTGAAAATGTTTGCTGTGACAGTGTTTACACAAATTAAAAAATGAAGTAACTTATATGTTCATTAATTAGTATTCATTTTGGTGATTCATAAGTTGTAGTCATTAAAAACAATAAGGCAATTTTGTAGATGATGGATAGATGGATACGTAGATAGAGAAAGGGATATATGTAGAGAGAATAGATATGTCTGGGATATATTATTAACAAACAAGGTGATTAAAAAGGGCTTGGTCTAATCCTTCAGATTAACATTAGAATAAGAAAATAGCAGATTAGTTAATACTTAATGATAGACTATTATATACCAGGGATATTCTTAGCCCATACATTCTTAGTCCCTGATTTGGGTCTTAAAATCTATAAAGAAGCAGCAGAGTTCAAGTCACAGAGACTGAAAGTGGCACATTTGGGATTTCAACTCAGGTCGGTCTGTTTCCAAATCTGATGCTCTTTCTACTGCACCAAGCTGCTTCCACAGCAGTTGGAACTTGCCTGCATCTGTTCTGTACCTGTTTGCATTTTTCCATTTTGAAGCAGCAGCCACCCCCTGTCCCACCATGCTCAGCAACACTCTGATTTCCTTTCCTGTTGCTGAGGCAGATCCACTCACATCCCCGGCACTCATGAACAACTCTGCAGAGCGCTCGAGCATCTGGCAATCCACCCAGCAAAGAGTGACTGGGAAGCGCAGAAAATTCCTCCGAGAGCAGGCAACATCTGTTTGATAGGCAATGAAAAATAAACCCGTAATAAACTCATTTTAGGAGCGAAAAAATGGCTCCTCAAAGCGCTGATTATTCATTTTATGCAAGTGTAGTAATGTTGGTCTCCTTGACATGTCAGGAAACAGCATGTCTGAAAGCGAATGATCACGGTCAGAGGGTGAGGGGGCTCACACCAGGACCGAGCTCAGGCGAGGGCAGATGAGGAAGCGTTTAGAAAGATTGCACAGAACGCCTGCACCACCTGTGGCTGGCTCCTGGCACAGGGCAGTGACCCAGGTGGTGGGCTGGGGTGTGTACGTGTCTGGAATGAGTTTCAGTTTGGTAGTGATGCTTCCTCACCACTCCAGACTGCCAAGCTGCTATCAATGCATTCAACTATAAATGCAGTTTTTCCTTCCTTTATTGTTTCACTTATTCAAATATTTATTTTATACTCCAAAGAAGACTTTTTTTTTTAAATATTGGCTGCTTTAATGAATATTGCAGTTATAATCTAGGATGGTTTTCCTATTAAGTATAAAGGATCGAAGAATAAATGGTAGATTAACATTTACTGGATTTAAATCTGATGAGATATGGATGAGTATAACAAAATGGATTGAAGGAGAAAAGAAAATAATTGAAGGATAAAATCATCTTTGGTTAAAATTACATGGGATATAAGCTATTCCCTGGCTATAATTTTGGTTATGGGTGTAGATACATAGATTATTCACCCTCCTTTTTTTTTTTTTTTTTTTTTTTGTTAAACTGGAATTCATCTAAGAGAAGACTACTTAGTCTTTTTTCTCAGGTGATCATACGCCATGTGGGGGACAAATGGAAACTAGGTTAAAGGTTGTTCATGGGTTAGCCTACTATACAAGCTGTATAAAGCTCTCTGAGTAATTACCAGTCTCTTGTTATTCTCTATTCTTGAATAAATTTCAATTTTATCCTTTAATCTCTCATATATATGCTCTCTGAATCAAAAGGTGTAGGTCAGAGATAAGAAAAAATGAGAAAGAAAGAGAGAGAATTTCAGAAAATGGAAACTCCTAGACGATAGGTCATGATAGCAAAACTCAGAACAAGATTACAAGAAAATGATAAATCCATGTAACTGGGCCATGACTGTTTGGGCCAGTTAGATCCCTACACTTTTCTACTAATGACTTTAAAGATTTAACCTTTTTGTTTATTAAAGATGCAGGAATTTTCCTGCCCTTTATATAGGAAAGACAGATGCAGTCCTGTTCCTCATCTTTTTCTTCTCCCCAGAATCAGGATGGTGCCATGTTGTACTGGAAGAGGAAGAGGCCCTTGGAGCAAAATAAGCTTGGGTTTGACTCTGCACATCATTGTTTGCTAGCTTTGTGTCCCTGGACAAGTTACATGTTCAGCATCCTTATCTATAAAATTGATATAATAGTGTCTTTGGCTAATATGATTGTGGTAAGCATTTAATGAGATAGCATGTATGAAGTATTTGGAAGAGTAGATAATATGTACCAATTATTCAATCAATAGTAGCTATTATTCCTATAATTATGACTGTTATTCTTTTCTCTAAGCCTGTTCCCTCATTAGTTAAATTTGAATAATGATACATAAGGTTGGAGTGAACAATAAACAGTGTGCATTTTATGCATTTAAATGATAACAGCTTTCAATCTAGCTTCAAAGAGATAAAGATGAAGATGCATTTCTTATCTAGATGTGTTTATAAAGTAGTATATATTCAAAGAGCAATGGACACTCAATTAAATTCTTATGGCGAAAGGAAGTCCCAAGTGAAGTTCCTGAGCTAGATTCTGGCATGTGAAAATGAAATAGGATCGATATCCTTCAGGTTGAAGTGAGGCTTTATAGAGAGAAAAAAATAGCAGCAATTTTTCAAATACAAGTTTAGATGTCCAGTAACTGAGATGTTCGTTTTAGGGCTGGTTACAAAAACTATCATGAAAATTAAGCCATACCCTCCCACAAAATGTTCACATTGTACATTCACAAAAGGACTATAGTTATCTCATGAATGATGTTCTCTTAGTACAGTTATGGATAGGGTCTCACATTTTAAACTGGTGCTATAGTGTTATACCTTTTTCTCCTTTTTATTTATTTCTGTTTAAATCCCAGTATAATTAACATACAGTGTTATATTAGTTTCAGGTTACAATATAGTGTTCAACAATTCTTTACATCACCCAGGACTCATCATGATAAGCGCACTCTTAATCCCCTAAACTTATTTCAACCGTTCTCCTACTCCCCTGCCCTCTAGTAACTATCACCTTGTTCTCTATCATTAAGAGTCTGTTATTTGGTTTCTCTTTTTTAATTTGTTTTGTTTCTTAAATTCCACATATGAGTGAAATCATATTGTATTTGTTTTTCTCTGACTTGTTTCACTTAGCCTTATACTTTCTACAACATGTTGCTGTTGTTACAAATAACAAGATTTCATTCTTTCTTGTGGTTGACATCTTTTTTATCCATTAGTCTATCAATGAACTCTTGGGTTGCTTTCATAATTTGTCTAGTGTAAATAATTTTGCAATAAACATAGGGGTGCATCTATCTTTTCAAATTAGGTTTTTTTTTTCATATTCTTTGGGTAAATAACCAATACTGGAATTACTGGATCATAGTAATTGTATCTTTAATTTTTTGAGAAAATCCATACTGTCTTCCACCATGGCTGTACCAGTTTGCATTCCCACCAACAGTGCATGAGGCTTCCTTTTTATTTACTTCCTCACCAACACTTCTTGTGTCTTGTGGTTTTTATCTTAGGCATTCTGACAGATGTGAGGTGATAACTCATTGTGGCTCTGATTTACACTTCCCTGATGATAAGTGATATTAGGTATCTTTTCATGTGTTTGTTGGCCATCTGTATGTCTTTGGAGAAATAGCTGTTGATGTCCTCTGCCCATTTTTAATTGCATTATTTGTGGGATTTTTTGTTTTGTTTTGTTTTGAGTTACGTAAGTTCTTTATGTATTTTGGATATTAACCCTTATTGGATATATCATTTGCAAATATCTCCTTCCATTCAGTAGGTTGTTTTTTATTTTGTTGATTGTTTCCTTTGCTGTGCAGATGCTATATCATTTCTTAATGCTGGTCCTCCAATCTGGAGTGCCATCCTCTCTCATTTACATCTTGTCAGCTTTTGCAGAGATCTCATTCATACTCCTGTCCCCTAATAACTTATTATAGTCTTATAATCTGCTTTTCTATATAATCCCATTGTTGCTTTCTAATAAAGCTTACTATATTTGATTTAGTTTATTTTTTATAAACATATAATGTATTATTAGCCCCAGGGGTACAGTTCTGTGAATCGCCAGGCTTACACACTTCACAACATTCACCATAGCACATACCCGCCCCAATGTCCATAACCCCACTACCCTCTCCCTACTGATTTAGTTTACTTTTTTAAAAATTTATTTACTTAGAGAGAGAGAGACATAGAGTGCAAGTGGGAGCTGGGGAAAGGCAGGGGGGGTGAGAAGGAGAGAAGCAGACTCACTGCTGAATGAGAGCCCCATGCAGGACTCGATCCCAAGACCCTAACTAAGATCATGACCTGAGCTGAAACCAAGAGTCAGGTGCTTAACTGACTGAGCTACCCAGGTGCCTCTAGTTTAACTTTTATAAACCTATTTTCACCTTCAAATTGTGAAATTTTAAGGGAGAAAAAAAACCTATCTCCTTATTTAGCTTTTTATTTCTGCATTGCATGTATTATTATCTAGTATTATGCTTTATATTTGTTTATATGCTATTAATTTTCCTCTTGAGAAGGTTTCCTTCATGATGATAAGATCTTTTTTTCTCTACCAAAACCTTAGAATGTAGAAATTTGTCAACACATAGTAAGGACTCTATACATATTTGTGGGATAAATGAATGAAGGGATCATATTTACAGAAATTAGTATGGTTGTGTTAGCTACACAGAAAAGTTGGGTTGGATTTAACTATCAAAGTAAACAGGCATGCGATAATATTAGGCATCATTTAGAGCTGTACAGTTTGCACTGATATGTGATATTGGTTATCAATCAGAGGGATCATACAGAGGCATCACTTAGAAATGGAAGATGTGAGATATATATATATATATATATATATATATATATATATATATATATATATAAAAGAATATTACTCAGCCGTCACAAAGAATGAAACCTTGCCATTTACAATGATGTGGATAGAACTAGAGGGTATTATGCTAAGTGAAATAAGTCAGAGAAAAACAAATATCCTGTGATTTCACTCATATGTGGAATTTAAAAAACAACACAGATGAACATAGGGGAAGGGAAGGAAAAATAAAAGAAGATGAAATCAGAGAGGGAGACAGACCATGAGAGACTCTTAGCTATAGGGAGCAAACTGAGGGTTGCTGGAGGGGAGGGGTTTGGAGGGATGGGTCATTGCTATGATGAGCACTGGGTGTTACATGCAACTGATGAATCACTAAACTCTACCTCTGAAACTAATAATACACTATATGTTAATTAATTGATTTAAAAAATAAATGGTGAAGGTGATAAAGAAAGTTCATATAGAGTGACTAACCTTCTCTAAAGGCGCATAGGTAAAGAAGAGCACAGCGTGACCGGTGACCTATTGCAAATGAAGCAAGATAAAGATATATTTACTAGAGAACAGCTGGGAATTCAGAGGCAGTGAGGATGCGGAAAGGCTTCTGTGCCATGTTAACAAGTCTGTACTTCAGGCTGCAAAAAAACATGGAGGCATAGCAGATTTTGATCAGTCAATTAGGGGGATTCTTTTATGCTTTGAGCATAGAATTGGCTGTCTATGATCTGTGCTCTTTCTCTCTGATAAGTAAAATCAGCCTCTGCACCCTGTGCATGGACTATAGCCCATGTGGATGTGCTCCGTCTGCAGAGCAGAGCTGCAGAGAGCACCTAGGGAATATCAGGTTGCAAATGATAGGAGGCAGGGCTTTTAAGGACGTTGAGTAGAGCCATAATGTTACTGCTCTCTGGGTGCTTGGGATCACCTAAATGCCATCTGATAATGCTCCTTATATCCAGCAAGAGAATTACAAAAAAAAAATGTGTGAGGCTCCTATGCCTCAGAGACAAAAAGCAACAAATAAGAGTTCTCCTTTACAATTCCAATAAGGACTTTGAAAGAGGATTGGAATCTTTAGTTTTGCGAAGGTCTCAAAAAGAAGGGTATAATAAATAAGATTTTCCAGGGCAAATGGGTCTGAAATACTTTTTTATCACTCTGCCATAATTGACTGAAAGAGATTACCAAAAGAGTTTCTAATTCAATTCAGTTCCACATACTCTAGTGACTGACTCTTATTTGTACCTTATAGCTATAGGAAGAGGAGTGATGGATTAATTAAGTAGTTATATACATAGTTTCATATGTATTTATATAAATATATTAGTATATTGACATATAAAACAACATATTTAATTATACATATTAGTTATATATTACACAGATTTACAATTTATATAGGCTAATTAGAATATTCTTAGGACATGGTTGTAGCTAAAGTGGTTAAAATGATAAACTTCAGAATTTATAGTTCAGAACTTCTAGGCAATTCATCATTAAAACAGTTCTGATGTTACCACAAATACTAGACAAAATATACAATAAAATGCCTGAGGATTCTGAGGAAAACACACAATCAGGCAAATTGTATGCTGTATGTAGGGTGTGTGTGTGCGTGTGTGTGTGAGAGTGTGTGCGCGTGCACACGTGCATATGCACACAGTGGGGAACATGACTGGAGAGGTGACTAGCATGGAGATGATAAATTCAAAGCAAACCATGCTTAGACACACCATAATTGCTGAAAACCAAAGATAAAGAGAAAAACATCTTGAAATCACCTAGAGAAAACCAATACATTATATAGAAGAGAACAATGATTTGACTACTACAGATTTCTCATCATACTATGCAGGTCAGAGGAGAAAATGACAGTGGATTAGTGGAATTTTTTTTTTTTATTGAACTTTTTATTTTGAGATACTTTTATCACCTGGAGCTTCAAAATATAATACGCCAGATCCCATGTGGCCTTTACCCTATTTTCCTCAACGGTGACATACTGCAGGAGTAGAGCACAATATCCTCACCAGCACATTGACACTGATACAGTAAAGATGCAAAATGGTTCATGTTGTCCTTTCCCTGCCATAGCCACTTTCCTCCAACCTTCATCCCTCCATTAATCAACCAATGACAACCATTGCTCTTTATTTTCACCATCTTGTCATTTAAAGAATGCCCTATATATGGAATCATATAGTGGGTTACCTTTGATATTGTTTGTTTGTTTGTTTTTCCACCAAGAAAATTCTGTGAAATCATCCAGACTGCTGCGTGTATTAAGACTACATTCCTTTTTGCTGACTAGTGGTCTATAGTATGGAGGTACCAGAGTTTATTTAATCATTAATGATTGAAAGAGATAAAATTGTTTCCAGTTTGGGGCTATTATGAATAAAGCTTCTATAAACATCCACATACAGGCTTCTATGTGACCATAGGTTTCTTTTCTCTGGGATCAATTACCCATTAGTGCAATAGTTGGGTCACATGGTCATATGGTAGTTGCATATCTGCTTTTCAAAAGAAACTTAAAATTCCCAGAGTGCGAATGTTATTTTACTTTCCACCAGCACACATGAGTGAATCAACCTCTCTGCACCTTCACTAGCATTCTGGATTGTCAATTTTTTAGGACATTCTGAGAGGTTAGAGTGATAGTTCAAAATGGTTTTGAGGTTTTGAGTTGCAATTCCCTAAAGGAGGTTGGTGCTCATGAACATTTCATTTGATTATTTACAATATATTTTTATGTGTTTTCCCCATTTTCTAATTGGACTATTTATTTAGTTTACTGATCAGTTTGGACAAGTCTTACACATTCTAGATATTAATCCTTGGTGTACATGATTTGCAGATATATTCTCCAGCTCTGTAGCTTTCTTTGAAAAGAAAGGCAAGTAAGTTTTGCTTCCTACCTTTTTTTAAAAGAAAGTGAGAAAGTGAGAAAACTGAGATTTGGGGAGGTAAGATGTCTTTTTAGTGCACATGAAAAACAAGTGTCTGAGATGTGGTTTGAATTCAGTTCATTGTTTTTTTCCACCTCACATTTCCTTATGCAGAAGGCCTTTTAATAAGGATAGATTAAGAGAATACATGTCATGATGAAGAAATTTCATTTCCTAGGTATTTTATATCAAAAAGCAAGATGCAGAATAGTGTACATTATATAATATTAGTAACATAAATAAAAATATGTGTGTACACACTGGGCTAGTACTCACTTTTTCTCTTAGAAAAATTTCCCACAAAATTGTTTAATGTTTGTTTTGGGTGAGAGAGAGCATTTCTCTTCGATTTTGTTTATTTTTATGCTCTTTGGATTTTTTCAAACTGTATTCATAAATTAATATTTCCTTTTAACATTTAAAAACACAAATAAAAGGATAAACTCTTGCATATGTAATGAGCAGTAAAGAGAATTTCTATTTCTAACCATCAGAATTTTTTGTTAGAATAAGTTTCCCTAAAATGTGAGTTTCTGTCAGGTGAACCTTTCAATAACTGTTAGGACAGAGGGTAATGATGAGATCTATAGGAACCGTTGTGTTTGATGAAAACTAGACACTCGATTTATCAATAAAGAAGCAGGTTCAGAGTGATCAGTAATTTGTCCTACTTCAATCATGTATTAAATTACAGAGCTAGAATCAATTGCCAGGTATGAGTGATTCCAAAGCTCCTGCTTTTTCTTATTTCATATTTCTGTCCCCTGCCATGAACCTTTAACCCAGGGAGGTCTGCTTCCTTTTAGGCACTTTTACCAAGTGGCTCAGTTCCCCAATTGTCTATAACTATCCAGCTGGTATCGCTTATAAGAACCTTACTAGCTCATTTAAAAACATACCTAGGTTCATCTTTTACTTGAGAACTTAAAAAAAAAAAAGTATATCTTGTAAATGTGTAATTTCACAAACTTAATATTATCTGAAGTCATCTTATTCTGAGGCAGTTTCAACATATTTCTTCTTTGTGTAGTAATGCAGACACTGGATTAATATATTCCCTTGAGATTAGATAGAAGAATGCAAAATATCTACATTGAATTCTACTTAGGAAAACTACCCTGTTGCTAATAGACAATGGCTCCAGCTCTATCCATTTTCAGACATTTCTCAGAGTAGAGGCTAAAGCTCTGATCCCCTCTGTTTCACTGTGGTTTCCAGGCTTAACAGTTTTATTGTGGATTATGTGAGAGAAGCTTTTACACCTGTTTTTATTTGAAATTTATAATTGTGAAATTGATACATATCAGTTTCCTCATTATTTGGATGAGTCAGTTCAAAAGGATTAAGTGACTTTTCCGGGACACATGGGTGGTGGGACCTGAAATCTACCCCACCTCTATTGGTTGTACATTCAATTTTCCCCCAAATATATCATTCAGACTTGATTATTGATTGAAGATTAAGAGTTGATACTGAAACAGTACAATTGCTGGAATACATATTAAATATGTGGCAGTATTTATTTAGACCTGATGGTGTGAGCTTTATCTTTCCTTCAACAAACAGATCGTTTTATCACATGACTCATGTGGGAAGTCAGGTTCAGATTCAGCAGAAGTCTGCAACTCATTTGTGTTAAAAGATTAGCCTATAATATATTTTTAAAGTAAACTCATTCTTTTAAAAAACAAAATAAATTTTAAATTTAAAAAGTGTTCCCTCCAGATTGAATCTCTTTAATGTCACTGCCTCCCAAATAATAAGAAATGGATTTCAGTTTATTATCTGACTCCAGTTTATTTTCCCTCTACCTTTACCGGATGGAAATGTCACCAGATAAAGACACTAACCACATACAATGTTGGGGTGAGAATGACAGGTAATTATTGCTTTAACTCAAGTGCTCATATGCTAATGGATTATCGACAGTTACTGATATCATTATAATAGACCACCAGGAAAAAAAATGATTCAGAAGTCTCGTATTAGACTGGCTGGGATGAGATATGCAATTACCTCCAAGGATGAGATGTATCACTGTCACTCTGGCTTCTCAGAGTATGAACACAGAGAATGACACACGTCAAGGGAAAGTAAGAAATAGCACTAATGTTCAAAATGACGGTACAGTGTCTAAGCGCTGAGGGAATTGAACTGGAAGATCTCTTGATAAAATATTATCACCTGCGTTTCTGTTTTTTATCTAAATCATGGCCCTTCATATAATTGTTGGAACCAATGTCTTGAATATATCTTGTCCTGTGAATGTCAGGACACAAAACTGAATTCATGGATATATGGAATTAGAATGAAATTTAAATATATTCTCCTTCAGTTTTGTCATGATGAATGACCCTTTTCTGCAGCCATGTTCTTTAAATGTCCTGAAGTTATGGGAGTGCGTGGCAGTTCCAGGAACTCAATCCTAAATTCATTATTTTTTAAGTAGTTGGCAGGACTCCCTTGTCAGCTCCCCTGTGTATATTTTGCATTGTTGTTGACTTTTCATTTCTGTCTGTTGTAACTAGATGCTCTTCAGATCTTCAGTCCATATTAGCTCCTCCCTAAGAGGATTACAAAATGAAAACATCTAATTAAATTACACATTACTTATTAGGATATATTTGCTAATGGGTCAATAAATAGATACTGTCTCCTTACAACTGCATCTTCTGGTAATGGAATGTTCTAGTATTCATTTTTTTATATTTGGATATTATTAAAGGAAGCTTGGTGCTGGCTTTATAATTTAGGGGTTGTGTCAAGGATTTGTTAATTATGTATATTAATGGAAATATTTCTCCCAAGGAAGATGCCTACAATGCCATTGACTTGGAAATTATTTGAAATTCCTCATCTGGGGGCACCTGGGTGGCTCATGGTTTAAGCCTCTGCCTTCAGCTCAGGTCATGATCTCAGAGTCCTGGGATCGAGCCCCATGTCTGGCTCTCTGCTCAGCAGGGAGCCTGCCTCCCCCTCTCTCTGCCTGCTTCTCTGCCTACTTGTGATCTCTCTCTCTGCGAAATAAATAAATAAAATCTTAAAAAAAAGAAAGAAAGAAATTCCTAGTCTGAAAGTGGAAGACATTGTTCCACAAATGGCCCCAGCAACAATTTGACTATACTCATTGATCCTGTGAGTAAGGTATTTGGCTAGGATGTAGCAATGTCAAATTTCTCTGCTTTAAACTGTCCTCAAATGACTGGGGGTGTCTTAATCCTGAGGGTGTTGGAAGGGCAGAGGATCCATTTCTGTGGATCCAGGTTACCTTTGCTACTTACATATCTGGTGCCTGAGTTGTGACGGCTGAAGGATGGTCTCAGGTGGTACTCTTAAGCAAATCACCTGTATGTTGCTTCTGGCATGGCAGCGTCAGAATAGTTGGACTTCTACTTGTCAGCTTGTTAAATTTCCAAGAGTAAGTGTTACAGTAAACAAGGTAAACCCTGTATGACTTTTTATGGGCTAGGTTTGGAATTCATCTAGATGTATTTATGGGCTGAGGCAGTGATAGGCCCACCCAGAGTCAAGGAAATGGGACATAATTCCATCCCTCAACTGAAGAATGTTCAAGGATTTGTTTGGATTTTTTGAAACCTTCATAGACACACACATATCTTATTTGCAAATGAAGATTTTAACATTCTACTTCTCTAGACATTCTAGTACCAGCAATGCAAAATAAAATCACTTATAAAGTGAGTTTGCAGGATAATAAGCATTTTTAAAACATACTACATTTTTTCTCAATAGTATCAGTGTTATAATTTTTTAATATAGGAATTCTCTTAAGTACATAAAAAGCATTTTTGGTATATTATTTCTATTAAAAATAACAGACATCTCAGATTCACAAAAATGGTTAAATAAATAATAGTTATTAGTAGATAACATAGTCAATTAAATATGGTAATAATAAAAAAATTTTAATTGCATGGGCAGATTTCCATAATGTTAATTAGATGAAAAAGATACTGCTTGTGTGTGTATAACACACTATTCAGCTAGAAAAATGCAGATAGAGATAGGTAGTTAGGTAGGTAGATAGATGGAGTTTTATATGTATTTGTGGCATATTATTCTGGTTGTTGCTATTGATAAGGACAATTAAACATAATTATATGCCACCTCCAGAGAAGTTGAGACACACTTTTCCTGTGGGGAGTTGAAGTAGAATATATCTAAGTGTTTATTTTTGTTTTTAATCTCTGTAAACCCTAGTTTGTGTACTGAGGTCAGTAAGATGACATAATATCCATGGTAGTAATTCTGGTTGTGACATGGGGTGGCACATTACAAGCATGATCAGATACCTACATATTTTAAAACAACAAATCTTTAAGTTCATCATATTTTAGAAGTAAGAGCATCTCACTTTTAACAATTAATATCCTCTGATCTATTCAGATTTTATGGAGACATGTTACATAAGACTGAGTTACTGGAGCAAGTAATTCATATTTATATCCCCAGGACCTCACAAAACAAAACAAAACAAAATAAAAAAAAATCCCTAGAATAAGTCCTTTTTTAAAAAGTTTCAAGGTTTTATTCAGATTTTGATTAGCTAACATATGGTGTAATATTGGGACTCCTGGGTGGCTCAGTCAGTTGAGTGGCTGCCTTTAGCTTGGGTTATGATCCCGGGGTCCTGGGGTCGAGTCCCACATTGGGCCCTTTGCTTAGCAGGGAGCCAGCTTCTCCCTCTGCCTGCCACTCCCCTTGCTTGTTCTCTCTCTCTCTCTCAGTCTCTGACAAATAAATAAATAAATAAAATCTAAAAAAAAGAAAAGAAAAAGAAAGGGTGTAATATTAATTTCAAAAGTAGAATTTAGTGATTCATCACTTACATAAAACACCCAGTGCTCATCACAAGTGCCTTCATTAGAAGAATAGGTCTTAGGGGTGCCTGGGTTAAAGCCCCATTAAAGTGGGTTAAAGCCTCTGCCTTTGGCTCAGGTCATGATCCCAGGGTCTTGGGATCAAGCCCCAAGTTGGGCTCTTTGCTCAGCAGGAAGCCTGTTTCCTCCTCTCTCTCTGCCTGCCTCTCTGCCTACTTGTGATCTCTGTCTTTCAAATAAATACATAAATAAAATCTTAAAGAAAAAAAGAATAGGCCTTAATAAAAGTTCAATAAATAATCAATTTATGATCTCTTGTACAACCCTTTGGCTAAAGGACAAAGTCTGTAGGTCATTTTGGATTTGCTCTTGGGATACACATCATCACACACTAGTCAGGTAGGCCATTTAATTATGAAGGCAGCTATATTGTAAAACTGTTTCCACTTTGAGCTTCCATTCCAACTAGAATGTTAGCTCCACTAACAACATTAATCATTTTAAATATCATTCAAAGATGGACTTCTTGACTTTTCTTTTTTTTCTGATATTATTTATTTATTTATTTATTTATCTATCATAGAAGGGTGGGGTTGGTGGAGGGGCAGAGGGAGAGGGAAATAATCTCGAGTAGACTCCTCACTGATGATGGAGACTAATGGAGGGCTTGATCCTACCACCCTGAGATAAATTCAAATTCAAGTCAAATTCAAGAGTTGGACACTTTACTGACCAATTATCCAAGTGGCCCTTGACTCTTCTATTCTATAAATCTTCATTTACAAAGGTGTAGTTAATAAGAAAATGAGAGAAAAAATAAAACAGTGTCTTCTGCATAAGTCATCAGTTTAACTTATAATAACTAAGATGACCTCTAATAATTTCCAGATTCCATTTGTGTCTAAATGAAATGACCTATATCTTGATGAAACTTTTATCCTCCTATTGGTTTTCTTCAGTCATTTGCTCAAGAGCAAGTTTCACTTCTTTGAATTGTTATCCACTTCCTGGAACCAAGAATACTCCAAAACAAGTGTTTTGAAGAACGTTGTATAAGATGTTGTATTTTTGTCCTGGAGAATAAATATAGAAGGGAGATAATAGGCAATATGTGTGGGTTTGCTTGGAGAAAGGAAGCAGAGCACAGCTCTAAGATAGAATAAGCATAGAAAGAAATATCACTGTTGTGCATAAGGAGGCCTAAGGAACAGATGGTTATACTAGATTGAACGTTAGGTCTGTTGAATGTCTGATGGATAAGGTTTATCAAAGAATAGCCGAGAGAAATACATATATATTGTACTTTTCAGCTCACATTGATAAATGTACCTTAGGAAAAAAAAAAGATTATTTATTTGAGAGAGAGAGAGAGAGCGAGCATGAGCAAGGGACTGGGGGCAAGGAGAGGGACAAGCCAACTTCCCACGGATCCTGACTTGGGGCTTGATTTCATGACCCGAGATGAAATCAAAAGTCGGACAGCTAACCAACTGAGCCACCCAGGCACCTCGATAAATCAGTTGACACACAATGTTATAGTTTCATGGGCACAACACGATGACAAAACTATAAGTTATGCTGTGTTTACCATAAGCATGGTTACCCTCCATCTCCAAACAATGAGCACTATTACAGTATCTTTGACTATATTCCCTAATTCCATAACTAGAAGCCTGTACCTCATACTTCCCTTTACCCATTTTTACCCATCTCCCTGTCCCTTTCCCCTCTGGCATCTACCTGTTCGTTTGTTTTATTTATGGGTTTGTTTCTGCTTTGTTTGTTCTTTTTTTTTTTTTTTGGCTTGGAGTTTTTTGTTTAGATTTTTACAAGTATATAAAATCATATGGTATTTGTCTTTTCCTGTATGATTTATTTCACTTAGCATAATAATTTCTAGGTCCATCCATATTGTCACAAATAGCAAGATCTCATTCTTGTTTATACCTGGTAATATTCCGTTGTATATATATTCCACATCTTCTTTTTTTTTTTTTAAAGATTTTATTTATTTATTTGACAGAGAGAAATCACAAGTAGATGGAGAGCCAGGCAGAGAGAGAGAGAGGGAAGCAGGCTTCCTGCTGAGCAGAGAGCCCGATGCGGGACTCGATCCCAGGACCCTGGGATCATGACCTGAGCCGAAGGCAGCGGCTTAACCCACTGAGCCACCCAGGCGCCCTATTCCACATCTTCTTTACTGATGGTCACTAAGTTGCTTCCATATCTTGGCTATTGTAAATAATCCTACAATAAACATAGGGGTACATATATATATTCAAATTAGTGTCTTCGTTTTCTTTGAGTAAATACCTAGTAATGGAATTACAGAATCATATGTTAATTCTATTTTTAATTTTTTGTGGAACCTCGATACTGTTTTCCACAGAGACTGCACCAGTTTATATTTTAAAAGTGCATGACAGTTCCCTTTTCTCCACACCCCCCGCCAACACTTACTATTTCTTGTCTTTTCTATTCTAATCATTCTGACAGGTTTAATGTGATCTCTCATGGTGGTTTTGATTTGCATTTCCCTGATGAAAAGAGATGTTGAACATTTTTCCATGTGTCGATTGGCCATCTGTATGTCTTCTTTGGAGAAATATCTGTTTAGATCCTCTGCTCATTTTTTAAAATTTTATTTTAATTAAATTTGATTTTTTTAGGTTGAGGAAACATCTCTAGAAAAATGTTGCTAAGTCTGTTAAATGTACTTTTACTTTCATCTGATCCTGTTATCCTCCTTTAACATCTCAATGCCTTGTCATCACACTTCAATTGCAATCCGTTCTCCGTACTGTGGCCTGAAGAGTCCCGCTCTTCCATCTCCTCTTAACATCCTCCATGATTCAGCCTCACAAAACCTGTCTCTTCCTCAAATGTTCCATGATGCTTCTTTCTTGTGTTCTATGACACACATTTCTCTCTGTCTGGGAAACTCTTCCCATCTCATTATCTCAACCCCTGATGTGTCCTAAAAGGAATACCACACATACTTCATAAATTGTCAAAAATTACATTTAGGTATTATCATAGCTTTCATACCCTAGAAGTGAAGTCTGAAGCCAGTATGGGCTTTTGCTTAAGTAGTTTTTTGGGAGACAGTGGGAGTAAGAGAGGCCGGTTATAAAAGGAAGAAGAAGAAAAAAAAGAAAGAACAAAATGTAGACCCAGCTCCAGATGAGCATCAAGTTCTTCTAAAGTCTGGAGTACCAATTCTACCGCAGAGTTAATCCTACCTTTAGCAGAGGGCAGCCTTGTGTAACACCCCTTCAGTCAGCCTTAGTTGTTAACCAAGGTAAGCCAGAGAGGTGATATGCTAGAACATTCAGCTAATTAGCTCCTGGATTGCCAGTAGCAGTGCTCTGAGATCAGGACAGCTATAGGTCGTTACCAACAAACAAAGCATAGAGAGGGAGGAGGGATGATTACACCAGCTGGTAAAGGTGATCTAATCAGGGCACCGATAACATTCATTACATGTATATCTAGTCCTTCCTTGTATTCCTTTGGTCATGAATGTCTTTCCAAACTGTAGCCTGCAAGCTCTGTGAAAACAAAGATGGTTGGTATCTGATTTTATTTGCCATTGCGTTCCAGTGAGCGTGTGCCACTATAATAGGCACTTAAGAATGAGTTATTTAAAGAAGGAATGGATCAGTTGTTTTTGATATGGAAAACCTACAACATATATGGAATTATAGAAAATAAAGTCACAAATTTTATGAATCCTTAGCATGTGAAGATTACTGATCTAGAGAGAAAACATTGTCTAGGAATCCAGTAGCATAAAGTAGTGTCTCTTCACCCAGAGAGATATGCTTACCTCACAGAACCTCACAGTTGAAAGGGACCTTAGAAATATTGAATCCAGTTCCCCAGCAGAAGTTTGATATTTCTTTACTATGTCTATTATAACAAAAATGTATTTGCCTTAACCCTTCCAAACGGAACAGCCATGGGATACCCATTACTTTACTAAAAGTGATGGGATACCTATTACTTTACTAAAATCTATTGTTGGACAGATATATTTAATTCTAAGTCTAAATAACTAAAATCCAAACTGTCAAAGTTTGGAAAATCTTTATTTTTACTGTATTTGTAATCCAAACCAAAAAAAAAAAAAAAAAAAAGCCAAATAAATCTTAATGTTGAGTTTTAGCTTAGAGCAAAATTCTATACATTTTATCTTACCCTAATATAATTAGCTGGCTTAACCAATGCTTTATCAGACTGTACACATCAGAAAGAGAAAATGTGGGGCGCCTGGGTGGCTCAGTGGGTTAAGCCGCTGCCTTCTGCTCGGGTCATGATCTCAGGGTCCTGGGATGGAGTCCCGCGTCCGGCTCTCTGCTCAGCGGGGAGCCTGCTTCCTCCTCTCTCTCTCTCTGCCTGCCTCTCTGCCTACTTGTGATCTCTCTCTGTCAAATAAATAAATAAATCTTTTAAAAAAAAAAGAGAGAAAATGTAAAACTTAATAGAAGATCATTTAGCCAAACAGTTAAAAATCTCTGGGTAAATGTATTTTCCCTAGAAAGAGATGCAAAGTTGTGGCATTTGGAATGAAAATATAGTACATACGTCTCTTACATCTCTCCTGCACAAATGGGAGACATTATTAATATGTCGTGGCATTTCCCTGCTTTGCCTAGATAATAACAGAATCTTTCTAGGAGTAGCATGCTATTCTGCCACTGCCAATCAATCACCACTGGCAGTTGTGATGGACCTATATAGGGTCTCTGCTGAAGAGGAAGAACACAGAATCTTTACATCACTCTGTTGTTAACCTAAGAGGGATTGTTTATAGCACCTTTCTTGCTGGGCTGCAGGCTCTTCAAATACCAAATGCTATAGTTAGTTGGGTTGTTCTTTCTGACGTCTTTTTTATAAGAACTCAAGAAAGCATCAATACCACTCCCACTACCACCACCACTACCACCACGGCCAGTAAATTAATTTTTAAATAACAATAATGAAATAGAATTTTTAAACAAAACTGGAAGTTCCAAAGTTTGACATTCTATACACGTTATTCAGATAATGGTCACACATACCTCACACCCTTGGTCTGTGCAGGCTTATTTATTTGTTTCCATTAAAATATCTGTTCTGATGTGTTTTTGCACTCAATGAACATTTTCTATTTTGATTTCCAAATCATTAAATGAATCTTATCTGTAAATCACCAAACAGTAACGCTCAGGCAAAACAGTCTGGGAGGAAACAAGCACACAAAGGACAATGCTCAGGGCTAGCCGTTTTATTGGGAGTACCTCACAGAAAATAAGACAATGGGAGTTGATAATGGTTCATTTTCTTTCTGGTCATTCTAAATGGCTAAGTAAGTTAAATGAGATTAGAGCAAAAAAGGACAAATTAATGTTCACCTTTTTTCCCCCAATGTGCCAGAAGATAATTCCCACAGTGTTTTGTTTGATTGCTTTGAGGTGTCTCCATAACTTCATGTAAGTGAAATATTGTGTCCATTTTGAATCCTTTAGAATGTGGTTCTTCCAACATATTAAAAGGTTCAAAATTTTCAGAACTCAGTTCACTAGTGTTTCAGTTTTCATCTGTATTATCAAATTAGCTTATTACGGGAGAAAAAGAGTTTGTTTATACAACATCACTTTTTCCTTTATTCTTCCCCTAACACATGAAGATTTATGATGCCCAAGCTTTCTCCTCCTAAATGCAAGGACGCTTTTGCCTATAATGTTTTTAAGAGTGCTTAATATTCTTATCTGAACATTCTTTTCTTTCCAGTTTGCCTCAATCTCTGGGACTATCATCCTATCTCCATTATATCCAAGTCTAAATTAGTTTTGCAAGTTTCCAAAAAAAAAAGTATCTATCTCTTATCTATTCTCCTGATCACATAGCTGAATAGCCAAAACTTTTCAAGGGATCTTTAGCAAACCAACAATGTTTCCTTTTCATGTCACTCATCTGGAACATCTTGGTATCCTCTGTCCCCAAAAAGCTTAATCCCACCTTTACATAGGGTGTTTTTAAAAGTCAACTGTATTTTCTAATGTCTTCAAATAGAATCATGGATAGTTTCAGGTAAGTAAGGCTCTTCCATTTATATTTTATTAAATGAAGAAATGGTCAAACAAATTCTCAAAGTTCTAATGGTATTAATGTTAGAACCAGAATATGAAATCTGGTCCTTTAAAATCAAGCATGATGGTCTTTTGCTTAAGATGTAAGCTTTTGAAAATACTTAAAAAATTGAAAGCTTATTGTAGGCATCATGAATAAATTAGAAGGACATTTTTGTGTTCTGTTGAACTTTCAAGAACAGCTAGAATTAATTCTTCTTTAAAAAATGGCCACATGTGGTCAACTGAATATGGCATGTTCATCATCAAACCCCATTTTCTTCTACTTTTATTTACATTTTAAATGGTGAAAGGAAGCTGTTCATTTTCTATTGGAGTCTTCCTATGAGATTTCCACTGTTATTGTCATTTTAAAGTTGCAATTATCTCTTTTACTGTCCTTATAGTTAACTATCTTATGCACTTCAAAAAGTTGGAAAGATAGAAAAAAATAGATTTGGTGCTGGGCCAGACTTCTCATTTACTTTCTTTTACTCATTCAATGCAGACTCTTTAATTACTTGATCTAAGTGACATTTTAAATTACCTATAACTTTTGTTATATCTTTTATAAAAGGGGGAAAATAATACTTCTTTGTATAGTTGACATTCAATTTAATTGAAAAATATATCTGTAGGGCTGAGAATATTACATGGAACATATTCTAAATTCAACAAATATTATCTCCCCTCCTTTTTTATAAAATACATTAATCTCAGAAATAACCACATGTTAAGTTTTTAGAAATTATTTCTAATATTTCAGGCTTGCTAGTTACCCTTACATATTAACTTTATGATACATGTTTTTAAAAATTAGTTTAGTCATTTGTGTGTTTAATTATAGTCACCTATTCACCTAATAAACACATATAAACTATCTATTAATATCTGTCGCCAAGGGATAAAAATTTTGAATAAACTAGTGTGTTAGTTCACTATAGCTATCATGACAAAGTATCACACATTGGATACAACAGAAATTTGTCTCACAGTTTGAAGGTAGAAGTTTGAAATCAAAGTGTTGGCAGAGTCAATAACTTTTGAGGCCTGTGAGGAAAGATTCTGTCCCAGGCCTCTCTTTTTGGTGTATCTTTATGGTCATAGGATATTCTCCTTGTCTGCATGTCTGTCTCCAAATTGCCTCCATTTTATAAGGAAGCCAGTCTTATTGGATTAGGGCTATCCTAATGATTTCATTTTAGGTCAATTACCTCTATAAAGAGTGTGTATATAAGGTCACGGTATGAATTACTGGGGTTTGGATGTCAAACACTACCTTTGGGAGGGCACAGTTCACTCCTGACAGAATTAAGAACTTATACTCTGTTGAGATATCCAAAAATATATCTTCATAAATACTTAAATGTTATCCAACATGGACTGTGTTCAAAAGAATTATACTGTATATGGACAAAAAGAAGAGGTTGAACATTTAATGTTCTATTGTTTTCCATCATTAAAATACATCCAGAGGTTCTTTTTAAGGGATAGGTAAGGGAAATCTGTTTTGTTTTCTAGCATGCCTACTTAAATCCTCCAGGCACTGGTTATCTAGATCATACTTACAGGAACTGGTTGATTCCTGTATCATTTGCAATGAGAAATCAATGTGTAGAAAGAATCTAGAACAATTTTACCCCCAAAATACCTACACTGTTTTATTTGAAAGACCAGAATTGACATTTTTTTAATGATTAATTTCCTTTAGGGTTCTATTCTTATGCTAAAGGGATAAAATGCCTATTCTCTTTTCTTTAAGCATTCAAATCAAACAAACAAGGATCTCCAGGAGAGTGCAGAGATAATTAGAGAAGAATACAGCCAAGCAGACTCTGACAATTACGTTACTATTAAGTAACTCAAACTTTCTATAGAAGGTACAAGTCATATCTTTCGTAAGACAAGTTAATCTATGTGGGAGTTTTTAAAAAAGTAATTGTATAGACTAATCTTTATTAATTAATTCTTAGAAAAATGCACCAGATACCTGGTATTTTAATGATAGGAACAATGTTAATTGTTTCCTGCTATAATGAAGGACATCTATAGTAAAACAAAAGTATAATGCAATATAAATTGAAATATAAAATTAATATTTCAACTCTAGAAACATATTTTTCAAAAATCAGCAACACAGGGGTGCCTGGGTGGCTCAGTCGGTTAAGTGTCTGACTCTTGATTTTGGCTCAGGTCATGATCTCAGTGTCCTGGGGTTTAGCCCAAGTCTGTGCTCATTGGGGAGTCGATTTGAGATTCTCTCCCTCTCCCTCATACCCCCCTCAAATAAATATATTAAGTATTTTTTTTAAATCAGAAATACAGAACAATTTTTGTTGGATTTAGTTTGTTCATTTCCTTTTGTTTCTTTGTTTGTTTAGCCACACTAGTAAATATGCTGTGCTCTTTCATGTGGTATATAACAGGGATATGTTTTCACTACTCTCCTACTTCAAGATGCTCATTACAAATTAAATATAATGCAAAGATGTTCCTCCTATCACTTGCGAAGTGTTGTGTATGTCACTATGGCTTAAGATATCCTAAAGTCACAGAAGTTCCTATGTATTCAACATCTTTCATCTATTTCTTCTTATAGCCTCTTTTTCTTACAGTTTTCAGGAGATAGGTCATATTTTTGATGCACTGTAAAATTTAACTCCACACATCTATGTGTGTCTTTTTAACCCCATTCTCCTCTAGCTGGCATTCCCTTTTATCTCTTAATTAAAAGACATTCTTTCTTTCCCACCCTCCACTCTGGATAAATACTCTCTGAGTTACACAGGGAAATCTTTCTTTAAGTATAGAAATAACTAACTAAATAAAGTCTAATAGTATATTAAAGTTTATAAGTTATATGCCTATACTGTAAAGCATATTTATATATTACATATAAATACAAGCATTGAACAGCTCTTCCTCTAGTAAGAAGAGACAGATAGGGGTTCCTGGGTGGCTCAGTGGGTTAAGCCTCTGCCTTCAGCTCAGGTCATGATCTCAGAGTCCTGGGATCGGATCCCACATCGGGCTCTCTGCTCACCAGGGAGCCTGCTTTCCTCCCTCTCTCTGCCTGCCTGCTTGTGATCTCAATCTCTCTCTCTCTCTCTGTGAAATAAATAAATAAAATCTTAAAAAAAAAAAGAAGATACAGATAGGTAAAGAGATACTGTAAATTATATATATATATATAAAAAGCATATATATGTGTGTGTATATATACTCATACATATTTCAACCTGATACAATTCATATCTGATTTAAAATTTGTCTTCCTCATTATTTCAAGTAGAGAAAGGCCTCTCATTTAGAAATATAATACCAGTATTTAACATAGATATATTAAAGAACTGAAAAAATGCAGAGTCAACAGCCCAGTGTTCCAACTTTTAAAAACCTAAGCATATATACTCAAATGTTCACAGTAAGCACTATTTATAGTTATCAAAATTGGGAACTATTCATATACCCAGCAACAGTAGACTAAAAATATGAATCATGTTTTTAATGGAAACAGTGAATACTCTAGAGCAATGAGAATGAACAAAAGACAATTACATACTTACAGATTGGTAGTGGAGGTTTTGCTTGGATCAGCACTGCAGTAAGGTAAAAGAAGGAAGCAGGATTGGACAGAAGTCCAAGAAGGAGAAGTCAAGCTTCAAGCCAGTGCCCCCAAAATTGTTTGACCAACACTGCAAAGACTTTTAAAGAAAGAATGGTCCATCAGAGATTTCTGGAATTAGGACAAGAGGGCTGACCTTATGTTCCCCCTATAGATCAGTGATTGGATATCAGTCACTCTGGAGAGCAGCCAAGTAGGTGAGATCATTTTCTTCAGTTAAATCAATTTTTTTTTTTAAGATTTATTCACTAAAATAAGTGAATAAAATAAAATAAGAGACAGTACATGATCAGGGGAGAAATCAAACTTCCCTCTGACTAGGGAGCCCAGCTAGGATGATCTCACCACCCTGAGACCAGGATCTGAGCTGGAATCAAGAGTTGAACTCTTAACCGACTGAGCCACCCAGTCACCCCAGTTAGATCAATTTCATTTACTTTTTTCTTTGAGAGAGAGAGAACAGGAGCTGGAGGAGGGGCAAAGGAGGAAAGAGAAGCAGACTCCTCGTTGAGCAGGGATCCCAAGACCCTGGTATGACCTGAGCTGAAGGCAGGTGCTCAACCAACTGAGCCACCCAGGCACCCTGCAGTTAAATCAATGTTAAAGGGATCTGACAGCTGAGGGCAGTCTGCTGGCATTATTTCCAGCAACTGGGGTAATAAGCCCTTTACTCTAAGAGGTGTTTCTGGATATGGATGGTATCACAGGGCCCAATATATTCATGCAACAACATGAATGAATCTCAGAAACAGAATTGTAAATGAAAGACTTTGGGTGCAAATTAGTACTACTATATAATTCCATTTATATGAAATAGATAAATAGGCAAATTGAACACTGTTAGAACTGAGGATAGTAGTTAATGCTGAAGTTTAGTGAACAGCAAGGATTATTTATAATGTTCCCTTTCTTGGTCTGGATGTTAGGTAGATGGGGTGTATCCAGTCAGTATCTAAGCATCATTTGAGCTGTATATTTAGTATTAGTGACTTTTTCCGTATATATCTACCAAGATGAGGTTGTGAATACTTTCTATAGGGAGGCGGGAGAGGAAGAGAGTTTACCTTTTAAAAACCTCTATTTATTGATCTGTTGTATAACTACAATGTGTACATACATGTATTGGGGAATGTAATATTTCTTTCATTTCTACTCTCTATTGATATATTTTTAAAAACCATTGTTTGCAATGCACTTTTCATTCCTTGATGCAGCCAAACCAGGCTTTTCTGCCCTGCACACTGTTTCAGCCTAATGTAAGGCAATATCACAACTGAGAAGAATTAGAGAGGATTTAAATAAGTTGCAATTCAAATTGAAAAGATCATCTCCAAAACTCTGAAGTACATTCAGCACTAAAGTTCCTCTAGGAGTAAATATGTAATAGAATTTTTATGTTAGAGGAATATGAGTACTAGTCCATATTCACTCACATGGATTCAGGAAATCATAATATACATGCCTAACTTTACACACACACTCACACACACACACAAACATACACACACACACACACACACACATACTCACAAACACACAGATATTATATAGTCTGTATATATAATAGACAAAGTTGAATTTGATTTATAGTTTCTGCTCTCAAACAGCTCTTACTCCAAAGAAAGAGTTAGGTAAAGAAATAATTATCATATCACTGTGAATCTTAATCTGAAGTTTATTGACCCTTAAGTAGAAAAGGAGACTGTAACTGACATATGTGTTTATATCAAAATATTATATTAGCTTTCTAATATAATATCATCTATCTAGGGCACTCTTCCCCTTGTCTTCTAACCCTCTTAGCTGGAGTGAACACACAGACACAGACACACACACACACACACACACACACACACACACACACCCCACATCACATTATGGCAAAATAGATTTGGGAAAAATTGGTTCAAATAGCATAATATTGCTGTACCTAAATCACAGTTGGTCCAAATGGTAATTCAGACTATTGGAATGTTTTATATGTAACTGGCCTACTTCTAAAATGCTTGCCCATACATCTTCATACATCTCAGCTATCTAAATCCTTTTTATATTTCATTAATTCAGTCAACTCCTGAAACACAAAGCCCTGTTTATTTGTGAGTTTCTTAATAGTACCCTGGTGAATATTGTTAATGATCAAGAAACTCTTGGTTATTATTAATATACTTTCAAAATGCCCTTCAATTCAATACTCTAGCCAGGGACAACCAATTGATCTGTTTTGGCCCATAATATGCCACATTTTGGCCGTTGCTTCCAATTCTGGATTTAGGGAAAGCAAATCTCACCTTTAGAGGTTGCATATGGAGTTGAGAAGAAATTATAATTAAGTTATCATATAGGCATATTTTTTAATTCTATAAATAAAATATTTCTTGAGCTCAGAATGTTTTGAGGACATTTTCATTTTGATGAAATATAGTTTGTAAGCAGTAAGTGTTCTTCGCCATTTCCCAAACCTGTACTCTGTGTCAGCCCCCGAAGAGAGGAAGTGAGTAACAACATGCCCATGGTCTTGAAAATCTTGGGATTTCACAAGTGAGGTAAATACACCCAATAATCATGAGATAGTGATGTATGTACTAGGATATTAGTAGGTATGTGTAGCTAAGCACTGATGATAAGGCACTTAATCCTGTCAAAGGATTGAAACCATTATGGCAGACTTTACAGAAGTAAACCCTAAACTGTTTTAAAAGACATTTGGGGGTTAGGTAAGAGAAAAAAGAAAAGGGATTTTAGGCTGGTCCTGGAGGCAGAAGAGGAGTAGGATCAGGCAAACATCCAGAAAGACCTGAATGAGGAATACTTGTCTGATGCCACAGATTTATATTCAGCATAAAACTTGGAAAAAGTCACTCTACTTAAAGCTCTGAGCCCATGTCAAAATTGCATTCCAACTTCCTTTTCCTAGAAAATTTGTCTTTTCTCCAGTTGCTGAAAAATTACATGCTACAGCTTTCTTTCTCCAGTATTGACAAATGGTTAAATGGAAAGGGAGGTCAAAAAAGAAAATCAATGTGATTTTACACAGTCCTCATTACTAGGTCAAGCATGTCTTCTCCGTGCATACTCAGGCTGGTTTCCTTGCTCTGAGTAAGGCTTTTAAAAGGTTGCTTGCTGGCTGAACTGTCAGCTCAGGGAGAGAAAAAAAATGGTTTTCAAAATCTATCTGCATAAAAAAGTAAAGTAAAACCTCATATACCACACTATGATTCTATCTTTAATTAACATCATTAATGCAGAACCAAGAAGGAAACACTAACTGGTCATTTCCATATAAAATAAAGAACCATAAAGATCTCAAGCTGGAAGGGTCTTTAGGGATCATCCATGTCAAACACCATTTCCCCCTTTATTTTATAAAAATGGAAATTGGTGCACAGAGAAGTCAAGTGGCCTGCCCAAGGTGACAAATTGAGCTAATGGCTGAACCTGAGTTTGGTCCCAGTAGAATGGGTAAAGAAGCCCAGGCATTTGAATCTGCAGTGTGAGGGAGAATAGTTTACTTGAAATTACATATTGTTATTCCTTTAAAAGAAAGCTTTTTATTCAAATAAAGACATTTATGTGTCTGTTCCATGGTATCTATTTCTGGCTGTCTGTGTCTGTGTTGGGATAGGGAGCATATACTCTTCATTCCTTAGAATCTGCCTCTTCCACCAGTGGTGCTCAACACTGTCTGCACATTAAAAACACTTGAAGGACTTAAAAAAAAAAAAATCAATGTCCTGACTCCACTCCCTGGAGATTCTAATTTAAATAGTCCGGGATGGTATCCTATCAACTATATATTTATAAAGTTCCCTATGGCATTCTAATACAAAGTCAGTACAGAGAACAGCTTCCCTGACCCAGCAGCAAATCAATATTCAGTTGTTCATAAGCCTTCCCAGATTTCTGTGCTAACTGTACTGTTAATTATCTAAGATTTTCCTCACATTGACTGGTATTTAACTTTTTTTTTATTGTGGTATGTTAATCACTGTACAATACATCATTAGTTTTTGATGTAGTGTTCCAAGATTCACTGTTTACATATAACACCCAGTGCTCCATGCAATACGTGCCCTCCTTAATACCCACCACCAGGCTCATCCACCCCCCAACCCCTTCCCCTCTAAAATCCTCAGTTTGTTTCTCAGAGTCCATAGTCTTTCATGGTTTGTCTCCCCTCCAATTTCCCATTCACTTTTCCTTTCCTTCTCCTAATGTAATCCATGTTATTCCTTATGTTTCACAAGTAAGTGAAATCATATGATAACTGACTTTCTCTGTTTGATGTATTTCACTAAGCGTAATCTCCTCCAGTCCTATCCATGTTGACCCAAAGTTGGGTATTCATCCTTTCTGATGGCTAAGTAATATTCCATTGTATATATGGACCACATCTTCTATCCATTCATCTATCGAAGGGCATCTCAGCTCTTTCCACAGTTTGGCTATTGTGGACATTGCTACTATGAACATTGGGGTACATATGGCCCTTCTTTTCACTACATCTGTATCTTTGAGGTAAATATCCAGTAGTACAATTCCTGGGTCATGGGGAAACTCTACTTCAATTTTTTTGAGGAATCTCCACACTGTTTTTCAAAAACATTAGCCATCAGGGAAATTCAAATCAAAACCACATTGAGATACCATCTTACACCAGTTAGAATGGCAAAAATTGACTGGTACTCAACTTAAATATTTTTAAAAATACATTTTATAGTGCTATGACAAATGATAAACAATTAACCCCTATTTAAAAATAAAATTTAGAGCCCCTGGGTGGCTCAGTCATTTTAGCATCTGACTTTTGATGTCGGCTCCCGTCATGATCTCAGGGTTGTAAAGTTGAGCCCCGTGGGGCTAATGTGCTGGGTGTGGAGTCTGCTTAAGATTTTCTCTCTTCCACTCCCTCTGCCCTTTCGCCACTTCTAAAAATAAATAAGTAAATAAAAATAAAATGAAATAAACATGATGTAGTCAATATTATTAAATATTAGGTAGACGCCATTGCTTACCCAAGATTTTGAGTCTAGAGCTTATTATTTCCTTACTAAACTTCTAGATAGCACCTATAAGCGAGTCATTTAAGACAATCATGTGACCACCAAGACCTCTTTTCTGATGTACGTGGATAGACTGAGAGAGAAGTATAAAGGACACACTTAAATTCCTGGCCTCTTAAAATACAAAATCATCTTTCTTAATACCAGGGGTAAATGTCCCACACTTCAAGAATCTGTGAATCAAGATACAGGAAGAAGCACA
Source organism: Mustela erminea (assembly GCF_009829155.1). NCBI lineage: Eukaryota > Metazoa > Chordata > Mammalia > Carnivora > Mustelidae > Mustela > Mustela erminea. Next base: position 39,187,876 of record NC_045632.1, on the reverse strand, counting down.
GGATTTGGTCTTCATTTCTTGCATCTACAAACATACCAGGGCTTCAGCTCATGTCTTGGTGTTACTGCTGCTTTCTGTTGGGGTATGAACCATATCGCACTATTTAAGGTTGGTGACCTCTACTTTATATTTAACTCCCTGGTTAAAAGGATGCATCTTTACAACCCCTGAGCTATGGAGCCTTGGATGCATCTTTAATGAAGAAGCTGTAACAAAATGAGATATGGAATATCTACTCCACTGACTTCCTTATGCTTCCAGCATTCCCCAAAATAGCTCACCAGATGAGTCAGGTATATGCAAATTGCTTTAGAGTTGTGTTTGAGAAATTCCAAGGAATATTCGAACACGGGAAATGAGAAGTCATGTTTCCAGCTAAGTTGGCTATTTTCTTCAGACTCGACTGAAGTTGGGTCCCATGAGAAGGAGGGTCCCCAGAAGATGTCTTTGTGAGAAAAGAGACTCCAATAAATCAGTCACCAAATCCTGAAAGAAAATGGTGGCTTAAGAAACATGAAGGTCTTAAGGGAAGGGCAGTGTCAGATACTACACAGAGAGGCATGTGTCACATAAATACATATCACACTTATATTCTCAAAGCTTTTTGGAGAATGCATAATGGTAGTTTTCTACTTGGAGAGCCCTAGCCAGCTTTCTCGAGGCTGCTTCTGGTTGCAGCCAACCAGGTTACAGTATTGACCATTTCCACACTACCTATGTGTTCTCTTTACTTTTCTTTGTGTCTGTTTTATCTCCCTGCACCCCTTCTCCCCTTTCTTTTCTCTGGTTTTGCCTTTGCAGGTTCTCCAGACTCCAAGGCTATCTCTCTCATATATAAACAATTAACAATGGAAATGTCTCTTGTTAATTTTGCAAAGACTTGTGCATATCCTCACTTTCACCCAGTGACTCCCCAAGAAAAGATCTGACTTCTTAAGTCCTTCCCCTTATACTCCCCTGGGAGCCAGTCTGCCCTGTGAATGGTGCTCAGAGAGTTTGCTGACTTTGACTCAAGATGCAGGACTGATGTCTCAGATTGCAGGAAGCAAGGTGGGCAAGAGCTGGGGGGGCCTCATTCCACATACAATGGTAGATGTGTCAGCTCCTACCTCTGTTTCCTTTCTAACTTCCCACCAAATTGAACGGTAGGCTTGCCAGTTACTCTAATTTTTGAATTTATTCAAGTAACTATTCCTCACAAGGGCATATAGGCTGAACTCATTTTAAGGAAGGGGACAAGCTCACATTTAGCAAGGTACTTGCCTCTCCTCTGAAGCGGAGATACTTGACCTTACTTGCATTTTGGTGTGCATTTAAATACATCACAGGTGTTACACCTACTGTGCTTTTGGATTAGGGTGTCTTCATTATTATGTATTACAAATCTATTTATTTATTTATTTGGTTTCTTAAACTGTCCATGTTGTCACTTGAGGACAATGTATGAAGCTATATTTTAGTGTTATTTTATCTTTAGTGTTCTAGTCCCAAGGGAGGGCTCCAGAAATTATGTAATATGTATGTATACATGAAGATTCAACAGTGTCCTCTCTTGTTTTCAAACCCCAGTGATCTTATGTGATCTGCTCCTCCAATCTCAATTTATATTATATCTTCTTAGGCTCCAAACACTTACTATTATTTCATTGGGCGGGGGGGGGGGGGGGGGAAGCAAAGCTGCATATAGTTTTAAAGACTTTGTTCATGCTGTCCCAGAAGCTTGAGCCACTATAGAGCCTATCTTCTCCAAACACACATACAGAGAAGGCAGGAAACAGGGAGAGAAAAAGAGAAAGAATGAAAGAAAAAGAAAGGAGGGAAGGAAGCAAGCAGGCATAGTGATGGAATAAATTTCCCTACCTCAAAACAGGAAATCCAGAATGTCTTCATAAAATGCAAAAGCAACAAAATAATGCTCTATTTGGGGTAGGCTATAATGTAACTATATAAATTTTCATACTTACAAACATTCCAATAATGCAAACAGAGTTTTATTTATGTCTATTATGAACTTACAATAGTTCTAAATTTTTACATTGATTTGATCCTTTTTTATGGCGATCACTTCACCATAATGATTGTCTTCCGTTTTCAGTCATTTATCTATTCTATAAAAAAAATTTTACACTTTATCATGTGCTACTCATGTTTAATAGCTATTTTGATAACTGTAGCTAATAACAAAACAACCTGTTAGCAAATTTGGGGGGAATAAGGACAGAGACCAATCTGGATTTCTTTCAAGCTAAATGAGGATGGTAGTAGGGACGGCTGACACCCAGCAAGGTATTTATTGAAAATGTGATATATCATATGGCTCAAATAAAATAATTTTGTGTCAATAGTTATCCATATGTTGACCAGCAGTCATCACCACTAACCTGCTACTATAGATGAATAAGAATATTTATCAGTTTTCAGTAAAGTAATGCCTACAGTGTATACAATTAAAGAAAATTGGGACATTTTGCAAGCAAAGGGGAAAACAAAACACAAATAAAAATACCACTTTCAAATATGTATACATGGGAAGAGAGAGTGATGGGGATTGCCCTATAAGGACAAGGCTTTGCTAAGAGACACACAGCTATTAAATATAGTGCTGCAATTATGTGAAAATATTTTCACTTTGAGAAAAAGATGAGCAGGTCTGTGGCATACAGAGAAACAGCTCTTTTTTATTTCTTATAAAGAAATTGTACCACTAATGCTCTTTCCCCTTGCCGTCTGCCTCTGAAATCCCCTTATCCTCTTCTGATAGACAGACACAAATTGAATTACCAAACAAGCTTTTTTTTTTTCTTCCTTAAACTGAGGCACCAATAACCTCTATCATCAAAACACTGTCTGGCCACTGCCATCTTGTGGGCAGGATGCTATCATGCAGTTCCTCTTCTGGCCAAATCAAGGACACAAAGTATCTTCCCAGGAATGAGAAAAACTGCAAGCCAATAGACAGTCAAAAGGAATAATGGAGGTCCCTTATGCTGACCTAAGGAGTGAAATCAGCTATTTAAGCATATATATACTTACAAAGTGAGAATTCTGACACTACACACACACACACACACACACACACACACACACACACACACGTATATATAGTGTATATATATGCTCATATATATATTGCTTTTTAATTAAGTATACAAGTATTTATCATAGATTTAAAAGCACAGACCCTTGTATGTTAAATACATCATAAGCACTATAATATTAATTTTTTAAAGATTTTATTTATTTATTTGACAGACAGAGATCACAAATAGGCAGAGAGGCAGGTGGGGCTGGGTGGGGGGGGGGGGCAGGCTCCCTGCTGAGCAGAGAGCCCGATGTAGGGCTCCATCCCAGGACTCTGGGACCATGACCTGAGCTGAAGGCAGAGGCTTTAACCCACTGAGCCACCCAAGCGCCCCAACACTATAATATTAAAATATGAAGTGACATAGTATCATATGTTATTTTTACAATTTTGGGAAGCTAAATACCCAGATATTGCTCATGGTTTGATAAGTATAATAAGACTGTTGATGACTGCTACTTTTTGTACTTAGAGCTGCCTCACTACATCTCACCTGAGCTGTATCCCCACTATTTTATTTTCTTTTCTCCATTCTACCTCCGCTTCAACCTCTGTAAAAATTCGGAAGCTTAGACTTAACTATCAATATCTTGCCTACAGGAAAAATATCCTGGCTCCTTTTGCCAACTGGAAGACATGTTTTATTTTGGAATTTTAAATATTTCATATTTACCCTTGACCACATTCTTGTGGCTGGCATACCCATCACACACATCATACTCTAGGGCAAGGTGTCTTAATGGTGATGATGGTAACATTTTGGGTGAGGTAAGTTTTTGTAGTGGTGGTGGTAGTGGCAGTAATAGCAGGCTACCTTGTGCTCTGTGAGATGTTTGGCAGCTTCCCATGTCCATCTTCATCTCCAACATGACAACCAAAAATGTCACTGGTTCTGCCATATGTCTTGGGGTAGAGAGGAGCTAAGCCAACCACAGTTGAGAACTCCTTCTGAGAACCAAAATTCTGGCTATTTTCTTACTATATTCTTTAATCTCCCTTTATCTGTCCAACCTCTCCATGCCTTTTTGCTTCTGTCTTTTCTCTCACCTTCAATGTGAAAACACTTCAAATTCTTGTAGATCCATAAATGCCCATATTTCTTTTTATAACACTTAATCTTTGATGATATATTCTTGGAACATTTTTCATCTCTCTTATTAAACAATAGCTTTCTTATGAGCTGGAAGGGAGTTTCTCTTTTTTTTTTTTTTTCCTCTAAAAGAGCATTTCCCAAACTGTGTTCCATGGAGCACTGGCACTAGCCATTTGATATTCACAAATTTGTTGTGTGTACGTGTTACATGCTTGCACTCATGTGTGTATAAAAATTTTTATTGCCAAAGATGGAAAAGTGTTAAACCATATCCTTAACAGGGACATTCACAATTTGCATTAACATACTAAGAGCCATAGAAATCTTTTAATTAATATAACTGTTTAACACAGTGTTTTCTCCCTCAAATATATTTGATATGTCCATGAAAAAATAAATTGGTTAGAGGGCTTTGTCTTGTCAAAGAGCATTTCAATTCAATCTTGTTTCTCTTTGCCTCTGAAAAGTCACCAGTGATTTTTCATTTAGGCTCATATTAATTTATGTTGGGTGACAGAGCAATGCGTCACTGAACAAAGAGGCAGTTCTACTGATACTGGTCAATTATAATGTAAGACTAGTTTTGAACTGTGGTTGCAAGGAGCAGAAGGGACTCTGGAGTCAGAGATGACATGGGAAATAGGGGAGCTAGGATATAAAATGATTGAAGAACTTTGCTCACAATGTGGAAAAAAAAAAAAGAAATTTCTAGGCCCTAGAGTGGTGGAGAAAGGGCTGGAGTGGATGTCCAGATAACTTGTTTGTGATTAAAACTTTGGCTAAATACAGGTTAATATTAAAAAGACACTACTTTTATAAGAGAGTCACAGCATTTATGACATCAAGAGACTGGAGTGGTTAACTCTTTAACTGTTTTTTTTAATTGCTTGACAGTCAAATGGTTAAGATGTGAGAATAGTTTGTGCAAGTGATTATGTACTTTATCTTGATTGAGTTTTCAGTCTTCATGAAACACTGCATGAGTGTATACTGCACACACAGAAGCTAACTATTTAAAATAAATAAGGTCTATTGTGGGAAGATATTGAGAGGGACTGTGGATGGAGGGAGTCATCAAGGATGGGGTACTTGTGGGTAGTGGGTAATTAAGAACCAGACAGACGGTACTGGGCAAACTTGAGAAGCAGCTGCTTTTGTCTTCTATGATCCTCTGTCTCCCTTCAGTTATGCAACCTTTATTCCTTTAAAAAATTAGTTCTTCAAAAACCATGTGTTTAGCTAACAACATTAAAGTAGAAATCAGGGGCACTTCTTAAGTCTGATTAAGACGAAAAGTTTTAAGCTGCAAGAGAAAAAAGATTGCATCCGATGGAGTCTCAAAGGGAATGGGAAGAGGTAAGAACTTTTTGAGGTAAGAACTTTTTCTACTTGCTCAGACTAGTAGTTATAGCGCAGGAAGGAAATGTCTATATATACTCTGTTTGTTTTAGATGCAATCCTTGTCTCTATTTCCATCCAGGGATTTAGAAAATAGGACACAATACATCTATGGTGTCACATGCAATTAGTACCCTAGTGAATTGCTAATGAGGCAACTCCAACTCCAAAGAGGCATTCTAAATAAACCCATGAATACATCACATCTTCACAAATTGCTCTTATAAATTAATAAATACACATACCCACAGAAATGAAAATGAATTTTGAAAAACAAGTCCTGAACAGCCACCATGTGCAAACCAGGTTCGGTGCTAAGGATGAGGCAAGCAGGAAATCTCAGGGTCCCAGTAATCACAGAGTTCATTAGTGAAGGGTCAGTTATAGGACACACCACTGTAATTTCGAAATAAAGAGAAAATAAGCCCTGTTTTAGAAAGACAGGCTCAAAATTGGAGGTAGGACAGGTAGGATCAGAAGCGTGAGTGTCCAGTTCTCAAAGATGGGTCAAGCTGGTATTTGAAGTAATACTAAAATAAATAAATAAGAGGAGAAAAGATATTTCAGATAAACCAAATAGTTGGAACAAAAGCAGGCAGGTAGAAAAGAAGTTTAGGAAAAAAGAGAACCCTTCTGGGAGGCCACAAAATGCTAAAGGTTATTACATAAAAGGTAGTGCTAGAGAGAAAGTTTTGGCCTTAGAATAATTTTAAAGAAAATTTTACACTTTAGTTAAAGGGTGGTCCATAGACTTATGTAACTGATTATAAATGTAGGTTCCAACTTGAGCCAGTTCCAATATAGGAAAAGGGAAAATCACATAAGATAACCTTTTTAAGTTTCAATATTGAGAATCCCTTTGGTTCACATCTCATTTCAGAGCTTCATAAATTAGATGGGCAAGTAAAATTTAGAACAGGTCTGTCCCATAAAAATATGTGAGAAAATAATGTGAATTACATATATAATTTTAATTACTGTAGTAGCCTCATTAGAGAAGTAAAAAAAGATGCAATTTAACAGTGAATTTCATCAGTAAAATATATCAAAATATAATTTTTCTACCTTAAATAAAGATCATTAATGAACTATTTTACATTTCTTTTTCAAAGTAAGTTATTGAGATCCACTCTTTTACACTGATGGTACATCTTGGTTGAGCTGGCCACATTTTTCTTTTTCATTTATTTGGTTTATTTTAGGGAGAAAGCATGCACAGGCAGTGGTGGGGGTTGGGGCAGAGAGGACAAGAGAGAGAGAATGTTAGGCTCCATGCCTAGTGCAGAGACTGACCCAGGGCTCGATCTCACAACCCTGAGACCATACGTGAGATGAAATCAAGAGTTGGAGGCTTAACCAACTGAATCATCCAGGAGCCCTGAGCTGGTCACATTTTGCTTCTTGGTCTTTTTTTCTTTTTCTTTTTCTTTTTTTTAAGATTTATTTATTTATTTGAGAGAAAGAGAGAGGAAGCACATGAGCAGGGGGTGGGAGAGAGGCAGAGGGAGGCAGAAGCAGACCCTGCACTGAATAGGGAGCCCATGTCCGCGCTCGATCCCAGGACTCCCGAGATCATGACCCAAGCCGAAGACAGATGCTTAACCCTTTGAGCCACGCAGGTGCCCAAAGCTGTCCACATTTTAAATATTCAAAGTTACATGTGGTTATAGATTGCCCTATTGGATGGCACTTTCTTCTGCTGGCAAGAGAAAAGAGATTAAATGTCGCTGCTAACTATGATCTTGGCCACACTCATAGTTTCCCTTTATTCATTTAAATGAAGTTTCTCTCTTTCTAGTCTGTTACATTCTATTCCTTGAGTGCTGAAAGTTTTGCCAAGATTGTTGAATTTTTCCAAAGCTTTTTCTACACCTGTTGACTGGAAAGTCCTTCATTCTCTTTCTCCCTTAAATGTTTGGTAAAATTCAGCAGCAAGTTATCAAAATATGAGTAATAAACTTTACCCTCTTTCTCTATATTAGAAAAATGTTTGGATAAGAAACACTATTGGTTCCATGAATATTTGACATGTATAACATATAAATCTAATTTGGGACTGGGGTTTTCTTTGTGAAGATTTTAAGTAGAAATTCAAATTCTTTAGTACTAATATTATCCCTTTTATCTTATATTAGTGTTGGTAAATGATGTGTTCATTTTTAGTCTCTGGCAGTGATAGCCATGGCTTGTTCATTGTAACAGGCACCAGATGCTTCCTGTTTACTTCCCATAGCAATTCCCTTCTTTTGAGATCCTCTATCCGTCAATATCCTCAGACTCAATCACCTTGGACCAAGCCCATCAAAGGCTCTGTTGGCAATGTCATTGGGACCATTTGCAACCTAATTAATCTATCTTTGTGGTGCCTCAAAACAGCATACACACCGCCTTAATTGCTACAACCTCACACCCACTGGGGACCACAAACAGAGAATAAGCAGACTCCGATGCACCCTGCAACTCCTGTATTAGCATCATTTACTGCAAGATTAATGAGAGAAGCTGAGAAAGCCAGAAGTGTGGAATAAAAACATAGGTTTGGGTTTTTAGAAAACTTCCCATGCCACTTAACAACTACTTAACTCTTAATATCGTGGTCTTTTGGATAATACCAGGTGTTTTTAATTTTTATACTACACACTTTAGATGCATTACTTTTTCTCAATGAACTTTACAGAATGTGAAGTCTGAAAATGATATTGTTTTTAAAAGACACCTCAAAATCAAAATTGATGTTTTTAAAGAAATGTTTAAAATGAAATTTTATATGGAATAATCAATTTCAAAACCTCTTTTGGAAATCAATTCCTTTGCTGAAGATATTAGTTATTCTATTTCATATATCTGAAGTACTGATTCTAAAAGAAAGAATGTTTAAATCTAAACATTCTTAAAATAACCACAGTAGCAAATGCATGGCAAAGAAGAAAATTATTAACTACCTAGTAAATTCAACCAGAAAACACATACAAACAAATCAGTGACAACAAATTCCACCAAAGCAACAATAAAACCACTGAGTGCTTGACTTTGAATCCATGTTCCTTGAATGTGAAATATGGTATTTCAACATTTTAATCTTGTTAAACATATGGCTTACTGATATATGATAAGTATGGTATATATAACAGTATATATGTTATAATAATATCATATGCTATATCAAAACAGTTAGAAGAACATCTCAGTTTTTCCAGTTATCAGGAAAGAGATATTTTCATTACACAACAGGGTCATATCCTTGCTGTTGAGTAGGGCAGAGGTAAAGGAGTCTTGGCCTAATTCAACCACTATATCTTTATAAGGGTCATATGGAGAATGGATTCCAAGGTAATTTGAAACCCCTGGGTCATTCAAAGTAGCCATTTTTAAAAGTTTTTTTCTTTTTTTCTTCTCCTTCTTTTTTTTTTTTTTTTTTTTAATTTAACAGAGAGAGAGATCACAAGTAGGCAGAGAGGCAGACAGAAAGAGAGGGGGAAGCAGGCTCCCTGCTGAGCAGAGAGCCCGACTCGAGGCTCAATCCCAGCACCCTGAGATCATGACCCGAGCCAGAGGCAGAGGCTTTAACCCACTGAGCCACCCAGGTGCCCCAGCCATTTGTTTTTAAACCCACTTGATTCCTCAAACGTACACAAAATATATCATACCTCATTTATTATCAAAAGCACAAAAATAACATGAGTTAAATGATCTTAACCTGTACATAAGCTAAGGTGGTTCCAGTGGTAACTTTCAAGATGTTCATCACCTTTCATTATATAATCATGATTATATGATATATAATCTCTCTGAGAGATACATAAAACAATAAGTGGATTTTAAGTTCTTAAATTATGTGAGCAAGAGAGCAAATAATCAGAGTTGATAAAGTGGAAACCTTTGAGATTTCCACATGATTTGTGGAGGTTCCAAGGTTTGTGGTCAAAAGGCAAAGCACATCAGAAGCCCATATGAAGAAATAAGTAGCCAGTACAAAAAAGTTTTTATTATTTGAAATGCATGCATCTGCATACACACACAAGCACACATAGAATTACTGGTGAACCTAGTATGTATGCTGCTAAGCTTCTTAGAAGTTACATACTAGGGAGAGAGAACAGAAAATCAAAAGGTTTTAATTTTAGGTGCTTTAATAATATTAAGACAAAAAAAGAGTAAAATTTTCTAAATTTTATTGATCTAAAAAGAAAGGTACCATGTGAACAGAAGAGTATATTTCGTTGTACTAATGAGGTATTGTGAAAAAAATAATAATGATGTTTTAGAATAGGCAAGGAATTTGTTGTGACCGAACTCTAGAGGAAGGATTAAGACTTGGCAAGTAGCTTAACGTAACCATGTAATGGGTCTTATGGGATACTCTGTAAGGTGAGTATTCATATTGCCGTTAGAGTAAACCACTAAATGACCTCATGCAGCTATACCACTTCCTGCTATGATTTTTCAAGTTTTCTTTAAAAATTTTTCTTTAAAAATTTTTTTTTTAATTTCATTTAAAAAATTTTTATTGAAGTATAATTGCCATTCAATGGTTACTAGTTTCAGGTGTACAACATGACTATTTGGCTATTATATACATTATTACACACTCACCTTGATAAATACTGTTACAATCCATCACCACAGAAAATTATCACAATATTATTGACCATGTTTCCTAGCTGTATTTTTCATCCTCATGTCTTATTAATTTTATAACTGGAAGTTGGTACCTCTTCCTTTCCTCCACCTAGTTTGCCTACTCCCGTTCCCTTCCCTCTGGCAACCACCAGTTTGTTCTCTGTATTTACGAGTCTGGTTCTGTTTTGTCTTGTTTAGATTCCACATATAAGTAAAATCATATGGTATTTGGCTTTCTTTGACTTATTTCTTTAAGCAAACCCTGTGGAAAAGGGACTTAGGGGAATAAAATGAGAGAGATAAGACCACTAGTTTGACTATCTCAGTAGTTTAGAAAAGAAATTATGTTTCTAAAATTGCTCTCATATATAGTAGAACAGAGGGTAGTAAATATATGTAAATTAAAATGATTCACATAACCTGAAAATTTTGAAAAAAGGTGAAAGATAGATTATTAGAGATAGCAAACAATTTTACCTTTCTGCGAAAAAAGAATTCTTGGATGTAGCATGTGACTACAGGTGACACTCCAACATAAAATATTCTGCTAAACAAACACATTCTCTTTACATTACACTCAAAATTCCACAACAGCATTGTACAAAACTGTATTCTTGTGCTGAATTAGGAAGGAGATTTTCCCTCTCAGAACTACAGAATGCACAGAATTCAGGGCATTTTTTCATTGAAGTTACTGACCTTTGCCATAAAATGTTTCAGGAAATAATCAGCACTCTAAAAAGAGAGAGTATTTTTTTTTAATGCAACATCTTCTAAGCACCGGCACAAAAATTATATGTCCCATATAATGTGAGTGTTCCGACAGTGCAGTCAAGTTAGATTAATTGTAATAAACAAAAATTGTCACTAAAGCTCTCAGCTTATGCCATCTAATATTGTGTGAATACATTTTATTTCCTAACATTATGAAACAGCCAAGAGTATAATAAATTACTTACCTAAGCCCTTTGAGGATTTTTGCATAATTTACCAAAACAAATTGATTTTAGCGGAAAAGCTGCTAATTTACATGGGTAGGAAGTGTTTTCCTTGGTGTGATGAATTTAATTTCAATTTCCCTGTTTGCATGAATTCACTCCAGTAATTCATCACTGTTAGATTAAACTACAACTATGTTTTACTTGAGTAGGTCCCTAACATTCAATATATATGAATGAAAGTAAATTGCCTTTAGAGTATGGATATATAGTATATATAATACATGATTGTTAAGGTATCTTTTTAATAGAATAAATAATTGTTTTCAATGGTTAAACGGTGACATGCATAGTTTTAGAATATGAGCAAAATAATTTTTTAGTCTCCTTAAATTATAATTCAGATTTGTTTGTTTTGATTTTTTGGTTTTTTGAAGAAGAAGGAGACACACTTATAAGGCACTGAAAATGCACCAAGTTATGCCCTGGGTATTTTACATTCATCATGTTTTTTTCTTTTCTAACATCTCTATGAGTTAGGATTTATTGGGTCTTTTCTGGAATTAAAGTTAGGAAAAGAATCTCTTTGTAATATAGTTGGAGACTCAGGGAGTCCTGCCATCTATCTGACTCAAGGTACATGGCCTCTTTTTTATCATATAATATACTGAAGTATTTGTCACTTAAGTTCTGTGGACTACTGTTACACACAGACATGTATATTTATGAATACACATACCTATATAGATACATGAGTGTATATTTATATACATACCGTACCTCTTTTTCAGAGCAGAGTATGACTTAGATTTCACAAAACACACCTGGGGTATTACAGACCTTGAACACATTCTTGTAACAAGATTATTTAAGACTGAGGCCTTACACTTTATTTTAGCAAATATTAGCCATGTATTGCTGAAACAAACAAACAAAACAAAAACAAAACCCTAAGAAGTTGCTTGAAACAACCAACATCTATTATCTCATGTGGGGGTTTATGAGGGACAGACTGCAGGGGTGGTTTAGCTGAGTAGTTTGAGTCTAGAATCTCTCAGGAATTTTCAGGTAGGCTGTTGGCTGGAAAACAGTTATCTCAGGGCTTAACAGAGACTGAAGAATTAACTGCCAAGCTCATTCCTGTGACTGCTGTCAAGTCTCAGTTCTTTGCTGGCTTTTGGAAGAGACCTCTGTTCCTTGCCATGTGGGCCTCTCCCGAGGAAACCTAAGTGCTTTCATGACATGGCAATTTGCTTTGCCCAAAGTGAGGGATCTAAGAGAGCTGGCTGGCAAAAGAAAGTCCAAGACAGAAACTGCATCGTTTATAATCCAGTTGAGCACATGATATACAAATGCTATTGGTCACACAGTCCAATTCTGGTACCCCATGGGAGGAAACTACACGAAGATGTGAACCCTGGCAGACGGACATGAGTGGGGCCATCCTGAAGGCTGGCCCAAGGACCAGGCATATGCGTATCCACAGAGAAATATAAATGTCATAGCTAACATAATATTGTCCATAAGAAGAAGAATAGTCCATAAGAAGTCCATAAGAAGCTGCCAAGGTCTTCAGTAGTTTAGAAAAAAAGTTGCTCTCTCAACACGCATGATCTGGACAATTAACATAGTGTCATAAGCAAAATGGACAGTGATACATAATGTTAACTGTGGGACGGAGTCTTCTGACCCAGAAAGATCTAAGTTTTCCAGAGACTATGTGTGAAGTACTTCATAAAATCTGCTCCTTCTCTTTGATCACTTTGATAAGCAGAGAACATTTTACATAATATTGGCTGTACTCAGACTTAGCTGTCAGAACAGTTCCACCAGTATATCAGTAAAGAAGGCTTTAGAGTTTAGCTAATGTAAAACTTGGTTACAGAGGTTTAAACATCTAGTTTTGGGGAGGGGGTGGTAGGTGGCTGTTGGTTTGGGTTCTAATTTGGCTTCTCTCAAAATCTCTTGAACTTTTCCCAAATCTTTATGTCTCCATAATGTCTGTCCCATCTATTCCAGTGACAGATATCATTTCCCAATTCCCTGCTGGCATTAGAGTCACATGAGGTAGTGTAATACTAACTACAACTTTTTATTTTATTAGGAAAGTAAAAAAGCTTTCTTAATTTCTCAGCAGATTTCCAGTTCTACCTCCTTTGACAAGGTTAACAACAACAATGAAAGTAATAAGGATAGTTTACACACAAAGAGCACTTACTATATGTTAGGCACTATTCTAAGCGTGCTTTATATGTAATTCATTTAAACATCTACATTGCTGTAACTACATGAGTTAGATATTCTGGTACACCATTCAGTAGAAAGAAAAAGGAACTGAGGCCATTCCTTGCCCAAAGTTGTATAGCTAGTGAGTTGGAGAGATGGGACTTAAACTGAAGAATTTGCTTTCAGAATACACACTGTTAACCATATTACTAGAGAAATGCGTCACCACTCTGGCTGCAGAGAAGTGGGGCGGTGCATAAGCTTTTCCAGCCTTGTAAGTGGAAGTATCCAGTAATAACAGGGTTAGGGAATGGGAGGTGTCCCCACATCTCTATTGTCTGTTTCCAGTCATGAGTCTGTCTAATAAGACTGTTCAAGTTTAGATTTCTTCATGGATAAAATGGTGGCAAATGCATCCTTTACTTATTTTAGATCATACAACACTAATTACTTTTAGGACAACTAAGAGTTGCAAAGTCATTTTGTTAATATCAGATATAAATTATTCCAAGGTGCTCTTCTGAAAAGAAGATAGAGTATAGGTAGTAAGTAAGAGATGATGATAATTCCTGAATTTCTTGGCAAATTAAAATACATGTACTTATAATTGCATCATCTTTCACATTTTAAATTCTGTAAGAATTGCTTTTTGGGTGTCCGGTATTTCTTTCTGTATTACCTTTTATCTCTGGCATCAAGCATTTGGTGTCCACTTGGAAGTAAGTGGACTAGTGAACCACAAAGCCTGAGCTTTCATTGTACATGCCAGCAGGAGTACAACCAATCGCTGAGTTCTCATTCACTATTAGAATGGACTTGCCCTTACTTAAGAACAAGACTAGTGTCACCCTTACCCATTAAGAACTTACTGGGAGGCATCTTCAATATGTTCCAAATATTGATTGAATGGCTCTCAATCTTATTATCAATTGTTGGGGCAAGAGAGAAATTATGCATTAACAGCATGAATCAAGTTATTGGAAGTTGCACTTACATACATGCTCACTGATCTATATTGTTCATCTTCACGTCTGGGCCCGAATATTGAACAGGCCTTACTTTCCTGGAGGTGAATCACAGGGGCTGAGGTGTGATTAAATACTCAATGGGAGAGACTGAGAGTCCACAAATGGTGATACAATAACAGCCTCTCCAGTTACTACGCTCGTTCATAGGTATTACAGTATACAGATAAATTCTTAGTGGCCTTCAATTAAATAAAAACCATTCAGCAAGCTCTGGTTTTATACAGAATATTGCAGAAAGATATGAAATGTATTTCTAACTCTCTCTGTATCCCTGACAATTGAAGTATTTACCAAATATTTCCTGGCCGAGGGAGTGAGAATGAGATTAAACACTGAATGGGTACCCATCCAGTCAAACATTTACTAAGCACCCCCTTTTTCAAGCCCCAGGTGCTCAGGATGCAATAAGAGATGAAGCTTCTGTCCCAGAATAGATCTCAGAGCCTAACAGGGGAGGCAAACACAGTTAATACAGTCTGAAATGTCTTCTGTGAGAGGAATTCCTAAACCAGACTCAACTCCAACAGGAAAGACATCCTGGGTTCTACTGCACACCTTGTACCCTCACTTCCAAAATAAAGGCAGTTCTCAGAAAATAGTTGTTGAGTGGAAAGATTAATAAATGAATGAAAACAAGGAGTGGAGACCATATTATTGGGGCATAGATTGGGGACATTTTTTAAAGTATTTGGGGGCAGTCCAAGAAGGCTTATAAAAGAGAAGTGATGGTTACCATGCCTATCGATAGACAAGATGGAGCTACACAGGTGAAGAAGGAGGGAAAAAGCAAGTAAGGTTGAGGGAATGCATGTGCCAGGACCCACTGTAAAGAGAGCTCCTTCTGGGTTCAAGAAATTGGTTCCATTCCAGATATCAGTGAAATCAGTTCTTCTTTATCAGCCTGAAAATAATGGAATAGGTATTCCTGTTATAGAAATGCATGAAAAAATAAATAATTAAAAATAATTACTGGGGCGCCTGGGTGGCTCAGTGGGTTGAGCCTCTGCCTTCAGCCCAGGTCATGATCCCAGGGTCCTGGGATCGAGCCCTGCATCGGGCTCTCTGCTCAGCGGGGAGCCTGTTTCCTCCTCTCTCTCTGCCTGCCTCTCTGTCTACCTGTTCTCTCTCTCTCTGTCAAATAAATAAATTAATAATAATAATTACTTACATTGACTACTAACAGGGGTATATCTTTGTAAGAGGTTATGAATGGACCCCCTTCATCACATTCACATAGGATACAACATTTCAGACTGTTCTTCTATAATGAGGAAAAGGTTGTCAGTATGCCTAGAATGGTTAGGAATGTTTTAAATTGTCATCAATGATTTAAAAAATTCAAGGTCAAAACACATTTCTTTAGCCCTTTGCATGCATAGAAAATCACTTTAATTCTGTTGAATATATTGCCGAATGAATATTTGAATATTTCCCCAAAACAATGCCTATTACAATCTTTATCAATAATGTCTCAGACACTTAGCAATAAAGGTGTCACACAAAGGAACTTTAAATTGCTGGTATTTATCAAATGCCTATTAAATTTCCATGGGACAGGGGGATTAGACCATAAAAAGATGAATAACAATAGCTTCAGAGTGGTAAAAAAAAAAAATCACAGTTTTGCAGCCGCTGTGGAGGGGTTGAGGATAGCATTACAAAGCAAATTAATGACAAAGTATTATAATAACAGTTACACCACCAGTAAGTGGATAGGGCTAAAGAAGTCATAAAGAAGGAGGCACAAATTATCTCTGAGGGAAACAGAGAAGGTTGTAGAAGTCAAGATATTTAAACTAGATGGAAAAGAGTAAAATGTCAAGAGGCAGAGAAGAGACAGGACATTCTCAAAGACTACTGCACACACACAGGGTAAAGGCAGAGGAATATGAATAGTGAAGAAGAGTTAGTAGTATGGCTTGGGTGAACTACAGGGAAGTGGAGAGGGAGCAGCAGAAGACAGATGAGGTTTGCAACATGCATCCGACTGTGATGGTTTAAACACAGTAATCCGTATATAACAAGTTTCATCCTAGCCCTCAGTCTTTCAGTATCTCCCGTGTCTGCTTGTTCTTAGTGTCTAGAAAGATGTGATACATTCACTTTTGCAAGTTTAGATCAGTCATGTTTAGTTTGGTACTCAGGGAGAGATGGTAAAGCAGCCCAATCTATTCCTTGTAGTCACTTCCATGGAAGCCAGTTCACAAAGATGGAATGTGCTGGCCACTGGAGTCATACATATTCATTCTCCCTAAAAAGAATATTGCATGATAATATGCAAATTAGCTAGTATTTCTCATTCCGATCCCTAAGCATGAAAAGGTTGGGAATAATTTTTTAGGTAAAAAAAAAAAATCACCTAAAAAAGAAAAAAAATCACCTATGATAACTTAATCTGCACAAGACTTCTGCATAGACATAGAATGATATGGGTGCTTGCAGTATGCCGTGTTTATTTAGCTTTGGCCTTATAAAGCAACAATCATTTGCATATTTCTCTCAATTAAGTATTATATTGACATACTTAATTAAAACTATAAAGGGCACTGACAATATTTCATTCTTTTAATGAAAGAGGAGACATATTATACAGTTCAGACTGTTTCTGTATTTAATTTTCCTGACTTTTTTACTGCTCAAACTGTGTTCCTTCTATGAATGTTGTCAATTAGGATGAAAAGAAGGAAAATTAAAGTCGCTCTTGAAAATGCACTTGTGTTTGTTTGTGGAATCTGTGTACATTCAGAAAGTTGTGATTTGCATATTTCATGTATAATTAGACCCAGGAAAAGTGAACACTAGAAAAGCTAGGGCAGTTTCACACTCTACCAGTATCTTCTTTGTCATTTGGAGGGATTCATGTCTGAAGACATAGCCTCTTTTTCAAAAATGTTAGTTTTACCTTTTTTTTTCCCTGAAAAATACCACAAGGACTTTTTAAAAGTCTATCATATACATCAAAATATATTTAAGGACATATCATGTGATGTTTCTGGAATAATGCGTGTTGAGATAAACATGGTACAAAAAATGTATACTGAACTTGGTTCTGGAAACTTCAGTTGAAATAATAGTCCTTCCATCATATTTATGAAAGCTTTCCATAAGTCATGGTTATTTCATCAATAAAATGGAAATAATGGCACATAGTCCATTGACTTTATTTATCAAATGGAGAATGCCAACCACTTAATGTACATGTAAGCACTTTGTAAACTGTTACACGTCAAAAAAATATAATAATATTTTTGAGGTTCTAATCTCCTTAAATCAAGAAGGCAAAATAAATTAATGACTTCTGGCCAAAGGAGACTTACAAGTCTAGTGGGAAAGACAAATATATCAGCCACCATAATTCAAGTAGAATGGAATGGGTATTATATTAGAGAAATAAAGCAAATGCATAAATATGGCAAACCTGCTTACAATTCATTTTGCTTTTGTGGATGGATCTCCTTGGAATAAGACCACTAGAAACAGATTAGGACTAGAAGAAATAAAATTCCATTCCCAACGAAAAAAAAATCAGGAAATTTTCACTTGAATCCAGGATTAAAGGAACAATGAGATTTTAATATTTCCAGAAAAGTAAGTCTGTACCTGTATTATCTGACTACATTGACAGCAAATTTCTACATGGCTGCTTCTGGTTTTGTGTCAGCTCCTTTTTGAATTGCTGTGAATATTCAACTGTAAGCATTTTCAATGATCTAAGAAAGAGGGATATTCTTAGATTATGTGTGTGTGTGTGCGTGTGTGTGTGTGTGTTTGTGTGTGTGTGTTTCTCCCCCACCTCTAACCTTGTTTATATCTTTCTCTACTTCTCTCTTGCGTCACACATGCATAAACTGATAATTTTTAATGTCCAAATTCTCTATTTTAGAAGAGTGAGATGAGATAATTATTGACGTATTGATGACTTTAAAGCAACTTCTCCATGTAACATATTCTGAGTTGCACATCTTTCAACTAATCAATACCTGCATGGGATTTAGTTTAACTGATTCACATCTATTCCCTTTTCCCTTTACTGGGCATATGTATGTTCACTTGGCAGACTTTGTTGAGTGAATTAAACTTTGGACTGTAGACCCATGAGCTTGCTTCCAAATGAGATTATATGACTTTAGCCATTACTTTCAGCACATCATGGTGCATTTAGTGACATCATGGCATGTTGGCATATCCTTGAATAAACAGTCCTTTTGGAGACTAGGGATGGTCTTTGACTAAGGTATTAGACAAAAAAAAAAAAACAGTGCCCTCGTCTATAATCTGAGGTCTAACACTGACGTAAGACATCCCATGCACAAAGAGAAGGAACAACATACAAAAGTCCAAGGGTGAATGATAATCTAACACATGGGATCAAAAACACAACCAGTTGCTGAGACATATGCATAAATATTGAGGTAAACAGTTGGGACAAACCCAATACACAAGTTTCATCAAGATGCTGAATTATCTGTAGTTTTCAACTGTACTTTGAGTTTAACTGGACCCTGTGTGTTTGGAGAATCAGGAAAATGGGTCCTGGAAGAGTGGGTGGGAATGTTTCCCAGTGAAGGAGAGGATATGGGATATATATAACTAAACTGTAAGTGTGTATATATATATACACATACACCTTTGATGATGTTGTATCTTTGCAAGAATACCATTAAACTCAATGTGCAATAGGTAATAACAATGGTGGTATAGAGTGTAATTCCAAGGCTTGAAAAATTATGCAGCATACCTCCTAGTAATAAATTGTATGGGTTTTTTTTTTCAAAGATTTTATTTATTTATTTGACAGACAGAAATCACAAGTAGGCAGAGAGGCAGGCACAGAGAGAGGAGAGGCAGTCTCCCTGCCTAGCAGAGGGCCCAATGCAGGGCTTGATCCCAGGACCCCAGGATCATGACCTGAGCCGAAGGCTCAGGGGTCACCCACTGAGCCACCCAGGCGCCCCAAATTGTGTGCTTTTTTTTAAGGATGAAATTATAATGTTATATTTTCCTTTAGTTTACATACCTTTTTTAAAAAAATGATCAAGTTTAGGACATAAATACTTATTATACTGTTTGTCTCTAACTTTGCAATAATATGCATTATTAGCTACTTCTTTTTGCATTGGGGCACCATGCAAAGATTTCTGAGACAAGGGTGCTAAAAATGAAAACTTGGGTCAACTTGTGAATGACTGCTTTCCTGAGTTTCCTGAGGTAGATAAGCACAAATTGAAATTCTGGGCCTCATGTGTCAAGTTCCATCCATGCAGAATAGCCTTTTTACTTTTAGGCTTAAGTATAAATCCACGGGTCTTCATGAGTGGCCATCAAAGGGCACCTGAAACAATTCATAAGTGCAGTGGAGTACATTCCCTGTTGGATAAACCTTGCCTGGTGGTAAGTGGCAGATAGGATATATCCATACAAGTAAATTCCTGTTCCTTTCTCTCTTACAGACCGCTTTGAGGGACAGGTTTTCCTGTAGCTCTTCCTAACTTGCAAAAGCCACATGAACACAGCTACTAAGTGAACTGCTGGGTATCCCAGAAGCTATCTGTGAGGAAGTGGTCAGAATATGAAGCATGGCACTATGAAGCTTTATATCTTTCTTTGACTAAATTTCCTTTCTCATCACCACTACTGTCACATTTTCTCCACGCTTGCTTTCCAGATGACCAGCACTAGAATAGTATCATTGCCCCCTCAACTGACAAAAGGACAAATTTTTATGAGAATTAACTGACAGTCTTTAGATTATAGGCTCTCAAAACATTATGGTCAGAAAAAGAGTTTTAGAGTTTCCCCAATATTTCTTTGAGAAAAGATTACTAAATATGCTCTTTTATTAGTCTTTGGAATCTTTCCTAGATTACCCACTCTCTCATGGACTCATTGACAAATTTCAGTGATATTGAACTGAATACATTCTATGATCTCTCCATTTTAGTTTTTTGAAAATCTTTACAATACAGTTACTATATGGCTATTAAAGTTATTGCATTAGAAAAATAATCAAATGGTTCACATCTCAAGATACTTTATCCTTCTGATTTTGAAGGAATCATTACATTTAATTTTGCCAATATTAGAGAAGTTTGAATCCAAAAGGATTAAGAATATAGCATTTGTTAAGCGCAGTATTATAAATAAAGTAATAGTTGGGAAAAATAGAGCATTTGTTGAGCTTTATTTTCACACTGGTTACAAAGGAAGGCACGATAAGTATGCTAATACATTGATACTCAAATCTATTTTATGATGTAGGTATTGAAGTCAGAATTGATAAGTTGCACATTGCTTCAAAATTAGAAAATGAGAAATCTGGTTTACCAGAGTATTTCTAGACAAGGTGATAAAATGAGCACTTCTTGGAGTTGAAAAGTTACAAACTTTAAATTGTTAATAATCTGCTTACACAATGCTTTCTAATAATGAACTCCAAGTGATGAATTAGCTCATTCATTATACTTGAGTTCAGTCTGCCACACAAGGCAGAAAAAAGGTACAGATGTACTCTCTTTATTCATTACTCCTATTGAGCTTCTCCACACTGAGCATTCCCACTGACTTCTGAGGCACTGAACACAGAGAGCATTAAAAGGCCACAATATGATCTTGCTTTGCCCCCCTGTTGTGCTAATCTGAACTCCCTTGAAGCTCCTGTGAATTCAGTATGAGCTAAGTTCAGTTCAACTTCTCCAGGAAAAGGAATGCACTGAGAATTTGGATCCCAGTCAATGGTGCATCTACTTAAAAGTTTGAAGTCAATGTTTTTGAGCCTGAACTCTTCAGTCGTCAGTCAATATTTCTTTTCTTTTCTTTTTCATTCTAAACACCCTTCTAAACTGATTTGCAATTGCAACCCCATTTATCCCCAATTCTTTCAGAAATCGGTTTGGTTAATGATCCTGATTTAAAAATCATTACTGCTAACAACCGCTGATATTTTGCTCTTCACATTTCAGCTTTCACAAGTGTTTAAATGAAACATTTTAATTACTCAATGGACAATAAAAGTTCTCATTACAGGCATCAATTGGAGTCTCAGAATTTTGCATACTGATCTCTTATGGACTCTATCACCAAAGTCATTAACACAGTGTTTAATAGCTCACCCTCTTTTGGTTGTCAAACTTGGTAGAAATGGAATTTTTGTAGATAGCATTCAATAAACTGATACACATTCTTTTTCACCATCAGGTATATCCCACTGACTACCCTCAGTAATGGGAATAAGTTTTCTAACACAATTCCTCTCTCATATTATTTTTTTCCTAACTATGAATCTTGTTTCATCTTTGAATTCTGGATATGGTGATATTAGGACAAAATAATATATTCCATGATTAGTACATTGTGTTTAGTAGCTATCATAAGCTATCATAAGCATGAAGTAGCAAGTCCATATACATGCAAGTGTCATAATTATTATCATATTCCTATTCCTTTCATTCACTCCTTTTGTCCCTCAAGCAAAGGCAGACATTGTACAGGGCCTAACAAGCAGTAAGATGAAATGTTTTTATAGCGTAATTGCTTAAGAGAAAAAAAAAAAAAGACTGAATTTTATTTATTTATTTATTTTTAAAGATTTTATTTATTTAACAGAGGGAGAGATCACAAGCAGTCAGAGAAGCAGGCAGAGAGAGAGGAAGAAGCAGGCTCCCCGCTGAACAGAGAGCCCAATGCGGGCCTCGATTCCAGGACCCCGAGATCATGACCCAAGCTGAAGGCAGAGGCTTAACCCACTGAGCCACCCAGACACCCCAAAAGACTGAATTTAAAACAAAATGGAACAAATAACAACCTACATTCCCATCTCTACCTTGCAGAATTTCATTGACAAAAATTACCTACAGAATTTATAAGAAAAGCGATGTTACTGAAATTAACACTGTATGTGTTGGGCTCTTTCAGATTTGTTTGGAAATGATCATCCTGGTTGTCAGACTCTTACAGAAGTAAGATATTATGGATTGAATCTGTACATTCCCCTGAAAATGTTGAAACCCTAACCCTCCATGTGATGGTATTTGGAGGCAGGGCCCCCATGATGGGATTAGTGTCTTTATAGGAAGAAGAGACTAAAGCTGTCTTTCCACTATGTTAGGACCCAGTGAGAAGACAACTGTCTGTAAACCAGGGAAAGGTCCATCTTCCAATTCCATCAGACTGGTATTCCAATCTCAGTCTTGTAGGCTTCAGAATTGAAATAAATAAATTTTTGTTATTTAAGCCACCCAGTTTATGGCATTTTGTTACAGCAGCCTAAGTCATAAAGGAATGAGGAGAAGAAAGCATAGAGTGGGCTCCTTGAGATCTAAGACATTAGACATTGTGCTACTATTCCGAGAACTCCATAAAGCTTCCAGTGACCTCAGGAACAAGTGCACATTGCTCCCCAAACAGCAACAATAAGATATGGGTTCTAGACTGGAGCATCAGATTTGAGTCCAATTCTACAATTGTGTAGATCTATAAAATGGGGCAAGTTACTTGTTTCTGATCCTCATGAAAGACCCCTGCCCTGGAAAGTCCCCTCCCTTAAGAGATAGATAGGAGAACTAACCGCTTGTTTGCTTTTCTGTGAACCGCTGGCTTTTAGGTATAAGGTTAGATTATAAATTGTGTGATGAATTATATAATTAACTGCTCTTTTGCCTTTCTGTAACCGCTTGGCTTTTAGGGTGTGACACTTGTCGCCTGTTCAAACAAGATACCTTCTGCTAAGAGGCATAGTCACGTAGGGGGCCACATAGTCAAGTAGGCAAGATATTTTCCTGCTGAGTAATGAGGCCCAACCCCCCTCCTTGCTCCCCCTTCGCGCGCACAAGCTTTTTCAAATGTACTCCCCCTTCGCGCGCGCGGACCCCCGAAACCAATCCACTAACACCGAGGGTGCCTCTTTCAAAAATTCAAATTGTCAGCCAATCAGCTCTACCCCACCCAAAACCTGTTTGTGCCAATCTATAAAAACCCCGCTTTCCCCTCGGTTGGGGTGCTCGGTTAGCTGGAGCTGCCGACCACCCGCCGGTACCTGCGTCCCAATAAACCTCTTGCTGTTTGCATCCAGTGGCAGTGTTGGATTCTTGGGTAAGGGGATCCGCGGGTCTTTCATTTGGAGGTCCCACCGAGATCATCGGACTCCTGCCCCAGGGATCCAACGGACTCCCACCGGGAGGTAAGCTAACTGGCCAGCCCTAGACTGTCCCTTCGTTTCCTCGTCTTCTGCTTCTGTTCTGTCTCGTGTTTTCTTTCGGCCGTTGTCTAGAATTGTACCTCTACGCGTAGGAGGGCTTGTATTTGTAGGCAGCTTGAGAAGGAGTTGACGAACTCGGACTTCTTCCCTGCCACCCTAGGGGGACGCCCCAGGGATCAAAGGGGCTTGAAGCCCCGCATTTGTCCGAGGGTTAAAACCGTTTGTCCGTTCCAGAGGAACCCCTCGGCCCTGGACGGAATTTGTCCACTGAGAGGAGGTCTCGAAACTCCTTTTGTAGGCCAGTGGAATTTGTACGGTGCACCGCAAGGTTTTTGTCTTTGCCGGCTCGTTAATTGTTTTATGTGTCTTTCACATTGTGCCTTGCTTAAGGGAGGGTGTCTAACCCGTTTGAATCTGAGGAGTGCCTGATTGTATGAGTGTGTTCGTGCGGCTCCACGGCTTCGGCTACGGAGTCTGAGTGGGCTGCACCCTGATTCTCGCGGAACGTCATACGGCATAACGGTCATCTACTCCTTGGAGTAGCCTGGTCCGGGGTTTATACGGATAGACCTTAGCCAAGACGCTCCTAAGCTCCCGCGAGGGACGCGAGCAGGACAGCACCTGAAAGATCCCCCTCCCCTTGTCTGCAACATCGTACATCGGGAGGGAAAAATAAATACTAAGGTCAATAGCTCCACCTCGCGGCCATCTGAAGCCTGAAACTCCTCCCCTGTCACCCTGGGGGACAGTCCAAGGCTCTTTGGGGCCCGGTTCTTTGGGGCCCCACAACTGTCCGAGGGATACATTCATCTGTGGGCCACAAAGGAAGCTCATAGTCCCACACAGCTTTCTGATCCATCTGAAACCATCCTGTCGGTATTACGCCGAAATCGCGCAATGTCCTTTTTGTTATTTGTTCTGTGTGTCCTACTCATTGTCTTTGGTGTTATTTTAGACTCTGAGATGGGGCAAACACTTACCACTCCTCTAAGCCTCACTCTAGGTCACTGGAAAGATGTTCAGAACCGAGCCAACAACTTATCGGTGGAAGTCAAAAGAAGAAAATGGCAGATTCTCTGTACCTCTGAATGGCCCACCTTCAAAGCTGAATGGCCCACAGAGGGAACCTTTAACATCAATGTTATTTTGCAGGTCAAGGAGCGAATCTTTAATCAGGGACCTCAAGGTCATCCGGACCAAGCACCTTATATTATAGTCTGGGAAAGTCTAGTCAAAGAACCCCCTCCGTGGGTCTCTCCTTTTGTCCCCTCTTGCCCTCCCTTGAACCCCTCAACGCCGCCTCCATCAGCCCCTACCTCTCACCCAGTTCCCTCCGCTCCACCGGCTCCACTCCACACACCAACTCCTAGCGACCCCTCAAAACCCCCCATCTCTTCTGACCTATATCCTGTGGTCCCTATTGACCCTCCCTCTTCTAACGATGCCCCCTCTCTGCGACGCCCCAGACAATTACAGGTCCTCCCTTCCGAGGAATCCCCTTTGATAGACCTCCTAACCGAGGACCCCCCACCTTATCGCCCTCTTAGACCAGCACCAAACCCCATAAGGGAACCAGATCCTGACCCTTCGCCATCTCCAATCGCAGGCAGAGTTAGAGGCCGACAAAGACCGGAAAAAGAAGAAGCTTCCAGGCTCCTACCCTTGCGTCAGGGGAGGGAACCAGGAAGCCTCCAATATTGGCCCTTTTCTGCATCTGATCTATATAACTGGAAGTCTCATAACCCTTCCTTTTCACAGGACCCCGTGGCCCTAACCGCCTTAATTGAATCTATCTTAATTACCCATCAGCCTACCTGGGATGATTGTCAGCAGCTCTTGCAGGCTCTCCTCACCACAGAGGAGAGACAAAAGGTTTTTCTAGAGGCCAGAAAGAATGTCCCAGGGGACGACGGAAGGGTCACACAACTTCCTAATGAGATAGATGCTGCCTTCCCTCTGACTCGCCCTGACTGGGACTTCAATACGGCTGCGGGTAGGACTCACCTACGTCTTTACCGCCAGTTACTCATAGCAGGCCTCCATAATGCGGGACGTCGCCCCACTAATTTGGCCCAGGTAAGGCAAGTGACTCAAGGTAAGGAGGAATCTCCAACCGCCTTCTTAGAAAGGCTTAAGGAAGCTTACCGCAGGTATACGCCTTTTGACCCAGATAGTGATGATCAGAGAGGGAATGTCTCCATGACATTCATTTGGCAGTCAGCTCCAGATATTAGAAACAAGTTACAGCGTTTGGAAAATCTACAAGATTTCTCTTTGCAAGATTTATTAAAGGAGGCAGAAAAGATTTTTAATAAGAGAGAAACCCAGGAGGAAAAAGAGGAACGACTTAGGAAGTTGCAGGAGGAAAAAGAGGAAAAGCTAAGGAAGGAAACTGAGGAAAAGGAAGAAAAGCGAGAACGTAAACGAAACAAGGAACTTAGTAAAATCTTGGCCACCGTAGTGCAAGGCAGCCAGAGCTTAGAGATAGGAAAGTCAGACAGAAAGGGAGACATAAGGAGGCTTCAGATAGAACGGGACCAATGTGCCTATTGCAAGGAACGAGGACATTGGGCCAGAAACTGCCCGAACAATCCTAAGAGAAGTACTAAGCCGGTCACAAGACTCATGGCTTTAGACAAAGACTAGGGGCGTCAGGGTCAGGAGCCCCCCCCTGAACCCCGGGTAACCCTAACCGTTGGGGGGCAACCAATCACCTTTCTAGTAGATACAGGGGCTCAACACTCCGTTTTAACTAAGGACCCGGGACCACTCAGCAACCGGACGGCCTGGGTTCAAGGAGCCACTGGAGGAAAACAATATTGTTGGACAACAGACAGGAAGGTACACCTGGCCTCAGGTAAAGTTTCTCATTCCTTTCTTCATGTTCCTGATTGCCCCTATCCGCTCCTGGGTAGAGACTTGTTGACCAAACTCAAAGCTCAAATTCATTTTGAACCACAAGGGGCCACCGTGACCGGCCCTAAGGGAACTCCTCTACATATCCTTACCTTACAATTGGAAGAAGAATATAGATTACATGAGGAGCCCCCTCAGCCCCAAAAGGACATAAAATCCTGGCTTGCATCTTACCCTAATGCCTGGGCGGAAACAGGAGGAATAGGACTAGCTATCCAACAGCCCCCCATTCACATACAATTAAAGGCAACCGCCGTTCCTGTCAATGTTAAACAGTACCCTATGTCCAATGAGGCCTATCAGGGCATCAAGCCACACATACGGCGGCTACTAGACCAAGGCATTTTAACCCCATGCCGGTCTCCTTGGAACACTCCTCTGTTACCCGTCAAGAAGCCTGGTACCAATGATTACCGACCAGTTCAGGACCTCAGGGAAGTCAATAAGAGGGTAGAAGACATCCACCCTACGGTGCCCAACCCTTACAACTTACTCAGCACCTTGCCTCCAACCCATTCCTGGTATACCGTCTTAGACCTCAAAGATGCGTTCTTCTGTTTAAGACTGAGTCCTCAGAGCCAGCCTCTCTTTGCCTTTGAATGGAGGGATCCGGACTTAGGAATATCAGGCCAGTTGACCTGGACTCGGTTACCACAAGGGTTTAAGAACAGCCCAACGCTGTTCGATGAGGCTCTTCACCAGGACTTGGCTGACTTCCGGGTAAGGCACCCCTCCCTGATCCTGCTTCAGTACGTCGATGACATCCTACTAGCAGCCACCAATGAAGAAGACTGCCGTACAGGTACTGGGGATCTTTTAATGACTCTAGGCCAATTGGGATATAGGGCATCTGCCAAGAAGGCCCAGATTTGTCAGGTTAAAGTCACCTACCTGGGCTATGAACTATATGATGGCCAACGATGGCTAACGGCTGCAAGGAAAGAGACTATTCTTAACATTCCTGCGCCTCAAAACCATAGGCAATTGCGAGAGTTCCTAGGAACAGCGGGCTTTTGTAGACTATGGATTCCGGGATTCGCAGAAATAGCGGCCCCTCTGTATCCATTAACTAAGCAAGATACTCCTTTTGTATGGACTGAACAACAGCAGCAGGCGTTTGATCATATCAAACAAGCACTCCTTAAATCCCCAGCATTAGGCCTGCCAGACATTACAAAGCCCTTTGACCTTTTTGTTGATGAAAAACAGGGCTTTGCTAAAGGGGTCTTAACACAGAGACTCGGACCTTGGAGACGCCCTATTGCGTACCTCTCTAAAAAATTAGACCCCGTGGCAGCTGGCTGGCCACCATGCCTAAAGATGATAGCAGCAATTGCAGTTCTCATCAAAGATGCCACCAAACTGACACTGGGACAGCCCCTAACCATCCTGGCTCCACACACAGTGGAATCTCTAATCCGCCAACCACCAGACCGCTGGTTGTCAAATGCCCGTCTGACACATTATCAGTCCCTCCTCCTGGACACAGACAGGATCCAATTTGGACCTGTAATGGCTCTTAACCCCGCAACCTTGCTGCCCACTCCGGGAGAAATACCATCACATGACTGTCACCAGATCCTTGCGGAAACACATGGGACACGACCGGACCTAACCGATCAGCCCATGAAGGATGCGGACCTAACCTGGTACACAGATGGCAGTAGCTACCTGCAGGATGGAAAACGACGGGCGGGGGCGGCCATCACGACCGACTCCCAGCTTGTATGGGCAAGCGCGCTACCAGAAGGTACCTCAGCTCAGAGGGCAGAGCTGATAGCTCTAACGCAGGCCCTCCAACTGGCAGAAGGTAAGAGCCTTAATGTTTATACAGATAGCAGATATGCTTTTGCTACTGCTCATGTCCACGGAGAAATCTATCGGAGGAGGGGGCTGCTAACCTCAGAGGGCAAAGAAATCAAAAATAAAGCCGAGATATTGGCCTTATTAAAAGCCTTATTTCTTCCTAAAAGGCTGAGCATAATGTACTGTCCTGGCCACCAGAAAGGGGAAACCCCCGAGGCAAAGGGAAACCGCCTAGCTGACGCGATGGCTAAACAGGCAGCCTTGGGGCCCCAATTGCTAACTGTCACTATACTTACTGAGACAGAAGACATAGATAATGCCATCATTTGGAATTATGAGGAAGCCGACTTAGACTATGTACAAAAATTAGGGGCTGACCATAATCCAGCCCTCAATCGATGGGAATATAACGGAAAAGCTATAATGCCTATAAAAATGGCAAAAGAACTAATCAATCACCTCCATCGGCTAACTCACCTGAGTGCAAGCAAAATGAAGGCCTTAATGGATAAGGCCAACTTAGAAAGCCATTTCCCCAAACAAAATTTCCTTCTTCATCAAGCAGCTGCTAATTGTAAAGTCTGTGCTCAAGTCAATCCTGGAAAGACTGTTATTGGACCTGGAGTCCGGGTGCGCGGACAACGTCCTGGCACACATTGGGAAGTTGACTTTACCGAAATTAAACCTGGCATGTATGGATATAAATATCTTTTAGTTTTTCTAGACACCTTTTCAGGATGGGCAGAAGCTTTTCCTACCAAAAAGGAGACAGCTAACATAGTCGCCAAAAAACTATTAGAAGAAATTTTCCCAAGGTATGGAATACCCAAGGTACTAGGGTCCGACAACGGGCCTGCCTTCGTCTCCCAGGTAAGTCAGTCGGTGGCCAAGCTACTGGGGATCGATTGGAAATTACATTGTGCTTACAGGCCCCAGAGTTCAGGACAGGTAGAAAGAATGAATAGAACCATCAAGGAGGCTTTAACTAAATTACTGCTTGAAACTGGCTCTAAAGATTGGGTATCACTCCTACCTCTAGCACTCTATCGGGCACGAAATACCCCAGGACCTCATGGTCTAACTCCCTTTGAGATTCTCTATGGGGCTCCACCCCCCGCTGTCACTTTCTTTGCCCCCGATATTGCCGCTCATTCCCCCTCCCCCTCTGTACAGGCCCATCTGCAAGCCCTGCAGCTGGTGCAACAAGAAATCTGGAAACCCCTGGCAGCCGCCTACAAGGAAAAACTTGACGTCCCACAACGGCCACACCCCTATAAAATAGGGGACACTGTCTGGGTTCGCAGACATCGGACCACAAACCTCGAACCCCGTTGGAAGGGACCCCACGTAGTGCTCCTGACGACACCCACAGCACTGAAGGTTGACGGGATTGCAGCCTGGATCCACGCCTCCCACGTGAAAGCAGCGCACCCGGAGAAACAGACTGATCCCCTTCAAGATTCGGAATGGACCGTACAACGCTCCCCAAATCCACTAAAGATAAGACTTGTGCGATCATAGCACTATCTATTCTTACTTTGGGCATTCTGGGTTCCCATGGGTCCCCCCACCATGTAAAACAGCTCACCTGGCAGGTCCTGTCACAAACAGGGCAGGTAATTTGGGAAACCTCCCAGTCACATGCCCCGTTTACATGGTGGCCTAACTTGTACCCCGATGTTTGTAAGTTAGCTATGGGAGCTCCAGCCAATTGGGACGTAGAAAATTGCCATGGTACTAACTCAACAATATCAATCAGTTAAGCTAACTGACCCATTAGATCAATATACCTAATGGATATAGGATTCTATCCATGTTAAAGAAAAAGGGGGGAATGAAAGACCCCTGCCCTGGAAAGTCCCCTCCCTTAAGAGATAGATAGGAGAACTAACCGCTTGTTTGCTTTTCTGTGAACCGCTGGCTTTTAGGTATAAGGTTAGATTATAAATTGTGTGATGAATTATATAATTAACTGCTCTTTTGCCTTTCTGTAACCGCTTGGCTTTTAGGGTGTGACACTTGTCGCCTGTTCAAACAAGATACCTTCTGCTAAGAGGCATAGTCACGTAGGCAGGGGGCCACATAGTCAAGTAGGCAAGATATTTTCCTGCTGAGTAATGAGGCCCAACCCCCCTCCTTGCTCCCCCTTCGCGCGCACAAGCTTTTTCAAATGTACTCCCCCTTCGCGCGCGCGGACCCCCGAAACCAATCCACTAACACCGAGGGTGCCTCTTTCAAAAGTTCAAATTGTCAGCCAATCAGCTCTACCCCACCCAAAACCTGTTTGTGCCAATCTATAAAAACCCCGCTTTCCCCTCGGTTGGGGTGCTCGGTTAGCTGGAGCTGCCGACCACCCGCCGGTACCTGCGTCCCAATAAACCTCTTGCTGTTTGCATCCAGTGGCAGTGTTGGATTCTTGGGTAAGGGGATCCGCGGGTCTTTCACTCAGTTTCCTCATCTATATAATGATAATCGTAATAATTCCATAGGGTTAAGTATTAAATGAGATGCTACAATTAAAATCATTACTCTATTGAATGCAACATAGTTTGCATTCAGTAAATGTTAGCTTTTATTATTATTGTTTTTGTGAATCAGTTTATATTTACATCCAATTTTCTCTGTATTTTTGGTCTCCTTTTCTCTTGTTTTAGTTTCTGTATTTCCTGTGAGTCCAACATACAGCATTGTTCAGAGAAAAATCCTTTGTTGTTAAGTTTACCATGGCCCATTCTGATTCTTATTAGGCAGATTTTGTATACAAGTTATCCCATAGGCTATCGACCTATATGCCTAACCTATAAATCACTGCCTCAGGTTATATTATAAAACATGACCCACTGAATTAAATCCATGATGCTAGAGCCACATGGCAAAAATCAAAACAAAACACTGTGTCCTACATACAAAATATTGCCTGATGATTTCTCATAGGAGATGGAACCAGAAGTTAGTATGCCACAGATACCTCTCCAATGAAATCATCAGTCTTGTTTGTGACAAATATCACCATAGCTGATTTTCAACACACTGATTATAGTAATGAGAAGAAGTCACATTCTTTTTGTCAGGCCTAA
Source organism: Mustela erminea (assembly GCF_009829155.1). Classification (NCBI taxonomy): domain Eukaryota; kingdom Metazoa; phylum Chordata; class Mammalia; order Carnivora; family Mustelidae; genus Mustela; species Mustela erminea. The sequence goes on along the minus strand of NC_045632.1, from coordinate 39,156,499 downwards.
CTGAAGGAAATCTGTGTTAAGAAACAAGCGCCTGGGTGGCTCAGTTGGTTAAGCAGCTGCCTTCGGCTCAGGTCATGATCCCAGCGTTCTGGGATCGAGTCCCACATCGGGCTCCTTGCTCGGCAGGGAGCCTGCTTCTCCCTCTGCCTCTAGCCTGCCACTCTGTCTGCCTGTGCTTGCGCTCTGTATCTCTCTCTCTCTAACAAATAAATAAGATCTTAAAAAAAAAAAAAAAAAAAAAAAAGAAACAAGCCCTCTAGGGCAGAGCCTTGATGTTCTCTAAAAAGGGAACCATGGAGAACATTAATGGTTTACCAGGAAGAAATGGTAACAAAGATGAAGGTTAGTTACTCTTTAAAAATAAAAACAAACACAAAAACGTAACAGATAAGACTAGAGCACAGACCCTGCAGGCCTTGATTTAAATAGCAGAGTCCATCCATCCATCCATGGCTGTCCCGAGACCAGACCACTACCAAGAAAAATGTCTATTTGTGGGAAAGACAAAGACCGGGCGTTGGTGTTTTCATGTATGCGTGTTGCAGGAGTGCTGACAACACTAACTCTGTCTTTGACTGTCCATGTGTTCATGCCTCTGCAAAGGCCGCCCTCAGCCCCTGGTTCCTCAGGCCCCGGGCAGGTTAATGCGTGTCCTGACGAGAAAGCTGCGGGAGGGCTCGTTTGGGTCTTCCCTGAAGCGACATACAGAAGTCTCCACTTCGGGTAACGAGTCGAGATGGCAGCGCACAGAAGGCCCCACTTTATATAATTAGCAGAGAGGGCCCGGTTCACAGACGGGGCCATTTTAGAGAACTGCTCAGTGACCTCATCTCCGTGCGCCTCGTTCTGTAAGCGCGGGGGATGACGGTCCCGGCTCGTCAGAGAACGCGCGCCGGGTGCAGCCGCGGGAGGCTGTTGTCTGTCGTCCGGTCGCTCGACTCTTCAGACAGTAAGTTACCCTCAGTGGGAGTGCCTTGTGTCGTTTCTCAGTCTCCAGTGACTTCTCAGTGCGGAGGATACTTAACTGAGCCTCCTCCACCTTCTAACATGTGTGTTTAAAAAAGACAGCCAGGGGCAAAAAGGGTCATTTTGCCTCCGGTGCTATTCTGAGGAAACTACCAAAGGGCTCAGTTGCTGTAGTTCTGTATTTGTTCTGGTACCTGGGAAATCAGTTTTAAAAAGATGGAAAAGCTAGGGGCGCCTGGGTGGCTCAGTGGGTTAAGCCTCTGCCTTCGGCTCAGGTCATGATCTCCTGGGATCGAGCCCCCTGTCGGGCTCTCTGCTCAGCAGGGAGCCTGCTTCCTCCTCTCTCTGCCTGCCTCTCTGCCTGCTTGTGATCTTTGTCTGTCAAATAAATAAATAAAATCTTAAAAAAAAAAAAATGGAAAAGCTAGCGTTTAGGGGCTATGCTGAAAAAGACCATATTTATAAAATGAACAGGCCATGGGATATAATGTACACCGTGGTGGCTATAGTTAATACTGTGTTGTGTATTTGAAAATTAGTGAGAGTAGATCTTTAAAAGTTCTCAGGACAAGAAAAAAAATTTGTCACTGTGCATAGTGGTAGATAATAACTACGCTTATTGTAATGATTGTTTTGCAGTATATACAAAGTTTGATCATTACCCTGTACACCTGAAACTAACTCGTTACACGTCAATTATACCTCAAGTCAATAAAACCAAAAGGCATGGGCTAAAATCCAATATTTCTATCAAATAATAATTTTGCTTAAATGCTGAAGAAAATGAGCATCGGTATATTACATAATTTTTTTTGTATGTATTGTCTGATTTCTTTTATGTGTACATCAAATATTTTGTGTTTACTAGTATCAAATAACCATGGAGATAGATGAGTCTCAAGGCATGATTTTGTAGCTCAAGTCACCAATGATCTTATGAGGATGGTAGACTTGCAATGACTTAGAATAATTTGATGAGTATATGGATTGGTTTGGGTAACGGAGCAACGATAGCCTCTCCTGTATGAGATCTTAAGTATCGGTGTCTCAGTTGCATCTATCTTTTTTTCCCTCCCAAAAACAGTGGTGTTAGTGTGTTTGTTTCGGGTAGTACACTTGGTTCTGGTTTCATCGCATCAGTTTGGTTGGCCAAAATGAACAGTCCCAGTAATTACTTCAAAAATGAGTAAATAACCAAAACAGATGTTATTACCTTTTGCACTTTTAATATATAGATATTAGAGGTGAGAGATACGTTATTCCTGCCTTGGAAAGTCAGGTGGTTTAGTATTGAAATTGGGGCTGACAGTGGCCATTTAGTGGAATATATAAAGATCTGGTTTTAGGATATGAAAATTACAGCTCTATAGAATATGTAAAGGAGAGTAAAGGCAGACAGAGGAAACTGGGGAAAAAAAGTTTATCCCATACCAAATCTGATTTGATATGAACTCATAATGGCTCCATTTTTATAGTAAACTGAGCTGAACCTAGAGACTTTCAGTCACAAGAGTTCTGGCATTGTGAAATGTGAATGTGAAATACATTATGATACATATACATTGCGATACAATACAATGTGAAAATACAACATTGCTGTATTTTCATTCAGTTAGGGACTTTAGGGGCACCTGGGTGGCTCAGTGGGTTAAGCCTCTGCCTTCAGCTCAGGTCATGATCTCAAGGTCTTGGGATCGAGCCCCACATCGAGTTCTCCGCACAGCAGGGAGCCTCCTTCCCCCACCCCCCTGCCACCCCGCCTGCCGCCTCTCTGCCTACTTGTGATCTCTCTCTGTCAAATAAATAAATAAAATCTTTAAAAAAAAATTATGGACTTTATTTGAATTTCACTATTTTTCCACTAGTGTCATTTCCCATCCCAGGATCCAATCCAGAGCACCATATTGCATTTATTGAGCTTTTATTTGTTTGTTTGTTTATTTTGAGCATTTAAGGAACATGATAAACTATGTCAAAATCCTTCAGGGGCAAGATATCATAGTCAAATTATTATTCTTAATCCCACTTTCCTTCAAGATCTTGGATTCTTTTTAATCACAACATTATGAGGTTTCACTGACAAATTCTTTGATGCTATTTATCAAAGTTATAAGCAAATATGTTAAATTTCAAAATAAAGCCAAGCAATTATTTCAAATCTGTTTATTTGCTAATGATCTGTTAGTGTAAACAATTAAAATCTGTTACTTGTTAGAAATACTTCTTTGAACAGTTAAGATCACATTATCAGGCATGAAATAGTGGGAGAAACCATTTCTTCAATCTTTACTTGTGATAGAACTCTATAACTCAGCTCTTAACATAGGATTGGATTTAAATTTGCAGCCATTAAGGCATATCTCCACTTTATATTAGGGTTTTAATTTAATATTTGTCACTAAGGAAACTGATTTGCATTTTAATGGGAAAAATCACTATGCAAACTTTTGAAACATTTCACCTAGAGGTTGACAGCAAAGTCAAAGGAAGTGAGTTCTTAAAAAAAAAGTTAGTTGAATTACATAAACTGGAATCATTTTATTTTTCAAATCAGATATTCTGTTGGGAATTAAGCCCATGTTTACAGTTCTCTAAATACTGTAGAGGACTGACTTTTCCACTGAAATAAAGGTGATTAAAAAAAAAAGGTAGCTTATTCATATTTAAAACATGCATTGTATAGATCTTCTCTATTAGAACTATAAACTACTAAAATTTGTCCTTTTTAAAAAAATCTTTGTTCTACATAATTGTTCATGTCTTGGTTTTCTTATTTACATGTTTTTTCATTAAGAGTCCAAGAGGATTCCTGATCAGTAAATATGCATTTATATCAAACAGTTTTTTCCTCTGTATATTAACATTTTAGCAACAACAACAACAAAACAAAAACACATAACAAAGATGGTTACAAGTAATCCAAATACAAGGTTCTTGGCCAGTTTACTAAAAGAGATCTATCTATAACACTTGAAAACATTGGGTTTTTAAGATTTTACTATTTGCAGAAATGTAGTCATCAGTTTAGATGTAGAAACCAAAAATTCTTTTTTTGGTAACAATTCTAAAAGAATCTTGGCTACTTAGAAAAGTTATTTATCATTTCTCAACATCAGTTTCCCCTTGATATCTGTTTCTTAACACAGTCATAAAGATTATGTGCAATAATAGGGGTAAAGCATCTGGCATGTTTCCCAGCAAGCATTTAACAGGAGTCACATTCTCCTTTTTGGACATAGTGTGAGAGTTGCCCATTTGGTCAACTACATGTATTGCATTAGTTTCAGATGATATAAAAGACTTAATAGTTCATTCTCAATCTTGGTGCAATAATTCCATACTTTTACTTGTTAGTTAGATATTCATTGTTCCAATATTACTTTAATATAGCAGTTTCCTCCTATATATATAAGGTCTATCTATTTAAGATCTATCACGGACTATGCTTTGCATACAGTTTTTGGACTTTAATTTGGGACTGTCTCTCAACATTACTTCGTCTTTCATGTAATGGGCATGTGCAAAAAAAAAAAAAATCTGTTATCATATAGTTTGTTGCCTATTTTGAAGTTCTTTAGTGTTTCTGGGAATTAGAGGCAAGTTGTGTGTCCATGGCTAGATTATGGCACAGATAAGGCAGAAACATTTTTCATGTATCTCACATGCCAGGAGATACTTGGTATCTGATTGTCCCTCTGGATAAGGTTTATTATTTTCTGGTCTGGGTATTATCCTGTTTCTCCACTTTACACTGCTGTATTTCCCCTTTCCCACAATAAGCAATTTGTGTGGAGACTTGTTGAGATGATACAGTATCAACCCTCACTCCAAATGGTGTTTGCCAGGAACAATTTAACTGAGAATTGCAAACTAGTGATGCTCCAACCCCACCAATCACTTCATCTTTAAGAAACATTGCACTGTAAAGATGTTGTCTCTCCCCCCTGCTTTTTTATGTACATATTTATTTATCTTCTATCAATTTATTGTCAAAGTGAAATCACACATTCTCATTTTACGTTAAGAATCTATCACTGTCTTTATCCATTGAGATGATGAAATTGTTCAGATTTGGCTGTGATTTCTCAGAATTGATTCCTTTTGGGAGTGAGCAATACTGTGAAGCCAAGATCTCTATGCCAGCCATTCCCATTACTTAGAGAATTGTTTCTTCTAGATTGTTTCAGTAGGTAAATAGAACTAGAAGAAATAAATACATGCACACATGCATGCATAATATAAACACATACAAACACGCACATACACACAATCACAATTCCGTATGTTTGTGGCTGCTTCCTTTCTCCGTAAGAGCCCTAGCTTCCAACAATAATAACACATATCTGTTTGCTAAGTTATATACTACACATAAAGGAGTTTCAGAGTTTCTATGTCCATAGAACTATAAAAGTGTGGCACACTAAAAAATCTTATTTTCAATTTTTCTTTCCTATAGACTGAGATGTTTTCCTTCATTCTCTTTTTACACCTTTTTCCTCCATTCTTTCATAAACAAAAGGCAGCATGCAATATATATATGTGTGTGCACTTTGCTTTCTTAATTTAGTAACATAGGAACTTTGTTACTATGCAACTGTCTTCACATGCATAGACATTCTTATTTTCAAAGCAACATTGTACTCACGGTATATTTGCAAAATAGTTTATTCAACAAAATTTCTACTGTCTGAGCAGTTAAGGTCCTTTTAAAAGTGTTGCCTTTTCATATAGTGCAATTTTTGTATAAGACATGGGAATAATTTTGTATAATTTTATTTTTTATTGCTGAGGATACATCATCAGGATAAATTCCTGGGAGCTAGCTTATTTGGTCAAAGGATAAATGCACACACAGTGTAGGTTTCTTTACAGCCTAGGCAAGCTAGTGTTTTATCAAATTTTTGGAGTTTGGCCAGTTTGATGGGTGAGATGTAAAACGTGAATGTTCTTTTTACTTCCTTTTCTCTTATACGAAGCCTTACCTATTTAAATACTTCCTGCCCATTTTAATATTTGTATTTGATAGTTGTGACTTTTTTTGTATGACTTGTGGGCTGTTGGTTCTTTAGTATTTGAATACATTAGGGTTAATCTTTATCTTTATTTTTTCCCAGGTTTATAAGAAATCATAATTTTTCTAGTACTTAAAGGAGTTCTTTTTTCTTGCTTCCTCCCCCTGCCCCATTTTATCTAGAATCCATTCTTGTATGTGGTGTGATAAATAAATGAGATGTAATCACATTCCTAGTTTCATATATCTTCTCCAGCTATTTTAAACAGACTAATTTTAAAAGGCTAACTTTGCATCAGTGTTTTGAAATATTAAACTTAAACTTGATTTCATATGTAGTTATGAATTCTTATAGACTCTGTTCTATTTCAATGTTTTGTCTACTTAAGTAGCCATAGTGCATTGTTTCCTTGGGTTATTCTTCCTTTGAGTAAGAATCTATGAATAACGTTTAGTATGTGATAGGATATACCCACACCCTTTACACTTATTATTCTTATTCTTTCTACACCGGGTTTTCTTAGGAATTTTTACATTTTTTTCTAAGTTGTTGTTTAGTATCATCTTGCGTAGTCCTAAGGATATAAATCTTATTCATATTTGTATTGGAATCAAAATAAACTAATAGGTTAAATTAATGAGAACTAAAATTGTGATGTGTTGACACATCCTGACTGCTCTTACTATGTCTCAACACATCACAATTTCAATTCTATTTACTCAGGCTTACTTTTGTGTCTTTGGGAGTGGCTTATGCTGCACACAACACACACACACCCCATGGAGATGGGATACCTGAACAAAGCTCTTACTCCTCTCTCATCCACATTACACAGACATTTCAATATATGTGCCTTTCGTTGTAATGAATAACACATCGGACTAAGTCTCAGAAGGGCCTTGAAAGCATTTGATACAGATAAAATGTCTATAACATACCACAAATTTTGCCATATCTTTGAATTATTCTAGTCATGATTCTCCCTTTCTGCAAATTAGACAAGTAATTTCTAAAATTAGGATGTTACACCACATGATCTGAAAGAGTGGGTAGTTTTAAGGTTGTAAATGTGAATTTTCAACTCCAAGATTGTAGATAATATTTCCTTTAAGTCTTCTTTTGCTTAATTTCTCAGGACTCTGGACTAAGAGGCACATAGTATTAGGAAGACTTTTATGAGTGTTAAACTATTGTCTATTTTTTCTATTGAAATTAGTGTTTAGTTTTCAATTGTGTTTTTCTTTAATTTACTAAGAAAAATGGTTGGCCTTTTTCTCAAATTTATAAAGGTAGCCTGCAGGGAAATAGCTAATTATCCTAAATATATTTTGAAACTCCCAAAAGGAGATAGAGGAAAACCTACTTCAAATGGGTCTGTTAAATAGCATAAAAGTCCTTTGATACACTCATGGATCATCCCATGACTATTATTGTGTGACTTATTAGGACCCTTTCTGTCTATGCTGCAGGAAGAAAGAGTAGCATTATCCTGTATAGAAACCTGTAGCTACAAGGGGGAAATAGACCATTTAAATGCAAATCTTCTAATCCAAGAGATTCACTCTCTAAATAGAAGTGGGTCTTCAGGGTGACTCATGAAGTTAGCAATATGTGGCCATTCTTTTGGGAATGCTTATTTTAGGAAATCTAATAACCTGCTTTATTATGTGAGGATACAATATCCTACCACGTATCCTCAAGACTTTCCATAGTTACTGTTGCTCATAATGTGTGGGCTTCCTGGTTGTTAAAAGTTTTAGTAGCTCTTTAAGTTATAAATCAGGTGCCAAAAAAGTTCTGGTTCTACCTACAGTATTAAATTGTCTATAGCAATTACATAGTATATATTCTCCAGTCATAATTATTGGAAAAGTGTTGATGAGAAGTATGTTAAAAAGACAGAATGGTATATATATTTGAGGAGTAGTAATACTTCATAAGAATGGTTTCATTGCAAGATACACACCTCTGAGCTGTCTTTCCACAAATCACAATGAATATTCATTTTAAAAGTTTCTTATATATTATGGGGGTAGTAAACTATTTGTAAGCTATATTTATGATACTGAGAAACACAAAGATGGACTTCTACTGATCAGTTCTGACATCCCAGTTCCAACCTGATTTCTGGAATTTTTGTCCATAAAAAGTAACTATTCTCTGTACCCTTGTTTTTTCCAGTATTCACTTGTAATTAATGATTCAGTCAGTGGTTTTGGTGGTTTGGAGGAATGGGTACAATGGTAAGTTTTAAATGAAATCCGTAGTGTAATGCAAACCTTATTATTGATCACATAATCAAAATTGAAAAGGGATGGATCAACTTCTAATTCCTCTGCTGAAACCTGAGAAGCAGGGTATGGGTATGGGTTCACCAAGGAGATGCATTTTGAGGGGAAAAAGTCCTACTTCTGAATAGGTAGATGATTGGGAATTTTAGGGATGCCGGGGAGAAAGGCATTTGAGTTCAGAAGCATGCCATATACAGATCCTGGGAGGTCTAAAAATCAGAACGATTAGAGAAAATGACTCATGGAGTGAGCTGAGCAGCACACAATGGGATAGAGAAAGAGGACACTGGAAACAGGTGCTAGAGTCAAATTCCGTGAGAAATTGTGTTTCCAACTTGAAGGAGTCTAAAATTTTTACAGTAGGCTATTTTGAGGGAAGTTGTTTTATTTTTTTCTATACCCACTGGTTTTGGAAAGCAGAGGATAACATGAGGTGTGTTAAAGGAAGATAACTTTGCTCTGGAAGCATCAAGTATAATAAATTTTAGAGAGAGAAATAGAATATTTAGGATACCAATACAGTCGCCAAATCATAGATTTATGAAGTCTGACCAGAGCAGCTGAGATGAAGAAAAATGACTTTAAAATTACAGTTGACTCTTGAACAACACAGGTTTCAACTGTGTGGGTCTACTTATACACAGATCTCCAAAGTTTTTTAAAAAGATACGGTATAGTACTGGAAATTTGTTTTATGATTTTCTTAGTAGCATTTTCTTTAGCTTTATTATAAGAATTCGGTATATAATACATAAAACATGTAAAATATGTGTTAACCAACTGTCAACCTTCTGGTCACCTATAGACTATCAGTCATTTTGGGAGAGTTGAAGTTAGAGGGGAATTTTCAACTGAGAGGTGGGCTGTCAGTGCATCTAACACCCACATTGTTCAAAGATCAACTGAATAGACAATGGAATTGACAGACTTGTGGAGTAATTCAGTGTTAAAAGGGAAAAGTCTGAGATGTTTCTATATTTAAGGAATAAGATAGATAGAATTATGTGTTCATTGAATGTTTGTTTATGAAAACTATGCTAAGGAGTATGTGAAAGATTTGGGGGGGTGAGGGGGTGTGAAAATTCAGTGCAAAAGGTCAGAAGCCTACCTGAGTAGAGAAAGCCTGCAGGTAAGAGGCTACCAGAGTTTGTAAGGATCCACTGGATTTCAAGTATCAAATAAAAGAAGCATTTGGTTGGGAAAAGGTATGTGAACACAGATGCTTTGTTATAAAATCTGACCATTTGCTCTCCACATCTTTTTTTCCTTCTAAGTCTGATTCAACAGAAGTACTAATATTCTAAGAAGATGTTGATGAAGGTGCATATGCTCTTTTTGAACAGGCAGAATAACTTCTACTTAGCACACTTCTGGTTCATGCTGCTCACTGTCCCTAGAAGAAACTGATTATTGTGAAATAGGTCTCATTTCCTTTAAAAGACCTAAATAATGATACTTCATATACCAGTTTTCTTACAAGATGTAGATCTCCACAGATTATTTCAGAAAGGGTAAATCTGCCAAAATCTTAAGAATTTGATCAGCTTTGAGATTTGAGAAGACTGAGTGGAATCAATATTTATATCTCTAGCTCTTCAATTCAGAGGACATTTATTTAGCCAGAGTAAATTGTGTGGTACATAGAATGATGGTTACAGTGAGCATTTTTAGAGCTAAGTAGAAAAGTGCTATGCAAAGTGTTGACACATTGTTCAGAACAGTGAAATAAACATTTTTTGGGGAGCCAGATCATTACAAAGAGGATCTCACCACTTAATATAAGATTTAAACAAACAAAATATTAAGAAAATTATTCTTGGAATTACAGAATCAGAGGATTTTGAGACCTGGGAAAGGCTTTCGAGAATTTATCCAATTTGGTCAAACTTTCTATTTTTTATGCCTGTTTTATTGACTTTCAATTTAAATATTATAAAATCCATCCATATTAATTGTCTAATTAAATAATTTTAGTAAATTTAAAGAGATGTGCAGTCATCGCTATTATTCAGTTTTAGAGCCTTCAGGCATCCAAGAAGCTCCTCATACTTGCAGTAAGTCTTTGTTCCCATTCTCGGCCTACATAACTATTATTCTACTTTTTGTCTCTATAGATTTCCCTATTGTGGACACTTTATATAAGTAGGATCATACAACATGCTGTCTTTTATGTTTCTTCTCTATTACTTGATACAATACCTTTGAGGTTCATTCACACTGTAAGTAAATAATAGGTCTCCTTTTTACTGCTAAATTATATTCAATTATATCAACCCTTTAAATTTAAATATGAGGAAACTGTGGCCAAGTAAGGCAACATAACTATCTTGAATTCCTATAGCACATCTGTGGCTCTTGAATTAGTCCTTTCTGGATATGAAATGGGACTCTGACAGTGGATGATAAAGGTCCTGACCTCATCCTAGCTGGTTCTGCTCACTGGATGTAGAGAGATAACAATGTGCAAGATGTAAGTAATTTTGTCTTGGGGACATCCCACATTACATTCAGGGAAGTTATCATTTAGCTAAACCAGAAAACAGTATTGATCCTTACTTTTTCCTAGGCCTTTATGGTAAATTTTCATTAACATACAGCCACAGTGACCAACATCAGTTTCTTTGGGAAAGTATGGACAGTTATTGTGGTGACTATTTTAGAATTACTTATCTTTCTTCCTCAACTAGCCTATGAGCACTTTGAAGTCAGGGATCTTTCATAGGATGGGGACCATGACCTGACACAGAACTCTTTGGCTACAAACATATTTTAATCCAAATGCTGTGCTTCATAAATAGAGAAAATGGCCTAATGTAACTCTTATGAGGTGCCACAGGTAGTGGGTAACAGAGATATGTAAAGAATTTGGATTTTGTTTATTACTGTATTTGGAACATTTTAGGCACTAAAGATGAACTCCAAATTTTATCTTTTCTTGGATATCCAGGAAAGGTAACCATAGCATTTTGCAGTCTCCAAGGAATCTAATGAAGGATATCACTCTCTCTAATTAGTCCCATTTAATTTCCGTTTTATTAAAAACAATGTGGTGACTCATGCTTACACTTTCACCTTATTTTAATTAGGTCTCATGAAACACAATTTGGTGAATCTGGCCATTTATCTCATTATAAAAAGAGACAGATTATCCCAAACTAGGGTTCTAATGAAAATAAAACCTTCTTTTCCAGTCAAAAGTGATCTACTCCTAGATATTAAATACTTACAAAATAGATACAAGCCTATGTCCTTTCCAAGGACAGGTTAACAAAATACGTTTAATTTCATATTTTTCAATCAAAAAATTTTATAAATATATGTATATGTTGATACAATAAATAATATTCAGTCCATTAGAGCATATAAACAGAAGATGTAAGATTGTGGTGTAGTAAAACACAGAATTTGTCAAACTCCCCAGGTTCAAATCTATCCACTTCCTCTTTACCGTGTTTGTAAACATGGACATGTTTCATTAGCATTTAAACTCTCATTTATAAAATGAGAATGATACTGTCAATTCTATTAGATTATGGTGCAAACGAAACAATATAATGCAAGGAAAGCATCTATAATAGTTACAGAAACAGTAAATTTTCTATTATTATAGCTATTAATGAATTCAGGTAATTCTTTGAATTTTATTTTCAATTTTTATACATTTTTATAGAGCCTGGAATTTCTGTGAGCCATAGTGTCCTAAATAGTCTATCCTAGGTCTGTCAATATAAAATGTTCCAAAATTTTGATCCCAAAGTACTATTGCTTTTTAAAGAAACACAAATACACTTTGTGAGGACACTTTCAGATCAGACAATGTGGTATATAAGTATGGTATCTAATCTTACAATGCAGTGTGAGCCATAAAAACTACATTGTATCCTAGCGTGTTTCCGATTGTTGCAAATAAAATTTCAGTAGTGTCAGGCTATTTCCTAAATACAATTGTGAAGTATTTTCATTCACATCATATGTCTTTCTATAAAGTTAAACTTCATGAGAAAGTAGAAAATTGATAGAATTCAACACAGCTAGGAAATACTAGGAAGAGCCTGAGAGGGAAGGGGGAGAGAGAGAGAAAGATGACTTGTGTATCTATAGTTAGAGGTAGAAGAGTTATAGGAATATTTGTACTCAGTCTTAAACCATTAAAATACATTGATAATAAATTTGGATTATTTTTAGCAATATAAAAACTCAAGATAAAAGTTACGATAATTCATAAAATAAAAAATACTATAAAATTCTAAGGCAACCTATGAATGGAAAAAATATTTGCAAACCATTTATCTGATAAAGGGTTAATATCCAGAATGTATGAACAACAAAAATAAGCTGATTAAAAGTGGGCAAAGAACCTTAACAGATATTTCTCCAAAAAAGTTATACAAATGGCCGGTAAGCACATGAAGCCCTTGTGCACCATCAGTGAGACATGAACTGGTGCAGTTCTATGGAAAACAGTATGGGCTTCCTCCCCAAAAAAAAAAAAAAAAAATTAGAAATAGAATTACCATTCTAGCAGTCCCATTTCTGGATATCTATCCAAAAGAATCAAAATCATGATCTCAAAGGGATATATGCACACCCTTCATCATTACCATTTTTCACAGTAGCCAAGCGGTAGAAGAAACTTGCCCATTACAGATGAACAGGTAAATAAATGTGGTATATACATATAATGGAATATTTTTCAGCCTGAAGAAGGTAGAAAATCTTGTCATATGCTAAAACTTTGTTGAAACTTTATTTTGTTAAGTGAAATAAGGCAGCCACAAAAAGACAACTATTGCATGATTCCACTTATATAAGATACCTAAAACAGTCACTCTTTGAAACAAAAGGTAGAATGGTGGTTTCTTGGGCTGCAGAAGGGAGAAATGAGAAGTCCAAAGTTCAATGGATAAAGAGTTTCAGTTTTGCAAGATGAGAAGATTCTAGGAGACCTGTTGCACAGCAATGTCTTATGTACTTTTTGCTATTAAAAAAAGGAAACCTGCATTTTGGCCAATGGCTATGCAACCGTACTAAAACAAGCTTATTGTTATATTACCAAAGACTGAAAATGTGACTTATTAACTGATCGTTATTTTGAAATACAGATCCTGCAACAGAAATATTCCTAAAGGAACCATATTTTTTTTAAGATTTTATTTACTTATTTGACAGAGAGAGAGATCACAAGTAGGCAGAGAGGTAGGCAGAGAGAGAGGAGGAAGCAGGCTCCCCTCTGAGCAGAGAGCCTGATGTGGGGTTCGTTCCTAGGACCATGAGACCATGACCCAGGCTGAAGGCAGAGTCTAAACCCACTGAGGCACCCAGCCACCCCAGGTACCGTATTTTTTAATTGCATCAGTTTGTATAACCTATGTCTTATTTCCTGAACAATGATGTGGAGAGTGGGTACCAAATAGAATACATAAGCATATTCTCTGATGTACTCACCAGGAAATTTAAAAATCAGAATTTTTTCCATCTGTGTTACTTGCATTATTGTGGATCTTCAGAAGATTCAAATGACTGTATTTTTCCTAAGTAGTAAATTAAGTGTTGAGGAAGATTATTATCTCTGGCTGAAGAACTCTTGCTACACCCTCATAAAAGTTCGGGGATGCTAGCTTGCATTCAGACCAGAGGTGTGTGTAAAAATATGTAATGTGAACATGCTCTCTCGTCTGTAGCTCATTTAGATGTACTTAGAGCAAGCTGAGAAGTGTCACATTCCAAAAAACCATTAGGAAGATACAGAATTTTGGTTTTGAATCCAAGTCTGGGTATAAAACCTAAGCCTTTACCACCCAATCTTCATTCACTTGCTGAATTCCCCATGCCCACTGTTTGATATGCCCATTCCTCTAGCTGGATTACAGCCTTCAGACTGACTTGAGCATACAGTGATTGACTTAAGGAGTGTGGCTCAGAGCACGCCATTCGAGAGTTAGATCTCAACTCAGTGCAGAAAGAACTTCATAATAACAAGTGCTTTTCAGCCATGAATGAAAAGTTACTGCAGAGGGTACTGTAAAAAATGTTCTTTGAGCAGTCCAAGTAAGATGCAAAGAAATCTCTTAGGAATGGTGAAATGTTTGGAGAAACGTTTCTCTCATCTTGCAGACCATATTTCACAACTGGGTAGTTTTCCTCTGGTTAGAGCAAGTTTCTCACAGGAGGTTGATGACCTCTTTTAAAGAAAATCACAAAAACCAGATATAACAATACAGAAAAGGGTACACACACAAAGCACCACAATTTTTTTTTCTACGCATGCACACCAGAAGTTATAATTGACATTTCAATCACTATATAATTGCATGCATTTTAAATAAGTCCAATAAAACATAATCTCATATTTTTATTTACTCTTTATCACTTGTTTATTCTTTATCATATCCATATCTTGGGAGTTCTTTGCAACTAGATGAAATTTCAACTTGCTAAACAGATTTGTTTTTGTACTTATTTACTAAGTATTAGGTTGTATATCTCATTTAGGTTATCTAGTATTAATTTAATGGTCTTAAAACATTTTCAAAATTAAATGCCAAAAATTTTTGCAAACATTGAGAAACTCAGCCATCTGCCACAGTTGTAGAAAATACATTCCTGCACATCCAGTCATTATAAACTGGTGTCCTGTCATTCAATATAGATACCCAGAGGCCATTTCATATTTAATAAACTGATATAATGATTTCTTAATCCTGTGAAGAAAAGAATCCTAATTCTGTACTGTCTATATCTCTAAGAACACAAAATCCTCAAATTTTCTATGTGGATTTGCCTGCAGTGATACCATGTTTTGGCTATAAAGATGTACATATACACCTCATCAGAATACAGATCTGAATAAGTGTTACTTTTATTTTCCTGCATACAAACAGGTTGGACTCTTCAGCAGGTTCTTTTCTTCCTCTTGTCAAGCTTTCTCTAAGCATCTGTCATTATTTCAACATCTGGGGGGGCAGATAAGCCACTCCAGTTGGAACATTGCAGTCAGCAACTTTCTCCAGGAAACTAAATTTGTCACTTCTGCAAAGCATCCGTCTTCTGCCAGCTTTTGACTTCTTATCCCCAGGCCAAACTCGAAAATCAGGCCTCCCAGTTTGTAAGGCTGCTGTGCTATGGACTGATTCAGTTGTGGAAAAAAGGATGACAAAGGGTGGAAGATCATGATTAACTCAAATTAATTTCTAGAACAGCAGGAAACCCATCTAAATATGATATAAAGATTTAATCTTAACCCGATGTCTTTCCAGCCATTATACATGATTTCCTTTTTACAGAAATATTGAGTACTATGCTACATTTTTCCCTGACAACTGCTTGTACAGTATTGTCCCTCTTTGATCTGAGGGAAAGGTCAGATTTTCAGATTAACTAGAAAGCTAATAATTGCTAATTTGAAGTGCAATACGAAATAAATTAAAAAAACCACTCCTTATTTTAATCATATAATTAAATTTCAACAGCGCTGCACAAATGTAACCAGTTTTTTTTTTTTTTTTGAGGCAAATCTGATCAGATTCTCTCTCTGATTAGAACTGTTCACTGATTTTATTTCCCCAGATATGATCATTTTCTGAGCTTGTCCAGGTGAGTTTTTTTCTGACTCCTGCCTGATTCTCCAGTCTGGTCTCCTCTTCTTGTTCTACCCTCTGATGACTTCAGGGTCTCTCTGCCATGCATTCTTGCCAATGTACATGTTATTCCTGTTTCTGGGATGCCTCAGCAGCCCAATGGAGGCTTTTCAAAATCACTGTGTATTCAGATTAGCAAGGAATTTTGTTTAAAATGTAGGTTTGGATTCAATAATTCTAAAGTGGGCTTACAGTGTTGAGGTAGGTACTGCACCTTGAATAGTGTGGTCTCAGAACATTGGTTCTCAATCAGGGGGTGATGGTTCTCCCCAGGGCCATTTTTTAAATATCTGGAGGCATTTTATTTGCCATGGTTGGGGGGACACTATTGGCATCTGGTAGTTAAAGGCCAAGGATGTTAGTAAACATTCTGTAATGCCCAGGACAGCCTACCATGACAGAGGCTTTTTTAGAACAAAATATCAGTAATGTGAAGTGAAAAAAAAAAACCTTTAAAACCTTGATTTTGAGGCCACATATGCTTCAGGAACCAGCTCTGCCATCCTTTCTTCTCTGAACAAGTTCTTAATCTCATTCATACAGCTCTGGTTACTTCTGGCTTGTTCCACCCATCCAGCCTCAACACTGGTTCCCTCACCCACACAAATGACTATACCTCTGGTATATCAGCTGTGTTATCAATTATTTCTTTGATGTTCTTAATTTCCTTTTAATTTGTGAGCATCTTGAGAGCAATTATATCTATGTCACAGTACACAGCATCTATTTTGTTATTATTGATTTAGAGCACTTTTCTTTGTGATTAATAGAAGATGGTGGAAGAAAATGAGATATTTAAAATTTTTAAAATCCAATTTAGCAAGCATAAATAAAAGGTAAGACAAGGTTTCATACTGTTTAACCTACCAATATGACAGAAGAATCTACTGTTCCTACAGGAGCTGAGGAAAAAGGATTTCTAACTGCTCATAAGAATGTGACTGGTTCATGTGACTCAGAGATAAATTGCTCATAGTCTTTAAAACATACACACTTTTGACTCCTCTCTAACAGGTCACTTTTTATTGATTAACGTAAAGTCTAATTAGTCCATTGACCAAGAGGAGGAATTTTTATCTATGTGTTTATAGTAGAATTCAGGGGCCCAATGAATTAATGAAGGAAAAACAAAGCACTTAACTTAGCATTTTATGTTTAATGTAGGAAACAAATTATAGTTATTAGTAACTTTGTCATTTGTGGCTATCACAGATATTTTTATAGTTCTTTAAATATCTTGAAAAATTTTTTTTTTTTTTATTTCCAGCATAACAGTATTCATTATTTTTGCACCACACCCCGTGCTCCATGCAATCCGTGCCCTCTATAATACCCACCACCTGGTACCCCAACCTCCCACCCCCCGTCCCTTCAAAACCCTCAGATTGTTTTTCAGAGTCCATAGTCTCTCATGGTTCACCTCCGCTTCCAATTTCCCCCAACTCCCTTCTCCACTCTAAGTCCCCATGTCCTCCATGCTATTTGTTATGCTCCACAAATAAGTGAAACCATATGATAATTGACTCTCTCTGCTTGACTTATTTCACTCAGCATAATCTCTTCCAGTCCCGTCCATGTTGCTACAAAAGTTGGGTATTCATCCTTTCTGATGGAGGCATAATACTCTATCCCCAGGGGTACAGGTCTGTGAATCACCAGGTTTACACACTTCACAGCACTCACCAAAGCACATACCCTCCCCAATGTCCATAATCCCACCCCCTTCTCCCAAACCCCCTCCCCCCAGCAACCCTCAGTTTGTTTTGTGAGATTAAAAGTCACTTATGGTTTGTCTCCCTCCCAATCCCATCTTGTTTCATTTATTCTTCTCCTACCCACTTAAGCCCCCATGTTGCATCACCACTTCCTCATATCAGGGAGATCATATGATAGTTGTCTTTCTCTGCTTGACTTATTTCGCTAAGCATGATACGCTCTAGTTCCATCCATGTTGTCGCAAATGGCAAGATTTCATTTCTTTTGATGGCTGCATAGTATTCCATTGTGTATATATACCACATCTTCTTGATCCATTCATCTGTTGATGGACATCTAGGTTCTTTCCATAGTTTGGCTATTGTGGACATTGCTGCTATAAACATTCGGGTGCATGTGCCCCTTTGGATCACTACGTTTGTATCCTTAGGGTAAATACCCAATAGTGCAATTGCTGGGTCATAGGGCAGTTCTATTTTCAACATTTTGAGGAACCTCCATGCTGTTTTCCAGAGTGGCTGCACCAGCTTGCATTCCCACCAACAGTGTAGGAGAGTTCCCCTTTCTCCGCATCCTCGCCAGCATCTGTCATTTCCTGACTTGTTGATTTTAGCCATTCTGACTGGTGTGAGGTGATATCTCATTGTGGTTTTGATTTGTATTTCCCTGATGCCGAGTGATATGGAGCACTTTTTCATGTGTTTGTTGGCCATCTGGATGTCTTCTTTGCAGAAATGTCTGTTCATGTCCTCTGCCCATTTCTTGATTGGATTATTTGTTCTTTGGGTGTTGAGTTTGCTAAGTTCTTTATAGATTCTGGACACTAGTCCTTTATCTGATATGTCATTTGCAAATATCTTCTCCCATTCTGTCAGTTGTCTTTTGATTTTGTTAACTGTTTCCTTTGCTGTGCAAAAGCTTTTGATCTTGATGAAATCCCAATAGTTCATTTTTGCCCTTGCTTCCCTTGCCTTTTGCGATGTTCCTAGGAAGATGTTGCTGCGGCAGAGGTCAAAGAGGTTGCTGCCTGTGTTCTCCTCAAGGATTTTGATGGATTCCTTTCGCACATTGAGGCCCTTCATCCATTTTGAGTCTATTTTTGTGTGTGGTGTAAGGAAATGGTCCAATTTCATTTTTCTGCATGTGGCTGTCCAATTTTCCCAGCACCATTTATTGAAGAGGCTGTCTTTTTTCCATTGGACATTCTTTCCTGCTTTGTCGAAGATTAGTTGACCATAGAGTTGAGGGTCTATTTCTGGGCTCTCTATTCTGTTCCATTGATCTATGTGTCTGTTTTTGTGCCAGTACCATGCTGTCTTGATGACGACAGCTTTGTAATAGAGCTTGAAGTCCGGGATTGTGATGCCACCAACGTTGGCTTTCTTTTTCAATATCCCTTTGGCTATTCGAGGTCTTTTCTGGTTCCATATAAATTTTGGCATTATTTGTTCCATTTCTTTGAAAAAGATGGATGGTACTTTGATAGGAATTGCATTAAATGTGTAGATTGCTTTAGGTAGCATAGACATTTTCACAATATTTATTCTTCCAATCCAGGAGCATGGAACATTTTTCCATTTCTTTGTGTCTTCCTCGATTTCTTTCATGAGTACTTTATAGTTTTCTGAGTATAGATTCTGTGTCTCTTTGGTTAGGTTTATTCCTAGGTATCTTATGGTTTTGGGTGCAATTGTAAATGGGATTGACTCCTTAATTTCTCTTTCTTCTGTCTTGCTGTTGGTGTAGAGAAATGCAACTGATTTCTGTGCATTGATTTTATATCCTGACACTTTACTGAATTCCTGTATAAGTTCTAGCAGTTTTGGAGTGGAGTCTTTTGGGTTTTCCACATATAGTATCATATCATCTGCGAAGAGTGATAATTTGACTTCTTCTTTGCCGATTTGGATGCCTTTAATTTCCTTTTGTTGTCTGATTGCTGAGGCTAGGACCTCTAGTACTATGTTGAATAGCAGTGGTGATAATGGACATCCCTGCCGTGTTCCTGACCTTAGCGGAAAAGCTTTCAGTTTTTCTCCATTGAGAATGATATTTGCGGTGGGTTTTTCATAGATGGCTTTGATGATATTGAGGTATGTGCCCTCTATCCCTACACTTTGAAGAGTTTTGATCAGGAAGGGATGCTGTACTTTGTCAAATGCTTTTTCAGCATCTATTGAGAGTATCATATGGTTCTTGTTCTTTCTTTTATTGATGTGTTGTATCACATTGACTGATTTGCGGATGTTGAACCAACCTTGCAGCCCTGGAATAAATCCCACTTGGTCGTGGTGAATAATCTTTTTAATGTACTGTTGAATCCTATTGGCTAGTATTTTGTTGAGTATTTTCGCATCTGTGTTCATCAAGGATATCGGTCTATAGCTCTCTTTTTTGGTGGGATCCTTGTCTGGTTTTGGGATCAAGGTGATGCTGGCCTCATAAAATGAGTTTGGAAGTTTTCCTTCCATTTCTATTTTTTGGAACAGTTTCAGGAGAATAGGAATTAGTTCTTCTTTAAATGTTTGGTAGAATTCCCCCGGGAAGCCGTCTGGCCCTGGGCTTTTGTTTGTTTGGAGATTTTTAATGACTGTTTCAATCTCCTTACTGGTTATGGGTCTGTTCAGGCTTTCTATTTCTTCCTGGTTCAGTTGTGGTAGTTTATATGTTTCTAGGAATGCATCCATTTCTTCCAGATTGTCAAATTTATTGGCGTAGAGTTGCTCATAGTATGTTCTTATAATAGTTTGTATTTCTTTGGTGTTAGTTGTGATCTCTCCTCTTTCATTCATGATTTTATTTATTTGGGTCCTTTCTCTTTTCTTTTTGAAAAGTCGGGCCAGGGGTTTATCAATTTTATTAATTCTTTCAAAGAACCAGCTCCTAGTTTCGTTGATTTGCTCTATTGTTTTTTTGGTTTCTATTTCATTGATTTCTGCTCTTATCTTTATGATTTCTCTTCTCCTGCTGGGCTTAGGGTTTCTTTCTTGTTCTTTCTCCAGCTCCTTTAGGTGTAGGGTTAGGTTGTGTACCTGAGACCTTTCTTGTTTCTTGAGAAAGGCTTGTACCGCTATATATTTTCCTCTTAGGACTGCCTTTGTTGTGTCCCACAGATTTTGAACCGTTGTATTTTCATTATCATTTGTTTCCATGATTTTTTTCAATTCTTCTTTAATTTCCTGGTTGACCCATTCATTCTTTAGAAGGATGCTGTTTAGTCTCCATGTATTTGGGTTCTTTCCAAACTTCCTTTTGTGGTTGAGTTCTAGCTTTAGAGCATTGTGGTCTGAAAATATGCAGGGAATGATCCCAATCTTTTGATACCAGTTGAGTCCTGATTTAGGACCGAGGATGTGATCTATTCTGGAGAATGTTCCATGTGCACTAGAGAAGAATGTGTATTCTGTTGCTTTGGGATGAAATATTCTGAATAGATCTGTGATGTCCATCTGGTCCAGTGTGTCGTTTAAGGCCTTTATTTCCTTGCTGATCTTTTGCTTGGATGATCTGTCCATTTCAGTGAGGGGAGTGTTAAAGTCCCCTACTATTATTGTATTATTGTTGATGTGTTTCTTTGATTTTGTTATTAATTGGTTTATATAGTTGGCTGCTCCCACGTTGGGGGCATAGATATTTAAAATTATTAAATCTTCTTGTTGGACAGACCCTTTGAGTATAATATAGTGTCCTTCCTCATCTCTTATTATAGTCTTTGGCTTAAAATCTAATTGATCTGATATAAGGATTGCCACTCCTGCTTTCTTCTGATGTCCATTAGCATGGTAAATTCTTTTCCACCCCCTCACTTTAAATCTGGAGGTGTCTTCGGGCTTAAAATGAGTTTCTTGGAGGCAACATATAGATGGGTTTTGTTTTTTTATCCATTCTGATACCCTGTGTCTTTTGACAGGGGCATTTAGCCCATTAACATTCAGGGTAACTATTGAGAGATATGAATTTAGTGCCATTGTATTGCCTGTAAGTTGACTGTTACTGTATATGGTCTCTGTTCCTTTCTGATCTACCACTTGTAGGCTCTCTCTTTGCTTAGAGGACCCCTTTCAATATTTCCTGTAGAGCTGGTTTGGTATTTGCAAATTCTTTCAGTTTTTGTTTGTCCTGGAAGCTTTTAATCTCTCCTTCTATTTTCAATGATAGCCTAGCTGGATATAGTATTCTTGGCTGCATGTTTTTCTCATTTAGTGCTCTGAAAATATCATGCCAGCTCTTTCTGGCCTGCCAGGTCTCTGTGGATAAGTCAGCTGCCAATCTAATATTTTTACCATTGTATGTTACAGACTTCTTTTCCCGGGCTGCTTTCAGGATTTTCTCTTTGTCACTGAGACTTGTAAATTTTACTATTAGGTGACGGGGTGTGGGCCTATTCCTATTGATTTTGAGGGGCGTTCTCTGAACCTCCTGAATTTTGATGCTCGTTCCCTTTGCCATATTGGGGAAATTCTCCCCAATAATTCTCTCCAGTATACCTTCTGCTCCCCTCTCTCTTTCTTCTTCTTCT
Source organism: Mustela erminea (assembly GCF_009829155.1). Taxonomy (NCBI): domain Eukaryota; kingdom Metazoa; phylum Chordata; class Mammalia; order Carnivora; family Mustelidae; genus Mustela; species Mustela erminea. The sequence goes on along the minus strand of NC_045632.1, from coordinate 39,134,358 downwards.
GGAATCCCAATTATTCTAATGTTGTATCGTCTTATGGTGTCACTTATCTCTTGAATTCTCCCCTCGTGGTCCAGTAGCTGTTTGTCCCTCTTTTGCTCAGCTTCTTTATTCTCTGTCATTTGGTCTTCTATATCACTAATTCTTTCTTCTGCCTCATTTATCCTAGCAGTGAGAGCCTCCATTTTTGATTGCACTTCATTAATAGCTTTTTTTTATTTCAACTTGGTTAGATTTTAGTTCTTTTATTTCTCCAGAAAGGGCTTTTATATCTCTCGAGAGGGTTTCTCTAATATCTTCCATGCCTTTTTCGAGCCCGGCTAGAACCTTGAGAATTGTCATTCTGAACTCTAGATCTGACATATTACCAATGTCTGTATTGATTAGGTCCCTAGCCTTCGGTACTGCCTCTTGTTCTTTTTTTTGTGTTGAATTTTTCCGTCTTGTCATTTTGTCCAGATAAGAGTATATGAAGGGGCAAGTAAAATACTAAAAGGGTGGCAACAACCCCAGGAAAAAATGCTTTAACCAAATTAGAAGAGATCCAAAATCGTGAGGGGGGAGAAAGGGGATAAAAAGAGGTTCAAAAAGGAAGAAAGAAAAAAAAAAAAAGAAAAAAAAAAAAGAAAAAGAAAAGAAAAGAATTAAAAAAAAAAAAGGAAAACACCTAAGAAAAATGTAAAAAAGAAAAAATATATATATTAGATAAACTAGTAAAAAATCGTTAAAAAAGAAAAAGGTAACAGTTAAAAAAAAAAAAAATTTTACCCGAAGGCGAGGAAAAAAAAAAAACAAAAAAATGAAAAAGAAAAAAATTAAATTAACTGCAAGACTAAAAAAAAATCACAGGGAAAAAGCCATGAGTTCCTTGCTTGGCTTTCTCCTCCTCTGGAATTCTGCTGTTCTCCTTGGTATTGAAACCGCACTCCTTGGTAGGTGAACTTGGTCTCGGCTGGATTTCTTGTTGATCTTCTGGGGGAGGGGCCTGTTCTAGTGATTCTCAAGTGTCTTTGCCCCAGGCGGAATGACACCGCCCTTACCCGGGGCCGGGGTGAGTAATCCGCTCGGGTTTGCTTTCAGGAGCTTTTGTTCCCTGAGCGCTTTCCGTAGAGTTCCGGAGGACGGGAATACAAATGGCGGCCTCCTTGTCTCCGGCCCGGAGGAGCCGAGAGCCCAGGGCCGCACTCCTCAGTGCGCCCTCAGAGAACAGCGCCAGTTACTCCTGTCTGCCTGACCTCCGGCCGCGCTCCGAGCTCACCGAGCCTGCGACCAGTTCAAGGTAACACCGAGCTGTGAGCTTACTGTCGGCTCTGTCTCTGTAGCCGGCTTTCCCGTTCCAATACCCGCAAGGTCTGCGACACTCAGACACCCCTGATCCTTCTGTGACCCTGCGGGACCTGAGGCCACGCTGACCCCGCGTGGGCTTCGCCCCGGTTTAGCCTCTGGAGCGATGTCCCTCAGCGGAACAGACTTTTAAAAGTCCTGATTTTGTGCGCCGTTGCTCCGCCGCTTGCCGGGAGCCGGCCCCTCCCCCCGGGGTCTATCTTCCCGTCGCTTTGGATTCACTTCTCCGCCGGTCCTACCTTTCAGAAAGTGGTTGTTTTTCTGTTTCCAGAATTGCTGTTCTTCTTCTCTTCGATCTGCCGATGGATTTTCAGGTGTTTGCAATCTTTAGATAAGCTATCTAGCTGATCTCCGGCTAGCTGAAGCAGTCTCAGCCTGCTACTTCTCCGCCATCTTGACTCCTCCTCCTTGAAAATTTTTTTTTAATTTAATTTTTGATGTGTGTGTTCCAAGATTCATTGTTTATGCACATCACCCAGTGCTCCATGCAATACGTGCCCTCCTTAATACCCACCCCCAGTCTCACCCAACCTCCCATCCCCCACCCTCCAAAACCCTCAGTTTGTTTCTCAGAGTCCACAGTCTCTCATGATTCATCCCCCCTCTAATTTCCCCCAACTCACTTCTCCCCATCTCCCAATGTCCTCCATGTTATTCTTTATGCTCCATAAATAAGTGAAGCCATATGATAATTGACACTCTCTGTTTGACTTCTCTCAGCATAATCTTCTCCAGTCCCATCCATGTTGCTACAATAGTTGGGTATTCATCCTTTCTGATGGAGGCATAATACTCCATAGTGTTTATGGACCACATCTTCCTTATCCATTCATCTGCTGAAGGGCATCTTGGTTCTTTCCACAGTTTGGCAACCGTGGCCATTGCTGCTATGATCATTGGGGTACAAATGGCCTTTCTTTTCACTACATCTGTATCTTTGGGGTAAAAATCATAGGATAGCTCTATTTTTAATTTCTTAAGGAATCTCCACACTGTTTTCGTAAGTGGTTACACCAACTTGCATTCCCACCAACTGTGTAAGAGGGTTCCTCTTTCTCCACATCCTCTCCAACACTTGTTGCTTACTGTCTTACTGATTTTGGCCATTCTGACTGGTGTAAAGTGGTTTCTCAATGTGGTTTTGATTTGAATCTCCCTGCTAGCTAATGACAATGAACATTTTTTCATGTGTCTGTTAGCCATTTGTATGTCTTTTTTGGAGAAGTGTCTATTCATATCTTCTGCCTGTTTTTGGACACAATTGTCTGTTTTGCGTGTGTGAGTTTGAAGAGTTTATAGATCTTGGATATCGGCCATTGTCTATAATGTCATTTGCAAATATCTTCTCCCTTTCCGTGGGTTGCCTCTTTGTTTTGTTGACTGTTTCCTTTGCTGTGCAGAAACTTTTGATCTTGATGAAGTGCCAAAAGTTCATTTTAGCTTTTGTTTCCCTTGCCTTTAGGGACATGTCTTGAAAGAAGTTGCTGTGGCTGATGTCGAAGAAGTTACTGCCTATGTTCTACTCTAGGATTTTGATAGATTCCTGCCTCACATTGAGGTCTTTTATCCATTTTGAGTTTCTCTTTGTGTATGGTGTAAGAGAATGGTTGAGTTTCATTCTTCTCTACATAGCTGTCCAATATTTTCAGCACCTTTTATTAAAGAGACTGTCTTTTTTCCACTGTGTATTTTTTCCTGCTTTGTTGAAGATTATTTGACCATAGGGTTGAGGGTCCATATCTGGGCTCCCTACTCTGTTCCATTGGTCTGTGTGTCTGTTTTTGTGCCAGTACCATGCTGTCTTGGTGTAGTAAAGCTTTACTTTGTAGTAAAGCTTGAAATCTGGCAATGTGGTGCCCCCAGTTTTGTTTTTCTTTTTCAACATTTCCTTAGCAATTTGGAGTCTCTTCTGGTTCCATACAAATTTTAGGAATGGGGAAAAGCTGGCAGCCTTCCCTTTGAGATCAGGAACCTGACAAGCATGTCCACTCTAGACCCTGTTGTTCAACATAGTACCAGAAGTCCTAGTAACAGCAATCAGACAACAAAAATAAATAAAAGGTATTCAAATTGGCAAAGAAAAAGTCAAACTCTCTCTCTTCGCAGATGACATGATACTTTATATGGAAAACCCAAAAGACTCCACCCCCAAACTACTAGAACTCATATAGCAATTCAGTAATGTGGCAGAATACAAAATCAATGTACCAAAATCAGTTGCTTTCTTATATACTAACAATGAAAATATAGAAGGGAAATTAGAGAATTGATTCCATTTACTATAGCACCAAGAACCATAAGATACCTGGGAATACACCTAACCAAAGAGGCAAAGGATCTGTACTTGAGGAACTACGGAACACTCTGAAAGAAATTGAAGAAGACACAAAAGATGGAAGAGCATTCCATGTTCATGGATCGGAAGAATAAACATTGTTAAAATGTCTGTACTGCTTAGAGACATCTGTACTTTCAATGCCATCCCGATCAAATTTCCACTGGTATTTTTAAAGACCTAGAACAAACAATCCTAAATTTGTATCTTGAAATATTGTTAATGCACACTATTTTAAAATGACACTAAGAGATGGTATTTAATGTGTTAATGAGGAAGCACTTATATTTGTGTCATGATTAAAACACTGATAATTTTATTTCAGTATGATTAGCTTTCCTTGTAATCCTGTTCCTCTGTTCTTTTTTTTTTTTTTTTAAGACCCCACTTATTTATTGGAGAGAGAGAGAGAGGGGGAGAGGCAGACTTTCCACTGAGCAGGGAGCCTAACACAAGTCTCAACCCTTGAGATCATGACCTGAGCAAAATGCTGATGCCCAACCAACTGAATCACCCAGGTGCCCCATGTTTCTTTGTTTAAAAATATTTTAATAGTTGGTCCATCAGCTACACAGAACACCAAAAGAACAAAAGAAGACTCAGCCTAGTCCTTGACACTCTACTTCAACTCTATCAATCTTACTAATTCGTATATAGAGAGATAATATTTCATGACTATACTTTTACTGTAGACCTATATTAAAATTCTTTACCATGGGATATTCAGAAAACAGTGCAAGTTCCACTCTGCAAAAGACAAATTTTATATATATATATATATATATATATATATATATATATATATATATAACATTACTATATTAGTTATCTATTGCTGCATAAGAAATTACCCCAACTTTATTGTCTTAAAACAACACAGATTTAATATGTTACATATAGTTCTGTAAATCTGAAGTCTGATACAAATGTCACCAAGCTAAAATCAAGGCATTAGCAGGCTATGGTCTATTCTGAAGACTCTGGGGGAGAATCTTTTTCCTGAACATTGAGTTGTTGGGCATAATTCAGCTCCTTGGGGCTGTTGGAACCAGATCCCTGCTTTTCTTGCTTCTTATAAAAGAAGGCATGTTCATCATATTCCTCCATCTTCAAAGCCAACAACAATGAGTCTAGTCTTTCTCCTATCTCTGTAATATAATTTTTCAATTTTAAGGACTGGTATGATTAGCATAAATCTTCCCACTCAAGATCTGTAACCTTAATCTGTTCTGAAAAGTCTTTTTTGCCATAGAAGGCAAGTAAACCATAGCTATATACTAGGGATTAGGATATGGCCATCCTTGGGAGACCATTAATCTATCTATCATATATCCTCTGACAGGAATAGCCTATCTCAAATCAGCTTACTGTGTCTTATGCGTCTGATAATAGGCTCATGAGGACACAATAGTCTGGATGTAAAAGTCCAGGTACCTAGAAATATATCACAATGACTAGAGACACTGTTTATCTTGGAAGTTCATTAATACCTCATGATTATTAAGTGAGGATGTCTGAATCATATGCAAACCAATGAACCTTAGTTTTATTATTAATACATATATAGCTATAGATGTAATAACTTCTGATATATTCTTGTTAAAGGATAGTGGATGAAAATCTTTGCTAATGTGCTTTTTTTAAACCCTCTAAGTTCTATCCAAACATTCTATATTCTCCATGTCTGGTATTGTTAATACTCTAATGCAGTGCTAGTTGTTTTTTCCAAAAATCTCAGAATGTGGAATATTTGCTTTACTTATTAGAGCTGCATAGGCTGCCAGCAACCCCCCCCCCCCCCGTTGCCGCTGCAAAAGAGTAACTTTTTGGATAGGAAAGTAAAGAGAAAATACTTCAAATAGATAGGATTATGTTTTGTATGATGAATTCCTGAGTCACAGATTGACTTGTATATCTATCTTAGAAATATTTTACTTGGAAAAAAAAAATAGGCCATAGGTGATGGTTGGTTTCTCTTTTCCTTCATACTTGAAGTAGTACTAGGACTTTTCATACTGTTTATATCTCTTCACTCATTCACTTATAAAACTGTAGTGAATTTGGGGCACCTGGGTGGCTCAGTGGGTTAAAACCTCTGCCTTCAGCTCAGGTCATGATCCCAGGGTCCTGGGATCAAGCCCCACATCGGGCTCTCTGCTCAGTGGGGAGCCTGCTTCCTCCTCTCTCTGCCTGCCTCTCAGCCTACTTGGGATCTCTGTCTGTCAAATAAATAAATAAAATCTTTAAAAAAAAAAGATTGTAGTGAATTTTATTTTTTAAGTATTTCTATAGAATCAGAATACTTGTGCATAAAAATTAACTTTACCAATTATGAGTTATGTGTAATTAATTGGGGATACTATATATTGGTAAGGTCTGGCAATTGGATAGTATATTTGAAAACACATATAAATTATGAGGCAGAAGTCAGTACTCATCTGCTGTTGATACTCCTGTTTTGTAAACTCCAGAATGCAATATTTGATTTATTCCATGATTTATGCCTCTCATTGGATTAGTTCTGTAATTTACAAATTACAGAGATTAACTTTTCTAATTTCTTTTTATCCAGCTTATTGATATATAACTGTTAAGCATATAATACTGTTAAGTTCAATTTGCTATACTTACACATATAGCAAAATAATTACCACCATAGCATGAGCTAACACCTCCATCATGTCTCATAATAACCATTTCATTTTTGTGGTGAGAACATTTAAAGTATTCTTTTAGAAATTTTCAAGTAATAATATAGTTTCATTAGCTATAATCACTATGCTGTATATTAGACACCCAGAACTTATTTACCTTATAACTAGAAGTTTGCATCCTTTGACAGTTCCCCATTTTGACAGTTCCCCATTTTCCACTGGGGGTTGGAGAGGGGATTATATATGCATGTATATATGTGTATATATATATATATTTTTTTTTTTGAGGATGATGGAAAGTTTATTATTTACTTCTTGCACCATTAGATGTAGGGAATAAATCTGGAGAGAGGATCTGGTTTGGAGGTATAAGGACTTCTTTTACTTTCCTGCATATGATGAGGAGTGCACTACAATGGGCCTTATGCTATAGTCTTGCTAATGAATATATCATGATTGATTTGCAAATATTAAATCATCCCTGAAATAAATCCAGCTCGTACCTGGTGAATGATTTTTTAAATGTATTGTTGGATTCAGTCTACTAATATTTTATTGAGGATTTGTACATCTGTGTTCATCAGGAATATTAGCCTTTATTTCTCTGTAATTGCAGTATCTTTGTCTGGTTTTGATATCAGGGTAATGCTAGCCTCATAGAATGAATTTGGAAGTTTTCCTTCCTTTTTCTATTTTTTATAATAGTTTAAGAAGAATGAGTTTTAACTATTTTTTTAATGCTTGGTAGAATTCACTTGTGGAGCCATCTGGTCCTGGACTTCTGTTTGTTGACAGTTTTTTGATTAGTGATTCAATTTCACTGCTAGTAATTGGTCTTTTCAAATTTTTTGTTTTATTCTAATTCAATTTTGGAAGGTATATTTCTAGGAATTTATCCATTTCTTTCAAGTTCAGTATATTGACGTATGTGTGTGTGTGACAGAGAGAGAATACACACACACACACACACACACACACACACACACGTATATATTTTTTTTCATAATATTCCCTTATAATCTTTGTATTTCTGTAGAGTTAATTGTTTCTCTTCCTTCATTTCAGATTTTAGAGTTTTCTCTCTTTCTTTTTGAGGAGTCTGACTAAAGATCTATCAGTTTTGTTGATCTTTACAAAGAATCAGTTCCTGTTTTTAATTGTTCTATTCCTTTTTTAGTATCTATTTCATTTATTTCTGCTCTTTTATTATCTCCTTCCATCTGCTGGCTTTGGGCTTTGTCCTTCTCTTTCTAGCTCTTTAGGTATAAATTTAGGCTGTTTATTTGGTATTTTTCTTGCTTCTTGGGGTAGGTCTATATTTCTATAAACTTTGCTTTTAAAGAGGTACCTGGGTGGCTCAGTCAGTTAAGCATCTGACTTGTGATTTTGGTTCATGTCACAATCTTGGATTGTGAGACTAAGCCCTGCCTTGAACTCTGCACTGGGCATGGAGCCTGCTTAAAATTCTCTCTCTCCCTCTTCTACCCTGCTCCCCCAGCCCTGGAAAAAAGAACAAACGAACTATCTCTTAGAAGAGCTTTAATGCATCGCAAAGATCTTGGACCAGTGTCTTTACATTTTCACTTGTCTTCATGTATTTTAGACATACTTTTTAAAAAATCAGGCTATTCTGAAGATACAAAAGAAAGACAAAAATATGGCTTACTTGAATAGAATGTTGTAAAAGATCTTTTGTGTTTTAAACAATTTTGTAATCAAAAAGTTAAATATTTTATCTGAATGCTCTCCTACCATAAGCATTTGGAACTGTTATAATCCTGCAGTCCTGGGACAAACTATCATTATCATTCTAAAAGCAGGATTCATAAAGAAATGGAGTTTAGTAAACATACAAATTATGTACCCTAATTGAAATAATAGGTTCCAGATAAAAACAGATACATAACAACTAGAAAAATCTAATCAATTTTGATGGATCATGAAATAAAGTATAAGCATAGTCAGTGTCATTGATGATAGGTGGTATATACATTAATAATAACCAGCATAGCTATGAATAATATATTAATGCTTACTACATATCAATCACAGAAATAAAAATGATTTTTCTATCAGTTTTTACCCCTATACTATGACATAAACAATGCTATAATTTCTATTGTATAGATACAAAGACAATGAAAACAAAGTAGTAAGTACATTGCCCAAAGGCTTCAGTGATTTTGAAATAAGGAAACAGAATGGTCAGAATTATCACTGTTAACCACTGTCTTTTAGGAAATATAAACAGAACAAAACCATAGAGTGTTCATCTACATCATGCAGTGGCAAGAAACTGGATCTGGGGAATACAACCGCACTCACTAGACTCATATACAGAGTGGTCCAGTAGGCCTTACGTATTTTAAATAAATTATCCATTTATGTTTTCCACCTCCTTTTGCTAATAAGTGCTTGAATAATGATATTAATGAGCATGCATCAGTTCATGTTTTTTGAGAAAGTACCACTCCTCTAAAGCTGACATAGCCTGCATAGAGATAATATTTTGAGAAATAATTCTTGAGCTTTAACCCACAGATAGGTATAATTGTGTAGCTCTCCATATCTTTTGCATATTGTGCATGTTACCTTTTAAAAATAGCTTCATAAGAAATAATAATAGTATTGTGTTTAAGTATAACATTATCACATGAAATTTTCAGAAGTAAAATTCTAGAGAGGTGCCTGGGTGGCTCAGTCAGTTAAGCTTCTGTCTTTAGTTCAGGTCATGTTTAGATCTAGTTTAGATCCCGGGGTCCTGGGATCGAGCTCTACATTGGGCTCACTGCTTAGCAGGGAACATGCTTCTTCCTATCCCCCACCACCACCCTGTTTGTGCTCCCACTTGCTATCTCTCTCTCTTGCAAATAAATAAAATATTTTTTAAAAAGTAAAATTCTAGAAATTACTTGATGAAAATATTTTTATTTTCCAATTTTGGATTATATAGGAAGAATCCTATAAAAGTGATCAAAGAAAATTTAGTTAGGCAATGACTTATCCTTTTCAAAAAATTATCTGTATAAACAGATACATGGGGTAAAGATTGCCCATGAAAATTAGGGACACATATCTACTGAACATACATGTTATTAGCAAAACCCTAATTTTCACAGGTTAGAATATTGCTTTATCTAAGATGAGAAAGTAGATTACTCAGAAAGTTGTGTCTTCAGTGCATTTGAGTCTGTGTACATTATTGGCTACGACTTAAGAGGGAAAAAAAAAAATCTGTCAAGGCAGAGAAATTCAATTTGTAGGAGAGTTCCTTCCTGAGGAACCACAGGTAAAAGTAGAAAATGAAATAAAATACTAGTTACAAAAAGGGAATGCCAAAAGCAGTTCATGACTTCCTGCAGAAAACAACCCTTTAGCCACTGCTCAAACCATTTTCTTTCTCTTTACTGCTTTTTAAACCAGCAAAGAGTATCGGTAAAGGATCTTTGGAACTGAGAGCAAGTTTCACTAATGAGTCTCCTGATGCCGTCCCAGTGATGGGCACGGCAGAATTCCATCAATAAAACATTAAGATAAAGCACCCACAGCCCTTAAGGTTGCAGCCAAGTCTCATTCCAGGGACTTGCATTTTGTGTCAATTAAGGAATAGACTTCAAGAGATGAAATTCACTTTGCTCAGGCTTGTAGGACACCTCCGGCAAACATTAGCACAACAGTTGCCATCATATTTTTTTGTACCTCTCAGGTCCATGTGCAATGACCATCTCTCTCATTTCTCACTGGTATACTGTTTTTCTAATTTACTCACCAAGACTTGAATTTAAGTCCCAGTTGGACTTGTTGGACACTGAAATGGAGTAAGGCGTGAGCCTTTTTCAAACCGGTATTTTCTGTATAAGGAAACCTCTCAACGCCTTTCCTTTTTTTTTTTTTTTTGCTTCCATCAAGAGAGTTTCAAGACAACTCTGTGAGGTGAGATAAGGATTTTCTTATTTATTAAACTAATTCTTCTATAAATGAATGCAAATTCTGGATGCCTTCAGGGGCATCTCTTTCTCCTCTGTTTGTTCTTGAATTCCAAGAAAAGCAACAGTGAAAGAAGTGGTATTAATACTGACTCATTCTGCTCTCTCTGTTTCTTTATTTGTTATAGCAGCAAATTATTCCATAATGTAAATATTAGCATGGAATTTACAGTGAACATTGGCATATTTTTATGTTTCTTATTACACCTAAATTAACTAAAGGGCTTTTGTTTGAAGGATCTCTCTTCTTGATTAAAATGTAGTTAGAATCATAAAATCCCATGGCTTTACATTTGGAAATCTCATTCACTTAATTTGCATAAACTGCCATTTTGATATTTTTAAAGAATAAACAAATTTACATTTTCTCATATAACTTGCCTCATCAGAAAAAAAAAAAAAGCTTTGAATATTCAGGGACATGTAATTTGTCTTTGCTGTCATATTACTTTAGGGTATGATTTACCTGCCTTTCCTAACTTACCTAAGTACACCTGATTAAATAAACATCAAAGTGACAGACCAACCAATCAAATATTTGCTCACAAAGAGAACAAACAGTTGTGCAGAAGTGAGAAAGCACCCCCACTCCCAGTTGCCCTGGGTTGTACCAGATTCAAATATTGTCTGTGATCAGATTCAACCTCAGCCCTTTTCCCCAGAGTCCTGAAACTGCCAGGAGCAACGTCTCACTAGCAATAGGTCCTTTACCTCTGTCACTTCCCAATGCCCTGTCACCATCAGCAAGAACTAACCATGTGTGTTCCAGTTCCCTCCTGCCTGGTTGCTCTAGTTGCAAAACAATTTGAAACTTGAGAAATTTAAGACAAAATAAAAACAGTGTCTCTGTTATCATTTCTCGTTTTGCATATGACTAGAGCACATTTACGTAAGCACTGAAAATGTTAAGTGATTGACCTGATATCAGTTATCCTTTGGAGATAGAACCAAGCTTAGGAAACACATTTCTGAATTTTCAATTTAGAATGTGTTCTAATATACTGTTACTACATTTTGAAATTTTTTAGAAGAAAATGAACAGACTTAATTTATTGTTAGTAACTTAGAGACACAAACAGGGTGTAAATGGACAATAATGAAGGAAGCTGATCCATTTCAGAACAAAATAGTTCTCCAGAAATCAGAAAATAATTACTTCAGCCTCTGCATGATAGAACATGGGGAGTTATTCCATTCAACATTGTCTTCAGTTAGGAAAACAACAATAAAATACATTCAGAAAACATGTTTTCAAAGAATGTTTTTATTGATTAACTTGCTTTGGGCCTTGCATATAATATAACCACCCTGTGCTTAAGGAATCATAGGTATCCAAGTACGTTTTAGGTGCTTTGATGGGAATGAAGCTCTGAGCAAAGCATAAATAATTCTGTGTTTGCAGGATCTTTAGTCTAATGGGGGGGATAAATTAAAGATATGTTTAATGAGTAAATATGTAATTATAAACTATAACTGTGGTATTTTGGAGGGAAATAATTACAAGTTGAAATGACATATTAAGGGGGTTGCTGGAGCAGGACCCCCAAAAACGGAAAAAAAATCAATTTTGAGGAATTAGAATTTAATTAAAACCTAAATGTTAAATGGAAATTGACAGGATACTAAAAAAAAAAAAAAAAAAAAAAGTGGAGGTGATAGTGGTCTAACTAGAGAGAAGAGCCAGTATAAAAGACAGTGGTTAGGAAGATAGTGTAACTGAAGAATATTATTAGGGAGGCCAGGACAGCTTGAGAGTTTTGAGAAAAGGGAATGGTACTAGAATATATTTGAGAACTTTTATAAATCCACTCTATGTAAGACCTAACTTCAGAAAGTGGTCCTTGAGTGGAGAAAGGGGAATCCTCCTACACTGTTGGTGGGAATGCAAGGTGGTGCAACCACTCTGGAAAACAGCATGGAAGTTCCTCAAAAAGTTGAAAATAGAGCTACCCTATAACCCAGCAATTGCACTACTGGGTATTTACCCTAACGGTACAAACATAGTGATCCGAAGGGTATGTGCACCCGAATGTTTATAGCAGCAATGTCCACAATATCCAGACTATGGAAAGAACCTAGATGTCCATCAACAGATGAATGGATAAAGAAGATGTGGTATATATATACAATGGAATACCATGTGGCCATCAAAAGAAATGAAATCCTGCCATTTGCGACGATGTGGTTGCAACTAGAGGGTATTATGCTTAGTGAAATAAGTCAATCAGAGAAAGACAACTATCATATGATCTCGAGAAGCAACATGGGGGTAGGAAAAAAATAAACGAAACAAGATGGGATTGGGAGGGAGACAAACCATGAGAGACTCTTAATCTCACAAAACAAACTGAAGGTTGAGGGGGGAGGGAGGTAGGGAGGGGGTGGTTGGGTTTGGGCATTGGGGAGGGTGTGTGCTATGGTGAGTGCTGTGAAGTGTGTAAACCTGGCGATTCACAGACCTGTATTCCTGGGGCTAATAATACATTATATGTTAATAAAAAATTTAAAAAAATTAAAAATAAAAGAAAGTGGTCCTTGAATTTTGATTCCATAGCTCTGATTTGTTAATTTATAAAATCATTTCCCATTTTGATGCATCATGATGTAGGAAAAATTGGGACTCAGAGGAGCTTCACATTGCCATGCACTCCACACATAAATTTGATGTTCTTCATGAAAACTTCCATTTTGATTGTGTAATCAAAACCATTGGCAGATACTGCCAGCTAAGTAGAGCTAAGCAAATTAAACCACATTACATCAAAACATGATGCTCTCAGCCAGCGTGCAATCCCCCATCATCAAACAGTTTGCAGTGAGCATGTATTTTGCAAGTTTCACTATCTCAATTTGTATTTGCCCTCAAACCATCCTCAGGCTCTGTCTATACTGTCAAATGAGGAGTTGAGCCATCACCACAGTATGGATGTTGATGGAGACAGTTCAGGTCAAATGAGTCCCCTTTTCCCAGATTCTGCTCTATAATAACCTCCTGTCTCCTCTTCAATTTGCTTGCATAAACAGAGCCTTAGGGCAACTGTGAGACTAGTAGATACCAAACGTGCCTCAAATAATATTACAGATTTAAAGGTCTTGTCTACAAAGCATATTTGACCCACAACTTTGCAGTACTGAAAGAAACGGTTGAGAGATTCTACTCTAACTTATTTTTATTGTGTTTAAGGAAATTCAGGCTCAAAGATACTCATCCTACTGCACAGTGCAACAGAGATACTTCTTGGTGAAAAAGAAAGTAAAACACACATATTTGGACTTCCAGTTCAGACTTTCCCTTGGGCATCCGTACATTGTGACTGGGATCCACTCATCCCAGCAACCATTTAGCAAGCACTCAATATTTATCAGTCCATGTAGGACTTGTGGCAGACAAATAACCGTAGCTAACTACAGCTTACTCTGTACTATGGACTGTGCATAGAGATTTACAGGTTATTCTTTTAATTGCCACACTATGGCTAGGAGAGAGTCATGATTATCACCTCTGTTCTACCTAAGAGAAGACTGAAAATTTAAAGTTTAAGTAATTTCTCCCAAAAACACACAGCTGTTAGGTGGTTAATAGCATTTCACCCCCAATCTGAAGTCTTATACATTATGCTATTGTGCTTCATATGTAATGATCTGTATATGGTTTTATGAAGAAAATATTAACTTTGATGTATTCAATTCAATAAATATGTATGAATTTCTACTATCTCTCTGGAAGTGTGTTTCTTCCTATGATGCTCTGGGGAACACAATACATTTATGTCTTATGTTATAGAGCTAACTGACCAGTAGGTAAAAAGGATATTAAGTGAAAGATGGCACACATTTCTTTAAGTCCTAAGGGTACTTTCTTTGAATAATACTTTAAGCACTGCTAAGTACTAAGAATTAATGGGAGGCATTGTAGAACAATACAACAACCACCTGTTTAGAGGTGTCAGTGAAGTTGTTTTTAAGATGAGGCTTAAAAGAAGACAAAGGGGCACCAGGGTGGTTCCATCAGTTAAGCTTCCAACTCTTCATTTTGCCTGAAGTCCATCTCAGTCCTGGGATGAAGCCCTAGGTCAGGCTCCATGCCTGGTGGGGTTGTGGGGGTTGGGGGGGGCGTCTGCTTGTTTATTCCCTCTGTCTACATCTGTTCCTCCCCATGCTCATGCTCTTTCTGCTTCTGTCTTAAATAAATAAATATTTTTTAAATAGATAATTTACAATATGCAAACAAAATAAATGAGATAGAGGGAACAGTGTGGGTACAGATGTGCTGGCTTGGAGAAGAGCTTGAAGGACATGAGGCACAGAGATGGCCACTGAAATTATAATGTAACAGTGGGACCTGTCCTGCAAAATGGAGCTTAAGAGAAAGGGAAAGGTGGATCAGAGCCTTCTGGTCATTTCAGGTTGGTGAGATTTGTGTCCTTTTGCTAAAATGTGTTATGTGGCTATTTGCAGTTTTAGTAGGAGGGTATCGTGACAAGATTTGTCTTCTAAGAAGAACAACTCAATTTCTCTGTGCCAAAGGATTTAGGAAGGGACCAGAATGGAACTTTCCAAGTTCTCACATTACATTTACTTACTAACATATTGACAACCTGGAATACAAATAGAGAAGGCCAATAGTAATATTGGTCAAGGCTCCAGAAATCACTGCCATTCAAATAGTGTAGAAAGAACTGGGCATGTTTACTTTTAAGAAAGAGAATAAGGAGAGTGGGTTTTTATAGGAGAGAAGAGAGGAAAACAGATGAATTTCTAGAGGAGGCATATTTCAGCCCAAAAGAGTCATTGTTCTACTTAAAGATAGTCAGTGGAAAAATTGGCGGCTCTATGACGTTGTCAGTTTTCTGGCCCTGAGAATATTCAAGGAGACATTCCATGTTTCTACTTCTCAGGATAATGTAGAACTGGCTCCATAACTGGAGCAGAATTTGGAAAGCTGACCTCCTCCAAAATTGTTTCAAGTGTTACGATTCTTAATTGCTCTATACATCTGAATGTCAAACAGAACTTGTTGCTGTTTTCTTCATGTGTGTCATGGTGAAGGGATTGTTAAATCTTATGTGTAGAGGAAAGGTTATTTTGCCTTAGGAAACTGTGATGGACTTGTTAACACAAAAGTGAAGACCACCTTGATTCAGGTGTGACCTTCTAGAACCGGAATTTAGAATAGACTGGGAAGATAGAGCTTCCATTAAAGATTAATATCTTACTCTCTTTGTGTGTATGTTGTACCAGTGATGATGCAAATAGTATAATTTATAATCTGTTTTGTTAACTTCAAAAAACATTAGAAATTTAAATCCATAGTAAAATTTTTCTCCCTCTGGTTTTGTTTAGTCCTCATCATCTCCGCCTTACTCTGTTTCATTCTTGCCCTATTCTACCTCCTTCCCCCTCCCTTCCTTCCATTGGATTTCATATTGCTGGAAGAGCCCTCTTTCTTGTGCATGCATCTCTGTGTGTCACACTCATCAATAAGACACAGAAAATATTAAGTGCTTGCTATATAAGGTCCGTGTAGTTTGATCTTGATATAAATTGCCCTTTATAATTTTGATCTGATATACCTGATCATTCTCACATACATCCTTTTTTCTTATTATAATGCATTTAAGCTACCACGGACTACTTCTCATTTATCTTTCAAATAAAAAAAAAGTAATAGCTGTACATAGAAATCATTCAAGTAGAAATAATTATTATAGTAGTATTTTGGTATTAAAGTAGTTTTAGTTGTAGTAAAAGCCATGACTGCCATTTGAAGATCTTATATAAACCAAACCTTTTAATAGGTAATTTAAGTATTTGATTTTCATGTATTTTTTTCATTTATTTATGCAACATATGTTGATTAGAGGCCACTCTAGGGCATTGATTCAGGAAATTGAGATAACACAGTGAACAAAACAGGTAATATTTCTTTTTCATGGGCCTTCCATTGGATCATAATATTACATTTTGGAGAGACAGATATTGGTAAATAGTAATTCCATTCCTTTTCCAACTTCTTCCCTATCCTGAGGTCTACACAAATATAATCTCCCTTAGAAGGAGTATAAATGTACCAAATTCCATGTGCGCCCCCGAAGGAGAATTGTTTGTTTAAATAAGGGGCATACATTAACATGCCTGTAAAGAGCACTTCCAGCTCCCAGAATAGAAGTGCGGGTTTTTAAACCTTGTTTTGATTCAGTACCCTACATTGTCAAGTAGGTATGCCAACTGGACTGTATCTTTGAAGCCTCACCTCCACCATCTGTATTCATTTTAATGTCATGCCATTGATGTGTCTCTTCAAGTAGAGATCATTTCATTCTTAATATAGTCAGGTACACAGAGTGCTTTTCACCCTGGGAAATGCAAGAAGCGCAGAATGGGGAAGTTTCTGGGTTGAGGAACAAAGTCAGGGGAAACCCCTGGTGAGATTGTCAAAGGCAGCCAGTGAGGAGGTGTGAGAAGGTGCCACATGTTATCCAAAAGGAGGAAGAGTGATTGGCAAGGTCAGGCTATTTGCAGAGATAGCATTTGAGCCCAGTTCGATTGAAACTTAAAAGCTTAGATAAGTCAAAGGGCTGAGAAAAGGGGAAAAGAAAAAAAAAAAAGAGTCAAGCTTTTCCTTATGGGAAACTTGGTAAGAAAAAGAATCATCTGTATTGGAGAAATTCTATAAAGGGAAAGAAAATTGTAAAAGGAATCTAGTGTGTAGTGTTTAGAAAATATTTTGAAAATGCACCTTATTTTATTAGGTTGACAAAAGGATTAATTGTGAGTATGTGCACAGAAAGACATATTTTCAAAATATCCAAAGGGCATATAACAAGCTAATATTAGTAGCAGAGTTTAAAACAAATCTCATCATGCAGTACCTTCCCAACAGGATCCATGAATCAGAATAACCCGATCAATTTGTAACAACAACAACAACAACAAAGAGGCAACTTCCCTGGCCTTTCTTTTGTGAAGGAAGGGCTCAGAGGTGGGCTTTTTATTTTTTATTTTTTACCTTTTTTTAAAGATTTTATTTATTTATTTGACAGACAGAGATCACAAGTAGGCAGAGAGGCAGGCAGAGAGAGAGGGGGAAGCAGGCTCCCCGCTGAGCAGAGAGCCCGATGTGGGGCTCGATTCCAGGACCCTGGGATGATGACCTGAGCTGAAGGCAGAGACTTTAGCCCACTGAGCGACCCCGGTGCCCTAGAGGGGGGCTTTTTTTTTTTTTTTTTTTTTTTTTAGATTTTATTTATTTGACAGACAGAGATCACAAGTAGGCAGAGAGGCAGGCAGAGAGAGAGGAGGAAGCAGGCTCCCCGCTGAGCAGAGAGCCCTATGCGGGACTCGATCCCAGGCCCCCGGGATGATGACCCGAGCCGAAGGCAGCGGCTTAACCCACTGAGCCACCCAGGTGCCCCGAGGGGGGCTTTTTTAAACAAGCTTTCTGAAGCAGGAGGTATGCTTTCTTTAGTTTCGTTGAGTTTCAGAATCTCTGGCTCTTCCTGGTCTGGCCTGTGCCTGCAGTCCCCGCTCAGCCGCATATCCTGCCTCTGGGTGCCCTCCTGTTGTGGACTCCACACTAAAGCCACAGAGACATGCAGGCTGACACGAGCACTCTCCATCCTCCACCCTCCACAGAGTTACAGTTTTCTTCTCTGCCTACCGAAGTCTCCACACCTCTCTCTTTTTTTTTTTTTTTTTTTTTTTCAGAATCCAACTTAAAGTCACTTTCTCCGGGAAGTCTCTGATAAGTATACCTAGTGCTGTGTTGGGCAGCCTTTCCATAAGCTTCCGTAGCTCCTGTTGCAATATAGTCAGTATAAAGTCTCAGTACCACCGTGCTACGTTGTACTGATCCATTGACGTGCATTTCTTTTATCTATTTGGTAAATTCTTTTGAAGGTTCTGCTTGCTTCCAGGCAAGCTAACTAATAACTACATGCAGCGCCTAGTGAAGGAGATGACAAATGAACAATTACAATAAACTGTAACAGTCGCTATGCAGAAATGCCATAGGAGCAAGCCACAGGATCCCAAACTTACTGGCCTGTTCTGCTACGCAGAGAGGACTTACAGACTTCTCTTCTTCAGAGGACACCACTGGATTGCTTTCCTTCATGCGTCTACTTACAGCCTTACCTGAACATTCCTCGACAATAACAATAAAATCTGCTACCATTCCTAGATCAGTTTCTTCTCCAATTAAAGAAATTTTGACACCCATTTACTTTATACTTACTGCTGTCTGCATGCTGTGATAAGAACAGAAAACAATACAAAACAATAACCACATTACTCTCAGCCTGGGGTTAATTATATGTATTAAACATGCCATGATAACATTTGATGGAATACATTGATAATTTTATTTATTTATTTTTTTTAAAAAAGATTTCATTTATTTATTTGACAGACAGAGATCACAAGTAGGCAGAGCAGCAGGCAGAGAAAGAGGAGGAAGCAGGCTCCCCGCTGAGCAGAGAACCTGATGCGGGACTCGATCCCAAGACCCTGGGATCACGACCTGAGCCAAAGGCAGAGAGGCTTTATCCCACTGAGCCACCCAGGTGCCCCATACATTGGTCATTTTAATGTATGTCAGCTCTTAATGTGGTACATATCATCATTATACCATAGGTGCTACTGTCATCTCCATGTCACCAAGGAAGAGACTGAAGTTCCAGCAAACAGTCCCACTTGTTTATGGTCACACAGTAAGTAACCCTGGATTTCACACCTGTGTAGTCTGGCTCCCTTCATATCCATTAAGCTGTTTTCCTTGCAGTTTTATTTCATCTTGACATTCCGTTGTGTCTTAGATTGAAGTTTATCCTAATACTGTCATATCTGGAGAGGTACCACAGCAGAAGTTTTAGGATCAAAACACTTGGTTTGAATCTAGTGTCATTACTTATTAGCTAGGCAGCCTTGAGTACTTGACTCAAGCTTTCTGTGCTTTAGGTGAGTCACTGGCCCAACGGGAATAATACTAGTACATAATTTAGTTGTTGTTTTAAATGAGTCAGTGCATATTAAACAATGAGCAGAGGTGAACAAATAGAAAACACTTATCTCTGGTTATCATCGCTGCTATCGCTATCAGTTACTACTATAATTATTACTGTTATGGATAGAGCATTATTACCACCATGGCTGGTTTGTGAGCCCATAGAAAAGCAAATAGAATCAGTGTTCCCATGGATAAAGTGGGAATTTAAGTCCTTTTTGCTTTCCATATAAGATTTCTATGAGGATCAAAATAAAAGATTAATATAATATTATTTCAAGTTGTCTGATCTATGCTGACAAAGTATTTGTAACTGTATCATTGCATTTTCAGCTTTTATTGATGTGCAATTCTTTTCTTAGTTTGTGAGATTCTGGGTGCATACAATAAAATAAAGGAACAAGAGTAATCCCAAAAGTCCCTCAAGAATCAGAATCTGCGGTTTGGTGGAGCTGCTTCTATTTCACACCTGTTCTCTACCTGCTAATGGAAAATACACACTGGACCCTAAACATACACTGGGCCCAATGAGCAAGGGGACAGAACTTTCATTGATTAATGAAAGATCTCCTTAATGCTAGAGACTTTGACTTGTGTTCATTTTTTTAAAAAATTTTTTTAAAGATTTATTTTAGAGAGAGAGAGAGAGGGCATGAGTAGGGGAAGGGGCAGAGGGAGAGGCGTGAGACAATCCTGAGCAGACTCCGTGCTGAGAGGTAGAGCCCCCTGTAGGACTCCATCCCAGGACCTTGAGATCAGAACCTGAGCCAAAATCAAGAATTGGCCACTTACCAACTGAGCTACCCAGGTGCCCCCACTTTTTAAATTTTTTTAAACCCGTGTTCCTTGTAACACTAGAAGGTATGATGCATTACCCCCATTTTTACTGGACAAACTTCCAGCTCAGTGAGATTAAACAAGTTGTGTCCAGACACCTTAATAAATGTCAAAGATAATTTAATTCTGGTGCTGGCTTCCAATAGTTTAGACACTTTCCAGTAGGATATGCCATATCCCACATGTGCCCAAAGAACAATTAATAAGCACATTCATTCATCCGTCAGAGGAAAAAAAATAACATTTTAAAACATGACCTGTCCAGTGACTAATGAAGGGTCCAGAAAGGCAGGTATGGGGAGGGTGATTGGAGATAGATACAAATATGTTGCACAGATAAGTAAATAGCTTCTTGGGACTAGGTCACAAAATCCGAGTTGGATGTTAATTTGATATTCTGACCCTACACAATTTTTTAAAGCCCTATTGCTTTGTATCTTAATTTCATTATAGTATTTTCTTTGTTTCCTTTTGGTCATTATAAAGGTAACAACTGTTCAATATAGAAAATTGGGGGCAGGGGAGGCTCAGTCATTAAGTGTCTGCCTTGGGCTCAGGTCATGATCCCAGGGTCCTGCTTCTCCCTCTCCCACTCCCCCTACTTGTGTTCCTGTTCTTGCTGTCTTTCTCTCTCTGTGCCAAATAAATAAATAAAATCTAAAAAAAAAAAAAAAAAAAGGAAAATTGGGGGCAGATTCTAGAAGGAAAGTATTATCCCTCATTGTCAAAAGATCCATAAGTAACCATGTGAGAATTCTCAACATTTTTTTATGATTTTTCTTTCTTTTTTTATTTTTGTATACTTATGCATTCTGTTATTTTTAAAATTAATATACTGTCACATCTCTTGTCTTCTTTTTGCCAACTTAGCATTTGGCTATTTTATAATAAATTTTTCATGACTTTTTAGTTTTCAATACTGAGGATTAATAAATTTTTAATTTACCTTATCTTTTTGCTATTTTGAATTTATAAAGTAAAATGTGTTTTAACTCTACCCTAAACATCTCTGTTACTTATAAGTTTTTTTGTATCCATATTATTACAGTAGAATGAATATGCAAAGATACATATGAACATATTTAATGTCTTAATACATATTGCCAAATTGCTTTTTTATAAATGCAATAGGTATTGGTCAGGAAGCTCGGAGAGAAAGGGTACTTCAGACAGAAGGGTAGCCTGGGAAAGGCTAAGGAAAAGGGGATAAAGACTGAGAAATTTGACAGTTGAGGTTAGGGCTGAGGTAGGGAGATGGGAGAAACAACCAATAATGTCAATTAGCATAAATTTCAGATTCACAGCCAACAGGAGCCTAAAGAATATAAAATATACCATGTTGTGAAATTGAAGTCATAGTTCCTTTTTAAAATGTGCATGAAGGGATTATCAACACTGCCTTCTTTTCAAATCCAACAGAGAGGAGGTATTTACAAGCCCAAGTTTTGCATCACGTGCTTAATTGTTGTCCAGTGACAGGGTTTCCTGTTCTTCAGTAGAAAGACTGACTCTGTGTATTACTGAGATGTATTTGAAACAGGACTGTTTTAACAGATGAGATGTTGGCTCTATTTCTTTATAATACGTTTTGAAATGACAATAGCAATACTCTGAATGGTTTTGGCTACCCAGATCAATTGGATATTCTAACAAGTGAATCTGGATGCAAGAAGAAAAATATATTTTGTAGTTCAAATTATGCCAATAAAAATTAAAATTATATCAATTATAATTTAATTTTCAAAATAAATAATTCCAAAATAATTAAACAACACATTACTAATTCTACAAATTTTTAAATAATATTTCTTTGAAACTAAGGTATCTTCCATCCATCGTGATTTCAATATTTCCCTGAGTCATATTTTCCCCTTTGAATTTGTATCTCTAGAACTTGATTTTTAAACAATAATAGTCACAGATCAAATTATTTATTAATAAGTTTGACCCTATAGAAAATCATCTCAATTGTTTCACGATTATTAATGTTTAGGTAAATAGAGTTATACAGGCGTGTTCATAAGCACATTCAACAAGTAATTACTGAGATTAAAGTAAGGGAATATAAGGTTAATCGTATTCTCTGCCTTTGATGAACTTTGATGAATAACTAAGGATGAATTCTAAGGATAATTGCAAGTAAGAATCATAAATTTTGTGGTTTTTAAGACTTTTAGGGTTAAGCCCCACATCTCATTTCTGTGCTGTGCTGCTGTGATGATAGAAGGTATAGGTTTCTGAGAAATCCAGAACAGGGGCCATCTAAACTCATGAAGAATTGAGAACACTGTTCTATTGGGCAGATAATGGCTGAACTAAATTATCCTGGTGATTATCACAAGTCAAAGTTTAGTAGGACAAAATGTGTGGTGTAAAGTCACAGAAATGAGTTGCTAGAATTGGGGACATCAGGAGTGCCAGAGTGACTCATCTGGTTAAACAGCCAACTCTTGATTTCAGTTTAGGTTGTGATCTCAGGGTTGTGAAATGGAGCTCCATGCTAGGCTCTCTGCTCAGTGTGGAGTCCGCTTGTCCCTTTCCCTTTGCTTCTACCATCCCACCTCCCCCTGTCACATAAATAAATAAAATCATTTAAAAAAATAATAATTGGGGTCTTCAGCATGCCTGGCATTCCTGTTGGAGTTAAGATCCCTGATCTAGGCATGAAGTGAAATCGCAAATGAGTGCTACCATTTCGGACTCTGTTTCTTGAATCAGTGCAGCACCTTGGGAGATTTTATGCAAGTGGCACCATCAAATCAACAGTGTAGAAAGATCGCCCAGTTGGAGATCTGGTAGTTAAATATGGGGATTTGGAAGATTGAGAATGTCATTGTTACTAAGCTACTTTATTGTTCCACTGAGATATAATGGGGACCTTTTCCATGGCAATGCAAGGAGGAACAGAGAAGAGAAGATCCATGAAAGATATTTATTATCACAGATTTCTTACAAGTTTCTTTTGAAAAGCTTAGTTCTTTAAATCCCAAGGATTTACAGTTGGACATATTTCAAAACAGGGACTGCTGAAATGAAAAAGAGTGAATGCTAAATTGCCTTCAGCTTGTTTTTTTTTTTTTTTTCCCAGCTCTAATTTGCCTATGTTTGGTGTGGAATTAGGTATTGAAATCCACTCAAGTTTCTAATTTTCAGCTCTCCTGCACCCACACAGCCTCACACCTGTGAGTTTGCTAATATAATAGGTCCCCAATTTAATCCAACAAGAGGCTTACTGTGCAAATGTTCTTCTATAGCATGTTTTCATGTAAAGAAAACCTAGATCAAAATGTGGATCCTCGGGGTGCCTGGGTGGCTCAGTGGGTTAAGCCGCTGCCTTCGGCTCAGGTCATGATCTCAGGGTCCTGGGATCGAGTTCCGCATTGGGCTCTCTGCTCAGCAGGGAGTCTGCTTCCTCCTCTCTCTCTGCCTGCCTCTCTGCCTACTTGTGATCTCTCTCTGTCAAATAAATAAATAAAATCTTTAAAAAAAAATGTGGATCCTCATAAACTTAAGGGTCTATATTTTAACAAAATGGTTCTTCAAATCTTCTAATTAAGTATGTAGCCATGACCCAGTTGTGACAATTAGAGCTATAATGTAAAGAGAAGGGATCATAAGTAAAACCTTGGCACTCACTGCCGGACTATAGTATAGTTGTGGCTCTTAGGTATTCTCTAGTCTAAACAATAGATAAAGACCATTAAGGAAATAAGAAAAATATAAGGAAAGATACCCTCTGGTTTGTGGTGCTGGCATTAGCTTCCCGGCAAATAAAAATTAGAGCATTTTCCTTTGAAAGCCTGGCCCATTTCTCACTTCCATTATAAAAACCAGATAAACATATATAGGTGCAATACAATATCCTGAGCCACACAATGTGTTTTCCTTATTAGAATGTCTGGGGCTTGGAGCTTAGGATTTTGTATTGTAATAAAAAGTCTACCAGGTAATTCTCATGGACACCAAAGTTTGATAATGACTGCTCTTAAGACTGTAGGACCCCTATGATTTCACACAAGACGTTCTGGAGGTTTTACACAGAACAAGTATTTTTGAAATATAATGATTGCTTTAAAATATTTCTACTTTCAGTACTCAGAAACCATTTAAAAGGAGAAAACAGAAGAAGATTTATCCTTGTGGTTAGGTGTAGATACGCAGGCTAGGGTATGTATAGAGGGCCAGTCAGTAATGCATCCTTGTCAGTGTCCCCTAGTGCCTAGCACAAAGCCTGAGGCATGGCAGGTATCCAGTTAGATATACGGAATGAATTAACTAATTTGAAAGTCGGAGTCTTTCTTCTCAGTAGGGAAGTTGTGGAGGTAAGTTTTAGCTTCTGAAGTGAAGCCTTGAGTGTTCCCAGTAATGAACTCTGCAGTCATCTTTTGATGGGAATGGGAAGCAATTCCTTTGCAGGCCTTCTGTAAGGGGCTATATATACATATTGAAAAATGAAGCAATGGTTTGCCATTGCTCAAATTAAATAGATGGGCTCCATTCTGTTTGCTTCATGTGCAGGGTTGCTCTGTGCCTCTAGATGGTGCTGCTGGCTCACAACTAAGCGGCCGCAAACTCCAAAGCTAAGGCAGAGTGAAGCATTCCGACCCCTGAGGAACCATCCCTACGTTTGTGTCTCTGCCTTTTGCCGCTTTGTAGGAAGCTGTATCTTCCACTTGCCCAATTCTGATCACCTTTTCTTCCTTCTCTCCTCATTACCTTTGTTTTTAAACGAAGGAATCTCTTTTAAGATACTCTTAATAGAATTTCTGTTCATGCTTTTTATTTGTGGCATGTAGAATGGAAGAGTAGAGATAACGAATCCATGTTAAGAAAACAACCACCACAACATCAACAACACAAAACTATGGCTACCTTGTGATATTCCACACTGAAGTCCATACTATGGAAATACATATTTACATACTCTGTACACAACCTTGTCCAAGAGGTTTGATCTCTCGGAGTCCAGTTGTAATTATTTTTAAAAAGAAACAGATTAACACTTGACATTGGTGAAATAAAAGCGCTCAGGATTGAAAAATATGTCACATATGCATGGCTACTCTGCCCTCTTATTCCCAGGACACGAGTGAAAAAAACCTCCGTGTTTTTTCAGCCCTAATTAGTTAAATCTGGAACCAGAATCCATCCCCATCACATAGATAAATAGATGGATAAGTGTCTGCATATACTGTACATGATTAACTAACCTTAATCTGTTATTTTGTGGTAATTATTTGGGACATCCAGAAGCTAGATGTCCTCCTCATATTTCCATGAGATAAGTAGTAGAACTAAAAATGAAGCCAGGTAGACTGACTCTAGGTTAAGAGTTTATACACCATGCTGATTGTGTTCTATCTCTAAAATTCCAAGCCAGTGTCCTAAACTATTAGAGCACGTCCTGGCAAACAGGAACAATTTATTCATTGATCAGTAAGGATTTATTTGGGAGTTACTGTGATAAAAACTATGCTGAATAAACTGTGCTAAACAGATAAATGACTTCTGCTTCCAGAAGGCATCATAATGACACAAGAGAATGACCATACAAAGTATTGCTGTGGGCAGTAGTCAAGTCTCACATATGGCTATGTGTAATGCGTGACATGAAAGAAACATGTCACTAGGGACAGTGGGGTGGGAGTAAGGGACATGTGGTATGATAGGAATAAACAATGCGGCCTTGGTAGGGGACAAAGGCAAGGCTTAGAATCAGTTCTGTGAAATTGACTTAGTATAGATCATTTTTGTTTCCCAAGAATGAGTAGGAAGTTATTAGGAGCACCAGAGGCAAATGAGTGTATGTATGCTTTAAAAATATGAGGGGCACCTGAGCGGCTCATTTGGTTAAGTGTCCAACTCTTGGTTTTGGCTCAAGCCCACAATCTCAGGGTTGTGAATTTGAGCCCTATGTCTGGCTGTGCATTCAGCACGGAGTCTGCTTAAGACTCTCTCTCCGTGTACCCCTCCCCCACAGCTCGTGCTCACACAGGCTCTCTCTTTCTCTCTCTAAATGTATACACACACACACACACACACACACACACACTGATTGCAGCACAAGTGCATTTGGTATTCCCATGTGGTATCTCATTTGATTCCGAAAAAATAACACTGTGTTGCTTCCCATTTTACAGATCCCAACTTTGAGACTCAGAGATAAAAGTAAGTTTACTCAAGGTGTCACAGCCAATTGCAGAGATAGTTTCAAAGCTCATGCCTTCAGCCTCCACATTAGTCTTTCTGATTGCCTTTAATTAGAACTAAAACTAAAGAGGAAGGTAGCAATGCTTATACCAGTCCAAAATTAATTCTGAGTTTCAGTTTCATAAACAGGATTTGAGATGTGTCTCTGAATCATAGGAAAGGCAACTCTTTTGCTTCAGGAGGGAAAAGAAGCCACAGAGCCCAGAGGATCATTGAGCTTTTTGGCATACCAAGGCTAACCATAGGCACAGTTTATGTTAAGCTTGTTGGCTAAAGAAAATGAGGGGTTACCTGGTCACTGATATAAGCCAATACCATTAGGAATTAGAACTCAGGTTCCAGAAAAAAAACAGTGAGAAGGTCAGGAACCTCAGTGTCTTAGGACCCAGATGTGAAACATTGAAGATTCTACCAATAAGACCAAAAAATGGCCTTATAATTCTGGGAAACTTCCTTTACCTTTTAGATGCACAGTTACTTCAATGTGCAAGTGTTGGTAGATAGAATATCAGATCACAATCTTCATTTTTCGCTCATTCTGTACTTCTGTATTCAAAAGCCATGTCATTTCAGCACCATGTCAGAGAGGAAGGTGGAAATTAAAAAGGAAGAGGATGTGATCCACCTAAGGATTATATGCAGAAGCAATGTGGGTTACCCTTATGGTCTAAGGAAACCAGGATGATGTCTCTATAAACACACTTCAAGTTTCTCATCCCCTCCAGCACTTAGAACTGTGCCTGCAACAAGAGAGTACTCATCTGGTAACTGTTGAATATAGGATATAGGAAATTTGCATTAATTCATCCATTTAATAAATACATAGTGAGCTTCTACAATAGGGAAAACACTACTGTAGTCACTGAGTATTAGTCTTAAAGAGTATTGCTCATGAGGGTTCAGTATACATGAATCTTGTCATAGCAAGAAAAAATCAAGTCAGGAAGTGTGAAGCAAAAATAAAGAATGGCCTTGGGTATGGGGGAAGTGGAAGACTTGATTTTCTGAATCTAGAAAGATTCTGAAGTTCAGCAAGAGACTAAGACTAAAGTCTTTTGTAAAAGACTGAGCACATACCAGTCAAGGCAAGTGAAAGAGTGGGTTCAGAGGAGGCCTCATTAATGGCGGATTGTGGGAGGACATATTGTTTTCTCGGGTGGTTTATCTGGGGTAACTTGGAACAGTCCCTTAACTGAGCAATACTACGGCCAGAGTTCTAAACTCCAAAGAGTCTCATAATCAAGTGTTTTGATACAAATTTTGTATATGAGTTACCTTGTTTCTCTCCCTCCCCTTTCCATTCTCTGCATTAAGGAATAAAATAGTGTATTGATACAGCAGTTAAGGCTTTCAGCGCCTTTTCAAACGAAAGCATCTAAATGGTCAAGAAACAGCCCAGCGTTTAGCATTCTCAGACCACAGGAACACCACTGCAATCAGTCCTTTGAGATCTAGCCACTCCGTCTGTGTCATGCCCTGTGGGTTTCGGTCACATCACTGATTATTCATTCACAGACCTGCTCATCCCCTCACCGCGATACACCGGGCACAATTGCTCATTTTTCTCTGCTGATTAGAATTCTGTGATTTATAAATGGATGACGTAAAAGAAAAATAGACCAAGACCATTACTTGCAGGTGGATTTTTCTAGTCTTGACTGCTGAGTCCTCAGTCTTCTGTGGAGTATCTCTGTCCACTTATGGTTGGGATTTTTAAAGTAACTTTCTACACTGATAACTGTACCAAGTTCCATGTATGTCCAGTTCCAAAAGGCAGAAGGTATACAACAGTTTTCATGACAGGATCTAATTTACTGAGATAAATAAATAAATAATAATAAATAGATAAATCTAATTTATTTATTTCATGTAAGGATCTAATTTACTCTAAACTCTAAACTGTCCTTTATGTGAACATTATCAAGTGTGATTCAAAGACTCTCAATTGACAGACTAAAAGGGCTAAATAGAAAGTGTGGATATTAATATATCAAGTTTGTCACCACTAAAGTACTCAAGCTGGCTAATATCCTTTAATTATAGTCAAAAACGCAAATGTTGTTAAATTCTATCATATACCTCCGTCCTAGTTATCCGAGTTAAAACTGTCTCTAAATGCTGCCTTTTAGAAGTACCTCTTATTGACAGGCAAAGAATACAAGAATTGAGAAGTTACATACCATGAAAGAGGAAGAAGTGTGCTTTCTTCATTTCCATCCTGAGTTTGACCTGAATAATTCTCACATGGTCTTAGGGGTGGGAACCTTTTTATGGGCCCCTCGTGTCTCATGTAGCACAGAACACAGGCCCCTGCACCAAGCAGGTGCTCATACATAATAATTACAACAATTATAGCACTCATATGACCCTGAAGGATTAGGGAGGTGGGGATTAATTAAAAACTAAGAAGAAGTGGGAATGTGAGGGATCAAAAGTGGAGTTGATGGGTACAGGTTCGTAATGCCTACTTACTTGAGTTGGTGTGAGCCTCGCAGCCCAACATCTGGCAAACATAGCTGAGATTTAGCAGATGAAATCTCGGCATATGTGAACAAGTCTTTTTTTCTTTTTCTTTTCAGTGATGGAAAATATAAGCTATTTTTATTTTTTTTACAAATAAAAAGTTCAGGCACAGAAACCATTATGTTTCATAAATCTATTTTACAACATTCATTAAAATTATTTTTTTTGTCTATTTAAAACTAAAACACGGACCATTTCTATTGTAATTAGCTGGTATCCATAAAGATAACTATGTGAATACAACTATATGTTTACTTCTGCATGTAGCTGAAAATGCCAATCTATTTTGAAAAATATATTTATAAATAAGTTTTGTCCTTCCTTCTTCTGTATTATCTAGAAAAATTACATTGGAGAGTTAGATATATATCTTCCCATAGGCCCTCATTCTTCATCATCACAAGCATTCTCGACTAGCAGAGACCCCGAGTTAGAATAAAAGTGTTAGATTTTAGGTCCATTGAACTTTTTTAGAAGCCTGACCACAACTACTACCTGTTGTCTTGGAAGAAAAAACTAAATATTTGGGAAAAGATTATAAAAGACTATCTGAAGGAGCAAAGAGCTAAAGGAACTGAACAGATTCCCAAAAGTCAGTGTTACTAATGGTAACTATAAATTCTATGAAGTTAAATTAAAAAGCAACAGAAGGTCAAATTCCCATAACATGGACCGTTGTGAACTTTCTTTGGTATTTAAAAAGTCTATTTTTCAAATTTGTATTTAGGAGAAAAGGATAAACTGGCAAGAAGAGTAGTTGTGGGGAAACAAATCCTCGTCTTAAGTATTAAAAGACGAGTGAAAAAAATTCCAACACTAACCCATCTTTCAGCTCACTTTCCTATATGCTAATCACTGATGTTCTTAATGATTGCAGGCCCAGCAAAAGCCCTAAGGATCACAGAAAGATTAAATTGTGCTCATTAGATTGTAGCTAACAAGGCAGGAGAGTGTCCTGATATATGTAACAATGATTTCCAATAACTTGCTCTGTGACCTTGGAAAATACACTTAACTGCTCTGAACCTCAGTTTTAATATTTGTCAGATTACGTGATTGAAGGGTAATCTGAAGTCCCTCATATAACTGAAAGTCAATGATTTTTAAGATGTTTAAAAAAAAAAGAAAGAAAGAAAAAGCAACTTCAGTTCAAAATATCCTTCCAGCCAGAAAATTAAATTACTGACAGCTATCGGTGGCTCCCAATACAGATGATTCTGAAGTATAGCCAGACTTGGGGATCATTGTTAATACCCAAAATATCATTAGGAAAACACTGACTAGGAGTCAGACCAGGCAGAAAAAGGTCAGACTCTCAAAAATTTCTTCAGCTAGTGCCCTGTGTTAGCTAGAACACTCCAACTGCAAGGTTCTGGGTTGAGAGAAAGTTTTAAGATTGAGGATATAAAAAATATGATAAAATTAAGTATTTAATTAGGGCAATGTAGAGCTACAAGGAGGGCTAATGAGAGAGGGAGAACTGCACAGACTGTTATGAATAAGTAACCTTGTTTGTTAATGTATTCTGTATGATAAGTGGTTCTTATAGAGGTGGCTACTGGTTTTTTTGTTTGTCCTTAATTTCAAAGAAAGATAAAGTATGTTTTTGAAGATTAATATAGAATATGAACTAAAATTTAATGAACCACCTTTAATATTTTGGATGCTATATGGCTATATGGCTGAACATGCCTTAGGTATCTATAGTTTAGTGTCAAACATAAAATACTTCAGATCATGAACATGTATAAGAACATTAACATATACACACAATGTAACACATACACAAGATCATACATTCAATCTTATCAGGTGATTTGCTCTTCTTAGTTAATACATCTTTGAGACCTGTATTCACCCTGGTATAAAAATTTTTATAATGTGAGGTATGCAGATCTATCTCTTCACTTGTAATGTTTATATAAAATTCCATAGTATGAATGTACTCAAATTAACTGTTTCTCTAAAAATTAGATACTTTGAAGTCTTTGCTATTTTTGTAATCCACATTCTTATTAATAGTCATAGTCTATAAATAGTTTCTAATACTCTTTAGAACTGGATAGTGTGTGTTTTTTAAATATTTTTTTATTAACATATAATGTATTATTAGTCCAGGGGTAC
The DNA here is from genome assembly GCF_009829155.1 of Mustela erminea. NCBI lineage: Eukaryota > Metazoa > Chordata > Mammalia > Carnivora > Mustelidae > Mustela > Mustela erminea. Next base: position 39,103,344 of record NC_045632.1, on the reverse strand, counting down.
AGGTCTGTGAATCATCAGGCTTACACACTTCACAGCACTTAGATAGTGTGTGACTTTTGAACAAATAAAACCATCTTCTCCCTGGTCATATTACACATTGTAGAAGAAGAGCACATTCTTAACCTTCGACTTTATGAAGGTCACCTAAGTCTGAGTCTTGTCTTTTCATTATTGGATGTGCAAGAGAGGATGAATTCTTCCCAAGGTCCATTCTCTCTTCTGAAAAATGTTTTGATGAGCTTTGTGATCCTGGAGAAAAAATATGTGACTCTATTCTTTGAAAAGAGCAAAAATTTATTGGGGCGCCTAATAACCGACTTAGTCAGTTAAGCATCTTCTCTTGATTTCAGCTCATGTCATGATCTTGGGGTCTTAGGATTGTGCCCTATATTGAGCTCCGCACTCAGCAAGGAGTCTTCTTGAGATTCTCTCCCTCTCCCTCTGCACCTCCCTAGCTTGCACAAATGGGTGTGTGTGCATGCTCTCTCTCTCTTTCTCTCAAATAAATAAATTAATTAAGGAACATTATTTTAAAAATAGAAGAAATATAAAGGAATATTTCAAATACTGAAAAAAATCATACATATATTTTTTTCCTTTTTTTTTAAGTAAAATCAGTCAAATTCTTCTTATTGGAGTCTTTTCAGTGATGATTGTGGCAACTATCAAGGCAGCACTCTTATTGAATTCAGATAGTCACAGATAACATATTACTCTTCATCCTGTCTGGTGGGCAAAGCAAAAGACATGGTTCTATATTGCTTTACAGTCAGGACATCTCAGCTCAGAGGAGTGCTAGGAACCATCAATAGCACTGAATGGCTATAACTGGTATGCTCTGCCGGCCACAGAATTCCAGAGGGTATTCCTTCAGAACCATTCTAAAGAAGGGTTTACTTCTCCCTCTTCAAATTAGTTGGAGAATTTCCAGAGGAGACTTGGTAGAAGTATTTCCAAGATGCAGAAAGAAACTGTCTCTAAACTTTGTTGAACTGCCCAAATAAATTTGCATCAGAAATATAAATGCAGTCACATGATTTTTAAAAAAGAAGGAATGAAAGAACTGATATCACCCATTTATACCCCAGAAAACAACAAAACAAAATAAAAATAGTAAGTGAACAAAGTCCATGCTTCTGGAAACTGCTTTCATTAGATTGACCAAGTTTATGATTTTCGATCAGTAAGTTATTTCTTTTTCTTACTATTTTTATTTTGAAGAGAGGTAGTTGCCCTGGACAGAGAAATACAGCTTGACCATATTTTGGAGATCTAAATTACTTCTTCTTGAAGTAGTTAGAATGTTATTCATAGGAATAAATTTTATATTCAGACCTTTCAGGATAAATCTCACTGCTAACTTGAATCTTTTTAACTAATCCAGCTTTCACCTATATACATGGTATAGAAATTCTATTATTTCCTGCTTCTCATAGCAGCTTTGAAATTGTACAACCTACTTTAGCATCCTTTAGTCCTTAACAAGTAAGACTGGGAATTGAGGAATAATCAGTAATGGTTATCTGCCTTTTCCTATTTAAGAACAATAATGGTGCTCACTCATCCCGAACAAGGCCGTTAATTAATCATTGTAGCTATGCAGGTTGAAGTCCCAATGTTATCATCACTGAAGCATAGCAGCCATATAAACTCCTGCTTAAGTGCTTTTGTTCTGTGAAATAAATCTTTGCATTACAACCATTCCTAATCATTTATTAAAAGTATAACACTTTGCTATTATCATACTTGATTGTGATGTTTTTAAGCCATTTATTTATTTTGTCTACTTGCTAGCACAAATTTAATTTACTAGAATTTTTAAGCCTATAGTGGATTTGGTAGGAGGGGACAGGAAAGCTCTCCAAAAGAATGCACTTTTAAAGAAAATAAAAGTAAAAATACACAGACGTAAACAGGATAGAAAATTAATATGGATGCCCAAACAGATTGTTCATGCAGTGGGACATTAGGCATAAAACATGAGGGCTGGGATTATTAGGTTCAGCTATAGAACACAACCAAAAGAAATAACTGGTAATATGTATTGAGTTAACCATATTATCTCAAACAAATAGAACTTTTCTATTGACTTGAAAAGTATGTTTGTCTCTAATTTGCAAGTTGAGGTAATAGCCTAATTTACTTAAATGTTACTTGGTATCTGTGAATAATTCAAATGAAATTACTACTTTATAGTCTCCTGGGACCCACATCCCCCAGGAAAAACAACTTTTTAAGAGACTTTATCTAACCAGACACAAATGGTTTCTTTTTTATTCATACAAAAAAAAAAAGAAGAAGAAGAAGAAAGAAAGAAAGAAAAGACAAGACTTAATAGGACAAGTTATTTATCAGGAAAGACCCCCAGAATGCTGAATACTGAGGAGTATACTGAATACTTGTGTGCCACTCCCATTCCCCAAAGCAGCAGTGGGACAGTACACAATCTCCTGGAGCTCTTCTTTAAGCACAGGTTGATTAAACGCTTGAATGGGGTCTAATAAAGGTTATGGGGAAACATAATGTCACTAATTGTTAAACAAATAGACCAGAACCTATATAGCCAAATGAATGCTGGCTTTTTTACCAAAGGAGGCTGCCAACTCACTCCAATATAGTACCGGATCGCAAAACTCTGGAGCGCCACCCCCTAATGTCATTCTGGTGGCTCAGCCAATCAAATCACCACCTTATCACTCAAGAGATTAGAACCTTTTCCCCCGTCAGAGGTAGTTTAGAATGGATTCACTACCACATTGCACAATTGGACTACGGTTTTAATCAAATGCGAGTTCAGTCACCAACTCTATCATTTACTGCCTGAAAGACTGCAGGCAGTTACAATGAGAGACTGAGTGAATGAACATATGAATAAATTAATATATGGTAATTTCACGCCCTAATCAGAAAGTCTCTCCTTGCCAAAGCTGACCCTACATTCTGATGTAGTACTGAAGAAAGAATTAGCTTATATATGAAAATACCTTAGTCACCAAGAAACCTTATTTTTCCCCTCCCTCATTTAAACATGCATTGGGTTCCTACTATGTACCATGCATTGTACTAGGCAGATGAAATACTAAGATAGACATTTTATGGCCTCCCAAACCTTACGGTCTGAGGAGACAATAAGTACCCACATAGTACAAGTACTGTCTGATTGGAGCTAACGGAGGGAGGCAGAGGATGCAGAAGATGGAAAGGAGAGAGGGAAGAGAAGGCGTTTAGGGAAGACTTCCTAGAGACGAATTTGTGGATCTGAAAAAAAAAAAAAAATAAGAAGTAATCCTGCCAACTGCAAGGGACTGAAAGTTTGTGTTCCTGCACACTTCAAATGTAGAAATCCTGTTTCCCAGTGTGATGGGATTAGGAGGCAGGGCCTTTGGGAGATAATTAAGTTCTGAGTGTGGAGCCCTCATGAATGGGATTAGTGTCCTTACAAAAGAAACAGCAGAAAGCTCTCTTGCCTTCTTTTGGCATTGAGAATAAAATGAGAAGTCAACAGTCTATAAACCAAAAAAAAAAAAAAAAAAACAGTCTCTCAAGAAGCAAATCGTGCTGGCACCCTGATCTTGGATTTCCAGTCTCGAGATCTGCAAGGGGTACATTTCTGTTGTTTATAAGCCACATAGTCTTTTGTATTTTGTTATAGTAGCCTGGCCTTAAGGCATCACCCCTCTCTTGGTTTGGTGAGGACATGAAGATCCAAACAGAAAATTCATTCAGGATTGAATGACCTCTTGTAGATTTTAACTGTGGGTTACTAATACAGATTTTTAGATCTAGGGTCCAGTGCTCTGTCACAACTCTATATGAAGAAAGTCTGTACATTCTAGAAGCTTTACCTAGGAAAGATCCAGTTTTGGGCTACTATCTCAAAATAATTGTGACAACCCTCTCATTTCACTCTGAAAAGGGAAACAGCTTAGAAAATAAATGACCAGGTTTGGTCTCTTAGTGTATGATATAATGCACGGTCTCTGAGACGCATGGCCAGGATTCATTTATGGAAGTAAAGCATTACAAACTGTTGCCAAACTATTGCCAACGGCAATAGTTATGAGATTGAAAACTGTCTCTCATATGTGTTGGTTGTGGACCGATTATCAGACCTCTGAGCATCATTGATATTTGTAATGGATTGGGGTGAGGTGGGTTGGTATTTACCTCACAGGTGTGTTTTGAGGATCGAATAAGTTAAGTGTTTGTAAAAATCTTTAGTATAGTCCCTGGCGTATGCACCATCTAGATACATGTTAGCTATTATATATCATTAGCTAGGTGTCCTACACCCAGATTCACTGAGAGCAGCAGAGCATGATTTCAAGACATGTCCTGGAACCAGACTGTGTAACTTAGAAATCTAGTTCTGCCGGCACTGCATTTAAAGGCTGTGAAAACTTGGGCTAATTACTAAGCCTCTTTTGTTTCTATTTCCTCTTACGTCAAATGGAGATATTAATAATAGGGTCTACCACAGAGAGTTATGAATAGTATCGAATGTTACAGAGAGAATATGTGGAATGGTGAGAAATACTATCAACATCATCACCATCATTATCATCATCTTTCTTTGCACACTAATCCTTGAGGTCATTAAAAGGCCCTGGCACTTAAGAGTCTACATATTTGTACCAGGCAATGGCAATGATACTTTTTTTTTTTTTTTTTTTTTTTGGTCAAGTTCCATCCTTGGCATGAACATCCAATGAGTTGTATCTCACTTTTAAATTGTAGTTTTGCCTTTCATTATTCTAGAACTTCAGTAAATATTTCTAGGTCTTGGCTTCCTTGTAAAAACTTGATTTTTTAAAAATACCCATTCATATTTCACTCCAGTGCTCTTAGGAATTATTAACAATTAAGATGACTGTTGAATAATAAAGTACCAAGAAGCACCCACTCGATTTGTTAATGGTATTTGACTTCGAGCAAATGCTCAGAAGTACTGAGAGAAGCAGAAGCTATCTGTTTTGTACTCTTTTGGTTTTCAATTCGTTAATCAAAGCCCTACTTCATGATTCCAGTACTACCCATCTTAATATCACAAAACAAAAATTCTACTGCCATGGAGGTTTAACCAAGTGGGAACACAATAACATGACAAATAAAATAAACATTATTTTAAATTAAAAATAAAATAAACATTTTATCCTGCTCAGCAGGGAGCCTGCTTTCTCCTCTCTCTCTGCCTGCCTCTCTGCCTACTTGTGATCTCTGCCTGTCAAATAAATAAATAAAATCTTTAAAAAAAAAATAAAAAATAAAATAAACATTAAAAATAAAATAAAATTCCAAAGACACACTGTTCTGAACCTGAAAAAGAATAAATACCAACACAGCTCGCCTGTTTGAAAACTTATTTAATCGTATCACTTTGAATACAGAAAAATTTTGAAATTTCACCCTATTTTCTAATACGGACCTTTCCAAACTTAATTCTAAGTAATTCTAGTATCATCTTTTCTAGCGAATTTGTTCACAAGGCTTAGAACACACCAACATGGTTATTATTTTTCCCTTTTTAATTGTATTTTCAATCCAGTATTTCAGCCCGGTGCAAATGCCTCTATCTCCCCTCCTGTAAGGCTCTTCTCCCTCATCATTTCCTTACCAAACTTACCTCATTTCACCTGGTGATATGGACAGTTTTCCTGTGAAACTTCCTCCGGCAGCCTTCTTTCCAGCCTCCATACCCAGTCAGAATTATTTCACAGTCCTTGCTGACTCATTGGACTTAACAGTTATTCATCCCAATTTTTATCACAGCTGCAGGCAGGTTGGGTTTCCCTCTTTAGTCATAAATTCTTTAGGAGTAGAAACCACCTCTTGTTTCACACTTCTGGGTACCTCTTGATTAACTGTCACCCCACTCTTTGGCAAGGCATTATAAAATTTAAATATTAAGAAATATTTGTTAAATAAATGTATGGGCAGGACATAACAGTAAAGTTTGATTGTAGACTCCAGCTCCTCATTACATACCCAGAAAACGTACTGATGCATGTGCTTGGACAATATTATTATGGTTTAATTACAAGCTTGATTTTGCAAACACAATAGCATTTATCCTAAAAATTGAAGTTGTTTTCAGTTCTCTCTCCATCTTTTTCTTTTACACACACACACACACACACACACACACAGAAACTGGCCAATAAGATCCCTATGATACTGCCTTCGAAAGAAAGATACCTCTCCCACCCCCACCCCTTAAATAGCTTTTGAAAGAGAGGCACAAAGTGAGTTAGGTATGCCGAACAGGTGAATATCAAAGGCAGACTTCCCCCTGCTGCCATTAACTACATGAAAGCTTTTGGGAGTTATTCCTTTGCTCATTTTAGTGGTTTGTATAATGAGATCAGAAGACAGAAACTCTGGTAAGTCTTGGATCTATTTGTAGCTGCTAGACACAGAGACACACTCTGCAGAGGAATGATGATTCTGTTTGAAACACCAAACATCCAGATGCCTGAAGTGGCCAGTAATCACCCCTGTCTTGTCTGGGTATCATGCCTTTTGCAGTGGGCTTCACTTTTCTTTTCACTTTTTTTTTTTTTTCCCTTTTTCTTTTCAGACTCACGACCATGAGAAAACATTTTCTACATCCTTATTTGGCTCATTGTGAAATAAAGTCTTGGGAGCAGAAAAAGAGAAACATACTTACGCATACTAAAATGAATGTAGGAAACCAAAGTAATTATACACACACACATACATCCACATATGATGTAAATAGTACCCAATAGGATGAGAATCTGGCCAACTCATTGTGTACATCTTAAATATTCTGGAATGTCCCTTGAATGCTGAATTGATTTTGCATTATTATGCCTGCAATTGCCTGCTTTCCTTGCTTTTACTTTGGCATTCCAAACAAAGAATACCTGACTTAGAACCTGATACCAGTATTAACTTCATTCCTGATGTTTTTTATATAGTTTTGTGTTAGCCCGGACTGCATCTTCTTCTCTTCAGTATAGGTAACTAATATTAGACCTGATGTCAGTATCACATATCCCCCTTTTGAGTGAGACTAAAATCATGACTGATGAAAGGACATAACTAAACTGTTGATACTTCAGTTGGAGGGAGTGCACAGCAAGAAAAAAATAGCTGCCAAAGGCAGCCTGGGCTCTGATGGGGAGAGGGCCTTTACATTCTCATTCCAAGTGCCGTGAGGAGCCTGAATTTACAGAAGTACTAAGCAGGATTTTGGAAGTACTGGTCTATATGAATACTTTTTGTAAATGTAGTGTCTTTAAACCTACCTTGAAATAAAGGAAAAAACATCATTTGTGTTAAATTTGCAAGATTGACTGAATTCACTTGCATCACTTATTGCTTATTATTAAAAAATCTTATATAATCTTACATATCTACATGATTATATGATTACATAATTACAAAATCTTACATATCTACATTAAGAATGTAATAGGGGTACCTGGGTGGCTCAATGGGTTAAAGCCTCTGACTTTGGCTCAGGTCATGATCCCAGGGTCCTGGGATGGAGCCCCACATCGGGCTCTGTGCTCAGCAGGGAGCCTGCTTCCTCCTCTCTCTCTCTGCCTGCCTCTCTGTCTACTTGTGATCTCTATCAGATAAATAAATAAAATTAAAAAAAAATTAAAAAATTAAGAATGTAATAGTTACATGAGTCCTCACCTCTGGGTCATATCAGAGTCTTATAACTTTGCCATCTCTAGTGGCTTCCAAAAACCTCAGCTCAGGAGAATAAACTTAGAGAGATCTGCATTTACAAAGGTTTCCTTGGGATTAGTCAGCAGCTGTATATCATTCATCCTCTTAATGCCTGAAACACTATCACTTTTCGGGTGTCTCTAGCATTTCTCCATGATGAATAAAGTCTAGATTTATGTCTCCTTTGTTGTCATAATTATCATTAAGATCCCAGTTTACCCTTAATATTGTCCCCATTTTGACAATGTATTTTATGGTCAGTCTAATTATCTCCACATACTAGATTCACTAAAACTACGCTTTTCTGAGTGTAGATCACAGGTTGCACACAACGGAACCTAAGAAGGTCGTTAAAAAAAAAAAATTCTAAGTATCAGTCTCAGATGTTGATTTGATTAGGTCCACTTGGTGCCCATACATTTGTACTCATTCAATTGATATTTATTGAATATATCACCAGATGCTATTTTCAGTAGTAAAAGTCAGCAGTAAACAGGAAAAATCCTTATCCATCTACACTGGCTCTGATAACTAAAAGTGGATTTTTAGGGAAAAAAGTAAAGGGGAGAGAGAGAGAGATGGGGGCAGGGTGGAGACAGAGGAAGAAAGCAAGCAAGTAAGCAAGCGACCACAGTATCTATAACAGATGAACATTCCATTAGTGTTTGTCAACCCAAGTTCTCTCCTATTTCAAATAAAGTAGATTGGAATATAACAACAACAACAACAACAACAATACTATTATGAAATGATCTCATGTTCCATCTACTGTCCTAAGGTTTTTATATCCATTACTGCCATCTACCTTTGCAAACAACAACAACAACAACAACAATGAGGATATTATCACTGTCCTCATTTTACAGATGAGGAAGCTGAGCTCAGACATTCTAAGGAATTTACTCAAAGTCACAGAAATATTCTGAGTGAAATAGCATATTACCCACATAGTCTGCTTTCAGAGCCTATGCTCTTACCCAGTATTCACAGTTCTTTTCTTCTGCTCTCATCGTTCAGTGAGTTTTGTTAGAATAAGAACCCAGGGCTGTTGACTCCCAGGACTAATTCCTTTCTGGTGTATTATGTTTCCTCAAGGGCAGCACCACCGAAGCTACTGTCACATTTTATGTCACGGAACTTCTCACTTCTTCAAGTCAAAAAATAAATTTTAACACCTCTGGCAGCAACAGTTAACTAATTTATTTAAATTCATCTCTTAATTTACTGATATCACAAGGTAACTACTGTTTGACTATTAAGGTGGATTCAAAATGTAAATATAACTATATAGACAGAGTGAGAAAAAGAGACTGAGAGACAGAGAAGACATATAGCCAGCAAATGCTGGTGAAGGTTTTAAATGCTGTATGTCTCCCTCAGGACAACAGAACTCTGTCCAAAATCCATACAGAAGTAGCAGCTGAATAACTCCTGTTAGGGCAGAGGTGATTTTTAGTTTAAGGTTTATTATGTCTTTAGATTTGTTGCCTCCATGTTGGCAGTGTTCCTGCATTAAGAGACAATTAATCTCACCAAGGATATATGCAGGATTTAAATGAGGTGATTGGGAAGTACCTGAGTTAGATGTATGGGGCATGAAAGGCCAGCCACTTTCAGAAAGCACTTGCTGTGTATGTATACATCAGACACTACGTTTTGTTTTGTCTTAGTTTTAAGCAGTTAATTCCTCACACAAATATTTTATTAGCAATTACTGCTAGTTGTCACTATGAAAAAACAGAAGGTCACTTTCCAGAGACACGAAGATAATAAATGATGTTTTCAGAATTTGAACTCAAGTTTCAGTAATTCTATAGGACACACTCAATTACCTATTGTTTACACTTTATTATCAAACTGGAGACTGATGCATCCATTTATCTGCTTATTTTTTAAGAACTGTCATGTTGAAAGTAGGAAACAGCACAAGAACAACAAACAGGATGAGGAAATAGATTATCTCTGAAAATATAGGTCTGATATCTGATATAGGATGTGGTATCATTTTAGAATTCTTTTTTTTTTTTTTTAAAGATTTTTATTTATTTATTTTACAGAGAGAAATCACAAGTAGATGGAGAGGCAGGCAGAGAGAGAGAGAGAGAGAGGGAAGCAGGCTCCCTGCTGAGCAGAGAGCCTGATGCGGGGCTCGATCCCAGGACCCTGAGATCATGACCTGAGCCGAAGGCAGCAGCTTAACCCACTGAGCCACCTAGGCGCCCCTCATTTTAGAATTCTGACCAAATGGCTTAACATTAGTACCTATCTACTTTAGAATTTCCTATTATCTTTTTACTGTCCAAATGACACTAAAGGAGAGTTACTATATCTTGTTTTACCCCCATGTTTAAGGAAAGTCTTTTTTTTTCTTGAATTTGAATCAAAGTTTTATTACCTTACATCTATATAACTATGTGCATAATATTTAATTCTGATCTTAGTTTTCTCATTCTTAAAAATGGGAATAATAATCATTAAATTTCAGAGTCTATGAAAATGAAATTAAATGTAACATTTAGCAGCATCACACACATAGTAAATGTTCAATAAAATTAGCTAGAATTTTCCAAAGCAATATCTACCTATATTCACAAACACAAGTATATGTAGAGCAATAATTCAATATTGCTAGGAGTACATTTAAATTATGCATTAAGAATTAGAAAAAAAAAAATAGTTGTCTGTTGGCTTCCAGGATGAGTTTACATTATAGGCTTGAAATTAGTTTTAGGTATACTTATTCTTTGTTTGTGTTAGTATTAACGATATGTGGAAGTCATTCAGTGGCATTATTCAATGGTAGGTCCTAAGGAGTGTAACTAAATATTAAAGGATATCTTCTCTACTCAGCAGACATATGGGAGGCATGAATGCACACAGCCCATAAAGTGAGAGAATTTTAATGAGCAGCACTGGGGCACCCAATGGGATCGCCAACCAACCATCTGTTCAAGAGAAAGAATAAGAGATGAAAGAAAAAAGGAGTTGTCTGCCAGTTCAACAATATTTTCTGCAACTATCTGAATTGATGAATTAAGGATATAAAACACACCATAAATTTGTATGTGTCTTTATTCACAAAAGCAAGTGTTCTAAGGTACCACTTCAGTGTAAGTGAACATCTACCAAAATTAACCAAAAATTTGAGTTTTATATCAGATTTGTCTTACCCTATGTCAGATTCTGGCCTACATTTTTACCACCTCCATCAGATAGATGTTAAGCTTTGATAATAAAATCAGGAGATTAATTAGGCTGCTTAACTTGAGTATAACTCTGTGTATCCATTCACTTGCTAATTGGGTGATTTAATCTAGCTTCAAATCCACTACTTGGGACAAACAGATAAATAAATCCTAGTTCTATAGAAACTGTCAGTCTACGGGTATCTGGGTGGCTCAATCAGTTGGGTATCGTAGTCTTGGTTTGAGCTCAGGTCATAATCTCAGGGTCATGAGATTGAGCCCTGCTCTGGGCTCCTTCTCAGTTGGGAGTTGGCTTGAGATTATCTCTCTTCCTCTCCCTTTGCCCCTCCCCTAGCACACTCTTTCTTTCTCTAAAATAAATAAATAAGTCTTTAAAAATAAAAGAAATGGGCAGTCTATGCTATTTAACATAACTGAAATAATAGATAATTTACATCAGGTTGTACATGTCCTATACAAATTTTATTTCATCCTGATGCTTCTGATATGGAAGAAATATTTTATTGTTTTATAAAAGAAAAAAAGGAGAGCACATTTTAATCAAATGGCCATGTTTTTAATGTCTTCAATTCTGCATTGACATTAGATTACATGACAAGAGGATGGATCTTAAATTCATACAAACTTGGGTTTATTGTCTACCATTCTCCTCTCTTTACATCAGAGTTTCTCAGCATCAACATTAATGAAATTTGGGGCCAGATAATTCTTTGTGTGGAGGGTGGCTTTGTCATTGTAGTATGTTTAGCAGCTTCCATGACCTTAACCCACAAGATGCCACTAGCCCCACAATCCACCTCCAGTTGTGACAACCAAAAATGTCTCCACATATTGCCAGTTGTTTCCTAGGGGACAATAATGCTTCTAGTTGAGAACCATGGTGTGTTCATTGCAGTATGTTTAGCAGCTTCCATGACCTTAACCCACAAGATGCCATTAGCCCCACCATCCACCTCCAGTTGTGACAACCAAAAATGTCTCCACATATTGCCAGTTGTTTCCTAGGGGACAATAATACTTCTAGTTGAGAACCATGGTGTGTTCATTGTAGTATGTTTAGCAGCTTCCATGACCTTAACCACCCACAAGATGCCATTAGCCCCACCATCCACCTCCAGTTGTGACAACCAAAAATGTCTCCACATATTACCAGTTGTTTCCTAGGGGACAATAATACTTCTAGTTGAGAACCATGGTGTGTATTACTGAGACACTATAATTATCACCCATAATCAAGAGACTGCTGATAAAAGAAATTATATTTCCATTAGATGTATTTATTAAGACTGTACATACTTATTTTCAGTTATTAGTATATTTCAAATAGGATCAAGGCAAAGACTGTCTTACTTTCATTTGTTTCCCAAGACAATCTAGCTTCTACAAATGAAGAATACACAAGTAACTCTCAATGAGGGGCTAAAAAGGAATCAGGAAACATGTTCAAATTGCATCCCTCTTCTGATTAAATTTTTGACTACTGTTTTAGTTAGCTCAGGCTGCTGTAACAAAATACCACAGACATTTTATCATGGTTATGAATGCTGAAAATCCATGACTGAGGTGCTGAAAGATTTGGTTTCTCCTAACGCCTCTCTCCTTTGCTTGCAGATGACTGCCTTCTGGCTTTGTCCTCACATGGCCTTTCCTCTATATATTCATATTCCTTGTGTCTCCTCTGTGTGTACAAATTTCTACTTCTTAAAAGAACTCCAGTTAGATTGGATTAGGGCCCACCCATACCACCTTACTTAACTTCAATTACATCTTTGAAGATCCTGTCTCCAAATATAGTCATACTTGTAGGAATTTGTGGTCAAGGCTTCCACATATTAATTTGGAGGGGACACAATTCAGTCCCTGACAACTTTGTCTGCTCATGAATTCAGTCTTTAAAGTATAAAATGAGTATGTCATCCTAGATCAATTTGTTTCCAAATATTAGTCATTGGCATATTGTCATGATTTTGACTATTTCTGTATACTGTCTTTATCTGTTGATATTTTTAAAGGGAATTAGTGTTTAAATTATAAATATATTTTGAAAGTTTTCTTTCACTACCATAATGGACAACAGTTATATTTACTTACCTTATATATAAAGAAAATTACTAAAACTTCAAAAATGACAAAATACATACTTTTGTCTTGCTCCAGCATAAGGTGCTGAACCTGAGGAGCACTGTATCTTGGTTGTAATAGCAAGTGTTGAAGACATGTAAGTGTTAAAGACACATTAATAACCCACTGATTCATTCTTCTTGATGTGTCCAGAGGGAATGAAAGAAAGTTGAGATGAGAATAACTTTCTCACTACAAGATTCAAGGTTAATTATTGCCTTGCCAGCATGTCATCTGAAACCATCTTGTGTTCCACTAAAAATCATTCTGATTTACACCCTGGTTTCACATCCCCCACTCTGGCAAACCCTGTGCTAGCTGATTTCTAATTCTATTTCAAAGATCCTACCAATCTTTTAGGATGTGTAAGCGTCAAATATTAAAAGAAGTAGAAAGTAAAGTTAATAGTGAAGTTGTGGGGTTAACTGTAAGTCAAATGGATTGAGTAGAGCCATTGAATAATGTCTTTATAATTGACATGAGAGTGCTGTACAGTTCAGCCCTAACGCGATTGTCTTAAAAAGTTCAAAGATAAGAGACTACTTTTCCCTTTTTGGTACACATATCAAACAGTGTTGTAATAATTCATGTGATGATGGACTGAGATTGTTCTATGATTGATAAACTCGAGGGATATAATGTATCATTTTTTGAAGTAGGTGTTACAGTGATTGGTTTAATAATGATAAGAGGTGTCAAAGATTAAAACTATCAGGGGAAATGTCTATATAATATGCAAATGACTGTTAAGTGCAAGCATTTTTAACTAGATAAAGACAGAAAGCACATGTACTAGAAAGACTTGAACATCATTTGTCTGGATCCCTTCTATCTTTCCAGGCACTTGAAATACTTTCAAATTCATTGCTGGAGTGAGTTTACAAATGTTATAAGCACCTCCGTCAGAGTTCAGGGATGTATATACACATCACAAAGTTGACAATCATGTGAAAAATTAGGAAGAGGAGGGATAGAATGTTTTTATTTAGCCATATATACTCTTTTTTTTTTCAAATTATGTTTATTAACATATAATGTATTATTAGCCCCAAGGTTACAGGTCTATGAATCGTCAGGCTTACACACTTCATAGCACTCACCATAGCACATACCCTCCCCAATGCCCATAACCCAACCACCCTCTCCCTACCCCCCCCCCCTGCACCTCCCAGCAACCCTCAGTTTGTTTTGTGAGATTAAGGGTCTTTTATGGTTTGGCTTCCTCCCATTACCATCTTGTTTCACTTTTTTCCCCAAACCCCCTGTTCTGCCTCTCAAATTCCTCATGTCAGAGAGATCATATGATAATTGTCTTTCTCTGATTGACTTATTTCGCTCTAGTTCCATCCACGTTGTTGCAAATGGCAAGATTTTGTTTCTTTTGATGGCTGCGTAGTACTATATACTGTATAGTACATTATATATATTGTACAATTGTATAATATATATATCATACTATATATATACATATTATATATGTATATATGTACTATATATACATACATATATATGTGTGTATATATACATATACATATATATATACACACATATATGAATATATGTACAGTATATATATATAATACTATATATATATCATACAATATATATATTGTACATCTTCTTTATCCATCTATCTGCTGATGGACATTTAGGCTCTTTCCGTAGTTTGGCTATTATGGACATTGCTGCTATAAACATTGGGGTGCATGTGCCCCTTCAGATCACTACATTTGTATCTTTAGGGTAAATAAACAGTAGTGCAATTACTGGGTTGTAGGGTAGCTCTATTTTCAAGTTTTTGAGGAATCTCCATGCTGTTTTCCAGAGTTAGCCGGAGATATTCTTAGATAAAGAAAAACAAGAGGGAGATTGCCCAACCGATTAAACCTATTTTATTCCCTTCTCTATAGATCAAATTTGGGCATAGTTAATTATAATGGTTGTATCAGAGAGTTAGGATAGTTGGATACATCTAATGAGATACATTGCGTCGTGCAGGGCATATCCACATTCACAAAAGATTTCTGTATTCATGAGCCTCTTGGGCCCCACAGGCCTGAGAGATGACATGTCACCTCTTACCTTACCTCCTGATGTCTTGTCTAGAATTTTGGCTTCTATTAACACATTCTTTGTTTAGCCAGAACACAAGGACCTTATTATAAAATCATTCTTTTCTAGGATATGTACAGTGGCATTGACTATCTGAATCTTCCTAATTTTATCTTCAAAAGACAAAAAAACTCAAGTTTAAAAATGTAATTCCTGGGCGCCTGGGTGGCTCAGTTGGTTGGACGACTGCCTTCAGCTCAGGTCATGATCCTGGAGTCCTGGGATCGAGTCCCACATCGGGCTCCCAGCTCCATGGGGAGTCTGCTTCTCCCTCTGACCTCCTCGCTCATGTTCTCTCTCACTGTCTCTCTCTCAAATAAATAAATAAAATCTTTAAAAAAAAAATGTAATTCCTGCGGCAGTAGTTATACCAAGTGTTGAAGGGTACCAATGCCACCCTTGCTTGCCCACAGCTCACTTGCTTTAACAAAGTATCACAAAGTACCAAGAGACATCCCTCACATACCATTCTGTCTTCAGAATGGTCTTGCTTTATTTCCATCCAAACCTTCTGCGTAGAGTTTGGAGTCATCAGAGTCCTTTCACTGGAGAAAAGACACGAGAATTCCCAAAGTAAACTCCACTATCCTTGAGAACAGGTGATCTACAAACTTGGGATTTTTCCTTTTCAAACAGGAAATAAATATTTCAGGTCCCTACCTTTGTTTGTGAATCTGCCTTCCCGTAAGACATGGTGAAATTATTAGCTCTTTGCCCTCCATTAGTTCACTGAATTTCTTTTTCACAGAGAATAGTGAAGGTATTTGAATCTATTTGAAGTAGGTGTTTGAAAGTAGTAACTTGACTCGTCACTCAAAAAAGCCATTAACTATGTAGAGACTCTTATAATCATAATGCTCCATAATATTAAGTTGTTAGCCATTAGGCTACCCATTCTCATACTGATAATAACCACCTTCCAAAGCCTACTTCTTTTCACTCACTGGGGCTCTTGCATGAAAGGCTGGCATATTCCCAGGGCCTTTAGGAGGAGCTTTGGGAGGACCAGGCACCTACAAGTGAGATCTCGGCATGGATCCTCCATATTCCACACGCAGCATCAGATACAAGCCACCCAACTACAATGAGACAGAGCAAATAGTGGGGCCATCCTGAAGAGATGGCTCCATGTTCATAATTAGCATTCCTTTTAAAAAAGTATGTGTCTGTCTTGCACTCCACTGCTTTGTTGATATTCAGAGTGCCTAGCACATAGCAGGTGCGAAGGGACTGACTGCTGGGTGAAAGATTGAGTGGATGAATGAAGAAAAGAAAGAATAAATAACTGAAAAAGTTTACAAACTAAGCCTTATTTTACTACTCTGAGGTAGCCATGGGAATCAACAATGCATGGTCCTGTAACATATCACGATGTTTATCAACCCTGGTGGCATAATGAAATAACCTCTAAAAATGTGTATCTTGAAATACTAGTCCCCTCCTCAAAGGCTTTCAATGTAATAGAAAATTTGCATTTTTTAATATCAAGTAATTCTAACATGGTGACCAGGGTTAAAACCTCTGACATGAGCACAAGTTTTCTCAGAGAAATGAGCAGAGCCCATGGTTATCTGTTGTTCCTCACAAAAAGTTAATATTAACTCCTTAGAAATTGGAGCAGGCTGATAACCTTTTAGCATAGTTGTTCTCAAATTTGAGGTACATCATAATTATTTAGAAAGATTATTAAAACAGTGATTGCTAGTCTCCAATCTCAGTATCTAAAGGAATAGGTTTGGGATGGGACCCAAAAAGTTGAATTTCTAACAGGTTTCTAGGTGATGCTATTACTGATGGTTCTGGGACCATATTTGGAGATCATTGCTTATAATCCAATAGTTTTTAATACTTTCTGCAATCCTAATGTTTAATATAGCACCTAGACATTCTAGAAAAGTTTGTTGCAGATAGTACAGAAAATAGATTAGTTATTCTTAGGGGACAGGGATGGGAGGGTCATGGATTCAGGAGGTGATGAACCTGTTCTGTATCTTGATTGTTCTGAAGTTTACATAAACCTATACATGTACTAAAACTCATGTAACTATTCGTGAAAAAAAGTTTTATTATATAAGAAAAAAAAATCCAGTTCATGTCACAGAGTAGGCTCTCAATTAAAAAAAAATTGATTCCCATGCCAATGCAATAATTTGAATTTGAATGGAATAAAAATATAACTTTTAACTCTTACTTCATATATGATTTCCTGAAGAAATCTCAGCTGACTCCCTTCACCCTAGAGACATATTGTACTGAGTGGGCCCAATTTGCTCTACACATCTCTGATCCAATTTACTTTATCTTAAGGCCACACTTTGATTTCTTGAACAAAAATATCCTTGGAGTAAAACCTTTTCAAGTTCCATCCATATCACATGTTAACTTGTTCCATTTGTCAGGGAGAAAGAGAATTTCAGATGCTTAGATTCTGAATTCTGGTAATTTGCCAACCGAGACTGAGAATTTTTAAGATTTCACTACTTATTAGATGTTTTGTGATGATGAATGTGTAAAATGCATGTTGTTTACAAATTGGGAAAGCCCAAAAATGTCTCCCTTTCAGACCACAAAGGGGAACAAGCTCTCCTACTGTTGTGTCTGCAAGCATAAATAAGAACCATAGTGGTTTACTAAAACAATAAATTAAGCAGATTCAGAATAAGATACCAAAAATAGGACTGTCTCAACTAAGAAAAACTGGGTTATAAGTAAATTTACATCTCCAGCTTTACATGTTGCCTTGCACTATTTGTATATCTTGTGAGCTTTTGATTTCTCCCCTATAAAATAAGAATTAGGAATAGATTCTTTCTTTTTATTTTTTAATTTTATTTATTTGACAGACAGAGATCACAAGTAGGCAGAGAGGCAGGCACAGAGAGAGGGGGAAGCAAGCTCCCCGCTGAGCAGAGAGCCCAATGTGGGGCTCGACACCAGGACCCTGGGACCATGACCCGAGCTGAAGGCAGAGGCTTTAACCCACTGAGCCACCCAGGCACCGCAGGAATAGATTATTTCTAAGCCACACTGAATGATTAAATTATGTATTTCATTCAAGGAAGGTGAGGAAAATTTAGGATAATCATATTAGAATCAGGACAAAATGAATGATGGTAAAAATGTACTTTAACTTACATTATCCTTACAGTACACATTACTGTAAGAAAAGAAAGACATGTGAAGTACAAAGATAGAACAAATATCAGTATTTGTTGTTGGTATGATAGTCTTAGAAGATGCAACTAAAGCAATTAGAAACCAGTTATGATTAAAAAGGAAGTTCAGGCATGTTGTTGGGGAAAAAAATAAACATGCATGTGGATAAAGCCTATTTCCTATACATCTACAAGAACCATTTATAAATCATAAAGGGACACCTGTGTAGCACGGCTGATGGAGCATCAGACTAAGTTTCACCTCCAGTCATAGTCTCTGAATCATGAAATCAAGCCCGGCCTCTGGCTCAGCGCTCAGCATTGAGTCTGCTTGGGACTCTCTCCCATCTCCCTCTGCACCTCCCCACCCCACCCACGCTCACTCTCGCTCTCTCTCTTAAATAAATAAATCTTTTTTTTTTTTTTTAAGATTTCATTTATTTATTTGACATTTATTTATTTTCATTTATTTATTTGGCAAGTAGGCAGAGAGGCAGGTAGAGAGAGTGAGGGGGAAGCAGGCTCCCTGCTGAGCAGAGAGACCGATGTAGGGCTCGATCCCAGGACGCTGGGATCATGACCTGAGCCGAAGGTAGAGGCTTTAACCCACTGAGCCACCCAGGCACCCCAATAAATACATCTTTTTAAAAAAATAAATCATAACAAAGACTTCATCTGAAAAAGTAAAATGTGGATTAAAATTAATAAGAATTATGTAGAGGATATGTAAAGTACTTATAAAATTTGGGGATATTAAAATATTTTAATAAATTGAGAGATATACTATATTCCTTGCTAGATTCAGAGGTAATTAATAACCAATAAAAATTTGATTCTTCACAAATTGATATATAGATTTAATATAATTCCAATTAAAAGCACAGTGTGGTTACTGAGATTTAGAAGGACTTTAATAAATAGTCTACATCTTATGTGCAGTAAGAAACAAAATAGAATACTCATTTTCTTAAATAGCATGATATTGGTGAAGTCAAGTTTGCCATGCCAGATATTAAAATATACCCTATTAATAGTTTATATTGTTTATCATTCTGTGCATAGCTTGTCCTCTTCTAAGACGTCTGTATATGCTCACTCATTTTTTTTTCTTTAGTACACATCCTAAAAGGTCTATTCACTTTATGAATAAGGAAACTAAGGCAAAGAGAGAAATAAGTAATGGACCCTAGTAACACAATAAGTAGGTCGCTAACCAAGAATTAGAACCTGGATCATCTGACATCAGAATTTGTGCCACTAACCTCTATAGTGCACTGAAAGCTTGAAACAGACTGAAATAGTGAGGTTGGCACATGAACAAAGAAGACAACAAAAAAGATAGGAGTTAAACCAGAGAAGAGACTATATTAAGAATCATGTATCCATCAGGGAGGAATGTCATTATAGTGAAACTTCAGATCTCTACTCTGCCAAGAGCTAGAAACATTCGTCATAATCTACGCCATCTTGTCCTTCATTTTTTAGGACTTGACCACACAGTCTCTTATTTCATCGGAAGAACTAGCAACATCATTTTCATGCTTTCTATTTCAAAAGTTTATGTGTAGGATTTTAAGCTTCTGGTTTCTGCATATTGGGATTTAAGAAAAAGTCATTAGGTCACCTGATACTGTTTATGTCATGAGTACATCAGCATGTACACACATGTATGCTGCAAAGAGGTAAACTGCCTATTTGAAACGGCTGATAAAATTCCGGGAAAATTTATACTTCTTTGATATGAAATGAGTACGCAAAGGGGTACTTCATATTTAGAAAACTAATAGCTTCTACTTAATGAGATTTAGCCGTTAAGTGACTTGCTAAGACCTCTATGTGTATCATCTCACCCAAACCTCTCAAAAAGCTCCCATGATATACGTAACATCCTTCACCCTACGTTATGTGCACGGGAACTGGTAAGCACACAGGTTACATCCCCAGTTCACACTGGTTTTGACACAATTGAAAATAACCTTTCAGAAATGTAATTTGAACATAGTTTTCTATAATTTTAAAGCTTATGCTCTTAAGCACTATACTACAGGATCCTTGGATAATATAATATATAATATACATGTTGTATGTTATATATGTTATATATTATATATATACAATATATAATATTATTTGGATAAATAACATAAAAATACAAGAAAAAACCCTATTAATGTCCACAAATGTATGGACATACTATATTTTTAAAAAAATTCACAGATGTATGAAGGTAGAAGAGAAAGATTCTTGAAAATGTGCTGGTATATAATAGAAGCATGACTGACATCTGGTGTGCAGGGTAGAACTTCTTGCTAAAGTCAGTTTTCCAGCACAGGTGAAAAGTAAGTGCAAATTTTACTTCTTATTGTGACTCAGAAAGATCTGCTGTTAACTTTTAAGAGTTTTGTCACCTCATGTAGACTGAAGAAACAAATCAAGGCAAGGCTAGCAAAACCAACTCTTAACTCGTATGTTGATTAGGAGTTGGCTGCTCATCTAAGGTAAGGACTTCAGCAGAAACTGTGCTCCCATGTAAATAAAAGCCATTCCCACATACGATTAGTGCTTGCATTCTGAAAATCACAGACCAAGGTAGACACTATGCATGTAATAACCTAAAATAAAAAAAGAAAGATATCAGATAAACAAAATTATCCAAGACCAAACTACATTTCAAGAATGGTGACATTTGTTTAAGAAAAAAGAAAACCTAAAAGAAAAGAAAAGAAATAGAAAAAAAGAGTAATTTTTTCAATTTTAGTAGAGTGATTATATGTCCTGAGTTGCTTGGCATAAAAGAATTTAGAATTTCTCAACAGTGAATGGTTTCTTCATTCACTAAATAAACATTTGCCAAGTGATTATTGTGAGTAAAGAACTATTATTGTAAGTAATTGGATCCATAAGTGAAAAATAAAGACAGAAATCAAATTCCTCTTTCAGCTTATATTGTACTAGGAATGTACGTATAGACAGGAAAACAATACAGATAATAAGTGAATAAAGTGTGTTCTTGCTTAGATATGATTCCTACTATGGAAGAAAGGGGGAGAGGAACAGAACAACATAGGAAAGATACACAAGTGAGGGATGGACAAGGAAAAGCAGGGAAATGATTGAAGGAGGTAGAGAGATTAGAGGAGAGATAGAAATTAAGTAGACAAATTACTTCATAATTGGTGCCATACATTTCCTACAGATTTCTAAAAACAGAAATATGATTTAGTACGCTAATACTAAAATATTATTAGGGAAATATTTTATTTTTATTTTTTTTTAAAGATTTCATTTATTTATCAGAGAGAGAGAGGGGGGAGAGCGAGCACAGGCAGACAGAATGGCAGGCAGAGGCAGAGGGAGAGGCAGGCTCCCTGCTGAGCAAGGAGCCCGATGTGGGACTCAATCCCAGGACGCTGGGATCATGACCTGAGCCAAAGGCAGCTGCTTAACCAACTGAGCCACCCAGGCGTCCCGGGAAATATTTTATTCTAATTTCAATTGGGATTACTGGGTTTTGAGCATGTGATTTAGATTATCTTCTTTAAAAAAGCTTTATAAACACTTGAGCAGTGCAAAAGCTGTATTTGTATTTATTTTTGTTGTTAGTATTTCTCCTGTTGTTTTATTGTGGAAATCATGGAGAAGGAATGAGTTGACACAAAGTCAACGAGTCATTCGAGTTAGGAAATCAGAGACCTTCCTGACGAGGAGAACATGAACACTGCTGGGACCACAGGTCTTGGTGAGAGTGTAAGAGGTACTGCGTTAGGATCTGGAAGCGTTTTAGTTGTTGTTGTTTTACATTTTTTAGGGAAGTATGGCCTCACTTAGTGTCTCTACCCACCTACCACTGGGGAGAATGAGTAAAGTAAAGAGAAAAGAGTGATTTCTGTTTCATAACACATATAATAACTGCTGAGCCGAAACTAAAACTTTGGCCACCTGCATCCACTTGCTTTCCATTTCTCCACTGAACTTTCACTGACCTCTCCCTGGTCATTCTGCACATATGACCTGAGCTGGCTTCAAGGAACATGTAGCCCTGTGACAGGATATAAAATTCATTGTCACCATATTCTGACCAGGCAGGAAAAAAATCACATACTGAATACTGAGACTGAAAACAACAAGGATAAATGAACGGGCAGCTTGAACAAAATATGCTTACCATTTTGCAACCCAAGTGTAGTCTTCAGTGAGTAATTTATATTAGCTCTAATAAAAAGCATGTCAGAAAGTTTATGACCAAATGTAGCACAAATCATGAATGAGTTCTGCAGCAAGTACAAATGAATTATGACTGCTGTCCATGTAATGTAAGAGAAGGCAGTAAGACACTTTTAGACCCATGAAAGTTTCAAACTACGACTCTAAAAAGTTCTTGCTAAAGTACATGCGTTTTCCCAGCGGCTGCATATGTTTGCCTGACAAAACCCATGGTTGGGCAATGGGTCCCAAGGTGTTAGCATTAAATTCCCACTCACACAGTAAGTTCTTCAATTCATGCGGCTGAGCTGACAGCACTGTAGAACACCTTTCCATAAACAAATTCTACTCTAGAGCCTGTTTTCCCTTCGTTTCTGAAGAGAATTGTAATGGCAAGCTAACAGTCTTAAACAGAACAAAGAAAAAGAGAAAAATCTTCAATTAAATGGAAGCCTCAGACAGTAAGACATTTTTCTTTATAATGTTCTGCTGCCCGTTTCTTCTCTTCCACTAATTGTTAAAAACTTTGCATAAATGTCCTTTCATTCTACAGTAATTATAGCTAAGGAAATGCTCTTGTTCATGAGTTCTGCCTAATATTTAAAGCACAGAAGCTCTGGATTTAGGCAGGCCTGAGTTTAAATCTCAGATCAAACTATGTGAAAGTTGGGCACTTTAATGAAAATTGTTGTGGCAAAGTTTAATTATTTGTAGCATAGTAGTCATATTTTCATTCAATACACAGGGTGTTCATTTTGATTGTCATTTTTTCAGATAATGCACTTACCATAGAACTGATATATAAAAACTTCCTAAAAACATTATTATAAAGATCTCATCTTTGAGAACTAGTGGGTACCCATTCAAAACAATAAAAAGTAACACTGATATCACAATGCACATAAAATGATTCGATAAGTCTGATATCATCCACATTAATGTTCACGTAGATGAAGAATTTAGCCTTTGGTAAATGGTAGGATACTAAGGACATTAATAATGTTACATCATTATTAATATGATTATTACTAAGCATTGGTGAGACTTAGTATATGCTAGATTTGTAGATATTTTAATCAGAATATTATAGTAAACCATCAAATGTCTCAATTTATTATATAAGGGATATTGAGATACGGTTATATGCAATGCCTTTTCTCAAGTCACAGTTGATGAAAGTTTCTATTAGAAATATGTAAGGGAAAGGTGATTGGATTTGAAGGGGGAAATAAATAAGATATGCCTTAATAATGTTGTGATGTTAATAGTTTAATATAAACTGAGAATATGATTACTCTAACCTTGTGCAATTCAAGTCCAGTAAAATGAACTAAAACAAAACAACCAAGCGAGTACAAGGTTTAAATATTTAAATGCCTGCAAGATCTAAACAGGTATGGAGTTACATGTATGATGAGTTATTGTAGCAGAAAACAAAGAAACACCAAAACAAAAGTGGAGTTTTGGTTATTTCTAACTGGAGTAACAAAACAACTGACATTTACTAAGCATGGTCTTTAAAGTACTTGACGCGTAGCGGCAA
The DNA here is from genome assembly GCF_009829155.1 of Mustela erminea. Taxonomy (NCBI): domain Eukaryota; kingdom Metazoa; phylum Chordata; class Mammalia; order Carnivora; family Mustelidae; genus Mustela; species Mustela erminea. The sequence goes on along the minus strand of NC_045632.1, from coordinate 39,079,300 downwards.
ATTTAACCTTTGGGTTATATGCCGCAGTCAAATCCATTTCACAGAGAAGGAAGCTGAGATACAAAGGGCATAAGTAGATCGCGCAAGGTTACAACAGACAATGGCAAATTTGAACCCAAGCAGAGCAATCTCAAGACACGTCTTCTTAGCCATCAAGCTTTGCCAGTGCTGTCTGAGCCCCTACTAGCTAATAATACTTCTAACATTACTTCTAATAATACTTCTAATACTCTAATAATACTTCTTAAGGAAGAAAATCAAACTGTGTGCCCAGATATTAAGTTTTCTTTTAAAAAACTTTACATATCTATATATATTAAAATACCAATTTAAGGACATTGGAAAATAACCCAATTTTAAATTCAAAATATTCTAATAACAACAAATAAACATTTTCCAAACAGCAGGTTCTCAAGAGAATCATAGACTACCAGCAAACTAAATCACAAATTGAACTCAGGGTGTATCTTTATGACTTTAAAGCTCCTAGAACACTTCATAAAAATTCAGAAGCATTTTTAATTGTGACAGAGAGGTAAGTGTAATAAAGAACAACAAATGCCACAAATAAAATAAAGCTCTCATTTGAACAACTGATATGAGCTCCCACAGATGTTTGCCACAGACTCTAGGACTTTCACCTTCTGAGACTTAGCAGTACAGAAGCAGCAGGAGGGAAAAAATTAATCTGGTCCTTACTACTCACTTATCATAAAACTAGACCATGATTCTGCATAGAACATTAAAACTTTAGAATCACTGAATTATGTCTGTCTCTCCATTACATGCTCATTCACTCATTTAATTAATATTGAGTGTCTATAATATGCAAAACATTGTGTATATTCACACAATACAAATATGAGATGAAAAAACATAGTTTTTTCCCCCCTAATTTGGAAATACAAGTAAATAGGACAGAAAAAAAAAAGCACAAACTATTTTATCAAGTATCTAGCAGGAGCAGGACCAATCACTTTCTTACTTATGGCATATTGAAAAGGGCATAGACTTTGAAATAATGTTGTTGAAATTTTTTCCCCACTTACTGACTGTCTGATGTAATTTTTTAAAATTATTCCTCAAAAACATATTTTTGCTATTCTGTAAACAGAGGACAATGATCCAAATGTATAAGAAGTAGTAAAGTATTATAGATGACCTAAGTAAGAAGACATAAAATACAGAGCCCTTGGCATACAGAAAGCTATCAATGGATGTTACTTACTTTTTTTTTTTTTTTTTAAATTACTGACTCTGTAATGATCTGATTGAGCTGTGATGCTTAACCAACTGAGGCACCCAGGCACACCCCAGGGACTTAAAATTTTTGATTAAGAAAGCTCACATGAAACATTTAACATAATACCTGGATCATCATGTATCCTGATCAAAGTTTAGCTAAGCTTTTTATTAGCTTTATTATTTATCTTATTATTTAATCTTGGCATCAATATTTCTCATGCCAGACCTAACTGAATTCATCCAAAAAATACGAGTTATGTCAAGTTCTGTAAACTACATTTTAGTGATGAAAACAATAATCGAAATACAAATACATTTGCATTAGGAATATTATTAAATCTATGGTCAGAGAAGAAGTTTTAGATAATGAACAGTGAATCCCAATGTTTAAGTTAACCATGTGGTGTTCTGCTTTACTTCATTGGCCCAGAAACCTGACCTGAGATGTTTCTTGCCCCTTGAATATCTCCATATTCTTCCTAATATTACTTGGATGTCTTACTCCTATTTGCTTTATGGCATTCTTTTGTCACCTTTATATAAGAGCAAAGGGAAGCCATATCTGAAGTGATAAATTCCTACCATAGAGGACTCCTATCTGTCCTGTGTCACCGCACACACCCCATCATCTTATATTAGAATCAGGCCTTGACTTTTAGAAGGTCCTCCCAATGTTGATGCATTTGTGGATTTACCTTTAGCAAAAGCTCCTTGCAGCCAGGGATCCATGACCAGATAATGGGATCGTTCATGCTGCCTGATTTATGCAGTGACTCTTGAACTGTGTCATCGTGAAGCTCTTTCATTCCTTCCGCCAAGGACCACTCAAATAGAAATGGCTCAAGTCATCTGAAGGAACAAGTCTTGGGAACTATCATTTAAGACAAGGAAAAAGCACTTTATTCACTAGTCTTTATTTAAGTCAACTCATAAATATATATAATTGAAAATTTCAAAGGATTTTTTTTTATATGGGGCAAACCTTTTCCCTTGAATTTACTGTTCTTGAAATAACTGCAAGTGCTTTTATTACTGGGAGGCAATGTGATGTTTTGTAAAAGAACAAGATTCAAAGTTAGGTAAAACTAATCTTAAAACTCTATCACGATGAATAACTGCAGTTCCTTACAAATTTATTTATCCTATCATACGTTCTTTTTCTTGTCTAAAAATGGAGATGTGTGTGTGTGTACGTATATGCACATATATATACATATACACACGCAAATTCCCATATATACATACATACACCATGTGTATATGTGTGTATATATACATACACACACATATAATGAGCTTACTGGGAATATTAAATGGGAACACATTTTAAAATGTTTTGCTTGGCACTGGGAACATACTCCACAAATGGTGGTTCAGTTCCTTTAGGAAAATGTTTGTGTATGAGCGAGAGAGCCCTCAAATCTCGCTGGTACTATGGAACAGAGATAGGGAGTATCATGGAAATCTCGAAATAAACATAGCCTATTGCTCCCCATCACCTACTCCAGCATGCATGTAAACCTTATCCTGCAATGGTTATAAAATGCAACATAGATTAAATATATTCATCATAGGTGGAATAGCAGGAGGACCAACAGAACAGTGGCATTGTTGTCTAAAAGCTTGGTTTGAATCTCGTTGCTTAAGAGAGGAGAACATCATTCTTGATTTTGCAGTTCTCTCATTTTTCGTATTCAATATTTCATCAATATCACGTATAGTTTTCCTTCTATGCCCACTCTTTTGGATTCCCACCATCATTAGACATATCTGCAACCCATCATAATTAGCTTGAACTGTATTACACCCTGCTCTTGCCCACAAGTTTGGCCGACAGCATTATCCTTCCAGCATAAAAATCTGATGAGGTTTGTTATCTTTTTTGACCCATCAGGTATTTTCCACTAGTCTAAGTATAAAGTCTAAGCCCCTTAAATAGCTTCTAAGACTCCTAACTAAATGACCTTTGCCTGCATCACCAGATCCATCATTTGCCACATACTCTGTTCTCTGGCTTCCCTCGCTAGGCTTACCACTTTTCCCTCTGGTTCCTAAAACACTTGCTTCAAAATGCTTCTAAACATGTTTCTTACCGTGTCCATTCCTATTCCCCTAAATCTCACCTCACACATTGACCTTAGTAACTCTCTCTGCCTCTAGACATTTAGGTACATAGGTAGGTAGGTAGGTAGACAGATAGATAAATAGTTAATCACAATAGTTTTAGATTTACAAAGCTATTAGAATGATAGTAGTGAGAATTCTTCTATAAACCATACCCAGGTTCTCCTATTTTTCCTATTTTTTTAAGCCATACCTTATTATGGAATATTTATTATAATTAAGGTGATTTTGGTATTGTTATTAGCTTTAAGTCTATACTTTATTTACATTTCTGCAATCATCCCTGATGTTCTATTTTTCAAAATCTCTTCTAGGGTCCCACATGACATTTAGTAGTCATACCTCTTTGGTTCCTCTTGGTTTTGATAGTTGCTCATGTATTTCCTGTTTTTGGAGACTATGGCATTTTTGAAGATTACTGGTAGGTATTTGTAGAATTTCTTTCATTTGGTTCTTTTGTCTGATGATTTTCTGATGATTAGACTGGGGTATAGGTTTTATAGAGGGCACAGATTTGTGGGAGAAGACCACAGTGGGAAAAAAGTGCCATTTACATTACCATGTGGAAAGGGTACTTATAATCAATATGACTTATCATTGTTCATGTTAATCTTGGTCACCTGACTTGAAGTATTTAACAAGTCTTTTCACTACAAATTTTTTGTCTTCCCTTTCTGTATTATTTTCTTTGAGGAAAAGCCAGTATACATAGTCACACTTGTGGAATGAGGAATTATATCCTGTCTTTTGTGAACACAGTATCTACTTAAATTATATTAGCCAAACCATTGAATCAGTTGGTAAGTTTGCTTTTGCTTTGTTTCTGAAACAGATTGTAGACAATTGGTACCATCTTATTTGAAAGTATGGTAGAATTCACTCATGAAACAATCTGGGATTTTATCTGGGATAAAAGCTTTTAAAACTGATTCTTAGTTTTTTAAAAATTTTTTATAAACATATAATGTATTTTTATCCCCGGGGGTACAGGTCTGTGAATCACCAGGTTTACACACTTCACAGCACTCACCATAGCACATACGCTCCCCAGTGTCCATAACCCCAGCAATCCTCAGTTTGTTTTGTGAGGTTAAGAGTCACTTATGGTTTGTCTCCCTCCCAATCCCATCTTGTTTCATTCATTCTTCTCCTACCCCCTTAACCCCCCATGTTGCATCTCCACTTCCTCATATCAGGGAGATCATATGATAGCTGTCTTTCTCCGATTGACTTATTTCGCTAAGCATGATACCCTCTAGTTCCATCCACATCGTTGCAAATGGTAAGATTACATTTCATTTCTTTTGATGGCTGCATAGTATTCCATTGTGTATATATACTACCTCTTCTTTATCCATTCATCTGTTGATGGAAATCTAGGTTCTTTCCATAGTTTGGCCAATGTAGACATTGCTGCTATAAACATTCGGGTGCACGTGCCCCTTTGGATCACTACGTTTGTATCTTTAGGGTAAATACCCAGTAGTGCAATCACTGGGTCATAGGGTAGTTCTATTTTCAACATTTTGAGGAACCTCCACGCTGTTTTCCAGAGTGGTTGCGCCAGCTCGCATTCCCACCAACAGTGTAGGAGGGTTCCCCTTTCTTCACATCCTCACCAGCATCTGTCATTTCCTGACTTGTTAATTTTAGCCATTCTGACTGGTGTGAGGTGATATCTCATGGTGGTTTTGATTTGTATTTCCCTGATGCCGAGTGATGTGAAGCACCCTTTCATGTGTCTGTTGGCCATCTGGATGTCTTTGTAGAAATGTCTGTTCATGTCCCTGCCCATTTCTTGATTGGATTATTTGTTCTTTGGGTGTTGACTTTGCTAAGTTCTTTATAGATTTTGGACACTAGCCCTTTATCTGATATGTCGTTTGCAAATATCTTCTGCCATTCTGTCAGTTGTCTTTGGTTTTGTTAACTGTTTCCTTTGCTGTGCAAAAGCTTTTGATCTTGATGAAATCCCAATAGTTCATTTTTGCCCTTGTTTCCCTTGCCTTTGGTGATGTTCCTAGGAAGATGTTGCTGTGGCTGAGGTTGAAGAGGTTGCTGCCTGTGTTCTCCTCAAGGATTTTGATGGATTCCTTTCTCACACTGAGGTCCTTCATCCATTTTGAGTCTATTTTCATGTGTGGTGTAAGGAAATGGTCCAATTTCACTTTTCTGCATGTGGCTGTCCAATTTTCCCAACACCATTTATTGAAGAGGCTGTCTTTTTTCCATTGGACATTCTTTCCTGCTTTGTCGAAGAGTAGTTGACCATAGATTTGAGGGTATATTTCTGGGCTCTCTATTCTGTTCCATTGATCTATGTGTCTGTTTTTGTGCCAGTACCATGCTGTCTTGATGATGACAGCTTTGTAATAGGGCTTGAAGTCCAGAATTGTGATGCCACCAACTTTGGCTTTCTTTTTCAATATTCCTTGGCTATTCGTGGTCTTTTCTGGTTCCATATAAATTTTAGGATTATTTGTTCCATTTCTTTGAAGAAAATGGATGGTATTTTGATAGGAATTGCATTAAATGTGTAGATTGCTTTAGGTAGCGTGGACATTTTCACAATATTTATTCTTCCAATCCAGGAGCATGGAACATTTTTTCATTTCTTTGTGTCTTCCTCAATTTCTTTAATGAGTACTTTATAGTTTTCTGAGTATATATTCTTAGCCTCTTTGGTTAGGTTTATTCCTAGGTATCTTATAGTTTTGGGTGCAATTGTAAATGGGATTGACTCCTTGATTTCTCTTTCTTCTGTCTTGTTGTTGGTATAGATTTTGTAGGTGTTTGCAGTGTTTAGTAAGCTATCTAGCTGATCTCCTGCTAGCTGATGTAGCCTCAGCCTGCTATTTCTCTGCCATCTTGACCCCTCCACCCCATTCTTAGAGAGTTTTTAAATTATTAACAAACTCAAGGAAGATAAGAGATAATCAAACTCAAGAAAAATAAGAGATAAAGAACTACATCCATTATGAATTACAAAGGTATTTACCATTAGCTAATTTTATTTTTGTCTATAATCATGAAAGAAACAGATTACTGAAGGAGTGCTCATGTTTGGCATTTGAACTAATATATTTTACTTATTGTTATATATAATATTTAATATATAATATATATTATTTATATATTTTAACATATTTTATTTAGTTAAGATATAATTAGCAGTTAAAGACTATGAGATACAAATTGAATATTGGACAAATACGTGAGAAATACAAGATGTAAAATAAATCCCTTACATCCAAGACAATCTAATAGTGAGACACACAGAAACATATATACAACAGTTACTATGGGGAATTGTGATACATTTTGAAAGAGATAACTAAAAGATTCAGAAACACTGATAAAGAAGCATACAGTAACCTGAGATACATGTGGGTAAAGGTATTCTGTGAGAAAATAGCAGAAAGTAGAAGTATCCATGTAAAATCAGTGATTTTTGTTGTTGTTGTTGTGTTGATTACTCTTTAAATATTTAATTTCTTCCTGGGAGAAATAAAAGCAATGACTTCATTGGCATAGTCAAAAAATAAAGAGAAATGGTCTTGTTGAAAATATTTTCATCACAAACTTATTCATTTTTTATGCAAACTTGTCAAAGCCCTTCAGTATATCACTTCTGTTTTTGATAGGGTCTATTAAGTTATATTTATTTTTATGATAGTGATATTTATTTTTTCATAAATTGTTATGAATTTATATATTTTAGTTCATGATAGTAATAGTTATCTTTTCCTTATATAACCTTCCATTAAAACAATGTATTCACCACTTTATTACCTGTACCCTGTAGGTGTTTAATATTTATTAAAACAATGAATCAGCATCTCTACATTAATTTAATGGAATTGGATTTCTATTAGAACTCTTTTGATTACAAGTGACAAAACTAGCTCAGGATAAGAAGATATTTATTGCAAATTGAATCATATTATTGGGAAATCCAATGATAAATTTGATTATGTCTGAATAGATTTGTGGTTGAACCATTGGGAATTCCTTCTTTCCTTTTCTCCTCTCCTCTCTTCTCTAGTCCTTTTCTCTTCCTTCTCTTTCTCTCTCAGCTCTTACTTATTTTAATTGTCTTTACTTTGTGTTGGGTAGGACCTTAGGGCAAAAAGAGGGCCTTCAGAACTTGACGTCAAACTGGTGTTTAGAGCTGAGGAATTCCTCAGTAAGAACATAGTATAGTGTTTCTTGTTAAATCCATCTTCTAACTCTTTGGAAAGAGTCTGGACAAGAGTCATCAGGTGGTAAGTGGGCAAGGCAGAATAATATATAGTCTTATCAGAACATGGAATAGCGAGAAGCAGTTCCCTAATGGAAAGATGAATGCTGGTTGGATTGTCTTTAATCTCTTATTTATTATTACTTTTTATAAGATTTACCACCTGAAAGATGTAGTGAGGACTGATTATATAAATCTGTGTCATCACAGGAAATTAATTACCCAGCCCACTAACAAGGGACCAGAAAAAGAAACTACCTTCTGTGAGGAAGCAGCTAACTCATGATCACTTGCACGGCCATCACTTAAGGCTAGGCTCCTCCAGATTGCAGCAAACACCCTAGGGATTATTTTTATTTTTGCTCTAGCACATAAAATCATCCACAGAGCCCCTAATTCTTCCCTAAAGGTCTGTTGCTGTGGAATATTAAACATCAGAACTTTTCATATCTCAGGTACAATACATCTTCTGAAGTGGAACTGTGAATTTTATGCAGTCCCAGACAACGCAAATAAGGTCAGGATTTTTGCATAATCTTACAGTCTGAATGAGTGTGAGTATGCAGCTGAAAATACCTCCAGAATATGTGCATTGTTGTGCACCAGTTACTAATTTAGTCAGGCACACTGTTAGTCAGACAGACCATCAGCCAACCAGCCTCTGAGCCCGTGCATCCAGCCCCCATGCAAGTGGTCATCCCTTTAATCAGACACTTAGCTAGTCAGCTGGCCTTCATGCAGATAGTCAACCAATCAGCCTGCCGTTAACTAGTCAGTTGGAGAGACAGCTAGTCAACCAGCCAGTGAGCCTCTGAGCCAGGGAATGATTGAGCGTCAGTAAGCCTCTTCTTTCAGCTAGGCAGCCAGGCATCCAAATCATTTGTTAACATATCAACATTTCTATTAGCCAGTCAGTCCTCAAATCTAGCTATAGAGAGGTGTTGTCCAGGTTTTTAGCTTTGTTTGGCTTTTAGGATTGCTTTGGTTTACTGCTTACTTTCTCAATAATTTTAAACATCATGAGCAAACTGAATTCTTCCATTATAGATTTTCCAACTAGACGGGATATTTAAGACTGCGCCATGTTGCAACTTCTGATCATCAGAAGAGACACTGTACTGCAAAATGTTAATAGAGTCGGCAAGTTTGCAGAAGGGATGCCAGCATATTTAGAAGAATATTCACAGTTTAGGAAGATATATTACTGGGAGAATAAAGGAGTAATAGTTATAGAATTATCCTGTTTTTAATTCTATAATTAACATGTCTCTCAGGTTTTCCATTTATGTAATATTTTGTAAATAACTTTAATATTTTAAAAATAAAACAGAGACTTACCTTTCAGGTATTATGAAGTTAAGGATTTCAGGTAATCCAGATATATCTTCCTCAGTTACTTCAAATGAGTCTGTTTCCCTCTATTGAAAAAGAAAAGTATTTTCAATGTTTATTCTTAAATTTACTCATTCTACAAATTCATTTGTGTACTGTATAACAGATGGTATTCCAAAGTTAAAAGTCCAAAGATAAAACAACAACAACAACAAAAAAAAAAACCCCACAACAGCCTTGCTTTGAAGGAATCCATAGGCTTTGACATCAGTGAAAACTTAACTCCGTGTCTAATCCTAACAAAAGTATAAAGTTTTATGTAGCCACCCAGCAGTGTTTCCAGAAAATGGGATGATGCTGAGGTGAGTTTTGAGGAGAAGGAGTTTCTGCCTCCATTTGGAATGAGGCAGAAATAAGACGACCTCAGGGAGATGTGTAGGGTCCTTTTAGAAAAGTGCCAAACATTCGGTTTTCAAGTATGAATCTACACGGGTGTGGAAAATACCACAAAGGAAATGAGGCTGCAGAAGCAGGTTAGGTCCTACGATGCATATTTTGTTCTTGGATGAACTTCATCCTGAAATTTGCAGAGGAACCCGGGAAAGACTGTGCCTGAGAGAGGGAATTCTGTGCCCCTCAGGCACTGTCTGCATGACTGCTCTTACATTCTTGGACAGCACTCTTCAAATTTTTTTGTTTATAAATTTCCAAAAGGATTATGAAAACCTCAGCTCTCTCAAATATTTAAATAGGCTTATAACATTTATTTTAAGTGTAGAAAGTCATAGATGTTTTCATTCCTGGCACATAGTAAATGGTGAAAATTTTAAAATAAGACACATAGGTCATTCTTATAAATATATTCCAAGGAAATGGAAGCCATATAGTAAGTTGATAACCATTCTTTTGGAGTCATGGACCTAATTTCAATGTGTGGAGGGGGGTTTCCCACACACCCAGCAAGCAATTTTCAGACATCAGGTATCATAAAATTTAACTCAATTTTTATAGTATCTACCTGGACCGAGCTTCAGATCCTGTAAGCGGATGGCTCAATCCTACACAACTGGCCAACCACCACTCTGTCTCCCTCCTACCCCACTTTAGGTGCCAGTCACAAACCTAGGTGTCTCCCTTGCTTCTGACCTACTGGCAGATCAGAGGTTCCCACAGACCTTCTCCTTAGGTTCCATTACTCTGCTAAAGTGGCTCACAGAACTCGGAGAAACATTTTTCCTACTAGATTACGAACTTATATAAAAGGATGTAACTCAGGAATGCCAAATAGAAGAGATACACAAGACAAGGTATAAGGAAAGGGTGTGAAGCTTTCATGCCCTCTCCAGGGCCACCCCTCTTCCCACATCCATGTGTTCACCAACCTGGAATCTTCTAGCCTGTCCTTCTGGAACTTTATGAAGGCTTCTTCACTTAGGCATTCTTGATAAAACCTCTGACCAAGCAGGGTGGGACCAGATATTCCACCCAAGGAGGGTGGGACCTAGTATTCCTATGCACCAGCACTGGCCCTAAAGGGAGGTCTGATTACCTCATTAACATAACATGAGGCTTTACTACTCTCCACACTTAGGAAATTCCAAGAACTTCTGTGCCAGAGATGGGCAGGGAGATCCAATATATACAGTTGTCCCTCTTATCCGAGGTTTCATTTTCGCATTTTCAGTTCCTGCAATCAACCACTAAAGCACTATCTGGAAGCTGTAGATTCTCCAGGCGAATCATCAGAAAATCAATAACAACCTACATCTACATCACCAAGCCCACGTCACAAAGCTGCTTCATATACCTCACTTCATTTCCTGAGGCAGGTAACTATCATCCCACAGCCGGAAAGGGAGAGAGTGAGTACAGTCTAGTAAGATGTTTTTAGAGAGAGTGAGACCACATTCACATAAAATTTTGATATAGTATAATGTTATAATTGAATATTATTAATTACTGTTGTTAATTTTTTGCCATCCCTAATTTCTAAATTAAACATTGTCATAGGTATGGATGTATAGGATAAAAGATAGTCTATACAGGATACTGTAAATCCAGTACTGTACATGGATTTACTGGGGTGTCTTGGAACATACATCCTTTAGATAAAGGGGGACTACTGTATTTCTTATTACAAATCACAATATCATACACCATTCTCAGTCATTTTATAAATTTGCAATTTATTTTTTTCTGTGAACAGATTTTATAGCCCTTTCTTTCTACTTGAACTCTTATTTCACTGTCTCCTGAAAGTTTATCCTAATGCAATTGATTATCCCTGAAAGTGTTTTATTTTTCTGTCATATCACACTTTATAATAAAATGCACTTTTAAAATACTTAAAAATTATGCATTAAAATGCATTTTATATTATAGCATCTGGTAGCTTATAGTCTTTAAGTATGTAAAATTAATTAGGTTAGTATTATGTTACAATTAATATTAGTATAATTTACAATCAGCTTATCAATCATATATATATATTTGCTAAATTGGATTCTTAATAATGTGAACAGTGCTTTTTATCAATTAGAGCGTTTATTCACAGAATAGTATTTCTAATCGGTAGAGTGAGAAAGAAAAAAAATCTTTTTTTTTTAAAGATAACTTCTAAGTACTCCATGTACACAGATAAGTAGAAAGGAATAAGAAAAATTTTGCCATGTAAAAATCCCTCACTGCTGTAAACCCCATCCAAGCTGCAGTATGAAAAAATTCATAGTTCTCTATTACCAAAATGTTTTCAGTGATCTTTCCATAGACATCTCCATAATGTCACGTATAATTTTGTCAAAGAAAAGTACTGAAAACCATCTGACTTCCAAACAAACTTATTTCCCAGTAGCTGAAGTCATTATTTTCCTTAATTTCTGGGAACTACATCAAAATAGCTTTACTAAGCCTTATCAGGTTATTAACTCTGTTTTTTCAGCAACTTAGAGGCACCTTGTTTTATCCTTATATAACCTGAGAGAATTGAAAGACATGTACCATTATTTTAAAGCATCTTTGCCAATATTACATGAATATCAATACACATATGCCATTACTTTTGTACAGAAGCTTAACTTCACATGCATTAAAGTGCACTAACATTTACTTCCTGGCTTAATGAATTTTAAGTTATTTAGGTTAAGTCATATGTTAATGCGCTATCTAGATAAAGTCAATACCCTTCACTTCTGACCTCTAATACCATTCTCTAAAAATAACACTGAAGTTCAGTGAGGGAAGTCTTTTTCAGTCAGTGGTGGTGGGTCAATGGAAAATTATATGAGCAAAAAAAATATTCTCTGTTGGAGCATGTCATTGAGAGGACATAACCACTAGCTGACCTGAGTGCAGGACTTGGGCAATAGTAGGCTCCTTGCCCTCTCTCCTGTCCTTGGAATATATAGTCCACCCACCGTTTCCACAGCAAGAGCTGGTTGAAGGACATAGTCTTGAGGTCATCTGGACTGAATATGTAACCCAAACCTTGTTAGGGCCTCTGTACCAACTCTTAAGATTTCAGCCAGCAGAAGGAGAGATCTACTTTGAGTGGCCACTCAAAATAAGCCTCCTATGTAAATTCCTTTGGTTATTAAACTCTCTGCCTGACAACTGGGGAGGTCTGCCTCTTAGTCTCTCCCTACCCTCCATATGAGGGTGGGGGGGCTGTTTGAGATGCTCAGCCACACATTATAAACAAATACCAATTCCACATATATTGTAGAGCTACATATGAAAGGGATAATAATGAATCTTTTAGGGAAAACATGAGAAAATATCATTATTTCTTTGAAGCAGGCAATTAAAACAAGGTCCATAAAAATGTTAAACATTAAAGAAGTGAAAATGTGTGTAATAGGTTATATTAAAATTGAGAACTTCAGTTATCCAAAGAATCCCTTAAGAGAGTGACCAAACAACCCAGTAGAATGATAGGAGATACATTATGAATCTTATATTCAGAATACATAAAAGAATACACTTACTAATCAATCAGGAAAAAAAAAAGCATGTGGTCCAGTTGTAAAGTAGAAAGGACACTCTAGGCAGGCATTTCACACACATGGAGATTCAAAGGACTGAGGAGTCTAGGAAAGGTTATCATCCTCATCAATCATCAGGGAAATGTGTATCAAAACTACAGTGTGATAGCACCTTCCAGCTACCTGTGTAGTGAGCTAGACAGTACTAAATATTGGCAATATTGGCAATAATGAGGGGCATTAACAATTCTGATACAGTCACTTTGTACAACCCTTTGGCAGTTCCTGACAAAGCTAAGCATAGCCGATGACCCAGAAATTCCACACGTGGTTATATATCCAGTTGTATTACGTTACCATTTATTTGAAATACTTTCCTTCACACTTTGGATTCCTTTGATGATTCTGTTGTAAATCAAGTGACTGTATTTGTATGTGTTCCTAAGCCAGTGTGATACTTATTTGAGGGAGTGGAGTGGGGGAGGGCAACGAAGGGTCCAGCGCAGGTGCGCCTTGGAAGAGGTGGACTCCAGGCAGGCAGGCAGTAAGGGTGGTTTAGGTTTCGGGAGAGGTGGAAGCCCTGCAATCAATTATTCCCGGGAGCCAAAAGCAACCATGAGGGAAAAGCAGGTTGGTGCGCAGCGCTGGTGTCACTATTGCCACCCACATTTTATTAATTACTGTACCTCTATAAAAGATCTTCAAATCAGGTACTGTAAGCCCTTGAATTATTCCCTCTTCAAGATTGTCCTGGCTATTTTCAGAGTGTTTGCATTTTCATATAAAGTTGAAGATAATCTTTTCAGCTCATAGAAACAAATCAAGAAAAGCCTTCTATTCTGTTAACTGGAACTGTCTTGAATCTACAAATAAATTGGGGGAGAATTGAAAGTTTAGCAGTTTGGGTCTTCTGATGGAGAAGGTCCATTTTAAGGTTTCTTGTGTTTTTAAAATGATGCAATTCTGGATACTGTTTATTTTTACAACTTTGTTAATAACCCCGAATCATAGATTTTTATGCATTCTTCCCAGCTGCCTGTGACGTTTATAGATATAAAATTAACTAATGACCTCAGCAAACTGAAACTTAGCCTTTCCATTTTTTTTTTTCATTCTGGTTGTTTATGTTTGTTTGCTTTTTTGTTTTGTTTTCTTTTGCTTTGTTTTTCTTTTTCTTTTATCTTCCATTCCCACTCAATTTGTCCATCTAAATTCATTAATTGTTCTGGTACTAATTTCATACGAAGTAACAGTGGCCCAAAACTAGCCATTAGCATTCTTTCCTGTGCTAAGGAACAATCCCTATTTGTGTTTACAGTACAGTGATACATTACATTGAAATATCATTCAGTTAGAGTCATTCTCCAAGATTGTAAAGAGACGGATGGTCTCCAGGGGAGGGTTGTCATAAAAAGGAAAATCAAACCAGCTGAATAATACAATAAGTCTCTGTATAAAGCTAGCTCAGCCAAGCAGGGATGTGAAAGGTGGCAGCCTTTGAGGAGATGGCTGACAGATTTCATTTGCTGAGGATCAGATCTTGCCCTGGTGTCACATGCCGTATTTTCCCACCACCCCTTCGGAGTTCTACAGGCCCCCTTTCCAGGGGAATATGCTGTCAGGGGAATATGCAGTAGCTGCCAGTCACAGGGCCCCACGTGTTTAAGTCAAGTGGTTAAAAAAACAGCCATTTTCTCCTCTCCTAAGGTAAGGTTCGGCTGAGTCTCTAGTTGATTGACTAATCATGTAGAAAGAAAGTGAGGCTGGCATAAGAAAGTCTGACTCTTTTCCTTCCTTCCCTCGCTCCCTCTCTCCTTCCTTCCTTCCGTTCTTCCCAGCTTCTCTCTCCACCTTTCTCCCTCTCCGCCTTTCTACTTGTTTTAGTTTCCATTTTTTCTTACCTAATTTCTTTTTTTAGCCCCTCTTTTTTTTTTTTTTTTTTTTTTTTTTTTAAATGTAACTTGCCCTCCCTACCCTAACCTCCTTACCTGTTTCCTACTACTCCCTTCCTCCTTGTAATTATGGAGTTGCAGAATTCTTTAGTAGTTCTTGTTTTCTGAGCCTGATGCGTTTTCGTTTTTGGAGGAATCCATCCAAAGGTTGTTTTAAGACTCATGCTTCATCGGTTATCTTGAAGAGTCTTCTTAACCTCTTCTTTTACTCTTCTCTTACTCTCTCTTTTCTGTTTTTATGCACTGTGTGTGTGTGTGTGTGTGTGTGTGTGTGTGTGTCTTCCTCTTGGCAAGGCCTAGTGCTATCTAGGCACCAAGAACTGAAAGATGAGCAAGTATTGTCTCTGGCTTAGAGAAGTTCACCAACTTAGTCCTTTAGTTGTGTCTTAGCCTCGACAATTGGCAATTCCAGTCACTGCGTCAAGAAGGAATCCAAGGCTGTCACAATAAGATCATACGGAGTTTATTAATAAACATGAAATAAGGGGCGCCTGGGTGGCTCAGTGGGTTAAGCCTCTGCCTTTGGCTCAGGTCATGATCCCAGGGTCCTGGGATTGAGCCCCGCATCAGGCTCTCTGCTCAGCGGGAGCCTGCTTCCTCCTCTCTCTCTGCCTGCTTCTCTGCCTACTTGTGATCTCTGTCATAAATAAATAAAATCTTTAAAAAAAATAAAAATAAACCTGAAATAAGGTATTCAGGGCTTTACAGGCTATATATGAACATATGCATATGTACTTTATTTTATTTTTTAAGATTTTATTTATTTATTTATTTGTCAGAGAGAGAGAGCACAGAAGTGAGGGGAGCAGCCAGCGGCGAGAGAAGCCGGCTCCCTGCCAAGCAAGGAACCCTACGTGGGGCTCTGTCACAGAACCCTGGAATCATAACCTGAGTAGAAGGCGACAGCTTAACCAACTGAGCCATCCAGGCGACCCTGCATAGACAAATTAAATAAGTTTTATGACTTTTTTTTCCTCCCAGGAAAACAAAGGAATTTGAGGTTTGGTTTAGTCTAAAATTGATACCCAGATATCTATATGAGCTCATGATTCTCAGTTTCATTCCTGACCCTACCCTGGTCTCCTTTCTATCCTCTACTCAAACCCTGACAACATAATTAAAATTCTCAAAATTATTTCAATAAACTTGTTTGAGTCTAACAACCAAAATAACATGGTAACACTATAAAATGAATGCAAATATTTTAACCATTTATCCTCATCGTACCTAATGTGTACTATGCACTGTGTATACTTCTTATTCTTTCTTTTTCTTTCATACACAAACTTAATGTACATTGACACATGCAGAATAAATACTATATAAAGTTATATGTTTATCATACAGTGAGTTTTGAGAAATGCTGTAGATGAATGAATGAATAAATAAGTCATCTTGAAATGATGTAGTTTTTAGCTTCCTATATATATATTTTTTAAAGATTATTTATTTATTTATTTAGTTATTTGACAGACAGAGATCACAAGTAGGCAGAGTGGCAGGCAGAGAGAGAGGAGGAAGCAGGCTTCCTGCCGAGCAGAGAGTCTGATGCGGGGCTTGATCCCAGTACCCTGGGATCATGACCTGAGACAAAGGCAGAGGCTTTAACCCACTGAGCCACCCAGGTGCCCCAAGTTTCCTATATTTTTAATGATATTTTGTACATGAGAATGGACAATTCCAAGTCATAAGTATAAGACTTAGGTTTTAAACAGTACACTGGTTTGAGAAAATTGTAGAAACCTTCTGAATAATAACTTCTCATTCATATTTGTAGTAATAATATACCCTATATGTGCCTTATAGTTTGATGATCAAAAACATACTTTTAAAAAGTACTTTGCAAGTGACAAAACTGCTATCCTTTATATCATTAACATTGATGTTATTTCATAAGTATGTGGGAAAATGTAATTAGCATAAAATTTTAAAATTTCACCATGATGAAATAAGATATGAATAATAAAGCTGACTTATGTATTTATGTGTGCGTATGTGCATGTGTGAGAATGTATAATTAGAAGAAGTAAGTCTGGAATATTTATGCAAAATATGAAGCTTGAAGCATTTTTCTCAGGACTGGGATTTGATTATTCTCTACTTATAGTCTAATAATTTAAGCCTGATACTTTTTTATAGATGTTGGCAGAAGACATGAAACTCCTTGGTCAGAGAAAAGGGTTCTGTCATTCACAGCACAGTAAGTAAGACGGTTATCATCCTGTTTGTATCATTTCCTCTTGTCCCCCAAGTCCCATGTGGAAAGCCTTGACAGATGCCTTCATACACAAGGGTTATATTCTAAAGGACGAAGAGTGAGCTTAAGAAACTTATCATTTTATAGGAAGCAGCAAATAAGTGAACCTTCATTCGTCAAGGAGACATTCCCCTCAGTTACTTGCTATAAGCACAACCCTGAAAAATGGCTGGGGTAATGAGCGGCAGGGCATTGAGCTGTGCTACTCAGAAGCACTTGTAGGAATATTAGAGACACATGGAGAAATGTCTCCCAACACTTTTTTCTCATATCCTTTTATATTTTCTTGTTAAGAAAAGTAATGTTGGGCTCTAAATAATATGGTCTTTACCATAATTCTGGACTTTGCTTTAGTATTTTAAACTTAGCCTTAATATAAGAATGACTTCATTTCAGCCAAATTAGATTGAGTCCACTAACTTTTACTTTAATGCCTACTGTGTGTCTGTCAGGGGGTTGGATACTTTGTTATATAAGAGACCATTCCGTTCCTAAGAAAGCATTCCAATAAAAAGGCTTTCAAAAATAGTATTTCAAACAGCACTGGCTGAGAATAGCAAGGCAAAAGGAAGCTATTGTCTAGCGGTGATCAATTTCAGACAGTTTCAAAATGCCTCTGGTGATATCATTCTCACTATCTCATAATGTTTTGCAAGTTGTTAGGAAGAGAACATTAAATCACTCGATCAGTAGAACTATTATCTGCCCTATAACTCATGTAAATCCTCTACATACAGGAAATAATTGTTTAATCACTCTGATGTCATTCTTTATAGATAAAGCTCAACCGCTTTCTTTACAGTTGTATTACAAATATTTCAGAATGCTTATTTGCACCAAGCAAAAATGTCAAAAATGTACAACTTCTAAGGGAAGTTTTATGCGTGTGAATGGAAACACACACACACACACACACACACACACACACACACTCTCCATCATCCTTCTCCGTCATCCTTATAACCATCATACTCACAGCAGAAGCTACCAACTACAATAATCAACAAATTACTCTACAGTTTTCACTCTGGTTTACCCCATTCTGTTATCCGTTATCAAAATACTAGGCGGAGTATATTTTTAAAGTGTGAAATGGCTAAAACCATCCAGTTGTTCCCCATTTTCAGATGGGTTAATGAAAAAATTCCTAAACAATATCTGTTGACCCAAAGTTTTTCTAGATTAGAAGTCTGAGAACTATGACCTATGAGCCATATAAATTCACAATATTATTTATAAAAAAAAATTTTATTGGAATATAGCCATAAATACTCATTTATATATTGTCTATGGCTGATAGTGTACTACGATGACAGAGTTGAATAGTTGCAACAGAACTTTATGACCTGCAAAATCCAAACAAATAAAAATTCTGTCTTGCCTGGATTTGTTTTTTATTGTGGCTTGACTATCTACTGTAACATTGTCAGCTTACAACAACAAAAATGTATTACTTGCTACTTCCACTCCCCATACCAACACACACCTGTGAACATGTAGAACAGTGTTCAGTGAAACATGAAATGTGAAACTTAAACTCTAACAGAAGGTTCAATATTTGAAGCCACGTGTTTGAAAGTCAAGGAAGGTGATATTGCCCTGTATCTCTTTCTGATTTTGCTTAAGCTATTTTATTCCATTACTACAGTGAAAACGTTGTGATTTACATTTTTTATTCCTGGGAGAAAGGCCATCTATTACTAATGGGTAAAGATTCAGATATAAACATAGCCAAAGAATATATAAAAGTAAATACGAACATAAAAAGATGCTCAAAATTAATAGGAGTTAGAAAATTGCAAATTAAAACCATAGTTAGCCACCACTCTGTATCTACTACTATAGCTAAACCGGAAGACCAGAGGTGCATGAATTATTATTACAGAGCAGTAGTTGCCTGGAGTGAAGAGTCAGTGGTGAGACTTGGGTACAGAGAAACAGCAAAGAACTTTTTGGAATAATGAGTATGTTCTAAGTCTTGATTACGGTGCTTATTTCAGGACTGCACTTATTTGTGAAGATCTATCCAATTGTACATTTAAATTGTACATGAAAATTAGGGAATTTTGTTATGTGGAATTTATAATTAAAATGTTTAAAAATGTGTATGGCTCCTAATGTCCTTAAGTTTTGCTATAGAATTTTTATTTGAAAAACCTATTTTCTTTTCCAAAGAATCCGTCACGTACATAGTGCACACACACATACACATGCTTACAGACACAGGTAGCTTTGAGACATTAGGCTGATACAGCTGGTAGATTATGGACTTGTATACATCAGAGTAATCCAAATCCACACGCAAGATAAGTTATAGGGGATAAACAAACTAAAATAAACAAAATATCACCTGTAGAGAGGAGAGTTGAGCAGACACCTAACCAATAAAAAGAGAATTCTTTGTGTAAGTGTGTGTTTGTGTGTGTGTGTGTGTGTGTGACACAGAGTGGGAGAGAAGGATGCCACAGTATGTGATTTTGTACTTTTGACCCTCCAATCAAACATTTGCTGTTTGTACAAACTCTTATGTATTTTTTCCTTACAAATAAGTAGACTTGATTAAAATGTAATGAGATGAAGGAGAATTTGAATACTGAATTTTAAAATGGTGAGAAAAATCATATATATAAATATGCATAGGTGCATAAGAGTGATATCTTGGGAGAATGGACAGAATTTGGTACGGCTAAGTGTTCATTAAGCTATATCCATCTCTGTAGTCCTAGCATGAACCAGTGCTGTTCTGAGTGCATTTTTATATTCTCATACAGTTAATCTTCACAGTAATATTTAGATGAAGATGGTAGTGCTTTCTGTGGGTTGCAAGAAACTCTCCTCTATTTTATATTTAGAGGTAGTATTGGAATAAGACGCAGGAGAACTGGAGATGGATATAAAAATACCACTTTAGCAAAGCATGAGTTGATTGCAAAATATGCAGAAGTTTTTATTAACTATATATAAACCTTGCCCCCCGTCTCAAGTTTTTACTTTGAAACAGCCTACTGGAGAGATATTTGGGGTTTATCAAGCAAATCTATGTCCCAAGAAATCTGTCTTGCACTTCAGAAAAGCAAGAGAAAGCTAATCTTTAGATTAGCATACACACACACAAGAAGATAAACAACCCACAATGAGATCATTCAATCTGACACTGTGCTGCCCTTTTACACAATTAAAATACTCTTAATTTTCCCATTTTACAGATGCAGAATCTATACATTGATGCAGATGAGATACAGATACTTACATAACATGCCCTACTTACATAACATGTCCAAGGTCTCACAATTTTGGAGGGTATATTTGGATACTGACTGCCCTACTTCAGGATTATAAACATTATGCTTTGCCATTTTGCTGCTTTTTTGTTGTATTTTATTTGGAGACTTTATTCTCAAAAGATAGGACCTGATCATAGATATCTAGAATGCCATACAATTAAGTTTGCATACTGAAATTAATGGGAAGCAAGAAATATTTTTTTTTGTTAGACAGAAAACATATTTATTTTCTAGATGGAAAAAAATAATAATGCTGTATTTTCAAATCCAAACTGCTTTTGTTTCATTTATTTATTTTTATATTTATTATTGATGTATAATTGATATATACTACTTTCAGTTTGTTATATTTTCAATGTCCTTCTCTTTCTGTGTTTATGCATTATACATTCTTTCTACTTTGTGTGGCTATGTTTTCATTTTCTTGTAGAATTTTACCTTCTCTTGCTTCTCCAGCATATTTGGAAAATAGGTGAATAATTGTGTAAATAGGAAAAGTGAATCTGTGAAGAGAAGTTCTCCACCAGTTCTTCTCAATATCTTGTGAGATGTTTACTCAGACTATGTGTCTAAGTGGGACAGAGATGAAGAAGTTGATTCTGACCTCTGTACTGATAAATAAGGCATGTAACCTAGGAACGTGGGTGGTAGAGATAAGAGGCTACACGTGTTTTTATGTGTGTGCTTATATGTATTTGTGTGTGTATATACATACACAAATATATATATTTGGCCCCCCAATACTGAATCCTTATCCAATTCTGAATCTTAGCTAAGTTCTTTTTTTTTTTTTTAACTTTTTAAAAATTTATTTACTTTACAGAGATCACAAGTACGCAGAGAGGCAGGCAGAGAGAGAGAGAGAGAAGGAAGCAGGTTCCCTGCTTGAGCAGAGAGCCCGATGTGGGGCTCAATCCCAGGACCCTGAGATCATGACCTGAGCCGAAGACAGAGGCTTTAACCCACTGAGCCACCCAGGCGCCCCTGAATTTTAGCTAAGTTCTTAAACTCTTCTACATATCTCTCACTGAAAAATAAATGTCATGCTGAATTCTCTAACATTCTGTTTCTGTAAGGGGATTAATTTAATATTAAATACATCTTGATTGAGTGCATTTCCAATACCAAAAGAAATGAGCATCATCTAAAAAAGCTTAGCAATTAGCTAGGCTGAGTGCTTTATTATTCAGATGATGAAACAGAGCTTTCTTTAGGCCAAGTGCTTTATTATTCAGATGATGAAGCAGAGCCTTCTTTCTTGCTAGACCCCAGCCTTGGATCCTGTCCTTGGCCCAGTTACCCCAGTTCCACAAAAATCCTCCACCCTTTGACCTGCTCTCAGCAAAAACTGTTAGAGCAGTTTCACCAGGAATTACCCTACCTCTTAGTAAGTTTCCATCTTCCTGCCCTCCTCCCCCACACGTGGCTATAAATGCCCATTTTTCCTTATTGTATCCAGAACTGAACTCTTCTCTCTTTCCTCTACTTACACCAAAACCCATTACACTACCTCCCTCTTCATTAAAGCCCTCCTTACTATCTTTAACAAAGGTCGTGAATAACTTTTCAGTAGAAGGCATGAAGACAAATCTTTTATGTCCTTTAAGCCTTTTAAAAAATTCATATCTTTTGACAATAACTTTATTTTATTGGCTTTTGTGTTCTTATGATCAGATGTTTTCTTTTTCTCCTTTTTTTTTTTTTTAAATTCTGGAATTTTATACAGAAATTTTACAGAATTTGACCCAGAAAAATCTAAGTCTTCTCTAGAGAACAGGCCTATGCATAGGTGATAGTTGGTAAATAAGAGGGAATACAAGGCTGGTCACCAGAGAGTTAATGTTGTAGTCCTAGCTTTGCCTCCACCTAGCTTGGGGCTCTTAGGCAAATCATAGAATATCTCTAAACCTTATGTTACTGGCTTACGATAGGGAAAATAATGTGAACTCTAAAGAACTCTTATGAGTAGTATATATGGTGACAGGTGTATGGTAAGATAAGAAACTCTAGTTATTTAGTAACTATCAATTCAGGTATCTTTCTTCCTTTTTAGGATGGCTTCATCTCTTCTATTTTTTTATTTTTTGGTAAATAGTTGCAATTTTTCTTCTTATTGATGTACCAGCAGGCTCATGTCATGAGTGATGTTCATAATACTGGGGGGGGGGGTGGAGGAGGAAACTTGGAAAAATTATTTTATATCCCTCCAAAATAACTCACTAATTGAAGTTTGAGAATTATTAGCTTAAATGGATTTAATCTGCATAGTTTTGTCTTTGTCATCCAGTGCTGAGTGTTTTGTCATTGTTATTTCTGTTTTGTTATTGTTTTTGGTTGCTTTTTGAATAATTCCAATAATTCTCAGACTGTGGGTCTGGAAGAGCATGTTAAAATTTATATCCCAGAGTCTCTCTTACGATCTGCTGAATATTAACTTCTAGGGATTGTCCTTCATATTATGTATTTCTAAGAAGAAAAAAATTTGAGATGTGTTTTAAAGAGAGAAAATAAAACTGCATTATCAGTTTGTTGGGTCCCCAATGTTGGGTCCCACAATAATGGGTCCGTGATTAAAGGAGCATGACTGATACAAAGAGAAGGTCAAGCAAAGCTTTATTTCACGCCAAGCATTGAGAATCAAATCAACCGGCTGGGGCCACGCCTCTTACAGAGAGCACAACCCCTCCCTGCCTCAAAGACTAACTTTTATAGAGCAAAGGCCATGTGGTTGAGCCTGGCCACACACAAGTGGCCAATGAGATTGCAATACACAGAGAAAGCTGCACAGTCATGCTAGGTCACACACGGGTGGCCAGTTGAACTACAATTCACCCCATAGTAGCTATTTGAACTAGCCTATTGCCTTGGTCAGAATTGGCACCCAAAAGGCAGGGCCCATACTCCTTGATAGCTAGGGAGATAGTATGAGAGCTTTACTGATTGGATGTCTCTACCTGACCAGACTCATCCCTGCATTTGGGCTGTTATCTCCACCTGACCTGACCCACCCTTGTATTTGGGCTTTGTTACCTGGGACTGGTTTCCTGGACTTGCTTTTAAGTAAGTTCCCCTTGGAGGGGTGGGCAGGGTCAGTTTCAGTTTTACTGCATAAACAGCAAAATGGCTCTTCAAACGAGGTGGGGCCGCTCTGGCTAAATAGGCCCTTAAAAGTTTAGTGAGGATTTTCTTTCCCCTTGAATCCACTTAAAGAGTAGCCTAATCGGGAAACAAGAAGGGAAAAGAGAGCAGGAGGATATAAATAGAAAGTGTGTTCCATTGTGTTTGACACTGATGTATGTCAACTCTGGGAAACACTGAAAAGCCATATACATTGAAGCATCAGAAGCATTAAGATGGAAGGAACCTCCTTTGGATGACAGCTGATATCAAAGTTAGTCAAAGTTTCCTTTTAGGAATTTCCACCCATTGCTAAATGATATACAGTGTCCTTGTCAAGAGTAGCAGCAGGTTACTGTGTTAATCCCAAGTGATAACATTACAAAAATTTTTACATGTTTTTAAAAAATACAGCATAGATCATAGAAAGTGGGATTTATTTAATGACACCATTCATGCAAATATGAAAAATACTTAGCAATTAATAGAAATAGACTATTGGTACACATAATAACTTGGATGGATTCCAGGGTATCATGCTATGTAAAAATAGTCTTAAAATTAATAAATGTAATTAAATTAATGTGATTAAACTTATATAACATCCTCAAATGACAACATTATAAAGATGGTGTGATGGTTAATTTTGCCTGTTAATTTGAGAAGGACAAGGGGGGACTGAGATTGAAAGGACTTCTGGGTGTGTCTGTGACAGTGTTTCCAGATGAAGTTAGCATTTGGATTAGTAGACTCAGTAAAATAGATTGCCTTTCCTGTGTGACTGGGAATCACCCAATCTGTGGAGGGCCTGAAAAGAACAAAAAGGTGAAGGAGAGATTTGCCCCTTTTGCTTCCTGGCCAATAACTCATCATATATATATATATATATATATGTGTGTGTGTGTGTGTGTGTGTGTGTGTGTGTGTATGCATATATGCATATATATATATATACACACACACACATATATATATTATTGGTTGTAATATATATATCCCACATTATATATTTATCTTCTATTATTACATATAAACATATATATATACATATATATGTACATTTTATTGGTTCTGTTTCTTTGGAGAACCTTAATACAAATGGCAGCATATCAGAGTTTTTCAGGGAAGAGAAGGTATGATTTTAAAGTAGCAGGAGGGTAGTTCAAGATGAAAGAATAATTTTGTATCTTGATTGTGTTGGTGGTTGTTAAAATCTGTAAATGTAATTAAATATCATAAAGCAATACAGAAAGGCATGCAAAAATTAATTGATTCCTTTGTTGGTGAGACCCCAGTAAAATCAAGAGTCTAGTTAATTGTTTAGTGCCTTGTTGTCAATTTTCTGTTATGATAATGTACTAAATTTATGTAAGATAGTAACATTAGGGGAAACTGAGTTACAGGTACACAGTATGGCTTTATAGTGCTCTTCTCAACTTCTTTTGAGTCTATAATTATTTCAAAATATGAAGTTAAATATATGGGTTAGGTATTACTGTAATTACCAGAGATTCAAGCGGTGGAATAAACTAGATGGATTCCTTGTCCTTAAAGGAGCTTACTTTCTAATAGAGTTAAACAGTAAATAAGAAAACAAATAAATATGTAATATTATGTTGAGCAATGATTGAGTCATGAAACAAAGCCTATGAGACAAGATAGAGTTTAATGGAATGGTCCAGGGATGTGAGACTTAAAATATTTGAATTTTTGGAAAAAGAAAAAATGTTAATTGTTGATATTAAAAAAAAAGAAAAAAATGTTCAGTTGAGTACATTTTAATGCTCTCATTGGCTTTATGCAATGATCCATGATTTGAGCATCATCTAAATTAAGACAGAAGGGAGCTCCAAGGAGCTGTACAAAATGAAAGACTTTTTTTTTTTTACAGGCAGAAGGAGTGGGAACAAGGAAGTTATGCTGCCAGAAAAGCCAGTTACTTATTGCAATGTTAATTTCTTTAAGGGATGGCAGAGGTCTATCAGGCACATTACCTAACTACTGCTGATCAGTTGATTGCTGATTGACTAGCTTAAGATTCCATTTCTGGGAGAGCTGACACTGTTAATTAAATCTCAGTTAGGTGACCTGGGGCTTAGTATAAGCAGCTCCATAACCTGTTGTCTTGTTTTTAACACCAGTAAAACAAAGAGCTGGAAATTACCGAAATTAACATCATTCCTCCCTACTGCCTCCACGTTAGAATTTGCAAATTGATCCTGGTAATGTTTTCTGCTAAATCTCATCTACAATTTTTAGATCCTTTCTTACACATTGTTCCTGGAAATTTTTATTTATGGGTTAGAGTTACCACAGGGATACAACTTATTTACCATCCCATGAATAGATTAACCCTAATATTCAGCACTTCATGATTCTTTGTGATGTAAGGTGAATTAGGATTTTCCTTACAGAAGTTATCCTATCTTTCCTCTGGCTGATGTGTAGCTCTATTATAGGTCTGCACTAAAGCAGAAATCATAAACAACACGTGAAACTTTGTCCTTTCTGTGCCCCTATGGAGCATTAGAATTTATTATGAAGTTCTTTAGTTTATTCTACAGAAAAGAAAATTAAAAAGGACTCATTTTGGAAGATAATTTGATATAGCCGAGAAAAGCATAAGCCAGGCAAATAGACCAAAGTGGGTTTTTTATAGTTCTGCATGACCTTGACCAAATAATTTAACCACACTAAGACTCTCGATTTCTTTACATGAAAGATTGTTAGAATAATACTACCATATTGCATTTTAACAGAAGTTAAATGATACAGCACACATAAAGCTCCAAGCACAGTGTTTGTATATAGAATGCACTAAATGGGCATTTGTTCTCTTCCACTTTCATTTTATATGTTGAAATGACTGAAAGGGAGCATGTGATTTTCCCAGGACAGGCAACAGTAGTAGAGTTTTAGAATCAGAGAATATTAAGGTAAGAACTATCTTTTGATTATGCTGTCTTCCCCTTGATGGCTAGGACCAGGAATTATCAATCTCTTTGTAGTCTATAATGCCTGCATTAAAGTAATGGTTTATCTACTTGAACAGCTGAGTATCTATTCAAATCCTTACTACTTAGAGGAAAAGAAAAAAGGCAAACTATATCAAACACAAAATAAATAATTTGATTTTTAGGGTGTCATGACCGAGATTATGTTGACATCAAGAGTGCTACATTTGTTCCTCTTTACAAAGTGTCCTTTTTAAGAAAACATTTACTTGAAGTAAGTTTCTGAATTTTCTTCCAGATCAGATAGGCAAATTTCAAAAGAAACTACATTTGTTCTTAAGAGTTTGAATTACCATTTGGATGAGGAAACTCTTACCTATTTTATACTGGAGATCATTATCTAAATTAATTCTGAATATAATGGAATTCAAAATCATAGGGAAAGGGCAGTACTTTCAAGAACCTAATTCTTTTCTACTTTTTAATGTAGCATTGGGTGGTAGTAACTGTTGAAGCTTAAGGGGAAAAAAAAAAAAAAAAGGAAGGCACATGAGTGATTTGTGTTAAGGCAGCTTGCTGCCATGTGGCCTGGAAGAACGGTTCCTTTATCTGCCAGGTTAGCAAACCACTAGGGGAAAATGTGTCATGAGTGTGTTAGAATCCAGCAACCAGGAGGTTAGCCCTAGCCTATCAGTAGGTCTGAGAATTGGTCCTTCAAACTTGTGTTATAACACATCTTAAATGATTCTGTTGCATAGGTAGCATTGCTTTTCTATAGTCAATAGTAATAATGATGATGATGATGATGTAATGAAAAGATAGGCTTAGATTAGGAACAGAAAACAGAGTCCTGTGTTTACAGTATTTCCCCTCAGCCCCTGGAGCTGTGCTGCTTAACATCATTACCTAAACTTCCTACGTACTTAGTGAGCAAGAAGCCATGTGTTTCCAGGTAGCGGAGGGGGCCCTAGTACCTGCAGTCTCCTTCAAAGCGGCCTGTGTTCTCTCTTCTTCTAAAACAGAACCTGGAACAGGAGATGTCTGTTGCAGCATTTCTTTGTGACTCTATGATGGACCAGGTCTTGCAGGAATAGAAACCATTAATCTGTGAGGGGTAACTGGAGTAAGGCTGCCCTCCTGTTTGCATGGGTAATGCGGTGGTTTCTCAGTGTTTCCTAGTTTTGCGCTCTCATCCCATTTGTGTACCACCAGAGAACCAGAATGATCTTCAAAATTTGTAAAACGTATCATATCAATATTAAGTTAAATTAAAGGAGCCTGGCAATTAAGAGTTTCTATAATTTCTCCTGGTTCTTTCTTCCTTTTCTTTTTCTTTCTTTCTTTCTTCTTCTTTTTTTTTTTTTTTAACACCCAGTTATCTTCTCTTTGTTAATTATGTTTTTTTCATCTGTTTTGTTTATAGATTGTTTTGAGACTTTCCTGACTTTGGAGGTTAATGTCTGCAGTCCCTTTTTCTTCTTTAGCACTTCTTAGTATGGTTCCATAATCTAATTTCTCAGATCGAAAGTCAGTTTTTCTTGAGAATGCTTTTTTGATCACCCAGTTGATATTCTCTATTATAAACCTATGTTTTCCATCTAGGCATCTTTGATAAGATGATGTTCTTTTTTAGGTTTTTGCTTTATCTTTCTTAACTGCCTTCTCTTTTAGAATGTGAACAAAAACTGGCATATTTGGTGAACACTGTTACTCTCAGTGCTTAGTACATCTAGCATATAGTAAGTGCTCAGTAAATTTACACTGCCTTCATAAACAAAGGAGAAATTAACAAAATTAGTAAAGGGCATACAGAATCTAGAATTGAAAAAAATTCTTTTTATTTTATATGTTAGATTGTTTAGGTAAACACAACATACATTAATTATCTACAATTTAAAAAATGAAGATAAGTAAAAAAAAAATAATAAAACCATTTGTTACCTTATATCCTAACTGTTAACACCATTGTTAACAGTTATACGTCCTTCATGGGTTTTTTAGTTCCTCTATGTGGGAATTGTCACATGCCATTGGAAAGTAAGTTGTTATCCATATGTTGTGTACGTGTGTGTGTGTACATGCATGTGTGTGTGTGACTCTGCACTGTATTTAGTCATTTGTATTATTTCTAATATCTTATATTGAAAAAGGCACTGCAGTGAGCATCTTTGTATATTATTATTGATGTCCTTCCCTGATTATTTTGGTGCCACTTTCTGAGTGATTTCCTTGACATTATCACCTAACACTTGTATAATTTTTATTTTTAATTTCCCAGAACTGTTTCCTATTTTCTATTTCTTTTATGTAGCATCTTCTTCATATTTCTTAGTTGTAATATGTATTTTGTCTTTTGCTAAAAATGTCATGTGTTGCCAGTATTGTGAGTTTTTGATTTTCTCCTCAAAACTATGTTTATTTAATCTTACTTCTTTCCTGTGTCTTCTTTGTTTTGAGCTCCAGCTTATAGAAGATTCCCTCCTGTAAGTATCTGCTGATATTTGGATCGTTTTGCATATTGAGAAATCAGTAAGTGCTTTCTAGTTAGCTCTGGTTCAGTGGTGGTTCGTATTTGTCAACCAGTGCAACTCATTAGAGGATAAAGGGAGAGAACTAAAATCTTTTTCCTTGGAAGTATTCCATTATGCAAAAACAAACAAACAAAACTCCCCCAATCTCCAACTTGGGCTCACTAAATCTGGCTGCCAGAAACTTGAGAGCTAAATAGCAGAGGGAGATTCTGGGTAAGATGAATTTCACATTTCAGCAAGTAGAAATGCACTTAAGCACCTCTGTTAATAATTACGCCTCTCCCAGTCTCTGTGGCTAGTGTCTCTGCATCAAGACCAACGTTGAGAAGAATAGTGCAGTCAGAAAGCTGACTCTTGCTCACTTATCCTTCAACCATCACATATCCCTGCCTCTAATTTCTGAGACTCCACGGACTAATTTCGGGTTAATCCACATTTTTTTCTTAAAACTGTATATTTTTTATTTCTGATCTTCTACCCTCCCTTTAGAAAATTAACATTGATATAATTGCCTAAAATCTTCCAAATATGTATTGACTCTTCTCATGTGCAAATATCTTCTTTCTCATTCTTTCAGTAGTCAAGTGTTTTAATTAAAAAGAAAAAAAATGAATTATCTACTATTGTTTTAGTTGGTGGCTTGGTGATGGATGCATAAATTGAATAAAATATGTTAAGCCTGATTTTTTAAAATTCTCTGATGATAAAATTCAGTTGCACATGCATTAATGCATGGTAGGCTTACATTCTAAGTTAAATAAGAATGTGTTATTTGAGATAAACTTCATGTTGCATCCATAATTTTCAAATATTGAATTGCACTCAAATAAAGGGTCATTTCCATTCAGAGATTTATAGTTTAGCAGATGCCCCAACTATTATATCTCTCTGGTTTCCACTCTGTATTAATTAAAAGTCTCATTTCTTCTGTCCTTGGCCATAGACCACTGATCTGAACAATTACTCCAGGCAGAATCTGTTGCTAGTGCCAGCTCAGGTGAATAATAAAATAGAAATATATTGCATTTAATTTTGAAGCCTGCCAATGCTTTCATATGAGAAATATATAATTTTTTTGTATTTTCATTGTTGATTGCAGAAAATAAACATTTTTCCCACAATCATTTTGTGCTAAGATATTTATATGTATCTAATGTGACTATCACAACACTTCAAGGAAATCAGCATTACATCTAATTTATTATGGGAGCCATTTGATAGATGAAGTAATTGAGGCTTAGAAAAGTTAATAACTTGATTGAATATACATGAATAACGTTAATAACAGTTAAAATATTCTAAATGTTTAACCTGAGCCAGTCATAGTAATAATTGCTTTTCATTTATTAGCACATTTAATCTCCATAAAATTCCATAGTAATAGATAGTATTATACCCATTTAAGCAAATGAGAAAACTATAATTAGAAAGGTTTTAAAAAGCAAAACAAAACATAGCCAACATCGTGAAACTTAATGGTAGAAGAGGGGTTCAAGATGAGAAGCATCTGATTCTAGAACATAAGCTTCTTCCACAACCATCATATAGCTTCTTATCTGTAGATTCCTGTTCACTATATGGACATTATTGAAAATGTGAGTTAATAAAATTTTGAATTAAAAACAGTGATTGAAATCCTATACATTGTCTGAGATCTAGCATCTTGGATCTCTTCTCTCATTTGGCGATAAATCCGGTATCAAATTTAAGTCAAAGACACAGACTTTTGAAAAGGCAGGCAAGTTTACTATCTAGGATTTCATCTGGCAGAAGACACTTCAAGAGGAGTCTTCCTCTTCTTTTTTTACCCCCAACTGTGCTTCACACCTTTAATATCATTCAAGAACATTGATTCAGTGTTGACACCATTCACAGTTGTGCAAATGACATTATCAGATTGTCAGGCAAATTGTAGCAATTATCTCATGAGTCTTAAGCAATGCACACTTTGACATATTATTTGCCTTTTGATAACAAGGAGTGATCTGGCAGCTGAAAGGCAGATCTATCATTGAAATGCTTCTTAGATATTTATTTCATTTCCAGGCGAATGACAACTTTGGCAATAAACAGTGATATTCTTTCACTTAAGGTGAGTTTTAGGATTAGAGAACTGAGTTAGTACTGGCAGCTTGGCATATATTAGCATATGAAAACACTCAGCATTTTGTCTCTTGGGAAGAGCAGTAATTAATCATTGACAAACAAATTGTAATTCTTATTATGCATAATAGGGAAGAAATAATACCTCAGCTTCACAGATACTGGGTTTGAATGTGGGTGTGGAGCTAAGAACTGCACAGTGCGAAATCCTGTCAGAGTATCTGAACATAAAGATCATTGATGGTATGATGCATTTCTCAGAAGGAGAGGGCAGAGCAGAGCAAACCATGGTGGGAGAGAATGAGAGAGAGAGCACAAGTGGGAGAGGCAGTGGGAGAGGAAGAGATAATCTCAACAGACTCCGCAGTGATCACTGAGCTGGATACGGAGCTTGATCTCAGCACTCTGAGATCAGGACCTGAGCCGAAATCAAGTCAAGCTTAACCAATGGCGCCACCCAAGTGCATCGACTGCAACTTGTATCCAAGGTTTCCCACTGCCATTTTTAATACTATGCTTATAGAAGTGTAACAGATTAAGATTTGTTTGGACACCTTTGGTATTGTCACATGATTCTACAAACTTTCTCATTTGACAATAGGAAATCTTTTTAACTTTTTAAAAGACTTATTTATTTACTTTAGAGAGACACAGAGAGAGAGAGTGCATGAGTGAGCGCCTGTGAGGGGAGGGAGGGGCAGAGGGAGACAGTCTTCAGGTTGACTCCATGCTCAGCACCGAGCCTGGCACGGGGCTCCATCCCATGACCCATGAGATTGTGACATGAGTTGAAGCAAGGAGTCACATGCTCCACTGACCGAGCCACCAAGGTGCCACTTAATTTTTTTTCTTTATTAGCAACAGACTATATTTGATTTTCAGTAATGGATATTTCTGACCAGAAACTAGGATATAAGTTAGAATTCATATTTGGATTTTGATATTTCTTTATAAAATAATTTATGTACTCTACTAAATTTAATCTAAGTGATCTTCACAAATTTGTACATATAACAACTCCAGCTCTTTTTTAGTTACCATTTCAAATATGATCTCCCTTCTTTGGGATGTTCAATCTTAAACTAACAACAACAACACACACACACACACAAACTCAGTAGGGGTGTGTTCTACTCATTTGGAATGGTATGATTTTTAATAAGGAGATTCTCTTAAAGAAATATATGAAATATGTGGTATTAATTAGCTAATTAATACCTCATATTTGTGAGTTTCTCCAGATTTTTCCCTCATATTGCCTTATACTTTCACTATACTATGGCCCAGAAACATGCTCTATAATATTTGAATGTATTGAACTTTTTTTTCAGTTTTGCATATGGTAATATCCTTGAGAAAAGGTATAATCTGCAGTCGTGTATAATATTCTACAGATGTTAGGTCCATTATATTCCAACTTATATATAGGTTTATTTCATATTCAAGTTTTTGATAACTTACTGATCTTCTATCTAGTTGTTATTGTTACATCCATTATTGAAAGTGTGGTGTTGAATTGTCTCTTCATCCTTTTATTTCTGTCAGTTTTGTCTCATGTATTATGGTGTATTTTATTATATGCGTATTTATTTATAATTCTTAATATTATGATGAATTGATTCCTTTATCCTTGTAAAATAGGTCCTTTAAAAATGTGTCCTTTACCTCTAGTAAGTGTAAAAAAAAATTATAGTGTTTGTTTTTAGTGGTGAAAAAAGAAAGGAACTAATTTCAGTGAGGCCAGCTGTAGGAAGACAACAGACCAATATTTCAAAAGTGTTGAAAATACTTATATGTTCTTATAAGGAAAATTGGGGCAAGGGTCAGTGAGTATGAATTTAAAGCTGGTCTTCTGTAGACATCATGCAGTTGGATTATGGTATTCTAGATTGCCTTACCTGTTTCATTTAATGCTAATATTGATATAATTTGTGTCTACTATTTTATTCTTGTTTTCTACATGTTTCATTTATTTATTAATCACCTTTTGCTCTTTTATTGCATTTTTTTGGTATTAAGTGAATATTTTCTAGGTTTTTTTTTTATTCAATGATGTTTTTACTGTCTTTATTATTTTCTTATAGCTGCTCTAGGAGTTAATTTTGATCATATACATGCTAATTTATGAGACCATCCTGAATACCAGTGAGTTATGGAAACATTATTCCTATAGAGCTTGTTTTTCCTTTTGTTCTATTATTTGTATACAGATTACATGTATATGTGTCAAAAACAAAATAATGCACTATTATAATTATTAGCTTCTATAATTTTATGTCTTTAAAAGAAGCTAAAAGAAGAAAGTAGAACAAATACACTGTAAACAGTGTTTTTAATATTAACCTTCTCATTTACCATTTAACGTTCTCTTCATTTATCCTTCTGGAATTGATTTATAGCTGATGTATTTTTACTTCTTTCATGGTGCCATTTTCAAATACATTACATTTCTAAATGGTATAGTGCCAGTGATACAATTATATGCATATTTGTTTATAATGGCTTATTAAGCAATTAAAGAAAGGGGTGAAATACACAGGTATATTGTGTGTGCATCTATGTGTGCATGCACAATTGTGAGTGTGAGAGAAAGAGAAAGTATTTGCATTCTAGTTTGGGAACACTTACTTTCCAGCATCAAAAATATTTTTAAGGCAGATTTGTTAGAAAAGAGATCACTTTTCATGTTTATTTGGGAATGTTTTTGTTTTGCTAGCAGCTTGGGAGATAGTTTTGCTGGGCATAAGATTCTTTGTTGACAGTTTTTAATCTTTCAACATTTTGAATTTATCAACCTACTGTCTTCTGGCCTCCATTTTTTTTTTTTTTTTTTTTTTTTGGCCTCCATTCTTTTGATTGAGATGGCAGCTGTTAAGTTTATTGGGGTTCCTTCATATTGATAAATCATTTTTCTTTTTACCCTTTCAAATTTTTCTCTGTCTTGTCTTTCAGCATTTTTACTATGATCCTTGTGTGTGAGAATCTCTTTGCATTTATCTGTTTTGGAGGTTTCTGACATTACAAGGGGTAGAGATTAATGTTAATTAAAAATTTATAGCTAGTATTTCTTCAATATTTCCTCCACTTCTTTCTCTTCTCTCCCTGTACTTGCATTATGTGTATGTTGGTATTCTTAATTGTATCTCATATTTCTCTTTAGCTCTTTTAATTTATTGTCATTCATTTCCCCCTTTTTTTCAGATTCCATAAACTATATCAATCTATCTAAGTTTTCTTATTCTTAACCAGTTCGATCTAGTCTTGATCTCCTCTAGTGGATTTTTCATTTCACTTATTCTACTTTTCAACTTCATAATTTCCATTTATGGAAATCTTGAAAAAAAAATTTGTTATTCTCTGTTGAAGAAATATTGTTATTTTGCCTTCTTTTAATTCTTTAAGCTTAAATAATGGTTTCCTTAAGTACTTCTAACATATTTATAGTGGCTGCTTTGATGTTTTCATCAAATTCAACAGCTGCATTCTCTCACAGGATAATTTTTCCTGTGTATAGGTCACATTATCCTGTTGTTTTGCATTTCTTAGCACTTCATGTTGAAAATTAAACATTTTAGGTAATTTATCCAGCACATTTGGCTGATTTGAATCCCTCTTCCTCTAAGGCTTGTTGTTACTTTTGCTTTTTGTTTTACTTAGTAACTAGTTAGGCCATTTTATATTTCCTTTGCAATGCGAAACTTATGTTGCTGCTCCTCAGATGGTGCTGTTTTGTGCATATGCACAATCATTGGGATGATAGTGGTTTTAGCAAGGCTCTTTTTCACTAACTCTTTTCCTGATCCAACTTGCTGGCAGGCCCCACTAGTTACTGCTCATTACTTTTTAGTACTAAATAATATTCCATTTTATGGACATAACACATTTTATTTAATCTTTCATGTACTGAAGAACAATTTGGTTGCCTGCAAGGATAGGCAGTTATGAATAAAGCTACTATAATCATCAGTGAGCAGGTTTTGTTTTCTTTTGTTGTTGTTGTTTTTGTCTTATTTTGTTTTGTTTTTGGTGGGCAGGGGCTTTTTCAACACCTTTGGATAAATACTAAGAGCATAATTTCTAGATCATAAGGTATGTAAGAAATCACTAAACTGTCTTAAAAATTATCTGTACCATTTTACATCCACACTAGACATGTACGAGAGTTCCTATCATTTCCAATTGTGTCCAGCACTTAGTGTTATCATTGTTCTGGATTTAGTCCATGCTGATAGGTATGTATAGGTATTTCCTTGTTTTTTATTTATTTGTATTTCCCTACTGGCATATGATGTGAAGTAGTTCTTAGAAGCTTATTTGGCATCTCTGTATCTCCTCTGATGAGGAGTTAAAGACTTTGGACCATTTTTTAATTGTTTTTGTTTGTTTGTTTGTTTGTTTTTTTATGTTGAGTTTTAAGAGTTATTTGCATATATAATGTAACAGTTCTTTATCACATGTAATGACTTTGCAGATAGTTTTTCCCAGTTTATGGCATGTCTTCTAATTCTTTCTTTTTTAAAAGAATTTATTTATTTATTTGAGAAAGAGCAAGAGAGAGAGAGAGCTGGGGCAGAAGGGTGGAGGTAGAAGCAGACTCTCTGTTGAACAGGGACCCCCTGCAGAGCTCAGTCCCAGTACCCAAGGATCATAACCCAGGGTAAAGGCAGACTCTTAATTGACTGAGCTACCTAGGTGCCCCTATAATTCTCTTGATATTGTTTTTTTGCAGAAGAGAATTTTTCACTTTTAATGAAATCTACCTTAACTATGATTTTATACATCATTTCTTTGATATTTTATCTAAAAAGGCATTACCATTTGCAAGGTCATGTAGGTTTTCCCCTTTTATCTTTTAGGAGTTTTAAATCGTTATGTTTTGTTAGGTCTGTGATCTGTTTTGAGATATGTTTTGTTAAGGGACTAAGATCTTTTTCTCAAATAATTTTGTTTTGTTTTGTTTTTGCCTGTGGATATCATTTGTTCTAGCACCATTTGTTGAAGGGATGACCTTTTCTCCATTTTAGTGTCTTTGCTCCTTTATCAAAAATCAGTTGACTATGAGGGTTTATTTCTGGGCCCTCTATTATGTTCCATTGATCTTTCTGTCTTTTCTTTGACCAATACCACATCGTCTTAGTTATTACAGCTTTATAATGAGTTTTAATTTTTTTTAAGTTTTTATTTATTAACTTGTCAGAGAGAGAGAGTGCACACAAGCAGGGGGAGCTGCAAGCAGAGAGAGAGGCAGGCTGCCCGTTAAGCAAGGAGCCCAATGTGGGGCTTGATCCCAGCACCCTGGGATCATGACCCGAGCTGAAGGCAGATGCCCAACTGACTGAGCCACCAAGAGGCACCTATAATGAGTTTTAAAGTCAGATAACAACAGACCTCCAGATTTGTTCTTCTTTAGTATCGTATTTAGTAGTGTGGGTCTTTTGTCTCTACATTTAAACTTTAAAATTAGTTTGTCAATATCCATAAAATGAGTTTCTAGGATTTTGCTTGGGATTTCATTCAATATTGGCCAGTGATGTTGGTTTTTCATTCATGTATTTTAGTAGAATGAAGAAGTACTGCTGTAGTTTCTAGTTTGACAAGAAGTTTAATTATGAATGGGTGTTTTCATTGATCAGTATTCCTAGTATAACCATATTTCCCTCCTAATTTTTATGCCTGATAATTTTTGTTTGATATCAAATGTTCTAAATTTTATGTTACTGGTTACAGGATTTTGTTGTATTCTTTAAAGATTATTAGATATTATTTGTGGGATATAATCAACTTTAGACCAATTTGAGGCTTTAAAATTTTGCTTCAATATAGTCTCTGTTACAGCATTTGCAGAGAGCCTTCATTTGGGGATTTCAGTAGTCCCACTCTGAAAGTAATGCCATTCTGGTGAATCTAACAAATGCCTCATTTTCTTTTCTTTTCTTTTCTTTTTTTTTTTTAAGATGTATTGATTTTATTAGAGAGAGCAATCAGGGGGAGGAGTAATTTTGAGCCAACTCTGTACAGTGTATGGACCCTAACGGGGGCTCAGTCTTACACTCTGAGATGACAACCTGAGCCAAAACCAAGTTGGATGCTTAACTGACTGTACCACACAGGCACCCCACAAATGCCTCATTTTGTAAGAGGTCTTACTACTTTGGCTTCCAGGATCACCAGCTATTGCTAAGCTTATGTGAGTTCTGATGATGCATGGTCTATTGCTTTGCAGTGGCTCTTTCTCTGGCCATGGGTAATTTCTTCTTATGCAACTTATAGAGATCAATACCCAACCATAGTTTCAAATTTTAAGAGTGCTCTGCTTATGCAATTTTTTTGTTTTGTTTTGTGTTTTGAAGTGCCACCTGCGACTAGAAGGCACCTAGAATTTGCTTCAGTCTCCCCAAATTCTAATCTCTGTATCCTCTACTCAGTAAGTTCATCATACTCTGTTTGCACCCTCGCTTTCTCTGTGGCTTGAAAATTTCTTCCAGGTCATTAACTGAGACAAACATAAGGCTTACCCAAATTTTATTCCTTTGTTTAGGCTTGCAGTATTTCTTTGACCTTTGTCTAGTGTCTAAATATTTGCCTTCAGTATATTTTGTTGAGTTACCTAGTTGCTCATGGCAGAAAGCAAACCTATAGAAAATTTTTCTTGGATTTGAGCAGATCTGTATTTTCTGTCTAGATTTACATTAGTAAAGAAAAATTTCATAACTGAAAATTATATATCTGTAAGTAAAAATTATAAAATGTGGCCATTTACTTAATTTCTTTGGGTTCAGTTTGCATTCTCCTTTGCCAAAAACTGTTTGTCCTTTATTTAAATTTTCATCTGTGAATGGCTTAACAAATGCCTTTTGGTATATTCTTAATAAACATTGAGTGAATGAAAACTAAATGATGAGCCATCTTTCATGGAGAATGGGGAAATCAACTGTAAATTTTGTTTGTGATAATAGAAATATCAGAACACTCTCCTGATGGAGAATTTTTTTTTTAAATTTTCCTGAAATCTAAAATTTTACTAGCTTCTTGGGTTGGAGGAGAATGCTAAATTGTGAACAAGTGACACTCCTCCTTACTGTGCTTCCCTTCCTTAAAGAAATGCCCTTTAAGGGGTACCTGACTGGCTTAGTCAGAAGAGCATACAAATCTTGATCTTGGGTTTGTAAATTCCAGCCCCATGTTTGGTACAGAGATTACTTAAATAAATAAATTTTTTTAAAATAGAGGAAATAAGGGTGCCTTGGTGATTCAGTCATTAAGCAGCTGCCTTCAGCTTAGGTCATGACTTGGGGTCCTGGGGTCCTGGGGTCAAGCCCTGCATCAGGCTCCCTGCTCAGTGGGAAGTCTGTTTCTCCCTACCCCTCTCCCCCTGCTTGTGTTCCCTCTCTTGCTGTGTCTCTCTCTGTCAAATAAATAAATAAAATCTTAAAAAAATAAAATAGAGGAAATACGCATTAAGCACAGGTAACATATTAAACCACAATCTCTCCTAGCTTGACCATTTCCCAAGCACTAGTACCTCAGTTATAATGGAGAAGTTCATCTGATGACTTGAATTATAGTCTTAGTATCATCCTTAACTAATTAAACATATGATTTTAGAGTCGGCACTTCCAACTACTTGGGTCTAAGTATACATCCATATAAAATGATGTAGCTGGACTGACTAAAGTACCTGCTCACTCTTGTCAGAAGTATTGAAGACCATGTTTCCTTTCTCATCCATGCATTCACTCATTCTCATTAGATACACTTGACAGAGAGGGTTGCATGATATCGTTTTTTTCATATCTCACCTTAGTGAGAATGTAAAAAAAGAAATGACTCAAAGAGAGGAAATAACACAAATATCAATAATACAAGATGCAATATAATTTTATTGCATTTGCTATGACTTTTCAGAGCTAAGTTAATGCTAGCAGAAAATTCTTTATCTGGTCATTAGTTCAGTGTTCCATAGAATAAAGTACTCCTAGAGCTGTAGAAGTGGGCTGTATCATTTGATTTGAGAGAACAGAATATAAATTTGCTAACATATGTTACTCAATACAAATTTTAAATTTGCTTCTATAACTTGTATAATTAAGGATGTGAACATTACATTTAACATTCTGTTTTTCTCATTTAATATGTTACTTTTAAAGTTTATCCCTTAAATTGTTCCCAGGGTTGTCTTCATATTTTGAAAAGAGTTCATTTATAGCAGCACTGTAAGTCAGTTTGTAGTATATCATAGCAGTGAGATATGCCATATTCATTTAATGTATTTGTTTTATAATTAGCAACTCTGATGATTTATATATCACATTTTATTGTAAGATAAGACAAAATTATGATGGGACTAATTGTAGATATTTAGGTTTCACCATTATAGAATAAAAATATTTTATTTCTAACACTCTTGGGTTATTAGTGGTGAAAGAATGTGCCGAGATACCTTTTTTCTTAACATTGTGTTTGCAAAAAAGGAGAAGATTTAGTTAAACATTGTGGTTTTGTTTAAAAGTTATTCAAACAGGGGTGCCTGATTGGCTCAGTTGGTGGAGCTTGGGACTCTTGATCTTGGGGTTGTGGGTTCATGCCCCACATTAAGGATAGAGATTACTTAAAAATAAAATCTTTAGTGGTGCCTGGGGGGCTCAGTCCAGTAAGCATCTGTCTTTGGCTCAGGTCATGATCTCAGGGTCCTAGGATCGAGCCCTGCATAGGGTTTCCTGCTCACTGGGAAGTCTGCTTCTCCTTCTCTCTCTACCCCACTCTATGCACTCTCTCTCTCTCAAATACATAAATAATTTAAAAATAAAATTAAATTTAAGAACCCAAATAAATAAAAATTATTCAAATTGACCATTTATGTACTCATCCAAAAATAATAAGCATCATGCACTGTCCAGGATCTGAACATGTAATAGCAAATGAGCTGGATACAGAATCATCCCTTATAGAACTTGCCCTCTCCTTGGGAAGATAGTCAGTAGACAAATAACATATAAGTAAAAATACAAAATTGACAGCCATGTAAACTTCAAGGATTATCAGGTGATAACAGAGGGATGTATCTGGCCTGAAGGATGGAGCTAGTGTGTTAAGGGAACAGTCTTCTGTAGATCATCCACAGATCTTTTAATGCTACAGGTCTTCCAGTAGTATACCCTTCACACTTGTCCAGTATATACTTCTGCCTATTATACATCTCCACCTGGATATATTACAGAAACTCTAAATATATCATATATACAATCAAATCCAGTTTTTAATGCTCACATTTTTTTTCTAAGTTCAGCTTTCATGGTTTATCCCTACTGATTTACCACCAAAATATCTCTTAAGCATATTCCCTTTCTCCAGCTCCTCTGTGTTACTCTAGTGATGCAGTCACTTTGGGGTACTTGGAGAATATCAGGTTTTATGCCATATGATTTACAAGTTATACATAAATAATCTTTACCCCAAGATAGTTACCGTTAAATCATTGGCCTTTGGACTCTAGAGCTTGCTTTTTATTTTTATTTATTTCCTTTTTTTTTTTTTTCAGATTTTATTTATTTGAGAGAGAGCAAGAGAGGGAGAGAGAAAACATGATTAGGGCAGAAGGGCAGAGAGAAAAGAGAAGCAGACACTCCACTGAGCAGGGAGCCCCATGTGGTACTCAATCCCAGGACCCAGGGATCATGACCTAAGCTGAAGGCAGACAGACACCTAACTGACTAAGCCACCCAGGTGCCCTAGAGCTTGCTTTGTAAATCACTATTCCCTTCCATTCTCTATTTTGAACTGATTGACATCCCTGTAATGTGGTTTTGCCAGGCCCAGCACTGCTAGATCACCAGTTCTCCCTCTAACACAAAATTCCTAGAGATTCTCTAGCATAGATACCAGCAGTACAGAAACTGGGCATTTGAGAAAAAATGTGTGTGTGTATATGATACAGTTAGAGTATAGTATAACATACTACAATATATTAGAATTTTTTGTTGTTTAAAGATTTTATTTATTTGTTTGACACGGAGAGAGAGAGATGACAATTAGGCAGGCAGAGAGAGAGGGGTAAGCAGGCTTCCTGCTGAGGAGAGGTCCTGATGTGGGACTCCCTCCCAGGACCCTGAGATCATGATATCATGATATGAACTGAAGGCAGAGGCTTAACCCACTGAGCCATCCAAGTGCCCCATAATATATTATAATATATTACAGTATATTATAATGTTTATGGCATTTGTATACATATACAAATATATTTAACTATACTTGTACCTGTAATTATAAATTGTATCTATATTTAAGTATATTATAATTATATTTTAATTATATTTACAATATAAATATATACTTATATTTATATATTATAAAGAACTATAATTAAAATATATTTGATTATATTCATATTTAAATATATTATATTTAATATAATACATATGATATAATATAACATAATATA
Organism: Mustela erminea; assembly: GCF_009829155.1. NCBI lineage: Eukaryota > Metazoa > Chordata > Mammalia > Carnivora > Mustelidae > Mustela > Mustela erminea. The sequence continues at coordinate 39,037,740 of NC_045632.1, read as the reverse complement.
TATAATATTATAAATATTATAATATATTTAATTATATTATAATATAGATATAATTGGTGATCTAACAGTGTGTGTGTGTGTGTGTGTGTGCATGTGTATGACTGAGTTTAGCCTCACCCTAAATCTACAGAATCATAAATTCTCAGAGTAAAATCTAGAAATGTGTATTTTTCAAAATGTTGCAGGCAATTCTGATGATCAGCCAACATTGGTAAGCTATGGTTTCCAGATTCTCTGAGCTTTTCACTCTGTCATTTCAAAATGACAATTTTGAATGCACCACAAACTCAACATCTTACCTTCCAACAAATATTCCCATGTCATTGAAAAATATTCATCAAACACACTATCTTCTTCTATGATGCTGCAATACATAAAAATCACACTTTTATGAAACAGCACCTATCTTTTCATTAAGTTGGCAAGTTCCTTTCCTAACTTCAATCCAAATGTAATTACATGCCTCTGGAAGATTTCTCTTTGTATCTCATTCCAAAGTTCCTTTTCCAGTTCTGTTCTATGTGAAAGCATTTGCTTTAACAGTTATTTTAAGGCCTTTCTTGCCCACTGAGGGACATCTGAAAAGGAAAATGACACAGAACAGGGAATTACTGATTCTGGTGTATACCGTAAGATTTGTCATTCATCTGTTTGTGATGATGGTGATGATGATGATGAATATATTGGAGTCAGTACTTTGTACCTTTACTTTAACAAGTTAAACATGCTTATCCCTAAAACGAGACTCAAAATGCAATAGAACTACAAATAAAATATAATCAGCTCCATCCAATCAAACATGACAAAGGAGATCTCAAGAGAGGGCTTATGTGGTAAAACCAGGATTGATTTATCTGTTTATTTCCCTTTCTGCATATGAGAAATTGTACATAACCCAGACCAATACAAAACTAATACAATGTAGTGAGTCTGGGGGAATGTCAGTAGAAAATACAGAAGACAAAGAAACAGATTGAAGGGTAAAACAATGTAATAGCTTGAATTCAAATTCCTGATACACACAGGATGATTTCAGTTCTCATTAATATTAATCATCACAACTGTGTAAGAGAGCAATTGTGTTCTCATTTTCAAGACAAGAAAACTGAGACCCCAAGAGATTGCTTAATTAATCCATGTTTATATCATTACTTGCTGACATAGCCAGGGGTCAAGTCTGTGTTTAAATCACCATCATTTTTCTCTTGTTCCATTCCATCGTACTTTTCCCACCAAAAACACTCAGGTGAAAACGGAATCTTCAGACGTGAGTTAGACAATAAACAATGATCAAAATATATGGGTAATTATTACAGAATGTTAGAATGTCATATAGCACATATTAGGAGCATCACCATTTTGAACCTGCAAAATACTTTCTCAAGAAAAGTCATCATGGCACAGCTAAAAGAAAATAGGTTTGAAGATACAGAAACTTGGGCTGGAATTATGGCTATGTATGTGTATGTGTGTGTTTGTGTGTGTGTGGATGCATGCGTGTGTGGATTCATATATATGATAGATAGTAATACCTGTTTTGGAAATTAGTCATAAATCCTGGAGGCAATAGAAGGAAAATTCCCACAGTCATGATTATCTATAGATAATGGACTTTAAAAAATGGTATTTGAATTTTTTTTCTGCCTTCCATTCCATACTGGTGGAAACTGGTCATCATAAATTAATCTGAGCAAAAATGCAGTATTTATGTAGCTTGTCTTTGGGAATTGATAGTGAAATTATTCTGTTTTTATAAAGGTTGTTCACTCCAAGATCACTGTGGAGAGAAGAATATCTTAGGGTAAACAAAGTTCCCCTTCCAACCCACTCTGATTATCCAGGATGCTTTCTATTGAAGCAGATGTAGTTACTTCCATTCTGATGGACAGGAAAGGAAGATAACCCTAGTTTGGCAGTCTTCCATTTTTGCTTCCTCCTTCCTATTCTAATGTCTTGTCAAGTACTACTCTGTTTCATAGCATGTCTTAGAGATTACTGCAGAGAAAGATCTGACAAGAGAAAAATAATTATTCTACCCATGAAACTTATTTTATCCACAGTTCATTGGAATCTTAGTGTGTTCCTAAAAACAAACAAAAACATATAAAAACATAAAGACAGAAACAAACAAACAAAAAGAAACAAAAGCATAAAGAAACAAACAAAAAAAACCCCATAAAGAAAAAAAAAAGTGGGCTGTAGTCCCATTGTTACCACTGTGTTGCATATCTACATAGATTATCTTCAGAACACTTAAAACATTCCTTAGTTCTCTCCTATTAGTTAGGAATCAAGGAGGTATAAAGTCAAACCCATCTTTCCTCTTAGAAGCTCAGTTTCTCCATTTTCAGAGAAATGTGATTTAAGAAGAGAAAATCAATAGCTCAACTCCTTTCTGACGACTCTGTTTTGGCCCTTCAGTTCTTTGTCTCCATGGCATGCTGTGATATTATCTGTCTCGCTGCAAGATACCGAGTAAGAGAGCTGTCAGTATGACATGTGCTGAAAAAGACTAGTTTATCCCTAAACCAGGGCTCCTCCTTGGTCTATTCAAAAATATTTTACTTTCCCCCAGTGACTTTCTGTTACTATTTCTTTTGTTTGTTCAGATAAATAGGAAAGGGATGGGACAAAAAGGGGGGAGGGCAGTAGAAGAAAATGACAGTTAAAACACAGGTATAAGTTCACTGGATAAATAACAGACTGATACTCTTACAGTTGAAAAGCCTCCATTTGTTAAGTCTCAGTACTTGAACCTGGGCCTTTAGGCTTCAGAAACTGGTTCTATTTATTTATTTTTAAATCTTGTTTATTTAAGTTCTGCTTGATATGATACAATCTTTAATCAGACAAATGGAACTGTTATTCTAGAAATAAGATAGCCATACTTTATTCTCCAAGGTGATTTATTCTCTTACTTCCAGTAACAACCTGAGATGTTACAATGCAGGGCTAGTGTCTGATCTCCTTTTGTATTCCTCATTGAATATACCCTATTTCTTACTATACCCTAAGTATTTTTAAGTCTGAATTGAACATGGATAAGCACAAGACTGGTGCCTGGGTGGTTTAGTCAGTTGAGCATCTGCCTTTGGTTCAGGTCATGATCTCAGGGTCCTTGGATGAGTCCCTGATGGGGCTCCCTGCTCAGTGAGGAGTCAGCTTCTTCCTCTCCCTCTGTTCCTCACCCCCACTCTGTGTGCTCTCTCTATCTCAAATCAGCCAATCAATCAATAAAATATATTTAAAAAAATAAGCACACACGAAGTCTTTAAAGAATGAAGGGGCACCTGGGTGGCTCAGGCTAAGCTACGACTGCCTTCAGCTCATATCATGATCCTGGAATGATCAAGTCCTGCATCCAGCTCCCTGCTCAGTGGGGCTGGGTCTCCCTCTTAGCTTACTCCTTCTCATGCATCGTCTCTCTCTCAAATAATAAATAAAATGTTATAGGAAAGAATAAATTATTAAATTCACAACAATAGATAGCACGTTATCTCTCCTTTAATCAGAGCTATCTTTAGAAACAAAGGAATCTTATGTAGAGCATTTTGAAAGCAGTGAGAAAATCTAGTAAATTCTGACTGTCTCCTTTTTGAGTATCCAACAAACTCTATGTGCTACACAATGATGGTCTTACAAAGACAGATTTGTTTCTATATTAGGATCAACTGGCAGTCTTCATATGCTCCATATCAGAGATATATCTTGATCCAAAGATCACTTGAAAGAGTAATTAAATTACTCAGGTAATTTAATTAAGTTTATTCATATTTGATATTAATTAAATTAATATTTAATTAATTGAACATACAGATTACTGGACTTAGAATAATGACTTTGGGGAGGCAGTGTTTGATTCTTATATACAACCATGAAAAGTCTAGTTTAACATCTAGATCTGTTCTATAAAATCATAAGTAGTGGGACACTTGGGTGGCTCAGTGGGTTAAGCCTCTGCTTTCGGCTCGGGTCATGATCCCAGGGTCCTGGTATCGAGCCCCACATCGGGCTCTCTGCTCCATGGGGAGACTGCTTCCTCCTCTTTCTCTGCCTGCCTCTCTGCCTACTTGTGATCTCTGTCTGTCAAATAAATAAATAAAATCTTAAAAAAAAAAATCATAAGTAGTGCTAGGTAAGCAGTGGGTTGGAAATTGGAATTTTAAGTGTCCTAAAGTTCATTGATGAGTCTTTAGTATTGATAGCAAAGTGGTGGTGGCCTGGTTGACTTGGTTTGCTCTGTTGGAATCCATGTGGGCTTCTGGTCTGAGACAAGGTCCAAATACTATGCAAACTTGCAGCAAGAAGATTCATCCTCAAGGCTGGGAGGTGAGAAGGGTAGTCACATCAAAATTAGTTTTAATGTCTGGATTTGCCACAAATAGCTACATAAGTTACTTTAACTCTGAGTCTCATTTTCCTTAACCATGTAGATATATTGAACTCCTCTCACATTTTAAAGAGTATTTACCACAGTGTATGATAGCATGGAGATGCACAAAAGGTATTTTATTATATCGGATGGGTGCTTTAATACTAGGCTGCCAAAATCCTGAGAAACCTGCATACTAAATAACTTGGCTCACACCTCCAATTCCCCCAAAAACATATTGTGTGTCAATCAAGAGTCAGTCACAGAGTGTGGGAGATCTTGGGACTAGAATGACAGTCTTACCCAGAGTTGTGGGAACAACTCTGTTTTGTAGAATTCCCCATTTTATCCCTTTCTGGGAAATTGACCATGCCTACTTAGCTAGAAAAAAAGGTTTTGAGAAATATAAAAGAAGATAAGATTTTAATTTTATTTAAGTGCGGATTTCCCCAAATATGGTTGATTATAGAATCCTTTTGTTTTTAAATTAACAGCACTTCAGAGACTTAGTTTTCTGAAGAATACACTTTGGCAAATGCTAGTTTCTAAGTCCGTGGAGAAAAATCTGCCTACTTCACTTTCCTCAACTACTCTCAGGCCTTTTCTTAAAAACAAATTAAAACAGTCATTTGAGCCATTTATGAAAGTCAAACAGTAAAGAGATTACTTCTTTTTTTTTTTTCTCCAGTGTCATGATCTTCTCCAGTTTCTAGTGATAAAACCCCAAGAGAAAAACATCAGCCTTCAAATGAGCTCATCACATGTGATGATACCTGGTTATTGTTGAAATCTCAACAGATATATAGTTTTGTTTTTTCTAAACTCCTGCAAGAATGTGAAAGTATCATTTCTAAAACATAACCTGCACTCTTAAGTCTGTGTTAATTGTTTCTTGCTTGACACAAAAGGTCTGAAGCAGAGGCACCCAGGGAAGAAAGCATTATGAGAACAGTCAGATTAGATTTGTGAAGACAATTAAGCACAATTCTTTATGGCTTCTTATTCTTAGCTTTGAAATATTTCTTGCTGCTGAATCATTTGGATTGCTGGTAGCATTGCTAGGTTAAAAAAAGTGGGGGGGATATTTATTAAACAGACAAACAAGAACAAAGTAATAAATCGAGTTTTGTTCATACCAAGCAAAAATAAATCCAGGGACTATAAAAGTTTGTGTTGTGTTAGGATTTTTACAGAAAATATCTTTATCATTTCCTTTCCTGCAAATGTGTCTTTGCAGAGTGCTGTCAAATTTTAATTGTCCCCAGAGAACAGGTTATAGATAATTAAATCAACTCTCTCCAGCAAAGAATACTTCAGACATTTTTGAGAACCCTCTAGTTTTTACATGACCTTTGAGAAAAGCACTTTGCGGTTGACATAGTTTGTGTTTTTGTCAGTTTGTCTTTGGCAAAGAGGAATTGGCATCTGTCTCCATGAGTTTTGAGTTCAGATAAGCTCAGATGCACTTAGCTATTTGCCTTGTCCTCATACTGAGTGCCTCTTTACTTGAGAGTTCCACTTACTATCTCGGAGTTTTGTCACTGGAGCTATAGAATGAAAGTGCATAGTTCACAGTCCTCAAAAATGACTTACATTCAGTTTGGAAACCAGGTAGAACAAATCCTTTTCTCAAAATGCAACAGCTTAGTTATATATTTAAAAAAAATGGGATTAAAAAGAGAGAGAGAGGAATAACATTGTTGCTAGTCTAGAAACTGGAAATTTCTGCTACAGGAAGACCTGAAAAGTCTTGGAAAATAAGTAGGTTGGCTCCTTTCCCAACATTCTTCCCAGTTCCCCTTCTTTATACTTTCTGAAAGCACTGATTCTCTGGTCACCCCCCAAATTTGAATTCCTGTACTGGGAAGTCTTGAAGTCTGGAGCACCATCTTGCCTGTATATAGGCAAATATAGGACTTTGCACATAGCAGAGTCTCAGAAAATGCTTCTTAGTTGTTTCAGGGAAATGGGTAGAACATTGGATTTGAATTTGGAATAATCTACTCCATCTTTCCCACTGTTTTCTACAAAAGCGAGTGAATCTTGCATCTGCCTCGATTTCAATTTTCTTTTCCGTAAAATAAAGTATTTTAATTAAAAGTTTGTTAAAATGCACTATAAATCTTCTGTCCCTTTAAACAAAGAATATTGAAATATGCTTTTTTCTTAAAAATTCATAAATATTTGTTTGATCATCACATACTTGTCAGGCTTATTTGATGGACCCTAAAAGGTAAATGAGACCAGCCTTACTTTAAGAAGCTCCCTGTGGGAATGTAATTCTATAATTAGACACTATTTTCTGAGCATTAGGCTTTACTTCAGTGTATAGTAAAGGTTCCTTGTGCCTGAAATGTTTAAATTTGTGTATTGAAAAAAAAAGTTTAAAAAGTAGCACATGCTGAAATTAAGCCCATGCACAACTGCATTAAAAAGAAACAATAATACACATGATTCCACTACTCAGAAAAAATGAACTGTTGAATTGTGAAAATTCCATACTGCCATTTGACTCTGTCTCTGTGTGTACGTATATGATGAATGTGTTTTGTATAATCGTGAGTTAATAGGCTACCATATTAGGGTCCTATTTATGTACAAGTATGTATTCTGATATTTTTATGTTATTTTCTATAATATTAAACATACATAAATAGCAGAATATTATTAATTGCTGACTATTTGATCAGATCTGAGCCACAATTTATTTAACTCCATATTTCTATTCTTCTTTGTACTCTATTTTGTGTACTGCATGAACATATTTTTCATAAAAGGTTCATAATAATTTTATAGCATATGTAGACATTTAGAACACAAATTCCAACATTCTTTGCTTTTTATGATATATAATCAAATATATGTAATATATAAATAGCATAATTAAATTAAAATTATTAATTTTATTATTAATTAAAATTAATAATTTTTATTTTTATTTTTAAGATTTTATTTATTTATTTGAGAGAGAGAGAGAATGAGAGAGAACTAACATGAGAGGGGGAATGTCAGAGGGAGAAGCAGACCCCTTGCTGAGCAGGGAGCCCTCTCTTTCTTGATGTAACAGTTTCCATATTTTATGTCTCAGAAATATCTCTTCAGTGTACTTTCTCTCTTGAAACATTTAGACAAGGAAAAGTTGACCCAAAACATATTGCCCCTAGATAGAGATTAGATACCCCCTCTTCATCCCCATTACTATTTGTCAAAATGCTCTAGTATATAGCCTACATGAGGCTAGATAGGACCTTTTCTCATAGTGTCAGTATATTTTAAATGTCTCACAGTCATGACTGTGGAATGACTTTCTGAGGAGGTGGAGGCAAATATATTGCTGGATAGTTTGGAAGTACTCTAAAATTTGTCCCTTGATAGAAGTACTACAAAATAGATCAGAGTAGGGACTCCTGGGTGGCTCAATTGGTTAAGCAGCTGCCTTCAGCTCAGGTCATGATCCCAGGGTCCTGGGATCGAGTCCCACATCGGGCTCCTTGCTTGGCAGGGAGCCTGCTTCTCCCTCTGCCTCTGCCTGCCACTCTGTCTGCCTGTGCTCGCTCTCTCTCCCTCTCTCTCTCTGACAAATAAATAAATAAAAAATCTTAAAAAAAATAGATCACAGTAGAATATAATCATGAGATAATATAGGATTTCTGGTGTCTTCTCTTTCTCTGACCTTGTCTTTCTCTGTTCTTCTTGTAGTCATTTTGACATCATGAAATGCAATGTGTAGCCATCTGTCCACTCTCATCCCCTTCTTTGTCATTGTGTTGTACTAAATTTTCACCTCTAATTGGTTATACCAAGATGAATGAGAAATATAGGTGGAGGTGTGGCACTGGCCGGGGTCATGAAATGCTTTAGGCTGCTTCAGAAATCAGCTCACTCAAAGCAGTGATAGGATACTTCCTTTTTTATTCCCTACCTTGTACCTAGTCAAAAATAGTACATAACTGAGAAAGTGTCAGGCATGAAGACAGGGAGATATATATATATATATATATATATATATATATATATATATATATATATATATACACACTTAGGAGATAGATAGATAGATATATCTATCTATCTCCTAAGTCCCGTATATATTTCCTAAGTCCCATAGATTTTATTTTCCTTTCTTCTGCATAATGAAATTTTCTAGCTCTGATCTCTTTCACAGTTGAGTTAGTGGGAAAGAACAGATGAATTACTAACCAGTATTCCTCTTGGGTACATGTGAGCAGACTCTTATGCCCTCAGTAACACAGAAGTGAGTGTCATGCTTCTCTGCAAACCCATTTCTTCTCCCCAACTCATCTTATAAATCTCTCTCAAGCTAACATCTGGAATGATGTTTTTTAACGTGTCACTAATTGGCACAGCCATCCATGAGGCTATTCATTTCTAAACCATACTGTTCATTTTTGTGGGAGAGGAGGATAGAGGGGGCTAAGGGGAGACCCAGTGTCTTGGACATTTGTTCCATAGAACTAGTCCTGCACCAGAGGTAAAGATTCCATAACCTTCTTAACTATCCCACTGATCACTGCTTCTACCATCAGCTGGTTACAGTATAAATCTGTGATCTGTCGACACCAGCTTGGATGTCAAACATACGCTTTTCATTGGATTAAACCAATTGGGATTCATCCTTCACACCTTTCAAGTTCTTACATGCATTACACAACAAGCACCAACATTTATACAAATTTTATTTAGATAACAATACAGACAATAGAGTAATGGCAACAAAAACTAGTACTATTTAGTAATGAAAACTGTGTCAGGCATTCTAGTGAATACTTGAAATATCTTTTTTTCCCCCTCAAGATTTTACTTATATATTTGAGAGAGAGAGAGAAGGAGAGAGAAACAGGGAGGGAGAGAGGGGGCAGGAGGAGGGGCAGAGGGAGAAGCAGAGTCCCCACTGACCCGGAAGCTGGAATCAATCCCAAGACCCCCGAATCATGACCCAAGCTGAAGGCTGATGCTGAAGGACTGAACACCTCCTCCCACCCAACTGCCAGTCACCCTTTAAATATCTTCTTGTATCATCTTCACACTAATATGATGGGAGCTGTCTTAGCCTTTTTTCCAAATGAGCAAACTAAGTTTAGGACAGTAATGTATTGTCCAAACTCAGCAGCAGATTTGTCATTAAAATCCAAGTCTTTGGAATTCTGAAATATGATTTTCCCCAATACTCCCACTATATAATGGAAAGAGTAAGTGTGCTTGTGTGTTTGTGTGTTTATGTGTGTCTTCATGATTCTGTAACATCCAGTTGTTTCTTCATATGCACCCCATGTAGGTAGACATAATACCAATATCAAATATATCTATATATTATTGGTAAACATATATGTATTGCAACTTTGCATTTTCTCTGAAGAGAAAGAAATATATTAAATACTAAAGTCAGTCTTTTTTTTCTGACTAAAAGAATGACTTGTATATTTATCCTTGCAAAAAATGGTTTTTATCATCAGGTTGCTACAGCTCTAGCTGATGGTGTTAATCATTTCTACAGTCCCTTTCAGTACTTCATCCAAGGAGTCCAAAGTCATGGGGATTCTGAGATAATATAACAATTTTGTTTCATGAATTACTCCTTATTCCCCCAGCAAATGTGGAAATGGTCATATTGCTTCCTACTGAACTATTTTGTTCACAGAATCCTCCAGCACCAATAACTGACTTGAAATTCAGACATGAGATTTAGTTTAAGTATTAAAGAAATATTTCTTATATGTCCTTTTATTAGATGTTCGTCAGGAATAGGCTCATTCATACATAATTTTCTGTTCTCTGTTCAGCCTTCATTTTGAAAATGGAGATGTAGAATTCTGATTCAGTATTAAAAACTGACTTCCCTTAAAATCCATGTTAGATTTGAATGTGTATTAGTTTACTTGTAACACTGAATTCAGAAATAAATATTTGAGCAGCTGCATTAGTTCTTTTTTTGGGGGGGTGAAATAATCCAGTGTGCTTTCATGGTTCGGATTTTAATGATATATCTGATTTTCCCAGATAAGAGATCACAATCAGGGTTTTATGCAGAAATGATAGAAACTGATATTTAAAATGTGAAAGTAGAAAAGTCAGATAAAAGGCTAAAGACAGGTGTTATTTTTCTTTCTTTAAAAAAAAGCCCTCACATTTTTTGAACCATTTTTTTTTTCAAGAGGAAAAAATTCTCAAAATCATTCTATTTGCTCCCTTAGTTGTAGGAACAAGTGAAATGATTGAATTGACTAAAAACTGAATTGGTAATAGTTCACCATAAGTAACTCAAATGGTTTAGAATGCTTCTCCTTTTTGGGAGAGATCTATGTTCTATGCAATATAAACAAAATTAAAGAAGTTATTATAAGCAATAACATTGCAATAAGACTAAATTTCCAATGCTCTATCTCTCCCCAGCAACTTCAAATAAGGTATCTCCAGTGCCATCCAACCCGGCACCTCAAAGAAGCCAGGTTAGTGAGGGATTGGGTGGCCACCCTTACCTTTGGGTCAACAAGTCCCTACCTTCACAGCTGTTCTTGTAACTCATCTTTCTAGAATGAGACTTTCTATAATTATAGACTCCTCATTCTAGTGTTGATGGCCAGATTCCATGTTCAGAGAGCTCATCCTAGAATTCCAGCTGCCTACTGGACATCACCAATTTTATGGCATACAAATATCTTGAAATATCCATAAATAAAATCTTAATCTTCCCCTTCCTCAATCCCACACCTTTTTCCTACACCTTGCGCTTTCTCACTGTCTACTCTTTCTTTTGGGAAGATGTTGCCTCTTTATGTCTTTGAACATCTGATAGTTTTACAAACTGGAAATGTGACATTGACCATTAACTTCTCCCTATCCATAACCATACCAGTGACATGCGTGTAATAAAGAACAATGTCTTCTCCTTAGGATGGTCAAAACTTTGGCTAACTTTCGTAATGACACAAACTGCATCAGATAATAGTTCTTCCACATCTGTGCAGGTGGTTAGCCCTGCATCTGAGCTGTGTATGCTCCTTTTAGTATTGACACTTTCAGCTGGATTGTTCTTCAGACTCTTGTCAGAATGGTCAACCTGCACTGGAAATAAATCAGTTGAATGGCCCCTCCTTCCTTGGGCTCAGCTCTTTCATTTAGAATTCAGATACCAATATTTATCACTGGTCAGCTGCTCTCTAACAGTCCTGAGTATGGGAACCTGGGACATTTTTACTCTTAGAGGCATGTATGTTTAGTGAACATAACAGTGACTTTCTTTCTGACAAGAATGGCACCAAAATTGCTTTCCCTTGATTCATCTATGGAAATACTTTCTAACCTTCATCTCATATTACCTACCATCTTCTGAGTCAACATTTGCTTGAACGAGTCTGTGAAGCTGTTAATTATGATTTTAAATGTAGCCACATACTGAAAAAAAGTTTTCCGCCAACTATTTCGTTTTTATACTATGTTCTCTTCCTGGTCTTTCCTGGTGACTGATGTAAACCAATTTTTAAAATTTTTGCTTTGATATGATGGCAAGGAGAATAACACCTACAAGAAAAAAAGAATGATGTCAGAAATAACTTGGCTTCCTCCTTGGACTTCATATAGAATGATTCTAACTCCTCTTACCTCTAAAAATAATGATTTTCCCTTTCTATAAATATTCTTTACCTCCTACCTCCCCCTCCTTCTCTCCCTCCCTCTCTTTGTCTTACTCGTTCCCCAGCCCTTCCACTCCCTGTCACTCTCCCTCTGTTCCCTCCCTGCTTCCCTCTCTCCCTCCCTCTGTTCCATCCCTTTCTCTCTCCAGTTAGTATATTCCATAACCTTCACTGTCAAGAAAGTTTCAAATGTCATCTCTAAGGAAATAACTTTACACCTTTGTTCCAGCAATCAAACTCTAGAACTCTAATCAGGAACACAAATATCACTTCCCAGCATGATGAAAACAGGGTTTTCTTCTCTCACCACTCTTAAACATAACTCTCAGGCCATTCGTAATGGTCCATGGGACTCAGGTTCATATGCATTGTGGTTGCAAGGAGTTTCCAGTTTCAGTTAAGATGTGGTATGCATGCCCAGCTCATCTTGCTGACTGACTATTATTAAAAATCATGGAAAAAATAGAGCAGCCACTAGAGAACTCTGAGCAGTAGAAGAGCAGGCAGGTAGAGTAGGGAAATCAAAACTCAAAAAATAGCCATATGGTCATAAATTCTGTTTGTGCTTTTACTCTTCGCTGTTGTTATTTTGTTTTGCTCTCTATTTTTGTTTGGTGATTTTTTTTTTAAATTAGTTTTCTTTCCCTAGTGAAAATGTGAATCCTTATGGTGGTGGCTAAAAAGGCAGCAAGGACGAGAGATGGTGGTGGCAGCAGAGACAGCTCCTCCTTCTTTTTTCTTTCTGTTTTACACCAACACAGACCCAGTAATGGGCCATGTAGATAAAATAGGGATGCTAAATCCTCATGGTTTTTACCAGAGCAGTAGGAAAAGGGCCACTCAGACTCAGGAGTATAGAGATTACAGAGAAGGGGGCAAAAGAATCTATGTATGAGATGTGGGGCTCTTCTCTTAACTGCCCATGTATGCGATTGATTAGCATCAACAACACAAAAATTTTGAAGACTGAGTAAATGTGTGGATTGATGCCAGGCATACCAGAATTGCATAGCCAGAGTCTCTGAAAACTAAACAGCCATTGAAAATTAAACTGTCATTGAAGCAACAATTCAAAAAAAGTGAGTCAGGACTTGTGGTTTGAATCAAATCATTTTGATTGATTGCTTTATGAAAGTTCTTTAAGAGATTTTTATAGGGCCCAAAGTCTTATAACAGCATCTATCATAATCATGCACTATAGAGTAAACACAGTCCTCAAATGAATGGAAATGTGGATTTGTCAGTGAAATAGATTTTTTTTTAAATTTTAGAAATTTTAAAATACCATCAAAAGGACCCAGAAATAGAGTAGAGATGGCATAGAAAGGACCAGTGGAATTTAGGATAGATGTGTAGAAATCATAGCTAAACCGAGGGAGAAAAAATTAAACAAAATAAACAGAACCTCACAGACCTGTATAACAGTATCACAAGGTTTTTTATTTGTGTCACTGCAGACTCAATGGAGGTGGTAGATATGAATTAACTGTGGCCAAAAACTTCCCAAATTTGTTGACGCCAATAAATTTATAGACCTCGTAAACTCAGCAAACTCTAATCGGGATGAACTTCAAGTATACCATGACCAAAGATATGATGATAGAACTGAAGAAAATCAAAGATAAAGAAAAACTATTAGAAGCAGACAGAGAAGGGCATCTGGGTGGCTCACTCAGTTAAGCATCTGCCTTCAGCTCAGGTCATGATCTGGGAGTCCTGGGATAACATCAGAGTCCTGGAATCAAGTGCCGCATCAGGCTCCCTGCTCAGTGGGGAGTCTGCTTCTCCCTCTCCCGCTGCCCCTCCCCCATGGTTGTATGCACTCTCTCTCTCTCCCTCTCTCTCTCAAATAAATAAATAAATAAAATCTTTAAAAAGCAGACAAAGGAAAACATCACATTGAACATAGAAGACAACGATTCATATAGCTCCAGATTTCTAATCAGAATCAATGGAGGCCACAAGAGAGTCAAACTGCATTTCTCAAGGTGCTGAGAAGAAAAACAAATGTCAATCTAGAATTCTCTATTTAGAAAAACTATCATTCAGGAATGAAAGTGAAATATATTCTCAGCTGAAGGAGAATTAAGACAATTTGTCAACCATAGACATGCTTTAAAAATGGACAAAAGGAGCTCATTCAGACATGAGAAATGTTATAAAAGAGGGAAATCTGGAACCTTAGGGATGAAATAATAGCAACAAAAATGGCAAGTATCTGGGTAACGATAATAGATATTTGCTTCTTACAATTTTAAAAATGCCAATGGCTATTGAAAACAAAATTATTACATTGTCTGCTTTTTTCCCCCCAAGTATGTAGATGTAATACATACAACAACTCTAACAAAACATAGGGATCCCTATGGTTGCAAGGTTTCTATATTTTACTTGGAGCGACTTTTCAAGGAACTAGCTTTTAATTTTATTGCCTAGTTCAAAAACTGTTCTTGGATGTGAAGATTGAATATAGTTAAGAAGCCAATTTTTCCCAAACCGATCTTTAGACTTAATGGAATCTCCATCAAAACTCAGAAGGTATTATGCAAATATAAACAACCTGATTCTAAAATTTATTTGGAAAAAGTGAATTAGAAGAGCCAAAACAATGTTGAGAAATAAAAACAAAGGTAAAAGACTCGGACTTCTTAATTTTAAGATTTAGAAAAAAACTTCCCTAATCAAGTATGCATGGTATTGGTGAAAAGAAAAACAGATAGAACATTGGAACAAATAGTTCAGAAATAGAAACAAATATGATCAATTATTTTTTTAAAAAGTTCCAAGTGCAATTCAAGAGAGAAAGTATAGTCTTTTCAACAGATATAGGTGGTGTAATTGAAAATCTGTATGTAAAAAACAACAACAACTACAACAAAACCACACCAAAAACTTTTATCTTAACTTTATACATGTATGAAAACTAACTATATACAGACAGATTTAAATGTAAAACATAAATCTATTAAAAGAAACTTTGAGGGGCACCTGGGTGGCTCAGTGGTTTAAAGCTTCTGCCTTTGGCTCAGTTCATGATCTCAAGGTCCTGGGATCAAGCCCGACATTGGGCTCTCTGCTCAGCGGACAGACAGCCTGCTTCCTCCATTCTCTCTCTCTCTGCCTGCCTCTCTGCCAACTTGTGATCTCTGTCTGTCAAATGAATAAATAAAATCTCAAAAAAAAAAAAAAACTTTGAAAAGGAAACAGAAAATCTTGGTGACCTCAAGTAGGCAATGTATTCTTATTTATGACAATAAAATAATATGTAATAAAAATGATAAATTGAACTTCATCAAAATTAAAAGCTTTTACTCTGTATAAAACAGTTACAAATATGAAAAGGTAAGCCAGAGACTTCAAAAAATGTTTTAAATAATATACCAGCAACAAAAAAAAATTGTATTGCAAAAAGAACTTTCCAGTCCCAACAGTGAGAAAACAAACCGAATGAATGGGCAATATCTATGAAGAGATACTTCACTGAAGAAGATATATTAATAGCAACTGTACACATGAAAAGATGCTCAATATCAATTAGTCATTAAGGAAACAAATTAAATCTGGAGTGATATACTAATGCACACCTATTAGAATGGTTAAAATTAAATTATTTTTTAAACATTTATTTATTTTAGAGGGAGAGTGTGCATGGGCAGGAGAATAGGGTAAGGGCAGAGGGAAAGGAAGGGAAGCAGACTCCCCATTGAGCACAGAGCCCAAGGCTGGACTGAATCTCATGACCCTCAGACCATGACTTTAGCTGAAACCAAGAGTCAGAAGCTTAACTGACTGAGCCAACTGGGTGGCCCTAAAACAAACTTAAAAAATAGAACAGTAATAGTACCAAGTGCTGCCAAGGATATGGAACAATTGGAATTTTCATCTGTTGATGGTAAGAATGCAAAATGTTGCAGGGACTTTAGAAGAGAGCATGACTGTTTCTGATTAATAAGCTTCTACTGACCCTTAACCACCTGCAACCTCATTTCTAGGTATTTACCCTCTAGAAATGGCTTTATATTTGGACAAAAATATGTACATGAATAGTTACAGCAGCACTGTCCATGGTCACCCAAATCTGGAGATGGCCTAAATGTTTTCCAGCATTTGAATATATAAATTGTAGTATGATGAAATGTGATTCAACAGCCCCAAAAAAAGGAGGGGCAGGAGGGGACAAACTAATGATAAACAGCATCACTGGATTTCAGATGCATTATGCTAAATGAAAGTCACCAGTTCAGAATCTTATAGGATATTTGATTCTACTGAATCTATCACATTCTGAAAAAGACAGAATTACAGGAATGGAGGATAGATAACTGGTTTATTTTATGAGTTATAGGCATGTTTGTCTACCACTGAGTAGCACAAGAGAAATTCTGGGAGTATGGAATTATTCTGTATCCTGTTGCAGTGATGCTTAAACAAATTTATACATATGTTAAAATATGTACAATTATACTAAGATATTGATTCTTACCATATGTAACTTTAAATATATATTATATTACTTTTCAAGAAAGACTATATATAAATGAGCATGCAGTTTTTAAATCACTAGTGCAACTTGAAATAATTTTCCCAGTGATTGATTCACATATTTATTAATTCATTCCTCCATTCAACAAATGTTTCCAAACTTGGTCACAAATAAAATTGCTTTAAACCTAGTTTCTCCTTCCTTCTTTCTATTCCTTAAGGATGCGTGGGGATTGAAACAGAAATTCTGCCTGTAAATAAAGAGAAGTTTTGCCTAAAGTTAAGTGTACTATTTTCTATCAATGAGTTGAAGGAGAAAAACCCAAAGGGACCTTTGGTTATTTTATTTCTCATTCTCTCTCTCTCTGTCTCTGTCTCTCTCTCTCTGTCTCTGTCCTGCCTCTTCCCTCCCTCCACCTTTACAGGTGAGGTCCAAATGCTTCCTGACATTGAGAAGATCTACGTATTGAACACAGGCATTGTAGCCATAAACACTTGAAACAAATACTTTTTTTCCTTCTATTTGTGTCACTTATTTCTAAAATCACTATCATATGATACTACGGTTTCGTTTGGAGGTGGGAGAGAGATTTTTTTCCAGACTTGTTTACTGGACTATCGCACTAGATTCTGTAGCTAGTGTCATTTAAAATGAATAAGGAATACTCTGCTATTATTCCTTATATGCATATTATACTAAAGTATTCTTCAAGGTGGCAAGGTGGAATAATTGAGGTGTCAAAGAAAAATGAAAAATTCTTAGGTCTTCTGAATGAATACCATTTAAGCACATTTTCTTCCTATTTATGAATATTTATATTTTCCCAATATTGAATGTAGTTCCAGACAAAAAATATTCTGAGATATAAATTACCTTTGTAATTAAGGATTTAATTTATTTATTAGTAAGAGTGTCATGACATAAAAAAATATAAATTTAATAAATAATTTATGCTCGTCTCAAGTTAGAGTGTAGAAGCAGGTCATCCAACGGCAGAATGGGGAAACAGCTCCATTAATTTCTTCATGGAATCAGGATTTTCCCACCATGCCTGGGTTCTGTTTCCAATATGAACTTATAGTTTAAGATGGATGATCCAAATCTAGACATCATGTTCACAGTCCAACCGAGAAGAAAGAAAGAAATAATAAAGGGCCGTGGTGAGGAATAATTATATGTTAAATCCAAGTTACAAGTGTCTGCAACTGAACATTTTTGCTTGAATCTCCCTCATTGGAGGTTACTTATATAGTAACATCTAGCTGAAAATGAGTCACTGAAAAGTCATGTCTATTTTGGGCAGCTGTACTTCTTGTAAAAACACGTTATATTACAATGGAAAGGGGAGACCAAATGTTAAGATGGGTTGAGATTCTCTGCCATTCTTGACATATACTTTTTGTTGCCTGTGGTTTCTGTTTCAAAATCAGTCATTTATTTTAGAGGTAGAAGACTTACTCTTCTTGGCAAATTACCTGCATAATCATTATGTATTTTGATATTTTAGATATAATTGTTTGAAATTGATGGTATTCACTGATTTTTTTTGTGGGGAAAAGGGTATTTTCTGAAAATGCAGTATGGAAATATTTAGTCATATGCTTTTATTTTCTCTTCTATTTATATAAACACAAACACACATACACACAAATTATGAACTCTTTTTATGGGAATTTATACCAATAACATAATATGATATAACAATAAAATATTCTTACAGATACACAAATGGCAGAATCATAGTGGTATCTTTTAGTTCCAAGAACAAAAGGAATTTTATATTTTAGAAAAGCTTAGAAGTATTCTTCTTCAGTTTATATATTTGTCAAGAAGAAAATCTTACATTTTCAACCTAACTTCACTGCTTAGAAGATGAAAACATACAAAAATCAGTGATGTAACTCAACTAAGAAGACTGAAAGGATCAGTTTGCCAGGAATGATCATGTTTCAGAATTGCCATTAAGACTGGGAAAGACCCAGATAGTCATAGCTGCATATTCCCAAATTATAGCGGATATTCATTCAAGTGGCAGTAATAAATGCTTTACAGGGAAAACTTTATGTCAAAAATGGCTTTGTGCCTGGTATAACTGGATTAAAGTAAGAATTTTAAATATATTGGTTTCTCTTTAGCTACTGAATTATAAACTGATTCGATAAGAGGACTCTTTCTTCACCTCTCTAAACTTTGACTTTTCAATTGGAGATAATAAATATTCAGTCATTCGTAAATCCATTCTACAAATATTTATTGAGTACTACTTATGTGTTAGGAGGTGTGCTAGGCATTTTAAATGATTTTTCTTAAAGAGAATGGTGAGAAATCATGAATATTCTAATAAGAATGGTAACACTCAGGTTTTGTCTTGACTAGGTCATGTCTTAACTCAGTGATTTCAAAATATAGGCTTTACTTCTCTGTTTATCTTCCCTACCACTGCAGTAGAAGGGCATTAGGAGGAGATACTAGGTTCATTTTAATGCTAAAATTCTATTGCTAGAGGAACATTTATTCCATAATTAAATGACCATGTGTTTCTTCGGCCAATACTTTAATTTGTTCATATCTTACTAAACTATGCAAATTTTACTAAGACTAGTGTTTCTTAGAGGTCATGATCCTTTCAGAAGCATGCATTCATTTAACTCACACAATACATGTTTTTCACAAGAAATCAGAGCACAGGTATCTTACCTCCATAATTTCAAGTTGATTCAGTATGAGAGACTAGTATCTTCCCAAACCTTCTGCTACTCTGTCTTATGATAGCCAGATATTTGATACTGAGAAAGAAGAGTTTCCTCCCGAGGTTACATTATTTATGCTTTCACTCATTTATGTAGGAAGCAATAATCCTCACCGTGAATCTAAATCTCTTGTCATCACTAGGGTTCTCCTGGTAATCACTTCAGTGTACTTAAAAACTATGCAAAGTGGCCTGCTAATAAATTACATGTACATCTATATTTTTCATTTTCTTTAGACAATTGATTTATGTTGACTAAATCGTAAATCTTTTGCAGATGTAACTACTTTTAGACCAAGGCTATATGACATATTTACTGCCCCAGTAAAGCCCTGTTCGTTTTTTCCTTCTGGCAAGGGGGCTGAGCAGGCAGCATAAAAGCCATACTTGCTAGTCAGCTTGCGGTTTGCATAAGATTCTTCAAGAAAGAAGTCCATTCTAGCGTATTGGTGTTCTAGGAGAAAGGAGAATCGTGTCTCTTCTTGCATGTCAACAGATCATGTCAAGTAAGACAAAAGTATTTCTAAAGGTCACCTGGAAGACAGTGCTGTCGAAATCTGAAAGATTCTCTAGTATCTTAAGTTCAGACTGTGGTATGAAACTTGCTGTGGTTCAGAACATAAACACCAGACATCAGACATTAAAGAAACATAATATTCAAAGGAAAATTAGTATGATACAAGTTGATCATGGTGGTCCACAGGATATCCTAACAAGCCAAAGCCATAATTATGAGCTTGCAAGTTTCAGAACTCAGAAGTTGGTTTTAGGAGGAAAATGAATACCAGCAGTCAGTTGAAGTGTCCATTGGACACCCAGAACCCAAGGTGGGCATCAGTCATAGCTCTCAGAGATCTGCACAAATAAGGAAGTTACAGAATGATCAGAAAGTAAGACAAGTCAGTCATTAAATTCATGATGAGGAGGAGTTGTGGTAAGAACTGTTTTACAATTATGTTTTCTACGATTAAGGACATGATGCCTGACATAGAAAGGATTTAGAATATTTGATAATATCTCAATTGCCTTCCCAGACCTTATTTTACTAACTCTTTATCTCTGCCACCCTCCATTCACATAGTTCAGTCACTGGGACACAGATTTCCAGAATTCCAATTCTGTATCCTCAGTGAATTGGACTAGAATTAGGTACATAATCCAAGCTGGCACAGTCAGAATTCTTTTATCAGTAATTTGGCATTTGGAACTTGGTGAGATTTTTTTTTTCTCTGTTCAAGTGGCTGGATATTTAATATGGGAAGCTAGGGGACTGTGTGGTCATAAATTCTGCAATATGAAATGAAACAAATAATTTCAGTCTGAACAGGAAAGACCAAAACAGTCATTTAGGAAAGAAGGAGTGATAATTGAGAGGGGTTCCTAATGACATAGGAATCCCTGATTCTGGTTTGCTTTTTGACACACAAAGTCTGGGTTCCCATGGAATCCCAACCCAAATCTTTTGGTTACAGAAAATGAGTCTTCTGTAATGAGAGAAAAAGAGAGATACTAAAAGGCTTGGATCTATCTTGATTCGTCAGTCTTGTCAGCTGGAGTTAAAGTTGGGCTTGCAGTATAACCAAGAAGATAACAGGGGGTTTATCTAGGATCTGCATCTTAATTGGTTATAAAGAATTCTGGCTCAAGGCATATGTGTTCATGGACCACCTAATTCTGGATCAGGGATTTAATTTAAGAAAAAACCTGAGTATCTAAATATTTTTCTATCTTCAGAACTAAAATGGAAACTATGACTCCTTATAAGAGCACAGTTCAACAAAGCAATGAAGGATGCTTATAAAACCATCTATTAAAAAGGATGGTATGGGGTTTGCATACATATCTGTAATTTTTTTAATCAATCCATATGTCAAGTTAGAGGTAATTGATAGCTGATGACTTTATATAATTTGCTGAGTTCATATAACTTACCAAAGATCTTATTCATATGATAATGATGTTATCTATTATCCTGCTTATCCATATAAAATTAAGGCTCAAGATAGTGAATCATCTTTCCATGGTCAGAATATTTATGACTTGATAGTCCTCTATGACTACACATTCCATATATAACCTCTTCCCTACACTTTGCCATTGACTTGCTGCTATTTATTGAATATCTTCTATAGGAGGCAAATATTTTGTATATATCTAATCTTTGTGATCATCCTAAGGCCAAGGAGGTATATGTTGAATGTGACAGCTAGGTTTTAGGATCCAAAGTGGCTCTGAAGTCTACCACATTAGATTACTTCGGGTTTTCAGAATTAAGCACATTTGCATATCTGGCTCTTCCCTAGTTACTAGAAGGAGAAAACCTATTTTCAAAAAGCTTTGCATATATTCTGGGAGACTTAGATACTCAGGAACCAACTATGACACAATTACAGTATTTAAAATCAGAATGTATAAAGTTCACTTTTCTTTTTGACCTTAAAATGGAATGGAAGATTTGGACATTTTAGGTATTTTTATTGCTAGCTTTCTTTTGCAGTTATTCAGTAGTGGACGTTCTGGGCAGGTATTAAGTTGCTAGGATTTTTTTTTTTAACAAAGAACAACAGAAGTTTTATTTTCTCACAGTTCTGCAGGTTACACCAGATCCAAGTGTTGGCAGGGCTCCTTCCTTCTGAGGGCTTTTGCCTAACTTCCGGTGGTTTGCTGGTATATTTGACCTAGTAGCATTACTCCTTTCTCTGCCTTCTTGAGATAGTACTATTCCCTCTGTGTTTGTCTATGTGTACATCTTTATATGTTTTATAAGGACACTAGACATTTATTTTTTGGTTAGAGTCCATTCTCATGACCTCATCTTAGTATAACTAGTTACATCTGCAATAACCCTGTTTCCAAATAAGGTCATAGTCTGAGTTACTGGGAGTTAGGTCTCTACAGGAGACACATTCAATCCGTTATAGGGTGTTTTTATAGATGGATAGTCTCTAACCCCAGTTCTTTACTTTCAGCTCACTTCATATTTGAAGTTGTTGCATGGGCTTACAAAGACTATGAAGAGGAGAGAACACCATCGACATCCCTCTTCTCTTTGTCCATTCCCCTTCTTCCATCTGTATTCTATTTATCTCCCCTTCTTGCCTCCAAGTCTCTGCTATCTCTTACCACAGCATCTCTGTAGTGACTTCGCTTTTGCTGGTCTATTTATACTCCGAAGGTTTTGCTGACTACATCACTTCCATCTGTTCTGGATGATTAAATTTTTTCTTGTATTCTGACCAGGCCATAAATCCAGCATTATTTTTAAGCGATTGCAAAATTGTTCTGTTCACATCTTTTGTCAAAGAATAAACCAATCAGTAAATCAGTAAATTTTACTGGGAAGAGAGTCTGTCTCATAAATTTCTTCTACAAACATCATAAACAGTCATGCTAGGAAAGAGCCAATTTTAATTCATTATTTTTATTCTGTGCCACTTTTTTTGAAAAAAGATATTTAAAGCTCTGTTCTGGCTGACTTCCAGGTTTAATATAGAAGTGTTTGGAATTGCTGACTCAACCCAGAGCCTATTAATGTCTTCATTGTTTCTTTCCTTTACAAATACCATCGATCATGAAACATTTAGATTTGTTTTTCCCAAAAGCTGGAAGGCTTAAAACCACTTGCCATAAATGTAAAAACCAAATAGGTATTAGAAATCAGTAATAAGAGGAGATACAGGAAATCCACTTCAGTTTGGGGACAAAGTAATGATCATGCTCCACTTTCTGTCACACTTCCCAACCTCCCCTTGTTTTTTCTAGTACCTGATTTCTTGAATTGCTTAACACTTTGGGTTTTGTGCGGTTCTCTGTGATCTAGAGATCAATAGCATTTATTTATCCTTGAACTTTTGACCACGTCGTTGACTAAAGTCATATCTACTTTCCGCTAGAACTATAACTGTCCAGTTAGCCCAGCACATCATACTTGTTTATTGATCAACCGGGTGTTGCATAGGTTTTGTAAAGAAGACAATTGCATATATTTAGAATTATAAAAAGGAAATTAAAAATGAAGGTAATTCAGAAATTACGAAAATTCTCTTTCCAGCCATATGTGATAATTAAGAATACATTAGTTCAGTAGCTCTATTATTGGCAAAACGGAGTAAATATATTTCATTTTTATAACTCCATAGAAATTTTAATGGGCATTTTATCTGTTAAGTTTCAGTTACTAGGAGAGAAATGTCCTTAATCTTCTCTTCTATGTAACAAATGATATCTCAGTTTACTTTGGTCATCTGAGAAGTAAAAATAATTTACCTGAAATTACATTTATAACTTTTCAGTAAATGTTCAAAATTGAATCTATGAATATATTTCAAATCCCTTCACATTGTCATTGTGGATGTTCATTATTATTTGGGTTAAACTATGACAGGAGGATGGAAGAGAAGAAATACCCTATTTACTCAGAAATGGCCTCTGTGACTTTTTGAATCTGGTAGAAATTTTTCTAGATAATCAGGTTTCCTCTTGCCCTATGTCTCTGAGTTAAAAATTGAAATGCATTTTGAAACAAAGAGTTAAGGTTGCTAAGTGTCGTGACCCATAGACTTTATATCATTGATATTATTGACAACATCTGTGAATTTTTAAATATGTATTATTAACACTGTAAATTATTGAGGCAAATTTGAGAAAATGCTTAATTTTTTTATTACCGGAAATAATGTACTTTAAACTGAGGACTTCCTACATTATAAAATAACACCATTTGTTTTAAGGGGGGGGAAAAGTAGTTGATAGGGATTGGAAGTCTTGATTTTCAGGCACTTTTTTTTTTTTTTAAAGAGAGGATTTCTTTCTTTTCTTTCTTTCTTTCTTTCTTTCTTTCTTTCTTTCTTTCTTTCTTTCTTTTAAGTTTTTACTTATTATTTGACAGACAGGGATCACTAGTAGGCAGAGAGGCAGGCAGAGAGAGAGAGAGAAAGGGGGAAGCAGGCTCCCTGCTGAGCAGAGAGCCCAATGTGGGGCTCAATCCCAGGACCCTGGGATCATGACCTGAGCCCAAGGCAGAGGCCCAACCCACTGAGCCACCCAGATGCCCTTCAGGCACTTCTGTATTATACAGATGAGAAAGTATGAGTTCAAAGAAACCAAACAAAAGTTTTAAGACCATTAATGAAGTTGATGACAGGACAATTACCAAAACCAAGGTTTCTGTACTCTAGTGGGTTTCTTATCCAACATGGTCATAGATGTATTTGGTCATTCCAAAAAATAAATAAACAATTAAAAATAAAAAGTTCATTTAATAGGACAAAAGTAAATAACTTGTTAGATCAAGGCAGCCCCTCAAATTGAAGGGATTCATGTTATAAGATTATAAATTCCAAGTTTGTGTTCTGTAAATGAGGAAGCTAATGGCTATAGAGGCAATTCAGCCATGGTCATTATAGGAAGATAATGGCTAATCTAGAGATAGAAACAACTTCTTCAGCTTTTGACATGTCATCTCTCATAAGAAACTAGACAGCATCCTTTCTATGAACAAAAGCAAAAGATGATGTAACGGATATAAATAAATCAGTTTTAATCTACAAAATCCCTAATGGTCAGAAACTGGTCTCTTGTTTGTGTTTGTTTAAGGTGTTTGTTTGTTTGTTTGTTTTGCCATTAGCTTAGCTTATGCTTATTTAAAATTTATATTATCCTATAAAACAAAGGAAAGGGAGTAAGATTAGTAAATTAATACTTATTAAGTATCTTCCATATGATAGGAATTATACTGGCATTTTTTTCTATCATTTCCATTGATTCCTCGCAGAAACACTGAATGCAGTTGCATTAGTCCCAATTAAGAAGAACAACAATTTTTTTTAGAGAGATTTATTTATTTATTTGATAGAGAGAAAGAGAACACATAGCAACGGGGAGGGGCAGATGAGGAAGGAAATGGAATCTCAAGCAGACCCAGGGCTGAGTACGGAGCCCCATGCAAGTCTTGATTCTACAACCCTGAGATCATGACCCAAGCTGAAACCAAGAGTGAGATGCCTAACTACCAGCACCACATTGGCACCCCAAGAAGAACAGCTGTTGAAGCTATGACTTGTGTAGGCCAACTGTAGAGAAGTTGTGATTCCAAAAGAATACCTAGTCTGATGATTGAAAAGTGATTTTAGAAAAATCAAGAATCTTTACCTACATTCATTAGAATTTGGGAAATCTTTTATGTACTTACCCTGTAGACACTTTGATAAATCCATTTGTGATTTTCTAGAAATAAAGGGGAAAAAAAAAAGAGTATGATATTCAGTCTAATTCAGGTTATACTAAAGATATATGTGCACATGTTCCATTCTGCTCATATAGTTTCATAGCCCACTGCTTTTCTGCTACCCTCAGTCCTCATATCAGGAGTTATTTATGTTCCTGGCACATCATATATTATGAACTGTAACCATATAAATGTGCATAATCCTCCCCTCTTGACTCTGTAAACTTTGATCTTTCATCCACTATCCTTCAGTTTTATTAAATAGAATTGTGAATGTAGTTCTTCTTAAGGATAATTTTCTACCATGATATATGAATAAGTATTTCATAGCTAGTATTATGGGAAATAGTAAACCCACATTATGAAATAGAATAAATAGTGCTTGGAAATTTGTTAGTCCTTGGTGTGTCTCTCCACTTCACCATGAGATCATATTCATGTCATTTAGTCATTGAAACATTTGAAAATATAACAGTAGGGAGCTGCTATCATGTGACTAAGAAAGACTGTGATAGAACACATTTGTTTTAATGCTACTTGGCTTCTGTTTTAATCTTTAAAAAGTATAAGTAACTGCAGTAGAAATATATTAGACATTGGAAGGATTAAAGAAAAAACTGAGGAGAGGAAAATGGTAGCTGAGTGGGAGGATCCTAGGCTTGTTTCATCCTATAAACACAAGTAGATAACTATAAGTTCATCCTAAATGCACCAGAAGTCAACCTGAAGACTGAAAGAACACACTCCACAACTGAGGGAGAGAAGAGGCCACAATGAAGAAGGTAGGAAGTATGGAGTTGTGGTTTAGGAGAAACAGATCATGGATGCTATGGAGGGGAGGAAGCCATGGTCTCAGAGAAGGGAGAAAAGGAGAGAGAAAAAGAGAGAGAGAGGAACACACAAGGGAATGTGAAAAGAGAACATTTCCCCAAAGCCATTGGTTTGTAAAAGGAAAGGGACTCAACTGCATGAGTTCTTGCAACCAGCTGGCTTTAAAGACTGGAGTTTTAAAGGTCATCAGGCTTGGCTGAGATAGAGGTCAGAGGTCACTGCCCTAGTCTTGGAGAGAAGGCAGGCAAATAACTTGGGAGCAGATAGCATGGAAACAGTGATCAGAAGAACACCTGAGGCACACAGTGGGAGATTATTTGCTCTTCTTGGAGTGTTTCCCTGAAAGGGAGCATTCATGTGAGGGAACAAAGGAGCTGACTGGCACCATTTCCCCCCACCCTCATCCCTCAGCATAATCACAGAGCTACGTGAGGGAAGCAGCTCAGGTTGGACACTGGCAGTTTATAGCAAGCCCCAACCCCTGTGCTCTGGAAGGACTGCCCTCTCAGTCAAGCTTGCCTCACTCCCAACTCAGTTGGCCCCGATCCAAGAAGACCAGCACAAGCCCCTGCCCATACCACATCTCCTGATCAGAGAGTTTTACAGTTCTGGTGAAGTGAGTCTCAGGTCTCATTTCACAAACAGGCTAGAACATATGCCTTAAAACTTGCCACATCCAGCTACCCACAGCAGGTAAGGAGAGCCTCTGCAGACAATAGGCCTAAAAAACAGAGCAGCCAAAACACAGCAGCAGAGTACATGCAGCACATACTGGAGATGCTCCCTGAAATGCCAGGCCCTGGGCACTACATGGTTTCTTCTGTGTAAGGCCATTACTTGAAGGAACAGTAGATATAACTAGCTTAGAGAAGAAGGCAGAGACTCAAGGAATTTATCCCAAATGAAAGAACAAAATAAGATCACAGACAGAGATCCAAGTGAAACATATATAAGTAATGTGACTGATAGCAAATTTAGAGCAACAATCACAAGGGTACCCTCTGGACTTGAGAAAAGAATAGACTACATGAGGGATACATTTACCACAGAGATAGAAGAGTTAGAAAAGAATCAGTAAGAAATGAAGAATGAAATAAGTGAGGCCACAAACACGTTTGATGCAATGAACAGGCTGGAAGAAATAGAGGAATGAATTAGTGACCTGGAAGATAAAATAATGGAAAATAATGAAGCTGAACAAAAGAGAGAAAGAAGAATTTGCAACACAGGAATAGACTTAGAGAAACTCAATGACTCTGTCAAATGTAATAACATTCATATTATAGGGGTCTCAGAAAAAGAAGAGAGAAAATGGGCAGATAATTTATTTCAAGAAATAATAGAAGAAGACTTCCCTAATCTGAGGAAGAAAGCAGAATCCAGATCTGGGAGGCATAGAGAACCCTCCTCCCCACAGTCAAAGTCAACAAAAGCAGGCCAACACCAATGCATATTGTAATTAAATTTGCAAAATGTACTGATAAAAAACAAGTCTTTTTTTTTTCTTTAGAGAAAAAAGAGAAAGCAGCAAGATGAATGAAGTCCTTAACTTGCAAAGGAAACCCCATAATTCCAGCTGGAGATTTCTCAACAGAAACTTGGCAACCAGAAGAGAGTGGCATGATACATTCAAAATGCTGAATGGGAAAAATCTGCAGCCAAGAATCCTCTGCCTAGCAAAGCTATCATTCAGAATAGGAGAGATAAAGAGTCTCCCAGACAAACAAAAACTAAAGGAGTTTTTTCAGCTCTGCAAGAAATATTAAAGAGGACTCTTCAAATGCAAAGGAGAGACTAAAAATTATAAAGACAAGAAAGGATCAGAGAAAATCCCCAGAAACAATGACAAAACAAATAATAAAGTGGGAATAAATATATATCTACAATAATGATTCTGAATGTAAATGGCCTAAATCCTCTAATCAAAAAAACACAGGGTACCAAATGGATAAAAAAATAAATAAAACCAAAACCAAAACCAAAACACATCTCGGTGCTGCTTACAAGAGATTCATTTTAGACCTACAAACTCATACAGATTGAAAGTGAGGGAGTGGAGATACATTATCAAGCAAATTGATGTCAAAAGAAAGCCAGAATAGCAATAACTGTATCAGACAAATTGGACTTTTCTGTTCTTACATTGTTTTTAATCCTGCTTTGGTAGTAGGGTAGCACTGGCCTCCTAAAATAATTTCAAATGTGTTTCTTCTATTCTGCTATTTGTAAGATTTTGATAAATATTGTCATTCATTGTTTTTTTAATGTTAGAATTCGGTGAAACCATGCAGTCCTAGACTTTTTTGAGATTTTCAATTCCTAATTCAACTTTCATTCTTATTATTGGTCTAAGAAGATTACCTATTTCTTGGATGCAGGATTCATGATTCAGTCTTGGTAACTTAAGCAATTTTAGGACTGAGCTGTTCTTTTTCTAATTTATCTGATTTGTCAGTATATAATTGTTTATAGTATTCTGTTACCGTACTATGTGTTTGTGTGGTTATCTAATGTATTGTTTTCTCTTCCATTTCTCACTTTGGCTTTTGAGTCTTCTGTCTTCTTTTTCTCAGTTAATGTAGTTAAAGCACTGCCAATTTTGTTTGTTTCTTTCTTTCTTTTTTTTTTTTTTTTTTTTACTTTTTGAAAAATTGGTCATCACTTTCAAAGTTATGTTATTGTTTATTCTGGTCTCTATTTTATTTCTGATTTTTCTTTATTTCTTTTCTTTACTAATTTTCAGTTAAGTTTCTTCTTTTTCTGGTTCCTTGTATAATGTTAAGTTGTGTATTTGAACTTTTTTTCCCTCAAAACAAACATTTATAATATAAATTTCACTCTAACATTTGTTTTTACTGTATTCCATAGGTTGTATTCTCTTTTTCTTTTGTTTTGAGACATATTTTGATTTGCCACTTGATTTCTTATTTGGTCCATTGCTTTGCAGTAGTGTGTATTTAATATTTACATATCAAATATTTAATAATTCCTAAAAAGAAGTAAATTTTATTCAGCACTTACTATGTACCAGACAGCACTGCCATACAGCATAAATTAGAAATGATTCAGATTAAAGAAATGCACTTACTCTTTGTTGTTCTCTTTTGCATTTCCTAAATAATCAGTCTGGTTTCCTTTTCACTGTGTCAAATAGATAAGCCTTTATAAAGATATAGCTGATTTTAAAGGGAATATAAAGTTTCTTTTCTGTAATATGCATCTCCTTTTGATGTGGAACTTATCATATCTCATAGCTTTGCTCTCACTAATACATTTGATATTTTCCCAAGGCCATAGGATTCTGATTGCCTTCTTTTCTATACTAGATATTCTGTGTGAGGTTCCTTCACCAAATATTACTGATAGTTTTAAGAAATATTAGCATTTTGGGGCACCTGGGTGTCTCAGTGGGTTAAGCCTCTGCCTTCGGCTCAGGTCGTGATCTCAGGGTCCTGGGATCAAGCCCCACATCAGGCTTTCTGCTCCACAGGGACCCTGCTTCACCGCCCCCCACCCACTCTCTGCCTGCTGCTCTCCCTACTTATGATCTCTCTCTCTCTCTGTCAAATAAATAAATAAAATCTTTAAAAAAAAAGAAATATTATTATTTTTATCTCAAGCCCAGCACTTTCACTGATTGGTTTTTTTCCTTTGGTTTGGTATTTTATTAAATGGGATGTTTATTCTGTATTAGAATTTGAGCTCTGTGCCTCTGATTTTACCCACCAATGATGGGAATAAAAAGATTGAATCACTCTACAGTGTGGGTAACTCTTCCCACCTAAGTTTTTATTTGTTTTTAATTTATTTTTATTTTTTAAACATTTTGTTTATTTATTTGTCAGGTAGAGAGAGAGCACAAGCTGGGGGAGCAGCAGGTGGAGGGAGAAACAGAGTTAGCACTGAGAAAGGAGCCTGATGTGGGACTTGATCCCAGGACCCTGGGATCATGACTTCAGCTGCAGACAGATGCTTAACCATCGGAGCCACCCAGGTATCCCCCACCTAGGTTTTTTAAAATATTAACTTCCATATAGGATATCTGTCACCTAAACTTGGTGATTTCATTACCATTGCCATTGAATAAAGTTCCGTTACGAGTGATAAGTTACTTCTGAGCTCAATTATACAGTATAATATAGGTGGAAGTAATAAAATCATAGAAGGCTTTGTAGAAAAAAGTTATTAGAAAGAAGCCAAAACAAGAAAACAACATTGAAGAAACATTTATTGCACAACTGCCATTTGTGAATTATTATATAGATACTGTAAAACTTGATCAAAGCATTAGAATTTAATTTAAATTCTAGGTGAGTGAATTAATGACTTTTCCAATCAGTGGTTCCTTTTCCATAACTACTTGTGTTTTGGGAAGGGGATGGAAAATAGAAGAATTTCCTGGGAAAGAGTCAAGAATCTGAAAAAGAAATCTAAAAGAAAGTAATGTTTAAGTAATTACAACAAAAACACAAATAAAGACCTAAGGCTATGTTACATGCATGTATTTATTGAGAGGTCCCTATAATTTTTATTTGCCACTTCACTGACCGCACTATTCTACTAGAGATCCAAAATAATTGTAACTCCTGGGTCATGCCCTTAAATAATTATTTTTTACTTGGAGGTCAAAGCTTAAATAAAAGCTAAGTGAATTAAAGATCTGCAAGATAATATGATCACCATCAAATGTCATAGAGTTCAAAGAAGCAAGACTGTTGTGAAATGACATGGTCATAGAGAAATCTCCAGGGGAATTGGTGCTCTAAAAATGTGCATAGCTTATTAACAACTCTCTGAGCACAGATATTTATTGTGCATTGCTTTATATGGTAGACATGATTTATTATGTCCATTTTATGGGTGAGAACATTGAGACATAGAGAAGTAAAGTACCTGGCTCACAGATAATGAGAGAATTATTTTACTTGGGGCATAAGCAATGAAGAAAGTGTGTAGGGGATGTTCTTAGTGTGCATAATGTTTGCTTGGCTACTCTCCACCATCTAGAATATGTTGAAAGTAGTGAAACCTAGGGTTTCAGAGATAAAGACTTTGAAAGATAGATAGGAATTAAGAGTTAATGTAGAATTAGTAATTTAGAACAATTAATACAGCCACATGAGTTGGAAGAGTTTGATTTTACTTTAGAAAGTGGATTCTGTGAAGTATCTACTTTTAAATTGTGACATTGAAGACTGAGGAAAACAGGATCATGACAGGAGGGCAACTTATAAGAAATGTATTAATGGAAAATGCAAATAGAAGAATAAAAAATATATGCAAGAAAATGACTTTGAGACAGGAATGGGGATAGGAACGTTGGCTGAACATCTATTAACAGACAAGAATTCTAATTATTGGGATGCCTGGGTGGCTCAGTTGGTTAAGCGGCTGCCTTCGGCTCAGGTCATGATCCCAGCATCCTGGGATCAAGTCCCACATCGGGCTCCTTGCTCAGCAGGAAGCCTGCTTCTACCTCTGCCTCTGCCTGCCACTCTGTCTGCCTGTGCTCACTCTCTCTGACAAAAGAAAAAAAAAAAGTTAAAAGAATTCTAATTATTAATTAAATCATAACTTCTGTAGTTTACACTTCTCACAAGGAGGCTCCATGAAAACTATTAGTATTGCCAATCAATACACCAAAATAACAGGGCTCAGAGAATAACCTGCATGAGTTTGCACAGCTCAGGTATGGGAATGTTGGATTTCATTGAGTCAATTCTCTCTTCCTCAAAAGTTCTTTCCATTTTCCCAGGAATTCCTCCTAAGGAAATGCAAGATATTAGATAATTAAAATCTTAGGAATATCCTGTCATGAGTAGGGAAGCAAAAATTTTTTTTTTTAATGTACCCTCAACTAAACATTAAGTTTACTCTGTCAGAGAGTAGAATTTCTTCCACATTCTCTGCTGCTTAAATTTCATCACATTACCTTCAATTATAATATAATGTGTTATCATTGATTAATTTTCATTTTATGTATTTTTTGCCCTTACTCTGTCTTATTCTTATTTCTATAATGCTGTTTGAATAGTTTCCAGGGTAGACCTGAAGCCATTCTATGTATGAAGTTATGGCTAGAACATCCATTGTAACATTTCTTCTCCTTATAGAAATGCTCATTCTCTCTTGTGCAGCAAACTAATTAAAGTCCCTTCCCAACACAATATACAAACGGCACATAAATATTTAACGGCCTGATTTAGCATTTTTATTAGATTCTGTGATACATCAAAGTATATACTGTTTAAAAGCAGTATCTGAATGATATAGTGCTTTCTAAATCCCCATCATGCATGATGTATTTTACCAATAAAATTTAAAGAAAACATTTAGGCTGTACCAAGAAAAAACTATTCTTCTTTACTAATTCTGTGACTTGAGGTTGAGCATTCACCAATAACTCATTATGCCTTTATTAGTAGTAAGTAGTACTGGACGAGCTATACAAGATGTAAGATTACCCAAGGATTTTCCTTTATAATGTGGCCAGCCCTGCTGCTTATGGATTCCTATAGGCCAGCCTAGAAATATTCAGTATTTTTGACATTACCTCTTTAGAATTTCCATCTTGTAATTTGAATTAGCTCTACCTGTTGACCTTCCCATTGCCCATTATCCCTTATTCCCCAATGGTGCCCACATCTAATTCTCTGCCTTTGAGGCTTCAGGTCTTTTAGGGTTTTTGTTTTGTTTTGTTTTTTGTTTTCAGTCTTTTCAAATACTCTTTGCTGTCACAGACAATGATGGGCCAGTAACATATCAGCAGGTCTCACTACCACTCTAAGCACCTAGACTATGCCATTGTCTTGGGTCTACCATACTAATGTCCCTGCTCTTTCAGAAAAATCTTACTTGGGAATACCAGCTCTGTGAGCTATCCTCAGACAGCCTATGTGGTTGAAACCTTTGGCGTCTAGTTTATATGTTGTAATTTATATGGAATATTTAACAGTGAGGTTAAACCAAAATAAGTCAATGGGGTACTTTTCCTGTCAGTTTCGTCTTTAACCTTCTGGGAGCTCAGTCTGGGGCCCTACCTCTAGACCTCACATAGCTGAGTTGATTATCAGTTATTAAAGTGGTAAGTGATTCTAGTAGTTTGTGCTATTGAAGGTATTGGTGTTCTCAAGATTATTCACTTTTGACAAATTTAACATTATACAGGATCCTAATAACAGGTGGAGAAAAACTTAAAAGGTGATAAAAGGGCAGTGATTCCTGGAGAACTTTCCAATAAGATGAAAAATAAACACCTATTTCTAACATTAATCCTCCAAATATTACTGTTCTGATTACATGTGTTACTGGTTGGAAAGACATCAGAGTAGAGCCATGAGAAGAGGTATTTTCTTAAGTGTTGCAGAAGGAAATCTTTAAGAATCTAAATGCCAAAATCAGTAGAAACCAGGGAAATGGATTTTGTGATGTTACAAGAGTTGTCTTGTAATTTTTTTTTGATTATGAAAAGGAGATTTTTGTTTCACTCACTCCAGCAAGACATTAAATGAGAGTGATGCAAAATATAAATACCATATTTGTATAATTAAACACTTTGGGCAATTTTTAAATTTATAGCTTATGTTCTAAAGCTAAGTACTTACTTCTGTATCATAATCAACTATTAATGAATTTCCTCCTAGAATTCCTTTGGAACTAGTAAAAAGATAAAATAAAAAAATAAAACTGCTAATCTTCATATCCTTTGCTAACACCATAAGCATAAACATAGCAAAGTATAGTGTTAAGAATATGTCAATCATATTTGAGTCACTTTGATCTCCAAATATACCATTAGGGTTGATTTTATGCAAGGCTTAGATTTCAAATGTGAACAGTTGATCTGAACTAACTTCTGTAATATTAAAATAAAAATATCTACATATTTGAATAGGAAAAAAACTCTTTAAAGTGATATTTGCTTAAACTCACAATGGATAATTTGATTACTAAATAATTGCGTATTGTTTCTCTATTCATCAGGAAGTAAAATTAAACCCTGACAAATGAGATTCATTATGAAAAAAAGAGCCTTGTTAAAAGGTAGATTTGGTGTTGTTATAGAATGTCTAAGTGCTATCAAAAGAATTTAAAGCACATGTGTTACCTCAGTGTTTACAATAATCAGAACATATCCCAGATCTGTAAGCATCCTGAAGGTCAGTTACTTCACAGTTGTGTTGCAGTAGGAAAAGTTCTTACATCAGTATTGCACTTTATGAGTGATGATTAATTATTTCCTTTTCCTAACTCCAAACACCCATATCATCAGGACTTTCCAATTATATTATTATATAAAAACCCACAAAACCTTTGTATAGTGTTATTCTATTTATCCTTTCTAATTATTACTTAGTATAATATGCTTTAATGGCTTTGTAGTCAGACATTTTCTAGTACCAAGAGCGATCTCCATCATTTCCTGGTATTATCCCTTTGATATGTTTCAGCATTTTTATGGGAAAAATGAGATTAACTATACCTATTGCTTAACATTGCTTTGAGGACTGATTGCAGTCGTGCATTTTATATAATACTTAGCACTGATTGCTCAGGTAAACATGACAGCTTGAGGGTATTTTTACTTCTCTTTCCTTTATAATGCACCCCAACCAAGAACAATGATAGTCCTATCCTCAGAGTATACAGAAAAAATAGCAAAAGAGAATAAAAATAATCAGTGAAATTAGAGAAGGAGGAATGCATAGCTACCAGCTATAAATAAAAATGGTCTTTGAAGGGCACCTGGGTGGCTCAGTTATTAAGCATCTGCCTTCAGTTCAGGTCATAATCCCCATCCTGGGATCAAGCTGCGCATTGGGCTCCCTGCTTGGTAGGGAGCCTGCATATCCCTCTCCCACTTCACAAGCTTGTGTTTTCTCTCTTGCTGTCTCTCTCTCCCTCTGTCAAATAAGTAAATGAATCTTTTTTTACAAAAATATTTTATTTATTTATTTGACAGACAGAGATCACAAGTAGGCAGCGGCAGGCAGAGAGACAGGAGGAAGCAGGCTCCCTGCTGAGCATAGAGTCTGATGTGGGGCTGGATCTCAGGACCCTGAGATCATGACCTGAGCCAAAGGCAGAGGCTTAACCCACTGAGCCACCCAGGAGCCCCAAATGAATCTTTTTTTTAAAAAAGTGTCTTTGAAAAACAGAAATTTAGATTGCAAGAAGGATGGAAGAAGCTTGAGAGTTGATCTAGAATTCCTCGGCTCAGAAGCAAGATGTAGATTTCTCTGAAAAATGTCAAGCAATAGAGACAGAGAATTTCCCACATTAACATCAGATGCCAAACCAAAGATCCAGAAAGCTCAGAGAGCTTAACAATACATTCAGAAAAGCTGGCAGAACTAAGTGGTTCAATAGATAAATCCATAATCAGACGTGGTAATGTTAACATCCCTTTCTCAGTGATTGATTGGACAATGACCTCCCCCAACAAATCAGTAAAAATGAACAACATTGCAACCATGTTTTGGTTTCATGCAGAATGTACCTTCTTTTTACAAATGCAGTGGAATGATAACCAAATAGTTTTGAAGACCATATTGATATTTCTCAGTAAATTTCAAGACTGTAAGCTTACAGAGTTTGCTATGTCACAATAATTGAAGTAAATTATAAATCTATAATAATGCAATAAACAGAAAAGCCCAAAATGTTTGGAAATTTAAAAAATCCTAGTAAATAAATTATGATACAAAGAAGATATAATAAGACAAATTAGGAACTATTTAGAAGAGGATAATAATGAAAATAGAATGTATTTACAACTTGTGGAATGAGACTAAGTAGGGAGTGCTTAGAGAGAAATTTAGAACTTTAAGTGCTCACAGTAGAAGAAAAGAAATGTTTAAAACCAATGATCTAAGTTTCTACTTTATGGAGCCATAAAAATTAGCAAATTAAATCTAAACTAAGTAGAAGGAAGAAAATTAATGATAAGAACTGAAATTAATAGACAACAAATGATAGGGAAAATTAGCAAAGCTAAAAGTTGGATGATAAAATGGTGAAATTGATTAAACCAGTAGGAATAGTGGGGCGCCTTGGTAGCTCAGTGGGTTAAAGCCTCTGCCTTTGGCTCAGGTCATGATCCCAGGGTCCTGGGATGGAGCCCTGTTTCCCCCTCTTTGCCTGCCTCTCTTCCTACTTGTGATCTCTGTCTGTCGAATAAATAAATAAAATCTTAAAAAAAAAAAAACAGTAGGAATAGTGATAATAAAGTAAAAATAAAAACTGTACAGCCAGCATGTAAGGGACTTGGGTGTTGTCACTCCATCATAACAACAAGTAAAAAGATGAACTAACTGAAAAGAAATAAACACTCTTTTTAGGTCTGTCAGAGAAATGAGGTCGCAGCACTCTAAAATTGGAAAGATGGACAGGAGGATGCAGAGAATCACAATTTACCAGAGCAGAAACTTCCACAGGAATTGGTACTAGGTCTGTCATACCTGGGTTTCCACAAAAACAAAAAAACTATAAGACATTCTAAGAAACAAAGGAACAAAACAGACTGCAGCATGAAGCATTTAAGTAGCATCAAAACCAGAGTCAGATATGGCAAGGATGTTGGGATTAGCAAAAAAGATTTTTATTTTTAACAAGGTTGATATGCTAAAGACTTCAGTGGAAAAAGCAGACAATAGCACGCAAGAATAGATGGATAATGTAAGCAGAGAGATGGAAATTACAAACAGATGGAATCAGAATAAAATACTAGAAAACAAAACGCTGTAACAGAAATGAAGAATGCTTTTGTTGGGCTTATCAGTAGATTAGGCATGACAAGGGAAAAGATCTCTGAGCTTGAAGGTATATATGGCAGTAGAAATTCCTAAAACTGAGAAAACCCAGAGACAGGCAGATATTCAGAAGATATCCAAGGACTGTAGGATTGCTTCAGAAGGTAAAACACATACAATTGGAATAGCAGAAGAAAGAATGGAGTAGAAGCAATATTTCAAACAATAATGAAGACAATTCCCCACATCAATATCAGACAGCAAAACAAAGATCTGGATAAATGCCCGTATAATTACATTAAGTATGCCATATCCAAACTTCAGAAAATCAAATGTAAAGAAAATGTCTTGAAGAAGGTACGGGGAGAGGAAACAACTTTCTTATAGAGAAGCAAAGGTAAGAATTACCTGACTTCTCCTCAGAAACCATTCAAAGAAAGAGAGAATAGAAATATTAAAAGTGTTGAAAGAAAACAAAGAAATGAAACACCACACTAGAATTCTTTGTCCTGGTAAATTATCTTTCAAAAGTGAAGGAAACATGATTTCCTCAGACAAGGAAGAATTAGGGGAATTTATTGCCAATAAACCTGCCTTGACAGAAATGTTAAAATTTCTTTAGAGAGAAGAAAAAGAATATAGGTCAGCAGCTCAGAACTACATATTAAAAAATAAATAAATAAATAAATAAAGGAAGATCACCAAAGAAGAAATAAGTGAAGGCAAAGTAAAAACATTTTTTCTTATTAATCAATCTAACAAATAACAGTTTATTCAAAAACAATAGCAAAAAATAATAGCAAGTGCCTGGGTGACTCAGATGGTCAAGCCTCTGCCTTCGGCTCAGGTCATGATACCAGCACCCTGGATCAAGTCCCAGATGGGGCCCCCTGTTCAGCGAGGAGCCTGCTTCTCCCTCTCCCTCTGCTGCTCCCCCTGCTTGTGCTCGTTCTCTCTGTCAAATAAAAAAAAATTTAAAAACAATGATAGCAAAAGTATATTCCGTTATGTATGCTCGTTATATAGCTTATATATATGCTTATGTGTCAAAGTGAAAGGAACGGCAGGATGAAGGGAGAAAGGAGGAAGGAAGTAGGATTGTTTTGTAATTAATAAGGTATCCACAGTCTTCTTGAAATGATATCATGGTATTTGAAAGTGGACTTGTTAGTTGTCATTAGTTGTGAATATATATTGCAAACTCTAAGGCCATCAATTAAAAAAAAAATTTTTTTAAAGTTAAAAAAAGAGACAAGACCATAACTAATATGCTAACAAAGTAGAGAAAATGGAACCATATAAAATATTCAGTTAAAATATAAAAAGGTAGAAACAAGTGGAAGACAAAAAATAAGAACAAGGAACAAGGCCAGGAAACAACGATAATTAACATGGTAGATATTAATCCAACTAAATCAATTATCACTTTGAGTGTCAATGGTCTGTATGCACCAATTAAAAGACAGAAGTTGTTGGAGTATATTTTAAAAAATCCTAGTATATATTGCCAAGAAACAGTATGCAGTGCACAATGCATACACATACACATACATATACACACACAAGTGCGCGCACACACACACACACACACACACACACACACACACACACACAAAGAGGCAACACCTGAGAGAGAAAACATGATCCCTCCGAAGGTCCTGTGTAGCTCCATTTTGCAACGAAGCTAGTTGCTAGTTGTACGTTAAAGAAAGAGAAAGAAGCTCTCATTTATTTGATCAAAAACTTCTGTGACCTGTTTTGCTATGCCTTCTGCCTCAAAACAACATGTCCTCTGCTTTTTGGGTCTTCAGGTCAGGGAGTCTTGAAGCACTGGCCCAAAGTGATGAAATGCTCTGGTGGTCTCTGTCCTCCTCCTTTTCTCATTTCAGTTCACAAATTGCTTTCTCATTTCATAGGTGACTAAGTCACAGAAAATACCACAGTCTCAAGGGTTACCTCCATGTCATTCTGTGGTATTGATCTATTTCATACCATGGTGTCTAGAAACCACTAGATTTCATCTTTGTAAGCAGTTCTAGATCTTGACACTTCAGGGATATCCAACTTTTTGCTTCTAAGCTTAAGAATTCTGGATCAACTTTCAAGTTCCCTCCATTCTTCTTTTGGTACACATGTCTCTGTTTTTCTGTATATAACTTCCCATTTCTATAATTTGTCATAGTAAAAATGTTATAAAAGAGAAAATATGCAGTATACAACTTTTTGAAGTTGGCTTTTTCTATTCAACACAATGTCGTTAAGATCCATCCAATTTGCTGCATATTAATAGTTTGATCTTTTTCTTTTATTGCTAATACTTCACTGTATGGATACAGCACAGCTTACATAAAGACGTTCCTGTTAAAGGACATTTGGATTGTTTCCAGTTTGGTCTAATAAAAATAAAACTTATATGAACAGTCATGTTCAGGTTTTTGGGTGAATTAAAGTATTAATTTCTCTAGGGCAGATGAAACAAGAGTGAAGTTGCGGAGACTTAGAGTGTTTAGCTTTTTTTTTTTAATTTATTTTTTATTTATTTTCAGCATAACAGTATTCATTATTTTTGCACCACACCCAGTGCTCCATGCAATCTGTGCCCTCTATAATACCCACCACCTGGTACCCCCAAATTGTAAGCCAGACTTCCAGAGTGGTGGTACCGTCTTACATTCACCCCAGCAATGCGTTCTCACTACCATTTAGTATTAGTAGTTGTATTTTTATTTTCGTATTTGGATAGGTCTATAGTGATATCTTATTTTGCGCGTATGTGTGTGTTTGTGTTTAGAGATGGTGTGAGAGGCAGAGAGGGAGAGAAAATTTTAAGCAGACTCCCAGCTCAGCAGCATCAAACCTGAAGCCAGCGTTAATTTCATGACCCTGAGATCACGATCTGAACTGAAACTAAGAGTTGGATGCTTAACTAACTGAGCCGCCCAGAGACCCCCTCATTGTGGTTTTAATTTGAATTTTCCTAATAGCTAAAAATGTTAAGCATATTTTTCAAGTATTTATTTGCCATTTTTGTATTTTTGTGGTTAGGTATCTAACAAATCATTAGCCCATTTCTAAATGATTTTTTAAATTTTATTTGCTTTCTTACTGTTGACTGTAAAGAGTTTTCATGTAGTCTGAACACAAGTCTTTTGTTGGTAACATGATTTTAAAATTGTCATTTCATGATGAGCAGCTTGATTCTACATCTTTCTAACAGCCTTTCAGATAGGGAAGGTTTTCAATTATTACGAAGTTCAACTTGTCAGTTTTTTTATGGGCCATGCTTTTAGTGTTACTTCTAAGTCTTAGCCTCACCAAGGTCAGTTATATTTCTTTTATAATCTCTTCTAAAGATTCTGTAGATTTTAATTTTACATAGAGATCTTTTTTTTAAGGATTATTTATTTATTTATTTATTTAACAGAGAGAGAGACACACACAGTGAGAGAGGGAACATAAGCAGCGACAGTGGGAGAGGGAGAAGCAGGCTTCCTGCTGAGCAGGGAGCCTGATGCAAGGCTCAGTCCCAGGACCCTGGGTTCATGACCTGAGCTGAAGGTAGATGCTTAACGACTGAGCCACCCTGGTGCCCTTAGATCTATTTTTAATAAAAGTATGTATAAATTACAAGATTTACATTGAATTTTATTTGGGGGTATTGATGTTTGTTTTTTCCCACACTATTGATTGAAAAAATTCTCTCCTAAATTTTATCTTTATCTTGGTTTTCATCATTTTGACAATGATGTGACTAAATTTTGTTTCTCTTGTATTGATCCTATTCAGTGTTTCCTGAGTTTTTAATTTATGTTTTTCATCAAGTTTTAGAAATTTAGGGCCTCTATTTCTTTTAAATTTTTGTCTGCCTCATTAATTCTTTTCTCTCCTGTGAATTCAGTCACAAATATAAATTATTTGATATTGTCCTGGCAGTGTAGGAGGCTCTATTAATTTTTCTTCATTTATTTCTTCAATTGTTTTGTACTTAAATAATTTTCATTGTTGTATCTTCAATTTAACTTATACTTTCTTGTGTTTTATCTGTTCTATTGCCTTGACACCCATGCAAGTTTGTTTTTTATTTGGCGTTTTTTTGTTTGTTTGTTTGTTTTTTCAAGTTTTCTGTATTGTCTTGTAGCTTTCAGTATAATAAACTATGTTAGTCTTCTTGGGTTTTTTTTTTTTTTTCCAGATTTTATTTATTTATTTGACAGAGATCCAAGTAGGCAAAGAGGCAGGCAGAAAGAGAAGGGAAAGCAGGCTCACTGCTGAACAGAGAGCCTGATGTGGGACTCGATCCCAGGACCCTGAGATCATGACCTGAGCCAAAGGGAGAGGCTTTAACCCACTGAGCCACCCGGGCACCCCTATTCTTTTGACTTATTTTTCTTGCTGATATTTATCACCCATGTACTCACTACCATTGTGCTTTTCTTTATGTATTGCAGTTTATTTATGTTAGCTCTTTCAAAAGGATTTTTTCTGCAAATTCCAACATCTAGATCATCTTTATGTCGTTTGAATTGACTGTTTTGTTCTCTTCATTAAGGAGGATATTGTCTTCTTCAGCTATATAGTACCTGGAACTATACAGTGGACATGATAGATAGAATGTTTTAGAGAATCTGGATTCTCTCACCTTCTGTCAGACACTGTTGATTTTTGTTCTTATTAGTTAATTTGGCTATACTCAAAACTCCCAAATCTGTCTTTTTCTGCCATGAGTAGCAGCTGAAATCTCTGTTCAGTGCTTTCATTTTTTTAGCTGTTGTTTTTATTGATTCTTTGGCATTTCCCCAGTGTGAGTACGATTCAGGTAGTATGCAAGGATTTGAGAAATATTTGTATTTTGGCTTTGCACTTCTACATCTGTGGACTACTATTTTGCAGTTGGTCTGGCAGCTCCAAACTTTATTCTCTTAGTCCTCAATCCAGTAATGTTGTGATTTCTCTGTTTGAGTTTTCTATATTCATAACAATGTGGACTTTCCTTAGGTAAAAAGCATATAATCAAATTATTAGCTAATGTAGTCCTTTTTTTTCTAGGTTTGACAAACTTTCTGTCTTTTCCTTCTTCTCCCCCCCCCCATATTCCTGTACCTTCAAATAAGTCTTTTCTATGTATGTATGTGTGTGTGTGAGTATGTAATTCAAATTTGGCACAGAGTTTATGAATGTTTTATGAAAGATTATTAATCTCCTACAGGATACTCTGACATTTCTTGAAGCAGGATAGGATTTCAAGGACTTTGGATTGTAATGCAAGGAAGATGGGAAATCTTGGAGGGTTTTAAGGAGAAATATGGTGTTATTGAAATTAACATTTATGAACTGCATTCTGTGTGTTAATGTGTGGATTTTTTTATTATAAAATTAGTTAGAGGGGCATCTGGGTGGCTCAGTCATTAAGCATCTGCCTTCAAAAACTCAGGTCATGATCCCAGGGTCCTGGGATTGGACCTGCATGAGGCTCCCTGCTCGGCGGGAGGCCAGATTCTCCCTCTCCCACTCCCCCTGCTTGTGTGCCCTCTCTGGCTGTCTCTCTCCCTGTCAAATAAATAAATAAAATATTAAAAAAAAAAAAAAGAAGATTAGTTAGAGAAGTTCAGTAATTAAAAACTTGGGATAGTAGTGACTTGGATATACCTTAAAGTGGTGGATAAGGGTAAAAGTAAGTTCTATCATTTGCTTATCACTTTGGGTATGCTATTTTATCAATCAACTGTAAATAAGGTAATGTTTACATAAAGCTATTAGTTTTTGGTGGCAATGAAATAAAATATTATATGCAATATGTTGGTCATTACCCAATATAATAAAGCTCTACAGCATTTAATAATTTGCTCTGTGTGTATTACATGTCAAATACTGCAGGTTGTGTGCAGAATTATCCCTCTGTTCATCAATCTAATCATGTATATGCATATTAATCAGATATCAAATACATAAAAATTATAATGACATCATCAATAGTTATTTATGATGACATAGGATTGTATAAGATGACTTGACCAAGTGGTGAGAATAATATATAAAAATATAAAATTGATCCTATTTTACCTATAATAATTCAAAAGTGTGCAACTGGCGGACCTCCAACTCAGTATAATAAGAAGGGTGGTGTTTCTTCAGAAGTGAGAAGTGAAATGAGATTGAAATAAAAATAGAAGTTGCCAAGGTTAACAATGTAGGTAAGATTGCTTCAGAAGGAGGAAACAGCATGTGAAATGGCCCAGAGCAGGTGAGGAAATGGAAGAAAACGTCTGTGGTTAGAGTATGGGGATCATCCCACCACACGTGGTGTGGACCATAGGCAGGAGTGAGGTTATACAGGGGTCTTGCATGCCATGAAATGATTTGGTTTTCATCTTTGAACCAAACAAACAAATAAAACCCAGCTCTTGTGTGAGTTTTAGGTAAAAAGCTCAAACAGTCTTCAGTGTGGAGAGAGACAAAATTAGATGAGGCAAGTCTCAGTTAGGGTAGAATGATGGCGTGGATGCAGATAAAATGATGGTGGTGGCACCACTGCTGTCTGTGGTTTTGTTTCCTAGCGAGAGATTTGGGGAGAGGGAAGAATGGTAGGGAGAGGTTTGTCTAATTTTGGGGGGGAGGCATAACTTCTTTACATCTGATACTCTATGGAACAAGAAAAAAACTGATGAAGAAACAAGTAAAATTAGTCCATTTCATACTTCATTAGCACCAACAAGAGAAGGAGGTGCTGGGTCTTCGTGAGCATTTACTGATCCTTTCAGGTAAGCAAGAGTTGCTTAAAACTAATTATTAGGGTTTCAGTGGTGTTTGAAATGTCTCAAATACTTTAAAGGTACCTGGAATCCAATTTTATTTTAACATAACATTATCTTGGTGATGGCTTTATCATAACATAAAGGAGATTAGATAGAATTTTTCACTTCCCTCTGTCAGATTGAAGTTCTGTGTATCATTAAAGAGACAGAGCAATTGTACAAGAGATAATCATCGTATCAGTCCCCAGATACATCTGGAAAACTATTAAGAACCAAAGAGGAAGCTAATGAAAAGATCCCCTGTGGTTACAGAAATTACATGCTTTGGTCTTTTCCTTCAGATATTTTCTTTGTTAGATTCTTCTGCAAAACCTGGCAAAAGCATATTTATTAAACTGCCTCTATTTCCCTAATTTGCTTTATCTCTGGGAAACCAAGAATAGAATGGTCCAAAGAAACACATAATTGTATTGTTTCCTTATAAGTGTTCATATGAAAAAAGGATTACTTGACTGGCTTTCTAATCCCTTCTATCTTCACACACAGACACACACACACATACATGATACTCATAAATAATATGATGTCAAGATCTTGTGAATGTAGCATTTTCTATAATATGTATGATTCTATGTATATATAAAGTGTTTGATTTATCATATCAATATTGCCTTTTTTGGACTATTTATATGGAAGTTGATCAATGGTTCCTGACCCATGCCCAGTCTATCTAAATGAAAAAAGTGACATTGTCCTCTAGAAGACTACATAGCACAACTAGAGTAATCAATAGAGCAATACCTTGTCTCTGTACAAAAGTGTTAATCAGTTCCAACTATATAAAAGTCCATTAATGCTATCCCATTGAAAATGCTAAAAGGACTGTTGGGA
This sequence comes from Mustela erminea, assembly GCF_009829155.1. Classification (NCBI taxonomy): domain Eukaryota; kingdom Metazoa; phylum Chordata; class Mammalia; order Carnivora; family Mustelidae; genus Mustela; species Mustela erminea. The sequence continues at coordinate 38,993,033 of NC_045632.1, read as the reverse complement.
ACCAAAGAAAACCGAATTAACAGTGTTCGATATGTGGATTTACATTTTCAATCCCCAGGAGAATAATATATAAAATTGTATATTTTACAATATATAAAATATCAGATATTTTATATATACATATATGTATTTATATTATATATCCCCCCCAGTACTTGGGGAAGTATGGTCAAAATGGGTATCTTGGGTAGAGAAGCTATCTGCTTTTGTCACTGGTAACATCAACTGATAAATATGTGAAATATGTGTGTGTGAACATGTTGCATTTACATCACTAACAAGACATTCACATATATGTCTTACTGTTAAAGGAAAGTTAAAGTACTTTTAGGACTTCTCCTTCAGAGTATCCTAATGAAGCTTGCTGTGGAGACTCTCACTCACAGTTCACAAGGGAAAGAGAGTGGGACTGATGGCTGACAGTTTTGAGTTCAAATTCCAACACTTCTCTACTTCTGAGTTGTGTGATGTGGGGTGTATTAACTTTTATGAACTTTGGTACCACTAATATAAAAGGAAGATAATATTGCTCACTGAGGAGACATTATAGATTGGGTTTAAGAGCTCATACTCAGAAGTAAAATTTTGGTTTTATCACTTACAAGATCTAAATGTCTGGTAAGACTTTAAACTCAGCATCTTTTCCTCATCTTTAAGTTGCATTATCATTCAGAAATATTGTAAATACTGAGCATATGTTTTGTTTTTTTTTTAAATAATAGAGCCTGGAAGGCAAGTTGCTTAAAAACTATTCATTGTTGTTTTACTGTTATGACATGATGTTCATGTAAAAAATGAAATATTGTTGTAATGCATCAAGCATAGTGTGTAGGACATAGTAAAGATGCAACAATCGTATTTCATCTCACTTCTGTTTTCCCACTAAGAAATGTCAAGGTAGACTCTTCAATGTGTCATTTCCAGGAGAAATGACCAGACAATGTGTCATTGTCTGCCTATTACTCTTTTCAATAGCCACACTACCCCTAGGAAATCTTTCTATCAAAAGTCATAACTATAGCCTTTCTCCAAGTGCCATGAATGAACTTCCTCACCCCTTAATTAATCTGACTATTCTAGCCCTGTAAAGTAGAATTAAAAACTCAATTTCCATGGGGGACTATTCTTAGCAGCAACCTGTTGACACCATGCATCACATTAAGCCATTGATCCCAAGTATGAACTCATCTTACCTAGCAGAGTTAAATATATTTCATAAACACATTCATGGAAATTTAAATTTTCTGTCTTTTATTTGTATAAAAAAACTGTGCTCATTTCTTTCTACAAAGGAGAAAATATATATAGCCCTCTTATTAATACACATTTTTTTATTGGAATGATTCTCCAAATTTCCTTTAAATCTTATCCATGTATGAGTAAATAGAAGCTCAAACAGGTAAATTTTATTTTATTAACAGATACAATCACAGAAGATGCTAATCTCTAGAAAACACCTTCTCTAAACTTTATTACTTTATATTTGGTATTAAGTAATTAAAAAAACATAAAATAAATAGCAAGCCACATTAATAATCTACTGAAATTAGCATATTTCTTAATCTTGTTTAAAATCTAAAAATGCTGCAGCAACCAATAAACAGCTACTATTTTTAAAATAAATGTCACTGGATTACCAGAAATTGTATCAACTGAGGCACTATCTTGCCATCTGCTCCTGAAAAGCCACGTAGACTTTAGATTTGGGAAATAGTTCATCATCCCAGTAGCTTCAGGGACATCAGTAAAAATTTCTGTAGATAACAGATTATCTGTCAGGAAATTCCATGTGTTAACTATTTTTCTCTATCACATTTTCAGAACTAATTAAATATTTAAGCTAATCAGATGTTGGGAATTTTTTTATGTGATTTGTGAAAAATATATTACAACATTAACTTAGGGGTTTCACACTTCCTATTGTTCACTGTCTGAAGATGATGTCTGTGTTTCCAAAGGATGTTATTAAAAGTAGTTGAAAAGTACATATGGCAGATCATTAATTTGAGCCATTTTGCACATTTTCTTCATTTCTGCAGCATCTGGAAAACTTAATGGAAGCTGAAAATGACAAGGCAAGAATAAATGTAAGCCACTACAGGAGTGCAATAATTTTCTTCTTTGAAAGCAATTTAGGTATAAACCCTTAATAATTGTACAGAAACAGAGGTCCATGCCCCTGGCATAGGGGATTTCCATAGGTTTGAGTTTCCCATCACTGGATTAAATGTTCTGCGTTGGATATCAGTAATGTTCCATGAAGGTGGGGTAGAGAGAATTCGAAGATCTGGGAGAAAAATCAGATATCAGCTTGCTATGTGACCTTGGAAATGTCACTTTTCCTTTCAGACAGTTAGTTCTATCCTCAGTAGAAAAAGAAGCCTTAGATATATCTGATTCTCAGTGTTAATTTACCAGCAACCCTCCTATTCAAAGCCTTTCTCACATGCTCATCACAACCTATTTATACTTGAATGCTGAAATTCTTGTGCCAAAAGGTTTCTTGCTACTCTATCAAATAAGGTACTGTAGCGAAATTCAAGGGAATGAAAATGACAACAATGCACTTTAATTATCTGCTCTAATTAATGCAGAACTATGTCATGCAAAATCATGTTACACACAACACCTCATCAATGGATTATAAGCAACTCATCTGTCACAACAAGGCTGTTGAGAACTACAGAGCTGGTTAATTTCACGTGTAGTTCTAATGATGTTAAAAATTCTCTCCTGTTTCTCTCTCTCTCTCTCAGACAACACACACACACACACACACACACACACACACACACACACTGACTTTCACATATTTAACATTAGTTTAAATACTGTTCATTGCTACAAGTTTCTCTTTATTTGTAAGAACTTTCAAGCTGCTTAGAGTCTGAGTATCTGTTTTCTAGTTAGTTCAGTCATGCCTGTTAGATGTCAATTTTTAACACCTGGATAGAGTAGATTATGCAAGAGAACAGCAGGATATAGTCCAACAGTGGTCAGAACTAGTGTCAGTAAGTTAGGACTAGGTGGAAGGAAACATAACAGAAAAGCGGTATTCCAGAGGTAATCTCCTAAGTGTAGAAAGCCCAATATTGGTCTGTCAATAAGGAGGATCCAGTCTGATGAAGTTACTGAGATCTTTAAGGGGGAAAAAAAATGAGGGAGTAAAAAGACAGGATGGGACTTAGTGTTAACAGGAACTTGTAATAAGTCTATAGTCCGGATGCTGTAAGAGGCATGCTGTGCCAAAAACACCAGGGACACAGGAGAATTTCACACTGAGTTTTTGAGGATTGGGCTAGATCTACTTAAAACTCTGCTAAGTAAGTTCACAAGGGAGAAAAGAGCTAAAGCTCTTGAAGGGGTAAAGGGCATAATGTAAAGTGTTTCTTCTCCCTCTCTTGTATCAAACTTTACTTGCCTCATTCCCCATACGTCCTTGGTCTCTTCCTATCTGCCATTCAAAGATACAATAAACTAACTTGTAAAATGATCAGTAGATATTTGCTTAAGGAATATATTATTCACTTCTCATTTTTATATATGCATCACTTGCTTTTAAAATGCTTTATTCGCTCTTACAACCAAAAAAAAAAAAATGAGAACAAATTTTTAAAATACAAACAAGAGATAAAAGTAGAAATAAAAAAACCCAAATCATCCCAAGAATATGACTGTTTTGTTTTGTTCCCATCTAGTAATTCAGGCATGTTTATATAGTTGTGAACATTTGGTGTAAAAATTTTTATTTCCTGATTTCTTTCTAAAATTCAAGTATTTTCTTGTTGGTTCATATAATTCATTATATTGTATGATTGGCTTATCTTCATTCAATTAGTGGTGCATCATTTGTTTAACCACTAACTTATTGTCAAATAATTTATTGTTTTCAAACCTTTTACTTTTAAAAATAATAATTAAAAAGAACATGTTTATGCGTTGAGGTGTTTACTTTTTCTGTTTAATACATTTCCATTATATAAAATAAAATAAACCAAGAGGTATGAAATGTTCTTTGGAAATATTCTTTTTTTAGACATATTCTGATTTGTATGATTTTATTACCAACATATAAAATCTTTCTAATTTTATTTATTGACAGAAAATTTATAAACTCCCAATTTATTCCCAGAGGATTTGGATAGATCTTAAATGATATCTTAGGCTATAAACTGTTTTCACATAAAAATGATGCATTCCAGTTATCTTAAAAAATTAAACCACAAAGTGAGATTATAAAAGAAGTGTAAACACAATTTCTACAACTTTCATCATCTAGAAATAATAGTGTTGAAAAGACCTAAGCAAATATTTTTCTATGTGGATGTAAAAATGGGAGAAGGGATAGAAGGACGATTGATAGTTTTTATACAGATTTATATATATGCATATGTGTTTAAAATGATTTTGTTGGGCGCCTGGGTGGCTCAGTGGGTTCTGCCTTCAGCTCAGGTCATGATCTCAGGGTTCTGGGATGAGCCCCGCATCAGGCTTTCTGCTCAGCAGGGAGCCTACTTCCTCCTCTCTCTCTGCCTGCCTCTCTGCCTACTTGTGATCTCTCTGTCAAATAAATAAAATCTTAAAAAAAAATTAAAAAAAATAAAATGATTTTGTTAGGCACACCATGTCATCTAAAGTAATTGTATTTGATTTTAGCAAAAGAAGACAAAAAGGAAAGGGTATAAAGAACTGAAGCATATTTTCTTCATATCAGGTAATCAACTGGTAAAATAGGCTTCTAAAATAAAACCAAAAATATTGCAGAAGTAAGTTAATATAGTTATCATTTATTATTTTGAGTCTCAGCTATTAAAAGTAAGACATTTAGCTTATACTATAATTCCTCTTATCAGCCTTCTCCATCTCTTGATTGTTAATTTGCCAATGTTTACATCCCTTATTCTTTGTACTATAGTTCTCCTATAGAAGCTGAGTAGAATAGAACATTTTCCCATGACATAAATTAGCAGAAAGAATGTAGAAGAATGCTTTCAGGTGGATGAGCATGCCTATCTATCTCTAGATGCAGAGTTTCTATCTGTATCAAATCTGGTATTAACTGTAAGTAAGACAATACGGACACAGAAATACTTGATTTATATGTGAGTTGCAATGTGTTCGTGGGAGAAAAAGAAAAAAAAGACAGTTATGTATCTTGCTCAAAAGTTTATTGATTCCAGGGCTCCATGTTTAAGTTGTTCATAGTTCATGTCCTTGGGACATTAGCAGCTACACAAACACCTCACTACATCAACCCCAGTTCCTCTCTTGAGGACAACCTCTCTTGAGTCTATTTATTTTTAGTCATGGTTATTTGGTTAATTATGATATATTTAAATTTTCATCTGCTTACTGAAACCTTGTTCAATTTTTTTACCTCTCACTGTTTGCTTTGGATAGTTTCCTTTATTATGTCTTTAAATCTATTAACTTTACTTCTACAGATCTAATCTTCTATTAATCTCATACAGTGTATTTTTAATTTTATGTAATATACATTCCATTTCTAGAGATCCCATTTAGATTGCTGTCATACTTTCCTTTATCTATTTTGATATGTGGGAATTATTTATCATAAGTATTTTAATAACGTGGTCTGCATCTTTCTTTGTCCTTAGTCATTTTGGGATCTGTATCTATTGACTGTCATTTCTCCCAATTATCAGTTATATTTTCTTGCTTCTTAGAGTTGTTTTCAGGATTTTGTTGTATATCTTTAAATATTACTGGTCTTTTTTTTTTTTTATAAATTTGCTTAATATTATTTGGATTCACTTTAATCCTTTTAAATCTGACTTTTCAATTTAGTTAGGATAGCCCAAAGCAGCTATGACTTTACCATGAGAATACTACTCTTCTGAGGACTGTGTGCATTGCTCCCTGCATTCAGGGGTCTTTCTCTTCTGGCTAGTTGAAGTGTGAACTTTGGCTGTGTATAAGCTATGTGAATTTTTCTGTTTATTCATGTGTGGTATTTCTTTTCTGAGTCTTGAGTACCTCATATGCATGCGCAGGAAAATTCTCAACTTAGAATTTCCCACTATGTACATCTCTGGAATAAGATGGGAAGTTCCTCTATAGTATTTGCTACTCAACTTTGAGCTATCTTGCTCTCTAAATTCTACACTCCATCTCTTCAACTCTGCAAGAGCACTAGGATGGTTGGCTTCTCTTCCCTTGCTGAAGCCTAGAAACTCATTTTAGTCACTGAACTGGAGCTATTATAGGTCTCACTTTTCTTGTTATCATCTGCTCATATAATCCTGGGCTGCCTGTTGACCAATATCTGAATAATTTTCTTCCCAGGTGTTTTATAGATGTATGTTGAAGCTTATCATTCCTCCCTTATCTTAGCATAAGCAGACCTCTTATGAAGAGAACATTAAATGTTAAGAGTAATATTGTGTATTTGTATACCCCATTCACTAAATTGCATTCTCCTTTTATTCTGTAGTGTGTGACTCAGTTTCCATTTAAAATAGTGTTTTTGTTTTACAGCTTACCCCCATCCCTAGTTCTCATATATTTAATCAAAATATTTTTAAATGGATATTTCAAGATGCTTTAACTTACTTTTAGGGGAATTTGTTTCTAACCAAGATCTTGGGATGTCTGCTTTTCATTTGTCTTTAGTCCTATCTTCCCTTCCATCTTTATACATTTTTAAGTTTTACATTTAGGAGAATTTGTTGAAATAATTTCTGTTGCTTTTTTACAGTTTTAGCCATTTATCTGTTTCTCAGATGGTAGATTTACTTATACATATTTTCTAACTTAGCTTCTAAAGAGAAGAGGAAAATGTCAGGGTATTTTAAATGCAGTGGAACAAGTACATAGAATTTCGTCTATAAAGGAAATGTTTTTGGAGGAATACATCCATTTCTATATGTCCATTCTGTTTTTAATGAGTATGCATATGTTGTGTTATTAATGTATATTCGCAAATATTCTCCCGTTTATAGATTTCTTACTGCATATGTTTTTCCTCAAGTAGTAGGGCCCTGTTTAATTCCTCAAAATACCTCCTTTTGTATTTTCAATTTACTAGAGCCAATTTGCAACAGAAAACCACAACCTTCTTTCAAAGAAGGTAGATATCAGTAGAAAAGTTGAAACTGATATATCTGTTCTGAAGTGCCTACCTCATGTATGATAGGTATATACTATAGACAGGAAAGTGTACTTGTAACGCTTATAAGAATTACTTTCTTCAAAAGAACATCTGGCCTAACAAAGAAAAAGTGAAACTCTGCTAACTCCAATCAAACCATTGAGAGAGGAACTCTACCAGGAAAATGCACAGCCTCAGAGTCCACATCGAAAAGTTAGCATACATTATTTCTAAATGGATTTTTTTTAAATCTGTCCTCTGGTTTAGTGTTTGTATTGCTCTGTATAATTAAAAGGTTTCCTCATGTGTAGATTTTCAATTTCATTACTTGTGGGCTTAATAGATGGCAGGTTTGGTAAGGAAATATATGGCTCATAATGTTTCAGAATGATCTATTGCAGACAGTTTTATAGAAAACAGATACCTCCAGTGTAATATGCAATTCTAATTATCTTAGAATCATGTGATATACACAGCACAGCACATTTCAAATTTTAAGATACTTTTTTTCTATTCTCATTACATTTAGGCCACTGTTGTAATCCATTTTATGTCTGTGTTTTAATTTTATGTGCCCTCTCAGAATGTACTTAATATCTCAGAGTGTTTTGCCATAAACTCTAAGAAAGGCATCCTTTCATTACCACAAATGAATTACTTTTTTTAAAAATTGTATTCCCTATATATTTCATTAAGTCCCTCTTTAGGTCAGAGCTGCATCACACACACACACACACACACACACACACACACACCCCTAAGAAAGGATACATATGCAAAAGAGTTGCTTGGGTATATCAGAGAGGAATACACTACAAATACAAATTAGTAATGTATGTATGAAACTGCCTTGGCTGTGGATAGACACGATTGGATGGTAGACACACACAACAATGAATTAATCTGAAAATTGTTATGCCAGCTGAAATACAGAAAAAAAAAAAAAAGACCTGCATTCTATATGATTCTATGTAGGTAAAAATATAGGAACTGTAACCTGTAGTGACCAAAAAAACAAAACAAAACAAAAACAAAAACAGTGACTACCAATGGGCATGCAGAAACTTTTGGGAATTACAGATATGTTTATTATCTTGATTGTGATGATTTCATAGGTACATACATGTGCTGAAGTTATCAGATTATAACCTTGAAATTTGTACTTTTTAATGTATATCATTTATGTCTCAATAAAGTTATTAATATAATCGTCTGTTAAACTACAAAGAAAAAATCAAGTGAAAAGGTAGGAATAGAAATAGCTTGAACTTGATAGTTAGATGACTCTGAAACCCTTAATTCACATCTAATTTATTGTAAGAACCAGAGCAAGTCACTTGTCTATGTGACTATTGTGGTTTCTTAAGACTTTTTAAGTATACTGACCTGTAGAGTGCTTTATCTTGCAAATGAGGAGAGTAGAGCTTATAAGGGAGCTAATAGCTGAAATTATTTTTATCCTTTCAAATAATATTTTAAACTATTAAATGTCTTTATTAACTATTAGGTATGACTGTGTCAAAAATTAAATAGGAATCACAGTTCATGGTATTTCTAATTTTTCTATGTCCTCTCCAACACTTGGTTGGTGAGTCTTTTTCATTTTAGCCATCCTAATAGATAAGCAGTATTAACACATTTTACTTGTAATTTGTATTTGTAATGACTAATGATGGTAATTATCTTTCTGTGGGCTTATTTGTCCTTATACCTGTTACATCACTTACCAAGATATATCATACCTATTAGACCCTGGGACTTGGCAACAACTTTTAATTTAATTTTTTTTTTCCTTGTTCAAGTTTTTGACCTTAAAGCAGGGCATTGGTTCTATTTCTACTTTCAATCTTCCCCTGCCCTCAGTGGAGCTTTTTCTTTGGACCATGTTTGCCTTTCAGTATGTTTCTATAGTGTAGAGTGATAATTTTCTCCTTTTACGTCTTTTTTATTTTTTTATTTTTTATTTTTTATAAACATATAATATATTTTTATCCCCAGGGGTACAGGTCTGTGAATCGCCAGGTTTACACACTTCATAGCACTCACCAAAGCACATACCCTCCCCAATGTCCATAACCCCACCCCCCTTTTCCTAACCCACCCCTCCCTCCAGCAACCCTCAGTTTGTTTTGTGAGATTAAGAGTCACTTAGGTTTGTCTCTCTCCCAATCCCATCTTGATTCTCTCTCCCAATCCCATTGATTCTTCTCCTACCCCCTTAAACCCCCATGTTGCATCTCCACTTCCTCATATCAGGGAGATCATATGATAGTTGTCTTTCTTTGATTGACTTATTTCACTAAGCATGATACCCTCTAGTTCCATCCACGTCGTCGCAAATGGCAAGATTTCATTTCTTTTGATGGCTGCATAGTATTCCATTGTGTATATATACCACCTCCTCTTTATCCATTCATCTGTTGATGGACATCTCGGTTCTTTCCATAGTTTGGCTATTGTGGACATTGCTGCTATAAACATTCGGGTGCACATGCCCTATTGGATCACTACGTTTGTATCTTTAGGGTAAATACCTAGTAGTGCAATTGCTGGGTCATAGGGTAGTTCTATTTTCAACATTTTGAGGAACATCCATGCTGTTTTCCAGAGTGGTTGCACCAGCTTGCATTCCCACCTACAGTGTAGGGGAGGTCCCCTTTCTCCGCCTCCTCGCCAGCATCTGTCATTTCTTGACTTGTTAATTTTAGCCATTCTGACTGGTGTGAGGTAGTATCTCATTGTGGTTTTTATTTGTATTTCCCTGATGCCAAGTGATGTGAAGCACCCTTTCATGTGTCTGTTGGCCATCTGGATGTCTTTGTAGAAATGTCTGTTCATGTCCCTGCCCATTTCTTGATTGGATTATTTGTTCTTTGGGTGTTGAGTTTGCTAAGTTCTTTATAGATTTTGGACACTAGCCCTTTATCTCATATGTCATTTGCAAATATCTTCTCCCATTCTGTCAGTTGTCTTTTGGTTTTGTTCACTGCTTCCTTTGCTGTGCAAAAGCTTTTGATCTTGATGAAATCCCAATAGTTCATTTTTGCCCTTGCTTCCCTTGCCTTTGGCGATGTTCCTAGAAAGATGTTGCTGAGGCTTAGGTCGAAGATGTTGCTGCCTGTGTTCTCCTCAAGGATTTTGATGGATTCCTTTCTCACACTGAGGTCCTTCATCCATTTTGAGTCTCTTTTTGTGTGTGGTGTAGGGAAATGGTCCAATTTCATTTTTCTGCATGTGGCTGTCCAATTTTCCCAACACCATTTATTAAAGAGGCTGTCTTTTTTCCATTGGACATTCTTTCCTGCTTTGTCAAAGATTAGTTGACCATAGAGTTGAGAGTATATTTCTGGGCTCTCTATTCTGTTCCATTGATCTATGTGTCTGTTTTTGTGCCAGTACCATGCTGTCTTGATGATGACGGTTTTGTAATAGAGCTTGAAGTCCGGAATTGTGATGCACCAACTTTGGCTTTCTTTTTCAATATTCCCTTGGCTATTCGAGGTCTTTTCTGGTTCCATATAAATTTTAGGGTTATTTGTTCCATTTCTTTGAAGAAAATGGATGGTATTTTGATAGAAATTGCATTAAATGTGTAAATTGCTTTAGGTAGCATAGACATTTTCACAATATTTATTCTTCCAATCCAGGAGCATGGAACATTTTTCCATTTCTTTGTGTCTTCCTCAATTTCTTTCATGATTACTTTATAGTTTTCTGAGTATAGATTCTTAGCCTCTTTGGTTAGGTTTATTCCTAGGTATCTTATGGTTTTGGGTGCAAGTGTAAATGGGATTGACTCCTTAATTTCTCTTTCTTCTGTCTTGTTGTTGGTGTAGAGAAATGCAACTGATTTCTGTGCATTGATTTTATATCCTGACACTTTACTGAATTACTGTGCAGGTTCTAGCAGTTTTGGAGTGGAGTCTTTGGGGTTTTCCACATATAGTATCATATCATCTGCTAAGAGTGATAGTCTGACTTCTTCTTTGCTGATTTGGATGCCTTTAATTTCCTTTTGTTGTCTAATTGCTGAGCTAGGACTTCTAGTACTGTGTTGAATAGCAGTGGTGATAGTGGACATCGCTGCTGTGTTCCTGACCTTAGCAGAAAAGCTTTCAGTTTTTCTCCATTGAGAATGATATTTGTGGTGGGTTTTTCATAGATGGCTTTGATGATATTGAGGTATGTGCCCTCTATCCCTGCACTTTGAAGAGTTTTGATCATGAAGAGATGCTGTGCTTTGTCAAATGCTTTTTCAGCATCTATTGAGAGTATCATATGTTTCTTGTTCTTTCTTTTATTAATGTATTGTATCACATTGATTGATTTGCGGATGTTGAACCAACCTTGCAGCCCTGGAATAAATCCCACTTGGTTGTGGTGAATAATCCTTTTAACGTACTGTTGAATCCTATTGGCTAGTATTTTAGTGAGATTTTTCGCATCTGTGTTCATCAAGGCTATTGGTCTGTAGTCCTCTTTTTTGATGGGATCCTTGTCTGGTTTTGGGATCAAGGTGATGCTGGCCTCATAAAATGAGTTTGGAAGTGTTCTTTCCATTTCTATTTTTTGGAACAGTTTCAGGAGAATAGGAATTAGTTCTTCTTTAAATGTTTAGTAGAATTTCCCTGGGAAGCCATCTGGCCCTGGACTTTTGTTTGTTTGGAGATTTTTGATGACTGTTTCAATCTCCTTATTGTTTATGGGTCTGTTCAGGCTTTTCTATTTCTTCCTGGTTCAGCTGTGGTAGTTTATATGTCTCTAGGAATGCATCCATTTCTCCCAGATTGACAAATTTGTTGGCATAGAGTTGCTCATAGTATGTTCTTTTAATTGTCTGTATTTCTTTGGTGTTAGTTGTGATCTCTCCTCTTTCATTCATGATTTTATTTATTTGGGTCCTTTCTCTTTTCTTTTTGATAAGTCGGGCCAGGGGGTTATCAATCTTATTAATTCTTTCAAAGAACAAGCTCCTAGTTTCGTTGATTTGTTCTATTGTTTTTTTGGTTTCTATTTCATTGATTTCTGCTCTGATCTTTATGGTTTCTCTTCTCCTGCTGGGTTTAGGGTTTCTTTCTTGTTCTTTCTCCAGCTCCTTTAGGTGTAGGGTTAGGTTGTGTACCTGGGACCATTCTTGTTTCTTGAGAAAGGCTTATACTGCTATATATTTTCCTCTCAGGACTGCCTTTGCTGTGTCCCAAAGATTTTGAACTGTTGTGTTTTCATTATCATTTGTTTCCATGAATTTTTTTTCATTTCTTCTTTAATTTCCTGTTTGACCCATTCATTCTTTAGAAGGATGCTGTTTGGTCTCCATGTATTTGGGTTCTTTAAATTTCCTCTTGTGATTGAGTTCTAGCTTCAGAGCATTGTGTTCTGAAAATATGCAGGGAATGATCCCAATCTTTTGATACCAGTTGAGGCCTGATTTAGGACCGAGGATGTGATCTATTCTGGAGAATGTTCCATGTGCACTAGAGAAGAATGTGTATTCTGTTGCTTTGGGATGAAATGTTCTGAATATATCTGTGATGTCCATCTGGTCCAGTGTGTCATTTAAGGCCTTTATCTCCTTGCTGATCTTTTGTTTAGATGATCTGTCCATTTCAGTGTCCATTTCACTGAGTGTTACAGTCCCCTACTATTATTCTATTATTGTTGATGTGTTTCTTTGATTTTGTTATTAATTGGTTTATATAGTTGGCTGCTCCCACATTAGGGGCATAGACATTTAAAATTGTTAGATCTTCTTGTTGGACAGATTTGTGCATTGATTTTATATCCTGACACTTTACTGAATTTTGAGTATGATAGAGTGTCCTTCCTCATCTCTTATTATATTCCTTGGCTTAAAATCTAATTGATCTGATAAAAGGATTGCCACTCCTGCTTTCTTCTGATGTACATTAGCATGGTAAATTGTTTTCCACCCCCTCACTTTAAATCTGGAGGTGTCTTCGGTTTTAAAATGAGTTTCTTGTAGGCAACATATAGATGGGTTTTGTTTTTTTATACATTCTGATACCCTGTATCTTTTGATTGGGGCATTTAGCCCATTAACATTCAGGGTAACTATTGAGAGATATGAATTTAGTGCCATTGTATTGCCTATAAGGTGACTGTTACTGTATATTGTCTATTCCTTTCTGATTTACTACTTTTAGGCTCTCTCTTTGCTTAGAGGACCCCTTTCCATATTTCCTGTAGAGCTGGTTTAGTGTTTGCAAATTCTTTCAGTTTTTGTTTGTCCTGGAAGCTTTTAATCCCTCCTTCTATTTTCAATGATAGCCTAGCTGGATATAGTATTCTTGGCTGCATGTTTTTCTCCTTTAGTGCTCTGAATATATCATGCCAGCTCTTTCTGGCCTGCCAGGTCTCTGTGGATAAGTCTGCTGCCAATCTAATATTTTTACTATTGTATGTTACAGACTTTTTTTCCCAGGCTCCTTTCAGGATTTTCTCTTTGTCACTAAGACTTGTAAATTTTACTATTAGGTGATGGGGTGTGGACCTACTCTTATTGATTTTGAGGGGGGTTTTCTGCACCTCCTGGATTTTGATGCTTGTTTTCTTTGCCATATTGGGGAAATTCTCTCCAATATACCTTCTGCTCCTCTCTCTCTTTCTTCTTCTTCTAGAATCCCAATTATTCTAATGTTGTTTCATCTTATGGTGTCACTTATCTCTCAAATTCTGCCCTCGTGGTTCAGTAGCTGTTTGTCCCTCTTTTGCTCAGCTTCTTTATTCTCTGTCATTTGGTCTTCTATATTGCTAATTCTTTCTTTGCCTCATTTATCCTAGCAGCGAGAGCCTCCATTTTTTATTGCACCTCATTAATAGCTTTTTTTATTTCAACTTGGTTAGATTTTAGTTCTTTTATTTCTCCAGAAAGGGCTCTTATATCTCCCGAGATTGTTTCTCTTATATCTTCCATGCCTTTTTCGAGCCCAGCTAGAACCTTGAGAATTGTCATTCTGAACTCTAGATCTGACATATTACCAATGTCTGTGTTGATTAGATCACTCGCCTTCGGTACTGTCTCTTGTTTTTTTTTTTGTGGTGGATTTTTCCGCCTTGCCATTTTGTCCAGATAAGAGTATATGAAAGAGCTAGTAAAATACTAAAAGGGTGGCAACAACCCCAGGAAACTATGCTTTAACCAAATCAGAAGAGATCCCAAATCATGAAGGAGGAGAAAGTGAGTAAAAAGAGGTTCAGAAAGAAAAAAAAAAAAAGAAAGAAAATTAAAAAAGAAAACGAATAAAGAAAAAATATAAAAAAGAAAAATATATATATATTAGATAAACTAGTTTAAAAACGTTATAAAAAGTTAAAAAAAATTAGCAGAAGAAGAGACAAAAATTTAAAAAGAAGAAAAAATTAAATTAACTGCAAGACTAGAGAATCATGGGGAGAAAGCCAGGTGTTTTGTGCTTTGCTTTCTCCTCATCTGGAAGTCCACTGCTCTCCTTGGTATTGAAACTGCACTCCTTGGTAGGTGAACTTGGTCCTGGCTGGATTTCTTGTTGATCTTCTGGTGGAGGGGCCTGTTGTAGTGATTCTCAAGTGTCTTTGCTCCAGGCGACATTTCACCACCCTTACCAGGGGCCGGGCTGAGTAATCTGCTCGGATTCGTTTTCGGGAGCTTTTGTCCCCTGAGCGCTTTCCGTAGAGTTCCAGAGGATGGGAATGAAAATGGCAGCCTCCCAGTCTCCTACCCTGAGGAGCGGAGAGCTCAGGGCCCCCCTCCTCAGTGCGCCCTCAGAGAACAGCGCCCAATTACTCCCGTCTTCCTGGCCTCTGGATGTGCTCTGAGCTCACCCAGCCTGCGACTGGTTCAAGGTAACTCCGAGCTGAGAGCTCACTCCTCAGCTCTGTCTCTGTAGCCGGCTTCCCCATTCTAATACATGTAACCTCTGCAACACTCAGATACCCCTGATCCTTCTGTGATCCTGCAGGACCTGAGGCCACGCTGACCCCGCGTGGGCTTCACCCTGGTTTAGCCTCTGGAGTGATGTCCCTCAGCAGAACAGACTTTTAAAAGTCCCGATTTTTGTTCCGTTGCTCCGCCGCTTGCCGGCATCCGCCCCCCCCCCACACCCCCCGCGGTCTATCTTCCCATCGCTTTGGATTCACTTCTCCGCCAGTCCTACCTTTCAGAAAGTGGTTGATTTTCTGTTTCTAGAGTTGCTGTTCTTCTTTTCTTCGATCTCCCGTCGGATTTGTAGGTGTTTGCAGTCTTTAGATAAGCGATCTAGCTGATCTGCTAGCTGAAGTAGCCTCAGCCTGCTACTTCTCCACCATCTTGACTCCTTCCCCCTCTCCTTTTACTTCTTACACTTATCTTCCCAAAATAGCGTCTTCCCATAAATAAGCCTTTTTGAGGGGGGAAGGGGGGTAAACTCTTTGGCAGTTGGTTTTTAATGTTAAAGAAATCTTTTCATTTTGCATTGGAGTTTCCCAATTCTATCTGTATTCAATGATGCTAAGTCCAACTTTGCATGTGAAATAAATGTACACATCCAGATGTTTTACTATCTCATTCTTTTTGGTAACTCAGTATGATACTTAAGTGTCTGTCATCTGTTGGTTGTCTTTGCTATCAGCCTTCCTTTGATC
Organism: Mustela erminea; assembly: GCF_009829155.1. Taxonomy (NCBI): domain Eukaryota; kingdom Metazoa; phylum Chordata; class Mammalia; order Carnivora; family Mustelidae; genus Mustela; species Mustela erminea. The sequence goes on along the minus strand of NC_045632.1, from coordinate 38,977,303 downwards.
TTATTTTAAATTCTTTTTTTAATTAACTTTTTACTATGATATATACTGGTGACTGTGACTGGTGCTATTGATGTTCACCTCAAAAGATAATTAATCACTAGAGCAGTAGTGTTTTGATCTGATTTTAACTCTTGAGCAATATAACAGATTAATGGTAGGCAATATTACAGATTTAAGGTAAAAAATAAAATAGATTTAATAGTTCAAATTTTGATATCTTTTTTGGTTTCCTTTTTTGTAAAGAAAATAAGGTGATTTTTTTTGTTCGTTTGAAATAAAACACAGGTACACACCCCCCACCCCACCCCTGCATGCCTAGTCTTTCCCCTGTTTCTGCCTGGTGTTGGGACTGCTGCTTGCGAGCAGGAGAGGCTAGACTTTCTCGGGGCCTTTAGCAGAAAATAGAGCATTCACTGTCTGTAGGCATTTCCTTAGAGCCAGAGAGGGAGGGCATGGGAAATGGAGCTTGGCTTTGGTAGGTAAAAAATTAAAATTAAAGTAACTCAACTCACATGCTTACTATACAAATGGGAGCCAAGAATTACCCATTGTTGCAGGTACCTCCAAGTTGGAACCATCTCTGGCATTTAGACTCAGGGTTCTGATACAGCCCATGGCCCTCCCAGTTCCCTGAGTCCTGAGATGGGGGATAGGGCAGGAAACAAGAGCTCTCAGGCAATCTCCTCCCCCATGATTTAAAAAAAATCCTAGAAAAGCACCCAAAGCTTAAAACTTTGCTGAAGCTTGTTTAAATAGTTTACCAATTTCTAATTGGATACTCTGTGTGTGTATGTTTTTTAATTACTGAGTTTTAGAAGTTATGTATTTTGGACAAAAGTCTTATATTGCATAAATCTTTTATAGATAGATAGATAGATATACATATAAATAATTTCTCACATTTTATGGTGTGTCTTTTCACTTTTAATTACAATGCTTTGAACAGTCCTTAAAAGTGTTTTGAAAACAGAGCTGAGATTTTTAATTTTTGATAAATTCCAGTTTATCAAATTGCTGTTTTATGTATGGTACTTTTCTTGTTACATACTAAGAAATCTTATATCATGCAAATTCTACAATATTTTTTCCAGTATTTCTTTTATTTTTATAATATTAGGTTTTACCTGTATGTCTTAATGATTCATTTTTCAATATTTTTGCATGTGGTTATCTAGCAAAATTTGTTGGAAAAAACTATTCTTTTTTTTTTTTTTTTTAAGATTTTATTTATTTATTTGAGAGAGAGACAGTGAGAGAGAACATGAGCGAGGAGAAGGTCAGAGAGAGAAGCAGACTCCCCGTGGAGCTGGGAGCCTGATGCGGGACTCGATCCCGGGACTCCAGGATCATGACCTGAGCCGAAGGCAGCCGTCCAACCAACTGAGCCACCCAGGCGCCCAAAACTATTCTGTTTTGAATGAAATATATTCATACTGTTGTCAAAATCATTTAGCCATATAAGTATTGATCTATTTCTGGATTCTGTTTTTCCATTAATCACTTTGTCTGTCTTTTAATGCCAATACTGTATTGTCTTAATTACTATTGCTTTATAACATTCCTTGAAATCACTTAGGGTTACTCACTCAACTTTGTTCTTTTTCAAGTTTGTTTCCATATTCTACTTTCTACATTTACATTTGAATATTAGATCAACTGATTACATTTTACCAAAAAAATTTTCTTTTGCTTAATAACATTTTGATTGTGATTGTACTGAATCCATAGACCAATATGGGGAAATCAACCTCTTAATAACCAATGACTATGATCTAGCTTACAACATATTTAAGTTTTCCTAAATATTTTTGGTACTATTTTTTGCTCTAATATCTACTCTGTATGATGTTAATACAATCTCTCAAACTTACTTTTGATTAGTGTTAGCATGTAATATGTATGTACATATATGTATATCTAATTACTTTAACTTTTTTCTGCCCTTACATTTAAAGTTACTTTCTTTTAGGCAGCATATAGTTGGTTCTTCCTTTTTTTTAAATTCAATCTGACTCTCTCTTTCTTTCAAATGAGATTTTCAGACTATTTACATGTAAGTGATTGCTGATACAATAGGTTTAAAACTGTTAACTGGTTATTTGTTCCTATTTGTCCAGTATGTTCTTTGTCATTTTGCTTTTCTTTATGTCTTCTTTTGGATTAAGTTAGATGTTTATGAGTCCCTTTAATTTATTTTATTGGTTTCCTAGCTATAATTCTTTGTTCTGTTAACTTTGTGGTTGCTTAAATTTTATAGCATGCATTTTTAATGCATACTGCATATTATCAGAGATTACTTTTCCATGATACTGTACTACTTCATTTAAAGTATTAAATTTTTCAATAATACACCCCCATTACTCTTTTCTTGGCCTTTGTGTTGTCATGACTTTAGTTCTTCAAATATACTTTAGTATTTCTCTTATATTTCTATATTTCATTTCTTTTATTACATTTTTATTTTAGCACTGCATTGTTTTTATTTTTGTTTACACTATTAATTCTCTTGTAAATAGATTTAAATAACAAAAAATGTCCTATATATTTACCTATGTCTTTTATTTCCTTTGCTCTTCATTCTTTGCATAAGTCCATATTTCCTTGTTGCATAATTTTCCTTTTGGCTGGAAGCCTCTCTTCAAAATTTGCTGTAGTGCAGAAGAACTCTAGTTTGCACATGTGTGAAAAAGTCTTTATTTCACCTTTCTTTTTTGAAACAGATTTCTGTGGGTGTAGAAGTCTAGATTGACAGTTCTTTCTTTCATTATTTTTCATATTTGAAAGATGTTTCTTCTTTTCCTTCTCATCTGCATTGTTTCCAGACTGATATTTGCTACCATCCTTATCTTTGAAGTCTTTCTTCTCTAGTTTCATCTGAAACTTCACATTATTACTGGCCTTGAGCAATTTGATGACATTGTGCCTTAAGAGTAGTTTTCTCCATGTTTCTTTGTTGAGCTTCTTGTATCTGTGGATTTATAGTTTTCATCAAGTTAGAAGTTTTTGAGGACAATAATTTTTTTCTGTCCTTCCTCTGCAGTTACACATATATTGGACCACTTGAAATTGTTCTACCTCTCATCAGTGGTGTAGTCTTTTTTTTTTTTTAATTTCTTTTTTCTCTTTAGATAATTTGTTTTGCTTTGTCTTCATGTTTGTTATTTATTTTTTCCTCTGGATATCTAATTTGCTGTAATTCTCACACAATGTTTTGTTTGTTTTACTTTGGACATCATAATTTTCATCTCTAGAGGTTGACTTTGGGTCACTGTTATATTTCCCAGCACATCCACTGAAACTCTTAAAATACTTAGAACAAAATGTGCATATGTGTCTATTTCTCATTACTCAATTAAAGAGGACTGTGATGTTTTCATATCAGAAATGAATACCTATTATTCATTACCGGAAGAAACATAATCACAGATGAGAAGAATTCATCAAGCAAGCCCTGTTTAGATAAATGCAGCAAATTATTCATCTTTCACTGAAGCTCAATCTGCTTTTTTCTTCTGATTGGTAAGACCTCATATTACAAAAGTAACTATAAATGTCAATCAGAACTTCCTCTGAAAAGAAAAAAAAAAGAAAAGAAGCCAGTTAAACCCCTCCCTCTGTTTCTGGGTAGACACACTTTGAAATATATTTGTTTGTCTAAAACTGCAACCGGTAAGAAGTAATTAGTATTTTTCTGACATTTTATTCTTTACAAACTCCTACATAATATTAAAGTTTCATGAGAGTAATTCCCATCAAAACCTATACAAAGATATTTTCACTTTGGTTATGACTTGGAGGCTGAACTTTGTGGACAGCATCAGTGGACTCTATTGTCTTTTGGTTAGGTAAGAGTTAGACCAAATAGATGTATATAGAGACTTTTAGAGAGCAGGAGAGTAAGATTAGGACACTTAATTTTCTCTTTCTTCCCTGCCAGTTTGCAGTGGGTTGGATGATCCATTTCCTTATGGCCACAGATTCAGGAATCCTTTTCCATGCTGATCTCTCCAGTTTCTGTCAACTACTCTCTCCACTTTTTCTTTGAACCTTCAGTAATGAACTAGTCCATTCCTTTTTCTAACACTGGGGTGCTTCACCATCACCCTCCTGTATTGATTTCCCCCAACCCTGCTCATGTTTTAGAAATAATTCCTATATTAAACTCTCATAATTATTTAGCTTGAGTTCCTGATTATCTGTTTCATATTTAGGTGTTGACAGATACAGTATCTTCATAGAAAGAGTAAGGAAGTTTAGATTTTTGTCTCCTAAGTCATTTTATGAAGGAGGAACCTGAGACAAAGTGCATGTCATAATCTTTAATATAACATATCATTTTTTCTCCTAAATAACAATAATATCTACTAATTGTTTTTATAGTTATTAAAGTCACATAACTATAAATCATCCAGAGAGAGCCCTACCGAGAATAAAATGGAGTTTCAAAGAGGTTGACTTCCTCAGAATCAAATGAAGGTGGTCAGAAGAGAACTGGGGTTAGAACTGGTCACTTGAGCTTATGGTCTTTGTGCTATATGAACACAATAATACAGCTAATGGAATAAATAGGATCAAGTCAATAGGAGTGGGTGTTTGAAGTTTGAGGTATCCAAGAAGATGTGAATTTATGAAATCCATAATACCATTATTCCCACTTGAGGATGTGGTTCAATCCATTGAAGTCTAAATTGTTTAAAAGTTGGGACAAATGACATCCTTAATTATAATTTTTGAAACTCTGAATTCAGTGTTTTCCTAATTAATTCATCATTCATTAAATATCAATTCATCATTCCTCATTCATTAAGTATCAATTGATCATCTATTCTATGTGGAGATCCTGATAGGGAGAGTTAATACAAGGGTAAAAACATATGTACTTTCATGGCCTATGGAGGTAATAGCCTAATCAGGGAAATGGACATTTAAAAAGGAAATCACAGTATAATTTTGTAAATGCTATGAAAGAAGAATCACAAGATGCCATAGAAATATTAATCATGGACACTTAAACCAATTTTTGGAGGACAAAGAAGACTCTCTGGAGAATTTTATAAGTAAATAGTATGAAATGCAATTTGAATTAGCTGTAGGGTTTCCCAACTTTACTATTGCCATCTGGACCACATGATTCATTGTTGGTGGGAGTGAAATGGGGTTCTATCCTGTGTATTGTAGTGTGTTTAACAGAAACCCTGACTTCTTCATACCAGATGCCAGTAATATTACCAAGTATAAAAATGAAAAATTTCTCCAGACATTGTCCAATGTTCTAGGGAAGGCAAGATGCCTAAAATTAAGAAAGAAAGAGATGTAGGATCAAGAATGCTAGAGAATGTAGTTTGAATAATGCCCACTAAAGATACCAGGTTCTGATCCCTGGAACCTGTGTGAGAGTTTTTTGGTAAAGTTTGGAAGGTGGGATTAAATTAAAGTTATTTGGTAAAGTTTGAAGATGGGATTAAATCAAAGATACTGAGATGAGATTATCCTAGATTATATGGGTGGGTCCTAAATTTTGTCACACTGTGTCCTTATAAGTCCTTGTAAGAGAGATTCAGGGTTGGTCGGGGGAGGAGATGACACACATGCAGAAGAGGAAAAGACCATGTGAAGGTGGAAGCAGAGATTGGTACAGTGCAGCCCCAACCAAAGTAACACCAGCAATCACCAAAGGTGAAAGAGACAGAGAAGAAATTCTCCCTTATATAAATTCTCCCAGGGTAGCCCTGTTGACACCTTGACTACAACGCAGTGAAACAGAAAATCCTGGTCTCCAGAACTGTATTAGAGTAAATGTCGATTGTTTCAGTCAACAAATGTGTAATAATGTGCTGCCTCAACCACATATGACAAATACATAGACAATTTAGGCAGATAAAATATATAAAATGAGAAAAACATCAGTAATAGAGATTATTAAATATGCATAATAAAATGTGTGTGGGGTGTGTGTGTGTGTGTGTGTGTGTGTGTATACAGGTAGTCAAGGAGTATGTGTGTAAAGGAATAAAACAGGCAAATCAAACCATGTAACTCCAAGCTTACACCAAAGAGCCCTCAGTGTAGCCCCATCACTAGTTTTAGCTATGGGAATAAACAAGAACCTGATAATGCCAACAAAGCATTTATTTCTAGGGATGCAGTAGCAAATTGATTCAAGGGGGTACCTTAAGATACTGGGTTTTTTCTGTCAGTACTGAAAGCTAGACGCATGAAATAAAGGTGTGAGGAGGGTCATGCTCACTTAGAAAGGTGGAGGACAAAATCCTTCCTTGCCTCTTCCTAGTTTCAGATGCTTATTAACGATCATTGGCATCCCTGGTCTGTAGGTGTATCATACCAGCTTCTTCATCTGTCCACACATGACTTTCCCTCTGTGTGTCTGTCTCTGGGTGTCTAAACCTCCCTTTCTTTTTAAAAATACCTGTCACTGGATTTAGGGCCCAAATGGCTTAGACCAAAGAAGAATTGAGACTGGGGTATGCATTTGTGGTTGTTGAGATAATTCTGGAAAGGAGTATTGGAGGCCTAACCTACTGAATGACCATGAATTCTGAGATGACTAGACAGGTTCAAAAATATTTGGAAGCTCAACTCCACATAATTGGAATTCCTTTAATATAGTATAAAGATGGGGCTCCTGAGTGGCTCAGTTGGTTAAAGCCTCTGCCTTAGGCTTAAGTCATGGTCCCAGGGTCCTGGGATCGAGCCCTGCATCGGGCTTTCTGCTCAGTGGGGAGCCTGCTTTCCTTCCTCTCTCTGCCTGCCTCTCTGCTTACTTGTGATCTGTCTGTCAAATAAATAAAATCTTAAAAAAAAAATATATATATATATACATATATACATACAGTATAAAGATAAAGGCAAGTCTTTGGCTTTGGGAATTATGAGGATGTTGGCTGTCTTTATTTAGATGGATTTGAGGAGAAACAATAGTTTTTTGGAGATGTTGAGTTAGTTTTCTTTTTTGAACTTAGAGTTTTTGTGACCCCTGCTTGTGAGATGTCTTGATAGACAAATTAGGTATTCTGTATTTGCAGTCTATGTGGAAGTGATGTATTTGGGAGCTACTCATCCTAGAGAAGGCTACTGAAGTAAGGGAAAAGAAAATGTAATCATAGGTAGAAGATTGAAATGGTGGAACATCAAAACATGGGGAACCTCAGTATTCAGATCATCCACTTTACAATTAAGGACAGAGATGCCCTAGTCAGGAAGTTCCTCTTTTCACTTGGATGGAGTGGGAAATCTTTACCAAAGACAAAGATTATGGGGGTGAGAGTAGGGATACTAAAGCTGGATAAATCTGGTCTGAATAGGTAGGTGCACATGATGGTTCTAGAAAAAACAGAGGTCTAAGCAGCAGACACTGATTCTAGGATCTTCCTAGCCTTCATTTGCCATAATGTGTTTCAAATATGGATACTGTGCTGAGTCTAGATTCAGAGAAAATAAAAGAATAGGAAGTAAATGAGATAGCTACGTCAGGGTGAGGATGAACAAGTAGTTGGGGACACCTGAACTTTTACCTAGAACTCTATTCACTGAAATTTGATGTGCTGCAGTAATAGACCAGCTAGAGAGAAATGTGTCAGTAGGTCATCTCAGATTGAATGATCACAAGCAGAATTGGAAGAATAGGCATTTTGACGTTGTTTACTCTGCACAGTCTGTAATGAAGAGTCTTTCTCCATTTTTTTTTTTTAATAAGTTGGATGTTTGACTGCTGGCAACTTTTAAGCCTTTTTGCCCCATGTCCTATATCTGGACAGGCTGCTTAGAAATCCTGAGTTCTCCTTTGACAAAAACAGGCAAGTCAAACCATGCAAGTCCCAGCTTACCTCAAAGAGCCCTCAGTCCAGCCTCACTGAACCACAATAAAAACTCTTACCAATCTCATTTTCTTTTATCTGTTTGAGAGGCCTACCTACTCCACCCAAGGACCTCAGTTGGATAAGTAATAAACTCATACCCCCATTCGGTGTGTCTGTGGCATCACTGGTGTCTCTGAACCAAATTTTGCATAAGGGATTCATCTGCCTCTGTAAGTGATCCATACCAGTGTCTTTAGTACAGACTGCCCTGCTTTTCTTGGAACAACCTTAATTAACTAGCCAATTAGAGATGCCTTTTCGGAAAGGCAAGTTTTTTGAGTTAGCTCTCCAAAGACTTAGCAATGCCTAGGCAAGAAGTGGATTACAGTTTTCTCTCTCTGGCAACAAAACAATATACACTTCACTACAGCACTTATTTCCAGAGTCTTAGCTATTGTATCATGCCTGAGCAAGGAGACTTAGACCCTTTGATGGATCTGTATTACATTATATGCAGTAGAAAATCCCTTTCTTGTCACATTTAGATCATCAGTCTTTTTTATGTGGTTAATGGTAACACAGGGATATTTTGCCATGTTCTATTAAGCAAGAGAAAATAAATCCATTGCAAAGATAGGGACTTACTGCTACTTCAATTCTAGTTGCTTCAGTGTCTGCCGAAGTATTCATTTTTTAGGTCAGTGCAGGGTCCCACAAAGGCTTTTGTAGATGTATATGAAGGCAGTGGCTTCCCAGGAAACATGGTTCCATAGTCCTGTTAATGTATGTGACTTTTCAAGCTTAAATTTTGCCATGTTTATTTTCCCCTTCACTTGTCCATAGTGTCTCTCATTTAATTTAGACTGTTCAATTATCATCAATTCCAGGCAATCTATTGTTTAATTGGATGGATTTCAATTGCAAATTAAGACTGCTGATTTCAACCAAGAAGCTAATTTAAACCTGACAACAGGTTTGTTAAAAAAAAAAAAAAAAATCAGGAAAATGGTATGAGAGAATAGAGAATAACACAGACATTTGTTTGTTTATTAAGGTGTCACTTGTTCGTTTAATTAGAGCAAAACCGTAGTTTTCTACTAAATAACTTTCTAAATTGCAGAAATAGCTAGCACCAAACTCTTCATGTGGGGAATACTGTCATAAAAGGTTTACCTATCCATTTAACAATTCCAGAATAGTTTCTTCTTATCCAAAGAATCTTATCACTTAACAAGCTCCATCTTATAATCATTTTAAGCAAAAAATAAAGGTTAAGAAGAGGTTATATGATTAAGTAGGTGGCACTGCCTGTACTATAAAAGAAAAAGTAGTGATAATGTATTTTCTCAGTAGTTAATAAAGGAGGTGCTGTGAAATGTTGAGTTAGGCAGTAGCTTCAGAACTATCAGGGCAACTCAAAGGTTGGCAGCCCTATCATCAGATTGTGGTACATATCTATTTAAGAGATAAAGAGAGGGAAGACTCTTCCATTGGAATAACATACAATATACCAGTGAATGATAAAAGGAAGTTGTAACAATCATGCCAAACCAATTACCCTGGAGACTTTCTAATAAGGAGATGACAGTAGAAAGTGACTATAAATCAAGAAATAATGTCCATTATTAAAAAATGACACTGACTAAAACTGACTACCACATTTTTAAGACTTTTGCTAGTTGCTCCAGCAGTATTTAGAAAATGTATTTATGCAGAGTACAATATAAAGACAAATAATAATGAAGATTCAGAATTTTAAAGGCACCACTTTTAAAGATTGTATTTATTTATTTGAGAGAGAGATTGAGAGAGAGAGCACAAGGAGGTGGGAAGGGCAGAGGGAAAGGTGAAGCAGACTTTCTACCAAGCAAGAAGCCCAACACAGGGCTTGATCCTAGGGCCCCAAGATCATGACTGGAGCTTAACCAGCTGAGCCACCTAGGCACCCTAGTCTGAGCATTTTCCAAAGCAAGAGTAGAATGGGTTGTCATCAAAGCTCTAAATAGATTGATTCTGGATTCAAAGTGAGTCATTCATAGGTTTCTATTCTCACAGACTAATGATAACCATGTCTATGCCTTGGCTTCTGAAAGATTTATTTATAATTCCAAAAATCATAATGAAGGGTTTCCAATACAGGAATGATTGCAAAATGAAGCATCATTATATTTCAAGAAAACATTATTATTGTATGCTGATAAGTGGAAATAAGGGAATGTGGGTTTTTATAATACATATTATAACCAAATAAGAAAAATAGATATAAAAAATATAGATTAAGATAAATTAGATTAAATTAGATTAGATAAAAATATAGATTAAGTATGAATTATATTGCAAATGCATTTCTAGTTTTGCCCAATCTAGGTATTAGAATCTTGATTACATTACTCAGAAAAGATGACCTTACCCTGTCAGTTATCAATTTATTACAATTCCTGGATAAAAATCTTACAAGATTTGAAACTTAGCTGAAATAGACAATCCTATGCTACAAGATAAAAGTTATAACAAATATTTTATTCTACAATAAACTTTAAAAACTGTTTAGAAAAAAATAGAAACAATATTCATTGTGGTTCTGATATAAACTTATAATTTCTTCATATAAAATGGTGAAAATTAATTAGTGGATGACTAAGTGAAAAGACTTTTTTATATTATAAAAATTATATTAATCATTCACTCTACCACTTTTATTCTTCATCATAAATTAATAATACAGTATATTTTTTGAGCTGGGATGCCTTCTTTTTGTTTCAAGGTTATCCTAATTATATGTAAAAAAAAATTGCACATTGGCTTGTGAATCTGCTCAAGACCCACCACAAATGCAACAATTGTGTGAGAAATTTTAGAAATGTTAATTTTATACTTGAAAGGTTTGCCTTCTTTAAAATACTCTTCAGAAAAAAATAAATAAAATAAAATACTGTTCGTATCCTACTTTCTAGGAGTTTTCTTTTAGGTTTTGGGTACCATGTCTTGTGTTCTAATTAGAGTCATCTCAGATCTGCAATATTATCATTCTCCTGCTGAGGGAAGACTTCTATTGCTTCCTACACGAGGGTTAGCCTCCTATGATCTTGGTCGCAAAGGGTTCCCTCATTATGCATTAACTTGAAATCATGGATACTTTCTGCACAACACTGTTAACGATTCTTCTTGACAGGAATTTTTTTTTAAATTTAGCTATTTCTTATACACTTTCTTTTTTTATTTTATTATAAGATTTTATATATTTATTTGACACACACAGAGAGAGATCACAAGTAGGCAGAGAAGCAGGCGGGGGGGGGGCAGGGAGTAGGCTTCCCACTGAGCAGAGAGCCCGATGTGGGGCTCCATCCCAGGACTCCAGGATCATGACCTGAGCTGAAGGCAGAGGCTTTAACCCACTGAGCCACCCATGTGTCCCTCTCATACACTTTCATATAAACTTCGGTTATCGTAACACTGAGAATATTGAAAGGATACTTAATAAAATCACAGTCTTGAAGCTGAGTCAATAGAACATGAAAAGTCTTGTAGTGGTCATGAAAGGTATGAGTTTTCCCTTCTTTTCACCCATACCAAGATAGAGAGATGTCAAGACAACACATTCTACATAAAAGCTGATATCGGATTGATAATCATGTGTGAACCAAAAAATCACACCTATAAATTAATTAACTTATTCTAAAGAACTTGTTCTGCTCTGAGTTAGTTTTGCAACCTTGGAAGATCATTTACCCTTTTTGAGTTACATCTCTAAAATATGGATCACAGCAGCCCCTAACTTTGAACATTCTTACAGGTTAGATAAAGTATGTAGATACTTAGCACATTAACTGGCACACTGAAGAGTACGAAATGATAACCAAAGTTATGTTAATAAAATTGGGCTCTTATTGCTCTAATCTTCTGGAAAGGTGTCCTTATCAAAAGATCAGCACTTACTTCAATTGTGTGAAGCCCTACCTGGCCGTAAAAGAATTGCTAGCAACTGCAAAAAATCATTGGCAAGGATGGTCTGTGCCTATGTTCTTAAACACCTTCTGCCTATTGGTTTAGAAAATACAAAAACAAACAAACAAACAAAAAACCTAACTGCATTTATAAAGAAAGATTCTCTCCTCCTGAGAGAGTCAGCTTGAAACAATTTTGTCCAGTGGGTTAGAAAAAGATCTGCAGGGAGCCAGGGAGAGAGCAGAGCTTCCAGAGGCCAAGTTGATAATGAATCATTTAGCATTTCCATGGGAAAACTGTTGGAGCATGTGGTGCTTGGTGAGGACCAAGTTGAATACCCTCTGAGTACGCTGAAAGGTTTGCCATTTGAGGGAGAATTAAATACGCACAGGGAAAAAAAAGTGAAACCAGACACTTCGAACTTTGCAGAAATAATTGGGGAGATAAGGAACTGCTGTCAGTTTCCCTTGCATAGTAAGACTGTGGATCTGGACTCTTCATAGACCTGATGAGATGGCACTAATAGAAAGCACACCACTGAGACACGGAATCTGATTCCTCTCCTATTCTCCTTCCTGACTTATAGAAATCGAGACCTAGGCAAAGAAGGAGAAACATCTGTGTGAAATGAAAACATAGCACACTGGAAGAAAAGAAGTGAATTTGTCTTTTCATAATATAGAAAGAAAGAAAATAAGGAAAAGTTTGGCCAAAATACGAAAAGAGGAAGAACACTGCTGAGACTTGTGGTTTGGTCCTTTATTATATCATTTAAAGAGAAGCAGCCAAGGCAGAATATCTAAATTTCTCTTTTAGCAGTTGTAAACTCAGAACAACATGGCCTGTCAGTAGAGCACAAACACTAAAGACAATTTTAGTTTAGACCTTTCTCAATATAGGGATACCCATCAAAGCAATGGAATGGGTGGTTTTGTGTTCCTGGAAGGCACTCAACAGGGTGAAGCAAGGAGTGACAGAGATAGCAAAGGGGTGCCATAGATTCTGCTCTAACAGTCCACATCAAGGAGGTGTCAGAAGTGTGATGCTTGGCTGTTTCTTGGGGAGGGTGTGAGTTTACCCAGCTCCTATAAATTCCTTTAAGTATCTGTTCAGTATCCTCACCAGTATCCTGGTCATCTTATTGAAAATGTCCTCAATATAATACCCCATGTCATTCTCTAGTTCAGATATTTCTTTCTGTTTCTCTACACACCTGCATTTGCATGTGCTCATACACACACACACACCACACACAGAGATGCACACACAATTTTGTTATATATGTAAGTATATATGATATTTTGTTGCCTTCCCAATTAGAAGCTAACCTCCCAAAGGATAAACAAACAAGCAAGCAAAAAAACAAAAAACAACAACAACAACAAAAAAAACAACAACAAAAAACAAAAAAGCCCTCATGAACCTTTATCTCATTCTAGTGATGGCACCAAACCCAGTGCCTATCAAAATGTCTGGCTTATATTAGGATCCAGACAAATATTGAATAATTAATGGGATAATGTATAAATAACTGAATATAAAAATAAGCAAGAAGATCTGCCCCAAGGTAAATCCTAAAAGATAGATGATAGTTAGAGAAATGGATGGATGGATGATAGCATACTGTTGGAACACATAACTGGATTTGTCCGTTTAGGTAGGGGTGTGATTGGGGTTTTCTAAGTATAGATAGTATGATAAGCAAAAGCTCTGAGTGATAAAAAACAACAGCATCCATGGGTGATGACAAATGATGTCACACGTTGTGAACAGTTTCTGCAAGATGCATTAGGAGAGGAGCATAGATTTTTAAGCTAGGTTTGTTCTCTTCAACATTGACAGTTTTTAGGTCATTGGCCTATAAAAATACTAATTACCTTTAATACAAGCAACATAGTTTCAAAAAGATTCTTATGACCTCATATGATAGGGAAATCTTTGCCAGGTAAGCCTATTCTGGTCTGTCAGATGACAAAATCAAAGCAAGGCCCCTGACATAAATGAACAGTGAAACCCATGTTTGCACTTCTTGAAGGCAGAAGAAATACCTTATGATCATATGTTCAGGATCAAGGACAGTGCATGATACATTTTAGATGCTTTAAAAAAAAGTTATAGAGTAGGAATAATTAGAAAAGTTGGTAGTAAAGGGAAAATAGATTCATCAAATAGTGAATATCACTAAAATGAATAAAGAGAGAGTCCAAAGGAAACTCTTTACAGGTTCTGGGATTTGTAAGGATTATAACTTATGAGTAATTTTGAGCTACTTTAGGAATAACCAAGGAGATTCAAGCTAGTGAATAGTTTAAAGGAAGGCTTTGATGTTAAATTGTGTAGGATCAAATCTCACTAACACATTTATTTGCCAACTCTGTAACTGCAGCAATTACCCTAACCACTTCACGAGGTGGTTTCCTCATCCATAAGCAATTATAACAAGTAGCTTAAAGCACTGTTGTGAGGATTGCATGAGAGTATGGCTACAGCATACTTTGTTCAGGTCTGGAATAGAAAAGTGGTTACATAGGGGAGGCTGTTATTATTTTGTTACAGTTATTGTTATTCAAAAGGAACAACTCAGGAAAAGAAAAGTTTTCCAAAGTAAGAGAGTGGGATTCAAAGCAGGAAAGACAGAAAATATTCACAATCCCACCCCTTCTGCCAAATGTAGACATCAGAGAAGAAGCCCACCTAGCCAACTTCACATTCTAAGAGCAGTTATAGTCAGCCTGATCTTTGCAAGATGTAATGGTACAATGAAATAAACATAGGTCTGGTTTAGAACCTACCGTGGGATCAAGACAGATACCTTCATTTCCTCATGAAAATTCAGGAGTCTTGTCAGAACTCAGTGTAAACAATAGAGGGAATCTTTCACGTTGTAGGTGTAGTTTCAAGTGCAGCTATTTTTTTTTAAATTAATTTACTTATTTGGTGGAGAGAGAGATCACAAGGAGGCAGAGACAGAAGGGGAAGCAGCCTCCCCACTGAGCAGAGAGCCTGATGCAGGGCTCAATCTCAGGACCCTGAGGTCATGACCTAAGCTGAAGGCAGAGGTTTTAACCCACTGAGGCACCCAGGAACCCCTCAAGTGCAGCTATTTTTGACATGTACTTACTTTCACAGTCTGCAAAATGACAAAGAAATAGGATTTGGGGAATCCTGTGTGGCTCAGTTGGTTAAGTGACTGCCTTCAGCTCAGGTCATGATCCTGGAGTCCTGGAATTGAGTTCCACATCTGGCTCACTTTTTGGCTGGGAGCCTACTTCTCCCTCTGACCCTCCCCCATCTCATGCTCTCTGTCTCTCATTCTCTCTCAAATAAATAATTAAAATCTTAAAAAAAAAGAAAAGAAAAGAAATAGGATTTGGTTTGAGTCATTGCAGGGCATACTATGAAGACTGGACATAGCAGTATGTTCAGCTAAATTGCAGTTCAGCTGAATTTGACTAACTCTACGTCCAAATTTGAATATATTTACCACCTCCTCCACAAAGTATTCTGTCCAATCCACAAACTTACATGCAGAAGTAGAAAGATTTGCAACAGTCGGTTCTACTAGCTTGAATCCTCTAAAGAAGGATAAATTTATGATAATTTTTAAACTGATTCAGAGGGGAGCATTTTAACCCAAGTGTTATTTTTAGTCATATATTGCCTTACCTTCTCACTATGGGTAGAGTAGTATAGAACTGCTTTTATTATGTTCCTAAAACTCACAAAATGCAATCACAGGTGTAATGTAAAAAGGTCCCATAGGTAAATTTGCATAAAACTTCTACTTGGTGAGAAATAATTCCGCACACATCGTTTTATGCTCCCAACAACCTATCTTAGATCGAGTTCATTTGAGGCAGAGCCTGAGATAGAGATTCTTGTCTTAATTATTTTTTTAGGGCATTCTCTCAGGAGAAACTCTAAGGAGTTGAAGGAAGCAGAATAGACAGGGGAGAAGCTGAACAGAGATGTGGTAGTTGAAGTCTTGCCTCTCAGAAGAAGCCCGTGGTGTCAAGGGAAGTTCTGGAGCATGGATGGTACCAGAGTTGTTTCAGCATGTGTACGCTCTATCAGTTAGTAATTTAATGCAGCCTACTACTGAGGATGGTGCGTAGCTTCCTGTGATAGAAAGCTTTGATCATTTGAGTCTGCTTTCCAAAGAAGAGCACATTTATGAGCCAAGGGCAACCATCATGCACATAAATGAGAGGTGTGCGCTGGGCCAGTTAACATGATCTAGGCAGGACTCCCACAGCATCTGCTTTAATTTTTCCCTTGTATATCTCAGATTCACTTGCTTCTCAGATTCAATTGCCCCATTCCATCACAGTGTCTCTAGGATTGTGAATAGTTATAATTTCTGGGTAAGCCTATAGTCTCTGCTGCTACAGTTGGACCTGCTATAAAATAGCCTCGCCATAGTTCTACCTTCTTTCAATAATCAGGATCACTTACACCCACCAACTTGGTAACTACTTCGCTTGTCTTTGGGTTCACTGGCTTGAGGAGTTTAAAGTAAGCAGAAGGCTATCATAACTTTAATTTTGGTGAATTTCTGTATCTTCTTCTGGGAACCAGAAGAAGATTGGAAACTAACAATGTTAGTTTCCTAGACCCACGAAAACTAACATTGTCAGGACAAGAACAGATGACTAAACGGGGTTAGTAGAAATGATAATAGGTAGCATCTTTTCTACTCCCACCTCTTAGTTTATGGGCCCATAACTGTTGAGCACTCAGTACCATTTAATGGCCATTGGTGTAAATTGTGCATTGCACTGTGAAGGATAGCACCCTGTTATCACAGGGTGTCCTCTCTGTTATGGGGTCTCAGCTGTGTTGTTTCAAGTCATTTCACCACACTATTAAGCCAGAACTTCTGCATTGTATATATTGTAAGAAAGCATACTGTGAGTTGTTCTTGAAAATCTTTGATAAGTAAGCTACATGAAGTACACTTGTATTAGTCTGGTCTAGCTGGTATGATAAAACCATACCAGGTTGACTAGATGGCTTAAGCAACAGAAATTTATTTTCTCACAGACTGGATGCTTGAAGTCCAAGATCAAGGTGCCAGCACGGCTGGTTTCTTGTGAATCCCCTCTTCCTGGCTTGTACATGATTTCCTTATGATGTGTCCTCACATGGCCTTTTTTCTGTAAACAGGAAGAGAGAGCTCTCTGATGTTTCCTTCCCTTCTTACAAGAATGGCTGTCCTACTAGATTAGGGCCCTTGTCCTTATGACCTCATTTAAACTTAATTACCTCCCTTAAAAGAATTATCTACAAATATAGTCACAATGGGGCTCTGGGACTGAACATATAAATTTGGGGGGAAACAGTTCATTCTATTACAGCACCTAGTATAAAGGTCATGCCATTTGCAGCAGATAATTATATACTATTCAAAAGCACCTCCAGGTAGAAGGCAAGAGTCTTACGGGGGTCATCTAGAGACCATGCAGCTTAAGTCCCTTCCTGGGATGGTTGGGTGCCATTTTTACCATCAAATCATAACAGTAGACCCAGCAGAAATCCATCATTAGATGAAAGTGATAAATCTGCATTTGGGCTTGACAGCTTCAGAGAGAATAACAGCTACAATGATTGGTAGCCTAAACTTTCACGTCTCCCACAAGAGGTATACTGACACTTTTATCTAAGTTCACACTTAAACAGTTTCATGTGATATTTGCCTGGTTATCAGCTGAAGGGGTAAGAAAAATCCTGCCTTTAATTGATAAGCAGCTTGGCAGGGAATGTCAATGTGATCGGAAAATGGACTGATACTTCTCCCTGGCCCCACTGTGAAGGAGTGTAGGCTCTGAAAGACAGTGATGAGAAGAAGTCCTCCTGATGGGACAGCTTCAGCTGGTCACTGACAGAATCAAATGCAGTAGACGTTTTCAATGTGAATCAGGCACCCTGGTTTTCAGAGAGGAAGCAGAATTTCTGAGTAATTAATTGACAGTCTCAAACATCTAAGTGAGATTACAAAAGGTTTCAAAATACACCCCCACCTTTTGATGAGAACTAAAAAAAAAACAAACCCAAAAAACTAAAAGATGAAACAAACAAACAAAGACCCTGGATTCTTTCGAGGATTTATCACAGAACTCCGATGAATGAAAATAAACTAGCCTTTCTGAAGGGAGGTGAGGACTGAAGTTTGGGTTCCACTCCAGAAATATAGAAATTGAAGAGTTTTTTACTGTTTCACACAAATACTGCCAGCTGTTTTGTTTTGTTTTGTTTTGTTTTTTATGGCTGAGCCCAGGATCTGTAAATGATAGCCCTTTCAACAAAAATGATATATGTATATTTCCTAAATATTCATATATAGTCAATAGTTTAAATATAATATGTAATTTATATATTATGTATAATATATAACATAAAATATATATATATATATAATCCAAAATTTGCCAGTTTTCAAGAGGCAAAGTAAGGGAATATAACAAAAGATGAAGTGTGTTAGGTCTCTCAGAACTACAGTTTCCTTCCATGGGAATATTAATAACGATATATCACATGGTTACTATGAGGATCAAATAAGATAATACTCGTGAAAAAGCTTAATAAACATTAAGAGTCACTAAAGGGCTGAGCTGTAAATTCTGTGATCACTCGGCTGAGTCTGTTTGCTCAGTATATTATAGCTGGTTCATTCATGGTACCTAGAACTTCAGAGGCAATTAATAAATACTGTTGAAGTATATTAAAATTAATAAATATTAGTAGTTATTTCTAAAGGTTGAGACCAACTGCTGATTATTTGTACATGATAAACTCTTTTAGTATTAACCTCTTGTTTATGTTTTAAATAAACAAATATGAAAAAGCTTTTGTAAATATGCCAACTATTTCCTTAATCCAGTGAGCTTTTAATTATGGCAGTAATTACATAACTAGTTCTCACTTACGGGAATTCTATACATATACCAAAGTGATCAAAAACAATAACTGAGAGTAAACAAATCTCTGTTTGTTTTGCTTTGAAAAAAAAGTTATGAACTAATTATTAAGTCACATAATTTAAGTCAGAACTCCAAGAGGCAGATATTATTGTCCCTATTTTAAGAAACAAATAAAACAATCTTTTGGTAACTTACTTGGGAAAAAAATGGCTTTATGTTAACCAACTGGAATTAAAATAAAGACCAAAAAAAAAAAAAAAAGGCTGTAATCATCAAAACAATGGCTGAATCCACTTGCTTTTACTCTCTGGCTTGACAGCTTGTCCCATCAAAAGGAGTACTCATTTCTCTACCTATGGAATTTGGCCTTATGATTTGTTTTCTCAATAGAATTAGTGGAAGTGACACTGAAAAATTTTGAGTCTCAAGTGCTCTAGCCTTCTTCTATTCTTTCATTCATTCACTCATTCATATTTTCTTCTCTCTCTCTCCCTCTCTTCCTCTCTCTTACACTTACTCCTGCCATTTAAATAAGTCTGGGTTAGCTACTGGACAGTGAGAATTCAGTTCCCCTTGCTGTAGTTCCATGGATCTGATAATCCAGTCATAAGTAATAAGGCCACTTATTTGATCCAAAACTGACCTAGAGAGCCTAGAAGAACTAGCCCAGCCAAGCATAGCCTTATTAGGTTAAATGCATTGTTGTTGTTTTCACCCCCTAAGTTTGGGTATGGGTTGCTTTACAGCCAATAACTGATCCAGAAATTTACAAAAATGCTGATTATCCACCGTTGTGAGAGAAGAGTTTGGTTCGAAAACTTGCAGTCTATTTCATGTATGTCTGAGTTCCTGATCCATTGCTTGTGACACATTAAAAACTTAGTGCCATATCTAGAGTTAAATAAAAATAAATTTTTAAAACTTTTCCAGGTATCTACATGGCCTCATTTCCTTTAAAACTCTACTAGTCAATTGTCACTTTTACAAAAGGATTTCCTGGTGGAAAAGGCATCTGAGACAGTGTGAAAACTACTATTTTTGCCTTGCTTTATTTATTCCACAGCACTTATCATCACTTGAATTTACATATCTGTTTGTTTTTCTGCATCTCCTAAAGCACTACTACAAGTTAACCTTCCCAAGTTCAGGGAACTTATATTTTTGGCTCATGGCTCAATTCCTCATGCTCAGTATATTCTCATTAGATATCAGTGGTGGTGATGGATAAATCAGTATTCTCAGCCAAATCCCCCAGTGTTCTCCCATATAACCATGAGATCCATGAAGGTCCATCAGAAAGAAAGCATCCTAGTGAACTTTCTCTTTATTTTACAGTTGCTAAATATTTTACATACTAATTTGGAGTTTAGTTCTTTTGTGACTGCTAATTAAAAAACCTCAATCTTAATCCTTAAATCACTAATTCTTCTAATTTTACCTGATCTTAGGAAAAAAAACATTATTTTCGTTTTTAATAATTCTCTCTAGATTAAAGCTGCATATGTAAACCTGTTTCTTTTTCCTTCTTAACAAAAATCATGGCTCTCTGGTGCGTCTATTAGATAGGTCTCAATATAGATAAATTATATCTTGTCATAAGTTAAACCTCTCTTTTAAACTTTACTTGAGTAAATAATGGCTATACGGATAGGTTCTCTAGATGAATATGGTAGAACATGGTTCTTTGTTTAACTGACTTTATAACTTCAGGGAGACAGATCTGGTTGGCTAGGAACACTAATAGATGGAAGCATAATTATCACATAAAACCTATAAAACTCAGAATGAGTTGATCTTAATATCACTGTCCCTCCATAGCCAGTAAGAAAATCTCCATTTTACCAGAGGAATACAGAATAAAGCCATCTGGATTATTGGAGAAAAGAGCATTCAAGTGACTTAGATTAACCCGAGCCTTATTTTCCGAGGGAATAGCTCCAACCATCCAGCTAGAAAGGATGTCAATTTAGAACTCAGTTTGATGTAAAGGGAAAGAGAAGATTAAGATAATTAATTGGCATCTGACCATGTTTAAAGAGTGGGAAGGTTTGGGATGGAAAACAATCTCAGTAAATTGCATTATAATTATGAGAAGGAAACAGGGTCTATCTCATTGCCTGCAGGGAGCAAGAAATAAAGAGTCAGTATAACTTCATTCTTTATGAGGAGCTCAGAGTCTGCAAAACATTATTGCTGTTGTCGTCACTTGAGAAGAAGTGATATATTAAGGAAGACTATAAATCCAATTTGTTATACTAGATACCTATAATAGATATAAAGCCATATATTTGTTTCCTTTAAAAAAAAAAAAAGTAACCCTCTTTGATAGATTGTTGGCAAAAACAGCTACACTTATTTTACTCTCTATAGTCAAACCCCTTTACAATGTGAACTCGCTGTTTCTCCCATCAAGAATGAGTGTCTATTATTCTGCCCTCTGAATCTGGGATATTTATGTCTTGATTTGTTCAAAACAGTGTGGCAGATGTGACACCATATTAGTTGACCTCATGAGACCTTTGAAAACTTGTCCTGGCTCTCTTTTATCCCCACTGTGCCGTGAGAACAAGCCCTTGACCAGACTCTCTGAAGGATGAGAGACAAAGTCAAAGTCCAGTTTGCACTTTTGGTTGGAGAGGTTTAGCAAATATCAGAAAAGCCAGTTAGATTGATCCCAAGATAACCACTCATATGTGTGGTTCATTGAGAACTACTGGTAATAATTTATACTGCCTCAAGCCGAAGAACTGGCTAGTTGACCTGCAGAATGTGAGCTAATAAAACAGTTTATGTAGTAAGTCATTGAGTAGTTTGGTGCTTGGTTATGTCATAATAACTACTAATCAGACATCTAACATGAGAAGTTATAAAGTAGAATCTGAAATTGTAACAGAGATAATCAAGTATTTCAATTCTACTAAAAACAATGTATCAGGCACTGATGATTTTATTAATGGAATAAGTCAAAAAGAAAAAAAAAAAAACTTAAGATTTGGCCTACATTATTGTGGTCCTAGACTAAATGCTTATCCCTAATGCTCTCATCATCTATATTCTAGGATCAAAATATGTTATTAATAACATCAAAATGTGTTATTCTTCAGCACAGTATCCACTGCTACTTCAGGATTTAAAAGCTAAAAGTGACTCTAAGTCTACTTTTTTTTAATTGTAGAATTCTGCTAAGAATCTACTCCCAAATCAAAATGGAAAACTTGAAGTCTGAAAGATAGGTGAAGTTAGGATGATACAGCACCAGACTTTTTGTGTCATTTCAAACACATTTGTCTATTTAGGAGAAAATTGAAATCATAACTGATTTGAAAGCAGTGAGGTAGAAATATAAGAATACTTCTGATGCTTCATATCTTTCATGATTTGCTCTATGCCTTGGAAGTGAAGTCAAAAATCTTTAACAGGGGGTAGAAAACTTGCCTTGCATGGTCTTTTGTCTGTGACTTCAGCCTTCTTATCACTCACATTTAAGTACCCACATGAACTTCAGTCATACAAATTTGCTAATAGTTCGTCTGGCTTGCCGTATTCTGTCCTCCACAATGCCTTTGATTTCATTTCACCATCTGCCTGAAATGCATGTACCTGCTATGCTAGTCTAGAAAACTTCTATTCAGTCTTTTCATTACAGTGGAAAAACAGTGACCAGTTGTTCACATTTTCAGTGAATAAGAGGAGTAGTTGGAGAGTCACTGGAAGTCAGCAATAGAAAATTATATGTAAAACAGCTTGTGACTCAAAGAAACTGAGTTTGTTTATGTAGGCAGGAAGGAAAAAGTTCTGGAAATTTCCACGAGGAAGCAGAACCATAGATGCCATACCTGCAAACCTTGTGGTACAGGATACAAATAGATTCCGTTGGAGAAATTATGTCAGCAGAGATACCCAAATTTCAATTAAAGCAAGGACATAGAGAAAACATTCATAAATATTGTTGCAAATATATGGGACTTTGCTGGTAATATGCTGTGACATTTAGAGGGACAAAGATTTTGGGTATAGAAAAATAGAATATAGCAAAATAGGATAGGAGACATACAGATGTGGGAAGACACTGAGAAGCTGGTGGTGGCTGAGCCAGTAGAGGTGCAGAACAATACAGGATTGATCTCAGAGAACAGGTAGAGAGACTTGAAGGGGGTGGCAGTTCTATAACCTGTTTACTAATAGGAGAGTTATGTTGTTAGTGCTGGTGGAATATAGCTTCATTGTCAGAGGTATGAACGAGAGTTCTACTTTCTCCCTTAAAATGTGCTGTCAACTATGTCCAGGCCAGAAGTGAAGACATCTTGATTAAAGCATATGGAATTTAAGAGACAAGTGGTTGATAGTCCTCTGACTGTTTTGTGGATTCTTCCAAAACTTCAGCAGTTCAAAGTGCATTTAGAATTTTCAAAGTCACCTACGTATTAAGTACAAAGATGTTGCTAGCTTCCTGGAAGGGAGTTGTTTTAAACAAGGTAGAGCTGATGAGACCAACTTAAAGATTAAATTTACTTTTTTATGTATTTCGAACACCAAAATGGCTTTGTAATTTTTAAGAGTTGTATAATTGGGATTTATTAAAATTTCAGATTATCTGAGTCAAATGATAATCTGGAGATCATCTTCTAGAAGCCTTTCATTTTTTGGATGAAGAAAGGAAAATGACTTTTCTAAGGCAAGCTAGCTGGATAAGTTAACGAAGATAAGTAAGATAAACTAGACATAAAATATTTTTCACCTTTTCTTAAGGACACAAATAAAGAAGAAGTGAATTTCTTTCTTTCTTTCTTTCTTTCTTTCTTTCTTTCTTTCTTTCTTTCTTTCTTTCTTTCTTTCTTTCTTTCTTTCTTTCTTGTTAGAAAGGGAGAGAGAGGCAGCATGAGTGGAGAGGAACAGAGGGAGAAGGAGAGAAAGTCTTAACCAGGCTCCCCACTCAGTA
This sequence comes from Mustela erminea, assembly GCF_009829155.1. Classification (NCBI taxonomy): domain Eukaryota; kingdom Metazoa; phylum Chordata; class Mammalia; order Carnivora; family Mustelidae; genus Mustela; species Mustela erminea. Next base: position 38,953,679 of record NC_045632.1, on the reverse strand, counting down.
CTAAGTTCAACTCAGGGGTCGATCTTAGCAACCTGAGATCATGACCTGAGCCAAAATCAAGAGTCAGACCAACTAAGCCACCCACGTGCCCACCAAAGAAGTGAATTTTGAAGAAAAAAAAATTTTAAATGTGGATAGTATACCAAATACTAGGAAAGAACTGTGAGGGGAAAAAAGCGTAGACGCTTCTTATGTTTAAGGCTTCCGAGTTGACACAGACTGTGTCACGAGAAATCAGGCTCAAGTAGAAGACTGAAGAACTTGGGTAGAAATGAATTATAGAAAGAGAATAATACTAAAGATGAGTTCCATAAAATGTACAGGTGAAGAAAATGGGGGCTGGAATTTTTGATCTTGGGAGACAAAATGATCCTTTCCTTCTCCTCCCACATATACCCTCACTGTATTTTTTCCATTCCTCCATGTAATTCACACTTTCATGCTCATTCTAAAACTATCCTACCACTGAGGAGAATGACTGGTAATGCTTTTTTAAATCTGTTTGAGCCTCAGTTTCCATATCTGTCTGAGGAACAATAATTGTATGTGACCTCTCTTCCATTTCAAGGTTTATTCTGAAGCTCAGAGATAAGGATTGACCAACTGAGGAATAAGTGGCCATTTAATAAGGATGCATGGGTTTTGTCTAAGAAGTTTCCTCTCAGGCAGGCCAGTAGTGCCAAAGTCTACAGTGTCACCAGATTTAAAATCTTAGTAAGATTATAGTAGCAGTAAATTAATCTAAACTTTATTTTATTTGAATATATGTGGTATGATTCATATAAATTCCTACTATAGTAAAATTAACAGCACCAATAAAAATTCCTTGAGTCTGTTACCACCATTTGATTTGATCTTCATTGACTATGAGTTTATAATATTATTTTAGATGAGAAAATTTTTCTTTTCAAATAGGCAAACCACTTCATCATGATCAAAACTCATCTGAAAAATTATAATTCAGATTTTAATTCAGGTTTTAATTCCCATTTTACCTCTCATATTAATGTTTTTTGACCCCCCCCAACAGCATGATTAGTAAGTGTGTATCAGTGATCTCTAACTGACCCATTGATGTGTTTTATTATTTTATTTATTTATTGTGATCAATACATTTATGTAAAAATAAGTCATAATTTATAGAATTTTAGAGAAATAAGTAATTTTCCTTGATTAGGAAAAGTATTTGATAAGAACACATTTTGGAACATTACATGGACATAGATGATTTTTCAGTGTTTTCTCACAAAGTTATATTTCTTAGAGACCATAATTTTTCCATATTAATTCCCAAAATACTAACTTTAAGAATAAAAGGATTATGCTAATACTGATTAAAGATGCAGTTAAAATTGGGATAAATGTTTTGAGACAATAAAACTAAAAAAGAATCTAAATAGCACTGAATTGTATAATTGTCTAGGGAAATCTATGAATTAAGTATAGATCATCATCTCATAGTAACCTTTGATAGTTCTCATTAAAACTGCAGCAGTAGAATCTGTTAGAGGCCTCCAGAGAGATATTATGTGTAAATGCAGAAATTAAAAAATGAATATTGAATGATCCTATTGAGGAATTAAGGCCATTCAATGGTGTTAATGGTGGTAGAGTATCAGATCTATGTTTTTCATCTGCTCCTCTAAAAAGAAAATGAAAATCTACATCTAATTTACAGATTTAATAAACCACAATTCAAATAACACCTATTTTGTATAGTAATTAGCATTCAGATTTTTATAAAGTACCATATATAGTGTGTGTATATATATTACATGTGTATATATGTATATTTATGTATGTATTTACACGTACATCTTTGGGCACTAGACTTCCAACTTACAAACATAAGTTTATAATAATAATAACATTCTATTCAACTTTTCTCTTTTAGAATAACCTGGATTAGGTTATAGGTCATAGGTCCACATAAAATCAGAATAAATATGGCAGCCTATTTGAAAAAAACATGATTTATAGAAGAAGGAGAAGAAAATTTTACCTTTGTCACACACACAAAAAAAATTTATAATTTTACAGAAGATTAAATTTAAGAATGCATCATAGACATTATCTGGTTTCATCCAATATTCTTTTCTCTTTTTTTAAAACTGTGAGTGATAAAGAAACAGGTTACATGTTTTTGTATAAAATTAAGTGGCTAGTTAAAGGGAGATCTCAAACTAAAACCCAGAGTCCAGGTCATCATGTTCCACAAAGCCACATGACTATACTTATCATCACTTTGCATTGAAGGTAGGTCAGGAATCAACCTTGATCTCAGAGAAAGATTTGTCTTGAATTGAGGAAAATAGCTCAAAATTCCTTTGGCGTTCTTTATTAATTTGTTCTTCAATGGACGATTCCAAGCATTACAATGGACACTGGAGATAGATGAAAAGGAATTGTCCTCTCTTCTCAGAGAGAAAAAAAAATTAACCAGTAGTATAAATATTTATTTGGAGCAGGTATAGGGCACTAAGTACAAGAGTGTGGGGTTCATTGGGACTAGGAAGGGTCAATGAACACAGACTCACTTAGGGAGATATCATTACAAAGGGCAACATAATCCAGGCCACAATAGAAACAAGAATCAGGAAGTCCAAACAGAAGGGATACATGAAAACTTTTAAAATTTATTTATTTTAATTTTTTTAAAGATTTTATTTATTTATTTGACAGAGAGAGAGCACAGCAGGGAGAGCAGCAGGCAGAGGGAGAGGGAGAAGCAGGCTCAAGGAACAGGGAGCTTGATGCAGGGGTCAATCCCAGGACCATGGGATCATGACCTGAGCTGAAGGCAGATGCAACCCAGGCATCCAAAGAACGTTTTGTTTTGTTTTGTTTCATTTTTATATAAAGATTGCCCTGTATTTGGAAGGTTTTGCCCTAAAAATAAAGCTATTATTGGGATCTTGCTTTTCTTTTCTTTTCTTTTCTTTTTTTTTAAGTCACTGTTTCAGTTACTGGGTTGAAATGATGGAGCAAGTTAAGTACAGATGAAAATTCTACTCCTGCCTGCAGTTATTCAGGAAGAGACACGGCTCTGACATTGCCATGATGTTGTCTCCTGGCTCAAACATCTTAGGGTGGAATTTCAGCCATGAGACATCCTGTATTAGGCTGTCTACTTCTTGGCAACATTGTAAGCATTGGCAGAAAGAAGGGGGACATATACTTCAATACTGCCAGGCAATTATTACCTGAATAAAAGCAGCTCATATTTTAGGGCCAAATTAATTCCTATCATAGCAAAGTCTCTTTGTGAATTCATTATGTGAATTTCAGCCTTCAAAGCAAGTTTTATAAAAATGAAATGTTTATTTTTCTGTCTGTTTAGAGGCACTTGGATTGTCATAAACCATCTCTTCCTTTGTTGAATTTTTGATGATGCTTAGTTTTTGGAAATGCAATTTTAGATCCAAAGTATGTATAATCAGACTGGTGGCTAATGGTAAGACATCAGTCAGGCTCTGGGCCGAAAGCAATCTATGAGATAAAGTAGAAAGCTAAAGCTTTGTATGTCAGCACTCGCCCCCTTTCCTCCACCTCCACACCCAAAGCCTGTATCTGCCACACGTTTTCATCTTGAGTTGTTCTGCATGTATATTAATTTATTTAGGCTACTTGCCTAAATACCAAGAGCCAATGGGTAGTCAGATGCTAAGCATACCGAAAGTTCCCTCTGTAAAATGTGCTAGCAGAGCTATGAATTTGCCTGGTCTTTTATTCAGTCATGCAAACACAGCATTTACTGGTGTCACTGGCTGTGATGACGCTGGTGTCATTACTGGTTAGTCACTGGCATGGATACAAAGTATTTTTGTGATGTTGTGGGGTAGCAGCTATTTCTCTTCCCCATTCAAATGCCTACAAAGGGATGCCCGATATTTCTTGGTCCTTTTTTCCCGACTCACCATATATTTTGTATATGTAAGAACTCTCTGTGCCCTCAAACTTTGAAATCCTCATAGGATACTTTACCCCAGAGATTGGGAAACTTTTTCTATAAAGATCCAGAAGCACATACCTTGTTTTTTTGGGGTCATAAGATTCGATCTTAACTGCTCAATTCTGCCATAGAAATAAACAAGTGGGCATATCTGTGTTTTAATAAACATTTATTTTAATTAAAAAAAAAAAAAAAAGGCAGCAGGCCAAACTTATACAATGGGCTAGTTTGCCAATTCTATCCCTTACCTAAGCTTTCTAGAATTTGGTATTGTTTCCGCTAGTTTGGCTCATACCAAATTTTTGGAACAAGGTCAGTTCTAATATTGTTATGGTCTGTGCTACATATGACTGCTTCTCCAGTGTGATCATCTCATGGACCTGCAACTAGCCTGAACCAGCACTGAATCTATTGTTTCTGCTCAAACTTCTTCTTAATTATGACTTGGAAGGACCTCTCTATTTGCCCTTCATTATCTAGACTTAAGTGAGGTTTGTTATGTTAGCTCATGAATGTATCTAAGGACCCCAGGCCATTTCCATGTCTCTGTTAGCTCATAGACACAGATAGTTATTACAGATTTAAACACCATCATATCACCATACATGGTAGATTTAAGGACTCTGTAGTTTACTTCAGGGAAGGAAGTGCTCCAACTGATTTATATTTAATTCTCATTATATGCTTACCCCTAGAGTAACTGTAAACAGTTAGGTACTGAAATTATCTCATTCAGATTGATTAGGACTTATTTCCTAGTGCTAGGAAAGAGTTTTGTCTTTCCTAAAGGTAAGGGTACTTCCCTGACTGGCCAAAAACAGTGTGGTTGTTTCCAAGTAAGGGTGTGGGGATAGCTTGCTAGAAAGTGGTAATAGTCATATCATTCTTTGTAAGCAACAGGAGCACTAAGTCCAGAGGAAGACACGAGAACATGTATTTCTACTACTCACTTCCAGTGTGACCTTGAATGTACATTTTAACCTCTCTCTCTTTGCTTGAACTCTGCCTGTGAAAAATGAGCATGATAAAGCAACATCTTAGAGCTTATGGAAGTAGTAGACGTTGGAATATATTACTCAGCCCACAAGTACTCAACTCTGCATAGACCTGGTATGGACTGTTAAAAGTTTGATTAAAGCGTATACTCAAATGACACTTCTTTTGTTGCTGACAGCTCAACGGAGGATGCTGTGTCTTGTCTGCAACCCACCGGTTTTCTAAATTACCAATTTATAAAAGTTCTGTTTCAGAAACACACTGCATAATGTACCTATTGTTCCACCTTTTCCTATTTTTGAAAAAATCAGTAGCAAAGGGACACATTTCATTTATTTCCAAAGAAGGTTAGTTATTTCAGAGATAAAAGACCGAGTGACCTTTTAGGTGTTACAAGTAGAGATAATCTAATCATGACATGCCCACCTTTGTTCCAGTATCTTCCCATGAAAAAGACACAGAGGATCTTTGAAAATTCATGAGTATAGGAGAGTGGGGAAGAGGACCAGGGGTGTTAGATTTAAGGATCAATAGTTTCACAAATCCCTCACTCTTTTCACTCAAGTCTTTTCAGGAAGAATATCTTATGAGGGCAACAGTGTGACAGAAGATGAATCCTGCTCGCTCCCCTCAACACTGCAACACTGAATTAAATGTACCACTCGAACGAACGATGTAGAGTTGATAGCACTCAAGTACAGATGACGACTTCTGTGATTAGAGTGACTTGCTGGAAGAAAGTCCTAAATTCAAAAGATGCGTTCAAGATTTCTTTGACAGCAGGTTTAATGAAGCCACCCCAGTCACTCCTCATCATTAGATCATTGGTTGCAATTGATGGAACAGTGTTAGGATTATCCTGGAACATTTTCTGAACAAGGATGCTAGCAGATGCTGCAGGATTCTGTCAGGTTGTTGTTAAATAGGCAGGGAATTTCTCCCTAATAAAGCCATTGGCATTAGCATCACCTCAAAGGAATAGGAGCAAATTCTCCCCATCTTTGCAGACATTCCCTGATCATAGATTGAAAGACCATTCATCCCAATTATGTGCCAAGAAATGGAGGTAAAGGCATATATCTATACAGTTTTTACCCTTAGTTAGCTTAGTATCTCTTCTTTTCTCTGTTTACCTAACATCATTCTAAAGTGATGAGGACTTTCAAAGGAGGAGATTGTGAGGCTGATTTCTAGAACATTCCTTTTTTAGAGAATCAGAAGAGACATCTAGGCAGAAGAAATTTAACATGTCTTGCAATAGACTTGGAATTATGGTAGAGACTTTAGGATCATGGAAAACTGTTAGACTTGGTCTGATAACACTAAGAGAGTTGTACAGAGAGAAGTAGAAGTGTTGGGAGACCCTTGGGTCACACTATCAAAAGCTTGAAATTTTTCCTGAAAGCTGTTTATTACCCTTTAATCACATTTTATTGTTAAGGAATAATTCTCATGTATCTTCCTATCTAGTTCCACAGGGAACATATGCTAAACTAAATAATTAGGGAAAAAATTTTATTAAATGACAATATGTATCAATTCCTGAACATTCTAAATTGAGTTGCCTCAATTCCTTTTTAAAAAGTAGCTCTAAATGTACACAAAATTCTTTGAGGTTAAGTCAGTTCTTCATATGGTTAGTTTCAGAACACACAGAAGACTAGAAGTTAGAAAACAAAATAACATATTCTTAAAGTTTGCCCTTTTATGTTTTGATTTAAATAGAATGCTTTCTTTTTTACTGAATATGCATTAACTACATAAAATCATTTTTGGAAAGGAGGTATAAATGCAAAATTAATACATATATGCATAACAGCTCCTTGTATCTAAATTGCATTGTACCAAACAATTTTATATCCATTATCTCCATAAAACTTACGACAGCCCAGTGAAACAGATGATTCAAATATTATAGTTTCCAATGGTCAGAGCCATATAGCTAGTTCTAAATAAGATTCCAAGTTATTGTAATCACTTTCATTAAACTTTCTATGAGACAATAGCACTAAAATTCCATATTGTTTGTCAGCTTTTTATAGGAGAAAGTGTGGGCAGGACACAAAGGTATTTCATTTGCCTTAGGGACCAGAATAGCAACAAGAATGGTAATTTTTAGTTTTGTCAGGAGAAGGGAAAGGGGAAGAGCTATTGGGTTTAAGGAAACTCCTGATTCTGTAGTAGTTGGAGCAGCCCTAACACACTGTTTCTGTTCTTTGAGCAAACATCTATGGGGATTATATTAGTCTCCCAAGATATTCTTGATAAGTCTGAAATTTAGGAGTTGTATATACTTAAAACACTTGGAGGGGCATGCCATTCCATTGACATGGACTTCTTTATATCTATTTTTCTTCAGTGCTGACAGCGACTGTCGGGTAGAATAGGATGAAGTGTCAATTAGGAAAAAAAAAAAGAAAAGAAAAAAGATACATGATATCTACTGGTTTATGATAGGCCTTTCTAACTGATTAGGCCAAGCTTACCTACTGAGACACAGAACCATTGTCAATTAATAGTTGGTTTTAAAATTCAATTTGCATATGTAATCTACAGCTACTGTCATTCGTTCTGCTGAGAGTCACTCACACTCAGGGAATTTGAACTCCCATTTGTAATATTCCAAAAACTGGTGTCATACCATCAGGATCTCCATGCTATCAAAAACTATAATGTCTGCTTGGTTTGGAGATAGAGATCTTGGAGACACGGCCATTAAATCAGCAAAACATTCAGAAATTCCTTCACAATATTAAAAAATGCACCCACAAATATACATACATACATACACTGCAAAACATCCAGACATTTCTCTGAGCAAACTTCTATACACAATATACATGAAACATCCTTTACAGCATTTTGGTTACACCATTAATATCTCATCCTGAAGAGAAATAAAGGTGAGGCAAAACATTGCAATCAGTTGTAGAGCACTGTCAGAATAGAGGCTCCAACTTTTCATGCATTCCTGATAATCTGGGTCTTCTTCAAATTCAGGGAGGGAGAGGGAGGTCTTTTGATTCAATTGAGTTTACCAAATATTTTATTGACATCTCTGAGTTAGTCACAAGCCTAGACAGACATCTCAAACAATGAAAGCCCCATATTGTAAATCAACTACCACAGTTTTCTTTCTTTTGAAGTCTTTCTTTCTTTCCTCTACACTTCATAATTTTATTTATCTTTTAATAACCTCCTCATATGGCCTCTTTCTGTAAATGTTTCTTAAAACCTCATAGCCGGTCCTTCAGGTTCTTCTCCATATACCCATACCATACTCTTCTGTTCTCCCACATTCAAGTCTCACACTCCAGGAGTTAATGGCTTATGTATCTTTCAAAAGATATGGAATTTCTTTAATACACACTTAAGAAATACTTGTAAACTTAACTGCTATGTGTTATAATCTGTGCTTGGCTGAAGAAGATTGGAAGAAAAAAAGAAAAACCAATTACTGGGTTCAAAGCATATAGGTGAGGTTAGAGGTGAGCGTGACTCTCTATGACTCTCCAGACTCTCCCGAACCTGTGGAAACTATTTTGCATAGAATCCCTCACTGTATCCTTGACCTTGAGTTTCCTATTTTAACATTAGGGATATTGTATAAGCCCTCGTCCAAGATCTAAACAGTCCCTTGCATGCAAGGGTTTGCTTAGAAGAGGAGTTACATTTAAGATTTTAAATTTTAGTGACTTTAAAAATCATTTACTTTGCCTCTCACCATGGTACAAATGAGAAAACTGAGAATAATGTAGTTAAATTACTTTTATAATAGGAGTAGTATCTGAGACATTATATCCCAATTCATTACTACAATTGTCTTAATTCCTCATCCTGGATCTCTGCCAAAGCTCTACCATCCCAGCCCTCCTTTTATTATTCAGCAACAATACAGAATTGTGTAGGACTCTCAATAGCTCCTGGTTTTCTGTACTCTAATTTATTTTTAACCATAAATAAAAATGTAAGTCTTTTTTTTTTTCTCATATCTCATACCACCTGTACCTGGTGTAGGATTAATGCCTTTAGTCCAAAATAAGACCAAAGTTAAAACTTAGTCTGTAGTCCTTGACGTATTACAATACCTGAATATAGAAAAAAAAAAAAAAAAAAAAGAACGAGATTCTCTAAAAAGAGTAAACTGGCACAAATTACAACATTATTAGTGTAAACTTATCTAGAAAAAAAAAGTACATCATGAGGTTGGTACAATGACTTTGACTTCTTACTTTCCTTTAAAAGGTATAATATATAATTTCTGGCAGTGCTATTTTTTCTTTAGACTAATGATTCTGCTTTGTTATTTTTACAAAGCACTTAGCTACTACCTTTCTCTAAGAAAAGACTCTTTTATCTTTATCTCAATAGAAAATGTTTCCCGTCTTTCCTCAAACCACTATGACTCCTAATATGGCATTGTTCTTCAATCAGTCCCACAGGTACCCATTACAGAGGCAGAATAATCTGTTTTGAAAGAACCCAAAGGCATTTTCTTATTCTCCAATGCAGGAGAGTGGAAAAAAAAAAAAAACACACACACAAAAAAAAAACCAACAAAAAAAAAACTTCACAATTACCCTCACTACATAACATTTATAATGCCTTTTTGGAAAAAAGTTTGTTGAATACTATTTGTAAATTCACTTAACATATTTGTTGGGGATAACATATTTATTGGGATCCTACTAGGTTCTGTATGTTCTAAATGTTAATTTATTAATATGATTACAACCTAAAGTTGATTTTATCCACATATTACAGATAAGGAAACTGAAGCCATAGGAAAAGAAGCCACAGAGTTGAATCAGTTACTACCACTGTGGAATGAACCACACCAAAACATGGAGTACGAAAATAATAACAATTTGTTAAGCTTAAAATTCTGTGCATCAGCACTTTAGGATGAGTTCAGCTATGTGGTCTTCAAGTCTTGCTTAAGTTACCTCATACACTGGTGGTTAGGTCTTGGTTGATTAGGCGGCAAGGTAGCACTATGGTTGACCCTCTGGTAACTGAAGTCCCTTAGCTCTCCTTCATGAGATTCTTCAGCCTCCAGTAGACCAACTTTTCTTTCTAGGGAAACGCTCTTAAAATTTTTGTGAGCCATCTATTAATCTTATTGTTCCCAAGTAAAAGTCAACAAAGGGCTTCTTTTCCCAGTAGGGGTCAGCTGTGGGATGCTAATATGATCTGCACAATTCATACCTTTTTTTTTTTTAAAGATTTTATTTATTTGACAGAGAGAGAGAAATCACAAGTAGGCAGAGAGGCAGGCAGAGAGAGAGAGGGGAGGAAGCAGGCTCCCTGCGGAGCAGAGAGCCCAACACGGGGCTCGATCCCAGGACCCTGGGATCATGACCTGAGCCGAGCCGAAGGCAGAGGCTTTAACCCACTGAGCCACCCAGGCGCCCCAATTCATATCTTTTTAAAATAAGGTCTGATCTAAGATGGCTGCAGCTTCTACACTTGGGACCTTCTCTACATCATCTCTTAATATCCATTAGAATAGTCTTGAGTCGTTATCACAGCACTAGCAACATTTCAATAAAAGGAGTAGGGTATTCAAGTCCCCAGGCATCCCATTGCTCCCACAGTGTTCTATTAATCAAAGAAAGAAAAATAGCCTAGATTGAGGTGATGGTCAGAGACTCTGTCAATAAAAATAAGAGCTGAAAAATCACAAGTAAATGAGGATACTGTTAGTCAGGACCATCTTTCATAAGAGTTAAAAATAAGTAAAATAGATACTCTGATCGTTGTCTTGCAACCTCAATATCCCCACCACTGAGCATTGGTATAGTTCAATGCTTCTCAACAGTGAGTGCTGATGTTTAGATCTGGGGTCAATTCTAATCTCCTACCAGACTGGGATAAATTTTTTAATTTCTCTGTTCTATAATTTCCTCATCTATGAAATGAGAATGCTAACTATTTATTGAATTAATATAAAAAACAAATGAGTTAAGTCATATAAAGTGTTTAGCACTAAGGTTAATATATAGTAAGCTGCTATATTAACATTACACTTATTAAGTACATTTTTTAATTATTAGCTTTATATTATAGATGCTTACCTTGTCAATGTTTACTGATTTCTACTATTACTTAGTAGCACTGAATACCTTCTAAATTGAAGGCAAAATAATAAAAGTGATTTCTTGAGTTAGGTTATAAAAACTAGATGAGAGTTTATAGTTTTGGGAAATAGAAATATTTCCTCTACTTTTTTCACAATAAGGACTAAAAATTTCAGAATGATAGAAATTTTATTGAAGCTCATAAGAAGGTGCTATGTTTACAAGAAGTCATTGAGATATACTTTATTTTCATGTAGACATTTTCCAAAGTGAAATAATGTATGCAGAATTCTATCATCTATATATCTATCTATATCTGCCTATCTGTGTATCTATCTAATTCTGTCTATAGAATCATAAAACTATAATTGTAATACTGTCATATCACTTATGGAAAATGTGAGTGATTAATCATTGTAAAGCATTTTTTTTCTGTAAAATAAGAGTAATAATCTTATCTACATATAGAATTTTCAGGATTAGCTATAATCACACACACACACACACAATCATAATGGTTACCTCATTTTCTAGCACTTAATAAATGCATGGGTTTTTTTGGTTATCATCTTAGTAATTTCCATCCTAGGGTATCCTTTTTTATCTAGTGGTATAGACAAAAACCAAATGAACTTGGTCTTAAAAGTTGTAGAAAACATAAATGGGATAGGCTGATAGCATTGGACTGGTAAAATACTTCCCAGTAGAGAGATAGCAAGTTTCCAGGACAAACAGAAATTAAAAGAATTTGTGAACACTAAACCATCCCTGCAAGAAATATTAAAGGGGATCTTGTAAGTGAAGAGAAGAGCCCAAAAGTAACATAGACCAGAAAGAAACAAAGACTCTACAGAAACAGACTTTACAGGTAATGCATTGGCACTAAATTCATATCTTTCAGTAGTTACTCTGAATGTAAATGGGCTAAATGCTCCAATCAAAAGATATAGGGTTTCAGACTGGGTAAAAAAGCAAAACCCATCCATATGCTCTCTACAAGAGATTCATTTTAGATCTAAATGTACCTCCAGATTGAAAGTGTAGGGGTGGAGAACCATTTACCATGCTAAAGGACATCAAAAGAAAGCTAGGGTAGCAATCCTCATATCAGACAAATTTGATTTTTTTTTTTAATTTTTATTTTTTTAAAGACTTTTTTTTTTTTTTTTTGAGAGAGAGCACAAGTGGTGGGGGCTATACAGAGGGAGAAGCAGGCACCCCACTGAGCAGGAAACCTTTTGTAGGACTTGATCTCAGAACCCCAGGATCATGACTTGCACTGAGGGCAGACACCTAACGGGTGTAGCCACCCAGGTGCCCCCAGACAAATTAAATTTTAAACCAAAGACTGTAGTAAGGGATGAAGAGGGATACTATATCATACTTAATAAGTCTATCCCACAAAAATATCTAACAATGATAAATATTATGCTCCTAACTTAGGAGCAGCCAATTATATAAACCAATTAATAATAAAGAAAGACATTGATAATACAGTAATAGTAGGGGATTCAACACCCCCCTCACTGCAATGTAAAATCATCTAAGCAGAAGATCAACAAGGGAACAAGGGCTTTGGATGACACATTGGACAAGATGGACTTCACTGATATATACAGAGCATTCCATCTTAAAGCAACAGAATACACATTCTTCTCAAGTGCACATGGAACATTCTCCAGAATAGATCACATACTGGATCACAAATCAGGTCTCAAACAGTACTAAAAGTTTGGGATTATTGCCTGCACATTAGACCAAAATGCTTTGCAGCTTGAACTCAATAACAAGAGGAAATTTGGAAGGAACTCAAACACTTGGAGGCTAAGATTATCCTACTAAAGAATGAGTGGGTCAACCAGGAAATTAAAGTAGAATTTTAAAAATTCATGGAAACAAGTGAAAATGAAAACAAACATTCAAAACCTTTGGGATACAACAAAGGTAGTCCTAAGAGGGAACTACATAGCAACAGAAGCCTTTCTCAGAAAATTTAAGAAAGTCTCAAATACACAAGCTAACTTTAACCTAACCTAAAGGAACTGAAAAAAGAACAGCAAATAAAGCCTAAACCAGCAGAAGAGAAATAATAAAGATTAGAGCAGAAATCAATGAAATAGAAACCAAAAGAACAGTAGAATAGTCCAATGAAACTATAAGCCAGTTCTTTGAAGAATTAATAAGATCAATAAAGTTTTAATCATTTTTATCAAAAAGAAAAAAAAGAAGGGACCCAAATTAGTAAAATCATGAATGAAAGAGGAGAGATCAGGACCAAAACCATGAAATACAAGCAATTTTGAGAATATATTATGAGCAAAGATATGCCAATAAATTAAGCAATATGGAAGAAATAGATGCATTTCTGGAACTTATAAACTACCAAAATTGAAATAGGAAGAAATAGAAAACCTGAATGGATCTATAACCAGCAAGGAAATTGAAAAAGTAATCAAAAATATCCCTACAGAGTCCACAACCAGATGGCTTCCCAGGGGAATTCTACCAAATATTTAAAGAAGAATTGGTACCTATTCTTAAGCTGATTCAAAAAATAGAAATGGAAGGAAAACTTCCAAACTGTGCTATCAGGCCAGCATTACCTTGATCCCCAAACCAAAGACCCCCACCAAAAAGGAGAATTATAAACCAGTATCCCTGATGAACATGGATGCCAAAATTCTCACCAACATACCAGCCAGTGGGATCGAACAATATATTGAAAGGTTTATTTACCAGAAAGTGGGATTTATTCCTGGGCTGCAAATGTGGCTCAACATTTGCAAGTCAATCAGTTTGATACATTACATTAGCAAAAGAAAGGGCAAGAACCATATGATCCTCTCAATTGATGCGGAAAAAGCATTTGACAAAATGCATCATCCTTTCTTGATTAAAACTGTTCATGGTGTAGGGATAGAGGGTACATACCTCAATATCATAAAAGCCATCTGTGAAAAGCTCACAGCAAATATCATTTTCATTGGGGAAAAACTGAGAACTTCTTCCCTAAGGTCAGGAACATGATGGGGATGTGAATTCTCACCACTGTTGTCCAGCTTTGTATTGGAAGTCCTAGCCTCAGCAATCGGACAACAAAAAGAAATAAAAGGATTCACATTGGCAAAGGAGAACTCAAACTCTTACATGATACTTTATGTGGAAAATCAGGAAAACTCCACCCCAAAATTGCTAGAAATCATATAGGAATTCTGCAGCATGGCAGAATATAAAATCAATGCATAGACATCATTTGCAATTCTATACATTAACAATGTAACTGAAGAAAGAAAAATTAAGAAATTGATTCCATTTACAGTAGCACCAAAAACTAAAACACCTAGGAATAAACCTAACCAAAGAAGTAAAGGATCTGTACTCTAAAAACTACAGAACGCTATGAGAGAGATTAAGGAAGACACAAAGACGTGGAAAAACATTCCATGCTCATGAAATGAAAGAATAAATATTATTAAAATGTCTGTGCTACCCAGAGCAATCTATACATTCAATGTAATCTGTATCAAAATACCATCAACATTTTTCACAGAGCTAGAACAAATAATCCTAAAATCTGAATGGAACCAGAAAAGACCCTGAATAGCAAGAGGAATGTTAAAAAAAAAAAAAAAAATCTAGTGGCATCACAGTGCAGGACATCAGGCTATATAAAGCTGTAAGCATCAGGACAGTCCAGTACTGGCAAAAAATAGACACATAGATCAATGGAACAGAACAGAGAACCCAGAAATGGATCCTCAATTTTATGGTCAACCAGTCTTTGAAAAAGCAGGAAAGAATATCCAATGGAAAAAAGACAGTCTCTTCTGTAATTGGTGCTGGGAAAATTGGGCAGCCACATGTAGAAAAATGAAACTAGACCATTCTCTTATACCGCACAGAAAGATAAACTCAAAATGGATGTGAGAATAAATGTGAGAAAGGAAACCATCAAAATCCTAGAGCACAGAGGCAGCAACCTCTTTGAACTTGGCCACAGCAACTTCTTGCTAGTCAAATCTCCAAAGGCAAGGGAAACAAAAGCAAAAATGAAGTATTGGGACTTCATCAAGATAAAATGCTTTTGCACAGCAAAGGAAACAGTCAACAGAACTAAGAGGCAACCTACAGAATGGGAGAAAATACTCACAAATTTATTATCCAATAAAGGGGTAGTATCCAAGATCTGTAAAGAACTTATTAAACTCAACACCCAAAAAAAAACCCAGTAATCCAGTCAAGAAATGGGCAGGAGACATGAACAGACATTTCTCCAAAGAGACGTGGAGACATACAAATGGCCAAGAGACACATGAAAAGTGCTCCACATCACTTGGCATCAGAGAAATACAAATCAAAACCACAATGGGATATCACCCTATACCAGTCAGAATGGCTAAAATTAACAAGACAGGAAACAATGAATGTTGTCAAGGATGTAGAGAAAGGGGAACCCTCCTACATTGTTGGTGGGAATTCAATCTGGTCAGACACTCTGGAAAACATTATCAAGTTTCCTCAAGAAGTTAAAAATAGAGCTACCTTATAACCCCGCATCTGTACTACTAAGTATTTATCCCAAAGATACAAATGTAGTGATCCAAAGGGGCATCTGCTCCCAATGTTCATAGCAACAATGTCCACAATAGCCAAACTGTGGAAAGAGCCAAGCTGTCCATTGACAGAGGAATGGATAAAGAAAGTGTGATATATCTATATCTATATCTATATCTATATCTATATCTATATCTGTATCTGTATCTGTATCTATATCTATATCTATCTATCTGTCTAGACACACACACAAATATGCACACACATGATGGAATATTATTCAGCCAGCAGAAAGGATGAATACTTTAACCATTTATATCTACATGGATGAAACTAGAGGGTATTATGCTGATCAAAGTAACTCAATCAGAGAAGGACAATTATCATATGGTCTCACTCTTATGTGGAATATAAGAAACAGCTCAGAAAGTCATAGGGAAGGAGGAGAAAGCTGAATGGGAAGTTATCAGAGTGTGAGAAAAATCATGAGAGGCTCTGAACTATAGGAAACAAACTGAGGGTTGCTGGAGGGAAGGTGGATGGGGGGTTGGAATAATTGGGTAATGGGCATTAAGGAGGGCATGTGATGTGAGGAGTACTGGGTATTATATGCAACTGATGAATTATGGAACATTATATCTGAAACTAATGATATACTATGTGTTGGCTAATTGAATTTTAGAACTAATTGAATAACAAAAGGACTTCAGGATATTAAGGTATATATGAGATGGTCATTGTTATGTCTCTGATGGGATGATGGAATAGTATTTGGTAGAAAAAACTCCAAATGCCATGAGCATATGAATGATCTGGATTTATGATGAGTGGGTAACCCTATATAGTGAATCTGTGCATGGAAAAAGAGATACGTTACAGAATAAATTTATGTTTGCACTTTTGTCTGCTTCATTTGAGGGATCTCATCTCTGTCTCAGAGAGGGGCTATGACAGGTTTCCTTACCTGGCTAGGTTCCTGAAAGTGAGAGAATGGGGGATGGTATGTGGAGGCTACAAGCTCAAGATGTAGGTTTCTTTAGTGAGTCAAGGTTTGTGAACAAAAAGATAAATAGTGGGTCAACACCGGTTCTCCAAGTATGCTCTCTGGCAAGTTGCTAAATGTCTCTGCACCTCCTCAGGTAAATGAGAACAATAATAGGACTTTTCTGTCACTTCTTGTGTGTGTTTGTGTGTGTGCATGTGTGCACATGCACATACTTGCGAGCATACACATGTGCTTAACTCACTGCCTGACATGCAATATGTGCTTAGTAAATGTCTGTCATTAAAAAAAAAAAAAAAATCATGACTGGGGCATCTAGGTGGCTCAGTGGGTTAAAGGCTCTGCCTTCAGCTCAGTTCATGATCTCAGGGTCCTGGGATCAAGCCCCACATCGGGCTCTCTGCTCAGCGGGGAGCCTGCTTCCTCCTCTCTGCCTGCCTCTCTGCCTACTTGTAATCTCTGTCAAATAAATAAATAAAATCTTAAAAAAAAAATCATGACTATAGTTCCAGATAGGTGGAATTTTAGCCCATGTATTGTTTAAAAGCCTTACTCCAAACTATTTTAACTCTATCACTGGGCTCTGCAAATTCAACTTAGCCCTTGACCCCTTGCTCTCATGGTCAAAATTGTTCTACCTCTGTAGCTGATTCTGATGCACAGACCCTCCCACAGCCTTTGTGCTTGGTTTTCCAGCTCAACATAGTATAGCTACGGGTCTAGCTTCTAATTGGGCTAGAGAGTCTGTTCAAACTTCCTTTTCCTCATATTTAAGATGGGAACAAACTAGGATAAACTCTATCCCTCTTTTGGGGTGGTGTTTTGGACTGAATTGTAGGCACTGCACCCTGGATTTGGTATGTTGAAGTTTTAACCTCCAGTGTGACAATTTGGAAAATTGAGTCTTTAAAGAGATAATTAAGATTAAATGAGGGCATGAGGGTTAGATAGTAATCCACTGTGACTGCCGTTCTTGTCACAAGAGGCAGGGACACCAGAGATACACGTGCGCAGAGAAAAGATAGCTATCTGAAAGCCAAGAAGAGAATCCTCAGGAGAAACCAAACCTGCCAACATTTTAGTCTTGGGCTTCCAGCTTCCAGAACTATGAGACAGTAAATTTCTGCAGCTTAAACAACCCAGTCTCTGGTGTTTTTCATGGCAGTCCTGGCAGACTAAAACAGATGAGGAAAAGAATCAAAGGGGCAGAGCATACATAGCCTTGTGTCTAAACAACAGGAGGCATCAGCGTCATGCATAGGAATTTTATACTCTAACAACCAGAAACTAATGTTCCATATAGAGATTTTGTAGAAAAAGCAGACAATTTGTGACAAAAGGATACAAAGATCCAGGAATTATAGTCAGGGAGTTAGTTTAAATAGGTCAGAGATGAGAATCTAGAATATATGAGAAGCTCAGGAATCCTGTGTACTCACAACCTTGCCCGGTTATATATAGAGTAAGTATCTGGGATGCCTTTTCATCTTTTCAGTGTAAAAAAAATATTTCACAACCATTGTTGCTTTATTTTATTTTCTTATTTGCTAGGGATGAAAAATTATTTCTTTTGAGATCTTTATGAAGGAGTATTTATGATTTTGGAGGTATTCCCAAATCTTTGTAAGAGAGAGATATGTTCTCACCTTGTTGCACCTATGAATTGAACTGAGTGTTAAATTCAGGCAAATATCCAGCTCCAAGCAGATCCTGCTAGTGGTAGAATTTGAGAATAAAGCAAGAATCCCACCACAGCTGGTAAGTGTAGAGTCACCACAGGCCAACTCGTCATCGGTGCCGGTTGTAATCACAAAACATTTAGCAGACCAGAACTGC
The DNA here is from genome assembly GCF_009829155.1 of Mustela erminea. NCBI lineage: Eukaryota > Metazoa > Chordata > Mammalia > Carnivora > Mustelidae > Mustela > Mustela erminea. Next base: position 38,935,258 of record NC_045632.1, on the reverse strand, counting down.
AGATTAAAAATATAATGTGACTATGGAGCCAGTATCATTGACCACCCAGGGAAGGGAAATGGAGTTGGCCTCCTCATACAGATACTGAAGTCAGCCTTGTACTAAGCACCCAGGGGGCGCTAGGAAGGCTGTGGTTAAGCCATTTCCTTTGCAGCATTTCAGTTTCCATTATCATCCCTTCTGTCACCCTTTATAACCAACTATTCCTCCCAGACCTCAGGCGCTCTAGGGAGATAATGTGGCATAGTGAAAAATTTCTGCAGTTCTAAAAGGTGTGTTAACCTCTTAGCTCTTTTACCAACCAAATGTAAGGTAACTTGAGTAATTTAAACTATCTGTCTCAACTTCCTCATCTTTAGTTTCTGTATAAGTTTTCTCTGAAAATTAAATGAAGACATATTTTTTAAAGATTTAATAATTTACAAGTAAATTATTTCTAATAGCTACAAAACTCAGATTGTTCTAAATTTTATTTGATAAACAGGAAAGTTAAGATTGATGACTCCAACTCTTTGCTTTATAGGACACATATTGGCATGTGTCAGTAATCATTTTATGGGCACAGGCTTCTTTCCACCTCCTCTCTCAAACATGTGCTTATGTTTCTCTGAACCTACATCCCAAACCATTTTCCAGAAAGGGTGTTTTATCTGACACCATAAACCATCACAGCATGCATTTTAATGTGACATGGTTATGCTCTCCAAAATTAATGTCTGACACCAGCAATAACTGAGGTGTCAATTCCTGTTAACAATCTATGCCTTGGCAGATTTTTGTCAATCCATTAATAATGTATGTAATTGATAGCAACAGATAGAGGCCACTGTTATTAATTCACTGCTGATTACTGATGATTATTAAGGATGATGGTAGTGGTTTTTGTTCTCCTTGTCAACCAAACTATAGCATCTCAAAAATTAGCTACATTAGATTAGGCAAAGAACACATTATAAAGTTATAGAAATTGATTCATGTTTAAATTAAACAAGTTTTTCTTGAGTATTTGCTTTTTGCAAGGTATGAGCCTACATACTTTGCATGTGTTATCTTTCTTAAATTTTACAGTGACAATTTGAAATATGTTTCACTCTCCTGCATTTCAGTAAGTCAAGGTGTAAGTAATATGTATGATTCAAGAAGTGATCCCAAAGCCTTTGAGAAATACAGAACTAAATTTTAATTTATTGTCCAGGGCCATATAGATATACTAGAAACAGGATATTGCTCATCCAATAGTCCTTAACCCACAACTTCTGCAATTTTGTCCTTTCTGACAAATAGAACTTCACACAGTATAGGTAAAAAAAATAAAAGATACATTCTCAACCTCCTTTGAAGTTAGATATATTTACATTACTATATTAAAAGGCTTTTAGAAATTCTGCTCTAGGGAAAACTTGCTAATGTGGTTTAACCCAAGTTTTTCCAAACTCAATAGCCGAGAAACACCCTTTTCATATAATACCCATAAATGATCCATGAAACAGAAGTTCTACACTTCACTTTTTGGAAAATAGTGATCTCAATCCATGAAGTCACAAGGAGTAAAATCATTTTGACATGTAAAAGTCAAATACTTATCTAGTTACAAATAAGTACAACATCCAATATTGTCACTATGACAAATTTTATAAATCATGAGGCTTCAAATGTTTTTATAATGATAAAACTCTGTTGTTTGGGGGAAATTTTCAGAGCTCAGAATTGCCTTCCAGACCAAATTTCCATGTATTGTGGAAAGTGGTAGGAACAAGCAGCCGGGAAAACGGGATTCTACTGTCAGAGAGGCTTGAATTCAAATCCTATCACACATGAATGGCTCTAGGAAAGTTACAGGACCTTTCTGAGCCTTACTTTTTTTTCTTCTGTTTCTTCTGTTTGTTTTCTGTTTAGTCTGAAAATAAAGATTTTTGTAGTTCTAATTTGTTAACTCACTGAGAAGATGAAATGATATTATAATCCTTTTTACACAGTACATCTCCAACAAGATTTGGCTCTAGTTCTAATCCATCCATCATCATCAGTGGTCCCAAGTAGTAGTAGAATCATGAAGATTCTTCCATGGGAACAAGTCTAGACATAGTGCAATAGGGTATAGAAAAATCTTGTTACTTTTTGAGTAACGTCTTTGAAGAAAAAAAAAAAAAGTGCCACATTTTACAAAAATGAACCTGGGTAGTTCAGGGAAAATAAAGAAGACAAGGAGAAGGAGATGAGTGAGAATTTCAGTGGGGGAAATGGAGGCAGGCCAAGCAGAAACAATAGCTTGGATTACATTTTTAATAGCCTATAAATGGAAAGAAAAGATTGAGACTGCCATATTATAGTCCTGTTTTGTTGTTGTTGTTGTTGTTGTTTAATGGAAAAAAATTCCTTAGGATTCCAGAATGCAAAGATAGTCAAATTCATTCACACATATATATTGTATTCTTTTATAAAAAGCAATCCCACTGATATACTTATAAAAGCAGATATGCATTATAGTGAGTGTTGTGAAACCACCAGGCTGTCATGGCCTCTAATAGTTCCATTTGCATGCTAATGAAACCAGAGGCCAGATGCCACTAATTACAACCCAGCCGCTCTGTCCAACACCCCACAACCAACAGCTAGTGAATGGACCTCGTCATTCCATTATGCAAATGATACTTAGGAAGAACAGGAATAAATTCTAAAGAGCGGCAACCAGAGCCATGCATTGGCAGGAGGTAAATTAATAAATATATTCAAGAAATGGAAATTAAAAATTATTATTCAACACTATATTAATCATGACTGAATAAATATGAAACAGCACAACCTTTTTTTTGCTTTTTTCCCTAGCATCCTGGGTAATAGAGGAAAGCTTCCAGTAACTTGCTAAGGTATAGTAAACTATTTTTCCAGACATCATCAATCAGGTGGCTCAAGTGAGGGTTAAATTTTCTTAATACATACAAGTTGTTTCTTCTTAATGAAAAAAATGTATACATGTGTGTCTAAAGGGTATTTTTCTTCTTGTGAGTTATAAAGTTGTTATATCTTAGACTGCATGTCTATAGCAAAAGAATTAGTGAATAAGGAGAAAAACAGGCACTAGTATATTTCTGGTTGTTTTGGATACAGAACTTCTTAAAGACTATTGTACTCATGGAATGGACTTTGTTTTGTTATTAACAAAATAAATGTGAATAGAGAGGCAACTTTTAGAATTGGAAAAAAATGAATATGGAAGTCAAAATCTATGTTTGTACTACACATAAATTACTTGTTATTAGGGAAAGTCACTTCAATTCCCCCAAGCTTTAATTTCCTCCTCTTTTTAATAAAGTTAGAAATATCTACAAATTGGTGTTAACCAAATGTGGCAATGTGTTCATAACACCTAGCCTTGCAATGTAGTAAGTATTCAAGAAATTGTACCTACCATTGTCCATTACATATTCACAGCTTTTCTAGACTCTGCTTCTGGACAAGCTGTGTGTCACTTAACATACTGGAGCCTTTGGTTTTTGGTTTGTTTGTTTGTTTGTTTGTGTACTTTTTATTGTCAGAAAAAAAGCTTGAGACCAAAGGTGTCTGAGCGCCCTTCTTGTTCTGATTTTTAGAATTACCTAGATTAAGTACAGAGGAAGCCAAGTAGTAGTTGAAATCAAGACCTTTTAAAACATGTTTTTTCTGTGCTGATGTAAAAGCAATTTACCTGAAAATGCATTGAACATAGAAGCCAGGTCTTAAGGCTGGGAAATCAGCTTCCCCAAAGATTGCCTTAGAGGAATATGTGAGCGGACATTAGTTCTCCCTAAGGCAATGTCAGTATCATGGCATCGTTTTGTGTGAAAATTGCAATGAGAGTTTAAAATATACTTTCCACATCTTTATTAGCAGCCTGTTCCTCTCGTGGAACATTTTACACATTCCCAATTGATTAGCCTCTTCATTGTGTGACCATACATTTCATTATTTTTCTAGCAGTTTCTGATTGTTTCCATTCTAATCTAAAGTAATTTTTTACATGTTTAATGAGCTATGATGAATATATTATGACTTGTGTTTTTCTTTTATGTCAATTCATAAAATAAGGTTTTATCAGACCTGATATTATATTTATGTTCTCAGAAAATCTTCTCCTTGGCTCTCTAACCTGCCTTGGCTCTAAAGGAATCCATGAGAATTCTTTTTTTTTTTTTTAATTTAATTCAATTTAATTTTTTTACAGTGTTCCAAAATTCATTGTCCATGAGAATTCTTAAACTCAGTGTTTCCTTTAAAAGAAATAAACAAATATAGAGGGTTGGAAGAAAACCCCCAGACTCCCATAAGATTGGCAGATGGCATTTAGTCTTTGTTTTGGCTTAGGTGATTCCTGTGTTAAACCCCAACCACAAGCCTTGCCTTGTACCCGTTATTCCAATCAACCTTGACAAGAAGTGTGGCACAGTTGTGGCATTCAATGAGTACAGACTAGTTCAACAACTCAGTGAAGGGTGCAGATGATTTATTCTCAGATAGTAGAATTAGGACTTGGTAATAGTGAATAATTCCCCAAGACCGTATGGTTCCTGATAAGTTAGTTGAGATCCAAATCCAGATCCTTTTGCTTCCAATCTGTATGTCCATAACAAGGATGCTTTACCAACTCTACCAACCCGAGCTCCTTCTATCTTTACTCTTCTTCAATTTAAAACGGTCTTGTGCGCACATTGGTGGACAACTAAGTTTGCGTGCAAACTAAGTTTGCAATGCTTCTTTACCCTGGGGAGAATTTGCTTAAGGAACCACACTCAGTATAGGAAAAGTTCAAAATAAAAACTCTTCCATAATAACAGCTATGGGGACAGTAAGTGGTGTTTGATAGGAAGTGTCTGAGTCTGACAGAGGAGAATTTTTAAGTGTAGACTAATTGTGGAGGTTGGTATTTCCACCTACAAAGGGAGCTAAATGAAAAGGTTCCTTTTGCATCTGGACAGAATGATCTAAAAAGATAGAGATGGAGGAGGCTAACTAAAGGTGGCAATAGGCTCAGAATGGAGGCAGACAGAAAACTGGAAGGGCACACAGATAGAAACAAGACATCCCTTAAAAATGAGTGATGAGCAGCATGTTTCAGAGCATATTAGAGTAGGATGGAGTATCCTTAAACAGCTAATGAAAAACTAGGCTCTTAGAGTGAATGGCAGAGAAGTGTTTAAAATAATACAGAGTTTGAAATTACGTGGATTTTGGTATGAATACTAACTCTACTTTTAGAGGTGATCTGAATTTGATCAGGTTACTTAATCTCTCTGAGTCTGTTTCTTTGCATGGAAAGTGGAAATGATAATATCTCACAGGATTGTTTTGAAGGTTAAATGAGATGTTGCATATAAAACTTTATTTTTGCCCTGTGCCTATAATATGAATAATGTACACTAAATATTGGCTGTCATTCAAATCCTAATAACAGCCTGAGCAAATGCTAGGAATGTTATGCAAATAACAGTTTTGGTAAATATTTTATTAGCACAGAAGATGACTAATGGAAAGAAGGACACCAGTAAATCACAGGCGACCTCAAGAGAAAGTATTCTGTTTTGCTTCTGCTTTTGTTTTTTGTTTGTTTGTTACTGCAGTCCTGGCCAACTCTGTGTCCACTTAATTCAAGCGGGTGAGATCATCATTAGGCCTAATGTCAGATTGTTTGGATAGAAATAGGAATGAAGTAAAATCTTGGTATTGTCAGAGAAGGCTTCACAGAGGTACCCTAGACAAGCATGTATAGAACTCTGGGAACAGGATAGAAGTATTCACACAGATGATTGTATAAACAGGAAGATCTGGTGGGTGTGTATCTCAGTCCCACATCTGTAGTTCGGTAGCTCTGCAGTCCACTACAATCTAGTTAACCTTTGATGATTCAATTCCGTCATCTGAAATAGAAAAGTAATGTCTATATCTTAAGGTGGCTAAGAGTACTAAACAGGATAAAGTTAACAAAATCCTTAGCATAGACAACGGTACATAGTAAAAGGCGAAAGATTTATACGATCTGAAGAGAAACCAGAGTATAGACAATGGTACATAGAAAGCCTTGGATAAGCATTAGCTATTTTGATTGTTAAGATACTGAAGATGGAATTGCAGCATGTTGTTGCAGTATGTGACCTTGCTTCTTTCAATTCCAGGATTATAAATGGATTATGGGTCCCACTGAGAGTGTCCATGTACTTTTTGGGATTTGCATATTTCGTGGATGCTAAAAGCCAACCTCTCTTGCAACGTCTCATAGTCTCTGTGCCAGTTTAACAGTTACACTATAAATTGGAATTTAGTCCTCGGTGACCATGGAATAATATTAGGAAACAGCTGATTGCAGAGGCAAAAACAAACACATATTTAATGAATCAATCAGTTCTATGCTTCTAAGACTACACCGGTGGGGGGGGTGTGTTTCAGTTCCAGCAGTCCTATCAAGGGTAATGTTGTCCACTTAATGTAAATGTAATTGCTCCCCATTCCTCTTTTCTCATTAAGTCAATCCCACAACTTGGAAGTCTCTTAGCAGTGATTCACAAATTTATAAGAAAAGATGTCTCTTGCTGAGCTGAGACGCCTCTAAAGCCCAGATTCATTGTGCTTACTCCTGAGTGTTGTATGTAACCTTCGCATTAGAAAATCATGTGCCAAAACTCCCAGGAAGCCATTGGTCGTTAAGGCACAGAAACAGAAGAAACAAAATCTCACCCTTCATCTTCACATCCACAGACGAGCGCTCACAGAGCAGCTCTTCAGCTAGAAATGTTAATAACCACTTTCTCTGCTTTTATCAACTCTGTTTTACATACATTAGCTAATTTAATTTTCACTACTAACAATGTACTAATTATTATCTCCCATTTATGGATAAGGGAATTGAATCTCAGAGAGGTTAATTGACTCGTTCAAGGCGACACAGGTGGTAAATGGCTATGACGACAGCTTCTTAAAAGACTGCCATGAGTAAAGATACCTGTATCACAAAACAGAAGTTGGCGAGTATGTTCTGTAAAGGGATGGATGGTAAATATTTTAGGATTTGTGAACCATATGGCCTCTGCTGCAGCCACTCTACTCTTATCACAGGCAAAAGCCATATCGCAGCAAAACTTTGTTTACAGAAATAGGCAGTGGACAGATTTGGTTCAGAGACTGTAGTTTGCTAACCCCTGCTTTAGATACTTAAGGTGTTTGTTAGGCAACTGGGATTCTGATTGTGGACTTTTCACTACCTTTTATTTGACTTTGGGCAAGTCAATTTTGGGGGGAGGACTTGTTTCACCACCTATAATATAAAAATAAATTGAATCATTTAATATTTCTAAAGCACAGATCAGGAACCAGTAACACTGATATGTAGATTTCATAATAGCAGGAATTGGTCTGTTTTGCTCAGTGCCAGATCTCCTAGAGCCTGGAACGTTGCTAGCTTGTGCAGAGTGCTCAGATACTGACTGAATGAAGGAATAAACTAAATGAAATCATAAGTATGCTATATTTCAGGATATAAGGTCTAACACAAAATAACTGTTCTGCCATAGACTATAGTATCTATAACTGGCTTTGGTCATTGTTATTGATGACACCAGTACCACAGTCATTAACAGGGGCTGTCCCATCCAAGCTCAGCCACAGAGCTAGTTTATTTCTATTTGTGCTCCAGGTTAATCTCTGCATTGCTTCCAAATGCCCTTTTAAACCACCGAAACTCTCCAGCATTTACACATCCAGTCCTTATCTTCAGGAAGAACATGAGAAGGGAGAATAAAACTGAAGATTGTAACATTTACGTAAGAAAGTAAGTTACTTGAAAAACACATTTAAAAATCACAAGTAACCAGAGTACTTTTAATTAGCAAGTTAAAATTTCATCCTTTTCTACACCCAACAACACAGCAGGATGGAGGCACAAAATAGGAAAAGAGGTTAGTTACAAGGGGTGAAGAAGATATGTTTACTCTGCTCATCTAAGTAATGATGTGCAAATTTCTACCCTTCTGCCATTCCTTCTAGCTCTCATATTCTGTCATCTCTGTGTGTGACAGACCCCTATGGCCAATGAATCACAGCATAAATGAGTACCAGATTCCTAGCTGGCATCTGAGCAGGAACTCCGTGAGAGGCACTTATGTCCTGTGTGTGCTTAATCTATTGTCCTTAATGAATAAGCCTGGGTGTCTATTTCCATTACAAAAATAGCAGACCTACCTTCCTTTCAATATTACAAGACTAATACCTGCAAAGATGAACAAAAGATATTTAAAGACACAGGGTCTGAAGCTTCTGAAAGCCACATAGTGAAATATTAAACAGAACTTGAGAGAATTCTGTTTCAAAGACAAGATCATATCTGAGGCATTTTTAATGTCCTTTTAAATGTGAAAACAAAGAGAAACAAAACTCCTTGGAGAAGTTTTTGCTCAGAACCCAAGCCACAGACCCTTACCAAATGTTCCCACAGTAATCAATGAGCCCCTCACAAGTGCCCAAAGGACTAGGGTAGTGGAGGAACATAGACCCTTTGCTCTAATTCAGAGATTTTTATGAGAGTCGTTAAGTGAAGACAGGTAAGTAACTATGTCAAGCAGGACAGAGTCCTCAATGCACAACCCAGTGATACAGAAGTCGGGGTAAGCCTGTGGAAGAGAGAACCCTTCAAATCAAATCAGATCAAATCACATCAAATGGAGTCTTTGGGGGTGAAAGCTCTTGTTATTCATTTGTAATAACCTTTTAACGAGTAGAAAATGATCCAAACACCTTTCTGATATCACCTCTATTAGGAGAAGACAGATTATGAAAAGGATAATTAAATTTTAAAAATTTAGGTAATTCTACATTGAAATATCTCCAGCTTCTTGGACCAAAGTTTGCACATATTGCAAATATAAGACAATAACCTCATTTGAAACCTCTACCCACCACTTGTCTATAATTTAGGCTAGAAAGACATCTGGAAAGTGTTGTGTACTTACGGAATTTATAGATTTAAATTTTGTTCTAATGAAATAGAAGTTATTCTTTGAATTAACGTCCCTTGCTTTGTTCTTTGTGTAATAGTAATCAGCCTCTGATACCACCTCATTAATTCTGTCATTCATGATAACTTGTTTCTGATATGAATTGATGTAACTGGCTGGTCTTCTTGCTGTCTGAACCAGCTTGATGTAAAGTGATGGCTGGGCTGCACTGTTCAGAAATGAACCCAAGGATCTGACAGCACAAGGAGATGACATTTTCCTGTAAAGGGAAACTTTTTGACTATCGGCACATACTACTCCGTACTCCACTCTGCAAGGAATATCTTCAACATGAACACCAACCTGTTCAGTCCTTCAAGTTTATTAAGTTAAGAGCCTAATAATGTTCAAGCACTGTGTTATGTGAGAATATGACAGTGGTAAGCCATCTATTTTGGATCTTATAGTTCAGTAAGGAAGACACCTGTTGGCCAAAAAAAAAAAAAAAAGCCAACTTCAAAATAGGATAGTAAATGCTTTTTTTTTTTTTTTTTTGATTGTTCAAAAATATTGCTCACGTGCCACTTAGCTGGTTTACTGGTTCTTTCTCCATTAAGTCAGATATAGCGCACACACTTATTAATGAAATTCTCAAGAGTGTTGCTGATAATAAAGTATATTTCACCTTAGGATGGAAGGTTTAGCATGTTCTTTCTTAATGTAGCAAATAAATACCACTGACAATATACCTTATAAGAATGAGTCTAATTCTAGAAATCTATGTAAACCAATTATAGGAGAAAAAAAGGAAAAATAAATGGTTTCTTTATGTTATATTATTTTGTATGTGCAAAGTAGTTTTTAGGACCATATTAATATTAGATTTGCCTAGTGACCAATTAAAGGTATTTATTGGACATCTTTCATCTGATACAATTTAAGGTCTGCATGGAATTGCACATGCAGTATTCTTATTAGCACAGTGAGAGACACATGGCAAAAATATTGCTAATGTAGATTTTGTGTTATTCTTGTCATTGTTTCTTTTAAGGAAGTAAGACTTTAGCTTACAGGGAGTGGTCAGAGTAGTAATATGCCTTCGCAGTACCGAACCTCTCAGTATGTTTTGTAAAGTTCCTCCGATTTGGTGTTCCTTAGCTGTCCACATCAAGCTTGATCAAGCTAAAGGGATCTTATGTGAATACCCTTTTCAAATTATGCAGAATTAAGATATCATTTTTAGACTAAAAAAGGTTGAAAGAAGCTTGTCATGCTTTTTTAAAAATTTTTTTTAAAATTTAAAAAATTTTTTTAATTTTTAAAATTTTTATTTATTTTTTTGACAGAGATCACAAGTAGGCAGAGAGGCAGGCAGAGAGAGATTGGAAGAAGCAGGCTCCCCGCTGAGCAGAGAGCCCCATGCGGGGGTCCCAGGACCCTGAGATCATGACTCAAGCCAAAGGCAGAGGCTTAACCCATTGAGCCACCCAGGTAACCCTTGTCATCCTTCTATAAGTTGATTTTATTTGCTATCTGTTGTTTTAATCAGTGACTGCTACATGGCAAAATCTGTTGAAAATAGACACACATATTTCTACTTTATTTAACTTACAATTTGGTTCATTTGTAAAAATAAAAATAGAGGGCCTGGATTGATTTTGTTCAAAGAAATTTAGAAAAGCAAGTCCTTTTTGTAAAAAACAAACAAACAAACCAAAAAAAAAAAAAAAAAAAAAAACAGAGATAAAGCTCAGTCACAAATATCTGTGTATCCATTTTGTAGTGGTTTGTATATTCTTTCCCCCCCACCCACGTTTCCCTGCTACACTCACAGATAACCCTCTACGTATTTATAGTCTGAGAGCGGGAAATGACGCTCTAAGAGCTAATTTCAATTATACATTGGTGGGCAGTAACTGTTCTGAATGCCAATCAGAAATATATGTCAAAAATGTCACCTTCTGCTTTATTAAAGCTGACTTAGCAGAAAAAGATGAAATTTAGGGCAAGTCAGAATTCTTGTTTCATTGTCCTATTTTCAGTAAGAGATGGAATTTAGGACAACTCAGAATTCTCTCTTCTGCCCTATTTTATTGCATCTATGTTTATTCATATTCAGCAAAAGGAATCCCAGATTTAGCCTTTTGTTTCTTCATTTCCAAAAAGCATTTCCTCAAATTAAGTTTAATTTTCATTAAGAATTAATATATCTGGTTAGAGAAAATGGGAAATTATACAAACTAGAAAAAAATTTTTAAATGACTCAGTGTTCCTGTTGGCAGAGGAATAAACTCTGCCTTTGATAAACTCATGAAATGTTCCTTTGTGATATGGTTAGTTTTTTTTTTTTTATGTCCATTTGATTTGTGGTGATAACACATCAATAGGTTTGGTTTTTATCATTTATTTTTATATCACAAACATATTCTTAATTATAATCTTCATGATAATATATATCAGATAAATTCTGATCTATTGTAGGGGGGTCCCCTGTTTACTTAAATTTTCTTCTATGAGTTAGGCATTTATTTGTTTTTGTTTTAGGCTTCATATATTTCAATGATGTGTTATTTCTGTTTTTTTTTTTTAATCTTCACCAAGTTTCTGCTAATTCACGAAAATAAGCTTCCAGGAAAAAAAGAATTAATATATCAGAGTTTACAAATTGTTCTAGGCTGTTAATATATGGCATAATATATATTGGCATATATTTTTGACGAATTGAGAGAAGTGTTAAAAAAAAAAATCTGTATATACACATTCTAACTCTTTACCTCTGACTAATTTCACTCTTACCATGCTCATTCTCTAGATTGCATTTTCTCCAAATGTAATGCATACAGAAATTTTCAGTCTTGTGAAAAAGCAAATGCTGGTTTAAAAGGTCCAGGGTAGGGCCTAAAAATCTGCACTTCTAACAAGCTTCTGGAGTAAGACTGATATAAAATACTTGCCCCCATAACTCCCACTGGACCGATGGTGAAAACAATTCTGCCATAGAAATGATTCTGCCATGGAAAATAGGGAATGTGTCAATATCCTCTTTTATTTAATTAAGCTTTTAGTAATCTTCACCGTGCTATCTATCAGTGTTCTTTTTTTTTTTTTTAAAGATTTTATTTATTTATTTGACAGACAGAGAACACAGGTAGGCAGAGAGGCAGGTAGAGAGAGGAAGGGAAGCAGGGTCCCTGGTGAGCAGAGAGCCCGATGCGGGGCTCAATCCCAGGGTCCTGGGATCATGACCTGAGCCGAAGGCAGAGGCTTTAACCCACTGAGCCACCCAGGTGCCCCTCTATCAGTGTTCTTAAATCCATCACTAATTTTTCACACCATCCTTTCAATAATACCTGGAGTTGACAGGGATTAGATTTTCACATAAATTCCCTTGACCTAATGAGTATATGCAGATATAGATGTATAATTTCCTTAGTATTTCAGTTCACACAAAGGTTGAGATTTCTAAAATTGGTGTCATCTCTCACTTATTTAAAACTGGATAGCATAGGAAAAGCTGGATAGTGTAGATTTATTAATCTTTACAGTAAACAAAAATTTTAAGCTTAAAAAAGGGCCAATGTTACCATAAACTGAAATTGACTCAAATTATGCAAATCACAGATTTTAACAGATTTTAATACATTCATCCATTAATTCCGTCTTCCCCCTCTCCATCCTTTCTTTCTTTCCTCCCTCCCTTCCATTTTCTTTCTTTCTTTCCTTTCTTTCCTTCCTCCCTTCCATTTTCTTCCATGACCTAGATTGTTTGTTAGGCCATCAACATTGGCCCACATTCCTTTCATGGTACCATCTTTCTTTCCCCTGTCTTCTGCCTCTGTGTTCCACGTAAAACCTGTAGGATTACTTTGAGCTCATGAAGATAATCCAATATAAACTCCCTACTTTAAGGTTAAATGATTAGCAAACTTAGTTCCATCTCCTACCTTAATGCCCCTCTGTCATATAACCTAACTCTGCAGTTTCTAGGAATTACTAGGGGACATCTTTGGCAAGCCATTATTCTGTATCTCTCAGTCATAACTTTTTATATTTTATATGAATTGTTAATATTTTTAGGATATGTGTTTCTATAGTTATAGAGATCTTTTTCTATAATTTTATTTTCTTGTAATATCTTTGTTAGATACCTATATGAAATAAGCTTGGTGGCCTTCTCCTTCTTGTGGGATGTTTTTTGTTTATTTGTTTGTTTGTTGTTCAGTTTTTTGTGTAAATTTGGCATGATTTCTTCCTTAAATGTTTGCTGTAATTTGCCAGTAAAATGGTTCCAGACTGGATTTTAGTGAGTGTGCATGCTTTTAATAAATAATTCAAGATTTTAATTGTATAGGGAATTTTTCTCTATATATAACAACTCTTTTGGTAAATTTTGCTTTTTAAGAAATTTGTTCATTTTATGCAAGCTGTGTTCAGTTATTGTATAAAATTTTTATATTTTCTTATCTTTATACTGTTTGTAGGATTGTAGTGTTATCAAGTCTTTAAAATGTGTTATCAGTAATCTCTTCTCTCCCTCTCTCTCTCTCTCTCTCTCTCTTTTTTTTCTTTCTCTTTCCCTCCATTCTTAATCAGTATTGACAGGGTTTAATTCATTTTATTAATCTTTATAAATAACCAGTACATGGATTTCTGACTTTTTCTGTTTTTACTTCTGTTATATTTACTTGTGTTCTCTTGATTTGATTCTTTATCATAATATTGAGAGCTTTAGATATCCCTATAAACTCTACTTTAGTTACATCACAAATATGAAAATTAGTTACATTCACAAATATGAAAATTATGTCTTCACTGAAAATACTTTAGTGTTTTCTGTTATTGCTCACATTTATTATTTGATCTTTGGATTATTTGGAAATGTGTTGCTTAATTTTGAAATAAATGTGTTTTTATATATATATACATATTTATGTATATATATATTTTTATTTCTAATGTGATTCAATTTTTTGTTGGAAAAAGAACACTTGTAATGTAGTGACACTTCTTCATGGCGTAACTCTGTATGGTAAACATTCCATCTCACAATTCAAAATAATGTGTATTCTATAGTTTTTGAATGTAGTTTTCCATACATATCAATTACTTAGACAAAAACAGATTAATGCTTTACACCAATACCTCTTAAATTTATTTTTATTGTGAAACCATTTTTTTCTCCTAGAGAACTTCAGTGAACTTCTCACAATATGAATGTTTCCCAGGACTCATTTTGGGAAGCATTGTCCTAGCCAGAAGAGAAATCCTCCTTTCTATGGTACTCTCATCCTTATCATTAGATTATTCAATTTTGGGGTTTCTCTCCAATGGTGAGATAGAAATAGAACACCTAGAGACTCTAGAGAATTCTAAAAATTAAAATATACTATCTAATTTTGACCCAGGCATTACCATTCTTTTTTGCTTTTGTTTGTTTAGTTCGTAATACAGACAAAAATAATAATTATTTTATTAAATATATTTTTTGTTCAATGGCACATGTTTTGGTAGCACTGGATGTCTAAAAAATAAACTTCATTAGAATGAAGTGTTTCTCTTTTTCAACTAAATGTCATTTGTTAAGGGGGAAAAAAGTTTATTTCAAGAAAGTATTTTATATTGCTTTAAGGACTCAAAACCAAGTTTTATACAAGGAATTTCTGATATTTCTTTTCCTGAAATCTACTTTTTTTATAATTTGAAACTGAGAAATTAATTGCCATTAACAATATTGATTTCTTTAATATTTCTTTAAAAAAATTGTTAAATTATGGCCAACATACAAAAATATCTTCACATTTTAAGTTCATAGCCAGATAAATAGCCAGCTACCTCATAAAGTTAAGACACTTATGAAACCAGCACCCCAATCAAACAACTATTTCCAGCATCCTACAAGCCTCATTTCATACCTTCTTCAGATAGGAGGTATCCATGGTATTCCTCAGACCCAAAGGTAACCTGACTTCTAATACCATAGGTTATTGTTGAACATTTTATCAATGACAGGAAATTTCACATGTTTTTTGTGTTCCATTTCTTTTGCTCATACTGTATTGGTAGAGTCATCCTTAGGTATGTATAAGGAGTCCACTTATTCTCACTTTTGCATAGTATTCCATTGTATAAAATCTCTTATTCACTTGACTATTAACAGCATTTACTTCATTATGTCAGTAGATAAGTAGAATCCAAGAGTTATATAAAACAAATAATAGACTGTGAAATCAGAAGATTTGGTCTAAAGCTAATGTCCACAGTTTTCACAAGATAATGTATAAATCACCAAAGCTCTTCCTAGCACCTCATCCATTGTACTTATCTGAGAGATTGAGCATGAAAATCTAACAAGAGAAATCACACATGGAGAACTCTTTTAAATTACTACTAATATGCATATTTACCTACTATTACAGTTTTTTTTAATAAAAATAAGTTTAATGACTAGAGTCTTGAACATTTTTTCTGTCTCTAATTTTGCCCTGCGTCTTTAACAAAATAAATGAAAACAAATGAATGGTTAAGTAATTTACAAAAGGCTTAAGTAAATCGTTTCTTTCTGTCATTTGTTAATGCAATACTAAGTTCTCCAAACCATATGAATATATTTTGTTCTCTTAATCATATTATATATAAATCTTGTAAAAGTTGTATACAAGTATGAATTCTTTATTCACTGAGTAGTCATTTCCTGAGTTTCCACTACATTAAGACCTCTAGTCACACTTCTTAGGCACTCAAGATGTGTTCCGCTTTAATAAGAAATGGAACCAATTTGTACCTAATAAATCACACTAAAGATCTAAAGACAGAATAGTAGTAGAGAAGGCAGAGGTTTTGTTGGTAATAATGAAATCAACCTTCTCTTTCTCTCTTCTTCTCTCTCATCTCCCTTTTTTTAAAAATAATTCTACTTATTATAAAATTTAGATAATAGTTTTATATAAAGGGTACAATGGGGATTCTGATTTTAGAAACAAGCATTGTTTCTTGGGATAAAATGAGTAATTGATTGACTTAGAGGCAAAAGCCAAATCTGTTTGGTTCTAATTCATACAATTTTCCATGTAAGTGTTAGACATGAGTCTTGATGAAAACCTAACGTATGGATTTCAGTGTTCTTTTAAATATTGAAGGAAGGAAAGAAATTGGAAAATATCTGATGTATTGTACTGTAATGTAAAATATCAGTAGAGGTAATCAAAGAAATAATTGTCATTGTGCAAAAGAAAAGGGATAGAAGTGGTAGGACAACTGTGGTAGGTTAACATCCTGTTTCATCTAGCTGCTTTTTGCCTGAGCTCTAATGGCCATAGATGTTTTTATTGTCATCTTCATGATCATCCTTTTACCTCATTAGTTTCAATACAAATAGTGATGATAAGCCCTGTTTACATATTGCCATTTTTGTTATGTTTTGTTTCTCATATGTGTATGCTAGTAGAACTTGGAATATCAGTTATATACTTCATGCATTCCATTACAGTTTACAGTGGGTCATAAGTAAATTACTTACTAATTTGAGGCAGGAAAGCAATTTTCTCCTCATGCAGATAATACAAATTAACTATGAATTGGGTATCCTGAGGAAAATTATCTATGTCACTGGAAAATCCCTCTTTTCCCCTAGACTTTAAGAGAATAGGAAGAGAACAAGGAATTGGTGAAAGAAAAAACATGCCCACAGAATTAGGGGGAAATAATTGATATGAAAATATGCTAGGAATAACTTTGTCCTCTATAAATTAAATTAAGGGTGTTTTATATAATTTAAATAAGTGACTGGGAGATAAAAGTTTCTATGTACTCCTGTAATGATAGCTAGATGCAAGGATTCTATATTTTAAAGTCAGGGCTATATTAAATTCACAACTTACTACATGCTAGCTTGTGATTTTTGGAGAAATGTTTAGCTTTTCTGAGATTTATTTTGCTAATGTAAAATAGAAAGCTAGTAGATATTAATAGAATCTGCCACATGCATTATTTTTAACACTCATTGAGAAAATATGTGAGGTACCAGTAATATAGCAAGTGCTTAAAATACAGCAGTTATTGGTAGGAGAAATGATGGCATATAAGAGGTTAGTGCCATTCAAGCTCATTAAGCCAGTTATTTCTGCGTGGCTCTTTTTTTCATTTGAACGAGTGTCAGAAGGATGTTAAACATGTTAAACAAGGTGGTAGATTTTTTTGTTTTTGTTGTGTTGTTTTATTTTTAGTGGACATTTACCTTAGGTTGGGAAAGAAGAATACATTTTATTCTCTTTCATTTAAAACTCTCAAGAAATTATTTATGAAGTCCAAAAAATGACAGACAAGTATTAGCATGAAGAAGATGGGTTAAATATCATAATTTGCTCCCAATTTTGACTTAATTTCTAAGATGGATAGTTGATATGTGAAGTAAAATATTCTACAGAATTGCTGGTCCTCAATTTTCTTAAACGCAATATAAAAATAGCAATTATATGGCTCATTATTTTTCTATTTTAAAGTAACAGAAAACCTGAATTCATGCTTCTTAAAAAATTTTATTTTTAAAAATTGAACCAGTCAAAACCCATCTTTTGGGCATACCTTATTTTTAGCTTCCCTCTCTAGTCAGATTTTCAGATGGAATGACAAAATGGTCACCAGTGTCACCCTTTTTACATCATCAGATCCAATGAAAAAGAAATTTTATTTCTTCCCAACTTCAGAAACATTTCCAGATATTTATCTCATTGACAATTTTAGGACATTTGTCCATCCATGAACAAAGTATCTGGATTGGCCAACCCTGAATTAGATGTTATCTTATCCTTAGAATACATATGCAGCAAGTCTAAGATGTAGATGACATTAAAATATATTAAAAATATATTAATATTTTAATTAGATGATCTATTCATTTCTAAATACAAATGGCACTGGATAAAGCAGAAGGCATTAATCTCCTATCATTAATGAGTAGAAATTAGATGAATCAGCTATCTCTCTTCCAGTTCCTTAGAGCTTACAATGAAACCTCAGCATTGCATGTTCCATGAGGCACTGACCATCAGTGTAGTCCTAAGGCTCAGTGCTGTGTTACCCGTAATCCCCAAGTGAGATCAATTTCACTTTCTGCTCAGCCGTAGAGTTGGGTTACAACAGGAAATGAGTACTTATTGATCAGTGCTCACACATTTTGCTGTATGAAAGAGAGAGAGAGACATATTTTCAGAGACAACATGTCCCCTCATTGGAATGCTTCTTCAGGAAAAAGAATTGCAGGTCTCAGACATAGTGATTTCTTAATCATTGATAATTATGAAATACTCTGTTTCTAGCATCATAACCTTTTGGAAAAGTTTTGTCTCTTTTGGTTGGAAGGTAAGTTGTATGTGCTAGAGTTAGAATTGCCTGATACTGAATCTTTGCTCTAACATCTTCCCGATGTATGTTCTAAATAAAAGAAGTACACTTTAATTATCTATGTTTCCTTCACTATTTGTAAAAATAGATATAATAATGTTACCTACCTCAGGGATTTTTGCTCTATCTATTGAGATGATCATGTGATTTATGTCCTTCATTCTGTTACTGTGGTATATCACATAGATTAATTTATGTATCTTGAACCATCCTTGCATGCCAAGGATAAATTCCACTTGATTGTGGTAGGTGATCCTTTCATTGTTCTGTTGAATTTGTTTTGCTAATATTTTGTTAGGAATTTTTGCATCCATGTTTATCAGGGATATTGTCTTATAGTTTTGTTTTCTTATAGTGTCTTTGTCTTGTATCAGGTATCTTGGCATCCAAATAAGGTTGCTCTCATGAGTTTGGAAGTGTTCTCTCTTATTCTGGTTTTTTGAAGAACTTAAGAAAAATTTATATTAATTCTTTGAATATTTATTGAAACCATCTGGTTCTGGACCTTTTCTCTTGGGAAATTTTGATTATTAATTCAATTTCCTTATTTATTATTGATCTTCACATTTTCTACTTCCTCTTGATTTTCATCTTGGTGGCTTGTACTTTTCTAGGAATTGATCCATTTCTTATAAGTTGTCCAATTTGCATATAATTTTGCATTATTGTCTTCATGATCCCTTTTATTTTCTTGGCATTGGTTGTAATGCGTCCTCTTTAATTTCTGATTTTATTTTTGAGTCTTCTGTCTTCTTTTTCATTAGTTAGCCTGGTTAGAGGTTTGTAGATTTTGTTTATCCTTTCAAACAACCAAGTCCTAATTTTGTGGGGTTTTTTCTCTTGTTTTCCTATTCTTTATTTCATTTATTTCTGCTCTAGTATTTATTATTTCCTTCCTTCTACTAACTTTGGACTTAGTGTATTTTCCTAATTTCTTGAAGTATAAAGTTATATTGTTTACTTGAAATTGTTCTTCTTTTTTAAAGTAAGCACTTATCACTATAAACTTCCCTAGTACTATTTTTGTTGTGTCCCATAAGTTCTGGTATAGTGTGTTTCTGTTTACATTTGTCTCAAGATATATTCTAATTTCTTGTTTGGTTTCTTGTTTGACCCAAGAGTTGTTCAAGACTGTGTTGTTTAATTTCCATGTGTTTGTGAGTTTTCACAAACTCATGGAAAAAGAAACAAAATTTCTTTTTGTTAGAGATGAGATAATTTGTTTTCTTATGTGATTTGATAGTTTTCCTTAGTAAGCAGTAGCTATATTAATAATAATGATGGTAACAGTATTGTTGTCACAACTCCTGAATGCTGTAGGATTGATGGTTGTACTTGTGTATATCTCACTTGGAATAATTTGAAGGCCTTAAAGGATTTCTCTAGTCACATAGCTGAAGAATCTGGGGACTGCCTTCCCAGATAGGAGCCTGGGACCTAGAAGAGGTTTTAAGACTAGGGTGAAATGTTGTGATGGCTAAGTTTAACTGTCAATTTGACAGCCACACGGTGTCCAAATTAGTTATTATTTCTGGATGTGCCTGGGATAAGGTTAGCATTTTAGTTGGTGAACTCAGTAAAGTAGATTGCCTTCCTCAATGTGGGTTGGCATCTTCCAATCCATCAGGGCAGTGAAAGAGGATTTATCACTTTCCTTCCTGATTTCTGGATCTGGCACATGGGTTTTCTCCTGTCCTTGAACTTGGATTTATACCATTTGGCTCCTCTGGTTTCTCAGGCCTTTCAAGTCATACTTGAAACTAATTACTCCACTGGCTTTCCTGGGTCTACAACATGTAGGTTGACAGATCATGGTGATGAAGTTCTAGAACCTAGGTGAGGTTCGGTGGGCTGAGGTCCGGAGCCGATGACCAAGAAAGAATTCTTGAGACATCTTCGGTGCAAAATGGTGGTTTATTAAAGCACGGGGACAGGACCCGTGGGCAGGAAGAGCTGCTGCCCCGGGTTGTGAGGGTCGGCATGTTATATACCTTGCGGTTGGGGGAAGGTGAGGGGAAGGGATGGGAGGTTTCAACAGAGTTTTCACATGTTAGGGAGGGCCTACACGGTGCCGGGGGGAGGCCTTGCCCTTATGGCTTGATCAATGTCGTCTTTAGATCAGGCATTAACATCAAGATAATTGGGAGATTCTTGGTGGGGTATTATGATCCTGCTGTCATTGACATTCCCTTCTACCTCAGTCTCCTCCAGTTTATGGTGGGAGGGAGACATTAGGGCTTCAGGAACCGAGAGTTATTTGCCTCTGGAAATTTGTGCTATTGATAAGGTAACTTCCCTGTTTAGACCTCTAGGACATCCGTAGAGCAAGGGCGATTCCTGTTCTGCAGGATTGTGATCCCTGCAAGTTAACTATTTATCGTCTTATGGCGGTCAGGGGTGCCTGAGGAATGCTACACATATGGAGGGGAGCGGGTGAAGAGGGGGTGCAAAGTGCCAGCTTTTGCTCTGTCCTCAGCCAGCCTCCTGCTCCCTCATCAATGGGACCTGTCAGCCTCCATAATGATGTGAGCCCATTTCTAATTTTTTATGTATGTACCTATATTCTTCCTTTGGAGAATCCTGGTTAATACAAGACAAACCAAGCCAAGCAAACAATCCAAAATATAAGAATTAAAGAAATAAAACTAGGGGCACCTGCATAGCTCATTTGGTTAAGTGAAACCCCACTCTTGGTTTTTGGGTTATGAGATCAATCCCTGTTTTGGACTCCTTGCTCAGCAGGGAGTCTGCTTAAGATTCTCTCTCTCCCTCTCCCTCTGACCCTCCTCCCACTTTACACGTGCATGCCCTCTCTCAAAAAAAGAAATAAATAAAATAAAAAAATAAAACTAGTGCCCAGAAGGCAATCTGAAATAAAATTAACTCTGTGTGAACCAATGGACAGTGGAACAGGGGTTCAGGTATGATAAATGAATGTTTGCACCATCCATATCAAATCTAATTCTACCTCTGTCACTACCCTAATTTATTTCCAGTTGACTGAAGTTTCTCTACCAGAAGTCAGCTTTTAGATGACCTGATCATTTTTACAAGTTAACACCTATCGAAACATCTAGCATTGAATGAACATCTTTTGAACTTGTCTGTGGTTCTCAGACGGTAAAAACGTGGTTTCTTTCCTGTGTTATCGGTGAAGGAATGACTATTTTAAGTTCTGGTTAAATTTGAAGGGTGCAATGCCAGACACAAGTGTTGTTGATATAGCCTTACTTCTGCTCTCCCAAAGTGAAACCTTAGGAAAACCTTTTTGGTTCCCAGATACCTGATTTATAAGCAGAAGATTAAACTATAAGACATCTAGGATTCCTTTCACATGCTAAAAACATAACTACTAGTTAACTGTTTGATAGAAAGGACAGCCAAAACTTCCCCCCAAAAGATCCCTGTTACAGGGCACCTAGTTTTTAAACATGCCTCATTGCTCAGTTTTGATGGATGAGCTTATAACAGCAATTGTGATATGAAATTCATGCATACATCACTACTTAGCAACTGGAGTTTTGAAAAGACTCAGACTTCCTGGTAAATGTTAGTTAAATATTCCTGAATAGCTGGCTCTCATATTCTCACACTGATAATCCCAGTGACATGGGTTGTGTTTATTCCTCTCATTATCGGAGTCAGAGGAATATTGTCTTTTCCTTTCAACTCCTGCTAATTTCCCCTCTGATAATTGACTTCTAAAGGGAGCACAGGAAACAGAATTTTAAAAAGAAAAAAATCAGTTGACTTTCTAATGATTTCACATTGCAGAGGGTTCCCTTTGGCTTAGAACACACTTGACATCCCTATCAGGAGACCTGATCTGAGGCTTGTACTGTAACATGAAACATGGTCAGGTGTCCCTGTTTTCTTCCCAGGCAGCAGAAGTTGACATGAAGCCAGAGTGATCTATGCTTGGGCTGTTGCAGGAAGAGAAGGAAGGCGTTGCACATTTAGAAATACTCCCTCTCCCCCAACAGAAATGTTTTGTCTCCTGGAATTATCTGATGAAGCAGAAATTGGTGACATTTGATGTTCATAAATAATGTAAGCACCCGGGTTCAGGTTGGCAGCATTGTTGCGGGCTCTTAGAATCATTTCAGTATCACCAATCTAATCTCAGGACTTTGTTTCCATTGTTTCTTTTTTCAAAGGGAATGGTAAAATGAAAGAGATACCAACCAGTGAGGCTTTTGTTGGGAAAACCCAGTGGAAGAACTAAAAGATCAGGGCTTGAAAAAGCTATACTCTCAGGGGGCCTCTGCTTATTAATAGCATGGTAATGAGACCACTGGTGCCCAGCCTGAGCTATTGGGATCTAAGAAAAGGGATATTTGTCACTCTTGTAAAGAATGAAAGGGGCAGAAATGCATAATAATGTTATCACTTGTTTGTAGACATTGAATGATTATATCTCAAACAGAATGCAGGTGGCAGAGATTGTTTAAAAAAGCCTCCTGGGATTAAAATGACAAAGAAACACCTTCCATAGTATTCCACATTAGCACCAAATAGAATAAACATAGCATTATCTTCATTTTTCTTATTCATTAGTGTTTTAAAATTGGAAGCCTACTTTCTCTGTTTAAACAGGAGCTTATTCAAATAGAATGTAAATAGAGATCAACTTTTTTAAAGTCCAACTTCTGCCCTGTTTCTCCTAGAATATTCATAAATGCAAAGGAAAGCGAATAGTACAATAATGAAATGTAAGCATTTTTCAAAACCACAGACCATAAGATATTGAAATTCTTTTTATTCTTATTTAAAAGTTGCTGAAAGGAATCAGCTCACCTAATGTGCTAATTCTAAAAGTGTTTTGAAACTAATATTCCAATCCTAGAAGCAGCTATCAAATAAATTAAATCCGTATTACAGTATCTGGTTCTTCAGATCCACTGGTAATTTTTTAAAATGAATTTCGAAATACAGAATTTCACTATCACTGTCCTTGAGAGACTTTGGAAATATGGACCCTTCCTGAGCTAACAAAAGCTAGTGAAAATAATTTCCTGGTGAAGAGATCACTGTATTCTTAAGGAAAGGTATTTGTTATATATTTTCCAGTCTTTCATATTGCAACTCCAGATTGGAAAGGGAGACCTGGAAATTTAGAGTTCCAAGTATCTCTAAAAAAAAAAAAGAAGAAGAAGAAAAAGAAAAGAATAAGGTCCCTACTATGGACACTTCTATGTGGGTTAATTGCATGAATTTAAGCTTTCATTTTAGAGCAAGCCATTCATCCCAAATACTGTTGATGATTGGTTGATAGAGCAAATGGAAGGAAAAAATATTTCTTCATTAAGGCAAGAAGGCAAGTGTCACAAAGATTGATTTGAAAAAGGAAGCGAAATCTCTCTCCCAAAGTGCAGTAGCGCATGCTCTAAACATAAGGCTCAAATAGGAAACATAAGCCATGCTTAGACGCTAAGTACCTTTAGAATCCTCTCTCCTAGAAATAGTGTGCCATGGTCCCAGACTGATAGAGGTAGGATATATTCCCATTTTTCATGGGAATATTTCCTGCTGTGCGTTTGGGATAGAGAAAGGTATGTGTTAACAAGAACATGAGTTGGGGAGGGAACATGGGGTCTTACATGACCTTTGAGATTCTACATAGCTTGGGTACTGAATAACTAATTTCTAAATCATATTGTACCAAGTGAAAAGCAAAGCTGATCTTCAGAATGTCTGAATCTCCACATTTTTTTTTTTTCCTGAAGAGATTAGAACATCTGGGAGAGTATTTCACTGTACAAACAGATGAAATACAATTTCTTCTTAGTTTTGAGAAAGCACCAAAGAATTTGGTATTGAAGCCTATCAGTCACTGTTATGTGGAGCCCCTTTGAAGGCAGAAAAGACTGGTAAGGACTTTGTGTATGCTTGTTTCTCCTTGGTGTCTGCTTGTACAGTTCCACAATTTTTTATTTTAATGACTAGTCATACATATAAGTTGCCAAATAGATAGGATTCTGGGGTTAGAAACAAACCAACAAACAAAAAACATTTCAAATTCACCAGCCTAAATGAGTTCAGGTTGTAATCATTTGGTCTCCTGTCCTGGCTTGTAGATGTTATGCTCCAAATAGTATGAGTGTTATGTAAATAATACCTGTATTAGAGTTCTCTAGAGAAACAGAACCAGTAAGGAGATATTTAGATTGGATTAGATTAGATTAGATTAGATTAGATTAGGTAGAACAGGTATTGCCTTTCTCAGTTTTGCAGACCAAGAATCCCCCACAGTCTACCATCTGCCAACTGAAGAAGGTGTAATTCAGTCTGTCCAAAGATCTGGAAAGCATGCTTGACAACCCGGAGCTCTGAAGTCTGAGGACAGGAGAAAATGGGGATCCCAGTTCAAGAAAAGAGAAAGAATTTGCCTTTCTTTTGCCTTTTTGTTACATTAGGGCCCCCCGAAAATTAGATGATGTCCACCCACATTAGTGAAGGCAGGTATCTTTACTTAGTCTACTGATACAAATGCTCATCTCTTCCAGAAATACCCTGAAAGACCCACCGAGAGATAATGTTTTACCAGCTGAGTGTCAACATAGTACAGTCAACAAGTTAACAGATAAAATTAACCATCATAACCCTTTATAAAGAAAGGAAAAAAGGGGAGGTGTGAAGGAAAAGGTGAATCTTGCTATCTTTCTCTTTCTTTTTTAACATACACACACACACACACACACACACACACACACACACACACATCTACACACACACACACACACACACACAAATTCATTGAACTTTTCTGCATGGGATAAAAATGTAATAGAACCCCTCAGTATTGAATGAGTTTGTTGAGGTTGATTCCACATTAAAACATGTTAACCCCCTAGGGCCTGCCTGGGCCTACTTAGCCATAGTGACTCCATGTTGCCTAGGTAGACATTTTGTTGTTTAATAAATGCCTCAACAGTTATTGATATCCGTTCCAGGTAACTGTTACTAAAACACACACCTAAAACAAGGCCATTTGTTGTTCAATAAACGCCTCAGCAGTTACTAGTATCGGTTCCAGGTAACTGTTACTAAAACACACAGGTAGGAGACATCCAATCAGCCAAAGCCACATATGTAGATGTCTGCAATTGTGCCCTATAAAAATTAGCCTGTAAGGCCAAGGGGCATCGCTCTCTTGGGAGGCGGCCCTGGCTGGTCAGTCTGACTTCTAATGCTTGGCATAGAATAAGGCTTTGCGTAACTTTGTCTCAGTCTCGTTCCTTTGATAACGGACCCAACAAGTTAATGTCTGCTTTTGATTTCACCCAAAAATGGAGGTCTTCATTACCTTCTTGCTTTCTATTTTTGATTTTTCCTTTTCTTTCCTTACTTCTCTCTTATTCTCCATCATGTTTTGCCTTGAGTTTCCTTTTTCCTTTTTCTTCTCAGACACATATTAAATTGAATCTGTTAAACAATTCTTTATAAGCTTTGGGACTATCTGTTTATGAGTTTGCTATTATTAGTGTATTTTTTATGAAACTATTAGACAAAGACAAGGATATTAAAGTTATTAAATCTTCATATAAATGCCAGTTTTTCCCCCACTGTGCTCTGTTATCTAGTTCAAATTACTTTTTCTTCCTGAGATTCAGTTTCCTTATACATAGTCGGGAATATCTGCTCAGATTGTGCCTGGAAAGCTGTCCTATATACTTACACAATTTACCCCATTAAGATAGCAGCTACAGGGGCGCCTGGGTGGCTCAGTGGGTTAAGCCGCTGCCTTCGGCTCAGGTCATGATCTCAGGGTCCTGGGATCGAGTCCCGCGTCGGGCTCTCTGCTCAGCAGGGAGCCTGCTTCCCTCTCTCTCTCTCTGCCTGCCTCTCCATCTACTTGTGATTTCTCTCTGTCAAATAAATAAATGAAATCTTTAAAAAAAAAAAAAAAAAAGATAGCAGCTACATAATAACAGGAATTTTATATAACTGTTGCCACTTGCTTTATAAATCTATTGCTGTATAACAAGTTACTTCAAAATTCAGTGGTCTAAAACAACACTTATTTTATTAGAGCTTCTGTGGGCCATAAATCCAGGTGCAATTTACCTGGGCCCTTTGCTTCAGTCTTTCATAATAATGTAATCAAATGTTTCATCTGAAATCTCAGCTGGGGAAGGATGTTCCAAACTCATCCAAATGGCTATGTGGAATTAGTTTTTTTGTAGGTTGTTGATTTGAGGGTCTTAGTTTCTCACAAGCGATCGATCAAAGTTTTCTTTCAGTTCCTTGCTGTGGGCTATGGGGGCTCCTGTGTAGATCAGTTCATAATATGGCAGCTTATTGCATCAGAACAAGCATGCAAGATAAACCAAATAGAAAATTTTAGCAAAATAAAACTCTGTATTTTTAACCTAATCACAGAAGAGATGGCTCATCACGCCATATTTTATTTGATTGAAGCCATTTACTAGGTCCAGCAAATACTTGCAGTATAAAAAGGGATTATACAGAGTGAATGACAGGATGGGGTGGGCATTATGGGGAATCATGCTATCGCGCCCTTAATGCAAAAAAAAAAAAAAAAAAAGACACAAATCAGAATTTATACTCATAAAATATTAGCTAAATAGGAAGGCCAACAATTCCTAGAAAAAGCAGTATGCCTGTGGAGCCTAAATCTAATATTCCTAGCAAATTGGTTTGAAATCCAGATATGTTTCAAAAAGTTCTGTGTACTTTCATGTTGACTGAGTAAATTTCATCTATCTTTGTATGAATTGGACATGTTTATTTTTCATGTCTTTACTATTAAAGCATTAAAGAAATATATTCATCATGACTAATTCATCATGGGTATAGTAATTTCTTTAAAGCCTAACACTTACTAAAAATTGCTTAATTTTTTTTTTTGGTATTTTAGGAAAAGTATATTTGTTATCCAAATAATGTGTAATTTAAGTTTAATACTAGGTATCCAAGTAGTCATTATATCTAAGCAATGAAAACACTGAGACTCACATATGTTAGTTGAGTCATATGTCTAAAATATGGCTAAAGCCAAGACTCTCAAAATCTTGCTCAATCCATGATAGTTTCCTTTTTTTAAAAAATATTTGGCTATGGGCATACAAGATGTTAACATTTGGGGAAGATGGGTGGAGGGTCTATATAAGATCCTTGTACTATTTCTGCTGTGTTTTTGGAAATCTGAGGTAATTTCAATATGAAAAGTTAAAAAAAAATAAATAAAATATACTTCTCCCCCTTCCAAAAACTGATGCCTCTCTGCGGTTTCCCCATAGAATAAAAGTACATGGAGTCCAGCCTGGCACATAAGACCCAATGTTGAAGGCTCTGCAGAACTTTCGGGCCCATTCTCATACACTCCACTATGCATCTCCATCCAGTTACTTGCAGTTACCATAATATGCCACACAGCCTTGATGCTGTGCTTTTCTTTCTGGCCAGAATTTTCTCCCTTTCATTATAACGGAGTAAACTCCTACTCCTCTATCAGGCTATAGATCATAGTCCTCCTCCCCCAGAAAGTTCTGAATATTCCAGGTAGAACTAAGCATTTACTACTGGACCTGCCTCACCATTGGCCCTTTCTTTTGTTAAGAACAAATGTCTCTGACATAAGTCTTTATAATTATAATTGACCCCAAAACTATGTGACTGTCACCAAAGCAGAGATCATCCTCTGGTCTTCCCCCCCTCTCCCACCCCAGACTCACAATTCCCAAAGTATAAGGCATGCTAAATAAACACAATGAATGGACTTCAAGGTACCAATCAGTAAAATGAAGTTTGAACCTAGGGGGCATATTTATTACTTGTTACGTATCTAGGCTTAAATGAGTATTAATTCACCAGTGACTCAGTGAGCTAGGTGCCACTGTAATCTCTATTTTACAGATGAGATCACATAATTAAAAAGGAGCGCAGTGGGAACTTCAACCTCAATTGTCTGATAAGGGACTGTCACCCTAATCATATTTCCATCTATGAATTCACTCTAACACAACCTTCAGTTGTCCTGGTCCTACCATTTATTAGAGCTGTACAACAGTCATCTGTCATGAAATCCCCTGGTTACATGTATTTTAGAAAGAGATAAACAGTGTCATTGTTTTTTATTGTTTTTCAGCTAACCAAGTATTTTTCAAAATGATAAACCTATTTCAGATTTTTCTAAGAATAAAAAGGCTTAGGCATAAAGCACATATTCTGACTCCTCATAATCATGAAAATAGTTGTTTGGTTGTTCTTTTCCCTTGCTATGTCTGGCTTTTTTTTTTTTTTTTTTTCCCTAAGCTCTTAGCATTAGAGGGTAACCTTAAGTGAATGACATTTTCAAGTGCTTTATATTCTAGGTCCTAGGATCAGATGTTGCCATTTTCAGAGACAGCTGTAGCTCCACTCACAAAAGGCCAAGTACCTTATAAAAGAAGAAGTCATCGTAAAGGAAGCTGTTCAAAGCCATATGCCTGATTCTTTTCAGGTGAGACAGGAACAGGCCCTATTCAGGCACCTTTGTGGGTTGGGGACTGCTTACTGACTAGATCTACTGAAGAAATCTTTTCCTTTAAGTTCATTTATTGAGCATTTCCTATGTATTGGAACCTCTGTTGAGAACTAGATTTACAAACATACTGTGGTAGCCTACCCTTTGTCACTTAAGACATTTATAATCTTATGGAAGAACTTAAATTCCACTCAGTTTTTTGTTTGTTTGTTTGTTTTTTAATTCCAGAAACTTCTCTGTGCTCTAATTGTACAACAGTTCTTATTACATTTTTTCTTGATTTTCTCTTCTGTTTCTTCCATTAGTTATGCCTCAATAGGAGCACCTGTTCTACTTGTTCAGCTTGATCTTCCCATCTCATCTTAAATGCAGGGTTCTGCACCATTTCTTGATCCTATTCTGTGCTCCACAGTGGTATACTGGAGCAGGCTGTGAGGTTTATTTCAAGTACTCAATGTGTGCACAGCACATACACACAGACACACAATCAGTTTTGGCTTTTTAAACCTAAGAAGATTCATTGAACCTAGAAAAAAAAATTTTTTTTTTTTTGTTATTGTTATCAGGATATAACTTGGGTTTTCAGCTGAAGGACATGTTGGAGAAAAATTTTAGAAACGCAGAATTAGAACAGATTGGTATTTTCTTCTTTAATATTATGTTCCTTGATAGTGTTATCTCACCTCTTTATGCCTTAGATATTTGAAAGTCAAAGAATATCTTTATGGTTCACAGCCAATCAGGAATTTTATTACCAATGTCTATACTAGCAAAATAACTACAAAACAGAAGAGTGGGTAGGGTCCATACTGAGTGACAGGCTTCTAGGTCTGGAACAATCAGATAATCAACACACAAGTAAGGCTTGAGTCCTGGTGGACAGTCAGAGATCGGCATCTTCAGGTCCCTCTCATCGTATGTGTGGGAAGCACGCGTATGGCATTAGAAGTTGTGCAGCTGTACAAGTGAAGGGAAGCCTCCACCCTCATGGTTATGCAAAGGGGTTAAATCACATGCTAATATGGGCCACACTCTTATAGCTATTGACTTGAGAAGAAATTTTCGTGAATGGAAGAAATGAGGGGCTTAAATAGAATTTCCAGGAGACCTACTTTAGACAGGGTAATCTGTGATGATTTCACTAAGGAAAGGATGTTTAAATTGACATATGAATGGTGAGATAGAGCTGGACAAGATATAATATCACTCCAAGCACAGAACAGAGTGAGAATATAGAAAAAAAATGGGTATGGGCTGTTCTTTGAAGGAGGCCAGTGTATATGGTTTTAATGACCATTAGTGGATGGATATGATATGAGATCGGAGTGCCTAAAGGAGACCATTCCTTCATAAGACTTTGCTAGGAGTTGAGATGCATTTAAAACAAATTGGAAAGTTTTTAATAATCTTTAAGTGTTTAGTAGACATAACCTACCTGACTTTAAACAATAATGTACTATTGCCACAATGTATAGCATGGGTTAGAGCCAAGGAAGGGCAAGGTGGCAAGAAAAATAATGAGAAGACTATTGCAGTTTGAGTTTCCCATAAAGCAGATCCTGAAGCAGACTACTATGCAGGAAGTTAATGAAGGAGTGCTCTTAGGTCAAAATCTATGGGGGGGAGAAAAAGATGTAGGACTGTGTAAAAGTAGAGTTTATGTTGTGATACAGTTTCAGTGGAAATTTCAGACAATCCCTGTGGAACACTAAAGTTTCGATCACTTTTCAGTGAAGTCCTAACTTGGGGAAAGAGAGGTAGGTATTTCTACCTACTTTGCATTCATCATTGGATATGGGCTGCTGCCCATATGGGTGTTAACTGGGGAGAGGCAACTACCTTCAATGGAGGTAATTAACAAAAGGACTTAAGGACTGTCTGCCAGCAGCCCTCTCAGAAACTGGGATCATGATTCCTTCCTTCCTGAAGAGAGAATTAAGAGATTCTACCCTTGTGCTACCTGGATCCACTTCTGAGGGAATCAAGTTCTGGGAGGACTTCATTCCTTTTTTTCTGGGCTGGGCCTTTCTTCCTGGGGAAGTTTAGGAAGGGGTGTTGCTGGGTGAACAGCTGATCTGGTATAGCTTATCTTAAGACCACAACTGGTAGAGTGTTTGGGTGGCTCATTTTAAGCATCCAACTCTTTATTTCAGCTTAAGTCGTGAACTTGGGGTTGTGGGATCAAGCCTCACATGGAGCCTGCTTGCAATTCTCTCTGTCTCTCTCTTTCTGCCCCTTTTCTCTCCTCTCTGTCTTAAAAAACAAATGTGAAGACCACAACTGATACTTGTCTTACTTCTCCATAATCTATCTATTTCATATATCCATCCCATACCTTCAGTTATTACCTCTGTGAGTTCTGGTGGCTTAACTACTGTTATGGCCAAGATTCTCATTTTTGAGGATTTTGTGCCCCTTCTCAGACTGGTATTGCTTCATCTGTCCACTGACTAGCATAATTTGTCAAAAGAGGGCTCAGAGATACTAACGTGGGTCACCTGAATGTGAAGACACTACTCTCTGTTCCCAATGTGTAACAGCCACCCTACCTCCTTCTGAGGCTCAGGGTCAATTATTCCTGCTGGCTCCATGACAGAAGGATTCTAAAGTGACCAGAGAGCCTTGAGTCCATGAGGATTCTTGCTGTGTCTCCTGGCAGAAGAGTTCTCATTTGGGGAGCAAAAATAGCTAAAGCTACTGAACCCAGGTTCGTGGAAATGAGAGGCACAAATTCCCCAAGAAGGTTGCTGGAAGTGATGGTAATTGGGGCACTGCTGCTTTTACTCAAGGTTCCCAGGTTTGCACATTCTTACCATTCAGGGAGAGGACATACACAACAACTTACCGATTTGGTCTTTGGTTAAGTGTACTCTGAAACCTGGAAAATCCCACAGAAGTGTCACCATTGAGCTGGCCCTTCTGGTAAGCCTCTCATAGACCTCTGATCATGCTGCCAGGCCAACAACTTCAGCTTATGTGATGTGAGAACTGACCAGTGGGTCTCGTGATCACATGCCACCCCTCACCTCCTTCACTCTAAAGATGATCCCTTGGTCAGACATGATGATACTTAAGAGTCTGTGTCAGTGAGTCAGGTAGTTTATACAGTCATCAGATAGTGGTCTTAGTTGAGGCCCTGAAAGCAGGAAAAGTAAAATCAGTGTCCAAAATATGAACCAGAATGAATTGTTGCCTCAGGAAGATGTAAGGGAGACTGGGGGTCTGCATGTAAAAGTTTCAGAAGTCACTACTCTTCCCCCACAAGTAAAAAGCTGAATAGACTGAAAAATCAAAGACTCTTGTTTGATCCCTGAAGGAGAAGACACAGGAGAGGACACAGGGAAAATGGCAGGGAGTCACAGCTTACGGAAGCAGAGACTGAAGGGTAGAAACCCCAGTGCAAACCAGAGACTGGGTGGTGAGACCTGAGCGGTAATAAATGAATTGCCTGAGGGTCTGTGCAGACAAGTCTGAGAGAGGAAAACCTCCAGGGCCACCCAGGCCTCAGGGACTCAACATATTGTTGTGTGATTTACCTCCAGGAGCTCCACCAGATTCCCCCCGTAAATACAGAAAAATCCCCTCAGGCTTCCTACATTAAAAAAGAGGGGAAAGAACAATTTGAAATATGCCTGAGTACTCTGTTTGTTCTTCTTAACAAGACCTGCCCTGAGGTGAAACTAGTTAACCGGAGACTGCCCTGCAGAGGTCTGATGAGAACCTAACTGACCTAAAAGAGGAATACCCAACCCCTGCCCATTCTAGCCATCCTGTCCCACCTTTGGGGCCTGAAAAAAAACCCTGAGGAATACGTGTGACATTCACAATCCAGAAGTGTAGGTTCACTAAACAACTGACACTTAATCATAGAATATACAATGTTTCCTTTCCCCACACCTCACCATAGTATTACTAAAGGCGTATTTGCAGCAGTTTCTTTTACCTGGTACATCATGTCTTCTTATCAAGAAAAAAATTATGAAGCATACCAAAAGGCAAAAAAACAAAAAACAAAAAAACCAAAAAACCCATAAAAAAAACCCCACAGTCTAAGGAGATTGAGCAACCATCAAAACCAGACATGACAGGGATGTTGGAATTATCACACTATTTTAAAATTGTGATACACAATGAAATATTATTAAGCACTAAAAAAAGAAATGAGGGGCGCCTGGGTGGCTCAGTTGGTTAAAGCCTCTGCTTTCGGCTTAGGTCGTGATCCCAGGGCCCTGGGATCGGGCTCCGCATTGGGCTCTCTGCTCAGCAGGGGGCCTGCTTTCCTTCCTCTCTCTCTGCCTGCCTCTCTGCCTACTTGTGATCTCTGTCTGTCAAATAAATTTTAAAAAAATTTAAAAATAAATAAAAAAAGAAATGAGCGAGCAAGCCATGAAAAGACATGAAAGGTATGTACATTACTGAAATACATATTACTAACTGAAGAAGCCAATATTAAAAGTCTACAGACTATATAATTCTGACAATATGACATTCTGTAAAAGGCAAAACTAGAGAGACATGTAAAAGATTGCCAAGGGTTAAGTGGGTGGTCGATGACTAGAGCACAGAGGATTTTTAGGGCAGTGAAAATACTCTGTGTAATAGCATAATGATGGATACATGTTATTATATATTTGTCCAAAACCCACAGAATATCGAACACTGACAGCAAACCACAATGTGAACTGTGGCCTCTTCTGCAGTGGTTGCTTTCTGGTGGATAATACTATGTAATACGATTTCTCACTTCATTTATGATGTCGATCCTCGTCCCTCCTCACCAGTCCTCATCATTCCTTCTCTCCCAGGTTTTCCCTTCCAGGCCTCTGGCTGGTCCAGCAGGGCATTCTCTACTGCCCATGCGTTCTATGTGTGTTCTAATCCCAGGCCACTTCTCAATTCTTGCAGTGTGAGTGACCATTGTGCCCCACACGGATTTCTAACTCTAGGGAAGATTTTCTCTCACTCCCTCCTTCTAGTTTTTGTTAGGATGACAGGACAGTAGTCATCAGTTTTTGGCTTGTACTACATACTGAGTGGACACCCACTAATTTTTCTATCTATCTATCATCTATTTATGGTGGAGGAAGAGAGAGCACAAGCAGGGGGAATAGCAGGTAGATGGAGAGGGAGAAGCAGGCTCCCCACCGAGTAGGGAGCCCAATGTGGGTCTCTGTCCCAGGACCCTGAGATCATGGCCAGAGCTGGGGGCAGATGCTTAACTGATGAGCCACCCAGGTGCCCTGACATCCATTAATTTTTCATAAGGTGTAGCCCACATGGGCAGAGGATGAATTAGAGAATTGTTGTACCAGTGGAGGATTTGTCACAGAGGTGGGAGTCTAGGCCACCTCCTTACATAGCTAACTTATCTTTCTGGGCCTGCTTGGGCTTGCCCTGAGAAGTACTGCTTCCATATTATGATGACTTTTACTGTACCAGCTATACTCCATTACTTGGTGGATCTGACAATGCCCAGCTAGAGATGGATACTTCTAGTTGTATGGTAAGTTGATGTCCCATAGACAGGTGTTCTGTTCCTACCAGAGCCAGTAAAACCCAAAGATAATGTTCAAATCATGTATACTTTTGCATTATAGATTGCATGGATTTTTTCCCCAAAATCTTAGCGGTCTTTATTGTGATTCCCCCAATGAGTATATCCATAAATAGATATGAAGATACATATATATAATCAACAGTTTTTGTTGTTAGCATCTTATGTCATTATTGATATCTCTAATACCAGAGACAGGCCACAGCCTTGAACTGCTTAAGAGTTTTTCCTGCCCTACATCCAGCTCAAACCTTGTAGCCTTTTATGTCAACCAGTATATGGTTTGTAGTTTTTCCAGTTGTGAAATAAGCTACTTTTATAACTTTAAGTGGTTTTTAAACTTTGGGCTTCATTCTTCATGAAGAGAGAAACAAGATGAAATCATTCTTCTTTATGTTGGAGAGGATGCTCAGGCATGCTTTAGGCCATTAGACTGATTTCTTAATAATTTGGTAGGACCCTGAATCTTCATAGGGTTTACATCTTATCCACTAATCAGTACATGTCTTACTAAAACCTCTGATATGCTGGCCATTTTGCTCTCTGGTATGATTAGCATGACATGATCAATATATTGGTTCAGTGTGTTATTTTATAGGATGTCTAGCTAAACCTGGTGCCTTTGGATTACATTATAACAAAGTTTGGGAAAGCTAACATATCATTAAATGTAATGTAAATGTGTGCCATTCATTCTAAGTAAATATGATATGTGCTTGATCAGTTTTTGTGATAAAAATTTAAAAAGAACATATTTTCCAGATCAATGGCTGTATACCATGTACCTGGAATCATGTTGATCTATTCTAGCAAAAATACCACATCTGGCTTTTGGCTACTACTCTGCAGAGTTTGTTAATACTGTTACCTCTTAATGAATTGAAGAGTCTAGGCTGGTGATTTAAATGGAAATATGATATAAAACACATCTTTAACATCCATTAGGCTTAAGGGTAGCTGTGATTTCTAACTGTGCCCTGCTCAAGAATATGATAGTTTCAGATCTTTATTCCTGAGTAAGAAGGGGAAGTTTTAGAACCTTCTACTTGGCCCTCCCCACTATGATATTTCTCATCCCACCCTCCAAGAAAAACATTGTGGTGGCTGCATTAATGACAAATAATATCTATTCTAATTATAACCTCAAGAGCCAGAGAAATGCCCACTGAGTGGGTGCATGGACTCATCAGACCACAAGACACACTGCAACCAGACCTTAGTCAGTACTCCATTTGTTTCCTGGTCCTCGTATACCCAGATGCTGCTTCATATATCCAAATATCAATGCTATTTTAGACCCTGTGTTCAACAGGCCCAAAATATTGAGGTATTCTCCTTTCCCTAATATATAATTTCCCAGCAGAATGGCAACAGAGCCTTTTGGTGGAAGAAAGCTGGAATTATTACCATGTATTCTTACTGCAGGATCCTTTTTCTCATAAACTTGGCCTCTTTTTCTCTGAGTTCCCTGTATAATAGAAACTGGCCCAAGAATCATGATTTTTTTTTTTTAAGATTTTATTTATTAATTTGACAGAGAGAAATCACAAGTAGACGGAGAGGCAGCCAGAGAGAGAGAGAGAGGGAAGCAGGCTCTCTGCTGAGCAGAGAGCCCGATGCGGGACTCGATCCCAGGACTCCAAGATCATGACCTGAGCCAAAGGCAGCGGCTTAACCCACTGAGCCACCCAGGCGCCCCCAAGAATCATGATTTTTTAGTGGAATAATTGACCTCCTCCTTTTAATCTTCCATTCCTTGACTTTTTTTTTTTTTAATAGAGATTTCATTTGATTATGCAGCCATGGTGGGTGCCACTGATGTTGCTCTAAGGATCCCATATTCTATAAACCAGGTCTGTGACTCTGTGAGCAGGTAAATTTTCTGGGTGCCCTATAAACCTTGCTACTCATTATGATAATTGAATCTGGCCTTTTTTGGTTTCCTACACTATGGTCTCCCTTGTTATTGCTGAGCCAGTCCTGTAATGGAGTATCTTCTGACCTTATCCATCTCTGCCTTAGCCTACAGATGAGATGTTCTTAGTGATGCTGGTCACCCTTTTGCTTTGTTAATTGTATATCTTTCAGGACCCAGTTAGAGCCTTATCTTTTTACTCAAAAAGGAGTTACTCAAAATTTAATTATTGGTAATAAGTATTCAAATATATCTCTAGAACATATGAACCCATGCATGCCACACTTAAATATACATATGCATTCTCAAGCATCACTCCTCCCTTGCCCACTGCAGTCTTGAAAGATTAATTATTTGAAACCCAGTAGAAAGTGACTATTGTGTTTTTTAAGAACTGGCATTGAAATACATGTTTATGATAATACAATCATGGATGTCTGGAAATTAGAAGCTATATAGAAATTCAATATGATATTTGATGGATGGATGGGTGGATAAATGATGTAGATATTTTTATAGTGCTAGATAGGAGGAGAAAATAGCAGATAAAGTAAGGAGATGGATTAGACCCATATTGGGAAATCTGGATTTTGTCTTTTAAGTGACAGGAGCCATTGAAAGGTTTTAAGCAGCTAGAAGATAAATTCGATTTGTAGTTAAGAATAAAGTAGGAGGGGGTGAGAGAGTGGAAGGCATTGCAAATGAGAGATGATAAGGCTTTGGAGCACTGCTCCCACTCTGGGAATTATTCTTCACTGATAAGTGAGGCATGACTCTAAAAAATGGCTCAAAGCATTTAAAGGGCATCAGCCACATTTGGACTCCGTTATAGGCTTTAGAAAACCAAAGGTAGGCTGGCAGCTGGTGTGTACTGGGAGGAGAGCAGTGGTACTACTTCATTTAACAAGGACTTAGTGATCATTAAAGGGTAGGTGTGGACAGAGCACATCTGCAGAGCTAATTGCACACTTTGAGAACTTCAGGGGGATGATTTTATCTGCACTTATCCCCACTTCAAAGTTGCTGTCTGCTAAATGGACACTGCTTAGACATCATTTCCCATAGAGGCGTGGGGCTTGGCTCATGAAAATTGCACAGGCTAATCTAGGAAAACCTGCAAATTAATAAATAAATCCTGATATTATGTAGATTGATATGCTTATTTCAGACACTTGAGAAAATGCAAGCATCTGGGGTGGGGTGGGGGGGATAATTTTTAAAGAACTGTTTCAGCTGCTTGATTTAATGATCTATTTTTTAAGCTTAAAAGAAGAACAACTTCAGAGACCCATTTCCCTTTCAAGAGAAGGATTAAATAATCTTAAAGTAGTTTGATGTGAAGTTTATGTTTGCATTTTTTATCTAATCAGCCAAACAAATATAATTAATTCAGACAGTTGTCTCTGTGGTTTTGGTGCCTGGTAGGAGCTGTATCATTACAAATGCAAATTATGTTCCTAAAATAATGAGAATGTCATTATCACCCCTTATTCATTCATGTGGCCAGAGAGAAAGCTGAAATATCATTTGTTAGGGAAGTGACTTTTGTAAACTGTGCAGAGAACATTAACTACTTTGCCTGAGCAGGACACAAGTCTAGCTGTGATTTTCCCTGGTGTCAGTATGTTACTAATAGGGCATGCAGGTTGGAGGTATACTGTAGTGAAATAGGCTACAAGCCACGAGTTTCCCCCGAACTAGGGATTTTATTCTACCTCTGCCTCTATGACCTGTAGGTGTTTAACACCTCTGAAGCTTGATCCCTCAACACTTATATGGACACTAATTATTTCTGCCCTGTTCACTTCAAAAGGATACTGTAAGGATCAAGTGAAACTTATAAGACAGTATTCACATGTTAAGTGATTGCAGTTCCTTAATTACATGTAAGTTTATGCCTGTGTGAGCTTCATATCTGAGCAATCTCACTTTGGAGTTTTTCCAATACTTGCAATCTGATTTTCTCCTGTTCTCAGTGCGAAGATTGGGGATATCTTCTAATATTTCTTTTGTTATGCTTCTAAGCTATACTCAAATTCCTCTTTAGAATCCCCCTTCCAGGTGCTTCTTGCTCCTCTTTTTTTCTGCATATATTTGGATTTTGATTGCTTCTTCATAGGAATATCCCCTGTGCTTACAAGCACAATCAGGCCTTCCCTGTTACTACAATCACTCGCCTGGAACCATAGCCACTACAAATCACCTTCCTTCAACCTTCAGAGCAAATGGTAATCTATAGTAATTGCTACTACTTTCCCAGTTCTAGTCACTCATCAGTCTGAAATCTGCCCTCATGACTTACTGAAATTGTTCCATGTCCTAATAGAATACTATGGTTTATCTCATTGTAATTGGCTTTTCTACTGCATTTGATAAGCTGGCCAGTTCTCACATCTAGAAATTTACAGATAAAAATACTTTGTAGTAAACCCTGATGTCAACACTTATTTTAAAATATGTAATATATAATTTAAGGGGTGCCTGGGTGGCTCAGTGGGTTAAAGCCTCTGCCTCTGGCTCGGGTCATGATCTCAGGGTCCTGGGATCGAGCCCCACATCAGGCTCTCTGCTCAGCGGGGAGCCTGTTTCCCCTCTTTCTCAGCCTATTGCTCTGTCTACTTGTGATCTCTCTCTGTCAAATAAATAAATAAAATCTTTAAAAATAAATAAATAAAATATGTAATATATAATTTAAGATGCTGGGTGGATCAAAAATTAATAAGCATTGTTCTTTTATCTTTTAAAGTTCAGAACATAATGTTATAAGGAATTTTTGCTGTGACATAGTCATTTTGTTTCATTTTTATTGTTATATTTCAGTTGAAGCACCTAAGAGTCTTCAGAACAACTCTTTCAATGTGCAGAATTAAAGACAGAAATTCCTAATACATTATTTCAAGTTTAAAAGGGAATTTTGGGGGGGAAACCTATGTAATTTAGGACTGAAAATAAACTAATAATAAGGAACATGTAAAAGTACTGATAGAGTAGTGTAATTCTTAATAAAATATACTTTAGAATCAGAAAGACCTCTCTTTGATTCCCCATTTTTCTACATTAGAGTTCTGAAGCTTTGAGTGAGTTGCATAACCTATCTAAGCTGCTTTTTTGTTCTCTATTAAATGAAGTCACGATCATTGTAATGATCATGCATTAATGTGAAAGCTCAATCAGAGAATGCTACTACAGTTTCAGTCCAGCTCAGTAGGAATAGTCATACAAATGCTAACAATCATCATATCTTTAAAAATAATCATAAAGTAGTAAGCATTCAAGCCCAAACAAGCTCTCCGAAATCAAGGGTAAGACGAAATATGTCAGAGATGTTCCAGCCAGAATGGACACTGCTCCCTTAGGCAGAGTGTTTTGGTTTTTTTTTGTTTTGTTTTTTTTGTTTAAGATTTTATTTATTTATTTGACAGACAGAGATCACAAGTAGGCAGAGAGGCAGACAGAGAGAGAGGAGGAAGCAGGGTTCCTGCCAAACAGAGAGCCTGATGCAGGACTCAATCCCAGGACCCCGGGATCATGACCTGAGCCGAAGGCAGAGGCTTTAACCCACTGAGCCACCCGCGCGCCCCAGCAGAGTGTTTTAAATATTTCACCTGTTAGCTTTTAGAAGGAATATATGCTGTCAGGTATTTTTTTAAATGGAACCTTTACATTTCCCATAAATAGGCACATTGCTATTTGGCACTCTGATGGTTAAGTGTAAGTTCAGTCTTCCTTAAAAAAGAAATCACTTTGTCATGTATTAACACTGACAAGAATTTTTCCTCAGACAAATAATTCTGTGGTGATATAGCTTATTTCTGTCTGTTCCATCACAAATAACACAGTTTAAGGGGGCATATGCTCTGGATGACAATGCAAGCAAGAGTTAGATGTGAGCACACAAGAGGCAGAGAGACAAATTAGAATACTATTTTGAAAGACCTTTTACCTAATAGGTGAAGAAGTCCACGATACTTAGTGATAAAGCCATAGCTAAGAAAAGTTGAAGAAAGGTTTACAAAGGCTAATGAGATAAATTTGAAATATTTTGTTTATTTATTTATTTATTTATTTATTTCTGTCTATCTTTCTGTCATTGGAGCAAGGTGAAGATTATGATATGGGTAACTGGGTAAACAGTGGTTCTACTCAAGGAAGGGAGTCCAGGAAGGGTCATAAACTTGGGGGAAAGATTGCAAGTAAATCCTTAATGAGGTTATTAAAGTTCATATGATTTAT
Source organism: Mustela erminea (assembly GCF_009829155.1). Taxonomy (NCBI): domain Eukaryota; kingdom Metazoa; phylum Chordata; class Mammalia; order Carnivora; family Mustelidae; genus Mustela; species Mustela erminea. The sequence continues at coordinate 38,894,711 of NC_045632.1, read as the reverse complement.
CCTTTTTTGAACACCAGGGAGCAAATATTTCAGTGTATCTAGATGCAAGGAGAAAGATCAGAGCTAGAACAAAGTGGGGTTCAGAGCTATTAGACTACGTATAATCCTATGTATGCTGTACATTCCTGTTTGATTTAGGGTTTTGCCTTATTAATGTACGATTTGTTCTAATACAAATGATCAACCCTCAAACTATTTAGTAGGTTGGACCTCAAGCTTCATAAAGTAGGGGGTAAAATTTCTCAAAAGCATATTTATCAAAAGATCCCTAATAGCAGAAGAGAGTGAATGAATATTTGAAAGAGTCTGGAAAAGTAAATAAAATCAATCCATAGCAAACAATTTCTATTGCATCTTTTTATATTAAAACTATGTAAAACCTGCATTCTCCATCATAGCACACACATATACAAAAGTGATTTAAATTTGTCATGGTTAAAGTTATTTAAGCCCACAACTCTTTTCGGTTAAGATTAATTTATCAGAAATAGATACCATATTTTTAAAATTTTGGACATAGGTTAGAAAATAATTTGAGTAATACTACTTCGTTGAATAGGCTAGAGACATGCTGATTTCATTTTATTATGTATGGACATTTTGAAAAACAAAAGAAGATACATACACCAAATATCAACTCTTATAACCCCAATTCGGATGAAAGGGGCTGACTTATTTCTGCATATCCCCTTTTAACATGTGTCTCTCTAATTGCAATAATAGTGTTCTTAAAATTTAAACTTTTGGATTTAGAATTTTTTTATGTAAAAAATTTTTATTCTAAAACTTAGCTTCTTAAGTTCTTTCCTTTCTTTGTTATCAAACCATTATATTGATTTCTGGTTATATACTTTTTCAATCATTTGCATCATTTGGACATTTAAGTGATCTTTTGTTTTTGTCATCCATGAACAAAACTGAGATACAGAATTCATCATGGAATTGCCAGTCTAAATTTAACTCAGATATTTATGAGTCTGATATGTATTGAAATACACAAAAGTTTTTCCAATGAAGTCTTAAATAAGGGATTCTAAATCATGATAGTAAAGGAAAAATATAGGATATGAGAGATGTTTTGCAATATTCATGATAAGGAAAGACAAGAAAGATTGTATTTGTCCCAGCCAAGCAGCAGCCAAGCAGATTGTGTAGGTGGGCTAGAGCAATCATTACTAGACATGCCATAAACATTCCGGTATTCCGGTAAAAGAAGCTGCTTCTCATAAACACAAGCCGCATACACTTTGCAATGGCTTGGTTAATGTGTAGCTTTTCTTGTACATGTGGAAATGATATATATTAACCCAACAACTATACCTGAGAAGTGCCTTCGTGCTAGCTATGCATACAGGTTAAAACTCATTGGCATGCATTTAGTAAGAATCAGAAGACTGTAGAAGGAACGAAGAAGGAGGAGGAGGACCCGCAATGATGTACTGATGTTAACTCTACACTACTGAATCTTATATACAGAAACTCATCATGGGGAAAATTATCATCATTTTGTACTTAGAACAATGATGCTTTATCCAAGGTCACACACTGATTATTAGGAGAAGTGGAAAACAGGTACAAGAACAAAATATATGCCTTGCCAAATGCATCTATAAACACAAGAGTCTTGAAATCAAATTAAAAGAACACACTATTTGTATGAATATTTGAGATATCTTTACTGAAGCTTTTAAAGTTTACTGGAGTATGTGAAGGGCTAATTAGTGCAAAGCGAAGGTGCATTCTGTTAAGAAAGTTTGATCCCATTACCATGTCAAGTGGGTTAAACTTCAAGTGCTCTCCTGAGAGACAAGCTCATTCTTTCATTAGTACTTTGGTATATGCATATGTTTACTAGTGGGGAGCCTAGAGGCAGATCTGGAAGAGATGGTGCATAATTAGGCTCATATTACCCAAATCGCTTTTCTGGGACACCCTTCTTGATGAGATTTTTTTTTTTTTTTCCCTCTCTGCTTCTGTATTTTATATTTTCTTTGTTTGATCATTCAGGCAAACTAAGACTACTCTGATATTTTGCTCAAAGAGTAGCATGCAGAGTGCAATGTTTTTACTTCTTCCTAGAACACAGTCTCCTCAGTAAGTACATAAATATTCACTAGCAAGATGATGACAGACTTGTATGGATTACTGCCTCCCCTTTCTCACTTTCCATGACAGCACCACACTAGATATTAAACTGAAACAGGGAGTTTATATATCCCATAACTTTATGTGAAAGTTCAAAAATAGGATATAAAGAACCAGTGTATCAATATGTGTGTATGGTAAATAGAAAGTTGCTTAGAAGAGAAGAATGCGGGCACCTGGGTGTCTCAGTGGGTTAAAGCCTCTGCCTTTGGCTCAGGTCATGATCTCGGGGTCCTGGGATGGAGCGCATCGGGGCTCTCTGCTCAGCAGGGAGCCTGCTTTCTCCTCTCTCTCTGCCGGCCTCTCTGCCTACTTGTAATATCTGTCTGTCAAATAAATAAATAAAATCTTTAAAAAAAAAAAAAAAAAGAGAGAGAAGAATGCAAGATGTGTTCCAACATGACCGAGCAAGAAAACAGGAGCTCCGGATATTACATTAGGATACTGGGTATTAACACCAGGGCAGAACAGAACCCAGCTGGGTAAGAATTTTTAACTGTAGTGAAGGCAAGCATTTACCTATCACAACTTCAGATCTCAGAACATGTAGAAAATTAACCGAGAAAAGTTATTTCTGAAAGAGTGATACTGCAAAGTTTTCTTAGCGTAGCAATCCTTGATTAAAGGGAGTGAAAATGTGAATTGGTTGACATTTTTGGGTTGAGCTTCTGCATCAAATTCAAAAGAAGGGGCTTATGTACATAATAGCAAGATAGAGAATAACTCTAAGAAACATAAGTAACTGGGGAAAATAGTTACATGATGACCATAAAAAATATAAAATAAAAATTATAGTGCAATGAATACATAAGATTTATATGAACCTATTTATAAAAATCAATGAAATGACATAAAAGGAGGATCAAATATATGGAAAGTTATACTATGTTCATGGATTGTTCAATTTAACATAGGATTTTAATTAAGTGTAAACTAAGTGTAATTCCAATAAATAATACTAGCACACGTTTTGAGAAAATCTATATATTGATTCTGAATTTTATGTAGAAGAAAATGGTTAACAAATGTGTAAGGCAAACTTAAAGAGGAGTATTTTGGAGGGATTTATAAGGTTAGATAGTCTCCATTTACCTTTCCAGATTGATCCTCCTATCTTTTCCATGTTTTCATGTCTGGATGGTGAACTCTATGGAACACATCAAAGAGGCCTCCTGGCTATGTGGCTCCTTGTCTTTTTGCATAAGAAGCACGGGCAACCACTCCTGTTGTTTCTCTTTGTAAGGCTAAAGTGCCAATATTTATAGCTCTTACTAAAACTTGGACCTAAATAAACCTTCCAAATGGTCCCATATTAGGTTTGTATACCAGTATCATAGCACTTATTTCATCTTGTTACAATTTTCTATCTTCTTAGCTATAGTGTTCTCCTTTAGGGTAATGTTATATTTTATTAATTTTTATCCTATAACACTTTGATCAGTTAACATATTTTTTGAACCTGCAAGAATAAAAATATTTACCTAACTGCAGCAAATAGTTTTTATTCAGCATCATCATATCCCCACTGTAAAGGTTTATAGGTTTAAATCTAAATAAAGTTTATTATTTAAATATGAAAGCTGCAGTTCAAAGGAAAAGCTGTTTTATCTCATGTAATAACCAAGCAATGAAATGTAAGAAAGTCCTATTTCAAAAATAAATGAAAACATTACTATCTGTAGTTGTTGTTTAACAGAGACACGATCTAATCTCAAGACAATTTTTGAAATCCCAGGGAAAATAATGCAATTGCCCAGAAAGCAATCAGCCATTTTCTTTGATATTTAATAAAGATAGCTTTATCTCTGCAAATACAATTTGATAGCCAATATTATATTCTAGATAAATAAAAAAAACACTCTGAACAATGTACTAGGATTTAATTTGAATGTAGAACATTTTACACCCTCCCTCCAAAAAAGGAGAAAACTGCAGAATATATATATATGTATAAACGTATATACTTACTTTGTTTTCCTTGAATTTCATTACATACTTAATATAATATGAAAATGTGGAAACTGCTTACCTTGCAAGGTTTCTAAAGTCAAAGATTGTTGACAAGTCATACAAGCATATTTTTTAAAACACTAAAGAATTAAACATCTAAAATACTTAAAGACTAAATAGTATTTAAGTAGTATTTCAGATACAAGGTCTGAAATTTATAAATTCAAAGCACCATAATACATTGTGCCTTGATAGCATATAAGATATAAAATAGTAAAATGTCATGTATTTAAATAGAACAATGTCAATTATTATGTTTCTGATTTATTTATTTAAAAAACTAAGTTATTTAATCTTCCAGACATAGTCTGTTTGCCGATTAAACTTCTTGGGAAGTTTTTTTTTAATATTAAAAATTAACTGCAGAGACTATTTCATCTGGTGAAAGCTGACAAAAACACATTTAATTTGGGTCCATACGGAGAGTTATAATACAAGTAGAAACCAAATACAGTTTCATGTTTCTACTATATTTCTTAACACAATAACACAGGCTCAACTTGAGGAAAATACCTAACACATAGAGGACTAAATTACATTATATTTGATGCCTTGTACATTGATAAATTTCATTTAGAGCCTATTAGGAGTAAATGTATGTCTGAATTAAGACAAAACCAAAGAAATAGGAGAATATTGGACTTGTTTTAAAGCTGCAATATGTGTGAATATCCAGGACTTTGCAGAATATATCAAAAGAAATGGAAGCAGATCACCCGGTAGAAAAAAAGAAAAAGGCAAATCTGAGTTAAGTTTTGGTTCTTATTTATTCTTCCTCTGTCCTTTTTCTAAATTTGCATGCGGCACCATAGATAGCCCTGAGCAACTAAAAACTGACCTCCCAGATTCTTTCCTGCCATCCATGAAAATGTTCTACATATTTCCTTAATATTAAAAATTTATGTGAAAGGCACTATCAAGAGATTGAAAAGATAAGCCGCAAATTAAAAGAAAATATTTGCAAAAAGACAGTTAAATTGAAAAACATTAAAAATCTTAAAAGACCAACATAAGGAAACAAACTCTTTTTAAAAATAAACAGAAGCCCTGAACAGACATCTCAACAAAGAAGAGATGCTGATGGCAAATAGCCCTATGAAAAGATGCTCCATGTCATATGTAATTTTGGAAGTGCTAGTAACAACAATGAGATAGTACTAAACACCTATTAGAATGGCCAATATCCAGAACACTGACACCAAATGCTAGTGATGAATGGAACAACAGGAGTTATCATTCATTATGCCTGGGAATATAAAATAGTAGAACCATTTTGGAAGACAGTTTGGCAGCTTCTTGAGATTTAGCATAATATGCAACAATTGTACTCCTTGGCATTTACCCAAATGAGTTGAAAATTTATGTCCACAAAAATCGTGCACATGGATAATTATATCAGCTTTATTCATAATTGCTAAAACTTGTAGGCAACCAACATATCCCTCAGTAGGTTAATGCCCCTCAGTACATTAATGGATAAAAATACTGTGGTGCACGCAGACAATGGAATATGATCCAGCACTAAAGAGAAATGAGCTATCAGGCCATGAAAAGATATGGAGAAGCCTGATATGCATATTACCAAGTGAAAGAAGCTAATCTGAAAAGGTTACATACTGTATGATTCCAACTATATGACTTTCTGGAAAAAGCTAAACTATGGAAATGATAAAAATTAGTGGTTGTAGGGGCACCTGGTTGGCTCAGTCTGTTAGGTATCTACCTTCAGCTCAGGTCATCATCCCAGGATCCTGAGATTGAGCCCACATCAGTCTCTCTGCTCAGCAGGGAGTCTGCTTCTCCCTCTCCCTCTGCCTGCTGCTCCCCCTGTTCGTGCTCTCTCTCTCTCAAATAAATAAATAAATAATCTTAAAAAAAAAAAAGTGGTTGTTAGGTGTTGGGGGAGGCAGGAATGATGTAGATCACAGAGATATTTTTGGGCAGTGCGGATACAGCAATGATAAATATGTGACATTTTACGTTGACTAAAACCCACAGTATATACATCTACAGTATACCCCAGTGTGATTCTGGACTTCAAGTGATAACGGTATGTTAATACAGATTCACGGATTGAAGGGAAGGTTGGAATTCTGAGTTTGTAAGAAAGGAATTCAAGTAGTCTTATCCAGACATTGAAGTCAGGGATATACTTGGTAACACGGGGATTACATATTACATTCATCAATGGAGGTGCAGGAGTCAGTCAGTGCTAATACTATGATATGTGGGAAAATTCTAGTTCCAGCTCAGCCATTTGGTATCTTAAATCACACCTTTATTTACACAGTGACAAGTCTTATGCCAGCCATATAGTAACATTTGGTAAATAGCAAAGTATTGATAAATTATATGTCTAAAACATCATTTGAACATTCTATTATCCCATACCTTTTGTTTGGGAATTTGAGACAGCTAGATTTTTTTTAAAGCTATAGGTAATTCTGAAGGTATCCCACATTAAGTTGAAAACCAGTATTCAAAATATATATCATCACAATAATTCTAACCCATTTGGGAATTCTTATAAAAATTAAAAATTAATCACTTTCAAGATACTACATCAGATGCTGTTATGTTAAGAAAAAATTATTATGCGTACACAGGACAGTGAAAGAGATAGTTGGTCATGGTACTTTGGGAAAAAGTTGAGAAGAATTCTTTATTTATTCTATTTATATTCCAAATGAAATTCAAAGATAATGCCAGAGATGGAAGTGATTTATGTGTGAGTGTCTTTGTAGGTGTGTATGTGTGTGCATGCATGGATTTGTGTGTTATTTGGTATTTTTCCCCTTGAATCTACATGTTTCTTCATTCTACTGTTGTGTCCCTAGTAATCTTGCATTATGTTTTATTCATATTGGCTGACACTGTGCATTGGGTAAATGTTTAGTGTATGGTGTTTATTCAGTATTCTGTAAGGTGGGCTCATTACTTAGATTTTACTTTATAGATCCCAAGGTTAGAAATTGATATTCAAGTGCTCTCCATCCAGTCTAGAAATGCACCAGAATATCTGTTCAGCAGAGCAAGGAAAACACATTCTTAGATTATATCTGATGGTGAGGATAAGTTGTAGTGGTACTCCAAAAATGTGGGGTTGTGTGTGATGTCATTTTTGCAATCATTCAGTTACTCTGGGAATACTACTTAGACTAAGGTTAGGGTGACCAGCAGACCTCATAGATATTTCAATAGCTCAATATCATTTTTAGCACTTGATTCAGGCAACCTGTCTTCTGTGAGTGCATCTGATATACATTTTTTGCAAGAGAGAGAATTGTACCTGGGTGATTTCTCACTATCCAGTATGGAGATAACTAATGGGCCATTTCAAGACAAGGTACCTTAGCAGTATTATAGTTCCCTAATCCAATTAAATATGTCTAGGAGGTGAGGAATGATTAGAAATGGATAGACATGTCAAAAACAAAAACAGCACTTTTTTCCCCCATAAAGACTCTTCGGAGTCAGTTTCTTTAGAAATTAATTGTGGAAAGGGTAGACACAATTTTATGGATTCCTCTTTAGGACAAAGTATTGATACATATGATCAATTTCTTAACTAAGACATTATGAAAACAATGTCAAATGATTGCACACTAACTACAGAATGAGATATAACATGCCATTAATCTGAATAATTACACACACACAAAAAATTGGTTTCTACCTCACTAAGTAGCTGGGCAAATACTTTGCAAGGCATAGTTCAGTAAACTGCCTCATTCTAGTCTGGTCTCTATTCCTTTTGTTTTGTTTAGTTTTGTTTTGACTCATCAGTGGACTCTTGCTTCTCAGTTGTTTCTTAGTTATATGTCCTTCAGTTTCTTTCAGTTCCTCACTAGCACATCAGAGATACTTTCCTCAACTCAATCCTTATTCTTAGTTTTGGTTTATAATTTGTCTCAAAATTCGTATTTTACTCTGGTATTCTTTTTTGGGGTGTGTGTGTGTGTGTGTGTTATCAGTTGCAATGTTGAGGAAATGTTGATTCTTTTCAAGAGGGAAGAAATCCCTATTTCTAATTGCTTTTTGACTAAGAAACGGCTTTTCTGTCTCTATGAGGACATTGCTACTTCTTCTCTGTCTCTATGAGGTAAATATGAGCTATTTTAGTCATTTATATTCTGCCACCATTGAGAGTTAATTTTGATCTTCTAGCTTTGCCAAGAATAGTGACATTCTGAGACATGAACTGAACACAGATTCCACTCCTGGGTACAGTGAGTGTAGTCTTGTAATTACATTCTCTAATACAAAAACTCAGAGGTTCGGGTTTTAACAAGAGAATTTACTATTAACTATTGGCCACCATAACTATTTGTTACATTCAAAGGATGTCCCAAACAGCCACAAACTTCCATGTGCAAAATCACAGTTGTCATTGTTTCTTTCTTTAACTTAATTGGATTCCTGGGCCTGACTTACAATTGACCAAATAAGAGAAATTTATCTAATACCTAACATAAACTTTGAATTGTTTTTCCTTTATCCACTTCAATGACTTAGTCAATTCTGATCCAAAGTTAAGTGACATTAAAGTTAAAACTCTACTCAGAATCTTCCTTCTTCTCACTACTCTCTGTAGTGAGGTTTAATCATGGTTTGTCTTAAGTTTGCACAAATTCATTCTTATTAGCCTTATTTGGTATGCCCTCCTAGTCCAAACAACATACAAAGATTACTTAGACAAATGTAGACGATATCCTTCTCTTGCCTAAACTTCCTTTTCAACTTCTATGACTGCAAGCACTCTGCAAAACCATCATTTTCAATATTATCCTCAAAAGAGTGGTTCACAACTTACCTTTTTTTACCTTGACTTTCTGTCTCTTCTCTCTGTCTCCAAAAGGGACATAATCAAATTTTGAACCCCCTCCTAGATTACATAGAAACTATGGTGATAGAGGCTCTATCTCAGCCAAATCATATGAAAGTTAGGCATGAATACTGTCCCTCCTAACCAGTTTCCCAGACAGTGGACCATTTTTGAAACTGACACCTTCCAACTCTCTAGACTGTAAGAGTGGTTCAAACTTCAAAGAAGTTTTATAGGGTCACCTGGGTGGCTCAGTTGGTTAAGTATCTGAGGCTCTTGATTTCAGCTCAGGTCATATTCTCATGGGTCGTGAGATAGAGCCCTGTGTTGGGCTCCAAGCTCAGCCAGGAGTCTGCTTGAAGATTCTCTCCCTCTGTCCCTCCCCCAACTTGTGTATGCATGCATGTGTGCTCTCTCTCAATAAATAGATAAATCTTTAAAAAAAATTTTTTTTTGTATGGTGTCATGCCCACTGGAGTTTATTTATAGGAGGCTTGGGTGGAGTCCATATACTCTGCATTGTTTTCTGTTCTCTCATTTTGCCAAAAAATAAGGGAAATGAAGAACCTTATTCTGCTTCATTCATAGAGCTTTTTGGAAAAGGAGAAGCCCTTATAGTTATGTTACTTTGATCTAGGTAGGCTAATTATGATAAAGATAAATTATATACCATGTTTCTTACCAAATTTCTCAACCTGCTAAGAGACCATGAAACCACCAGCTCCTTTCCCTGATAAAAACACATCATATGTGGGAGAATGAATGAATGAATGAATGAACAAACCATGCAGGGAGCAGAACATGATGTAACCAAAGGGCCTTATGAGGAGAAACAGATCCAATGTACAAAAAGTTTCAATGGAAAGTGGAAATTTAGCCTTGAATATTTTAGAATTATTTTGGCAAAACTCACTGACATACCACAAAGGAATTATTTTATGCCATTTTCATTGTAATCCATGCTCCTTGTGGAAAACATTTGACCCACAGTCTAATGTAAAATAGGAAGAATTGCCTATCACTCCTGCCCCCCCAAATGCTTATTATTCTGATTTCTTCCCTCTGACCCTGAACTTATTAAATTCTTATTTTTCTGTTATTTATTTATGCCTTTTATAGTATGCCATCATATTATTTTGTTCCTTGACTTTTTTAACCTTTAAATTATATAGCAATTGCAATGAACATTGCAATTTAATGATCCTTAAAAATGAAAGGAAGAATGAAAGAAATATTAACTTGTCTACAAAAAAAAAAAAATGTTATGCTGGGAGTGCCCTAAGCAAATCACGACACATGGTTAATCTAATCTAAGCTTTAAAAAAAATAGATATTATACTACTGCTGTTGTCAATGGCTACATAGAATGGTTTCCTTAGCATGCTTGTGTATTTGGATGTTTATGGTGTCTCACTTGTTTTTACGGAGATTTTATTACTTAAAATAATGTTTTTAATATTTATTTTCTAACGTAGATTCCCAAAAGTATATTTACTATGTCAGAGTTCCGGATTTGAAGTACTTATTGCATTTTTCCAAAAATATGACAAAATATATAGTGTTGCAACTTTTATGTTTTTTATTTTGACATAACTGAACTTTAATATTAATAATATGCCATTAAATGGCAGACACGATCCAAAATACTTGTCTCCTTCAATGTAACTTTGATAGATATTTTGCTTATATTCTTACAATTGCCTTTTATTAAAAAAATCATCTCCTAGATACAGCTTCAGAAGTAAATTTATAAATGATCAGCCATGACATAAAAAACCTAACTTGCAAATGTTATCTAAACTATTCATCTTTCTTGGCCAAGCTAAGTTAAATTCAATATGAATAATTGTGTTTGAACAAGCTCCTGAAAAATCTTGTATTAAGACAATTAATTAATTAATTAAGAAATCCAGGACCTTTGGACTTCCTCACACTAGATTCATGCAGTATATTTATTTTTAGAGATTATGTTAGTAGAAGTTGCACATTTATTTTAGAAGATTGAAGCCCATGTTAATACAAGTATTGACTAATTTTCTCCCCAAGTACTTGAAGCATAATAGACTGTCCTGTGAAGTAAAAGAAATTACAATGATTATGAAATACAGACTACAATCTCTGAGTCTAAATAGCTTAGAAACTTTTCTACTTTTTTAAATTTCCATTGATTATCATTACATTATGAAGTTCAAAATATATGTGCAAAGGGAATAAAAAATTTAATCCTCATACACCAACCTACCTGCGCTGATAATTTGTGCTTCTACAAAGTTTGGGTTACAATGTTTGTAAGAGTTGCTATCCTTCTAAACACTTACCACCACTTTTTTTTTCCCCCATAGGTGATTAAACTTACCACTGTGTATATAACTGAAATGGGTCTCCAGGTAGAAAAGGAAACTAGCATTAATTAGGCCATACTGAATTTTTTTTTTTCCAGCAGATGAGGCATATTCTTGTGATAATCAACTTTTTTAGGTAGTGGACCCAATTTAAGAACATGGTATTTTAAATTTAAAAAACAAAAATTTAGTTTTGCATTTATACTTTCTTTTTGGTTATGAATTTGTCTATAAATTCATTCTGTATAAGATCCCACATCTACAGTGAGATTTGCTAAAAATAATAACAATAAATGATAACAATCAACAAACACCCTCTAGATTTTGTCGAACATTTTTGTTTATTGAACAAGTTAAAGTCACATTTTACTTCATGTTTATGTGTGTTTTGTGTTTCACTATTCAGTTTCTTTGCCTTAAGAACATAGAACTTGTACGCCTTTAATTACCACTGAGCTGATGGGCTTTTGAATGTGACAATATGAGGCAAAAGAGATTCTGTATAGGGTAAACATCATATTATTTTTAAAGCACATTTTCACAGTAAGGAATATTGATTACAGTGCATGGTTTACAAGATGCATATAAAGTACCATTTAAAAGGATGGAGATATTTTCAGTGGAGATATGTAAAAGTCTCACTGATTTAGGGCAAGTAAGTACAGAGAAAATGCTGGCTGTTTCTAAAACTCTTTTTTAAAAAACAACGTAATCATGGATTTGTATATAAGAAAAGATTAGGATGGAATCCCTGAATATCTGGTTAATTGCTGGAAGCCTCCAATTAAGAGGGATTTGGGCTATAATTATCCTCATGCTGTTCCTTTCCCAAAGGAATAGAAAAAAATAAAATAAGAGATGATGTCCAGTGAGGTTTTGGAGAGTAGTTTCCTAAATTGTCTTTCTGAGCTACCCTGAGGACCTACATGAACAATCATGAATAGCAACTTTTAGCTAGAGACCTAGGGTCCTGCCAGAGTAGAGAGACGGCATGAACATCTATCTGTGAGGAGCAGTTGTTAATATCAGGAGAGCAGGTTTGCACAGCAGAAGAGAGCATTTAGTAAGTTAGGATGGGTTCCCACTCTTTATTTCCCACCGCCCATCCCTTTTAGCTTCATCCCCACCACCACCTCATGGAGAATTTTGGTCTGCGATTTGGGGAATGTAGATAATCTAAAGGAAAATAATTGTCTTTTAAAGTCTTTATTCTTGTCTTGTGTTTCCAAATGGGCAGCAAGGTCCTAATGCTTGTGTTCTAGGTCTGTTTGTAAATATCTAATAAACATTTATGTCATTAAGTACACAGGCAGACCATATGGAGTTAGAATACTCTCATTGCTTTACTTTCCTAATGGGGAGCTGTGATGTAATGAATTTCATTAATTTGCCACACCTCCTAGAGTGTGTAAGTGGCGAGGAAGGGTCTGTATGGTTTACAGTTTACACTCTCCATCTCTTAAGCAAAAACTGTGTGTCTGGGGCCCAGTGATCTGTTGGAGATCTCTGTTGCTCTATTGAAAAGCAAATTATATTTTTTATTCATTTACCAAAAATGTGTTACAACACTGGGCTACATGTGGATTATTATTATTATTATTTTTAATATTATTGCTTTAGCCTGTGTGAGTATGTACAGCAGTTTGTGAATAGCATTAGTTTAAAGGAGGAGAGAGGGTAAACAACTATAGGAGATGGCTCTCACAGGAGTTTTCCAGGATGCTTAAGGTGGCCACAGTGGGAAGATATGTGACTTTGCCTACGAGGTTAGGTGGGGTTAGGACATGTTTCGGAGGAAAGTCCATGATGGAATGGGTCTTGACAAAGACTGGCAAGAGGTGATGCAGCGGCAAGCTAGAGAAAGAACCAGCAGATAGGCAAAAAGATGTGTTACGGCATAGCACATTTGGAGATATCAAGTAATTGCAGTGACTATTTAAATTGTCTTTTAAAATCTCACCTGATACAGATGTACTTTAGGATTCTGGGATTTCTGAAAAGGAGAAAAATGCTTTATGAATGCAATAATCACCTGGATATAAGGAGAGGTGACACTGGAGAGACGTTTAAAAAGCCTCAGAAAGCTGCTCCCGATTTGGTGACAGACGTTTCTGAATATGTAGGAGGTCTGACATTCTTCCTCTTTGTACTAGGTGGGCAATTTAAAACTATACTTTTTGAGGTAGCATTGTCTCCAAGGAGGGGGCTTGGGGCCTTTTGATGACTCAACATGAAATGTGTCTTAATTTCAGGGAACCACATGGAAAGTTATTGGAAAGGTGAGCAGTATATTTTAAAATAATTGCCCCGAAGTGCTCAATTACATGTTTCTGAGTAACAACATCTGTTAGTAGGAAAATAAAGATCAAGTTCCCAGTCTCTCTAATGTACCCTTAAGTGATGAATAAACAGACTAAGGCATTTTATAAAATACATCTTGCATTTGGTGGTGACATTTTGCTGCATAGGATTAATTTAACAAGGCCTAAACAAAGAAATGAGCTTTTCAATTTTTACTATTATTACATCATTTTTTATAGTTCTACAAGTATTTGGTAGAAAGAGCCTTGGAGTCAGAGGGATTGGGTATGTGAATCAGTCATTCAATATTTCCTGTCTGTTCTCTTAATTATAAAATAAGGATAATGAAAATACCATTCTCACATGGGTTTGAGGGGATTAAATGAATTAGTATATGAAAACATCTATCTCCAAATTTAACGTCTAGTAGTGGTTTCACAAATGCTCATTTTCTTCCTTCTACCTATTATTGATTTGTTTTCAAGGTAAGTTAAACATAACTCCCACCATAAATGTAAATTACTCAGCCATACTCAGTAGGCATTAATATATATTTGATGCCTCTTGAAATCAATTTTATGCCGTTTTTTTTCTTTTTTCCTTCTTTTTTTCTTTTCTTTTATCAAGAGGGCTTAAATTTTTGGGAGGAAATCTTTGCCTAATTGGCCTCTGGAAAGTTCTAAATAAGAAGTGAGGAGGCGCTGATGTTTTGATTATGTCCATATTAGTATGGGGAAGATTTGTGATGAAAACAAACCCCAAATTTGGCAAGAATTGTATGAGTCTATCTAGGACAATCAATAGAACAGAAGAATTCACTGTTGACATCTGATAGGGAGAGAAAGGAGGTATAAAAGGCCCCAGGGGGAGGTGCAAGTATCATGGCTGCTTTGAAAATTAGTACACTCCCAAATAATTTGACTCAAACATCACTATCTTTTTTTTTTAATTCAATTTAGTTAACATCCAGCGTATTATTAGTTTCAAGGGTAGAGTTTAATGATTCATCAGTTGCCTGTAACATCCGGTTCTCATTACATCGTACCCATCACCTCAACCCTCCCCACCCCCTCCAGCTACCCTCAGTTTTGTTTCCTATAGCTCAGAGTCTCTTTTGGTTTGCCTCCCTTTCTGTTTTTATCTTATTTTATTTTTCCTTCTCTTCCCCTGTGTTCATCTGTTTTGTTTCTTAAATTCCACATATGAGTGGAAACATATGGTATTTATCTTTCTCTGACTTTTTTCACTGAGCACAATACCCTTTAATTCCATCCACATCATTGCAAATGGCAAGATTGCATTCTCTTTGATGGCTGAGTAATATTCCATTATATACATATACACCACATCTTTTTTATTCATTCCTCTATTGATGGACATCTGGGCTCTTTCCATAGTTTGGCTATTGAGGACATTGTGGCTATAAACATTGGGGTGCAAGTACCCTTTCAATTCACTATTTTTGTATCCTTTGGCTACTAGTAGTATAATTGCTGGCTCACAGGGCAGTTCCATTTTTTTACTTTTTGAGGAACCTCCATACTATTTTCCAGAGTCGCTTCACCAGTTTTCATTCCCACCAACAGTGTTAAAGGATTCCCTTTTCTCCACACCCTTGCCAACATCTGTTGTTTCCTGAGTTGTTCATTTTAGCTGTTCTTACTGGTATGAGGTAATAGCTCATTGTGGATTTGATTTATATTTCCCTGGTGGCTAGTGATGTTCAGCATTTTTTCATGTGTTTCTTAGTATTTGTGTGTCTTCTTTGGACAAATGGCTGATTGTGTCTTCTGTCGTTTTTGTTTGTTTGGTTTTTTTTTTGGGGGGTGTTGAGTTTGGTAAGGTCTTTATAGATTGTGGGTCCTAGCTCTTTATCTGATGTCTCATTTGCGAATTCTTCTCCCATTCTTCGGGTTGTCTTTTAGTTTGGTTGGTTGCTTTACCAAGCAAAAGCTTTTTATCCTGATGAAGTCCCAATGCTTCATTTTTGCTTTTGTTTTCCCTTGCCTCAGGAAATGTGTCTAGCAAGAAGTTGCTGTGGCCAATGTACAAGAGTTTGCTGCCTGTGTTCTCCTTTAGGATTTTTATGTTTTCCTATCTCACATTTAGGTCTTTCATCCATTCTGAGTTTATTTTTGTTAAGGGTGTAAGAAAGTGCCCTGAGAAGCCAGCTAGCCCTGGGCTCTAGTTTCTTGGGAGATTTTTTATTCAATCGATTCAATTTCTTTGCTGGTTGTGGTTCTAGTCAGGTTTTCTATTTCTTTCTGTTTCAGTTTTGGTAGTTTATATGTTTCTAGGAATTTATCCATTTCCAGATTGTTTAATTTGTTGGCATATAATTTCCTATAATATTCTCTTATAATTGTTTGTATTTCCTTGGTGTGATCTCTCTTCTTTCATGGTTTATTTGGGTCCTTCTCTTTTCTGTCTGATGAAGGAGTTTATCAGTCTTGTTATTTTTTTCAAAGAACCAGCTCCTAGTTTCATTGATCTGTTCTACTGTTGTTGTTGTTGTTGTTTATTTCCATATCATTGATTTCTGTTCTGATCTTTATTATTTTTCTTCTCCTGCTCCAGTTAGGCCTTATTTGCTGTTCTTTTTCTAGCTCCTTTAGGTTTTCTTGTTTCTTGAGGTAGGCCTGTATTACTACATACTTCCCTCTTAGAACCACCTTTACTGAATCCCAAAGGTTTTGAACTGTCACGTTTTATTTTCATTTGCTTTCATTCATTTTTTAAATTCTTCTTTAATTTTCTGGCTGACCCATTCATTCTTTAGTAGGATGTTCTTTAACTTCTGTGTATTTTTGGTCCTTCCATTTTTTTCTTATGATCGACTTCAAGTTTCATAGCATTGTGGTCTGAATATAAGCATGGTATGATCTCAGTCCTGTTGTGCCAGTTGAGTCCCGATTTGTGACCCGATGTGTGATCTATTTTGAAGAATGTTCCATGTGCACTCAAAAAGAATGTATATCCTGTTGTTTTAGCATAAAATGCTCTGACTATATCTGTTAAGTCCATCTGGTCCAGTGTGTCATTCAAAGCCCTTGTTTGCTTGCTGATCTTCTGCTTAGATGTTCATTGCTGTGAGTGGAGTGTTAAAGTCCCCTACTATTATTCTATTATTATTAGTGTGTTTCCTTAATTTTGTTATTAATTGATTTATATATTTGGCTGCTCTGAAGTAAGGCTGTTCCTAGGGTGGGGGGGATCTAGCCTTGTTTCTGCTTTTTGCTGAACCTTTCCCAGGAAAGTGATCACTGACCATGCAGTAGTTTCCAGATTATGGCAACACAGAGCAGAGAGCCAGTACCTAGACTCACTGTTCTCAGCTGGCTCCCATGCTCCTATTCCCGTGAACTCTGCCACTTCGGCACCACATGTTCTTCTTGAGACCCTGAGGATCCTCAGGTCATGCTGTCACACCTGGGACACTTTGCACCTGAGCACCTTTAGGGCAAGCACATCCCCCACTGTAGCAAACCACTAAAAATTCTCATTTTGCACTCTGCTGTTTGTAGTATTTTGCAGAGGCCTTCTTAAGCATGGTGCCTCCCCGTCGCCCTGTGGTCAACTGTATCACCGGGTTCAAGTCTCAGCACTTCCTATTTTCCAAATAATGGTCACTTTTCTACTTGTAAACTTGCAGCATTTGTTTTCTCAGACCTCTCATTGATTTCTCAGATGTACAGAATTACATTTGATAACTATCTAGGTGTATTTGAGGAATAAGAAACTTAGGGGCCCCTACTCCTCTTTCATCTTAACTCCTCCCCCTCAGACATCAGTCTTTTAGTCACATGTATTTTTATTTTATTTTTTAATGGATTGGAAATATATTGTCATGGATCAAAATTCACAAAGTGCAAAAAGTTATATAGGAAGAAGTTTGTCACCCAACTCTATTCCACATAAACTTTTTTCCTGCCTGGAAGGCAGCCACTATTACCAATTTCTTGAGTACCCTTCAGAGAAAATTAAAGACCTACAAGCAAATATATATATATATATATATACACATACAAATATTTTTTTTTAAACAAATGGTGGTATGCTAGGCATACTCTTATGTATATTGAATTCTTAATTGAAAAATACAAATTAGGGATCAGTTGCCCACAGATGTTACTGAGGAAGGATGCAGACCCTAGAAACTGACACCACATGAGTACCTCTTGTTCTCTATTTCAGTGGTATGACATAACTGAGTCCTTTCAGAGCTCACCTACACATTGCCATAAATATACATTTATTCTCTGGATTATTTATTCATTGGTTTAACCTACCCTGGAGAGAAATTAAAATATAACAACTAGGGTGACTGGATGGCTCAGTCAGATGAGTCTGACTCTTGGTTTTGGCTCAGGTCATGGGATCAAGCTCCATGTTGGGCTCTGCACCCAACTCAGAATCTGCTTCAGTTTCTCTTCCTCCCTCTCCTTTTGCCCCTCTCCCTACTTATGCTCTCTAAGTAAATGCTTACATAAAATCTTAAAAAAAAAAAAAAAGAAGAGAAAAGAAAAGAAAACTAAGTAAAGGTGGGGGTTGTTAAAAGCCATCTTGCAACTATCAGTTTGGTAGCAAAATACCCTGTTATACTTTTTTTTTTTTTTTTTGAGGGGTAGTACTAAGAACACTTCTACATGTAAACTCTCCAAGTTATGTGAAAAAAGAAAATCCCTGATATAATGTGCTTACATACTTATAGAAGGACTTCTGTGATTAAAGTTCTCTATTTAGCCTTTGAGTCACTGGCAACTAAGAAAACTTCCCCTCACAGACACAAGATATTGCCAGATGCTGCTTGTTTCTACCACTCGTGGGGCCATGGAGAAGCTAGGCCTATTGGTTTATATTCTTAGGAAGGAGAAATTCCCAAGTGGAATCTTAACCATGCAGGGTTGTCTGGGAGAGTTTGAGTTTTGCAGCTGTCACAGCAATCAAACACTGGAAGGAAAGCTTCAGAGATTGTATTCAGTTTTTAAGGAACTATTCTTCCAAGTGAATTGATTAATACAAGCAGATTTCAAAACTTTGTTGAGAAAAAATAAACCTAATTGATCACTGACATATTGGCATGTTGACTCTGTAATTCAACCTAGATAGCATTCACTGAATATCTATCATGTACCAGATCCTATCCTAGGTTCTGGGGATATGGAACCAAATAAAATGGGTTTTAAATAAATAATAGAGCAAGATGTGATCAGTAATCCAGCGTAAGTCTGCATGAGGTTGAGTGAGATTAACCTCCTTAAGAGTCAACCAAAGGATATTTCCCAGAGGTAATAGTTATTAAGTGGCTCTTCGAGGATGAATGAAATCTCTAAGAGAATCAAGTTAAGAATAGAGATAAAAACAAAATTAATCTATGTTAGAGTGTAACAAGCTGAGTTCAGGGGGTCTATCGGAGATCAGAATGTTAGTACTTAACACACCTTGAAAAAGAAAGAAAGGCAAAGGGGGACTTCATGGAGAAAATGATATTAAGATTTTTTTTTTTAATTTATTTATTTGACAGAGAGAGACCACAAGCAGGCAGAGAGGCAGGCAGAGAGAGAGCGGAGGAAGCAGGCTCCCTGCTGAGCAGAGAGTCCGATGCGGGGCTCGATCCCAGGACCCTGGGATCATGATCTGAGCCGAAGGCAGTGGCTTAACTCACTGAGCCACCCAGGCGCCCCATGATTTTAATTTTTAAAAAAGTTGGCGTGTAGCTCAAAAATAAAGTGTCTTCTAGAGAAAGAATGCAAAAAGCCAGACCTCAGAGGCACAATTGGATTAGGTTTTTAGGTGATTTCTAGTTGTGGATGAAGAAGATTTAGGGTGAACAAGTTTGTGGGAAGATAGGAGCGATTCGACTAATTGGGTTGCCAGAGGCCTAACACAAACCACAAAGAGTATAATGCCACATTGATTTGAACACTGTTGAGTGAAAGTAACAGTAGTTCATCTTTAAATGATTAATGTGAAAAAAATAAATAATGTGAAATAAATAAAATGTGAAAAAATAAAAAATAAATAAAGTTATTGAGTTGACAATAATAACAGCAATAATAACTAATCACAATAGGTGCTGGGGAGTAATTATCCCAGGGCAGCCTGAACTTAAGGAGTCGCAAGTCATGCTAGGTCAGTTGTCTTTATTCTTCCCTCTCTATTCTCCACTTTTCTTTTGTGCTTGGAACTCTGAGGCTTCATTTTGTCTTTTTGTGGTCGTTCCTTCATACAGCCTATAGCATGATGACTGAACACTACCAGATCTAGAATTCAAGTGTCAAGGAAGCCTCTCTCACTGAGCAATGGCGGATGTATTCCAGAGAAAAATCTGACTGTTCTGTGCTGGTCACATGCTTGTCATCACCTAAACCTCTTGGTCTGAGGTAGGAAGTACAACGACTGGCCCATTCTAGGTTGTGTTAGGAGACAGTATCAGGTACCAGGAAAGTATAAGGTATAATTATAGGCAAGCAAAGATATTTAATCACTAATGAGGTGAATATAAGAAGTGCTTTGTAACTATTACTATAGGAAATATTTTTATCCCATCAAATTCAGGGAAGCCTCATTGTGTTGGTATGTCTGTAACATCAGGCCATGAGGATACTAAATAAATAAATCGTCAATCTGTAAACTTAGTATGTTTGAATTAAGCTCTTTGTGCTCTGAACCAAGCCTTTTCTGTCTCCCTTCTTCACTAGCTCTTTGAATGACACAATTGGTGGCCTAGTCTCTGAAGCCATACAATTGGTATTTCATTCTTCATTTTTTTTCTCTCAAACTCCATATTGGATCAATAGTCAATTCCTATTGATTCTAACTTAGAAACATTCTCTGGCTTATGAAATTCTGACACATGCTACAATATGGATGATCCTTAAAGACACCCAAATGAAATAGACCAGAAACGAAGTACAAATCCTGTATGATTTTTCTTGTGTGAAGTTCCCAGAGTAGTCATAGTGAAAGAAAATAGAATGGTGGTTGCCAGAGGCTAGGGGAAGTAGAAATGGGTAGTTCTTATTTAATGGGTATAGACTTTGGTCTGGGAGGATGAAAAAAGTAGTCTAGATCACTATTATCCCTCACTAGTACTACTACTATGGGTCCCTTCCTTGACTCTCTATCTCTAGTCTTCCCTGGTTCTTGCTTACTGTCAAGTATTGGGGGCAAGGAATTCTTTAAAAATGTAAATGTGATTTTTGCCATTCCCTAATACAAATTTTTCAGGACCTTTGGGTCACTTTAACATGGTTCTCTTACGGTTCATAAGGACCTTTGGGATGTCCTCCCTCCCAACCCTCAAAAAGTGATGCATTGAAATCTTTCCAAAATAAAATCTAATTTCCTGGAAAATTACTTTATTATTTATTTTATTAATTTATTTATTATGATTTTTGCCTCTAGGCTGTTATAACATTATTTTCTCTTTTGGGACCAGTTCTTCTAAATGTATCTCCATATTTTGTGGATGGGTTTTATATCCAATTTATTTTCAGTTATATTCTTATCCCATGGCAATAGTGAGCTGTTCCATGACAGCAGGATATAGGGAAAAAATAGACAGATAGATAGATAGATAGATAGATACATAGATACATAGATACATACATATGTATATGCATATATATTTGAGGCTTATTTTTAGACTTTTAAAAAATATTTATTTGTGGGGCGCCTGGGTGGCTCAGTGGGTTAAGCCGCTGCCTTCAGCTCAGGTCATGATCTCAGGGTCCTGGGATCGAGTCCCGCATCGGGCTCTCTGCTCAGCAGGGAGCCTGCTTCCCTATCTCTCTCTCTCTCTCTGGCTGCCTCTCTGTCTACTTGTGATTTCTCTCTGTCAAATTAATAAATAAAAGCTTTAAAAAAATATTTATTTGTGTATTTGTGAGAGAGGGAGAGAGAGTTTATGCACTCAAGTGGGGGTCAGGGAAGAGAATATTCAAGCAGACTTCCTTCTGAGCATGGAGCCTGATGCAGGGCTCGATCCCAGGACCATGAGATCATGACCTGAGCTGAAACCAAGAGTCAGTTGCCCAACTAACTGAGTCAACTAGTTGCCCCTAGACTTCTTTTTTAAATTGGTATGAGAATAAATAAATGCACTTATGAAAAAAAACTTATTAAGAGCAAAAAAAAGAATCATCATCTCCTAAAAAAGACACTGGGGAAAAAACTGAGGAAGAGTGAAATAGGGTATTTGGAGTTTCCTTTACTTCCTAGGATATAAATAAGATTTACTGTTAGAATTGCTCATGTTATCAAACAAATATTTATTTTGTGCCACTAGAATATTAACTGCATCAAAGGAGTGACCTTTTCTACTTTACGTGCTGCTCCATCTTCCTTGTTCAGATAAACATCAGACAGCTTTTTCATTGCATTTGGTACATACATTTGCTGAGTAATAAGTGTGCATGGTGCACAAAGCAGGTACAAGGTATTTTGAGAAAATACAAAGATGAATTTTAGTTTCTGTCCTCAAAGAGCTTTTTATCTAATGGAAGAATTTACAATAGAGATAATATTTTTATTTTAGATTTGTTTTATATATTATTTTGTAGAGGACAAAAATAAATTATTTTAAAAAATCCTTTGAGAACTCCAACACATAACGGGTTTTAGCTTCCCATCTGTCAACTTTAGCAACAAATCATATCAAATATATCGAGATAAAGAAATGTGATGGATAGAATAAGTGGAGAACATTGGGGAAGATGGCATTATTTTCATAAATACTGATGCTCACAGACTCAGAGGAAATTAATTGAGAGGGTCTGTCTTTTTTTTTTTTTTTTTTTTAAATTGAAGCATGAATAAGCCACAAATTGCTTACAAAGAACTTCAAAGTAAAATGTAGGCCTAGCAGGCAGATTTTGCCCATTGCTCCAAGTGCTATCACAGTTCACTCTTCCCCATGGCTGGTATGCATGTTTCAGCTCATTTCTTACTGTTATAAATAATTCATTTGACACTATATGTAATTCACAATCTTCCCTGAAGATTGGAAGTCATAGGCATGTCCATGCATCATGGTTCCAGCTATTTGTGAATGCTGATTTTAAGTGCCAGGAATATGGTTCAGTAAATTATTAGAAGCATATTAATTAGCTGTTTTTCATTAGGCAGTATTTCAAGAAAGATCAGCAACAAAATGTTAACTTGTGGAAGATCTGATTTATTGCATACCTTATAAAACAAAAACCAAACAAAATTTGGTATAAGTTCATAATCTCCGTTGCATTAATTAATTCTGGTATTCACTAATGAAGTCTAATAGTAATAAATTAACTTATGCACAATGAATATTGGATCATGAAATGATGTTTGACTTTTTGCCTTGTTCCTAGAATTTAGAGTGGGAATAAATAAATGGTCATCTTGTCTGGTCTGTTTATTTAAGGATGACGTCGCTGAAGCCTAGAGATAAGATGGAATGTAACTTGTCCAGTTGTCCAAGTTTACATTTCTGAGTATTTGGAGGGAAAAAAAATATCCAGGTTCCATTTATTTATTCATCCATTTGTTTATTCAAAATATATAAAAGCCTCAGGTTTTTTTTTTGTTTTTTTTTTTTTTTAATTATGTTCCTAAGACCAAGTGCATCAGAATTGCCTAAGGAGCATGTTAAAATGAAGACGACTAGCTGTCGTAAAAGACTTACAGAATTAAAATACCCATGGATGACACCCTGGAAATTACATGATTATTAAGCCTATTAAGATTCCAAGGTGATATCGTGTAACATTGATACCTATAGCTCCAAATCAGTGCTCTCACTTTCATATATTGTTCTCTATCCAGGTCATATTCTTCCCTCCTGGGCTCCATGAAAGCTGGGACGCACTCTGTTTTGTTCACTTATTTCCAAGCACTGAATCAAGTTACTACAAGACCCAGCACTAGGCGTATAAGAAATATTTGTGAAAATGATGATTGAATGCCTCAACAAATGAATGAACGAGAAATTGAAGAATGTTGAAGTAACCATGATTAAAGCAGAATTATCCAAATGTTTAAAAACATGATTACTATACAAATATGGAAGGAGCACATTTCAAATATTTTATTCAGCTCATTCATTAGTGGAGGGGCCAGTGAATTAAAACATGGTTCTCACAGTTTTAAGGAAAAGGAGTTTATCTCAGCCTCCAGCAGAACATTTAAGAAAAATAAAAATACGTTAGAATAAATTTGCTAAGTTAGATTCAAAGCTGCCTGTTTTCCTTCAGGGCAAGACATTATAATATGTGGGTTGCCTTTCCCACTTGACAGAAATCTATAGGTTAACGTGTGATTTTATAGTATTTGAGCTGTAATCAAGTAACAAACAGCAAAGTCAAATAAAGTTACATTTTCCTAGGGAATCAAACAGTCTTTGGATGGGTCTGTTAACAATACCCACCATGACTGAAAGAACATGTGGTCATCCTTTTATTTTCAAGTTTTCCATAATTTTTCTCACTAAAACATCACTCAACATCACACTAAAATATATGTGAAGGAACATTACGGATAAATAGACTATAAGTTATATATGGGAAGAAATGAATTATTATGAAGTAAAATCCCCAAAGAGGAACAAACTTAGAGAGAAAAATCAAATTTGGGGGGTAGAGGTGGCAGGAAATGAGAAGATGGGCTTGTGGGGGAAGGGTAGAATATCATTGTAATGTGTAATGTAATGTGAAAAGTTGTTTCGACTCCATAGGAGAAAGAGAGAATATGGATCAGTAATCTAGGAAGATGTTCTCAGCCCTATATTAAGACATAATTTCATCAGATACTCAAGGACTAAAAAGCCATGAAAGTTGCAATATGACCCTTCAGGAAATAGAACAAATGTCACATTCTGGCCCCATGTGTTGCCAGTTTTGTGCCCACTGCCTAGACATTTTTTCTATGTCTGTTTACTCCCCAGGAGAATGGCAGAAGTGATAGCACATGTCTCAAAGATTAGTTGGGAGGAGTGAATGAGACAAGGCATGTAAAAGGCCCAATTCAAAATAAATTCAATATCAGTTTTGGCTTACATCACTGTCATTATTTTTAAAAAGCAGTTGAGATCACAGAAGGGGAGGCGAGGCCATTGAACAGTTCCAGAGTTTCATTCTAGACACTAATACAGAATTAAGGAAGCTATTTCTCAAGCCAGACGGTAGACTAAAAAAGGCCAGGTTCCTAACACACTAAGGGTGCAGCAGGTTGGCCAAGTAATAAACAGGTGGTGCAGTAAACATGTGTGGAAAGTACCATTAATGACCACCAGGGAGAAAGTTCCCACTTGCGGACAGCAAACTCCAGGCCCATGCTAAAATTGATGTTTGCAATAGGAAACCGTATAGAATTCTGAATCAAGGCAGGGCAAGAGGCCATCTCAGGGAGAGAAAAAAAGAAAAAAAAGATCTGAGAAATACTATGCAGAAAAATATGCTTGCAGAGGAAAAAACTTGTATATAGAAGAGCCTGTCTGTAGGCTCAGCCACCACTTGGAAGTCAAGTCACAGAACCACTGTTTGATAAGGCTGTTTTTTGTTTTTTGTTTTCCCCCAGTGATTGCGTATTAGGTTTCTTTTTTTACCCAGTTGCGTATCTACTATTTCTTTCTCCAAGTAATGCCCTAAGAAATATTGACCGTACATCATAATGATATTTTGATATTTATGATCTGTTTGCAGTCGAAAGAAGATCATTGACTTCCTGCCAGTTTCTGCCCTGTTAGCACCAAACATCAGCTGTTTGCCCTTTCCTAGACTGTAAGAGCAAAAGCTGTCTCTGTCTGTCTCCTGGTTAGCACATCTATCCCAGACCACACCACGGCACTTGCCTATGTGAGAACCTCAGTAAGCACCTACAGATTGTACTAATATATTAACAAATCTTGAGCTACACCATGATGAACCCCACTTATGCCTGGCTTAAGATCCTCTTGGCCTCACCTCACTCTTATGCTAGTTGCTATTGGAGTGAGCAGTGCTTTGGTCT
Organism: Mustela erminea; assembly: GCF_009829155.1. Classification (NCBI taxonomy): domain Eukaryota; kingdom Metazoa; phylum Chordata; class Mammalia; order Carnivora; family Mustelidae; genus Mustela; species Mustela erminea. Next base: position 38,869,103 of record NC_045632.1, on the reverse strand, counting down.
CTGATGAGGTTTATGCAGATGTCTTCTACCTCCTAAACTGTCTCTGTTATTCTTGCAGTATAGAATGCCATAGGAACATGCTTAGTACTCACATGTGTACTAATACCAAAGTGTGGAGAAATTAAGGCAGCATAAAGTAAACCTTCCACCAATGTGGAAAAGGAGCTCTTATATCCCACCCACCAAGGGAAAAGATGGTCCTGAAATGAATGTCGTATGCTCCCCAGGAAGCTCACTGCATTGTCTGCCCCTCCTTATAGCTACCTTTCATTCACGGTCTGTGGGACCACACTTGCCAGCAAAGTATTCTTATAGAAGACTTTGTCTCAGGTTCTGTTGACAGGGAAGCCTGGCTGGAAATGTAAGGCATTGCTGACCAAAGTATGAATTGAAATCATTTGTCCCAATGGAAATTCCAATCTATATTGTTATGGACTTCTTTTGTAATGGATATTTCCCCTACCATTAGAGTAGCATAACTAACTCTTAGGTGAGTCTAAAAAAGAAAGCCATAGCTAAGTTATGGAAAGGCAGCTCCTCACTTACCTTAAGAAATAACAAGCAAGCTAGTCACTCTCCTACAAGTTCAGGGATTGAGACAAAAAAAAGTTTGAGAAGAGGAAAGATACTAACTATTTTTTTTTTTTTAAATTTTATCTATTTGACACAGAGAGAGAGAGAGATCACAAGTAGGCAGAGAGGCAGAAGCAGGCTCCCCGCTGAGCAGAGAGCCCGAGGCGGGACTTGATCTCAGGACCCTGAGATCATGACCTGAGCCAAAGGCAGAGGCTTAACCCACTGAGCCACCCAGGTGCCCCAAGATGTTAACCTTTTAAAACTATCTAGTTTTGGGGCTCCTGTGTAGCTGGATTAGTGAAGTGTCTGCCTTTTGATATGGGCTCAGGTCAAGATCTCAGGATGTGAGATGGAGCCCTGAATCAGCTCTGTGCTGGACATGAAGTCTGCTTAGGATTTTCTGTCTCTTCCTCTGTTCCTCGCTTCCCCCCTCTCTCTCCCACTTATAAATTATAAATGAATGAATGAATGAATGAATGAATGAATGAATGAATGAATCTAGTGTTTTAGCTATATAAATGTTTTGTTTTCATTCAGCACTCACAGCTATATTTCAAAGAAGACAGTAAATTTTACACATTATAGATGAGAAGCCCGAGATTTCCGACGGTGACTTCACAGACTCCCAGCTGCAAAAAGACAGAGGAACAATATGAACATATGTACCACATTGTCACCAGAATTTGAAACAAAGTGTTTTCCTTTACATGGTTATGAGCTGGGAGCTGCGTAAAAAGAATGTGTCTTGGGGAGCGGTGGCAGTGCGGTAGGGAGGAAAGGAAAGGGAGAGGAAGACGAATGGAAGGAGAGAGGGGCAATGGAATGCTTTGAAAAAGGAGTAGTAATTCATAAAAGTAAATGGAAGAAAGCTAAAATATAATTTTCTCTCTTGAAGAAGACTTTTAAAGAGTTTTAGTTTGGTTCTGGTCATGTAGCTATTTTCAGCTGCAATATTTTAAAATGGTGATGACAAGTTTAAAATACAGACTTCCAGGGATGCCTGAGTGGCTCAGTGGGTTAAGCATCTTCACTTTAGGGCATGATCTTGAGTTGGGCTCTGTGGGGCATCAGCTTCTCCCTCTCCCTCTGCCTCTCCTCAAACAAACAAACAAGCAAAATCTTAAAAAATACAACCTTCCAGCACATGTTTTATTGAGTAGTATTATAGGACTGCTCATTTAAAACCCTTCTCCTGTTGTTAAACAAAGCCGACTAGTGACTGATTCAGAAGGGTGTGCATTTATGTGTTTATAAAAGCATAAAGTGTTTAATCAGATGTATCCTGTCTGCTCAGATGCATGCTGAGGGTCCCTCTCCAGGGAGTGCAGCTCTTGCTTTGCCCTCTCCACCCATAAAAAGTTGACCAAGGTCACAGGGTGCTTACATCCATGTGTGTGTAATTCCTTGATCTGCTCCTTAAAAGTACCATGTCAGGATTACCAATGTCTTAACAATGAGTGAATAGCTTAAACCACATTAACAGCTAGTTTTAAACATGATCAAATTCTTGTACACTATAAAAACAATTCCTTACTTTGTAAAATCTGTTAGAATTTATTAGCACTTGCATATACATTTTTTTCTTCAATATCTTGTGGAATGCATACCTTTAATCCAGTGACTCTAGTGGGGACAATTTTGCTCACCCCATCTCCCTACCTAGGGGACATTTGGCAATGCCTGAATATTTTTGGTTGTCACAAAAACTCATAATAAACAGGACACTATGCCACACCACCATTATAAAGATTTATCAGACCCCAAATTTCAGTAGTGTCAAAATTGAGCAATCCTGCTTTAATCAATCTTTGAAGATGACTAAACCAAGCACCAGAGAACCCGAGTTAATTGCCTAAAGTCACATAGCTGGTTATTGTGCTTTTTCAGTCATAAGACTGGAAGTCAAATATTTCTACCTGTTCATATGTTATTTGCATAGCAATTGCAGTCCAGTTTTATATGGATAATTGAGTACTTGGTCATGTTATAAAAATTTCATATTAAAGGAAAATTTCTCTTTTGACTTGGAAAGGCAAGGTGGATATATCCAGGAGCTATGAAGAAGTTATGTTCTGCCATGATATAAGCATGAATTGCGTTTTGCTCATGGAACTATACCAGGACAAGGACAGGGGTTTCTAGTTGACAATGAAGAAGAGGAAGAAAGTATAGTTACCAAATTAAAACTGAGTTAGATGAGGAGAGAAAGGATGAGAAGAAATGTCCGGGTAGGTAGGAGAGATGGTTCATGAGGACATTCGTGTGGATGAAGAAAGGGCAGATTATAGCAATTCTTTGATTCAAGTTCAAGTGCCCTGTGAGTTTTAAGTGATGACTGCAGGTTACTGTTTTGGGTGTGTTAAGAGCAGCTTCACTAATTCTAACTTTAGGTCTGAGTTTAAGACTCACCCATTGCCAGAAATTCTGATTCATTAACTCTGGGATAAGGCCTGGAAGACTGCGTTTTATCACATTCTCATTATTGATTCTGATTCTGAGGGTTAGAATAAGTCTGTGTACACAGTGCCTATCTTGGCGCCCCTTCTTTCTTGTATTATCTATCTTAGTATTCTGAGATATTGGTGATTCACTGTTTGGTTTTCTAAATTTAATAATCTGAATCTTCTTTAATGGACACTATAGAAGACACTCAGGTATGTAAAAATTTGTTTAATAATTTGAGTTAGTTGGAAACAATCTCACTCTTTTTCTGTCAGGAAGCAGACACTTAAAGTCTGCAGGTAAAGCGTGTCAGTTTAGGATTTTCTTAGGGCATATTGTTTTATCCCCTTGAATATCTAAAACTAGCTGGATATGTATTGTTGGTTGGGGATAGGAGGTGGTGGTGAAAATGACCTGGAGGGAACTAGGGACAACTGTCTAGCTGTTAGTTTCTTTCTCTTCATGCAGGCATTCGTTGACATCATCAAATTTGTTTAGAAGCTATTGCCACATCATCCAGTTGCCAAATGGTGGATTCTCCGATCTAGCTATAATGCTTTGCCAACCCTTCAGACTTTATTGTTCTCTTGATCTCCTACTCACAGGAATTGTTCTATGCATTCAGCTCTCCTTCATCCCTCAGATTATGTCAGCTAGTACATCTTGACAAGTCTTCTACATACTTCCGAAGTCCATTTACTTTAAAAAAAAATTATTTATTTGAGAGCGAGAGAGAGTGAGAGAGCAAAGACAAGTTGTGGTTGAGGGGAGAGGGCTAGAGGAAGAGGGAGAAGCAGAGTCCCCATTGAGCAGGGGGCCCAACGCAAGGCTTAATCCTAGGACCCCAAGATCATGACCTGAGCAGAAAGGTAGACACAACCAACTGAGCCACCCAGCTGCCCCTGAAATCCATTTACTTTCACTATCTTATTTCAGATCCCAATTGTTTTTCAGGATCATTATAATAGATTTCTAATTAAGTCTTCTGCCTCTAGGCAAGAGATCTTGACAAGAAGACAAGAGATCTAGACAAGAAGACAAGAAGATCTACAATCCATGTATCCACAAAGCAAAATTTAGATATATAACATTTGTGGAATTGGAGCCTAAAATCTAAGTGTTTTGGCTTAGCCAGCAAGTTTTTCATCTCCTTGGCCCCTCCGATATTCTGCCTTCTATTTTAACGTCCCGCAGTGTCAGATCACTTGCAGAGCCCATGTGTACCAGACTCTGCCCTGGCTCCATTCATCATCTCATATTCTTTCCCCTACTGGAATGCCCTTCCTCACTTTGTTTACCTGGATAAACTAAGCACACTACTTAAGAGTCAGCCTATAACTCATCTTCAGTAGGAAGTAATATGATCCTCCTTTTTCAAAATCCCTCTAGGATAGTTTGAGTAACTGTATCATGTAATATTTTGAATGGAAAATCTAGGCCTCATATAATATATGGTCAGTTCTACAAGTTTAGGGACTATATCATTTCTCTTTTGACTTTAGTCTTTAAGTAAAATGCCCAAAGAGCATATAATAGTCACACAATACTTATTTCTGTTGACATTGTAGATTCTCAGAACACGTATATTGAACTAGTCAGAATTGAGCAGGCTTCGATTCTCTAATTTGGTATTAGTTTGTGGCTCTGAGGACTGAGACAGCTGACGTGATACTCCATTGACTCCATATCTTCATTGTAATGGAAAACAACTTTACCCAGGAAATCCAAAAGAGGCATGCACATCCTTATTCTTCCATCTTTGTTCCTGCTCTAATGCACTGGACAATGTCTCTCCACTGGGACCCTTAGAGAGCAATAATTCCCCAGTTACATTCAAGAACTCCAAGCCTAACCGAATGCCCTTTGAAGCTTACTGATTTATCTGTTGGCTTCCTTTTTCTTCTCTTGTTTTACAGAGTCCATAATCACCAGTGAGGGTCCTACTCTTTAATTCCCCAATACCTGAATAATGGCCTTTCCTTTCTTGGCACAGCTATTCCTTTCCCATAGATCCATAAATATTTAAGATACAAAATTTAAAATTTCTTAAAGACTCCCTAATCATTCCTTACTCCCAGAAAACTGGTGAATGTGTCTGGGCTTTCACTGTGGCTGCAGTGACTCCAGTGATTTGAAGCGCTTCTCTTGCCTTTTAGCTTAAAAACAAAACAAAAGAAAACAAAACAAAAACAAAAATTAAGAATAAGTAAATAAATAAACAAAAACAAAAACAGAAACAAAAAAATCCTGCCCTCGTCCGTTCCAGAACTCCTTGTAAAGGTGAAGTATCCATTAACCCTCAAAACAGAACAACAGAATGGTTAGAGAAATCACATATTTGACCCAGCAGCAGCTGTCTTTCTGGAAAATTGCTGAACAGTATCACATAATATGGGAATCAAGAATCCATTTCTAAAATCTTAACATGTCCTTTCTCTGACATATTTGCTTAAGACACTTGAGCAATCTTGTGAAACCCTACTCATTGGTTTCCTAAAGTGTTGACTGCTGGAGGAGTCAAAAGCCAATTTCTCCCTGTTCACACGCTCTGTCTTAACATATCTCTTGCTATTCCCCAGGTTTGTGTCTCTACCCAGTGTGTCTTGCTTCTGTCTTCTTGGCATACTCCCAAGTCCTGTGTCAGAGGTATCAATTCTGAGTTGTTATATCCAGAATTTTTAAAACATGGTTTACATTAACATAACTGCCTGAATTACAAACTGAACTTTGCCCCATGCCTCCACCTAGGGGGAATTGATTTTCCAGTAAGTGATCGTTGGAAAACACATTCACTATAAATTCTTGATTACATTTTATAATCCCTTCATAAGAAGAAAACCCAAACCAAGCAAGGCTCATTCAACTTGTTAATGAACATAAGCACTAATAGAAAGGAAAAAAAAATAGTGGCATGGGCAATGATATATATTTTAAGAAATTATTGAAAATAAATATTTGTTCAGTCTATTAAAATAGAAAAGAAAAACAGAGAAAGCACAGAATATTTGGGGTTTTGTCCAAATGGTCCACTAAGAAGTAGTATGACCCTGGCCAAATGACAAATTTCAGTTGAGTCTTCATTTACTCCTATATAAAATATGTGTCCTGAGGTTTATCAAATTTCAGTTGAGTCTTCATTTACTTCTATATAAAATATGTGTCCTGAGGCTTTAGAAATTTGCTTTTTCAGACATAATCTTCATGACTTTTACCTCCTATTTTGTCATCTGTTTGAATTGCCTACTTCCTCTTACTCCCATTTCCCATTCAGAAAAATAGTTGTTGTTGTTTTTTTTAAATATTTTATTTATTTGTTTGACAGACAGAGATCACAAGCAGGCAGAGAGGTAGGCAGAGAGAGAGGAGGAAGCAGGCTCCCCACTGAGCAGTGGGCCAGATGCGGGGCTCGATCCCAGGACCCTGGGATCATGACCTGAGCCTAAGGCAGAGGCTTTAACCCACAGAGCCACCCAGGCACCCCAGAAAAATAGTTTTTGTTTCTGAAGTTTTAATCAGTGGTCAGTTCTCCTTGAAGTCTTTTCTGCTTACATTCTCCCCTTCGATTACACCTGTGTTATGTTTCAATAACACATTGTATCATTCTCTCATAACACTTATTTTGTTGTGATCATCTGTTTGTTTGGAGCTTTATCACTCTAGACTGTGCACTGGGTCTGCTTTTGTACCTTCTTACACCTGTACCCTGGTGCTAATGACAATAGCCAGTGTACAGTTAGCTTGTAGTTTCGGATTCACTTTGGCTTAAATAAATAGGCATCTTCTATTTCTCACGCACCACTACAAATGATCTTGGTCTTCCTTCTTTCCTAGATTGGAGGAGATGATGCGTCTTCCATCTGACTCTCTGTTGGAGACTTTTCGAGCCCAGAGTGTACATTGAAGAAATCTAGTGTACATATAAGAAATCAACCCCAAGGCTGGCATGCTGAAGAGATTCTGTAAAGAAGCAAAGATGCTGAAGGAGCCCCAGTTGTTCCAGCTCTTAACTACTGCAGACTTCTCGTGCAGGCTCCCATCATGAAAGGTAAGAAGCTTTTAAAATGGCTTTACCCTCCGCAACATTCTAAACAGAAACTCATCAAAGACTCTGAACTGGAACCTTGCAGTCTGAGTCATTTGTAGAGACTGAGCCACAGAAACAGCAAGAGAGAACGAATGATTGTGTGCTGACTCACTAAAATCTGGGGTGATTTCTAAATACAGAATGAATGACTTGAACGCCAGGGCACTTGGTGGTTGTTCTGCAACCTCCTGGTAAATGGTCTCTCAGGAATACAGTACGTTGATGAAAATAATAGTAAATATTTATTGATAATCTCAAATCAGAGCAAGAGAATGTTCGATTCTGTCTCTCCCAAATATTGTCATATCCTGCCCAGGCAGTCACTGTGATGAAAATAGATCAGAGCATAGAATTATTTTATGCCACATGCAACAACAAAGTAAAATGAAGGTAAACCTAATTAATCCTGTTTACTCAGCCGCCCAATTTTTAAGTCATGCAATTGAGATTTTTTTAGAGGCGACTATGATTATGTGTTTAACATTAGTAAACCTGCTGTAGCTGTTTCCACCTTTAAATGCATCTGGAAGCATTCACATTCTTTATAAGAAAGAGAAATCATGGAAAACTACACTAAAATATTTAGTGTTAAAACACAGCAGTGATTTTGTAATCCTCAAGTACGATAAGAATGCTGAAGTACATTGAAGACAAAAATCCACACGTTCTTTGTTGAAACTTTGATCAAGATGTTTATTTCTCCATTTTTTTGAATTTCAGCTTAGTGATGTGACTTGCACCTGCCAATTTAACATTGGTAAACATGATTTAGGGGGAAGTTCGAAATTGCTTTCCATTGAGCTTGCCCACTCTTGATGCTGGGGACCATATGCAGAAGCTCCAGTTAGCCTGCTGCAGGGTGAGAAACCACATAGAGAAAGGCCCCAGCTCTCTTAGCCACCCCAAAATTCCCAGCTGGTTAAGAGTAACCATCCTAGACCATTCAGCCCCAAATGACCTAGTCTATACTAGAACTGTGCTGTTAATTCACAGAATTTTGAACAAATAATGAATGGTTATTGTGTTAATCCATTAAGTTTGGGGTGGTTTGCTGTGTAAAAAAGCCGGTTGATAACATACAGAAAGTGTTTTTATCATATGAATCACATGAAAATATATGCTTCCTGTTCACCTTGCCAACTGTCTTATACTGAAGTATAGTATTGCCAGGGAAAGTCTGTTTCCTTTTCAATGTTCCTTCCTGGAAATCACTTTCAAGCTGTAATTACAGGCATGATGGCAGTGCTTGATTCTCAAGTGAGCCAAGCTGCTGAACCTAAATTCACTTGACCAGCTGGGTCAGTGAAAATAAATGGCTTTCTTTGACCAGACTTGGCTTGGCTCCCTTAATAGTATCATTTTATATCCCTGGTTCAAGGACACAATTCTGCTGGGCAGGGCCACATTACTGATAAACATGCCACAAAGAAATACTTGGCCTGTACAGCAGGTGCATTTTTTTTTTTTTTTCCCACACAAGAGATTCCAAAAAGTTTTCTTCTTCTAGGTTGGCCGGAAGGTCACACCTCATTAAACCTCATTAAAGGTTAAAATAATGGTTTGGCTACATTTGACTGGGAAGAAGACAACTTAAACTCTACTTTTCAGAAGCAGCATATTTGGAGCAGGATACCTTATTCATAATCATGGAGCACTTATATTCGGAGAGTGAAATTCTTTCTCCCATTCTTAAATTGTTGCAAAGGAAGCCAGGCACATGTTTCATTCTGACTGGTGAACTGGGGAAAAGACCTATTTTTTTAAAAATGTATTTTCAGTTTCAATCAATAGGTCTACAGAATAATGTCAAAAATCCATGCACCTTCAAAATTTTCAAGTGTCACATTTTATCAAACACCCCATAATAGATAACCTACGAGCATGGCCTTCATGATCACTATTATATACCTCACAGGCATGACATAGTTAACTCACACTCCAGGCTGAATAATCTGACAACTTTTCATTTAAAAATAATAAAGGGCTCACAAGGTGTATTTTCCCACACATGTTTTATTTTGTAACACTTCCATATTTCCAGTTTGTATTATTCTCTCTCTGACAGTTTGCATGTCATATGGTAAGTTTCCTCAGGGAAAGTAAATCAGATTTCTGCCTGGAGTGCAAACTGACTAATAATAATCATCACCGTAAAGGACTCTGTTGTGTTTGGGACCAAAAGTGCTATCTGGTTGTTATGGCAACTAGGATTTGAAAAAGGATGCCTGGTTGTGAGGGGCAGGAGCCAGCATCCCCAAACCAATCCTTCCTCCAAGCTTCTCCCAACAGAATAATTTCTAGTCATTCCTAAAATGGATGCAGAGTGACAGATTGTCAGCTCATATGAACTAACCTCACTCAGTAAAGGGACCGCATTTTCATCATGGAATGAAATGTTTCTTTTCAATGGCATGATGTTGACAAAGGGAGAGAGGCTAAGTGCATGGCCCTCGCTTAGGCCCTGTATCAGCAGTGGTTAATTGTCCTGCAGACCATGGATGAATCGAGTAGGGCATCACCCCCTCTTTAAAATGTGCTCTTATCTCTTTCTCTGTCCTTCAAGTGGAAATCATGACTCTCTCATCTGGATGTCTGTCCATCATAAGTAATCGTATCATATGATTACTGACATTACTTCACTGACACTCCTCAAGATTTTCAACCATTTATTTACATATCAATCATTTCACTTGACCAAGAAGTTTACAAGCACAGGGTCGTATTCATTTCCTTTCACCAGGTTCTGGAGCATGTCCCCTACCTCATAATTTTTTTTTTTTTTTTTAATTTAATGAAGTGAGTTGTGTCTGCATCTCCTGTGACAGTACCATTAATACACTTGATATTCAAGGCACAGATGCACTAGAGTATTTCCTGTAGTTTAAAGAGATTACAGTACAATTCGGAAAATGTATCACAAACAATGAATTGGATTTTGTGTTTGGGAGGAGCTGAATTTGAGGCAGAACTTGCACATACATATATGCAACCTTGGTTAAGCTAATTAACCCCTCTGAAATTATTTTCTTTAACAGAAAATGAGAATTGAAAACTTTCTCTCTGGGTATTGTTTGAAGATGATAGGGAACAATGTAGTAAGTGCACAATAATGCTGTTTTAATTTTCCAAGGATAAATCTTCAATTTATCTTTGGTATTTAATGTTATTTTAGCCCTTCAGCTCAACGTGACAAAGCTCAGACCACTTCTCCTTGAGTCCATGATATTCCTTCACCTATCTATTGATAAAAAATGATAATTGGGCACCTGGGTGGCTCAGTTGGTTAAGCAACTGCCTTCAGCTCAGATCACGATCCCAGAGTCCCGGGATCGAGTCCCGCATCAGGCTTCCAGTTCCCCGGGGAGTCTGCTTCTCCCTCTGACCTCACCTCTCATGCTCTTTCTCACTGTCTTTCTCTCAAATAAATAAATAAAATCTTAAAAAAATGGTAGTCATTACTGGATTGTTAATGGTGGGATCATGTTATTTGCAACAAAAAAACAGATATTAAACACAAAATAATGTCTAGTGGAGATCTGTGTTAACTCCTTTCCTTGCTATTAAAAAGAACAATTTACCTTTATATCCTAGATTAAGTTTAAAACATGAAAAAATAGATTTCATTTTAAAAGAAATGGTGGAAATTATTCATTTTGGTAAAGTAAAATGAGTGCCAATGTCATATGAGTCTTAGGTATAAAATAAATGATGAAGGCATACAAAGAAATCTGAGAACAAGATTAAATGATTCTACCTAGAAACTCATATTGATTTGTTCATTGATAAATTAGACGAATATGTCTTCTTCTCGTCTTTCCTTTAATATTTTAATCAATTTTATTTATTCCCTGTATTGTAAATATTTAAAATTTTCTATTTATTAGGATGTTTGACATCTTAATAAACCTGTCTGACTGAGAAGAAACTACCCTTCTCCTAGGGCTAGTCATTTTTAGAGGTAATAAAGGACCCACCCATTTGACATGCTGACTAACCAGTGCAAAGCCCTACCTCCTCCATCTGGTACATGTGCTCCAAGAGGCGATATCCCTCTTTTTTAATCATCCCCAAATCAGGTACCAGGCAACAAGGGACCATCTCTATAGCCCACAACCCTCCAAAATTATTCAAACTATCCCTTGCCTTCCCTGGAGAAACCCCAGTAAAGGCTCTGGTCTAAAACTTTTCCTCTTGCTTCTATCCTCTGCCTCCTAATCACCCAGATGCCTTTTCCATCTGGCCCTCTGTGGTATGGCATGGACCTGTAAACACAATAAACTTTATTTTTTGCCTGAGCCTCTTCTGTGTCTCCTCTCGGCCTCTCCCTGAATGATCATCCTGTAAAAGAATACAGAACATTTTCCTCTGAAAGCACTCTGCTGACTTCCCATCAACTCTAAGATTAATTCCTTAACCCAAGAGTTATACTTACTTACCTTTGCCTTAGCATCTTCTACCCTACTTGAATTCGTTATTATATTTCTGCCGCCAAATGTCAGTCCCTCTGCTTTGGGTACAAAAAAGGCATTTCTGTCTGCCTGGGGAAAAAAAAATATTGTCAAAAAAAAAAAGAAAAGAAAAAAAAAGAGAAACTATTCAGTCCTTTTAGAATCAGTTCATCTGCCATCTCTGGGTACTTCATCTGTTTAACTAACCCTTGCCCACCAGTCTTCCCACTGCATAGAGAATTCATACCCTTCTCAAGCTGCACCTGTGCAGAATTCTGAACCATAGTAATTAATTTATTATAATATTTTGATATATCTAAATCTCTTATCATACACTAAGCTTCTCCAGGGCAGAAACACTAATATTAGCATAGTTCTTTGAGCTACATGGAAAATACTGAATATATTTTAAATTAATTTATATTCAATTATGTTTATCATAGTGAAACTGTAAGCTACATAAAATTTGGGAATCACACTAAAAATTTCACCAATAAAATGCTTCATCTCAATTATTTTACCTGTAATATATTGTCTTCAGTCATTACATATTTGTTTCACAATTTAGCACAGTTAGAAATTTTGCATGCATCCTATTTTTATTTACTTTATAAATCAAACATTTCTCATGTTTGTACGTTCTTCACTATTTGTTTTTAGGCTTCTTATCCTATGTGATAAAATTAATATAATTGAAGTCATACTTTTCTTATTTTGAAATATATTCAGTGGATACTTCCTTCCGCAAACTTAGTTTCTTTTTCGAATAACTATCCTAAGGAAGTCATAAGAGGTCAAAGAAGCAATATTACTAGTCTAATAGATCTGCATATTTTTACATGTCATAATATGTATTGCCTGTTCTTCCCAAAGAAATTAAACCAGTTTACACAGATACCACTAACAAACATGGACTTCTTTCTCTCCGTCCATCCTTCCGTTGGATGCCATGACTGTTTCTTTTTTCCTACTAGCAATATAAATTCTGTTTAATTTTATTAAGTACTAATATGTTTCATTCCCTTCAAATCCACAAACATGCCCTGAGTACCCACAGTATATTACATAGGAAGGCACTGTGGTAGGCATTCAGAAAGCAGGGAACCATGTAACATCACTTTTGCTCTGTAGGAACTCTAATTCCAGTGATCCAGATAGAGCTCCCAACAAGATTCTAATCCAACACAAAGATGCCCTGAGAGAAGCAGACAATAATAGGAGAATAGTGAAGACAGGCTGCACAAAGACATGCCTGGAGCTACTGGAAAGGTTGATTACTGAATGTAATCTCTATTTAAATGATCTGTTCTGGCCTTTTATGGATTCCTGTACCAAACATTTATACTGTAGAACACAGTGCCTCCCTTCCCCTTCCTCCTTTGTCTTATCTACTTTTGTGTACATGTTTTAGGCAAAGCATGCTGTTTCCCCTCACTTCCACTCATTGTAGTGACTCATCTGTCAGCTCCCTAACCTTCCCACTCAAGCATTTCAAAGTGGCTCCCTTTTCTAACAGCCCCCAACCCACCTCTCCTCCCCAGAAGACATGATATCATGCATTAGACAAAAGAGATCAATTATTCTTCACTGTTGTGTGTGCCTGTATGTGTATAGTCAAATTTTGGGGGGTTATAGACATTGGGGAGGGTATGTGCTATAGTGAGTGCTGTGAAGTGTGTAAACCTGGTGATTCACAGACCTGTACCCCCGGGGCTAATAATACATTACATGTTTATTAAAAAATAAATAAAAATTATTTTAAAAATTTTAGAAATCATTTCCTGAAATTGGGGGTGGGTTGGTAAATCATATTATTATTAGCTGCCATTTATTAACCACTTAATATATTGTCCCTTCCACTGTATGCAGTCTAGTTAGCCACTATAGTGTACACACATAGCTTTTTAGGGGACATGGATGTTTTCTTTTAAGCCATTAACTGTTATTCTGAGCAGATCATCAGGCTGGTTGGATCACTTAATAGTACAAAATCAGAAATCCCGAAGTCATATGTTCCAAATATGAATTACCTAGCACAAGGTGGTTCTGGACCCAATTTTGCATTTTTTTTAAATGTTAAATCCAATGTCTGCCTCCCTTTTAAGATTATTCAGTGCATTCTAGCAACCCAATTTGTTTCAGAAATGCATGGAGCCCAATTTCCCAAGAGAGAAACATTAATCACCAGGATCCATATGCTTAGCTATGTTTTCTCCACCAATTTAAACACTTTAACAACAAAATTCTAGCAGTCCAGGCCTTTCAATAAAGTAGTATTCTTAGTGATTCAGGTTGCAGAGGAAAAAGGAATCCTCATGTTCTAATGAGCCCTATAGAAATATACTTCTTCTCATATAACCCCCCCCCCCATGCTGTTTCTTTTGGCTTAAGCAAGCTCTAATAACACCTTCCCATCTCCTGATGCTTGCCGAAGGGCCACTTCACATGGTTCTTCAGACTTGACAACCGCCAGCGCCTTCAAGACAGAAGTGCATCCCACCCCATTTGAAAACACGTTGCTGGCTTCCCACACCTGCAATGGCTTGCAGGAGTGGGAAATTATTCACTCACAGCTGCATCTTGAAATTAAAGTCCGTTCCATTTACTTGACCCTGGAGCCTTGTCCAAACAAGCTCACTTGAGCTTTACCCAGATGGTGGCCATTTACTTCTGCCTCATTCATTACTGTTCCCTTAAAACATGGCCCTGAGCCAGCTGGCATGCTGACATAGCTTTTTAATGGGAAGATTGCACATCTTCCTCCCTAATTTGGTAAATACAAAGAGTGGCTGCAAAAACTGCAACAATATCCATGTTATCTTGTTTTCTGTACATGTGAACCTGCATAGTATATCTCTAGTGCTTATTTAATTAATCAACTGTCTGTTGTGTGAATAGGGAGAAATGGCATCTGTGGACAATAACAAAAATGATACACAAGTTTAGTTATTATATTAAATGGCTATTGAAATAATAGGTCTACATAACAACCCCCCCCCATGCAGTGGCCTATAAAAACACACATTTGAGTTATACTCATGAATCAGCAGGTCAGTGATGCGTTCGCTTTTCTAGGATGGACTTAGTGGAGTAGCACTACTTCAGACTGCAGATCAGGTTCACACCTATTCCATGTGTATTCATTCTTGGATCATGTTGAAGGGGCAGTGGTTTCCCAATACATTCTCCTCTTATGACTAATCATTGGGCCAACACGACACCAAACTGTATAAACACATTATAGCCTGTACTGGGGTCATGTTCACAGTCAAAGCAAGTTGCTTTCCTATATGTGAAATTAATGGGCCAGGGTACTAAACTCTGTCCACTATAGAAGAAGAAAGGAAGTGATATTTGCTGGACAATAAACCAACCATCATAGGTTTACACAAATTAAAAGGCATAAGGCAAAATTGGAAAAAAATTGTAATATTTACAACACTGAATTCTTAATACTTTTATTATTTATAGATGATTATAGACTTTTATTGTGTAAGATTGGGGGAAAAAAAGTCCATCATGCCTGTAATAGACTGTCACTTAGCAATATTTTTGGTTTTTTGCTTTTTGAATATCTAGAATATCATTGGGATACCCTTCCAGTATAATTTTTCTCCTGCAGAAATTTGCCGGGTTTGGTACAGTGAAGCCCTCAAAGTGATATGAAAACTCACAGAAAGAAACTCTTAAAACAGAATGATTTGAATTTGACCAAATCAGTCATTAGCTACTCTATGTCCCAAGAGCAGATTCATCTACTGTAGCTTACTGTGTTGATGTAAATCCCAGATCAACTTAAAATATGGTCCCATAGGATGTGAGTAACTGCTTATTACAACATAATGTCTTTTTTTTTTAGTTGTGTCCAGAAATGTTTATTCATTTATTAGTTCTAACAGTAATTCTGTGTAACTTTTAGAATTTTCTTTTTTTTTCTTTAATTTTTTTTTCAGTGTTCTAAGATTCATTGTTTATGAACCACACCCAGTGCTCATGCAATACATACCTCCTTAATACCCACCACCAGGCTCACCCAGTCTCCTAACCCTCCCCCCTCCAGAATCCTCAGTTTGTTTCTCAGAGTCCACAGTCTCTCATGGTTTGTCTTCCCCTCCAATATCCCCCCCAACTCGCTTCTCTCTCCAACTCCCAATGTCCTCTGTGTTATTCCTTATGCTCCACAATTAAGTGAAACCATATGAAAATTGACTCTCTCTGCTTGACTTATTTCACTCAGCATAATCTCTTGATACAAAAGTTGGGTATTTATCCTTTCTGATAGATGCATAATATTCCATTGTATTTATGGACCATATCTTCTTTATTCATTCTTCTGTTGAAGGGCATCTTGGATCTTTCCACAGTTTGGTGACTGTGGCCATTGCTGCTATGAACACCAGGGTACAGATGGCCCTTCTTTTCACTCCATCTGTATCTTTAGGGTAAATACCCAGTAGTGCAATTGCAGGGTCATAGGGAAGCTCTATTTTTAATTTCTTAAGGAATCTCCACATTGTTTTCCAAAGTGGTTGCACCAACTTGCATTCCCACCAACTGTCTAAGAGGGTCCCCCTTTCTCCACATCCTCTCCAACACTTGTTGTTTCCTGTCTTATTGATTTTGGCCATTCTAACTGGTGTAAGGTGACATCTCAATGTGGTTTTGATTTAAATCTCCCTGATGGCTAATGATGATGAACACTTTTTCATGTGTCTGTTAGCCATTTGTATGTCTTCTTTGGAGAAGTGTCTTTTCATGTCTTCTGCCCATTTTTTGACATGATTATCTGTCCTGTGTGTGTTGAGTTTGAGGAGTTATAGATCTTGTATAGTTATACAAGGAGCTATAGATCTTGTATATCAGCCATTGTCTGTAGTGTCATTTGCAAATATCTTCTCCCATTCTGTGGGTTGCCTCTTTGTTTTGTTGACTGTTTGCTTTGCTGTGCAGAAGCTTTTGATCTTGCTGAAGTCCCAAAAGTTCATTTTCACTTTTGTTTCGCTTGCCTTTGGAGACATGTTTTGAAAGAAGTTGCTGTGGCTGATGTCGAAGAGGTTATTGCCTATGTTCTCCTCTAGGATTTTGATAGATTCCTGCCTCATGTTGAGGTCTTTTATCCATTTTGAGTTTATCTTTGTATATGATGTAAGAAAATGGTCGAGTTTCATTCTTCTACACATGCTGTCCGATTTTCCCAGCACCTTTTATTGAAGAGACTGTCTTTTTTCCATTGTATATTTTTTCCTGCTTTGTCGAAGATTAGTTGACCATAGAGTTGAGGGTCCATATCTGGGCTGTCTGCTCTGTTCCACTGGTCTATGTGTCTGTTTTTGTGCCAGTACCATGCTGTCTTGGTGATCACAGCTTTGTAGTAAAGCTTGAAATCAGCAATGTGATGCCCCCAGTTTTGTTTTTCTTTTTCAACATTTCCTTAGCAATTCGAGGTCTCTTCTGGTTCCATACAAATTTTAGGATTGTTTGTTCCAGCTCTTTGAAAAATTCTTGTGGAATTTTGATCAGGATGGCATTGAAAGTATAGATTGCTCTAGGCAGTATAGGCATTTTAAACAATGCTTATTCTTCTGATCCATGAGCATGACATAATGTCTTAAGAGAGATAGATGATAAGCATCTAATTTGCTTTTAGAGTCTCGTTGTCATGATTTTATGTGTAGTCTCTGCAAGAGCAAAACATGAAAATTATTTATCCTGTTTCACAATGAGAAATTTGAGTCTCAGGAAAGATATTTGACTTTCTTAGCATCACAAGGGTTGTTGTTATTCTGTGTCCATTTGCCTTCATTCCAAGAATTCCAACATGATGACTTGTCATTGAAGAAAAATAATAGTATTTTCAATATTTCTATATCAGCAAAGATTACTGCAACTCCTTACTTAGGATATTCTCTCCAACCTTTTATCTAAATCTATGCTGTTATTTCCCACCCTGAATATCTCTATCTTTAAAAGTGGTTGAGGACTTCTTTTTCTAGACAGGTTGTATTCCTTTGTGGCAGACCAGCACTGGCTTTGCAGAGGTAGAAAATGCTGGGTATAGTACAAAAAAGAAAAAAAAATATATATATATTAATATAGAATAATTTTAATATATATTATATATTTAATCTATAATAATTTTAATAATATATATATATTTATACACACTCACACATACATATACATTTTTATGCTGGAATACTGGAACCTATAAGGTTTCCATAATCAAAAACTTCAGTAAGGCAAGAAATTCTTTGAGTCTAAGGTTATCATCTATTCCCCTCCTGATTCTGAGGGGACGTACCTACACCCTTCTTTTCCCAGGCCCAGCCTGCTGACAGAAGAGAAGCCAGCAGTTCTACAACTTGTGGAATTACATCTAGAAATTCGCGGGTTGAAGCACATGGTTAGCCTTCCCTACAGCGCATTTACTGGATTCTGGGATAGCACAGGAAACTTGGGAGGGAGGCAACCTGAATGCATCTAAAAGGTAGAGGGAAACCATGAGCCTTCTTTCAATGCTTAGGAAATAGAGACCTGGGAGAAGCTCTGCCCTCCAGCACTGCGGTCACACCCTGAAGACAGTTGCTGGAAATGGTGGCTGTATGAGCAAGCAGTCAGAGAGCCATCTTTGAAGGGCAGAGCTAGATCTTTGGCTTCTCTTAAGAGCTGAGGAGGTAGGCACTCAGTTGGAAGCCCAGGAGGGCTCTAAAAAGGGTAGGCTCTTGCCTACTAAAACTCGAAGCAGGTTGCAAAACTCTCATGGAAGAGGTATCCTCTTTATACCCAGGGGGAAAGGAACATCCTTATCTTCAAGACAAAGGGATACAGAGGGGAATCTGAATGAGCAGACCTTACTAAGTTCATCCTCCTTTATTTATTCCATTTACCTCATACACCTGTCCGTATCATATCTTTCTATAACTTTCCACTCTTCATCAAATCTAGCATAAAGACACCGAAGTTTAACCATTTCTTTGGGTCTTCATTTCCTTATGAAGACTCCCATGTTATGGGCCACTTACATAAAATAAATTTGTATACTTTTCTTTTGTGGATCTGTCTTTCGTTATAGAGATCCTGGTAGAGGGGTTAGAAGGGAAGATATTTTTCCTTCTCTACAATATAAAATAGTATCTCACTTTTGTTTTCTATCACCTCAAAGGACATCTCTGACTCTGAGACAGCACTTTAAGCATCGCTTCCTTCAGTGAGTCTTTTCAGACCCACTATCCCGTGTCAGGCAGTTAGTTCTGTGTTCTTCTGGCTTCCTAAACCTTCTCCATTATTGTAGTTTCTTTTTATGTTATGCTGTAGTGTATATTTTAGTTTATAGTACAGAGTGGAGTCATTTTTATTCAAGTTGGAAACATGCAGGGTTGAAATGGAACAATATAACATTGTAACAGAGATACACTCTACTAAGGGACATTTGAAATAATACAAGTTACATTGTTTTATTTATAACTGATGAAGAATCTAAGGCTATAATCACAAGTCAACTAAATGACTGTAAACTGTTTGTGCTATCCCCTACACTGTGGCACTTCTTAAGGTGCTAACTTGATAAACTTACCTTACTTACTCAGTATTGTTTTAATTTTGCTCAGTATTTGTATCCAAACTCCTCACAGTGATTTTTGGTGCTTCGACATTTAATTTTATTCTCCATAACATTTTATTCTCTGTAATGTTTTCACCAAATAGAGGAGACATTGTACTTGTTGAAAAATGGGCTGAAATAGCAGTAAGTTAAGAAAGGAAGTTAGATATGATACTGTGAGATACCAAACAAATGACATAATAATGTACGCCAGGGGTAATTGAGGAGAATCTGCATTGGAAATCACTTAACATAATGCAAGATAATTAAAAAGATTATTAACACAAAATAGATTATAGTTATTGCAAAATTACTTCTTCAACCAGGCAAGATTTGAATTATATTTACAACTTCATGAATGTATCCTTTGCATAAAATCTTTGTATTTGCTATTATTTATGTGTATATAATTTATAACAGGTTGTCATCTTTAATGATATTAATTACACATGTTTATTTCTTCAATGGATGATAGTTATCTCTAATGGTATAGGACACATAGTAGGCACACCCCAATATTTTTGAGTAAATGAGTAAAACTATTTTTTCCATCTGTGATTTAGCCATGTTTATTTCACATTTATACATTCTTTGTGTTTTTTGCCTACCCCTCCCCCCCTTTTTTTGTCCTGTTGACAACTTTGGGATTCTATTTGTTTTGTTCATATTTTAATAAATATTTTTATATCCTTAGGGCATTTCCTTTCAATTTGTTACAAATATCTGTTTTCACTGATGTCGGTGTGAAGGAAGACCCCCTTGTCTTTGTGATTCTCAGTTAGCACAGACGGCAGAACCACAGTCCTCCTTTCTTACAATCTGTGGCTCTCCATATCCCCCTGGGACATTTAGACTCAAGAAGAAAAATGATCATGGGTCATAGGTAGGGTCTGGGGAATGGGAAAATTTTAAACAAACAAACCAAAGCACCTACTATGCTTGGTTATTTAAACATAATATCTAATAGCACTTATCATAGCAAATCTTTGGATTGTAACTTCTGTCTTACTAATGAAGAAACTGAGGCTCACAAAGTGTACTTCCCAAGGCCAAACAGTTAATAAGCAGCATAGCAACTATTTCAAATTCACATCTGCCTGGATTCCCACTATTCCACAATAACTTTGAAATGGATTTTCACTGAGGGAAGCACAGCACATTTTTTAGATTAAAAAAAAAAATCTTAGCTCCTACGGGTCCCACTAAATAGCTTCAAAATTATTAGAATAGAATGGTTTAGAGAGAGCCCTTTGTCTACATTCCATTTATCCTTAATGAAAACTCCACATTGGATTCCCAGAGAGCTCTTGTTAAGTCTTTGAGTTTATATGGCCGTGTTATCTGGAGAAAAACCATGTGGAGCTGACCACAATATGCCTGGTGTCTAGACTTCAACAACCCTGAAGTATGTCTGATCAATAAATGAACCTTTTATACATTTTTACATGGAAAAACATGCTGAACTTTGGATAGAAAATTCTTGAGGAGGACAAGTCAGTGTATAGGGATCTTTATAATTTTCAACAAATATATCATTTATAGGGGCACCTTGGTGGCTCAGTGGGTTAAAGCCTCTGCCTTCAGCTCAGGTCATGATCCCAGGTCCTGGGATAGAGCCCCGCATCAAGCTCTCTGCTCAGCACGGAACCTGCTACCCTTTCTCTCTCTCTGCCTACTTGTGATCTCTGTCCTTCAAATAAATAAATAAAATCTTTAAAAAAAATTTTTAAAAGATATATCATTTATGTATTATTGGGAAATATATTGAGAGAATTATTAATATGTATTGCAATCAGGATTTATTTAAAACCTAAATCTTGCAGGATATTTTATTTTAGCTTGGAAAATGTAATAAGCCCTGCTTTGTTTAACAAACATCAGCTATTCTCTTTATCATTTTCTAACAACCATTCAACTGTAAATAATGGAAATTATTACATGATGATTTCACCAAACTGCCTGTCAGAGGATGTAATTGTTGTTATAATTTAGTTGGTAAGTATATGTTGTTCTGCAACCACAGATACTAACTCATGTCAACATCTGGAACCTTAGATTCATTTAGATACAGTCACCATTCTAAATGAAAATTCAGGAGGTCTGGGCAACCTCTGCTTCCCATATATAAAGAAAAGATCAGTGGGAGGAAAGAAGTGGGCAGAAGAGAAGTTTATTGAGCACCTATTTTTTTTTTTGCCAAGTAATATATACTTATCGCTTTCCATAATATTTTATTCTTAAAGTGAACACAATGAAGCAAGACTTTGTATCATTTATGTTGAAATGCAAGAATGAACATATCTATATGCAAACCACAAGCTGAGCTCCAACACCAGACTTTTGATCTAGAACTGAACTTAACAACTTAACTTTCTTTTCCTTTCCTTCCTTTCTCTTTCTTTCTTTCTTTCTTTCTTTCTTTCTTTCTTTCTTTCTTTTTTCTTTCTTTTTTTCTTTGAGAAGGGGAGGGCTTGAGGGAGAGGAAGAGAGACAATCTTAAGCAGGCCCCACACTCATTGCAGAACCCCACCTAGGCTTGATCTCACAGATCACGGCCTCTCACCACCTGAGCCTAAACTGAGAGTCAGATGCCCCTTGGGCTAGAACTTTTTTTAACACATTACCTCACTCCAACCACCTTCATTTGCCTAGAAGGCTAGAAGCAGATACCAAATGGGAAAAAACCATTCCATGGCATTGAGACCTGCTTCCTTCAGATTTTAGAAAGTGAAAAAGTATGTCCAGAGCATATTGTGATTAGGTCCCACTCATTTATCTCACCTAAGTTCACCTTTGAAAACTGTCATTACCTGAAACTACTTCACCTTCAAAACTTCTAATTTAAGCCCTGTTTTCTAGTCATAACTTCCTTCCTTCAAGTTTATGCTTTTTGTTTTGCTGCCTTGCTCTGCATTTTTACAGAGTATGAGATCCCACCCAGAGTTCATGAAACAGAATCTGCATTTTAACAAAGTCCTTAGGTAATTTGTATGCATATTACTTTTTTTTTAGATTATTTATTTATTTATTTGACAGACAGAGATCACAAGTAGGCAGAGAAGCAGTCAGAGAGAGGAGGAAGCAGTCTCCCTGCTGAACAGAGAGCCCGATGTGGGGCTCGATCCCAGGACCCTGGGATCATGACCTGAACCGAAGGCAGAGGCTTTAACCCACTGAGCCACCCAGGCACCCCTGCATATTACTTTTGAAAAGCACTTGTGACCAGCTTTCACCTCACTGGGACCTTCATGAGACTATCACTTAGTGAATGATTCAATCTATTTTCTCCCATTCCAAAACCATTCTATTTACTTGCCTGGCTCTCTTATCCAGCTTGAAGGCTAGGACCCATTTTTATTAAAGAATGAACAAACAAAACAACAACAAGCTTGGCTAAATCCTAGACCAAGTAAATCAAAATATCAGGAGGTAGAACGTAGGTACCAGTAAAAAAAAATATATATATATATATATGATCAGATAATTTTAATAGGTACACACAGTTGAGAACCAAAATTCACCTCCCCTTCATTTTTGATTGTACAATTCTATCCATCCAGCGAATCTAATTCTGTATCAATCTGATTAGCCTTTTCCCTATTTAATATTTACATATTAACAAAGCTGAGCTGATATAGGACAGCAGGTAACTTTATTTTGATCATTAACTTTTTTCTTTACATCCTAAATTCTCTATAGTTAACATATATAACTTAATAATTAGAAACTAAATAATTTACTGGTTGTCCTAGGCCACAGCGTTATGAATGGTTTTATCCATCTTACTGTTTTCTCTGTCTCCCACAATGAATGGATATTACTTTATCATACAGAAAATCATACAGATTTTAAAGAAAAGATTCTGAAGTACTTTCAGAGACAATTTTGTTAATTTTTTTTAAATGCACAATTATATATTTGGTGATTTAAAAACAAATTCCAACATGAATTTAAAAACTGAGAAGAAATGCCCCAAATACTAAATGATGGTATTAATAATTTATAGGTGATAATCTTTTTAAACTTTATTAGTTTCTATTGATACATAATAAGTTGCCATAAACCTGTCAACTTAAAACAACCCTCATTAATTATCTGTTTCTGTAGATCTAAAGTGCCCTGTTTACCTTGGTTTTCTGGCTCAGGGTCTCACAAGGCTTCAGACAAGCTGGGCTTGATTGGCTGGACACATTTATTTCTGGGGTTTGGGGTCCTTGCCCAAGCTCATGAGTTATTGGGAGAATTCAATTCTGCTCTAGGTCATAGATCCTTATTTGCTTGCTGGCTGTGGTCCAGGGCCACTTCCAGTTCTAAGAAGCCTCTCCAGGTTCCTTGCCACATGCCTTTCTTCCAGGTGTCTCAGAACAGTCTCAGTCAATTGGGAAGCTCTGTAGAAAAGGTCCAGTCCTGCTTTTATGGGCTTTCACCTAATTAAGTCAGGTTCACACGGGATAATCTGCCTTTCCGTGAATTCAAATCAACTGATTTGGGATCTTAATTATGTCTGGGAAATCTCTTCATCTTGGTATAGGTGTTCAGCTAATCATAAGATCAATATCTCATCCTATGTATAGTCCCTGACCACATTTAAGGGGTGGGAATTATACAAGCTATGTATACAAGGACACATCTTAGAATTCTGACCACACCAGTAAACTTTGGTGTTCCTAAATTTCTACCATTAACTCTGTGAAATTTCAAAAATTAAAATTTAGTTCGTAACAGTCTCAAACATGAAACCTTTGGTGACATATATCTCTATCTTTACATATGTGTGTGTGTGTGTGTCTTTTGTATTTCTTTCTATGCATATACATAGAAAGAAATACAAATAGACTCATATATAGATGTGCATATATATATGATCTTATTTGTTAACCATAATTTAGATATAACTAGGTAAAGTGTATATTAAATCAATATTAATTAGAAATGTGGTCAAAGCCACAGGTCATTTGTGTAAAACTCTTTATGTATGATTGTATGTAAGTATGCATTTTGCATGGGTTTCCTTAAAGTATTAGTGCAAGTTCTGCTGCAGGGTCCACATAGGTACCACATGGACTCGCACTGCCCTAGCAACAGCCCCGAGCAGCTGTCACCACCTTTTTGCGAGTGCCAGAGGTGTTCCAGCATCAATGAAGTGGCTCATATACTTCCATAGACACAGTAACAGCCCCACAGAAGTCATTACTGTGTCAGTGCAGGTGCTTCCACTGTTACGGTGTCAATGGAAATGCTACTTTAATGTCAGTGGAATGGCCCACACACATTCTATTGCCATCATAAAAATAAAGGAAATAAAACACACACAAAAAACAGGCTGTTGTCTGATAAAGAATCTAAATTAAACCCTCCAAAGCTGAGGGAGTCTCACCAGTGACTCACAGTTTGTGATTTGCTATTTGTCACTCCGTTCTCTCAGAATGTGGTAAACACAGCAGTTTCCAGTCAGAAAGTCCCAAATGCAGCTACTTTAAAACAATTGCAAGGCTTAAGAGGCAGTCCTAGGAATTAAATAAGTCCCACTCTGACCAACTAACACATCTGTTATTGTCACAGGCCCTGCCATGAAGGAAGTTTCCAGTTGTTCTTTCTTGTGGACATGCTGCTAATCTGTGTAGTGTAAACCTTGAAATTAAGATCCAATATAATGTGCTGCTTTGATATTTAGTGAAATAGGACAGCCTCAAATGCTGAACTGCAAGCTCCTACCCACCCTGCTCCTGCAAATAAGGTCACATAGCCAAACAACCATCCTTATCATGGGGACCAGACACAGTGCGGCTTACCCCGGAGCAGTGGGCTTTAGTTCGCTTCTAGCCCGCGGATTATTCACACAAGCCAACTGCATCCTCTCTCAAGAACCAGGATTCGCTTCACCCCTTCGTAACTAGAAGGCTTGCCTCTTAAAGGCTCTAGCTGTTAATTCTGTTCCCAAGCACAGCCTTTGTGTGGCCATGCATAGTACAGCATCACCCTCCACATCCGAGCTGGGAGTGTATGTGACTCATAAACGGCTAGTGATTTCCTCAGCTCAGTGTCACATGCCCTGTGATCAGCCAACCGGGGATATTAGATGGAAGGGGGGAGGTGACCAAAGTGGTCTGTTACACTGTGACCTCTTGATTATACTGCCACTTCTTCAGCTAATTTTAGATCTTAGCTAAATTTTCGTCATTCCAAAGAGATCCCTGCTAATAATCCTTATTAATAGCTGAATAATTAATATTAATATAATACCAACTATGCCTTTTGTTTGTTTGTTTGTTTAACTATAGAGGATATTTCTAAAAATATGCCATGGTTCTACAGGCATATTTTATAAAGTCCTGCTCTTTCTTACATTTGTCCCTCTCCATCCTCACTTCTGCTAGTAAAGACGTGTTTTAGCCCAAGAATGCAAGAAAGTCATGCTATGGGAGGCAGTTGGTGTGTGTAAACAGAGATCTGTTGTTCTTGTGCTATATTTTGTGGAATATGGGAGGCAACACATTCAATACAACTAGACACCTCTCTCACAGGGTGGTAGAGGCAGAAAGTAGAGATCCTATGTGAAAGTGGGCACAAATCTAAGGAATTATGAATCCCAATGAAGGGATACTGTTTGGCAGTCTCACAAGGCAGATTGGCATGGTCTGGAAGGCAGCCTGAAGAGACGTAAACTTTTCTGTAGACTCAGAGTGTATTCATAACCTCTCCTCTTTAGCAATAAGAAAACAATGTTGTTATTATTCCTATCCGAAGAGCATTATGTTTGTTAGGACTGTTGGGTAAGTGTGAGGAACTAAAGAACTCCTTAATTTATATTTGACAAAAGAGTATAAGGATAGAGTCTGATACTCCTCCACGTGATTGAAAATTACCTGTTTATTTCAAGTTTTCCTGTGGATGCTAAATCAGAAAATGTTTATATGGTACATGATATGTATATTATGCAATTAATAAAATTTGTGAACTAGGTCATCTGTTTATAGAGTTCTCTACTTATTAATGCAGACATGATTTCTCTTGAGGTTTCCTTTGAATTTTCTTTAGCAACATTTACTTTTTGAAATCTCTTTCAATTTACTCTTTGACTATAATGGCATTACTTGCCTGACTTGATTTGGGACCTTAATTAATTGTTATATCGGGTCTGTAATTGCTAAAGTACTTAGTGTGCTATGCATCAAACATTAACAAATTGTTGACTAACCAGCTGGGTTGCACCTGCAATTACTCATTTGCAGATATAACTAATTGCCAAAATGTCACCCATAGAGAAGCCAACATTTGGTTCTCTGCTCCCAGTGAGAAAGGGTTCTCGTGGCTAGTGGGTCACACAGCCATAGAAACCAAGCTTCTATTTGTAGGATATTAACCTTCCTCATATTCAGGTTTCTATCTAATCACTTGATAAATATTAATACATTGTAGTAGTTTTGTGAACATCTTATGTTTATATTAATACACAATATTCGTCCTGAGCACAAGTCTCTCCATGTGTTGTAGGTTCCAGTGGTCAAAGAACTTACTTGTTTCATGCTTTTAGAAATTGTGAAGATAAAATAAAACATCAGGGCAGAGAAGTTTAAATCTTCAAACTTGCTGAAAAGTGCCTAGCAGCAGTATCCCAACTCTCAAACCGCTGAAACCATAAAGAAGAAATTGACAAGTGGGGCAAAAATGTCACATAGAGGCCATTTTTAGAACATTTAAGACCTACCAAGAACTTAACTTTGGGGACATAATTAGGTTTATATAGCTTTTATTATAAATTACTTTTTTCAGGTTAAAAAAGAAAAAGAAAGTGCATTTAAAGAACAGTGTCTACATTTCAACATGCTCAGCATTTTTGCTTGTCTTTACTGGGAATTTTTTCTTGAAGCAGACCATTTTTTTTCTTTTAGATTGAAGAAAAAAATTGAAAAGTTTATATAAATATTTAAAAGTATGCACACATGCTAAATCATATGCATTTTCATTTAAAATATAAAAAATAGAATACCTTAAAAATGTCCATTAGTCAAAATCTCTGAAGTTTTTAATCCAATTTATGGCCAATCACTTGAGATTTGAAAATTAACTCTTGTTCTCATAATTTGTCATTATTTTCTGAATATTGCTTCAGTGGAAATAAATGGATTTTACTTAGGTAACTGAAAATTTACCAAGCATGTCTTTCCCTCATAGAATTCTAATCAAATGGAAAAACATAAAAATTAGCTAACAGTGGTAAAAATTATGATATCAGAAAAGATTTTTTCCACTGGCAGCATAACTGTGAATTAATGGAACTCTAGAGGTAGAATTAGACCAAAATACATGTGGATTTATTTAAGTATGTTGATTTTGAAATGAGGGCTGTGATTAATAAAACAAAAAACAAACACATAAAACAAACAAACAAAACAAAAACAAAAACAAAAAAAACCCTGATGTAACACAGTAAGAATGAAAAGGAATAAATGCCATTGTGGAGTCACTGTTTTTTACGTAATTTGCTGAGCAATTTACCTATAAGTCCTCATTTGGTTAACCTATCAGCCCTAAAAAGAAGACTCCATAATCCCTATTTAATATAAGATGAACTGAGGCTCAGTGATATTATACAGTAAGTTCAAGGCCACACATTTAATGTCTGTCAGAGCCAGGGATTTGACAGAGTGACACCAAAAGTCAGTGTCATAATTAATTAACTATGCAGATTCCATTACTCTGGGGTAATCTTGCTCATGGATTTTTATATCCCTTAGTTTGTTATTTGTAATATTCATTGTTATGACAAGATATATAGATGTGCATGTAAATGGGCATGATACTTAACCTATCTACATTTTAGAGTTATTACAAATACTAAGGGAAATATTGTATAAGTGTGTATGTATAGATATGTCCATATCTCTATCTAATCCATATCTGTGCAACTATCTTTATTTGTGTTTCTGAATTTTGCAGATTCCCAAAGAATGAGGAATTCCCCGAAAATAAAAATCCAGTGAATGTTCTGCTTGGGAGCAAATACAGGTAATTTCCCTTTGGGGCATATGCTGGAACATTCTAGAATAAAGAGAAGATCTTGGCAATCACACTAAAAGCTTAAAATCCCAATTTCATTTGCTACCTCGCTTTATAACATGGATTCAATTAGCCAAACTTTATGATCCTCAGCTTCTTCTTTATCTTTCAAAGTAGATAAAATTGATTCATGCAACAAACTTTTATTGAACATTTATTGTGTTACATGACAGTGCGCTAGGTGCATGGGATCCTTTGCTGGTTAAAACCCAGCAAAATACCTTCTCTTGTGGAGTTTATATACAAGTGAAAGAAACAAACAATAAATAACGAGTCCAATGGGTAAATAAATAATTGACTCTTCTGAGAGGTGGTAAGTGATGTGGGAAATAATCATGCCAAATCAACACATCATGAGAGTGGAAATCGATTAATCATGCAACATACATAGAACAGGGTTAATCACTCAGGGATTATCCACTCATGGTTAGATTATTTTTGTCCTACTCTGTCCACCCTGGATCTCTTTCCATTTACCAAATTTTTCCCCTGATTGCAAAATGTGAGGTAAACACATGTCAGGAACACTTAGCTCTCTCACAACTCTCACAAGACCCTGCTCCTCAAGAACCCCCCCCTTTTTTTTCTTTTTTAAAAGTATAGTGTTTTAAGAAATAATTGAGTCAAGTACTTCAACTTTAGTTCTTCCTGTGAGTAGTTTAGTTCTTATCTGTGAATAATAAAGAAAGAAGCAAAACAACAGAAGTCTAACAAGAAATCCCTGCTGAAGCCTCCTTTGTGCCAAAAAACAAAACTTTAAAAGAGGCAAAGATCAACACAAGGAAATTCATAATTGCTCCAATGGGGGATAATATACCATATGCCCTTCTATAACCGGGCACAACAGGACATTGCCTAAATGACTTTCTTAAAGCACCCTATTGGGTCTAGGTATAGAACTGAAAGCCATATGGTGCAATTCAGCCCTCCACATGAACTTCCGGGTTTTTATTGTGTGTTGTCACATTATTTCACTATCATTTTTGATTTGCATGTGCAGACTGCTTTTGCAGTAACAATCAAAACCTCACTGAGAGTGCTGCAGAGAGAGGTAACTTCTCTTTGCCTTGACAGAAGGTTGTGCGGTCTCCTTCAGCCAGCCTGTTGGCTTAGGATTTAGAAGGTCCAAGCATCTAGAGAGCGATATGCAAACTGCTGTGCAGCCAATAGGCCTTGAATACAATGCAGAGGCTCCCTGTAAAAAGCAAATCGAAACAAGTACCGTTTCGGGTCCTGGCCCAAAGACCCATTTGCATTCTGGGTTACAGAGACTTCCTCAAGCCCCACTGTGATCCAGACTGTCTTTATCATGTCACCACACATCTAGGCTTTCATCCAGCCCACCTTAGCTGCAAAGACTGAAGGGAAACATAAAGGTGTAAAAACTCTCCAGAGCCTCGTGTGCTTAAAGTATGGTGGAAAGAACAGATGTGTTAAGAGGTGACTAAATGTTGTGGAATGCTGACATAACTGTGGGGGCAAGGGGATACACAAAAAACTAATGACCAATGGGATCCGAATGGGATTGAAATGCTTCAAACCAGGGATAATGACAGAACATATGATACCGCTAAATAGACATTTATAGGATAGAAAATAATTAGAATGGCTTTCAGGTAAATGAAACATAACTGTAAAGATGTGAAAGTGTGTACTGTGTTAAGTCCTTGGTAAATTATCTAGTTGGTGAGAAGTTATTTAGCAGTTGAAGTATGAGCTACGGCCAGAGATGGTTATAAAGGCATGCTTAATAGATTGGGCAAGATTATGGAAACTGTGAGTGCCATATTGAAGAGAAACCTCAGGAAGAGGTGATGTGAAACTCCTAAATACTTTGTAAGAAGAGGAAGGACCTGATGAAGGCCAAGGTTCTCTACAGAGATGTAGACAAATTATTAAAGGATGCCCACCTTGCTTATTGGAAATGAAAACTTCAGCAAACTCTCATCTCATTCCCTTACTGAATGTAACGTCATTTCCTCACTGAACCAGAAACATATATCTATCATCAATGCCCTGGAGTTTACAATGGCTAGTCTTACAAAGTTTACACAATTAGTTAATTAAAAAATTGAGAAGAAGGGAGATGTGTGGGGGTAAGGGCTGCCGAGACAACTTTTCTGAAGGACTGCATGAAATTGGATTGAAATGGCACCAGTTTCCATTATGTCTCCAGAAGCGTAGGAGTGGTGGTGTCAAAGTTGGAGCAAAACTGAAAAACTGGTTTAGGATACAGAGATTAGGGTTCAGATTATGTGGACAGGATGTGGAAAGAAGTAGACTCTCCAGCCCCAATTAGATTATCCATTCTTAGGCTTTGCTGATTTAGTCCGTAGGAGGAAAATAACCTGTCCTCAACAGTCCTCAGATACAACACTCTGTTCCTGAAGCTATCCCTCACTAGGAATATAGGAGAGGAATATATATATATATTTCATATAATATATATTTCATATATATAATATATATATCATATAATCTATATATTTCATATATGTATTTATATATTCATATATTAATATATTGATTTATATATTAATATATTCATACATTAATTTATTGATATATATTAATATATTCATATATTAATTTATTGATATATATTAATATATTAATTTATATATTAATTGATATATTCATATATCAATTAATATATAAATACATATTATATGAAATATATATTATATATATGAAATATATATTATATGAAATATATATATTCCTCTCCTATATTCCTAGTGAGGGATAGCTTCAGGAACAGTGTTAATTAATATTCATATATTAATTAATATATTAATGTATTAATCAATGTATTCATATATTAATTAATATATTAATGTATTAATATAATATATTATAGATCATATTATATTATATTTATATTATATATTTATATTATATTTCATATAATCTTATAGGATATGTTTATATATTCACATGTTAAATATACACTTTAATATATATTTTTAATATACATATTTGAATATCCCAGTTGAAACTCAAAAGAAGCCTTCCTTAAGGAATTTGACCTTCAGGGGCACCTGGCTGGCTCAGTCAGTTAAGTGTCTACCTTCAGCTCAAGTCCTGATCTCAGGCTCTTGGGACTGAGCCCTGTATCAGGTTCCCTGTTCAGCAGAGAACTTGCTTCTCTCTCTCCCTCTGCTTCTCCCCATGCTTGTGCTCTTTCACCTTCTCTGTGTCAACTTAATAAATAAAATATTTTTTTTTAAAAAGGAAATTTAACCGTTCATGCCCTTTGTTTTTCTGGATTCTTACGATTTCCCTTATCTTACTCATTCTAAATCTTAGAAGAGAAAATCTTGTATTTAGAATTAAAGGGTTTTCAATGTCTATTTCAGACTTAAGACCTACCCAACGCACAAAATATTTTCAGAGCATTTTCTGGCATCTCTAGTTTATCTTTAAGCTAGAGTTGCTTCAAGCCAGAGTTTGGCCAGGGTAGGATAATTATGAGAACCAGGAGGAAGGAACATGAGTGTGGACTTGCAGAGATCAGATCCAAGCAGTTAAGGAGAGCTCCTAGTTATTGAAATCATAATGTAAGTCAAACAATAGCCCTTGCAGAGTCCTAGGTGGAATCTGAAAGAGAAAGAATAGTAGATAACTTCCTTGAAAAGTGAAGGCTGATGTCATTGATAAGGGTAGTTTCTAGAAGTGAATCATAATGCTAGGAAACTGTTAAACTGGAATCTGAGACCTTGTCCACCAACAAAGTGAAGAAATATTCATACAGATGCCCAGAAAAGACAAGAGGACTTCCCAAAAGCTTTTTGTATGTATTCCTCACGTCTAAGCATTTCTATTTACTCACAATTCTTAAAAATAAAATTATGTGGTTTCTGAACACCTGCTCCCATGCCCTGACTTCCTATGAGCGAGACAGCCTGAACATTTTTTTGACTTCTGCATATCCAAGAGGACATGCTTTGGAAGAAATGCTGCCCCTTCAATGTGGGACCCAAATGTGGCTGTCATCTCTGCCAGTGTCCAGTAGATCCATCAACTCCAAAATCGTTTTCCTGTTACCGTCACTTTGCATCACTTTTCAATAATTACAGTTGCTTTCTTTGTCTTGCTCCTGTGGAATTAACAAGCAGAAAAGAAAACCCATTAACCTCTCATGCTAGGGACAGGGGAAGGCATTATACAGATACACACAAATATTTCCATCACTAATTCTCTCAACAACCTTGCTAGATAAGAATTACTGTCTTCTTTTATAGTAGCATAAATTCAGACTTTCAGAGATGAAACATTTTGCACAGTAATCACCAACTGGGAGTGATGGAATGCGAATGAGAAAGTCTAGGAGACCAGAACTGATCATTTTTTTCCCTATATTGTCCCTCAATATATTAAGCAAATATAAAAACAAAAATCCTGACTCTAATTCAAAATCTCTGTGCAGATGTTTCAACTTTATGACCTGATTTTCAGCTAACTAAAAAGGAGGTGTGGCAAGGGTCCTGGGGCAGGCATCTAGGATTGCTGTTCCACGGGCATTGATGTAGCTTCTGTTGGAGTAATTTTACCTATGAAATTCTGTCTTTCATCTCTGAATGCCCAAGCACTTCCCCTCAAGCACTAAAGGAATTTGAATTATGCAAGGGAATGTAAGGAGTTCAAAGAGGAACTGTTATTTTCATCCAGGTAAGGTTTTTTTTTTTTTTTTTAAAGTTCATTTGAATAGAAATGTACATTTTTCTAGAGGCCATTTAGTCCAAATTCACCTTTCTTCCACTTACAGACATCATCATCATCATCATCATCATCATCATCACCATTCTATCATCCTGATGTTATCATATCAAGCTTTATCTCCATACCTGCATATAGAATATTGTGGTAGGACATTCTCAACTTGCTCTTTGGAATCATCTAACAATCACCTAAAATGCAGATTCTGTGGCCCTATCTGAGGCATAATAAACCAGAATCTCTCAAAAATAAGAGCCTTCAATGTAGCTCTTAATACTTAAAAAAACAAAAACAAAAACAAAAACAAAAAACCTAGTGGCTTTTAGAAGTTAGAGAACACGTTTACTTGCATCACCTTACCTTACCTTTTCTTTGTGGGAAGGAGCATAGCCAAATTTTAGAAAATTTAGGTGAATTTTGCAAGGGAAATCATATGGGAATAAACCTTCGGATCACCTACCTACAGGCTCAATGCTCTCCATTCTTTTGCCAGGGCAATGACTTGAAGAAAAGGCACCTGATGGAGAATTATAATGGTAGTAGGCAAGATTTACCTAGGGGCATAGTTGTTGTTGCTGGGTGGTGCACCTGGGAGGCTGTGTTGATGATAGTTGTGAAGCTGCATTTGGGCTGAGATAGAGTGTGATGTTTTGTATCTGACGTGCAGGTGGAAGCATTGTATCCTGTCTCTCATGCTTAATGTTCACAAACTGCAACATATGCATTGATCCTCCCAACTTCTTCTAGTTAATCAGCATCTTCTAATTTCTGCTTTCTTCTGTATCTTATCATAGTCTACCCCTTCAAGACACTTCCCAAATGCTTATTTATCTCAGGCTGTTGTGCTTTTATAGTATTTTTACAGATCAAACTGAGTATCAGTTTACTCTGTATCTACATCTGGCATTTTAAAGAAAATCAGACTAACATGTTATATAGCTCCACTGGAACTTTATAGTTTTTCTTTTTTAAGTTTTTTATTTATTTATTTGAGAGAGAGACACAGCGAGAGAGGGAACACAAGCAGGGGGAGTGGGTGAAGGAGAAGCAGGCTTCCCGCTGAGCAGGGAGCCCCATGTGGGGCTAGATCCCAGGACCGTGAAATCATGACCTGAGCTGAAGGCTTATGGACTGAGCCACCCAGACACCCAGAACTTTGATCTTTCTTTCCTGTACAAACAAATCAAGCTGAAGAACTTCTCGTAACTTTTGTATGTAAATGTGGAAATGATTCTAGATATTTTCTTTTTTTCCTATAATCATATAACTGCAATATTTCTTCAAATATTTTTTCTTTCAGAATACAGTTTCTATAAGTGAACCAACTTCAACGTGATTTTTTGTACTTTTACTAGGAATCCAGAAGTAAATGTATCCATGTGACATTGACATGGAGGGATGTCGCACGCATGCAAACACAAACACATGTGCATATAAATGCATCTAAACCAGAACAGTAATAGCAATAGTCCTTGTAGCTCAATTTGTACCTTTATAAGGCAGGACAATGCCATTGTGGGACACAAGTATTTTAAGACAGGTAGATCTCTTATTTCAAAAAGAGGCTCAGAGCCTAACTCTAGTGTTTGTCTTTGTGGAAATCATCATAAATATGTTACATATATACACTCAAATGTATCACAGTGATTCTGTGGGGTAAATATATTATCTCCATGTTCTAAATGACCAAAAATGCCAAGATTAAGTAATATGTTCAAGGTTACGTATCTAGCAAGTGCTAGACGTGATTGGAATTCAAACTGAAGTTTTTCATGTCCAAAGTGTATGATTTTCTCACTATACATGATGCAAAACTGAAAAAGATATAAAGTCAAAGACAGCTTGAAAAAAGGCACAGGAATCCTTTATGATAATGTGATTTTGCAGTTGTGTGAGTCCTCAGTTCATGTTGATGTCCTCAGGGAAGTGATGGGATTTTCTGGGTGTCCTACCATAAGCATGTACAATTTTGTATGGTTGTCCAAAAGAAAAAGAAAAGAAAAGAAAAAACGGGGGGGTGGGGGGAGTTGTATGTGTAAAACTAAGGACAGTCTTTACAGTGAGAGCTAATTGATCAGAGTAGCGAGCTATATATTTGATTTGAGCTTTTTTATGACATTTTTTTTAAAAAAGTTTTTATTTATTTACTTGGGAGAGAGAGTGAGAGACTGAGCATGAGAGGGGAGTGGGGGAGGGAGAAACAGACTCCCTGCTGAGCGGGGAGCCCAATGCGGGACTTGATCCCCGGACTTTAGGATCATGACCTGAGCCAAAGGCAGTCGCTTAACCAACTGAGCCACCTAGTGCCCTACATTTTATTCACCATTCATTTGTTCACTGTATTTTGCGCGTGAGATGTTATCACTGCAGAACCTCATTGAACCCCATTAATAATTTCAACAAAGGCGGAAGGAGGAGAAGTAAGGGAAGAGGAGAAAGAGGGATGGAGGGAAGCAAGACAATGTATGAGTGTTCTTATGCTACCTTGAGGCAGAAACACAAGGAACCAAAAACTTGATTTCAAATAGATGCCCTACTGAAGAAAACTTACAGTAAGATTTACCCCCTCCCTTGGATTTGCAAAATGTTATTTAGCAGCCTCTCTTAGGTAACCTCAGAAAGACACTGGCATTCCGGGTAGCTACAATTTGTCTGTGTTTGAAAGCAATTAAAAGCAGTAAACAATGAGAAACAAGACACACTGCTGAGTGACCTTGGAGAGGGTTGCCTTTAGCACCAGGCTGGGGACAGTCACATCATTATTAAGGGACTGGGAGCACGAGTCGTAGGAATAATCAGACTTCGGAGGACGTTTTCGCAGGGGGCAGCTCCTCCGTGTCAGTCTCTCACTCACACATTATGGCACCAAGTGCTTTTGATTATGGGAGAACAAATGAGATCTACCTTGAGGTATATCAGCATTCCATTTGAAGGTATTAAAATTCTTGATGAGGTAAAGCCGTGTATTAAGAGCTTTGCCTCTTAGGAGCCTCATAGCAGCTGAGAATCTACAACTAGTCTTGCCCGCTTTCATCTCCTGTGAGACATTAAACAGCACTGCTCTTCCCAATTCAGCTGCACAGACATTAATTTTGTGTTTGAAATAGTAATAAATAAGTAAATATATAAATGCACATTTTCTTAGCTTTTGAGATGTCAAAAGTTCATGTATTTTTTTTCTTTGAAGATTTAAGATGATCTGAAAAGGATGACTGACTGGCATTGTTCCATGACTGTATCAACTGCAGGAACTCTTCTGTGTGTCATGGTCTTGAATCCATCAAAGTAATTAAGACATTTGTAAAAAAGTTTCCGCTTCAGTAAAAGTTAAAAAGTAACCCTCAGTAATGCCATGGGAAAAAAAGCATAATTCCATCCAAAGGAGCACAGTCAGATTGATAAAATCCCATTCTTTTTTTTTTTTTAATATTTTATTTATTTACTTGACACAGAGAGAGATCACAAGCAGGCAGAGAGGCAGGCAGAGAGAGAGGAGGAAGTAGGCTTCCTGCTGAGCAGAGAGAACAATGTGGGGCTCGATTCCAGGACCCTGGGATCATGACTCGACCCGAAGGCAGAGGCTTTAACCCACTGAGGCACCCAGGTGCCCCGATAAAATCCCATTCTTATACAACTTTAGTTAAATATGTATGTCTTGACAATAGCAGAAATGACAATAATAATAGTATATTTATAAGGGATCATTTTGTTAAGACGTTATGATAAATTCTTTTCATGATTTAGCTTACTTAATCTTTACAACCATCTTCAAATAGATGTTATAATCATACCTATCACTTAAATGACACCTTTGGGGCTTAGGGAGATTATGTAGTTTTCTTATGATCACATAGTTAATAAAAGGCAAGTCTAAGAATAGAACCAAGCTTCATTTGGCAGACCCTGGTGGGTTTTTTTGTTTTGTTTTGTTTTGTTTAAACATCAGTTACATATTATTTATTTAATAACTTCATCATGGTTTGCTTTCCTTATAACTCATACAGAGTTTTATATTATTTTATTTTGTTTTAGAGAAAGAGAAAGAGGTGCGCCTGGGGGGCTCGGTCAGTTAAGCTTCTGACTCTTGATTTCCATTAGCTCAAAATCACAGGGTCCTGAGATGGACCTCGGTGCTCAGTGGGGTTTCTACTTGAGATTCTCTCTCTCCCTTTGCCCCTTCCCCATGTGTATGCATGCACACATGTGCTCTCTTTCTCTTTCTCTCAAATAAATAAATCTTAAAATGAGAGAGAGAGAGAGAGAGAAATTACAAATGAGCGGGGCAGGTGGAGATGTAGAGGGAGCATGAGAGAGAATCTTAAGCTGGTTCTGTGCTGGCATGAAATGCTTAAGACACTGAGCCAGCTGAGTGCCCCTACAGAGTTTTATTTTAAATATCTGGAGTTTGAGAATTCCCATGGTGCATATAAGCAGTACCTTCATCTGGCTTATAGTGAAGTTTTGGAATTCAAATTCCGAAATTGAAGGAACAGGTAGAAACTATATCAGAATTCATTTGTCTTGTAAACATACTAGTTACATTTTTCTATGTGCATATAGTTATCTCAGTTACAGATGAAACAGACCAGATATTTCTGATTCCAGTATTTCCCCCATAACCATCCGTACTTAAAAAGCAAGAGCTGGAGCTAGAGATTACGTGTTGGTTTTCAATAACTGATTCAAACTGCAGTTTAGTAGCTGGAAAAAGGAAAGGAAGGGACTTCTACAATAGATTTTAAATCCTAAAGTACTACACTACACCTTTCCGGTAATTTGGGAATGAAGCTGGAGATAAATTAAATGCTCACCATCTTGGAAGTGATTTGTATATGTTGAACCACAAGGGAAACTCAAGAATTGCTTCATAGAAAGAGAGGTATGTTTCCAATTTAAAAGAACAGGAAAACTAAGGGAAGTAATGGAAGTCTGTAGGAAAACCTTCAGAAGGTATATACCAGAATCAAAACCAAGCAAAACAAACAAATAAACAAACAAACAAAAAGCAAGCTCTGCTCCCTCTAGACCAAATACTGCTTCAGTCCCTGGACTTTGCTGGGAATTCCCAGTTCTGACAGGGAATGCAATGAGGCGGCTTTGCTGAGTGATTGCCTCTGCACGCAGACACTTTTAGACTGCTGTCGAGGGTCCAGATGTCAGAAAAAGGGGTTGATCAGGGGAGAAATTCATTGTTTGTTTTACTGTAACTTCTGCCTCCCGTTAGCGAAAAGAGTAAAAAGGAAAACATTCTCTCTCTCTCTCTCTTTTTTTTTTTTTTTTTGTGCTAAAGATCGGGGGATTTCAAAAGTAAATGAGATTGTAACATAAATATCACCATTTTTTTTTTTTAAATCACAGTAACAATTGTCAGTGAAGAAAAGCCAGCCAGACATATCATAAAGCTAATTAAAATTATGTCAGGAGATAAACTAATTAGGACACCAGTGTACAGAGATGTGTCATTGTGTCATTCTAGGAAAAAAGAAAGAAGAAACATTGAAATTCTCAAAAAAAAAAAGTTAAATAGAGAATTCCATACAATAGCAGGAAAGCAAATTAATTACTGCTTCACTCAACACTGACAGAGAGTATAATAGAAATAAGAACCTCTAGAGATGTGTTTAAAGATAAAACTTGTTTTTTAGCTAGCAGCTGTTTGTCTCATCTTGATGTCCTATCACTATGTCAAAGTGACTCCTCATTCTCTCTGAGCACCTGAAGGAAATCACTTAAAGTCTCAGGAATATGTAAGAGGGGGAAGCCTCACCAAGCAAGTGAATCCTGACAGTGGGTCTACCTTTAAAGGTCTGAGTCTGTAAAATTATGAGATGCATTTGCATGAGGTGCTGACAAGCCTCACTGTGAGGGAGAAAACACAAGAAACATTACAGCTCTTCAATTTCTGAAATCCATTTTTGTGCACGAGCTGCTGGTCATGTCTTCGCAAATTTCTCGAGCTGCATCCCATAAAACAACAAAATTGGGCACTGTCAGCAGAAAAAGAGCATTTTGAATACATCAGTCAGAAAACAAGCACATTTGAAAAACAGACTTAAGAAAAGGTCAAACGGGAGGTTCTAGAAACCCACTAAAAGCTCTCACGTGAATGCCTGTATCTATCTATTTGGAAACTAATATAGTGCTGACTACCACAAACTTTCATTTCACATGATTCATGCTCATTTCATCTCCCATAGCAAAACTTAATTAAATATTTCTACATCTGGCTTCTTGATATGCTTTTGAAACTTTTGAAATAATTCCCTTAAGCTTTGAGAACTCCTGAAAAATATATTTATGAGTACAAAGAACTCTGCTAGAAGTCACCATGGTTAATTACAATAAAACAATCTTTGTGATTGGTATCATGTATAAAGTTAATTGTCTCATTAACCTTTGCCATTAAAATCTAGTCCCATTATAAATGAGAATCAAAAAAAAGGGGGGCAGGGATGAAATATAAATAATGACATCAAAATAGTGTATATTCCTCGATTATGATCTTTCAGATTTAAATGCATGTCTCCTT
This sequence comes from Mustela erminea, assembly GCF_009829155.1. Lineage (NCBI taxonomy): Eukaryota > Metazoa > Chordata > Mammalia > Carnivora > Mustelidae > Mustela > Mustela erminea. Next base: position 38,829,645 of record NC_045632.1, on the reverse strand, counting down.
GGGCTAATAACTAATAAGTGCTGTAATGTCAAGATGATAGATTGATAGAAAACTGGCCATGCTGTGTTAGTGGCTTTCAGGATAGCTTAGCACATTTCAGATTTACTATCTTTACTTCTCTTTGACATTTGCATCTCTAGACAACAGAAATGAAATAATTACTTGAAATGGAAGAAACAAGTCCTTTCAATGTTCACTAGATCTCTTGAGGTAGATAATGGAGAACCTGTGCAAACTTCTAGGGGCTTCTGTGTTCATAGGGCTAGAACAAGGAAGAATCTAAGATTCCAGCTTATTGGCTGAAACATAGGATGATGTGGCAGGCTTTAACCAGTCTTAGGAAAATAGCATCAAGAGTGAGCAATGGATCATTCATTGTTCTAACAGAAGGTGAAAATCTTTTTTTTTTTTTTTAAAGATTTTATTTATTTATTTGACAGAGAGAGATCACAAGCAGGCAGAGAGGCAGGCAGAGAGAGAGGAGGAAACAGGCTCCCTGCTAAGCAGAGAGCCCGATGCGGGGCTGGATCCCAGGACCCCAAGATCATGACCTGAGCCGAAGGCAGCAGCTTAACCACTGAGCCACCCAGGCGCCCCCAGAAGGTGAAAATCTTAACTCTAGGGGCTTAAAGGTAATTTAAGAATGCAAATGATTGGGGCACCTGGGTGGCTCAGTGGGTTGAAGCCTCTGCCTTCGGCTCAGGTCATGATCCTAGGGTCCTGGGATTGAGCCCGGCGTCAGGCTCTCTGCTCCTACTTGTGATCTCTAACTGTCAAATAAATAAATAAGATCTTTTTTTAAAAAAAAGAAAAGAATGCAAATGATTAACCAGGTATTGAAGTCACCTAGAAGAAGTAGATTATGATTTAGTCATAGCTTGACTCAGGTGTTGCTAACTAAATGTATTCCTGGATTCCTCTCTGGGTTCCATTTTACTGACCCAGATACTGTGTATCAAAACAAAATCTGAAATTGGCAACATCTACCATTAATTGAATACCTACCATATTAGTAAGCATTGAATGAATATTTACCTATACTTGGTAAGTACCTAATTTACTTTTATTCCTCCTTAACGTTCATAGTGCCCAATTTAGTAATTAATTTTCCAATTGTCCCCATATAACAGAAAATATTGGGACTGAAGTGCCCAATATGGTTTGGTGTCCTTAAGTAAGGAAACCTACTGATCATCTGTATCATTCTGACAGACTGAGGTGGGGGAAAAAAAAGAAAAGAGAGAGAGAGAGAGAAAGAGAGACTAAAATGTGATACTCATGTGTGAAATCTTTTAGCTCTACAAACTAATAATGTATGACCTGGTACACTAGGAAACATGTACAATTAAAGTACTAGTCTGTGCCCAATAAAACATACAGAGTTGCTTTAGGGGATAAATAAGGACATGTGTACAGGGAGAATTTAGGAAACATTAAAAAGAAATGGGAACCTGAGAGATTCTCTTTTCTATAGACAGAGTAGGCCATCAGAAGTTAGTTTTGTTTAGGTTTCAGTTTATGTTTACTTAATTTGTGGATTTTTGGTCATATGCTCTACCTAAGAGAATAGTATGGAAGAGTATGCACAAGTTCAGTGTTAAAAGCTTTTATTAATAGTCATAAACTTACAGTATATTTTCATAAAAGCCAACATACTTTACACAGTAATATAAAAGATATGTTTGACAATCTTAATGGAAAATAAACTATAATCATTTCATAGTTAAAATAGAATCATTCTCGACATGGTCTCTCAATAACTAAACTCTACTGTTTTCCTAAAGATGTGAGAAAAAATAAGGAACCTGGGCTGGTTAAAAAGATAAATGATTAAAAAAAAAAAAAAAAAAAAAAAAAGTCAGTAACAGAATGAAGCCTTCAGGGAAGGAGTATCAAGGGTTGCTTCTTCTCAGTAGAGTTCATCCAATGGGTTTGGGCACAGAACCTTTTAGAATAAAGGTACTTGATGAATAAAGGCCCAGTTGCTATGGAGATTGATTCTAAAATATGGCACTTACTGTTCAGGCTGTAAAAGAAGTGGTTGGGGAAACTCTGCTTTTGCTCTCCCGTGATGTTCTGATATTCCCCCTTGCTCCTTTTCTTGGGTCTTGGCCCCTCTTGATCTCTATTCCCTTCTCTCACCTGGATTACTCTCTTTTTGTTTTCTGCTAATTTTATTTTCTTATTCTCTTTAATTATTAGCATATGAAATCTGCCACATATATTAGATGAAATTGTGAGTTCTGAATGGGAAACTTAGTCCAGAAAAAAACACTGATGAAGAAAGAATTAGTCGTCTCAAGGGCTAACCCACATCTCATCGGATATGCTGAAGGAGGTTGTCTGAGAGTGAATCCCTTTGTGGAGAAGTTTTCAGGGAACAGGACCGTGGGCTTATAGAAAAGTGATGAGGGAGTGGAGTGGTAGCTGAAAACAAAGCTTAAGCTGACACCAGCAACCTCCCCTCCCCCCCAACTTCTGGGTAGGATAATGTATGACATTCTTCCAGGAAATCTCTTACCTGTTTTAATGTTAATGAATTGCTAGAGGGGTAAACAACCCTAACCTGACATTGGCAAGGTCTCCATTATCTTGTAGGTCCTCTTCAGTATATAAAAGCTCTTTTGAACACTCCCTTTTCCTTGCTTACCCCAACTCCCAAGTATATAATCACCACTCCTTAAGACCCCAGGGCAGCAGCTCTTTCTGCCCACCAGTCCTGTTGCCAGGCTTTAATACCCTCTTAGTAGCTCAGTTGGTTAAGTGTCTGCCTTCCACTCAGGTCATGAGCCCAGCGGCCTGGGATTAAGCCAGGCATCAGGTTCTCCGCTTAGTGGGGTGCCTGCTTCTCCCTCTCTCTCTGCCTACTTGCTCTACCTACTTGTGCTCTGTCTCTCTTTCTCTGCCAAATAAATAAATAATATCTTTAACAAAATTAAACAAACAAACAAACCAACCAACCACCATTTTGCACCAAAGGCAACTCAAGAATTCTTTCTTGATCGTCAGCTCTGGAACTCACCCCATCGACCCCAAACAAACCAAAACGAAACCCCATCTCAGGGAAGCCAGTATCTATACTTTCCAGTCATGGGCTTTTGGCTGGTTATTTTTTATTTATTTATTTTTTTAAACACTTTTTTTTTAAGATTTTATGTATTTATTTGACAGAGAGAGATCATAAGTAACAGAGAGGCAGGCAGAGAGAGAGGAAGGGAAGCAGGCTCCCTGCCAAGCAGAGAGCCCGATGCGGGACTCGATCCCAGGACCCTGAGATCATGACCTGAGCCGAAGTCAGCGGCGTAACCCACTGAGCCACCCAGGCGCCCGGCTGGTTATTTTTTATTTATTTTTTTTTTTGGAACTTACCATTTAAAAATTTCAACTTAATAGAAAGCAATCTTAAAAACAATTACATAGGTTTGTTTTCTATCTATCATCTATCTGTCATCTGTCTATCCTCTTTTTTCCCTCCTATGTCAGAGCTTATGATTGCAACTTAAAGAAAACTATTAAAGTAGCATACAGTAAAAGGATAGCAATTGAAAACACAAAATTCTATTCCTTAGATATCCATTAGCAAACAGAAAGAAAGGAAAGCTTACCTCCTGGAGGCTGAAATTGGAATACAAAATTCAACAACTTAAGTGTCTTCCCTGGTTCTCTCATAATGATTGCATGCTTTAATTTTTCTTTGTGTGTGCCCGTGGGTGTGTGAGCTCCTTTCATGTGTGTCTTTGTCTTCCCCCTGAATAAAAAGTTTAATGTGCTTACAAATAGTTTCTCCAGCAACACCATGTTGGCTAGCTTATGTATTTGGGTTACTGTGGCCCCCATTCGTAGCCCACTCCAATACATAATTCACCTCAGAGATAATACTGCCTAAGTGCAGACCCTATTTCTCTTATTTTCATTGTTAACTGAAATCCACTGACTGACCAGCCAGTTAGGTGAACTGGTACCCATATTTGAGCCAATCAATATTTGCCAGTTGGTCAAGTTATACAAATATTATAACTTAGTCCTACCCTTTTAGCAGCTGCAATAGACATGATATAGCTCAGACAAGCTAGGGACAAATGTGTAAAGCTGGCATTCAATTGCATATAATATGTCTATGTTATGTTTTTGGATTGCATTCATACATGCATGTGATCAACAAAGATATATTCCAAATATCAAAAACTCTATAGAATTGTCTAGATGTTTAAAATGATTCATTGTACATTTATTTAAATACATGTTTTAAAATTTCCCTATTGTGAAGAATTTCTTATTCCTGTGCTGTGAAAGATTATTAAATAAACCAATAATAACTAGGGAAAATACCTCATTGTTAACTGCACATCATCCCAAATACTCCATATGAATAAGTGAAAAGAGAAAATACCTTTAAAAAAAGACTAACAGGTGGGGCATCTGGCTGGCTCAGTTGGTTAAGCATCTGCCTTCCACTTAGGTCCTGATCCCAGCATCCTGGGATGGAGCTCCAGGCCTGGCCTTCTGCTCAGCCAGGAGTCTGCTTCTCCCTCTCCCTCTGTTTCTTCCCCTGCTCATGCTCATGTTCTTTCTCAAATAAATAAATAAAATCTTTAAAAAGTTAAAAAGAAGGGGCACCTGGGTGGCTCAGTGGGTTAAGCCTCTGCCTTTGGCTCAGGTCATGGTCTCAAGGTCCTGGGATCAAGGACCTGGGATCAAGCCCCATATCAGCCTGCTTCCCCCTTTCTCTCTGGCTGCCTCTCTGCCTACTTGTGATCTCTCTCTCTGTCAAATAAATAAATAAAATCTTAAAAAAAAAAAAGTTTTAAAAAAAGACTAATGGGAAAACAAACATATCAGGTATAAGGAGATTCTAAATACATAATTAAATTTTTTCAGTGATATTCAAGTGAATTGGTGTATTAATATTGTTATGCTTATTAACAACAGCAAGAAAATAATTATTTGATGATGAAACATAAATATACTCAAATTACTGAACCAGCATTATACAGATTTAGAAAATGATTTTAATAAAAAGTCGGCATTAATAATTATTTATGGTGTGTAACTAATTTATGTACAATACAAATACATGCTTGGTTACTTATTGCTTTCAGTATTTTATGGCTTGGTAAAAGCATACATACGAAAACACCCTTTGAGGTGTACTTTATAAACTTTATTTGATAGAAATACTAAATTCTAGTCATTTGGTATATTTCAAAGCAAATTGATTTTAATTTGGAAAATACCATCAGTAAAATTCTTAAATTCTACAAAGTGTCTTCAACATTTCGTCAAAACCTACAGTAAAAACAGTTGTCCAGGTAGCAAAATTTTACACATATAACAAACACACATACATGCGTGTATACACACAAATAAACACAAGTATTACTATGAAGCATGCCACAAATTATCTATTGCATTAAATGAGATGGAATAGCATATGTGATATTTAATATCAGAATTCTATTCAAAATTCTTTAATATGAAATCTATTTGAAGCCTCTCCTTCTAAGTAATCAACATAGTAATTATTCCAGCTTTTATATATATATATATATATATATATATATATATATAATTATCTTTAGAAAGACTGACACTTAAAATAAATGGATAGTATCAGCTGTATAAATGCTTATAGTATATTATTATTATACTTTAAAATTTTATTCATGGCAGTTTTGTACAACCCAGTTGCTTATAATTTGCAGTAATTGCTCCTCAAATAGAGCATTAAGTTTTATGGCTTCATATTTTCCTTGACTAAAAGGTTTTATTACCATAACAATGCACAGAAAATGGAAATATTGATACCCATAACCTCTAAGTAATGTTTGCTTATTATTTAATGTACGGATATGCGGCTTAATTCTACATGAATCAGAAAGTGCCAAGGAGTTTGTTTTGTTTTGTTTTCTGCTCCTAACATATGATTTCTGTCCTAATGGTCTTAGTACTCTTAAAGAGTAGAAACATTCTATTTTATGATGCATTTTTGTGTATAACAAGGAAGAGACCCCTGTTAATACCTGAAATAAAAAGAACAGTGTTCTAATTTAAACCTTGGTTTCTTATTTTTCCACAGACTGATGCCCTTTGTGGGAGCATAGAAATTTATAGCCAGGCTCAGATCTATTAGGATCAAGACATAAAAGAAAAAAAAATGGTCTTTAGTGCAGAGGGAAATAACCTTTTACAATATTAATAAAGGCTCTCTATACTTACTATATTTCTTTGACCTATAGTGTCAGAAATATAGATTACACCCTTAAATCATACACTTCTAGCTTCACACCAAATTTGCACCATTCGGCTTTATCACAAATGTGTCCAGATTTTTACAACATCTGGCACATTTATAGCAATTATTTCTGGGCAGGCTGTAATGCCGCCAGTCTCAATTGCGCAGTCCAAGAACATACACAAATTATGATTAGTAATGATTTATTCAATGATGAAGTAATTCATCTTAGTCAGTTAAAGCCTAAAACTGTAAGAGTTGACGGTTGTGATTTGTGCTATGGTTTTCTTTGATATCATCAAGTTCTTTCTAAATGTTAAACCAAATGGATAGAAAAAGTGGAAAGCAGTTAAAATAAATACTGTGCCATAGTAAAATAGTCTTTATCCTCATGGGATAAAATGATAAAATTGCACCAATTATACCAAATTTTTTTTTCAAAATAGATGAGTAAAGCACACTGTTTATAATACTCTGTGAGATAGTGTAAATTTTAATTAATTCGGTTTTATCACCAATTGGCTAAAAGCCTTCTGTCATTTATAAAGAGTGTCATATATAAAACCCTCATAAAAGATTTGAATTATGATTAATAATGGTGATTTTTCGAAGCACTGAACTATGATTCATGGTTTTAGTCTGTCTCCCATGTTGGAATTTCTTTCTCCTTTTTCTGTGCCTAGCTACACCCTGTTTATGATGAAGTTCTGCAAGATGCCATCCATAGTAACTTACTTAGTGAATTTTTGCCCTGATTCCAGAGTTTGGAATTGCATATATCTTGGTCTATTACGATTTCATTTATTAATGATAATGCAGCATTATTAATTCAGCATTCAATCCAGTATATTCTGTATTCCTCATAATGTTGACTACGGTATGGGGTAGGCACCTTAAAAATTTTTGCTGCTCTATTCTGGAAAAGACATGAGTGCTATGGTTCATTTTAGCATATCTTCAGAAGAGTATTTTTTATGACACCATAGTAATAAAATTTGCAGTATGATCTCAGTCTTAATGTGTAGATGTCTAATAAAAACCTATTTTCCTCCTCTGTCCTGCATGTCAGCAGGGACATGGGACCGATTAGCACCAATGGAGGGAGGTGTGTCTTCTCAGTTCTCTCTTCCCATTTGCAGAGGACCTATCATTAGATCACAGCCCTGGGAGACAGCTAAACTAGTACTAAGTATTAGGTACTAGGTACTAGGTTGTAATCACCTTACATTATATTAAGGTACTGAAATTTGGGAGTTTTTCTTTCTGAAAAGCTTTTATTAATGTGACCAAGTAGAGATCATCATCATTTTTTTAATCTCCAATTTGGATTGCTTTTATTATTTTTATAGTCTTAAATGGGCCTCTATTATTTTTTTCATGGTTAAGGTTTTCACTTTGTATATTACTTTGTTATAGTAAAACAAAATGAAACATATCCTGATGGAAGTCACCTTCCATGTGTAAGTAGAAAGGCATTTTTCATGTCAGTTCACTTCTAGCTCTGTGGAGACTTTGATAATCAACCTGATCTTAATGAAGTTGCACTAATCTCTTGGACTTTGGTCCAAGTCTGAACCGTTGTTGGATGGTTCCGGGTATCTTCATTGCTCTAGTATTGACCTACAAACTTTCACTACATCTATTTAGTTCTCAAGGACAAATTCATTATCTGTATTCTTTCTTTCCATTATTTTTTCTCCAGCTTTATTGAAGTATAATTGACAAACAAAATTGTATCTATATTAAGATGTGCAATGTGATGATTTAGATATATACATACACATTGTGAGAAGATTACCACAACCAAATATATTAGCAAATCTGTTACTTCATAGTTAATATTTTTGTATGTGTGAGGACACTTACGATCTACTCTTTTAGTAAATTTCAGGTATACTGAACAGTATTATGAAATATAATCACCATACTGAAGAGTAGGTCCTCAGAATTTATTCATCTTGTAAATGAAAGTTTGGACCCTTTGAAAAACATCCCACTTCTCCTACCCCTCAGCACTTGAAAAATCACTCAATCACTGTTATATTCTGCTTCTATGGATTTAGTTTTTTAATGTCTACATAGAAATGAGGTCGTACTGGATTTATCTTTGTAGTCTGGTTTTTTTTTTTCCCCCTTAGAATTATGTCCACCAGGTTAATCTATATTACTGCAAATGGCAGGATTTTCTTCTTTTTTATGGCAAAATGTTACTCCATTGTACCACATTTTCTTTTTCCATTCACCCACTGATGGATACTTAGGTTGTTTCCATATCTTGGCTATTATGGATAGTGCTACAGTGAATGTGAGAGGATAGATATCTTTTGAAATACTGATTTCAGTTCCTTTGGATATATGCTCATAAGTGAGATTCCTGAATCATATGGTAATTCTATTTTTAATTTCTTGAGGAAACTTCATACAGCCTTCTCTAATAGCTGTACCAGTTTACCTACCCACCAACAATGTCCAAGGATTCCCTTTTCTCTACACCCTTGCCAATATTCGTTTTGATAATAGTCATTCTAAAAGATGTGAAGTGATATCTCATTGTAGTATTGATTGACATTTTTCTCATGATTAGTGATATTAAACATCTTTTCATGTATCTATTTGCTTTTTGAATATATTCTTTAGAAGAAATATCTATGAAGGTCTTTTGTCCATTTTTAAAATTTAGGTAATTTTAGAGCAGTTTTGTGTTCACAACAAATATAAAAGAAAGGTACAGATACTTTCCATATACTCTCTGTCCCCTACGCACATAGCCTTCCTCAACACTCTGTAGTAGACTGATACATTCTTGTAATTGATGAATCCACATTGACACATCATAACCATCCAAGGAATAGTTTACATAATGTTCCACTCTTTGGCTTGTGTATTAATAATTATGGTATGATGCACACTATCTTCACTGTTCTGCCTATTTCCACACCCTCCCCCCCCCCCCAACCTCTCAAGCCCTGGAAAACACTTTTTTTTTTTTACTGTCTCCATGGTTTTTTCTTTCATAGAACGTCATATGGTTGGAATCATACAGTATGTAGCATTTTTCACATTGGCTTCTATCACTTAGTGATATGCATTTAAGTTTCCTCCATGTCTTTTCGTGACTTGATAGTTCATTTAACAGTGAGTAACATTCCATTAAATGGAAGTACCACAATTTATTTATCCATTCACCTACAGAAAGACATTTTGGTTGCTTCCAAGTTTTGGAAATCACAAATAAAGCAGCTAGGAACATCCATGTGCAAGTTTTTTTAAGGACATAGTTTTCAATTCCTGTGGGTAAATAGAAAGGAATATGTTTTCTGGGTCATAAGAATCTGTTAGTTTTGTAAGAAATCGCTGAACTGTTTTCCAGAGTGGCTGTACCATTTTGCATTTCTACCTGCAATGAATGATAATTCCATTCATTTTGTCAACATCCTCAACAGCATTTGGCATTCTTATTGTTCTGACTTTTAGCCATTTTAACAGCTGTGCAATACCAACTTGTTGTTTTATCTTGTTTTTCCCTAATGACATTTGGTGTGGACTACCTTTGCATATGCTTAATGTCATCTCTATATCTCCTTTGGTAAGGTCTCTATTCAGATCTTTGGCCCATTTTTTAATCATGTTCATTTTTAATGTTTCAATTTAAGAGTTCTTTATTTTGAATAAGAGTTCTTTATCAGATAAGTATTTTACAAATGTTTTCTCCCAGTCTGTGGCTTGTCTTTTAATTCTCTTGGCCTCATCTTTTGCAGGGCAAATGTTTTTAATTTTAATGAAGAAATATCATTAAATATCAGTTATTTCCTTCATATATTGTACCTTCAATGTTGTATATAAAAACTCATTATCATCCTCAGGATTATCTGGTCTTTCCCCTAAGTTGTCTTCAAGGAATTTTATAGATTTATGTTTTATATTTAGGTCTGTGATCCATTTTGAGTTAATTTTTATGACAAGTATAAGGTCTGTGTCTAGATTTACTTTTTCTAGAAATATCATTTAATATCAGTTATTTCCTTCATATATTGTACCTTCAATGTTATATATAAAAACTCATTATCATCCTCAGGATTATCTGGTCTTTCCCCTAAGTTGTCTTCAAGGAATTTTCAAGGAATTTTATAGATTTATGTTTTATATTTAGGTCTGTGATCCATTTTGAGTTAATTTTTATGACAAGTATAAGGTCTATGTCTAGATTTACCTTTTTAGCATGTGACTATCTAGTTGTTCCAGCAATATTTGTTGAAAAGACTCTTCCATTTTATTGGCTTTGCTTCCCTGTCAAAGATCAGTTCACTATATTATGTGGGTCTACTTCTGGGCTCTCTAATCTATTCCATTAATCTAATCTATTTGTCTATTCTTTTACCAATAAAACTGTTTTGAATATTATGGCTTTATAGTAAGTCTTCAAGTCAGAGAGTGTCAATCTTCCCTACTTTGTTCTTCTACTTCAATATTATGTTATTTATTCTGGGTCTTTTGCCTCTCCATATAAACCTTAGAAACAGTTTGTTGATGTCCACAAAATTACTTACTTGGATTTTGGTTTGGATTACATTGAATCTATAGATCAAGTTGGAAAGATCAGAGACCTGGACAATATTGAATCTTATGTGAACATGAAATATCTCCGTTTATTTAGTTCTTTGATTTCATTGATTTTATAGTTTTATACCTATAGTTATATAGTTTTATACCTAAGCATTTCATTTTGTTTTTGATGCTAATATAAGTGAATTATGTTTTCAATTTGAAATTCCACTTAATCACTATAGGAAAACAGTTGACTACTGTATATTACCTATGTATCTCACAACTTGCTATAATTGCTTATTAACTACAGAAGGGTTTTTTTGTTTGTTTGTTTGTTTGTTTGTTTTGTCAGTTCTTGGAATTTTCTATACATATGATCAGAAAATGTTATCTGCAAACAAGGAGTTTTTATTTTCCTTCCTTTCCAATCTGCACACCTTTTCTTCTCTTTTTTCTTTCTTTCCTTTTTTTTTTTTTTTGTCTTGCATTAGCTGTAACTTCCAGTATCACCTTGAAAAGGAATGTAGATATTCTTTATCACAGTGAGAAATTTCCCTGTCTATTCCTAGTTTACTCAGAATTTTATCATAAATGGGCATTGGATTTGTTAAATGTTTTTTCCCCTGGCTATTGATATGATCATGTGATTTTTCTGTTTTAGCTTATTGTGAGATGGATTACCTGAATTGATATTGGAATGCTGAACCAGCTTTGCATACATCAGATAAACTGGCTCTTGTTAATAGTCCTTTTCATACATTGTTGGATTTGTGTTGTTAATATATTGTTGAGGATTCTTGCATACGTATTCAGGAGAGGTACTGGTCTGTAATTTTCTTGTGAAGTCTTTGTCTGGTTTTGCTGATAGAGTAATGCTGGCCTCATAGAATGAGTTAAGAAGCATTCCCTCTGGGCACCTGGGTGGTTCAGTCAGTTAAGTGTCCCACTTTTGGTTTCCCCCCAGGTCATGATCTCAAGGGTGGTGGAATGGAGCCTCGCATGGAGCACTATGTCAATCCCGGCATCAGGCTCTATACTCAGCAAGAAGTCTGCTGGAAATTCTCTTTCCCCCTTCCTCTGCTCCTTCCCAACTTGTACTCATGTGTGCTTTCTCTCCCTCTCAAATAAATAAATAAATCTTAAAAAGCAGCAGCAGCATCATTCCCTCTGTATCTATTCCCTGAAAGAGATTATAGAGAATTGCTATAATGTCTTAAATGTTTTGTAGAATTCACCAGTGAACCATTTGGGTCTGGTCCTTCTCTTTGGGAAGGTTATTAAAGATCAGTTTGATTTATTTAATTAACATAATTAAATATTCACATAACTATTCACATAATTATTTCTTTTGGTGTGAATTTTGGCAGATTGTAACTTTTAAGGAATTGATCTATTTTGTTTAAGTTACCATATTTGTGGGCATAAGTGGTTCATAGTATCCTTTACCCTTTTTAAATTGGTTTGTCAGTTTGGTGATTTTCTGTTAAGTTGAACAAATACCTCATGGATTTTGGATATTAACTATTAACTCCTTATCAGAAACATGGCTTGTAAATGTTTTCTGTCATTGTGTAGGTTAATTTTTATTTTCTTGTTTTCTTTGATGTACAGCAGCTTTTCAGTTTGATGCATTCCTTATTTTTTTTTTTTTTTTTTTTTTTTTTTTTTTTTGCTTTTGCTATCTGTGTTTTTGGTGTTATATATCTAAAAATTCACTGCAAAAAACAATGTCAACGAGTGTCTTCCTACATTTTCCTTTAGGAGTTTAATAATTTCAGGTCTTACATTTAAGTAATTCCAGGATACATTTGGTTTCTTGTGTAAGATAAGGATCCAATTTCATACATTTGCCTGTGGGATGTTCAGTTTGTCCAACACCATTTATTGAAGAAGTTGTCCTTTTCTTATTATTTATTCCTACTGCCCTTGTTAAAGATTAATTGAATATATATATATATATATATATATATATATATATATATAAACTTCTGGGCTCACTATTCTGTTCCATTGGACAATATACTGTTTTTATGACAGTGCTATACTATTTTGATTACAATAGTTCTTAATATAGTTTAAAAATAGTGTGATGCCTCTAGCTTTGTTCTTCCTTCTGAGATTGCTTTGGCTATTTGGGGTCTTTTGTGGCTCCATACAGAATTTAGTATTTTTTTTTTTTATATTTCTATGCAAGATAATATTGCAATTTGACAGAGATTATATTGAATCTGTAAGTTACTTTGGGTAGTACAGATATCCTAAATAGGATATCTTTCCTTTTATTTGTGTCTTCTTCACTTTCCTTCATCCATGTCTTTTAATTTTCAGCATACAGATTTTTCACCTCTTTTAGTTAAATTCATTCCTGGGTATTTTATTGTTATCATAATGGTATTATTTTCCATTATGCATACAGTAGAATAAGAGGGGCAATTATAAATCGAATTATAGTCTTAATTTTATTTCTGAGTAGTTGTTGTTAGTGCATAGAAATGCAAGTGATTTCTGTTAGCTGATTTTGTACCCTGCAGTTTTACTTAATTTATTTATTAGTTCTAACAGTTTTTGGTTGTATTTTTAGGGTTTCCTATATTTAAGATCATGTTATGTGCATAATTGAGACCATTTTACTTCTCTCTTTCCTATTTGTATGTCTTTTCTTTTTTTTTTTTTAATTCATTTTTGTTCCTAATTTCTCTGGTAAAAAATTCCTATATTATATCGAATACAGATGGTGAGTGAGGATAACATTGACTTGTTTCTAATATAGGAAAAACTTTGTTTTTCACCACTGATGTAATCTGAGGGCTTCTCTTTATGGCCTTAATTATGTTGAGGTACATTCCTTCTATACCTAATTTGCTGAGAGTTATATCTTGAAATGATGTTGAAGTTTATAAAATGCTTTTTTTTTTTCTGTATCTGTCGACATAATCACATGATTTTGTTCTTTATTCTGTTAATGTGGTATATCCTATTATTCAATTTGTTTATGTTGAGCTATCCTTGCATCCCAAGAACCATTGCTATTTGAAAATGGTGTATGGTGCTTTTAATGTGCTGTTAAATTAGATTTCCAAGAATTTGTTGAGAGATTTTGCATCTGTGTTCTCAGGGGATATTGGCCTGCAATTTTCATTCTTGTGGTGTCCTTACCTGACTTTGAAATAAAGAAGATGCTGGCTTTGTAAAAATCAGTTTGCAAATGTTCCCTTCTTTTTTATTTTTTGAGTTTGAGAAAGATTGGAGTTAATTCTTTAAATGTTGGGAAAAATTCATCCATGAAGCCATCTGGTTTGGATTTTTTGTGGGGAGGGGATAGTTTTTGATTACTGCTTCAATAGCCTTACTAATAATTAGTTGGTTTTGATTTTCTGTTTCTTCATGATTTGGTCGGTTAACTTTCTTAGAATATATCCATTTTTTGTGGATTATCCACTTTGTTGGCATATTATTGTTTACAGTAGTTTCTTATGTTTCTTTGTATTTCTGTGGTACCAGTTATACTATCTCCCTTTTATAATTTTATTTGAGCCTTCTCTCTTATCTTTGGTTTGTGTAGCTAAAGATTTGTCTATTTTGTTTACTTTTCAAAATGACAATTTTATTTTTCATTGGTCTTACTACCTTTTTATTCTCTATTTCTTTACTTTGCTCTGTTCTTTATTTCCTTCCTTCTGATAACTTTGGGCATAATTTGTTGTTTTTCTACTGCCTTGAGGTATGAAGTTAGTTACTTACTTGAGGGTTTTTTTTGTTTTGTTTTGTTGTTTTCTGTTTTGATGTAAGCATTTACGGTAACAAACTTCTCTCTTAGAACTGCTTTTGCCATATTCTATAAGTTTTGGTATGTGACTCCATTTTCATTTGTCTCAAGATACTTTGCTTCTTTGACTCATTGGTTCAAGACTGTGCTGATTAGTTTCCATTTGTTTGTGGATTTTCCAATGTTCCTGCTGTTACTGATTCCTGGTTACATGCCACCTTGCTCAGAAAAGATACTTGATATGATTTCAGTCTTCCTAAATTTATTAAGGCTTTTCTTTGGCCTAACATGTGATCTATCCTGAAGAATGTCCCATGTGCATTTGAAAAAAATGTGTATTCTGTTACCATTGGATGGAATGTTCTATAAATGTCCATTAAGTCTGTAATTGGTTATAGTGTTTTTTAAGTTCACAGTTTCCATATTGATGTTCTTTTTGGATTATCTATTTATTTTTGAAAGTGGGGTATTGAGGTCCTCTACTATTACTGTATTCCTATCTGTTAGATCCTTCAGTTATGTTAATATCTGATTTATATATAAATGTCTCCCAATACTGGGTGCACATGCAATTACAGTTTCTATATACTCTGATGGAACGACTTCTTCATTATGTAGTGATCTTATTGGTTTCTTGTGGCAGATTTTGTCTGAAAATTTGTTTTGTCTAAGTATATAGCCACCCTTGGTCTCCTTTTGCTGCCATTTGCGTAAATTATCTTTTGCTATCCCTTCTCCTTTAGCCTGTGGATATCCTTGAAGCTAAAGTAAGACTCTTGAAAGCAGCATAGTGTAATATCCTGTTTTTTTTTTTAATCTATTTGGCCACTCTGTGTCTTTTAATGCAGTAATTTAACCTATTTTATTATTAGTAGGTAAGGATTTGCTATTTACATTTTGTTAATTGTTTTCTCATTCTTTCATAGTTTCTTTCTTCTTCTCTTGCTGTCTTCCTTTTGCTTTGTTATTTTGTCGTTGTGCTATACTTTGATTCCTTTTTCATCTTTTGTTCTGTAGGAGTATGTTTTGTGATTGTCATGATGCTTACTAAAATATCAATAGTTACAAAACAATATTCTAAGCTGATAACAGTTTAATTTCAATTCCATAAAAAAACTACCCTTTGCTTCTCTTATTAATGCTATTGATATCACACTTGAATATTGTGTATCTATTAGCAAATTGTTATAACTATAAACTATTATAACTATAGTTATTTTTTTATTTTTAAAGATTCTGTTAATTTATTTGAGAGAGCAGGGGAGGAACAGAGGGACAGGGACAAGTGGCCTCTGCACTGAGCATAGAACCCAGAGTGAGGCTCAACCCCACAACCCTGAAATCATGACCTGAGCTATAGAACCAGATGCTCTGTATGGTGACTAACATAACACAATTTAAAGAAAAAAAAAAAAAGTCAGATGCTTATCTGACTGAGCCACCCAGGTGCCCCATCTGTAGTTATTTTTAATACTCTTTCCCTTTCTTTTATTTTTTTATTTTTATTAAATTGTTTATGTTTTTTTAAATTTTTTAATTTATTTTTTAAATAAACATATAATGTATTTTTATCCCCAGGGGTACAGGTCTGTGAATCGCCAGGTTTATACATTTCACAGCACTCATCATAGCACATACCCTGCCCAATGTCCATATCCCCACCACCCTCTCCCATCCCCCTCCCCCCAGCAACCCTCAGTCTCTTTTTTGAGATTGAGTCTTTTATGGTTTGTCTCCCTCCCAGTCCCATCTTCTTTCATTTTTTCTTTTCCTACCCCCCAAATCCCCAAAATTGCATCTCCAATTCCTCATATCAGGGAGATCATATGATAGTTGTCTTTCTCCAATTGACTTAATTCGCTAAGCATAATACCCTCTAGTTCCATCCACGTCATCACAAATGGCAAGATTTCATTTCTTTTGATGGCTGCATAGTATTCCATTGTGTATATATACCACCTCTTCTTTATCCATTCATCTGTTGGATGGACATCTAGGTTCTTTCCATAGTTTGGCTATTGTGGACATTGCTGCTATAAACATTCGGGTGCACGTGCCCCTTTGGAGCACCTTGTTTGTATCTTTAAGATATATACCCAGTAGTGCAATCACTGAGTCATAGGGTAGCTCTATTTTCAGTTTTTTGAGGAACCTGCACACTGTTTTCCAGAGTGGTTGTACCAGCTTGCATTCCTACCGACAGTGTAGGAGGGTTCCCCTCTCTCCGCATCCTCGCCAGCATCTGTCATTTCTTGACTTGTTAATTTTAGCTATTCTGACTGGTGTGAGGTGGTATCTCATTGTGGTTTTGATTTGTATTTCCCTGATGCTGAGTGATGTGGAGCATTTTTTCATGTGTCTGTTGACCATCTGGATTTCTTCTTTGCAGAAATGTCTGTTCATGTCCTCTGCCCACACCTTGATTGGATTATTTGTTCTTTGGGTGTTGAGTTTGCTAAGCTCTTTATAGATTTTGGATACTAGCCCTTTACCTAATATGTCATTTGCAAATATCTTCTCACATTCTGTCAGTTGTCTTTTGGTTTTGTTAACTGTTTCCTTTGCTGTGCAAAAGCTTTTGATCTTGATGAAATACCAATAGTTCATTTTTGTCCTTGCTTCTGTTGTCCTTGGCGATGTTCCTAGGAAGAAGTTGCTGTGGTTGAGGTCAAAGAGGTTGCTGCCTGTGTTCTCCTCAAGGATTTTGATGGATTCCTTTCTCACATTGAGGTCCTTCATCCATTTTGAGTCTATTTTTGTGTGTGGTGTAAGGAAATAGTCCAATTTCATTTTTCTGCATGTGGCTGTCCAATTTTCCCAGCACCATTTGTTGAAGAGACTGTCTTTTTTCCATTGGACATTCTTTCCTGCTTTGTCGAAGATTAGTTGAGCATAGAGTTGAGGGTCTATTTCTGGGCTCTCGATTCTGTTCCATTGATCTATGTGTCTGTTTTTGTGCCAGTACCATACTGTCTTGATGATGACAGCTTTGTAATAGAGCTTGAAGTCCAGAATTGTGATGCCACCAACTTTGGCTTTCTTTTTCAATATTCCTTTGGCTATTCGAGGTCTTTTCTGGTTCCATATAAATTTTAGGATTGTTTATTCTATTTCTTAGAAAAAAAATGGATGGGATTTTGATAGGGATTGCATTAAATGTGTAGATTGCTTTAGGTAGAATAGACATTTTCACAATATTTATTCTTCCAATCCATGAGCATGGAACATTTTTCCATTTCTTCATGTCTTCCTCAATTTCTTTCATGAGTACTTTATAGTTTTCTGAGTATAGATTCTTTGCCTCTTTGGTTAGGTTTATTCCTAAGTATCCTGTGGTTTTGGGTACAATTGTAAATGGGACTGACTCCTTAAATTCTCTTTCTTCTGTCTTGTTGTTGGTGTAGAGAAATGCAACTGATTTCTGTGCATTGATTTTATAACCTGATGCTTTAATGAATTCCTGTACAAGTTCTAGCAGTTTCGGAATGGAGCCTTTTGGGTTTTCCACATATAGTATTATATCATGTGCAAAGCGTGATAGCTTGACTTCTTCTTTGTCGATTTGGATGCCTTTAATTTCTTTTTGTTGTCTGATTGCTGAGGCGAGGACTTCTAGTACTATGTTGAATAGCAGTGGTGATAACGGACATCCCTGCCGTGTTCCTGACCTTAGCGGAAAAGCTTTCAGTTTTTCTCCATTGAGAATGATATTTGCAGTGGGTTTTTCATAGATGGCTTTGATAATATTGAGGTATGTGCCCTCTACCCCTACACTTTGAAGAGTTTTAATCAGGAAGGGATACTGTGCTTTGTCAAATGCTTTTTCAGCATCTATTGAGAGTATCATATGGTTCTTGTTCTTTTATTTATGTATTGTATCACATTGATTGATTTGCAGATGTTGAACCAACCTTGCAGCCCTGGAATAAATCCCACTTGGTTGTGGTGAATAATCCTTTTAAAGTGCTGTTGGATCCTATCCAGTATTTTGGTGAGAATTTTCACATCTGTGTTCATCAAGATATTGGTCTGTATTTTTCTAGTCTGGTTTTGGGATCAAGGTGATGCTGGCCTCATAAAATGAGTTTGGAAGTTTTCCTTCCATTTCTATTTTTTGGAACAGTTTCAGGAAAAGAGGAATTAATTCTTCTTTAAATGTTTGGTAGAATTCCCCCGGGAAGACATCTGGCCCTGGACTTTTGTTTGTTTGGAGTTTTTTGATGACTCTTTCAATCTCCTTACTGGTTATGGGTCTGTTCAGGTTTTCTATTTCTTCCTGGTTCAGTTGTGGTAGTTTATATGTCTCTAGAAATGTATCCATATCTTCCAGATTGTCGAATTTGTTGGCGTAGAGTTGCTCATAGTATGTTCTTATAATTGTTTGTATTTCCTTGGTGTTGGTTGTGATCTCTCCCCTTTCATTCATGATTTTGTTTATTTGGGTCCTTTCTCTTTTCTTTTTGATAAGTCTGGCCAGGGGTTTGTCAATCTTATTAATTCTTTCAAAGAACCAGCTCCTAGTTTCGGTGATTTGTTCTATTGTTTTTTTAGTTTCTATTTCATTGATTTCTGCTCTTATCTATGATTTCTCTTCTGCTGGGTTTAGGCTTTCTTTGTTGTTCTTTCTCCAGCTCCTTTAGGTGTAGGGTTAGGTTGTGTACCTGAGACCTTTCTTGTTTCTTGAGAAAGGCTTGTACCGCTATATATTTTCCTCTCAGGACTGCCTTTGTTGTGTCCCTCAGATTTTGAACCGTCGTGTTTTCATTATCATTTGTTTCCATGAATTTTTTCAATTCTTCTTTAATTTCCTGGTTGACCCACTCATTTTTTTTAGAAGGATGCTGTTTAGTCTCCATGTGTTTGGGTTCTTTCCTAATTTCCTCTTGTGATTGAGTTCTAGCTTCAGAGCATTGTGGTCTGAAAATATGCAGGGAAAGATCCCAATCTTTTGATACCAGTTGAGGCTGATTTAGGACCCAGGATGTGATCTATTCTGGAGAATATTCCATGTGCATGATGGACATTTCCATCTTTCTGATAATTACATGGAGGCAACAGGCAACTTCGTCTTTATAGACTTCAGATCCTCAGAACTGCTTGTTTTCCACCTCTGACACTGTTCTAAAGAAGAGATTCACAACAGCCATGTTTTTGGTTTCAAAGTGGAAAAATGCTTTATTGGTATTATAAAAATATAATACAAACAGAAAGAAGAAAAGAGAAATCTTTGCACTGATGAGGGCGATAGTAAGCAGTAAAGAAAAGTAAGACAAAAAAGTTATGACAAACTGGGTACTTGCAACATCCAACCTCAGCTGGGGAAGCCTCATGGAGATGGCCAGGTTGGAGTCCCAATTGAGAGGGTTGAGCATAGTGTCCTCCCCTCAGGTGAAACTCCCAAATGATCATCCCATAAGAGTCATATTTACAGGACAAATGACACTCTGAAATTAAATATTTGTTTGCCTATATACAGTTTGGAGTGATCTGCGTTTCTTTTACCATAACTTTACATCTTCAAGGAGCCTGGGCCATATGTGTTTGCCTCCCTCCTGGATTCCATTTTGGGGGCGCATCCCAGCCTGGAGCCAGAAAGGATGCAAGACAAATTGAATACTTCTTGGCATCCAGCCCAGAAGGGCCAGTTCTGACCTGGAGGTCTGCTAATATCAACAAATCAGGCTCCCGAGGTCACCTCTGTAAGCACAGGTCTCACAAACAACATTCCTTAACCTGCCTGTATATGTGCAGGTCTGGGTGGCCAGTTATGTAGGATAAATCACAGAAATCTTCATGCATACAATGCAAACATTAAAGAAAGTCCCTTCTTCTTAAGGCCCTCGTTTCTAGTAGTACTCTTGGCCATTTTTAGATTCCAGAAACATGGTACAATTCTCTCTTTGCTCCTCTCTCATCAATTGAAGCCCATAATTGTCTTCAAATCTCTCTCTTTCTCTCTCTCTCTGTGTTTCACACACACACACACAATCACACACATATACCTGGCACACCTTAATTCTGCCATCTTCATTCAGATGTACCATACATCCATCCCCTGTAACTTCTGAGTATTCCTTTTTTTCCCCCAAACTAATTATTTAATAATTGAACATATCTATACACCTGGTCCCAAATCAAGGGATTCCATGACCTCATGGGGCTTGGGGTTCACATTTGATCTTTTTTATTTATTTTTTTTTATGTTCAGCTAGCCAACATAGAGTACATCATTAGTTTTTGATGCAGTGTTCAATGATTCTTCACTTTTGAGTATTCCTAAGTAAAAAATAGGATCACAAAAATTTCTTGCTAATAAGTTAATTCATGGATTCTCCCCCATGAGATTATTAACTCTTATATTTTAGGGTCTGTTTCTTACCCAACTTTGATGCTTCTATATCCAGAATAATGCTAGTGAATAAAGAATCTCATCAGATGGAGATCTGAAAGCCTTATGAGAAATTGACTTTAGCTTTAGGGCCATGTTGCTTTCTCCAATCTTATTAATGAACTTATTACCTCCCTAATAGAGTTTAACTGTGCCTACTTAGAAATTCTGCACTGTCTTCAGTCAACTGGAATGTATATAACAGTGTTTTGGTAAAGGGAGAACTTGACTGTGTTTGTTTGTTTGTTTGTTTGTTTTCTAGGAATTTTTTTTTCTTTTCTTAAGATTTTTTTTTCCATTTTATTTTATTTTATTTTATTTCTTTTCATTATTCCAGAATTCATTGTTTATGCACCACACCCAGTGCTCCATGCACTACATGACCTCCATAATACCCACCACCAGGCTCAAACAATCTCCATCCACCTCCACTCCAAAACCCTCAGTTTGTTTCTCAGAGTCCACAGTCTCTCATGGTTTGTCTCCCCGTCCAATTTCCCCCAACTCACTTCTCTACTGCATCTCCCAATGTCTTCCACCTTATTCCTTATGTTCCACAAGTAAGTGAAACCATACGCCTCTCTTTGCTTGATTTATTTCACTCAGCACAATCTCTTCCAGTCGCACCATGTTGATACAAAAGTTGGGTATTCATCCTTTCTGATGGAGGCATAATAACTCCATTGCATACATGGACCATATCTTCTTTATCCATTCATCTGTTGAAGGGCATCTTGGCTCTTTCCACAGTTTGACAACTATGGCCATTGCTGCTATGAACGTTGGGGTATAGATGGCCCTTCTTTTCACTCCATCTGTATCTTTAGGGTAAATACCCAGTAGTGCAATTGCAGGGTCATAGGAAAGCTCTGTTTTTAATTTCTTAAGGAATCTCCACACTGTTTTCCAAAGTGGCTGCACCAACTTGCATTCCCACCAACTGTGTAAGAGGGTTCCCCTTTCTCCACATACTCTCCAACACTTGTTTACTGTCTTATTGATTTTGGCCATTCTAACTGGTGTAAGACGGTATCTCAATGTGGTTTTGATTTGAATCTCCCTAATGACTAATGATGATGAACATTATTTTATATGTCTGTTAGTCATTTGTATGTCTCCTTTGGAGAAGTGTCTGTTCATGTCTTCTGCCCTTCTTTTTAATGTGATTATCTGTTCTGTCTGTTGAGTTTGAGGAGTTCTTTATAGATCTTGGACAGCCATTGTCTGTAGTGTCATTTGAGAATATCTTCTCCCATTCTGTGGGTTGCCTCTTCATTTTGTTGACTGTTTCCTTTCTGTGCAGAAGATTTTGATCTTGATGAAGTCCCAAAAGTTTATTTTAGCTTTTGTTTTCTTTGCCTTTGGAGACATCTTTTGAAAGAAGTTGCTATGGCCAATGTCAAAGAGATTACTGCCTGTGTTCTCCTCTAGGATTTTGATAGATTCCTGCCTCATGTTGAGGTCTTTTATCCATTTTGAGTTTATCTTTGTGTATGATGTAAGAGAATGGTCGAGTTTCATTCTTCTACATGTAACCGTCCAATTTTTCCAGCACCATTTATTGAAGAGACTGTCTTTTTTCCACTGTATATTTTTTTCCTGCTTTGTCGAAGATTAGTTGACCATAGAGGTGCGGGTCCATATCTGGGCTGTCTGCTCTGTTCCACTGGTCTATGTGTCTGTTTTTGTGCCAGTGCCATGCTGCCTTGGTGATCACAGCTTTGTAGTAAAGCTTGAAACCAGGCAATGTGATGCCCCAGTTTTGTTTTTCTTTTTCAACATTTCCTTAGCAATGCTATCAGTGCTTTTCTGTTTATCCTTTTTTTTGTAGTTCACTTGGCTTTTGACAGACTACATTGCTTTCTAATCTAACAGCTTCTACTATTTACTGTGCTTTTTTCTCAGCTTGTCTTCAGCTATTTCTAGAGTTCCTGTTTTCTGATTCTTCTGTTATTTCTGTGGGAAGTCTGTCTCTATCTGTACTTAGATTCTCTCAAACCTCAGTTGTTATAATAACCCCATTATTACCTGCTCTTCACTGATGCTGCCTAGATTTTTATATACTACTTTATGACATGTGAAGAGATCACACACTTGTTGTGATCTGGCATTGTGATGTAGCAATGATGGCCAATTCCTATTTTGGGATTATTCAGTGAGGTTTTAAAGTTTAACAACAGTCAGACATTCTACAAGTTGCCAGTAGTGGGAATGTGTAGAATAATGCTTGGGCTTGGGATATGTGGGGCAATGCTACTGAATTGAAAATAGGACAAGTGAAATTGGAGTCACCGAATTGGAGTTTACCACAGAGGTTGCAACAGCTCAAGATCAGAAACCAATTTCAAAGAAAATCAGACTTATATTTAAAACAGGGCCAAATTCAAGGCCATAGGTAACAGTCATTAAGAATTCCTTGAGTTAAGTTAGTATGAAAGAGTCAGAGATTCTGTGACACAGAAAGAGGTTGAAAGATAATTTACTTTACCCTCTATTTCCTTTCATAGGCACCTGACGTGATTACCAAGCACTGAAACGGAATTCTTAATCAGGAGGAAAAGCAGGTGAAGAAACAGAAATCCCAGTACGCTAACTGGAACTGCCATAAAAATGTAGTCAGTAGGAACAAATACAATTAGAGGACCATTCTCTTCTCCAGGAGTATTTCTTCTGCTTTTTTTTTTTTTTTTCCCTTCTTTTTTTCTTCTCTTTTTTTTTTAACCTTGGTATTCCCTATTTTAGTAGATCACCACCACAGCATCTTAGAACCAACTCTAGCCACTTGCTACATATGTTTTTTTCTCAGATACATGGGCAATGAAGAAAAGGAAGATATTTTGTCATGACAGTGAAGCAGTGTGGCATGTTCCTGTCATATGAAGGGCCATTATCCCTATATGTGATGTTCCCTAGAGAGTATTTCTTTTCCCAGGAAGGAAATTTTATGTACATCTTTGGATAATCAGTTTCAAGAAGAGCACAGTGGTGCAAACATATTCTTTCTTTTCATGATTGTTCTCAGCTCTCAGTCCCAGTTGAAAAGACCTTTCTTCCTGGTTTTGTACAGCACTGAATATACTGTCAATAAGTCATAGAAATCTCTGCAACTTCTTTCCCTTTCTATTCTTTTGCCATGCATTACATGTCAACATAGTCAGTGAACGAGACAAGTTAGACATACTACATCAGGAGACTAAATCTCTAGGGTTGATGATATCCTTAGGGCAAGGTGCTCGATAGTCTGACAGGTGCCTTTCTTAAATTAGACTTTTCCTGTGTGCCACATTCTCTGTAGCCACTCAAGAGCAAAGGCAGTGGGATCAGATTGATTTTTGGACTGCTATCAAATATAAATAACAATTAACTCTCATGTCAGCTTCTAGCAGGCAGTCACAATTGCAGGATGCCTGTACTTCAAGAAAGAATAAAGACATCCTCCTTTGGGCTGAATGATGTAAGAGAGCCATGTCAGGATCAGAAGAAGATTTCTACAACCTTACTAAAATCCTCCACCATTACACCAGGCAGAACTCTAATTCTAATTGCAGGTTAGAATCTATTTATGACAGAGTTCTCTTTAAGGTCTAAACGCCTTAGCATGGCTTGATAGAAACTTCCTGACCCAAAGATACCTTTGTAACCTCATCTCCAGCTAGACTCCACGTTGCCATATATTGTAGAAAAGAGAATTGTTGTTTTTTTTCTTTCTTTTTTTTTTTTAAGATTTTATTTATTTATTTGACAGACAGAGATCACAAGTAGGCAGAGAGGCAGGCAGAAAGAGGAAGGGAAGCAGGCACCCTGCTGAGCAGAGAGCCCAACTCCGGGCTCCATCCCAGGGTCCTGGGATCATGACCTGAGCTGAAGGCAGAGGCTTTAACCCACTGAGGCACCCAGGCACCCCGAATTGTTGTTTTCTGATATGATTCCTTACTTCCCACCTATCAGTCTTTCTTTATACTTTTCTTGGGAGATGCTCTGGTCTTTATTTCACATTTAGCTATTTTATTAGATTTCAGTTCAGCTGTAAGTTTTTAAAAACCTAGGAAAATAATATTTATTGGCTTATTTCAAAATATTGGTTTACAATGCAGGGAGTCATGACTAGTAAAGATGCATTCATTAATATTGAAGACCCTGATTTCTCCTTACTATGGTCATGCCATCTTCCCTACATGCCTTCCTACCTTCTGGCTCAGTACAGTCACTCAAGCTCCAGCCACCGGAATTGGAAAGAAGAGAGGAATGGACACTGCTTTTTTTAAGGTTTTATTTATTTATTTGGCAGAGAGATCACAAGTAGGCAGAGAGGCAGGTAGAGAGAGAGAGACGGGCAAGCAGGCTCCCTGCTGAGCAGAGAACCCAATGCGGGGCTCAATCCCAGGACCCTGAGATTATGACCCGATCTGAAGGCAGAGGCTTAACCCACTGAGCCATTCAGGAGCCCTGACACCCCACTACTTTTGAAGACACTTGCTAGAACTTACATATTCCACTTAGATTCCATTTGTCAGACCTTACTTACATTGATTGCCACATGTAAACTGTAACACAAATCTTCATTTTGGGTTTTCATGTGACCAGCTAACATGGTGGTTATATTCTGAGAAAGTAGCAGAGACTGAGACTTGAAGAATAACTAGAGTCTCTCCCCAACCGGTGGTGTACTCCCAGCTATCCCTGGCCCCTGGAGCAAAGCAGATTAATCTCCTACCCATGTTCAAATAGAAATTTATTAACGTTATTTTACCATCCATGTTCAGTTAAATCTTAATTACTCATAAAGAGAGAAATTTGAATTATATATGAAGAATATGAAGTTTATATTTGTCAGGATATGCAACCTTGCTCTACTTTAGGAAATACTATCTGTGTGTGTGTACATGTGTGTGTGTGTCTGTCATGCACACATACACATACACAACTATTCTGAAGTTCAAAAGTTCAGTTTCCTCATTTACAAAAAGTCAGTAATAGCTACTTTTCTGTAGCTTTCTTGGTGTTTTAGAGAGTTTTAAAATGAGGTAGTATATGAGAGGTGTTTTCTAAATTGTAGGATGTATGAATTATCTTTTTAAAATGATGGCTAGATAAGGAATTGACCCTAGCATTCTCCAGCATTATGATTCTCTTAGGATATAAATGAAAAAAGCAATCAAAGTTCTATTAATTCACCTATAGATCAAGAAGATTAGTACATATGAATTTAATTTCCCCTTGTTTATGCAGCAAATACTTTTTGAATATCTATTATGTTCTGGACACTAATTTGGGCCCTGGGCTACAGGAGATAGTAAGACATGAAATTTTTACTCATGGAGCTTATAATTGAAAGGAGAATACATATTCAAATAATGATGAAATATAGCATAATTATGCATTGAAGAAGATGTATTATCTGAATGTATAAAAATGGAAGATGGGAAATTGTAAGGGTATGTAGGAAATTATGGCTTTCTGAAGCTGTGTTGTTTAAATATAAATCTGAAGGCCAAGAAGGCAGTAACTATGTAAAGAGAGACATTTGTAAGTGATCAGAGAAAATGTAAATTCCAGGTAGAGGAAATAACTTGTTAAGACCTTGAAATGGGAAAAAAAAAAAAAAAAGACCTTGAAATGAGAAGGGTCATGGGAGCATTGAAGGGTATTGACATTTCACTTAGCTGTTGGGAGCCCTGGTGTCCTAGTTTATAAAATAGCAATAATAATGAGTTCAAATTTTTTCATAGAGAATAAAATATAAGATTATTTGTAAACATTGAAATCCTACAAAAGAAGTGATTCTATTTATCTATTATAAATGATAAAGCTGTAGGTGTTTCATGCTTACTCTGTGGTTTTCAACCCCTCTGCTTTGCAGTGAGTATTTTACTTTGACTTTGCTGAATGGTCTAATTTCTTTGGGTTTAATAGGAAGGAAAAAATAAATGTTTGGGTTTAGAAAGAACCTGATCCTAGAACTAATCCTAGAAATACACATGGATGCCCCATTATTGGTATCCTCTTAAAGGAACCAGTCCCTAAGCTTTAAATAATCTGGATTATTTATTTATTTGTAATTGTTAGTGGAAGTAGGAGAGGAGGGGAGGGAAGGTCCAGCAAATAGATCTCTAAACAATAGATCCTGATTAAACACCTAGCTTCTGTATTCCCAACTAGTCTTGTGACTTATATGTTTGCTCTAACACAATCAGATATCCCCAAGACTTCTGCTCAAGAACCTTGTTTCACTGAAATCCATTTAGCATGATAGACTTCATTTTATGGTAAGAAATACATTTGGTCACCAATGTACATTAAAGTTGTTTGTAGACCACACAAAGACAATGTTTTATGTCCCTGAGACCTTTAGCTTTCTTAGTCTAATTAACCACATCTAAATTTAACAGGAATGAGACAGACAGAAGACGCCAATGTGCTACAGCATTCAATTCAAGATAGAATTTAATCTTTCTAAGCACTTTTAAAGTGCAGTATATTATTTAGAAGCAACAATGATAATGAGTCCCTACTATGCAGAAGGTGAACTTTTAGCTTCTTTCACCCAGCTTGCCTGATTTAAATATCCCTAACAAGCCATGTGACTGATCAGATAAAGCATTTTCTTTCCATGTTGGCAGTAAGGAAACATGTTGAGAAATATTAAATTGCATAATCATGTAGCTTAAAAGAAGCAGAAGTAGATTTTCAATTTAAGTCTGCCTTACTCTACATCCAGTGTTTGTTCTCTTATAATTAATAATCCCTCCCTTCGCATCTTTTCCCTCATGCCTCCACCCCCACATACATTCTACAGTAAGTTATAATAAAGATTCTTGAGAAGAGGTAATGGACATGACTGCTTTTGCTACAATAGTCCTCATTAAAACTATGACTCCTTAGGTCAGTATAGAGAAGAGAGAACCTGTTTAACTTGCAGAATCAGATTTTTTAAATTGACATTCTGTTACTTAAAGTATATATTTTACCTACATTTCAGAATAAAATATGTACATACTATCTTTAATCTCCTCCTAATTCAGTCCCCCTGATAGACCATAATCATTCACACACTATATTAAACCATGAGAGCTTTAAGCAGTGGAGCCAGACAGGAAGGTTTTTGATGTCTGTTTCTTGGGAATTACTGTTTAAGAAGGTACTTTCTCAGGGGTTCTTGGCATCTAAAGATTTACAACATCACCGATTAAGTTATCCAAATATCAGACACCTCTAGCCATTTTACTCTTCAAGGAACTCATTTTCGTTCTCTGCCTACTCTCTGTACTGTATAATATTGTGCATCAAATGTCTAAGGTAAAACAGACTTCATGGATCTGATAGGGAAGTTATCATTCTTATTAATGCAGACAATTAAAAAAGTAAACAGAAGAGATGAAGAGATAGGATCTTCCCACAATCCATAGTTCACATAATTTAAGAAATGTCCTAAACAATTATGGCTGACATTTTCTTTTTCCAATGAATATGGCACTGCTTTGTAACAATTGCAGTAATACAAGATGCAATTCCCACGTCTCCTTGCTTGGATTTTTTTTTTTTTCATTTCTTTTACATTCATTATTTTATATTATTTCCCTAAGTAAACAATTTATTGATAAAGCACTTTCTTCCCTTCAAAGTCACATGCTAGAAATTTACATATAATGCAGTCATTTTCTAGCTATATTTCTTGATCGGGAATAAATGGCATGATGAATGAGACCACTCCGTACAACCCTGAATGTCCCCTCCAAATGTCAGTGGCAAGCCCCATGCCAGTCATTGTGGCAACCCTTCTCACGCACATTTTAAAACATTCCCTAGGTAAGAGATACTATTTCCATTTGAGAACCCCTGCACCAAATTTTGAGGAAGACACCATGACATTCTTGGATACAGAAGAAAGGAATCCAAAGACAGGGATTATATTAACATGATACTGGGAAAACCTCATATTTTTCTCCTCAGGAGGAACAAATCTCATAGTACATGTTCCTGTTTAATGAATATAGCAAAAGAGAGAAGGGAGAGATGTGAAAGTTTGTTCCCTTTCATTAATTGTTTGATTCTGTAAGCTTCCTGTGTTTGATTCCAATTCTTGAAAGCATTATGAGCATAGGATTTTATGATCTGAGTTTTCTAGCAGATGAAACAGATATATTTTAATTATTCTTAAGTGGGAGAAATTGTATACATTACACATTTTCTCTGTGAACCAAGAGAGGCAGGGGAAGTTGAAGTAAAAACCAATGCATAAAATAATGGGAAAGTCTACAGAACATAGTTTATATCAATGCAGTAATATATAGAGAGTATGAATGCATGAAAAAATTAAGCAAAAGGCCATAAGTAGTGGCAAGTCCACCAAATTGGGAAAGGGATATAAAGCACCCAACTGTCATAAATAAAAAAAGGGGGAGCAATACTTGATGTAACTGAATCATAAGAGGTTGGTAGGTTAGGACAAAATTACCAAATAAACGTGATTGAAATACTGGCAGCACAATTAAGAGACATGTTCTGCTAAAAACGTGTGAGCAAAGAAAGGCTAGCAGAGTAATTGGGTGCTGTTTTATGAGAGTAAACCTGTCAGGTCATCGATGGAAGGAAACAAAATTAAAAGGCATGAAGGTGTGGGGCAAATGCTCAAGCTAGAACTGCATTAGAATCTTCCAGGCAGGTCTTCATCTCATACCTGTTCTACCCAGTGTGCTGAGGACCTTATCTTTCAGGGTTTGTTTGAAGTGCAGGCCCTCATTCACAACTGCTGAATCAGAATCCATATTTTAATAAGGTGGTCCATATACACTTTAAATTTTAAGAAACAGTGAGCTTAAATATCCCCTATAAAATTGGGCAACTGTGTATCTCCATCAAACATGTCCTTCCTCACTTATTCACAACCCAGTTATTCAAACAAAACCTGGGAATCCCTCCCAGTTCTTTCTCCTCACCTTTTATAACTGTGAAGTCAATAAATTCTATATAATATGAACTAGCTTTGTTTGACTTTTTCCTATATTCTCAGTCCTGGTTTTGCTGTCATTATTTTCATTGTCTAATTACTGAACTCTTGCAAGAGTGTCCCGACTAGTCTACCTGACTCCTATGCCTGCCTAGAGAGATTCTTGCCAAGCACAGATTGCATCATGCTCCCATCTGCATAGAAATGTATGATTCTTTATTGGATGAAGAATAGATTGAAAATGTCCTAATGCAGTAGATATGTAACTTCATAATCCTGCCTCTCAATACCCTCTTTCTGTTGCCTCTGCTGTAGCCATATCTGACCTCTTAGGTCCCTCAACATCTTTTTCTTTCACAACGAAGGGTCTTTGCACATGCTACTCTTTTTGTCTACTTACACCTCTGTCTTTACTTGGATTGCTTTAAAGCAGACTGTGAAATAATGCCAATGGACCTTTGGATGCAGGTAGTTTATTTTGGAAGTAATCCCAGTAAATGATGCAAAGGAGCTGGCAATGAGAAATGGGGAAGGAAGAAGAAATGAGGAAAACAGGAACAATGAATGGTGTATCTACAATATGGTTAGTTCTGCTTGTCTTATCATAAGATAGGCATTCACATTTATCCATTGACTCATAGTTCCCAGTGATGGAAAGCATTAACATCCTTACTTCTGATTTGCTCCTAGGCATGACCGAATAGCTTTACACAATTTTGTAAGAAAGTTAAGCAGAGTTGAGATCATGTAACAGCTGCATTTATGTGGAGAATGGCAACAGTGCATGGACTATACACCTCAGCTGTGTTGAGACCAGATGGCCCAAAATAGTACTGTAAAGTGAATCACAACGATCTGTTGTATCCTCCCCAAACATTGAAGCATTCTGTTATCCTGTTCTCTCAATAAGTATACTTGCTTAAAAATATAGTACTAAAATCATGGTATTGCAGTATAATCACTGAATATATCCCCTTCCCCTAATAGAACGGATTAGAGACCAAGACAATACAGAAAGAATTACACGGTTCTATTTTGCAGTTTATAATCAGATTATAACACAAAACAAAGAGACACAATGTAATTTGGGATCCACACAAGGAAATTGTTCTGAGTTGGATTGTGTACTCCCCAAAATTTATTGAAGTCTTAACTCCAGTACCTCAAAATGGCCTTATTTGGAATAGAGTCATTGTAGGTACAATTAGTTGGGATAGCGTGAGCCATTATGATTACTGTCCTTACAAGAAGAGGGGCAGATAGAGACACAAAGGAAAGATGGCCATGTGAAGACAAAGAGAGACTGAAATTAGATTACCACAAGCCGAGGAATGTATTGCACTACCGGGAGCTAGAAGAGGCAAAGATGCTTGTGTCCTAGAGGCTTCAGAAGGATCACAGCTCTTCCTGCATCTTGGTTTTGGACTTCTTATCGCCCCAACTGTGAGACAATAGATTTCCGTTGTTTTAAGCTGCCCAGTCTGTAGTACTTCGTAATGTAGCCCTGGGAAACCATTGCAGAAATTATATGTTATCAAGTGTGTCAAATATATAGTGCTTATTAAATCATGAAAATCCCACAGTCATGGAAAGGACTAGGTTGAATTGCAGAACATCTGGTTCCGTGTTCAACCTTCTCATTTTACACCTGAGGAGCTTGCAGCTCAAAGTAAGCCATTTACCAAGGAACTCAGTCAGCAGCAGAGCCTGGACTAGAGCTAAGACTTGATTCTCAGGCCATCACACCTTCTTCTTGACTATATGATGTCTTCATACCTGAGCAGGGCCCACCAGCCCTGATCGAACTTTAGTCAGACATACCCACTCTTTTGGAAGGCTGTTGGAGATTGACCTAAACACCATAATTGTCACAGAATGAGAATACCTTTTTCCCTACCAAAATGCTAGAGCACAGTGTCTAAGCATATTTAATGCAGTGGTTACCATGGCACCCATGTAATTTAATTACCACTCTTTTGTGAATATTTTAAAATGAAATTGTTAAAAGATCAAACAGCACATTCAACATTGTATGGCTATAGAAATGATAAGTAGCTTTTTAACTGAAAATGCTCTGTTCCTGTAGGGAGTTGATTATTTTTATGAGTTCAAATTTAATTATAGCATTGGATATATAGGTGTATTTCTTTACTATATTACTGTGCTTCAAAAGTTAAATATGTCAAAAACATTTTACCTTTTATTTTATAACACTGACCAGTTACCTTACAAAGCTGAGACACAATTTCACCACTGTATTCTATATATCTCTAATTATAGGAAACCCATGTATATACAGTGTTTAAGGAAGTCTTACAGAGAAAATGAAGACACCAGGGAGTTTTCCAGTTTGGTATTGGAGTTACATAAAAGAATAACCACCTGTGGATCTAACCATTTATACATTAAGCACTGATGTACCTGTAAAGTGTCAAATTCCATATCCGGCAGGTACAATCCAGATAGGAGCAAGTAACATTTAAAGCCTCCCTATTCAAGGTGTGGTGCAGGGACTAGAAGTATCAGACATTACATCACCTGGGAGCTTGTTAGAAATTTAGGATCACAGACCCCACGTTAGAACCACTGAGGTAGAATCCATATTGTATAAAATTTCTTTTGTAATTCCAAATGCACAATTAAGTGAGAATTCCTGGTCTAAAGAATTCCAAGTCCAATAATGAACAAAAGCTTACACATAATTGCACATGAGTGCTGCATATGCTGTGCTTAGATATGCCCTGAGTAGTGTGATCAGAGCTAAGGAAAGTGCTCAGAGGGGGGACAGAAGGGAATTGCCCAGAATTGTCTGGGCAATAATTGATACGTAATTGACTAAGTAAAGTTTTTTTGGGGTCTTAAAGGATGAATAGTAATTTTCCAAGAAGACAATAGTTGAAGGAAAATCAGTGAATTTAAGCAGAAGGAATAGGAATTGCAAGGTAGAGAGGCATGAAAGAGAAATTGTTCTAGGAACTGGAACTGGTTCATATTAGCTGAAGTATAGAGCTTAAAGGGATCATGTTTTCTGACAGGAGCTAAGTCATGTATGCCTATCCATTGAGGCATTTGATACTTAGTTAATCTTAAAATTATACTAATTTACACCAAATAATTTATATGCACATTATTTATAGAAAAGATTGACAATAATAAGACCAAAGGGCATTTTCTGTTTTGAATACTGGTCATTTCATTTTTTTTTTTCCTAAACTAGCTTTACTAATAAGTATCTGGTAAGTTTATACCATTAGAATGTAAGCTCTATAAACTGAGGGGCCTTATCCACTTTCATTGCTATTCCTCTCAAGCATAAATCAGTGACGAGAGCCAGATCATGTCTCATGTACATACCAAGAAATGCCCAGGTTGTCTCATTAGAGTAACAGTGTTTTAAAAGTTTGAGTTCAGGGCACCAGGGTGGCCCAGTGGGTTAAAGCCTCTGCCTTTGGCTCAGGTCATGATCCCAGGGTCCTGGGATCAAGCCCCACATCAGGCTATCTGCTCAGCAGGGAGCCTGCTTCCCTTCCTCTCTCTCTGCCTGCCTCTCTGCCTACTTGTGAGCTCTCTCTCTGTGTCACATAAATAAAATCTTTAATTAAAAAAAAAAAAAAGTTTAAGTTCCAGTTCATAGCAGTGAGTTGAGCCTCCTGCTCTGGGATATGGATAGATAGATAGATAGATAGATACACACATGGCCATCATTAATAACCAGTTACTACATTATCAGGATATAATACAGAGCTGTTTCTGAGGGTACATTTTGTACCCACTTAACAAGGGCTCCTCCTTCAAACATCCTAAAATTATCAGTGTCCCCCATTTTCCCCTGTTGATTAAGAACTGACAAGCTTTAAAAAATAATTATGAAGCATTTTAACCTCTGTTTTCATTTAGATTGCCCCAGAAAGAAATCCTACGAAAAAGGACCTGTATGTAATTAGCATATTCATATATGACTCCAAGAAAGAGTCATAGGTGTTTAGGAAAATGAGAGAGAAAATGGAGGAAACTAAAACCTGACATGTTATCAAGCAAGTTACCACTCTAAATAACTAAAGTTTAGTTCTATTACAGAACTCCGGCAAGTAGTTCCTTCCATCAGAGTTTTTGAATTTAAAAAGCAAAAGAAGTATGCATGTAACAGCTCTGGTCAGGCATTGGTCAAGACTGTTCCTGGGCAGTGATTCATTCTGCCATGCATATGGTAGAGCAGGTTCCCACAGCCACTCAGGAAAGAAATTGCAGGTGCTGATAATTATAAGTTGGTAGTATGACATGAAATGCGAGTGTGACTGCGGGTATTTGGACACACAAGCTGCCTGCTAAAACTATCAAATCTATCCTGACACCTGGGTTGGTTTTCTCTTTTTGACATAAAAGAAGCTAATATTCAATTTATTCTTTGCAGAGAGAGAGTTGTTTCCTTCAACCAACTTTACATTTATTCTGAGACTATTAAGCCTACTAACTTAATAATAGATATACAACTACCATAAAAGATCATTTACCTAGTTCTTCAAAGAACAAAAGTATCTTTTTTAAAGGTCTTATTCTAGCCCTGCCTTTGGCTTGATACTGATGGTGATCTCTGTTGCTAAAAACAGTAATCAAAAATGCAAATTAATTCCTTGAAGAATACTCAGACGGTAGGAAAATTCTGCCTGTATTTCAATAATTGTCCGATTTTATTTGTGAAGGCATCTTAGGGATGATAGGAACATCAGTTGAATCAGTTGATCAGCAGTCAGTTGAATAGGAACATCAGTTATTTACTCTCATTCAAAGTCTAACCCATGGAGGATAGGCAGCAGATGCCATGTGAAGATTTATAAATAACAAAATCTTTAAGTATCAATGTATAGGTATCAGTTATTAGTGGAAGATCTGTAATGAAGTATATTAATTGTGTATGAAGCAAAAATGGTACTCTTTATTCTGCCTTCTTTGCTCTTCACCCACTCAATCCTCTCTCCAACTGAAGAAAACCAGCTTTCCCTGATGAGTCAGTCTTACTTTATAGTTAATCATAGGTAGAAAAATTCCTCAAGAGAGAGAACAGAAAATAAAGGACCTCATTTGCCTGCATGCAGTATGGAAACTGGAAGCCTAAGAAGTCATGACATCAGTGTGCAAATGGCCCCAAAGAATCAGTTAGGGGAACTTCATCTGAGTAGAGATTTTTTTTTTAAATGAAATGAAATGAAATGAAATGAACTTTAATTTAATTTAATATAATTTAATTTTCAGTGTTCCAAAATTCATTGTTTATGCACTACAACTAGTGCTCCATGCAATACGTGCCCTCCATAATACCCACCACCAGGCTCAAACAACCCCCGCTCCCCTCTCCCTCCCTTCTAAAACCCTGTTTGTTTCTCAGAGTCCACAGTCTATCATGGTTTGTCTTCCCCTCCAATTTTCCTCCAACTCACTTCTCCGCTCCATCTCCCAGTGTCCTCCGTGTTATTCCCTATGCTCCACAAGTAAGTGAAACCATATGATAATTGACTCTCTCTACTTGACTTATTTTACTCAGCATGAGCTCTTCCAGTCCCATCCAAGTTGATACAAATGTTAGGTATTCATCCTTCCTGCTGGAGGCATAATACTCCATTGTATAAATGGGCAATGTCTTCTTTATCCATTTGTCTGATGAGGGCACCTTGATTCTTTCCACAGTTTGGTGACTGTGGCCATTGCTGCTATGAATACCGGGGCACAGATGGTCCTTCTTTTCACTCCATCTGTATCTTTAGGGTAAATACCCACTAGTGCAATTGCAGGGTCATAGGGAAGCTCTATTTTTAATTTCCTAAGGAATTACCACACTGTTTTCCAAAGTGGTTACACCAGCTTGCATTCCCACCAACTGTGTAAGAGAGGGTTCCCTTTTCTCCACATCCTCTCCAACACTTGTTGTTTACTGTCTTGTTGATTTTGGCCATTCTAACTGGTGTAAGGTAACATCTCAAGGTGGTTTTGATTTAAATCTCCCTGGTGGCTAATGATGGTGAACATTTTTTCATGTGTCTGTTAGCCATTTGTATGTCTTCTTTGGAGAAGTCTCTGTTTATGTCTTCTGCCCATTTTTTGACATGATTATCTGTCCTGTGTGTGTTGAGTTTGAGGAGTTATAGATCTTGTATAGTTATACAAGGAGCTATAGATCTTGTATATCAGCCATTGTCTGTAGTGTCATTTGCAAATATCTTTTCCCATTCTGTGGGTTGCCTCTTTGTTTTGTTGACTGTTTGCTTTGCTGTGCAGAAGCTTTTGATCTTGCTGAAGTCCCAAAAGTTCATTTTCACTTCTGTTTCCCTTGCCTTTGGAGACATATTTTGAAAGAAGTTGCTGTGGCTGATGTCGCAGAGGTTACTGCCTATGTTCTCCTCTAGGATTTTGATAGATTCCTGCCTCATGTTGGGGTATTTTATCCATTTTGAGTTTATCTTTTTGTATGATGTAAGAGAATGGTCATGTTTAATTCTTCTACACATAGCTGTCCAATTTTCCCAGCACCATTTATTGAAGAGACTGTCTTTTTTCCACTGTATATTTTTTCCTGCTCTGTCGAAGATTATTTGACCATAGAGTTGAGGGTCCATATCTGGACTGTCTGCTCTATTCCTCTGGTCTATGTGTCTGTTTTTGTGCCAGTACCATGCTGTCTTGGTGATCACAGCTTTGTAGTAAAGCTTGAAATCAGGCAATGTGATGCCCCAGTTTTGTTTTTCTTTTTCAACATTTCCTTAGCAATTCGAGGTCTCTTCTGGTTCCATACAAATTTTAGGATTGTTTGTTCCAGCTCTTTGAAAAAATGCCAGTGGAATTTTGATTGGGATGGCATTGAAAGTATAGATGTTCTAGGCAGTATAGACATTTTAACAATGTTTATTCTTCTGATCCATGAGCGTGGAATGCTTTTCTGTCTTTTTGTGTCTTCTTCAGTTTTTTTCATGAGTATTCTGTAGTTCTTCAAGTACAGATCCTTTACCTCTTTGTTTAGGTTTATTCCCAGGTATCTTATGGTTCTTGGTGCTACAGTAAATGGAATTGATTCTCTAATTTCCCTTTCTATATTTTCATTGTGTTGTATAAGAAGCAACTGATTTCTGTACATTGATTTTATATCTTGCCACATTACTGAATTGCTGTATGAGTTCTAGTAGTTTGGAGGTGGAGTCTTTTGGGTTTTCTATATAAAGTAT
The DNA here is from genome assembly GCF_009829155.1 of Mustela erminea. NCBI lineage: Eukaryota > Metazoa > Chordata > Mammalia > Carnivora > Mustelidae > Mustela > Mustela erminea. The sequence continues at coordinate 38,792,556 of NC_045632.1, read as the reverse complement.
CTTGTCATCTGTGAAGAGAGAGAGTTTGACTTCTGCTTTGCCAATTTGAATGTTTTATTTCTTTATGTTGTCTAATTGCTGTTGCTAGGACTTCTAGTACTATGTTGAATAACAGTGCTGAGTGTGGAAATTCTTTTCGTGTTTCTGATCTCAAAGGGAAGACTGTCAGCTTTTCCCCATTTAGGATGATTTTTGCTCTGGTTTTTTCATAGATAGATTTTATGAAGTTGAGGAATATTCCCTCTATCCCTATACTTTGAAGCGTTTTAATCAAGAACAGGTGCTGTATCTTGTCAGATGCTTTTTCTGCATCTCTTGAGAGGACCATGTGGTTCTTCTCTCTTCTCTTATTGATTTGTTTTATCACATTGATTAATTTGTAAATGTTGAACCACATTTGCATCCCATGGATAAATTCGACCTGGTCTTGGTTGATAATCTTTTCAATGTATTGTTGGATCCTATTAACTAGGATTTTGTTGAGAATCTTGGCATCCATATTCATCAGGGATATTGATCTGAAGTCCTCCTTTTTGGTGGGGTCTTTGCCTGGTTTGGGGATCAGGGTAATGCTGGATTCATAAAAAAGAGTCTGGAAGTTTTCCTTCTGTTTCTGTTTTTTTAAATAGCTTCAGGAGAATAGTATTATTTCTTCTTTGAACGTTTGGTAGAATTCTCCCAGGAATACATCTGGTTCTGGGCTCTTGTTTTTTGGGGAGTTTTTTGATCACTGCTTCAATCTCATTGCTAGATATTGGTATATTCAGGTTGTTAATTTCTTCCTGATTCAGTTTTGGAAGTTTATAGGTTTCCGAGAATGCATCCATTTCTTCTAGGTTGCTTAACTTACTGGCATATAACTGTTGATAATAATTTTTGATGATTGTTTCTATTTCCTTGGTGTTAATTGTGATCTCTCCTTTTTCATTCATAATTTTATTAATTTGGATCCTCTCTCTTTTCTTTTGGATTAGTTTTCCCAGTGGTTTATCAATCTTACTGATTCTTCAAAAAAAAAATCTTCTAGTTTCATTGATGTGCTCTGCTATATCTCTAGTTTCTATCCCATTGATTTCTGCTCTAATCTTGATTATTTCCCTTTTTGTGTGTGGGGTTGGCTTAATTTATTGTTGATTTTCCAGTTCTTTAAGGTGTGAAGAGAGTTTGTGTATTCTGGATTTTTCGAATTTTTTGAAGGAGGCTTGGATGGCTGTATATTTCCCCCTTAGGACCGTCTTTGCTGTATCCCATAGGTTTTGGACTAATGTGTCTTCATTCTCATTGGTTTCCATGAATTGTTTAAGTTCTGCTTTCATTTCCTGGTTGATCCAAACATTCTTAAGCAGGTTTGTCTTTAGCTTACAGGTGTTTGAATTCCTTCCAAAATTTTGTTGTGGTTGGGTTCCAGTCTCAAAGCATTGTGGTCTGGGAATATGCAGGCAATAATCTCAGTCTTCTGGTATTGGTTGAGTCCTGATTTGTGACCCAGCATATCGTCTGTTCTGGAAAAAGTTCCATGTATGCTTGAGAAGAATGAGTATTCTGTTGTTTTAGGATGGAATGTTGTTTTAGGGTGGAATGTTCTATATATGTCTATGAGCTCCATCTGGTTCAATGTGTCATCAACGCTCTTGTTTCTTTATTGATTTTCTGCTTGAATTATGTGTCTGTTACTAAGAGTAACAGACACATAATTGATGTATTAATGTATTTTTATTAATATGACTATCTTGATTAACAGTTGTCTTATATAGTCGGCTACTCCCATATTGGGGCCATAAATATTTACAATTGTTACATCTTCTTGGTGGACAGACTCTTTAAGAATGATGTAGTGTCCTTCTTTATCTTTAACTACAGTCTTTTGTTTAAAATCTAATTTATCTGATTTGAGAACGACTACCCCAGCTTTCTTTTAAGGCCATTACCAGTTCCTAAACTGGCACAGAAAATATGACTGATGAGTGTTTTGTTGTCACCTTATATCATGTCTTTTGCCTTAAAAGAGATGTGATAGAAAGGAGAAATAGGCAAATGCTTCTTTGCCAAAATAACTTCTATGGAACAGAAATGAAAAAGGAAAAGACTTGCTCAATGAAAGTGTGCAGCTCCCTGGAGTAGGAAATATGGGAAGAGGAGGAAAAAGTGATATTACAGATTTACTGTAGAAATGACTGACTCTCTAGTGGATGGTTGCATAGATTGTCTTTAAATATCTTTTCCATATCCAATTTTGGTGAACTAGGAATGATATAAGTGTTAGTGTCTGGATATGTGGATTTATCCAATGTTCACCATATATAGGTTTATGACCTTGAGCAGTTTATTTAATCTCTCAGTGTGATATTCAATACAGCAGAGCTTTAAAGCCTCGTTACATAGTTAATATCATTCAAATTGGGTTCCACAGAGCCCTAAGGTTTACTGGAAGCATCTTAGAATTCATTGAAGGGGGATAGGAGCAAAAGCCAAGTGACTGGGACTTGAGGATCCCTAGTAATTTCTATCCATAGTAATACCATTTTGACTCTATTTTATTGTTGGAATCAAAGAATAGACTCAAGAACAACAGCACAATTTTATGAGGGAGCATTTCTTTCTCCTAAAAATTATTTGAAAATCAATGAAATAGTGCATAAGAAAACTGCTCTATAATCTCTGTATTATAGAAGTGCTATTTATAATTCTTGACATTTGAGGATATGGTGTCATGCATGTAAAGTAACCTATTGTTCAAAATTAATGGCAGTTTTTTTTAAGTGTAGTAACACCATAGAGTTATTTGGAATTTCTGCCTCCTCCTAGCGCTTCCCATTCACTCATAAATACTTTCTTAAACATAGGTTCTCTAAGATAGGTTCATGTATAACTATCAGGGTTTAAAATGTTAATACAGTAAATGTAAAATGGAAAGAGAGGGCTTTCAATGTCATTTTTTATCAAAGCAAATAATTTTATCCTTTGAAAGTGTATTTTAAAAATTACTTAGAGAATGTTGGCACATCAAATGTTAAAGTTGGTGGTATATTTATCAATTATCTGGTCTTTTTAAAAAAATTTTATGATAAACAGAAATAAATATTCAGAGTGAGAAAATTCATTCATTTATTTTTCCACTTATTCAGCAAAGATTTATTCAGCCCCTATAATATTTTACACACAATGTTATGTGCACAGAAAGAAGATGATTACCAAACAGTTCCACTTTGAGAGTTCAGTCTAGAGAGGAAACACACAGCAAACTAATGTATTATAAGGCTTTTGAAGAGTTACAGAACAGATATGGGTGTCTGAGTGGTCATAAGGAACTACAACTGTGGAGGACTCCTGGATGAAACTGTAAATTGTCTGAGTACCTAGGGATCGCATGATAACAATGAGGTTCCTAATATTCACTGTGGGACATGACAGCTGGGGAAACTTAAAGGCTCTAATGTTTAGTTTCAGGGATATTTCTTTCCTAGTCCAGATTGTTTGAACTTTTTCCCACACTAAAGTATTCCAAGATCATGTTTCTTTGCTCAAGCTCTTACTTGTCCTCTCTAGAGCTGCCCTCCACAACTACTAAGAATATGATTTGCATAACTTTATTAACTTCTTCTTCAAAGAAAAGGCCTCACACCTCTGTGTAAAGGCTATGGGGGGGTGTTGTTTTTTGTTTGGTTTGGTTTGGTTTGGTTTTTTAAGAATATACAAACTATGTTAACATAGGCTTTATATAAACATTCACTTTCATAGATTGTTTTCCCTTTGGAGCCGACGTAGTCCTTCTTTTCATTTATTAGGTCTAAAAGAAAGCTCATAAAATCCATTTATTTTCAATATTTTCTAGGTCTTATAAGATTATTTCACTGTATGTTCTTGGCATACATCTTCAGGTAGGAACACCTGTGCATTTGAATGTGACAGTTGGATCCAGTAAGACCATCAGATGGGGGATATTCATCTAATCCTTACTAATGTATATTTGATAGGATCTAGAATTATTTTATTTTCACCCCATTGTCCTCTTGTGAATCACACAACAAAAGTGCTTTTAAAAGTCTTTCTAGTTCTGAGATATTATGGTTCTAAGAATCTAGAGTATCATATGTTATCATATATTATAGCTTATCAAGTTTTTCAGATACAAGGAATAGATACTCACTCAGATTAGCTTAAACACAAACAACTTAAGATTTGTACCCTTTATTTTATGGACTACATTATAACTCTTGTTCCAACATCCCATTTTAAAATGCCCTTTTCACTCTCAACAGTATGCTGATTTGAATGATACATTATAGGTCATCCGTCAATCACAGTGTGTTGGAAGATTTAGTATAGTAATATGGGGGTAATCTAATAAAACTATGACATAGACATTAAGGTTGCAGTCTCTCTTTTATTATCTGTCTATCTGACTGTCCCCCAATCACCTATCTCCCTTTCATTTTCTTTAGATATAGGTAGAGAGCTTTTCAAGGTGCAGTTGTGGACATGATAGTAAGTCATTGTACAGAAACTTTTGAGGTCTTTAGCACACCAACTATGTTGTAAGACACAGAATATGCAACATAGAATAATGGATGATCTTTACCTGTGTGATTCAATTTGGTGGAGCAGCCACGTAAATAGAGAATTAACTCTACTACAGAATGTTATAGAATGAAAAAAGAAAGGACAGAGGGGGATATGAAATTTTATTTGAGCAGCTATTAAGCATAGTTTCAATTTGGAGCAATCTAGTTACACTCCAAAAAGAATTATACTGGTGGTGGGGCTCCTGGGTGGCTCAGTGGGTTAAAGCCTCTGTCTTCGGCTCAGGTCATGATCCCAGGGTCCTGGGATCGAGCCCTACATCGGGATCTCTGCTCAGCCCAGAACCTGCTTCCCTCCCTCTCTCTGCTTGCTTCTCTGCCTACTTGTGATCTCTGTCTGTCAAATGAATAAATAAAATCTTTGAGAAAAAAAAAAAGAAATATAATGGTGGTATTGGGTGAGGCATATTTTGAAGACTTTATTACAGTGTGAAGTAGTTTTTGGTTTTGGGTTTTTTCTTAGTGTTAATTGGGTTTCTAATCATTTGGAGTGTTTAAAAGTAGTCAAGACCCCCACTTCTTTGGAAGTTATATTTGGCTGATTCATGCATGCATGCAAATATAATCTACAGGGAGATGTCACTCATCCTCTATACAATGGATAATATTGAAAAAACAATCCCTATCAAGTTATAGGGAGTATGTGGAAAACCTAACACTCTCAAGCATTAGTTTTAGAAGTAGAAATTGGTAAGTAATCATACATATATATTTGTATATAAAATCTAACCCACTAATTTCACACTTAGGAATACACCTATCAGAATTAACACTTACGATCACATTGTGTACTTGTATGATACTATTTTTTTAAAAGATTTTTCATTTATTTATTTGACAGACAGATCACAAGACAGAGAGGCAGGCAGAAAGAGAGGAAGGGAAGCAGGCTTCCTGCTGAGCAGAGAGCCCGATGTGGGGCTCGATCCCAGGACCCCGGGATCATGACCTGAGCCAAAGGCAGAGGCCTTAACCCACTGAGCCACCCAGGTGCCCCGTATGATACTATTTTAAGAATGTTATTCATAATAACCAAAAATTTGGAAAAACAATATAATAGATAAATATATGTTGTAGTATATTTATAAAATAGAATCCACATAGTTATGAAAAAGGATGGAATACTATTACATATGACATCAGAGATGACTCTCTCAGACATAATATTGAGGCAAGAAGCTATACATATAATTTCATTTATATGGACTCAAACTTCTATATTTAAAATGATTCTATGGTGACAGTAATAACATTTTAGGGGCTGATTGACTGAGTGGAGATAAGAAGAAGTCATTAGAATGATGGAAATATTTTAAATCTTGTCCTGCGTGGTGGTTACATGAGTACAGACTTACGTAAATATTTATGAACCTGTACACTTAAGGTTTGTGCAATTTACTATAAGTAATAGCTAATTAAAAAATAGTCCACCATCTTGTAAGAGAGATTAATTTATTCTTCTAGGCATTAAAAAATACTGTAAACAATGCTAATCACTAGACATAAGTGCAAAAGAGATAACTGATGTTTTCATGGAGAAATTTATGGAGGTTGGAAAATATTACAGTTAAGGACAGACAATTCAATACTGAAATGTTATATTTCTACATGGGATGCTGAACTCACCTCCACTTTCCATTTAAAATACAAGTGCACATTTACGGAGTATATCATAAGTACCAGGCATCATATTTGGAATTTAGAGAACAGAAACGGACAAGAATGATGTAGTCTCTTACTTCAGGCAACTCCCAGTTCACTTACACTTGATCCTCCTGTCAGGACATCCACTTTGTATCTCCACTGATTGAAGAATGATGGCGCTGATCTTATCTGCTATTTTTAAGTAGCTGTAGAAACAAATATGTATTGCCAACTCAATATTTGCTGTCAATTTTATTATGTTATCAATATCTCTTTTCTTTTCCCTGAGCATACATGCCATCAGTATTGAATGTTTAAGGGAAAAATAAACCTTGAAAGCTAAAGATAAATCCATAGAACTAAAAATGGCTTGATGAACAAGTCCAGAAGAATAATACCGAATCTTCAATAAGCATTTCTTTGTTCTGAGTTAAAAAATCATTTATGCTGCTTAAGAACATATATATAAATTAATGGAATCAAATCATAATTGAAATCCAAAAAGTACTTCAGTAAAAATTTGATAGCTTTACATTTTTCTCTAAAGTGTGAATTTCAATTTTGCATTTATAGTGATTATTAGTCTCTCTCTCCAAGAAGAGATCTTTCCAAATAGTTTTAACATGCCTTTAAAAGAGCTAGGTAATAGGAAAGAAACTCTTTAAGTTCTTCGCCATACTGTACTACCAGCCACAGACACCTAGAATACCCTCTAAGCTGTCAAGAATTGCCAAATGATAAAAGGGAAAATGATGAAAAGGAATGGAACGTTGGAGCTGACCGCCTAAAAGCCAAAATTTCTCCTGGGATTTCTTTATACAAAAGAGAGGTTTCAGTACTTCCCAGAGAACACCGGATCACATTAACTTATTCAAATATGAGGTCAGATCTCAGTGTTTAGATTTAAAGCTGTCCTGTATGTGCCTTGATAAGGGGAAAAAAATGACAAATCACACCTTTGAATAAATTCATTTTAATCCCTTTCTTCCTTTTGATGTAATAAAAATAGTCTTGTCATGTAGCTACGATTGCATTTAATGGTTGTCATTTACCGAAATGGAAAAATGATGTCTGAGTATAATGCCTTCAAATATGGCTAATAGCATTTTTACATACGGAGAAAAATACTTTTATTTTACATGAATAAGACCATTGCTTCATGATGATGATTATTGAAAATTCAGCAGCTTCTCTTATTATAGGCTAATGATAAGAACGGCTCCATCTCTTCTCTGTCATTTATGTTAAAAAATGGTAATCCAAGCAAATCTATATTCCTAATGTTTGCTGTAACCCCATTAGTTCTCAGACAAATTCTTATCAAAAGTCTTGCCTAATTATTACCACTTTACCTGATTTTAATCTCGTATTTTAAATAATAAAGATGTCTCAATCTGTTATATTTTAAGATGACCTAGTAAATGCTGTTTTTTTCCCCCGTTAAGCATTTCTTAAGCACATAACTTGTCACTTCTATACTAATTTGCTGTAACACTCGTTGATAAGTGGACATTAATTAATGCTAAATTACAATGGAATTTTTATGGAATTACAGGTGACATCTGCATCAGCACCAAATGAGTTCATCATGATTAAACTTATTACCATTTCTAATTAACCTTGAGTGCCCCTGGATGTTAACTGCACACAAGGCAAGTGTATATGCAGCCTGCAGCTCCTACTGAAAACAAACCCGGCACATCACACAGCCATTATGAGTTTAAGAAAGAATGGCTCAGACCATATTTGTACTCATTGTGTATGCAAAGGATCAGAAAATGAAAATATCAAAAATAGTCTGAAGATTTTGAAAAACAAAATTGTTGCTCTCAAAACAAAAGTCAGAAAGAAGCCTTCCACAAATTGAGTTCACCTTGAGTGTCATGGACAGGCATATGGAAAAGGTTTATTTTTATTCCCTATAATCAAATTAAAACCTGTTTCTTTCTTACCACTTTTCCCACTCCTGAGAGCAAAGTTTTCTCTGATGAATGTTGCTAAACTACAATATAAGCCTTATACTTAGAATCTGTTTGTGGTCGTCTGTGACCTGAAGGGAGCCAGGAACCAAGAAGAGAACTGATCTGACGTCCATAGCTATCTCAGACTGGGCTTCTGGAGCGATGTATCTCAGTTCCAGTGTGCAGCAGGAAGTGACAAAGGCAATCACAAACAGTTCCTGATTCTGGAAGCACCTTTTCCTAACCTTGAAAATATGCTGTTCCGGGGGTGTTTAGGTGGCTTAGTCGGTTAAGTATCTGCCTTGAGCTCAGGTCCCAGCCCCATGTCAGGCTCCCCGCTCAGTTGGAGACCTGCTTCTCCCTCTCTCTGCCAGCTGCTCCCCCTGCTTGTGTGTGCACTTTCTCTCTCGGTCAAATAAATAAATAAAATCTCTAAAAAAGATAAAGAAAAAAGAACATACGCTGCTCAGAATGTTCATGGCAGGGAACATAACTGACTGACTATCCCAGCTGCTATCTCACTGGATCCACTAGTGCATTTGCTCCCAAACCTAGCTAATGACTGAGGGCAAGATCATGCCAACAAAATGTGGGACTCCCCCAAGGGGCAAGTGCTACCTGAAAACTCCACAGTGTTTCAGTGGAAACTTTGATGAGAAAATTTTTTTAAGATTTATTTATTTTTTAAAAATATTTTATATATTTATTTGACAGACAGAGATCACAAGTAGGCAGAGAGGCAGGCAGAGAGAGAGGAAGGGAAGCAGGCTCCCTGCCGAGCAGAGAGCCTGATGCGGGGCTCCATCCCAGGACCCTGGGATCATGACCTGAGCTGAAGGCAGAGGCTTTAACCCACTGAGCCACCCAGGTGCCCGTATTTATTTATTTGAGAAAGTGAGCATGCATGGGGTTTGGGTAATGGACAGAGGGAGAGGGAGAGAGAATGTCAAGCAGACTCCCCACCAAGTGCAGAGCCTGTCGCAGGGCTCAATCCCAGTACCTCCAGATCACGACCTCAGCTGAAACCAAGAGTCAGAGGCTGAACCGAATGAGCCACCCAGGCATCCCTTGATGGAAAAAATTTTTAAAGATTTTTTTTTTAATTTTTTATTTTTTATAAACATATATTTTTATCCCCAGGGGTACAGGTCTGTGAATCACCAGGTTTACACACTTCACAGCACTCACCAAAGCACATACCCTCCCCAATGTCCATAATCCCACCCCCTTCTCCCAAACCCCCTCCCCCCAGCAACCCTCAGTTTGTTTTGTGAGATTAAGAGTCACTTATGGTTTGTCTCCCTCCCAATCCCATCTTGTTTCATTTATTCTTCTCCTACCCACTTAAGCCCCCATGTTGCATCACCACTTCCTCATATCAGGGAGATCATATAATAGTTGTCTTTCTCTGCTTGACTTATTTCGCTAAGAATGATACGCTCTAGTTCCATCCATGTTGTCGCAAATGGCAAGATTTCATTTCTTTTGATGGCTGCATAGTATTCCATTGTGTATATATACCACATCTTCTTGATCCATCGTGCACCTGAATGTTTATAGCAGCAATGTCCACAATAGCCAAACTATGGAAAAATTTTTAAAGATTTTATTTATTTGAGGGGGAGAGAGAGAGAGCGAGAAAGAGAGCAAATGCACATCCGCACAAGCAGGGGAGGGGCAGAGGGAGAAGGAGAAGCAGATTCCCTACCCAACAGGGAGCCTGAGTGTCCTTATCCCAGGACGCTGGGATCGTGACCTGAGCCAAAGGCAGACATTTAACCGACTGAGCCACCCACGTGTCCCTTGATGGAAGTTTTGAGTATTGCAGTTCAGTATTTTTTCTGCATCATCCTCCTTCCTCTCCCTTCTCTTTCAAAGGGGTTGAAACTCCATCCAATTTTGAAGTCTCCCTCTGCTTTTCCCAGCATATATATGCTCACCTTGGTACCTGTTTCTCAGTTACCAAGCAAATCCACATAGTCATTAGTAAAGAGGACCCAGAAAATGTTTTAAATTCTGATAATTGAGTAAAACCATGACTCTGTTTCTAGAGTAAATAGCTCTGGAACAAGTGAAAATATGGTGGAAAAGAAGGCAAAAGTGCCTCAAAATATACTTAATGGTCTCAAAGAAAATACAACCAGGAGTACCTGGGGTGGCCTAGTTGGTCAAGCATCCAACTCTCAGTGTCAGCTCAGGTCACAATCTCACTGTCCTGGGATCCAGCCCCACATCAGATTCCCCACTCAGTACAGAGTCTGCTTGAGATTGTCTCTCCCTCTGCCACCCCCACTTATGCTCACTCTCATAAATAGATAAATAAATAAATATATAAATAGGTAAATAGATAACTAACTAACTAAATAAATAAATGGCTGAACAAGTAACAATTTGCTCTTACTGGCAACTATTAAAATACTCACATTATTTGCTCAGCATAACATGGGACTAGCTAATATCAAAAACCAAGTCTTGGTAAGTTGTCAACTCAGTTTAGGAGCAAATATTTGACTTTCTTCATCATATCAAAGTTCTTTCCATGTGCCAATGAAAAGACAGGATATTTTGCATATTTCTGCTATGTACCCAGGATTATTAAAACTCGGTTACTCTATAAATTGAGTGATACTTTAGAAGAATGGACATTTTTATTAACATTTTAAAACATTACCTCAAATAGTATTGAATAAAAATGGTTTTATTCCTTCTATTTGTGTATTGTGATTCTCAACAGCTCATAGGGAAGAATAAGTGCTACCTAGCAGGCTCCATTTTCTTGGAGGGATACATTTTCTTGAGGGATATGTTAAAATCACATCTTTGAATCAGGGGACCCTATCCTCCACTTTTTGTTTTCAGACTCTTCTATGGAATCCTCATTTTTCATGTGCACAGGATGGTAGAAATCGTTGTTTCATGAAAGTGGCCAGGATCCAATTTTGAGATGTCTCTGATCTTAGTCATTATATTTTAGGATACTCACACTCAGATCTAACACACTTGGTGTGCAGATTCTCAACATTTTTTGACAAATTACCTTTTTAAATATAGATTTTATTTAGCTATCTAATGCCCTCTGCTCTGCTTTCCTGAAATAATATTTACATATAATGTATTCTACCACACTAGTTAGCAAAGAAGGAAATGGAATGCCCTAAATGTAAGGGATAATATTTTATAATGTTTTTATTATAGAAATTAGTGAACATGACGATACTAAAACAGAATAAAGTAGGTGAATGCTTACTTCTAAACACAGAAATACTATGAATGCTTCAGTTACAAAACCCAACTGATACAGTTGTGTTATATTGGTGACTGTAATATGACAAGCAGCATTGCTATAAAAAATGGTTGATTTTCAAAAATATTGAATAACTCTTGCCGAACTTCAAAACCAAAAAAGCAAACATTTCCTTGGTATATAAATAGTAGTAGTCTTCCTCCAGAATTTCATGCATATTAAATTCATGTTAAAATACATTGTTTATATATAAAACAGATTGCATTCTAGAGCCAAATGATTATAAAATACATAGCTATACATCATGTATAAATATATTAAGATCAAGGGGATACTCACAAAGTGTTTTGAACTCAGAAAAATTATTTTTGGAGGAGAGAGCTGCCCCACAATTTAAATGAGAGTGGAGAGCCACAACCATGTGTTGAAAAATGTCTTCATGTATTTCTAAACAATGATTTCAGAACATGATCCTTGTCCTGTTGAGAATTATTAACCTGGATTGTATTTATTTATTTATTTATTTTTAGATTGAATTAATTAATTTATTTTCAGAAAAACAGTATTCATTGTTTTTTCACCACACCCAGTGCTCCATGCAATCCGGGCCCTCTATAATACCCACCACCTGGTACCCCAACCTCCCAACCCCCGCCACTTCAAACCCCTCAGATTGTTTTTCAGAGTCCATAGTCTCTCATGATTCACCTCCCCTTCCAATTTATCCCAACTCCCTTCTCCTATTTAACTCCCCATGTCCTCCATGCTATTTGTTATGCTCCACAAATAAGTGAAACCATATGATAATTGACTCTCTCTGCTTGACTGATTTCACTCAGCATAATCTCTTCCAGTCCCATCCATGTTGCTACAAAAGTTGGGTATTCATCCTTTCTGATGTATTTAGCTTGAGTTTCAAAAGCTTGAGTCAAAGTCCCAGTCTCCTTTAAGAAAACATGAGGCTTATCTCATCACTCCCCCAGCTCCATCCTTTACTTCTTTTTTTCTTCACTTCCTGTTACTTTATTGTCCCCCCTAGAGTGGGAGACTAGAAACATCCTACCTGGTTTTTTGCAAAAATCGTATTCTGGCTGAATCTCTAAGTAAGTACAGCAAAAAAACAAAAAACAAAAAAACAATAGTATGTTATCATAGCACTATAGCTATTGCAAAAAATACAAATGAAACTTTCATCTGAAATGCTTCCTGTAGAGCATGACCAATGATCCCTTTCTCTTGGACATTGTCTTTCCTCTCATAATCGTTTATGTGCAGACTTATTTTTATGTCAGTCCTCTGATTGGACTATCATCAATTTCACACCACAGGGTCATGAGGGCACAAGAAACCTTCAGTCACAGTCTCATTCTGTAATAGAGTCTGTACCTTTTCAGACTGCTGAAATAGGATAAAAGGATTTGCTTTTCATCATAGGACAAATTAAATTTTAATTGCCTGTTAAAACACAAATGTCAAAAGCAAATCTTAAAGGCAGTGTTGCAGTCCTCTCGTATATCATGTTTTAGTCCCATTTGCATGCAAATTAATTCTTTTCTTCATTTTAAATATGTATTTTCACAGAATATGTTAAAGATTTATTTCAAAACATTATATAGTGATACAATCTTGTGTGTATGTGTGTCTATGCAGCAAAAACTAATAAGCAACTTTTTATTAAAAAAATTCCTTTCATATATGTATTGAGTTTAGCAGCAGATAAACTTTCTTTTAACTGAAGAGTGTGTAAAATTATACATGATATATTAATCAGATTTCATAATTATTTTGGTCTGCAGTTATTGCCCTGTTTTCACAATACATTAGTATGTTTCTGATATACCTTACCTCCCTTGCAGTTTTTATTTATTGTTCTTATTTTGGAAATGACAGTCAGGTTTTGTTGGGGACAAGTTGTGTTCTATTAGGTCCTGTTTGGAAGGACAGAAAAGTAAAAAGTAAAGGATATATACTTACACACTAACAATGCTGATATGAACATAATTATTTAGTTTCATTCAATTATCATTCAAATATGGCATGTAATTGTGAAACTTATGGAACTATGAAAGTGGAAATTTATAATGATGCAGGCTTAATTTCATTAATTTAATGCATAAAGCACATATTACACAGAGACAGACGTCAAATTAAAAACTCTCAGACTCTAATTAGCTTTAGAAATCTCTTATGTCTAATTGATATGGCTGTCATAATCAATTTAAATAGTGATTTCAACCTGACTATGATGCAGAAAAATATCCCATTCATTAACAATTTTTAAGGGAACTAATGTAAGACATGGACATATGTATATCTATATATTTCTAGAGAGCAATATTTATCAACTATAAATAGATATAGATACATACCTCTTACTCAATAGAGCCAATGGGTCACATAAGAAACATAGTTCCAAAAACTTGATTTCTATGAGTAAATTATCATTGTATATTAAAAAGTTCTATGATTAACCCAACTTTTTAAAATTCATAGAATATTCAGAACATTTATTTATTTTAATCACTACTTCTGAATCCCTTCTACCAAAATTATGCAAGCGAAATATTTGACTGATTAGAGAGTTTTTCATGAAAGTCTAGCTTTACCAGATATGTTAGCAAAAAGGATAGATGATGGATTGATAGTAAAATGTTGGTAAAAAGATTAAGAGACTGACAAAGTAGAGATATAAATCTAGCTGTAAGCAGTAATAATGAAGAATAATTAGTTATGAAAAGAAATACAGTGTTAGTTTTAATTTTAAAAGATTGAAACACTCATTCAATCAGAGGATCACCTGAATATCTCAGTATTTATACAAATGCCCTTTGGCTGCAGAGTGACTACCTTTCAATGAGTGTGTTTATCCTCATCTACAAAGTGGCCTCGAACTGGGTGAATTTTGATTAAAAGTACTTTTTTTGACCAAAAAAAGTACTTTTAATGTGAACACATTACATCTACATTAGACACTAAGTAAAAGTATCCATCCAGATTCAAAAAGGCCATTAAATAAAAAGAATGGACAATAGACAACTTATTGCCTTTCTAATAAACAAAGTTGGAAAATTAAATGTTACAATCTAACCATATAACTTTCTTAGACTATGGCTGTATACCATGGGGGAAACAGAGATCTTTATTATTTTTGTATTTTTTAAATATATATATTTTAATTATGTTATGTCAGTCACCATACAGTACTTATTTAGTTTTGGATGTAGTGTTCCATCATTCATTGTTTGCATATAACACCAAGTTCTCATTGCAATATGTGCCCTCCTTAATACCCATCACTGGGCTCACCCATCCCCCCAACCTCCTCCCTCTGAAACCTTCAGTTTGTTTCCCAGAGTCCATAGTCTGTCATGATTCATCTCCCACTCTGATTTCCGCCCCCCTTCATTTTTCCTTTCCTTCTCCTAATGTTCTCCATGCTATTCTTTATGTTCAACATATAAGTGAAACCGTATCATAATTATCTTCCTCTGCTTGACTTATTTCACTTAGTTTAATCCCTTCCAGTTCCATCCATGTTGATGCACATGATGGCTATTCATTCTTTCTGATGGCTGAGTAATATTCCATTGTAAATATGGACCACATCTTCCTTATCCATTCGTCTGTTGAAGGGCATCTCAGCTCCTTCCACATTTTGGCTATTGTGGACATCGCTGCTATGAACATTGAAGTGCATGTGCCCCTTCTTTTAACGACATCTGTATCTTTGGGGTAAATACCCAGTAGTGCAATTGCTGGGTCATAGGGTAGCTCTATTTTTAACTTTCTGAGGAACTGCCATACTGTTTTCCAAAGTGGCTGTACCTACCTGCATTTCCACCAGCAGTGTAAGAGGGTTCCCCTTTCTCCACATCCTCTCAACATTTATTGTTTCCTGCCTTATTAATTTTTGCCATTCTAACTTGGTGTAAGGTGGTATCTCAGTATGGTTTTGATTTGAATTTCCTTGATGGCTAAAGATGTTGAACATTTTTTCATGTGTCTTTTAGCCATTTGTATGTCTTCTTTGGAGAAGTGTCTTTTCATGTCTTCTGCCCATTTTTTGACTTGATTATCTGTTTCTTGGGTGTGAGTTTGAGAAGTTCTTTATAGATCTTGGATACCAGCCATTTGTCTGTAGTGTCATTTGCAAATATCTTCTCCCATTCTGTGGGTTGCCTCTTTGTTTTGTTGACTGGTTTCCTTTGCCATGCAAAACTTTTATCTTAATGAAGTCCTGAAAGTTCATTTTCGCTTTTGTTTCCCTTGCCTTTGGAGATGCATCTCAAAAGAAGTTTCTGTAGTCAATGTTGAAGAGGTTACTGCCTAGAAACAGAGATCTTTAAATGGAAGACAGTGCCTTATGATTCAGAAACTTGGCAAAAACATAGATTAAGCATTTTTCAAATATGATGAAAATACGAAAGAACTTGCCCGCATTTCATTACTTCCTTGGGGATGCCAGTGTCAGACCTGAGTCGTTGAGAAAAGAGTGGGAAGGCAAAAAAAAAAAAAAGAGTGGGAAGGATCCATATCAACTTAATTGAGGCTTTATGTTTCCCTCTAGTGTCAGTCTTCAGTCAATTTATGGAGGTACACTCCACATGTCCCACCTCCTTACTGCATACACCCACGGTCTTCATTCTGCTCTTTTCTAATTGGTTCAGCGGTGTGTGTGCTGTATCACTGAACACCCCAGCCACACCCTAACCCACATTTTGTCCTAAAGGTTTTGGAGAAGCACAACTCATTCCTTGTCATTTTAAAATAAATTTCTTAATGAAATGACATCACTTTTTCATTAATTTCCTGTAGTGCTTTTTTAGTTTTATTTATATGTTTGTTTCCAACAAACATATAACTCATACGAACCAAACTCTACAGGGTAATCCTGAGCTTTCAAACCAGGTGTGGGGGACTCTTCACTACAGGTGTGTAGGAGCTTAAAAACTGGCCTCCCAAAGATATGTTAACGTTCTAATGCGTGGAACCTGTGAATATTACCAGATATGGAAAAGAGTGAATATTACTTTATGTGGAAAAAAATCTTGAGAGGCAACATTTACCCTGGATTATCTGGGAGGTACCTCTGTGCAATCACACATATCCTTATACTAGAGAGACAAAGGGAGTTTTCACGCTATCACACATGGATGGTGTGAAGACAGGGGTAGAGATTGGAATGACAAGACCACAAGCTAGGGAACGCCTGCAGCCACCAGAAGGAGCTGACTCTTCTGAGCTCTGGAGGAAACGCTGTCCTGGGACACCCTGATTTCATACTTCTTTCCTCCGTAACAGTGAGATAATAATTTTGTTCTTTTGTTTTAAACCACTGAATATGTGGTAATTTTGGCGTGGAGGCAGCCGTAAGAAATTAATACAATGTAATAAAATATGGGCTTCTAGGTCAGCTTTACTCCTTCACAACATGTAACTTTAAGTATTTCTTCCTGTCTTAGTTTCTACAGCCAAAAAATCAGTGTAAAATAGTTCCCATCTCATGAAGTAGTTGAAAAGGTTTCAAAAAACAAAGTACCACTTTAAGGATGATAAGCATAGTGACTAGCAATAAAATGAGGATGATCACTAAATATCGTTACTTTTATTATGGAACTGAAACAATAATAATGAAAACCCTTTACAGATTTTTTTTTTTTTTACTCCAACAACGCTCTAGCAGAGTAAAACACTGACTCAAACATAACCCTTTACAGACTTTTATTTAGGTGTTCAAACTAGCCACCGCGTGAGATAATTTGCTCTACTCAGTGTTTTCTTTGTCAGTTGACAGAAATGTCTGTGTTGGTATTTCTCTCAAAAGGTCTCCTAAGCTGAAGAAAGACAAGGCCTAAAAGACATAAAGGAGAGTTTTCTTATAAGATCTCTAACTTTAGGAGGAGAGCTCATTTCAAGGAAAAGTACTATGTGACGTATTTCATGCTATATCCCGTCAAACTATTGAAAATAATATGATTATCATTACGGAAGATACTACGTTAATTGCATTAAAGAACACAAACCTCTCATCTATGCCTCTGTGCATCTGATTCTGATGGGCACATACGCACATCCTTGTTCTCCCTCTCCCAGGCCTTGAACACTGGACCCATTAAGACAGGTAAATGTGCACCTTGGAAAGAAGACTGTAGGTATCCCTTTTATGGAATCATAGATATGAAATAGCTTCCCAGTGGAATTGCATTCTGTTTATATTTAAAAAAAAAAAAAAAGGATAGCTCTTGAAAATTTCAAGACAATACACATGGATCTTAAAGGTCAAATAAAATTGTGACTTTTCTATTGAGGTGTGGCTCACAAATACCATTTCCAATCACTCTCCCTTGCCTGCATTCACTATGGAAGCCAGAAAAGCTAAATATTCACTATGGCCCAGTGGTATGATTCTACAAATACTGATATCAGTTTCCTGCACTGATATTTCTTCTTCCTGTCCCTGCTTTCTGTTCCAAATCTGAATGTGATTTCTGGGATTGTGCAGCCATCTTGTAAATAGTAAGTTGAAAACATGAGGAAACAAGCACAAAATATGAAATACACAAATATTTCAGCATAATATTACATCATGAACTGCTGTACCATCAACCTCAGCCAGCTGGAATATTCAATATTCAATAAAATATTCAATATTTTTTCAATAAAAATACTATAAAAGAAAAAATATTCAATAAAAGTTTTATTATTGTTTCCTGTGAATGCATTATCAGCTGATAGGTCCTAGGAAGAAGGGACCTGAGGAAGTATCCACCATTTACTAAGAGTCTGTTGAAAGCATATGCAAATACCAACAGCTTGCTTCCAACCTCAAGGATCTCATAGTTAAGGTGAGGTAAAAGCATGTCTATGTGGAAATAGTAAAGTGTGATGATTTCTCTATTGGTAGCATATAAAAGGCACAGTAGCAGTGTACAGGAATGAGGAGCTGAACCATGAAAAAATCCAAAGGTCTCACATATAAGCAGCATTCAAGCTGTGTTAAAGAATGGCCCCAGAAGTATAAGTAGAGATCAGCTGCTCCTGATAGAGGAAACTACAATCACAAGAATGCCATGTTCTGATAATTATATGTAGTTCTATATTGCTTAAGTGTGGAGCTCTTCATAGGGCAGAAGAGGTTCCAACAGTTAAACTGGATAGTCTGGCAAGTGCCAAACCAAGGAAGAGTGTGAACAATATGCTAAATTGTTAAGAATTGATCCCATTGAAAATTTCAAAGTATGAAGTGAAATGCTTATGTTTTATTGTTTTAAAAAAAAGTGTCAAGAACTCAGTTACAATTATACTATAGAGATTTAGATAAGTCAAGCTTCAACAGAGTTTCAGTGGAGTGTCCCAATATTACTAATTATAATGAATATTCAAATTTTAATTTCCTGGGTTCATATCCTATCTCTCTCATTTGTGAGCTGTGTGACAAAGTAAATAACCTCTTTTTGCTTTAGCTATTAGTGTGTGCTGTTAGAGTAATAGTTACATTGCATGCAATTGTCATGAGGATTACATGAATCTGTATTGGTTAAAATTTATGACAGTATTTGACAATAAAAAAGTGCATTATATAGGGGCTCCTGGGTGACTCAGTGGGTTAAAGCCTCTGCCTTCGGCTCAGGTCATGGTCCCAGGGTCCTGGGATCGAGCCCCGCATCGGGCTCTCTGCTCAGCAGGGATCCTGCTTCCCTTCCTCTCTCTCTGCCTACCTCTCTGCCTACTTGTGATCTCTGTCTGTCAAATAAATAAATTAATCTTAAAAAAAAAATTTTTTTAAGTGCATTATATAAGCTTGAGAAGTAGGAAATCAAGTATGCAAATGAATCATCATTATAAAGAATAAGAGTCAAAACTAGTTCATGCTTCTTGATAGGCAGCCCTCTGTTTCTCTACTTAATTCTTTAGTAATTAAATCTTTTATTAAAGAAGAAAATTTTATTTTTAAAAATCAGCTATTTCTGTTTTGAAAATTACTAATCATTCTGTGCACAACAGAAAATGGTTTTAAAAATTCTCAATTTTCGGGGTGCCTGGATGGTTCAGTGGGTTAAAGCCTCTGCCTTTGGCTTAGGTCATGATCCCAGGGTCCTGAGATTGAGCCCTGTATTGGGCTCTCTGCTCAGTGGAGAGGCTGCTTCCCCCTTCTCTCCCTGCCTGTCTCTCTGTCTACTTGTGATCTCTGTCTGTCAAATAAATAAATAAAATCTTTTAAAAAAAAAATTCTCAATTTTCTAGTATAGAAAATCATTATGTCATTATTCTGTGAATTTTGAAGCAATGTTACAAGTTTTTAGCATGTCACAAAGCTGGGCACACACACACACACACACACACACACTCACTGAAGAAACCAAAAACAGAAAATTGTTTTCATGATTTTTTTCATATTCAGATGAAACTTCTCACTTTATTTTCTAGAAAGTCTACAGTAACCAAGGAAATTAATGTTAACAAAAAGAAACAAAAGGATTAAAATAATATGTATATGTCTATGTGCTTGTGTGTCCTTTTAGTCCTGACATTTGACCCAACCTACAAAAATTTTTCCTATGTTCTTTTTGAAGGAATTAGCAATTGCATGCAAATTTTCATTTTGAAAGTGGCCTTCCTATGGTGAATTTGATAATTGTATGAAAATGAAGAGTTTTAATAAGCTGTGGCAACATAATAAACTGTCATACAGGACTAATTATCACTTAAGGACTTACAATAGCTGTCATCTTTTCATACTGAGAATACAAACCCTAAACAACCATACAAAAAGGAAAAACAATTAATTTCTGCAGAAGCATGCAAAAGAGCTGTTTTCTGCCTTGCTAAGAGTAATAAAAGAAATAAATGTGAATAGTCATTCATCGTGTAAATGAATAAGAACATTTGTTAGATTTATATTTTATAGAAACAAAAGACACTCAAAAATCTCTTTATTAGAACTTAAAACAAAGTATTTTTTCCCCTTTTCTTATCTTTAAAAAAATTCTTAACAAAATGAAGTGTGTTAAGTTGACCCTTGAACAATATGGGGTCAGGGGCACTGACCCTTTGCACAGTCAAAAATCCATGTATAACTTTTGCCTTTCCAAGAACTTAACTACTAATTGCCTACTCTTACTGGAAGCTTTACTGATAGACAGTTGATTAACATGTATTTTCTGTTATATGTATTATAGTCTGTATTTTTATAATATAATAAACCAGAGGAAAGACTGTGAAGAAATTCATAAGGAAAATACATCTGAGGTACTGTACTATATTTATTGAAAAAAATCCATGTATAAATGGACCTGTGCAGTTCAAACCCGCATTGTTCAAGGGTCAGCTGTTCTTTGTAGAATATCTTCCCCGTCATTTAGGTTCCCTTGGAAACATCATGATTCCTGTTACGTTTCCAAAATTTATT
Source organism: Mustela erminea (assembly GCF_009829155.1). Lineage (NCBI taxonomy): Eukaryota > Metazoa > Chordata > Mammalia > Carnivora > Mustelidae > Mustela > Mustela erminea. Next base: position 38,771,718 of record NC_045632.1, on the reverse strand, counting down.
TCTTATAACACCAGTAGCTTCTGTTTATAAGATAATCTGTCATTAAGAAATGTCAGACTGTTTGTAAATGTGTAATAAGATTATATAATTATAAGACACAGAGAAGTGACAACTTAAACCTATCAGCCAACAATAGTAGAAGACTATTCCTGAATATCTAGGCTTTACCAGAAAAGTTAAAAGTAAAAATTTTTCTCATCTCACATACTCTCAAATTAAACATATACTCCTTTCAGACTTCAGAGATTTGTATCTGTGAAAATTCCCCATGAGTTGGCCAGCCCAGTTCCTGGGTCACAGTCCCACTCTATGTTACATTCTTTCTTTGAGATGCCTAGAAGCTAGAATACTGCTTGGAAATGTAAGATCATTAGCCCCACAGAAACACACTTACACACAAGAAATCAGAGAATATAAATATCAACATATCTAGTGGACAAAGAAAACTGATAAACCTGTTTCCAAAGAGATGAGATGGTCTGTCTGGTCATTAACAGGTGGAGAGGGTCTGTCCCACCACTTTGCTGGATAACAAGAAGACAGAGAAGGATTGTTGCTGACAGGGCTGGCAAATATATTGGAGACTGAAAGATGCTACACATACAATCAAACAACAATTTTCTCAACATAGTCATTCTCTTCTAAACCCCCTCTCCCAACATTATTGGATACCGAAGGCTTGAAATGAAAAGCAGAAACAGTTCACACAGTCATGTCTATTTTCAGAGTGGTTGGCATCCGAGTTTCTGTTAAGACTTAACTGGAAAGATGAAACCCAGGTCTAACTTCCTAGCTCAAAGCACAAACACTGATAAAATAAAAGGGAGTAGTCCTGGGAGCAACAGTGTTGGACTTTAGGAGTTGGGCTTATTAGAGACTAGCTCAATCTTACTAAAACTGTACAACTGAACACTTGGAGATACATGGATATTCTCCTTCTCATTTCAGCCTCCAAACATAGAAAACAGATGGTGGGGAAAAGAAAGAATTTCAACTGAGAATTTTATACCCCGAAAAATATCTTCTAAATGTCGAAGTGAAATGAAGATATTTTCAGTTTAAAAAAAAAAAAATCAGGTGTAGCCATAATACCATAAATGCAATAAGTACATTTAGAAATAATGAAACAGAGCTGAGATCAGTGTCAAAAATCATTTCACATCTAAATATAGTTTTTGGAACTCATCTTTAAAGAGAAGTGGCCAACAGTCATGACTACCAGCGACAGGTGACTTTCTTGAGTTGAAAGGATTAAATAAAATAATATAAGTGAATTACATGGCACGGGATATAATACACAGTAACTCATAGATAATTTGTTATTATACTTGTAGCTATTTTTTTTTCTTCTTTCTTCCCCCTCTTTTTTCCCTACCCTTCATTCTTCCCTCCCAGCCATGTTCATCTATACTCTCTTCATTCTCTCATCTCTGTCTACCATTTTCCCTCTTCATCTCCTCCTTGGTTACCACCTCATCTTTCCTTTCTCTCTTCTCCCTTTATCATTTATGTTTACATTGAAGATGATTTTTGGTCTAGATAATATCTGTCTCCTTTTCTCTTATCTAGTCAGTATTTGGAGAGTAGGATTAGAAAACATGAAATATCATATGTCTTCCAGTTTAGTTAGACTTCCTTTACGTTTATTTATTGATTTTTTTAGTTAGACTTCCTTCAAAAGAATAACTTGCTTGCCTGGGAAATTTCTCATCTCACTAGACAGATGATATTAAATTTGTATAACTGAAATATAAGCATTTGTAGAATAATTTCCCTAAATGAATCTATAAACTGATTTTTATCAAAATTACACAAGCAACTTATTGAAATATATTTTCTCAAAGTCCTTTCAGACTTCTGGGCGTAGAAATTGGTATATTATTATTTTCTTCTCTCCTCAGCAGGTTCTGTCCGATACATGGTGGTATTTGGCAGTCACAGATCCACACACATTACATAAGCAAAGATTCTAGTAGCAGAGATAGTGTCCTAAGTGATTGGTTTATTTATTAGGAACCTTGAAATATTAGAAGGAAACTGAAAAATGTTAAGGAAACTAGATAAAAATTTTAATAATCCAAATTTTAGGTAAAATTTGAAGTTATAGGATTGTTACTGAACATAAGAAATTTCTGAAGACAGTTTCTTAATGACTTCCAAAATGTATTATGCCAGCATTAATTCTGTAGTTTTGATAATTTACTGTAGTTATGTAATTATGTTACATTATAATACTAAAGGAAGAAACTTAGTGAAGAGTATATGGGGAAATTTGTAAAATTTTCATAATTTTTCTCTAACTTCCAATTATTTACATTAAAAATATATACATACATATATAAATATGTCACTATGAGACACACCTATACCTTTGAAATATACATTGCAATATGACACATATACTGAAGTAGGTCTAAGAAAGATATCTAAGCATTTTTTTAAGTAAAAGATTTTTAGGTATACTGGAAATCCATGGTGAGATCACTCACCACAAAGGACCTACAAGTTAAAGAGATGAAAGAATTGGAAGTTTGAACCATCTTTGTATTAAGTGCAGCCTAAGAGAGAAGGGTAAAAGCATAAGAATTAAGATCTCCAACATTATAGTCAGAATTGGCTTAACATTCTGACTTTTTAAGTTCTTATTCATGTGTTTTGGGGCAAATATCTTTGTTGTTGTTGTTTTGCCTAAGTTTCTCTTTTTTTATTCAGATATAATTGACATAAAACATTGTATTAGTCTCCGAATTCTACGACATGACTCAGTAGTGAAGTGATTATCACAATAAGTCTAACTAACATTCATCACTGTACATAGTTACATTTGTGTGTGTATATGAGAGAACTTTTAAGATTTGCTCTCTTAAGAACTTTCAATTATACAATAGAATATTATTAACTATAGTCACCATACTCTACATTACATCCATGACTTATTTCGTAGCCAGAAGATTTTATTTCTTAACCCCCTTCACCAATCCCCCTGCCCCCACCAACTCTGGCAACTACCAAACTGTTCTCTGTATCTATGAATTCAGTCTCTGTTTTTCTTCTTTTTAGATTCCACATATAAATGAGATCATACAATATTTGTCTTTTTCTGTCTGACTTACTTCACTTAGCATAACGTCCTCAAGTTTACTCCATGTTGTCAAAATGACAAGATATTCTTTGTTATGGTTGGATATTATCTCATACATACATATATACCACATTCTCTTTACCCATTCATCCAGTGTGGAACACAGTGACGTTGCCCCCATATCTAGGCTGTTACAAATAATGTTGCAGTGAACCTGGTGATGCAGATATTGTTTTGAATTAGTATTTTCATTTTCTTCAGATAAATACCCAGAAATGGAATCACTGGATCATATGGTTGTTCTTTTTTTTTTTTTTTAAATTTTTGAGAAAATTCCATACTATTTCCCATAGTGGCTACACCCATTTACAACCCCACCAACTTTGCACAAGGGTTCATTTTTTTTCTATACATCCTCTCCAATACTTGCTGTTTCTAATAGACATTCTAACAGGTGTGTGTTATCTCAATGTGGTTTTGATTTGCATTTTCCTGAAGATTAGTGATGTTTAGCACCTTTTCATGTACCTGTGGGCCATGTCTTTTTTGGAAAAAAAATGTTTATTCAGATCCTCTGCTCATTTTTTAATGGTATTGCTTTCCTATTTGGTTTTTTGTTTTGTTTTACCATTAAGTTGCATGAGTTCTTTACATATTTTGGTAGTAATTCCTTATCAGATATATGAATTGCAAATATTTTCTCCCATTCAGATGTTTTCCTTTTCATTTTGTTGATTGTGTCTTTTCCTGTGCAGAATCTCTTTAGTTTCATGTTATCCCACTTTAAAAATTTTGCTTCCATGGCTTTTATTTTTGGTGTCAACTCCAAAAAATCATCACCAAGACAAATGTCAAATAGTTTACCCTCTAGATTTTCTTCTATGTATTATATGGTTTCAGGTTTAAATTCAAATCTTTGATCCATTTTGAGTTAACTGTGATTTTTTAGTTCACTATGATTTGGGAAATTCTCTAGGATTTTAATGGTTTTCTGTCTCACATTTAGGACTTTAATCCATTTTGAATTTTTTTTGTGTGTATGGTAAGAATATGGTCAAGTTTCATTTTTCTGCATTGGCTACCCAGGTTTCCCATCACCATTTTTTGAAAAGCCTGTCCTTTCCCATTTGTATATTCTTGGCACCTCTGTCATAATTTTTAAACCATGTACATGTGAATTTATTTCTGAGCTCTCTGTTCCATTCCATTGGTTTATTTGTCTGTTTTTATGTAAGTAACATAAATCTTTGCTTTTTATAGCTTTGTGATATGGCTTGAAATCAGGAAATGTAATGCCTTGGATTTTCCTCTATCTCAAGATTGCTGTGGCTATGTGGGGTCTTTGTGGTTCCATGAACTTTAGGATTGTTTGTTTTTCTATTTCTGTGAAAAATGGCATTGGAACTTGGATAGTGGTTGCATTGAATCTGTACATTGCTTTAGATAGTATAGACAACAATTCCTCCAATCCATGAACATGGAACATCTTTTCATTCATTTGTTTTCAGTTTGTTTCATCTATATTTTATAGTTTTCATTATACAGATATTTTACTTCCTTAGTTAAATTTATCCCTAGGTGTTTTATTCCTTTTGATGCTATTATGAATGGAATTGTTTTCTTAATTTCTCTTTTGGATAGTTCACTTTTCCTGAGTAGAGACAGAACAGATTGTTGGATCTTGATTTTGTATCCTGTAACTCTCTTTGATGCATTTATCAATTCTAACAGGTTTTTGGTGGAATCTTTAGGTTTTCTATATATAAGATCCTGTTGTCTGAAAATAGAGACAATTTTAATTCTTGTCCAATTTGGAAGCTTTTTATTTCTCTTTCTTACCTAATTTATCTGGCTAGGAATTTCAGCACTACGGTGAACAAAAATGGCAAGAGTAGGCATTCTTGTGTTTGCTTGTTTCTTCCCGATCTTAGAGGAAAAGCATTCTTCATTTTGTGAATGTGGTATATCACAATGATTAAAATGCATAATTTGAATTGTTCTTGCATCCCAGGAATAAATCCTACTCAGTCATGTTATATAATCTTTTTGCTATGTTGTTGAATACTGTTTGCCAAAATTTTATTGAAGTTATTTGCATCTAAATTCATCAGAGATATTAGACCATAATTTGCTTTGACTCTAATGTCCTTATTTGCCTTTGTTACCAGGGTAATGGTGGTCTTTTTGAAGTGAGTTTGGGGTGTTTTCTCCTCTTCAGTTTTTTGAGAACTTTGAGAATCATTGGTATTCTTTTCTAAATGTTTGATAGAATTCATCAGTGAAACATTCTTGCCCTGGTATTTTCTGTTTTGGGAAATGTTTGATTATTGATTCAATCTCCTTTTTCTTCTTCTTCTTTTTTTTTTTTTTTTTTTTTTAGATTTTATTTATTTATTTGACAAAGAGACAGAGACAATGAGAGACAGAACACAAGCACATGGAGTGGGAGATGGAGAAGCAGGCTTCCGGTAGAGAAGGGACCCATGCCTGGGGCTCAATCCCAGGACCCTGAGATCATGACCTGAGCTGAAAGCAGACACTTAATGAGCCACCCAGAGGCCCCAATTCAGTCTTCTTTGTTATTGGTCTGTTAAGATTTTCTATTTCTTCATGATTAAGTCTTGGTAGATTGCATGTTTCTAGAAATTTGTCCATTTCTTTTCATTACTTAATTTGTAGGCATATAATTGTTCTTACTAGTCTCTTATGATCCTATTTCTGTAATATCAGTTGTTATTTTACCTCTTTCATTTCTGATTTTACTTACTTTAGGTTTCTTTTTTTTTTTTTTTAATCAGAGTCTAGCTAACTGCCGATTTCATTTAAATTTTGTGGGGTTTCTTGTTTGTTTGTTTGTTTGTTTTTCTGAATACAGCTGTCATTTCTTCAGTTTAAGTACACAATTTTTTGATGCCTTTTTGGTGCTAACTGCTGAGAATAATAATAGTCAAAACTTTTTTCCCAAGTCTAACTACTTCAATGAGAAGCTTAGTAGTAAGCTTATTATTCAGCCCTGATCTTACTTAGATACAAAATACTGAGGAGGGGAGGTATTTTCCTTTCTTTTCTTTAATTTGTTTCATCATTTTCAAAGTGACAGATGACACAAGGCTTAAATAAGAGAATATAGTAGCTAACACAATCAGATTCTAAAATGCTAGTCTTATATGCCTCAAATAAGAAGCTAAAATTAAGGAAGACAATTATACAATTTCCCAAATAGTAATACACACATGTACATATGCATGCATACCTGCACACACACATGTTCCATTTCTCTTTCATATTAAAAGAGAGATTTTTTTGCATAGAGAATTTTTGTTATATTCTTAGTTGCTATAAAATTTCAACCAAACAGAATGCAAAAAGTTGTATGCCATAGTCATAAAATTGTATGCCGTAGGTATGCAACATATATCAAAATTCCTGGGATCCTCTCTGGTGGCTTTCTGACTGGAATGAGTTTGACTGACTGCATTGTTACAGTTGTCATGATATACAGCAGAAATACTCTGTGTGGGATCATTGGGGGTCATGGCATTTATTATCTTCAAAAGAGGCAAGAAAAAAGAAATCTCACGTTTGGAAAATTGTCAAAGAAGGGTGGCATTGAGAGTAATACTTAGGGGACTATAAGACTTTTGGAGAATTTTGAGGACAGTTTAGAAAATGCAATTCAGAAGCAACATGAACAGATGAATATATTTACTTTTAACTATAATTTTATACGAAAATGTTTGTTTTAGATGGTACTTTTATGTTGACAGAGAGACATGAAAATTTCACATATTCATGAGAATGAAGAATTAGATAATGCTTTGGATGGACTTTTCTATAAAGACCCATCTAGGCTGAATTGATAGGAATACATTGTTTCTTTTGCCTTAGAGAAGTAATAATATGGTGAAATAAGAAAGTTCCCAATATCCAAGTGATATCCCAAATATTGTATTTGAAGGCAAGGGATGAGTATCATTTTTCCATCTCAGATTCTCCTTCACAGAGCTGCCCAAGTTAGCTCCTAACATGACCAAATGCGATTGCATGACTTTTCTTTGGCTCCCAGCTGTCAGTGAGATTCAGTCTAACATTCTATGAGTAGCCATCTGGCTTTTCTCAGTGTGACCTAACTTGCCTCCACAGGTTCCTCCTTGGCTTCCTTCCTCCCCATCTCCATTAAAACTTATGATCATGCTGAACCCCTGTTTCTTGAGCTCTTTGATTTTAAGTATGTTGTTCCTTTGGAAAACAGTAGTTCTCAACTGGGGACAACTGTGACCCCCTACCCAAGAGACACTCAGCCATGTGTAGAGCCATTTTTGATTGTCACTACTCGGTGGCTGCTTTTGGCATCCAGTGGGCGAAGCCAGAGATGCTGCTAAATATACTACGATGCAGAGAAGAAGCTCCGCCCACCAACACTTATTCGTCCAAAATATCAATAGCACTGAGATTCAGAAACACTGATACGGAGCGAATACACCCTTCTATACCCAATGAAGATCTCTTCATCCTTCCCAAATCAGCTCTAATGCTGTCTCCTTAAAGTCTCCCTCAGTTTAATTGATCTCATATGTGTGCTGCAAAAATTGTTTTTATTTTCTGTATCACACACACCGATGTACTGAAATTGCTTACTCGTAGCTATTTCTTATTAGACTGACTGCTTAAAGCTAAGACTCATGCCTTATGCTAGTGCTCAGCTCATGTCAGGCCTGGGCTAGGAACTCACAAGTTATGGGTTATTGAATTTAAAAAAATAGCATCTGGGACTGGTAGTGCCTTACTCATAGTAGGTACTCATCTTTTGGCCTGCGGTTGTGTGATGCTTTCAAATTTTAGGATGATTTCCCTTATAAATAAAATGGGAAGATAAAAGAACCTATGTAATGATTGAATTTAGTGGGTTATTACATATAAATCATGAGAGTGATGCCTGTCAGAGGTTACACTGCATAAACATTAGTTCAATTATTTTGTATTATTGATTATTTCTAACGTTAATGGATTTTACTAAGGATTTTTATACTATAAAATATAAAATTAAAAAAATCACATCGTCATCTCTGACTTAATGGTTTAGTCATTCCTAAAATTTTGCACTCAATATTTATATAACCTTCTCAAGAAGATACCTGTTTTTAAGTAAAAGCAATGTTTTTTTTTTCTTGTCAGCCACAAGTCTCCTATTTAAATATACGATAAATCCATTTTTATTAAAAACAAAATCTACCACAGTACTCCTTATATTCAAATCTTATATTCAAATCTGAAATCTTAGGATGTCAATACGCATGGATAGTGTATTTTTAGTCTATGGTAAATATTTCATTTGTCTGCATTAAGGTATCGGGCATGGGTTTGAGGCTGTTGAACAGCTTGGATTTATCTATCATTGCTTAAATGTAAATATGAACTCACATTCATTTTTCTCTCTGGATTTTTGGGTAAATATTGAAAGACATATAATTTTGATTTACTCCCACCTCAACCCAGATAAAACCATTATAATTATCCATTTAGTAGCAAGCAGGGAGCTGCCGCATGCTGTATGGAAACAAGGTCATGCACAACCTTCTGTCCATAAACATTTAAGGCCACATGGTTAGGTGTGATTATAATAATGGGCTCTAGATGGCTAGGTAACTATTCCAGATCTGACTTAGTTTATTGAACTAATGGCTTGTGACATGAGGATAGGGACTCCTTAAATGAGTTCATTTCTAGCAATCATTTCAACATCTCAAAAGCCCCCAGCCTTATCAGAATTGTGAATTACTTGAGTCTAAAAATATTAGGCAAAATGTAATAACCACTCTCTAGAGATGACTGCTTTTTTCCTGGTTCAGTTATGAGAAAAGAAAATAAAACAGGTGAATCAAGTGAATAAGAGAGATAATCAAATTCAATGTGTCAGTAAATTCTCAAATCCATTCTTGTGTTATCATAATTGCATTATCTATACTCGTTGTGTGAGTAACAACCACCCTTCAATCTTGTTGTCTAACAAAAGAAAATAAAATAATGAGAAACAAAGTGAAATGTAAATAGGAAAATAGTGAGATTTATTTCCAAGGTTGTAACAGATAGGATATGGGGTAGAAGAACATGGTCAGATGACTGAAATAGGGGCAACGTGGAACCCTCTTTCTTTGTCACCTATTCTCTTTCTCTCCCTCCCTCTCTCTCTTCTACAAATATACACTGATATGGCAAGGCTAATATCCTTTGATAACCAGCTGGTGTAGTTGTATGATTCATGGAGGAATAAGAAATAATTTATATTCTCCAGAAATTCAGATAAATATAGCTAAACCACACCAGTTGGTTTGTATTCTAATACCTAATTTTTTTTTAGTAATCATAGCCTGATTGAGTTTTGAGGGAAAATAAATTCTTTTGTACCTACAACAATCCACATAATTCATTCCTTAATAAGAGGGCTTGTTTATAGGGTGCCTGGGTGGCTTAGCCGGTTAAGCATCCAACTCTTGATTTTGTCTCAGGTCTTGATCTCAGACCTGGGAGGTAGAGGTCCGCATTGGGCTCCATGCTCAGCTGGAAGTCTCTACTGAGATTCTCTCCCTCTCCATCTCCCGCTCCCACCCTGCCCCCCGACTCATGCACTCTCTCTCTCTAAAATAAATAAAATCTTAAATAAGAAAAAAGTGTTTATTTGAGTAATGGACACATGAATCTGGTCAGTCGAAAGGCTTGTGCTAAAATGATCAAGAAAGGGGTGCCTAGGTGGCTCAATGGGCTAAGACTCTGCCTTTGACCTAGGTCATGATCTCAGGGTCCCAGCACTGAGCCCCGCATTGGGCTCTCTGCTTAGCGGGAAGTCTGCTCCCCCCGCCCTGTCTGCCTCTCTGCCTACTTGTGATCTCTGCCTGTCAAATAAATAAATAAGTATATAATCTTTTTTGGGAAAAAAAAAAAAAAGATCAAGAAAAAGGAGTTCAATTTCCACAGAGCTTTTTATGGATAAGATAAAAACCTACAGCACAGCCTCCAGAAGCCATTTTGCCAAACCCAAGGTAAAAATCCCATCTATGAATAAATATAACATAGAAGAAATCAGAGATAATATATATAAAAATATATGTCAGTGTATATATGTATATTTTTGCATATAGTTTGAGCATCAGATTAGATAAAATTAGTTGACTATAGAAACATTTATATCATTTTGGACAACTTATGTTTTATCTTTTTCATCATTTTGAGTTAGTATATTGATTGAGATCATGCTTAACTACAGGTAACAGGAAAAAGAAGATTCTATTTTCTCATACAACAACAAGTGTGGGAACAGGTAGCTCAGGAGTAGTACCATAAGGACTATTCTCTTTCGGACGTATCATTCCTAGTATGGACCTCTCAACCTCAGTGTCACAAGATAGATTCTACCTGTATTTACCTTCCAACCCTCTAAAGTACCTTTAATATATTCTAGGCAGGAATAATCAGGGAAGGATAAGGCAAATGATGTGTTCACACTCATCAAGTTGACACTATGCACAAAATTGAGATCCTATAGTAAGGAGGAAGGAGTGCATTCAGTAAGCACCTGTGATCAGTATTTACCAGAATCAGGTCACTTGCAATTCAAAACAAAACAAAACAACAAAATAAAACCCTTACTAATTCCTTATATGAAAAACTCTTTCACTAAAATATGACTTGTGCTTTAAAATAGACATGTGCCAAAGGGTTATAACATATCAAGGAGAGTGGGAATACAATAGGAATATATTCAGAGGAAATAACACATGAGCTGAATGTTAAGTCAGGAGTCCAAGAAGGGCAGAAAAAGAAGATAGGAAAATGGAACCCACTTATGCCTAGTAATGAGAAATGGACCCTGAAAATTTGAAATTTCCAATAGAGATTACATTTGTTAGTGAGAAAGAATATGGTCATTTTAAATAGCATGCTCCTTCAAAAAAAGGACATTTGGTGCCTGATCTGTTTGGAGCCATGGTAGAGAGAAGATACTCATATGAGAGAAGACATTCACAGGTGCATGTATGAATGATTTTTTTTTTTAAAGTTGAGATCTACTATATCATATATATTATCATGTAATCTAACGTTTGTGCCTTCAATACATCTAGGATTTCATCCATCAGAGCCACAAATTGCATCACAGCACAGTACTCAAATGATTTACAGATCCTTAGTGTACTTCTTCTTATTCCTAATTAGATAACATACCTCTGCTTAGCTAGCAAAATGGATTTTTGGCTAAATGATGAAATTAGGTTTTAATAAATTGATGTACTGTATGTGTAAGCCTAAGAAGTCTTAAGTGACTAAACTTTAGTATTGTTCACCATCTGATGTTACAACTGTCCTATTGCCACCCAAACATAATTTTTACTGTAAATTACTAAGGAAAGCCCTAATCTCTTATTCAGAATTTACTGGGGAGTCACCTGGTTGTCTCAGTCATTTGAGCATCCGACTCAGCTGATTTCAGCTCAGGTTGTAATCTCAGGGTCATGAGATGGAGCCCAGTGTTGGGCTCCATGCTCAGTACAGTCAGCCTGAGATTCTGTGTCTTCCTCTGCCCCTCCCACTCCGCCCCTCCCCCTGCTTGTACTCAAATAAAAAATAAATAAATAAAATCTTAAAAAAAAAAAAACTTAGCCTGTGCTGGCTTTGAAAGAGAAAACTGTCATTTTACTTGATTTATCCATTGGTATTTTTTTTTAAGATTTTTATTTATTTATTTGACAGAGAGAGATCACAAATAGGCAGAGAGGCAGGCAGAGTGAGGGGTTGGGGGGGAAGCAGGCTCACCGCTGGGCAGAGAGCCCGATGTGGGGCTCAATCCCAGGACCCTGGGATCATGACCTGAGCAGAAGGCAGAGGTTTTAACCCACTGAGCCACCCAGGCGCCCGGCCATTGGTAATTTTTATAAAATCATATTTTTAAGGAATAAGGCCAAACACTTACATACATTGGGATTGGACTCCAGCTACCATTCTACATTCTTTGTATATTTGTTATCATGCAATGATCAGAAGATCCTGTGAAGTATTAAAGTTTTCTGAAGTGCACTTATTTGACCCTAGATGACCAAAACCCTCAGAGTGTTAAAATGGTAAAAATTCTCCTTTGTGTCTGACCTAATTTGATATCTGAATCTCTGCTGAGAAACCATCTCTAACATTTCTGGGAGAATATATACTCACAGATATGTGTGTGTGTGTGTGTGTGTGTGTGTGAGGGAGAGAGGTACGTGTGTGAGATATATATATAAAATTTCTGAGATATGTAATCTGGCTTTCTTTTTCTTTAATTCCAAATTAAGAAAATTGAGAATCATCTGGACATTGAAAAATATTGGAAAATCTTCCTCTTATTTTTCCCTACCCCTCTGCTCTGGTTTGCTTCATGTCCTTTGTAATTCTTTACTAGAAATATCTTCTCCAGATGGTTATGGGAGGAAGAATTAACTACTCATTCCATAATATATTATTTTATTCCCTTTTGGCATGTGTATCTTCTTGATTTGTGCAGATTGAATGAGTAAAATTCATATAAGGCACATGGAGTTATGCTAACTCCTAACAAGCATTATTAATGTGTCACACTTGTTTGTCAGGAAGGAATTCCTTGTATGATGAGTATTTAATATATATTGTATGCGTGTGTGTATGTATGTGTGTATATATACACAACACCAAGAGTTTGACTGGACATCCATGGTATAAAGAGATTACAGGTATGACTCCTGAATCAAATCATCCATCGCAGTAGAAAAAGGAATAGAGATGGGTTTATACCAGCAGAAACACTACTACGTTGGACCCAAGAGGGGTAGAGACAAGACAAAGTGAAGGAGAGATGACAGTTTTCTGGGATTCTACAAGGCAGAACAGTAGAGCTGCAAACATTCATTAAGTTTCAAGAAAAGGAAGAATGTTGCCAAAGATGATTTAGAAATCAGGGCTGCCTCTCCCTTTACTCAGGCCTAGGGGGCACAGCTATTTTCTCCTCAGTTTCAGAGAGCGGGACCACATCTTCAATTTCTGCGGGCCAGCCTGATGCTGCCTAGAGCCTCAGAGGCAGGGGTAAGACCCAAAGCTGCAGGAACGGGGCTACTGCCCAGGGCCAGGTTGGGCAATACTAATGCGGTGGGATTGGAAGGCAAGACCACTGCCCTGGTGAACCCAAAACACAGAGCATCAAGCCAAAGAGGATTATTCTCAAGCCTTAAAATGTATTGAATTTGCCCTGGGACTAATATAAGCTTTGAAGCAGGCCTCTTCACCACCAATATCATTGTGCTTGTAGAAGAGAAACTCATCTTTGAGTACCCTTAGGAGAACATCATATACTTTAAAGAAGCAGAGTCACCAAGGCACTTTCAGAGCTTACAATTACACTTGACAACCAGGGATTTAAAGCCAGTATAGAAGATATGGCAGCTCTCCCATGGAAACCAAATGACGAAGATTAGTTACTTAAAGATTATGTTCGAATAAGCACTTTCTATGATGCAGAATAAAGATCTTCTAGCAAGGCCATTGTACATGGTGAGAACAGTAGGCACCTGACAAGATAAATACATTCCTTCATTACTTAGAACCTCACCCTATCCCTGCAAGGATATTGCCAGTTCCAGGGGGAAAAGGAACTGGAAGCGAGTATCAGAAACCACTGATGGGCCTATATACCCCTACGTGTCAATGAACAGTAGCGTTAAGTATAAAGATTTCTCTTTACAAAATATGGACAAAACATTCAAACTTTTTAAAAAGATTTTATTTATTTATTTGACAGTCAGAGCTCACAAGTAGGCAGAGAGGCAGGGAGAGAGAGAGGAAGAAGCAGGCTCCCTGGCGAGCAGAGAGCCTGATGCAGGGCTCCATCACAGGACTCTGAGATCATGACCTGAGCTGAAGGCAGAGGCTTTAACCCACTGAGCCACCCAGGTGCCCTAAATCATTCAAACTTTTAAATATATATATATATATATATTCTCCAAGACTTTGAATTAAAAAAAAAACAAAACTATAATTTTCTTTTTATGCCGCATTGTTTTATTTTAAATAAATTAAATATTCTGATAGATACTTCTTCTCTTAAAGTCAAATTCTGACTTCCAGTTGGGCTATAGACATTGGGGAGGGTATGTGCTATGGTGAGTGCTATGAAGTGTGTAAACCTGGCGATTCACAGACCTGTACCCCTGGGGCTAATAATACATTATATGTTAATAAAAAATAATTTTTTTTTAATCTAACTTCCAGCGTGGTGGAAATGCCTAACACAGTGTCTTCGGTGAAGGTCATTCTTTTATTAAATGTTTCATGTTACAGAGGTAGTCACTGCCCCATGAGTTTACTTACAGTATAATATACTTAACTTTCAGAGGTTATAGGCTCTAGTTTTAAGTATGCTTTTAAAAAGTTCCATTTTGTGAATTCCCACTACAACATATAAAGCAACAAATTTCAAAGAGGAAGATAAGTTAATCATTTGATAATTCCATTTTCAGAAACACAGAACTTAATACATCTCTGTTTAAAATTCAGTCCAACTTTAAAATAATAAAATTTGTTAAAGAAGTAATAAGGTATTTATGAACTTAAGAAATAAGCTATAAATCAATTTGATGATCTCATAATGCCAAACAATACATATCTGTTGGCAATGAATATACAAGGCTATGTATTAAATAATTATCTCTGGTGGGTTGAGAGGTATTTCTTTTCCTTTACCTGTATTTTTGGATTTATGCCATTGCTACATACATAATCATTATTGCTTATACAGGAAAAATAAAACCAGCTTTGTCAGTTTTGTTATACAAAAAAAAAAAAGTTTCATTTGTTGATGAAAACATTTTCTAGAGACGGGTTTTTCTTCTTTAGTTCCAAATATGAGTCTATGGTAAAAGCATTACTTGTTTGTAGAACTAGACTGTGCCCCAAATTGTTGAACTACTCATAAAACTCTTTGTACTCTACAAAGTGGAATATTATTTCTGAAATTTCAGTTTGTCAAGACCAGTTTGCTTTATCCATGGGTAATAGAATAAAGAAACTATTTCTAACTGCATCTGTGCTAAAAGTACACATGGCTTTATATAACCAGTAGAAATATGCACTTTCAAGCTGAATAACAAAAGAAGAAAAAGAGATATATTAGGTCACTAGATGGTGCCATAATGTTATTTTTTACTTTATTGTCAGGATTCTGGAAAGATATGACAATTATTTTTAGGAGGCATCATTTAGCTGCATTCAGGATAAAAAATAAACATAATGTTTACATGTAACGTGGACATTTTAGAAAGGAAATGTTTAACCAAAAAAACTTACATAAATAGTATTGAACTAAACTGTCTCAGAGTACATCAGTAAACACTTTGGGCAGTTTTTTTACACGATCAAGTTAAAATAATTTAATGTGACCAAAAAGTATTTTATGATGGATTTTTAGATGGAGTTCAGTGATTTTGTTTCTAAACCACTTGTGATGACTCATATACTTACACACATGTAGAAAATAGAAATGTTTCCTCGTGTACTCAAAAAAAGCCATAATTCTTATTTTTTTTTTTTAAAATAAGCTAATGTATTTTCTGTATCAAATGTATTTAAGGACCTTGTTCAGTCAGGAGTTCCTTTGATAAGTGGACCTGGGTCCTTTGCCTTTTGTTGTTGTCATTATTAAGCAAAGATGAAAATGAATAGAATTCGCTGATGGGACATTTCTCCATTGAGTTGATATTACCAAGAAACGGCAGCCCAAGGGGTAGTTTTTCAAACAAGAATTATTTTATGGCACCTGAAACAAATCCAGAGTAACATTCTTGTTTTGGGGAATGTGAGAACTTGTTGCCAGTTTTGAGAGTAAAAACACTTGTGTGTGGAGAAACAGCCACATAGAAGCCTGTGAGAGGCTTATTTGCATTTCTCAACTTCCCCACTGGCATAATGACTTGCAGAGAAAAAAGGAGTTTCCAACCACCATTCACACACACACAATGTTCAAGAGATCTAACACTTTTAGGTACTTTGGAGATTTCATGGTGGAGGAGACGGGAAAGACTTTAAAAGTCCCCAAATGCTTCTTTATTTCTGTCATTATTGGAAGCAGTTTAACAGTGTACTTCGAGGTTCCCTTTTAACAAAATTTGCTCTTTTCCACATTATTATTCAACATGAAAATGGATTTTTCAACCCAGACTGAACAACAAGGAACCTTTCAAAAAAAGGTGCAACTTTTGGTGTCAGGTGTATTTAGATACATCTTTGATAATACAATTCAAAAATTCCCCAAACCCTGATCTGTGATGTTTCTGAGGATAAGCCCACTCCTTGCAGGAGAATTTTTATAACGTGACCAAGATCACCATTTCTGACTACCACAAGGCAAATTTCTGATGGATTTTGGATTGAAAGCAGAGAACAAAGAAGGGCTAAGACTGTTTCTAAGGAATATTTCCTCTCCATTTTAATTAGACGAGGTGACTGTTTTACTCATATTTAAATTATTACTTCACCCCACACTTGACAAATTAATATCTAAAAATATATTAGTACATGGGAAGAGTTTATAGCTTTACTGTAACCTCATTTTGGGGAAGGGCTTTTTTGATATAATTTATAGTAAGATTAGGCTTGTCTCTGATTTAGGAGAGGATGTAGCTAACAGGTTATTTATAGGGCTGCTTGATACTCAGTTTTACGGCATGTTTCCCAGGGGATGTTAGTTTGTAACAACCTTTTTCTTCCTTGATGGCTATTAACGATATTTGGCACTCCTTTTCTTTCGCAGGCCATGTACAATTAAACACAGACTGACATTTTGACTGTGCCTTGGCTAAAATGATATATGCAAATGCTGATAGTCTTATCCAAATCCAAAAGAGTTTTATTTGATAAGCGCAGGAGCCAAGAGAAAATCTTTTGAGTTTTTCCTTAAAACACTGTTTCTCTGAGCAAATCATTGCCTTATTTGGATCAATTTATTGATCCAGGGTTTCCCCAAGAATGAATGCTTTGCTTCCTTTCATACAATCCAAAGAGTTTTATAAATATCAGTGGGACATTATGTACTGGGCACAGTGCCAAGTGCTTTACCTACATTGTGTCCTCTGCCTACCATCACTATGATTTAGTAAAAAGGGCTATTATAGACCCCAGTTTATTTTTTTTATTTTTTATTTTTTTTTAGACCCCAGTTTAGAGATGACGGAATGGGGCCTTGGAGGTGGTTCCATGATCTGCCCAAAGGCACAGATGTAGCACACAATATAGAGAGGGGCAGTAACCTCAACAGAGAACCCTTGTGCCACCACAGGTTATGTTGGTCTTACAGCGGCAAACTGAAAGAACCGTTAAAACTTTTCTGTGGGGGCACCTGGGTGGCTCAGTTGGTTAAGCCTATGCCTTTGACTCAGGTCATGAGTTCAAGGTCCTGGGATCAAGCCCTGCATCAGGCTCTCTGCTCAACAGGGAGCCTGCTTCCTCCTCTCTCTGCCTGCCTCTCTGCCTACTTGTGCTCTTTATTTCTTTCTTTCTCTGTCAAATAAAATAAAATAAAATAAAATAATAAAATTACTTTTCTGTAGTTGGAGAAAAGAGTAGTTTTGATTACATACAGTAGGCAACAACCTGAGAGTTTATCACCTGCATCCAAAAATTGCACTGAGTTTCATCTTAGATAAATTAGCAGCTGTCCAGAGGATACCTCATTTGGGCTCCTAGTTTTACTTGCCCAGCATCTATTTCTTTTTCGAACTTCTCGTTCCCCTCGTTTGTTGACCACCTACAGCTGTCAATCAAGGCAGTCTAACCTAACGTGCTCACTGGTGACTGGGGGCTCAGGTTGTCGTCAACTCATCTTAAGAATTCACATCTTCACCAGTGTGACCCAAAGATTCAAATCACGTGGGAAGGGAGTTAATTATATTGCCTATGGTGCTCCGAGGAAATGTCCATTAATTGCCAGCACGAGATGCCTATAAGTCTCCCTAGTTCTCAGCCTTCCAGCAACCACTTATTTTGCTTTGAGTCAAATAGTACTTCATATTCTTTATGAACCTAAGCTCTCAACAAGTTAGCAATAACTTAATAAAAACATCTGGTGGTTCTAAGAATTAATTTAAATAATACAAATAAAATGCTGTGCACAATGTCTGATATAATAACTGATGTGTTAATGGAATCTGTACCTCACCCCTCCCCACTGCAGATCCAACAAAAATCATGTATACCCCTTTCAGTAATAACTGGTTTTTAATTAAGAGTATCCTGTTTAAACAGCTAGCCTCTAAACACTATTTGGCCCCATTGAGTTATCTCCATGTTGCCCTGATGGTTTCATCCCATTATGAGTCAGTGTTTCGAACGCATGGAGTTTTGCCTGGGTTTTGTAATTTGATTTTGAACAGAATATTACCAGATCTTTGAGAGTAAGAGAGTTATCATGAATCAAACAATAGTGAAAACTGGATGGGGGTAGAGGAGCAGAGGTATGGAGAAGTGTTTGGGTATGTGAGGATAAGACCGTACTTAAACTACCTCAGAAATGAAATTGAAATATTTCTGAAAAGGCTTTTTAGAGAAGGATTTAAACTGACAACATACAGATGAGGAGCAGACATTCTTTCTACCCAGCTCTGCACATGCTGATCAATGAGGCATAAAGATATAATTTGGTTTATAGACACATTTGTTGGGATTTATTTACCAGGCTGTTAAATATCACATTTATGTTTTGAGCCTAAATCATCAGGAAATGAATTTCAGCATAAAAAAGAGAGTTTCTCTGAGATATTAATTAATTTATTTGTATACCGACATTAAAAGTTCCCACCACCCCATTCTAAAGAATTCGTTTTAAAGAATGCCAAGAAGGAATTAATTAAAATGCAATTTGGCAGTAAAACCTCTTTTTGGAAAAGCCCAGAGGCCTCTCCTGCAGAAATCATCAGATAGGAATTTTTTTGTTGTTGTCTTTTAAATATGTTATCTGCTTATGTTAATGGTTCCAGTGAAAGTTGTAACCCCCATTGCAAGTTGGGCAGAGATTGAAACTTGGCAGTGGGTTGGGACCTTGTTTCATGGCTACTTCAGACTTACCTTTAACACCTTTAGAATCTTCTGGAGAGGTATACACAGAAAACAATGCATTGAATATAAGTCCTTCTTGCTATAAGACTTTGGACACAAGTCCTACCAGGCAATGCCTTTCATTCCTACTGATAGACCTGCTGTATTTTGTAAGCTAAGAGCAACAAATACAGTCTCCTTTCACGACTGTGTAAGGTAAAATGACTCTCAGCAGTTTATTCAAGTATGACCTCAGAATCCTTAGAATCATAGCATTCCCAGGGAACCACTACCAGTAGATTGGCTTTGGCCTGAGGAATGAATTTTATCTGTTATCCTGACTATAGAGAATTCAGCTAGGAAGATAACTCTAGAGGTGAGATCACTAAATGCAAAGCATTTAAACATTTTATCAAGACTAAGATATACTTTAAGGAAAATAATAGCATAATAGAAATACAAAATAACTTTAAAAAATAGAAACTATTTGCATTGAAGATAGTAATATGGTATAACTTTTTTGATGCAGTTTCCCAAGAATTTCCACTGCTATGATGTCATCTCATTTAAACCTCACAGCCACTCTTTTATGAAGATGTGATTACTATTTCATTTGCAGATCAGGAAAATGAACCACAGAGGAGCTGTATTTCTTGTGTGCACATAGTTGATAATGTAAGGTCAAGAATAGACCCCAAGTCTTATGATTTTATAATACTCTTTATTTACACACTCAAATCTAAGAGTAAATAGCCATGATGACATAAACACACCATTAAATTAACATGAGTTCCCTTTTATAAGAAATACATATACATATATGCATATATATATATGAATGCTCTCTGTCCATATGTCTCATATTATAAATGAATAAAATGGATTCCAGAGGATTATGGCATTAATGGTAACAATAATATTTAAATCTTAGATAATATTTTATTTGCCAAGCACAGTGTCAAACCACTTTGGTGTTTGCCATAAACTCATATATTAAAATTCATAACAACCCTAAGAGTGAGGGCTATTATTTATTATCTGTTTTACAGATGAGGAAATTGAGGCATGACAGGTGACGCAATTTGTTAAGCTCATGCACAGATAGTTAAAGGTAGAGTAGCGCTCTGTATCTAGGTTCTGGATCCATAGCTACTACACACGCTGTTTCTCAAATATTCATCATCTGCACGTATAAGTAAAAATGCATTTAAAAGGATCTGGTACCAGACTATAGCCATGTAAACATTTTTTCATAAGTAATGGTTGTGTTCCTATGCTAAGAAGTCTGCTCATTTAATGTTCAAATTTAAACGTGTAGAAAAATATAAAACGTTATACATGTGTTAAAACATTAAATACATATATGTAGTAAAAACAGCAACAATAATGTTTAGATCATATTATGGGTGGGGTCGTAAGAAATGTCTACCAAGTTTTTGAACTTGCTAAAGCAATTATATTTATAAATGATCACATTAGTGGATTTCTTAGAGCACAAATAAAACCATCTTACATGTGGTGAACCATCAGGGGAATTTTAAATGGCTGCCAAAACCTATTAAATAATGAGAACACAATACTGCATTACTCTTCACCTTTGCATTTTAAACTGTAGAGGCATTTCAATGAATTCTGCCCAAGATTCCTTAGGTGTTTCCTAAGGAGAAAAGGTTCTCTGTGCTCCTCCCCAGCTTCAATGCACTTGTGCTTCTAATGAACCACACCCGTGACGCTCTTTAGACACCTGATTTGGAGCTAATGAACTGCTTTGCCTGCATTCTAAGAAAGCAGGACCTGTCTGGAGATAGGTTTCTAGCCCTGCCACCCCCGGGAGACATGTTACCCATTCGTGAACAGGTAGGAGATTATGAAAACTCGAATCTCTTGGTTCCATTGGGAAAAACTCAGAACCTAATTTAACGTTACATGGTCCCTTGTGGGATCCGTTTTAAGCTATTTCCACTGGACTTTGCTTTGAGTGACATCTCCTTTCCTCTCTGCTTCTCCCGTACCCTTCCCAGAATCTCTTGGGGAGTATTTTCCTTATAAATCTATAGTAAGTCACTGTCCCACTTTGTCCAGTGCTGTGGGATTACCTGGGAGTGGAATGTTATCAGCAGGTAGAACTGTAAGTACAAACATTGACATAGTTGTGGGCAAACCAAAATGGTTGGTTAACCTACAGTGTGGCTTCTGAGAAACCTGACCTAAGACATCAAGGAAAGCCTCTCTGAAAAGACAAAGTTTATGCTCAGAAGGAGTTAGCCATTCACAGAGCTGGCAGAAGTATTTTTTTTTTAAGCAAAGAAAACAACAGCAAGTGGTAATGGCTGAAAATATCCCATACTCAGACAAATAGAAAACCAGTGTGGCTAGAGCAATCTGAGTAAGAACACGTGTGTGAGTCGTTGAATCTAACGTGGTAGGAAGGTAAACAACGCGAGGGAACTTGGAAAAAAAGGTAAGAGGAGAAATTCATTATTATATTGAATTATCACATATGCTGTGACACAATGTGTAGAATGTTTAAGATTGGGTCTGTGTGCATTATTCCTACTGAAATTTTTTGAGAAGGTAGTCTTTCAATGTAAATGCAAGCCTAGAGGTGCCCCTGGGTGGCTCACTTGGTTAAGGATCTGACTCTTGATCTCAGCTCAGGTCTTAACCTCATAGATCATGGGTTCAGGCCCCATTTTGGGATCTGCACTGGGCGTGGAGCCTATTAAAAAAAAAAAAAAATGTAAGCCTAGGTATTTGGAAGCTCTTTCTTGATACACTTGTAGTTTTGAGACTGTGAACTCAACTGAGAACCGCAATCACAAAAACATATAAGACCTTTGTGGTTGAATTCATAGATGCAAAAGAGAAAGCAGAATGAATTATTGTTTATAGCTTCTAGAATGAAACTATGATTCTGGGTGTTTAGATTTTTTTGTTTGTATATTCAGATACCTCTGCATGAAAACTTCATCTTTAGCTTCCAGGAGACACACCACGATTGAATTCCGAAGGGCGCTGAAAGTTCAGTAATTTTGGTTAGAATTTTGGCTGTGCCATTTCTTTGACCTTTGTTTTGTTTTCTCTTGAGGTCACAGAACCTCATCTTCATGTGTCCACCAATAGATGCAAGTGTTGGTCTGAGGGATAGATTGTTCTGTGCAAGTCACATAGTCCCTGGGAAGCAGTCACTGATAGGTAGTTATGATTTTGATAGGGCCTCTCTTTAGAACACTGAGCCCTTTCAGGCATAGGATGTTGCAAAATGGATGGCAGGAGATGAAACAGAAGAGTACTGTGGAGGGCGAAAATCTAAACCAGACCGGGTTTTGAAAAAGAAAGAAAAAAAAATGCCTGAAGGATCCTCTGAGCTTCAGAATATTTTCCCAAGGGCACTTTTCCCAGTATTTGTAAGTTTTAAATAAAAGAGTTTACTTGAGAAAACCCACAAGGTTGAGAGAAAGGAAGGGGAACAGAAATTACTCCCCATTGCTCGAAGAGCAAGTTAGAGAATCTAACAGGTCTTCTCTCTTTGCCAGCTTTAGTGCTTTTATTATAATTGGAATACACAAAATGGAGTCTTACACTTGAAGAAAGAGTGAGTCAAATTATATTACTGATGCATTCATGTAGCCTCCATTATCCTGATTAACAGTATAGTCAGGGGAAATTAACCCTTTGCATGCTCATAAAGAATAATCTTTCTATAATTTTCCAAAAACTTGTAATTACTTATCTTCCTCAGAGCAAATAAACTGCCTATAAGTATCCCTATGCTAAACAAACAAACAAAACCCTATATGTTAAAATACCAAAAACACATGTATAATACACATATATTATATATATATCTTAAAAAATTAAATACATATTACTGAAGAATGTTAACATGATTTGCATTGCATGTAGTTTAATTGAACTGATATAAAATCCATTTGTAAAATAAGAAATGATAGTATGTAGGCAAATAATTCTATTTTATATGAAGAAATTAGCCCGAGTGCTGATTTTTAAAAATGGTCAGTTGGAAAGGTCAATAACCGCCCTGATTATACATAGAAAACACCAACAGTGTCATTTTCTAACCTTTGTTCACTGGCAAATTTATTTGGGCATTGATTGCTGGCATAATTAGATAATTTTACTTTCAAAGTAGAGGTTAGTAAGCTAATTAACTTACTTCATAAAGAAGGATTTTGTTAGGGGGAAAAAAGTCAGCATATGAAGATGGTAGGAGGGATTTTAAAATCCAGTCAACTTTTGGCTTATTTCTTCTTTTTTCTTCTATACGGTCAACATGTGGTTGAATAAATACAGACATGGATGAACAAATACAATAGGTGGTACCTGACTAAATTCCTAGGGTCAGATATTTAAGTTCAAGGAGACATGTGCTTTATTTCTGAGAGTTCAGAATGGGGAATGCTTCACTGATAACAGAAAGTTCCGTTTCCCCCAGAAGATAACGAACCTGGGATCTTGAAAGATATGCTACAGAATTACATCATATGACCTCAAAGTGATATCGTGCTCTTTTCTCTTTAGGGGTAAGTGTTCAGGATTGAAACGAATAAAGACAATATTAGGAAAATTACACCCCTATACACTTGACAGAATTAAAGATAATGAGTATGTGGATATTAGCTTCCATTAGTGTTTGTGTTGAAAATTGTGAGTGACCTGTAAATATTGTTTGTAGAAATATTTGGTGGAATGAAGAAAAGAATTAATCCAGTGCCTTTCATTTTTAGATTTCCCGGCAAATATAACTGGAAGGGAATACCCGCCATTAATCCCCACCCTCCCCTTATAACCGAATGCCATTCTGCTCCTTCCTCCTGGATGTTTTTAATACAGTCTGAGGGGTTTGAAGTGGCGGGGGGGTGGGCGGTTGGGGTACCAGGTGGTGGGTATGATAGAGGGCACGGATTGCATGGAGCACTGGGTGTGATGCAAAAATAATGAATACTGTTTTTCTGAAAATAATTAAATCAATTTAATTAAAAAAAAAATACTGCCCTTGTGGGTAAGCAGCCTGTTCTGAGATGACATTCGGGGCTTTCTCTTAGCCCACAGGATTTGCCTCCTTCTATGCTGTCCACAGTCCCTAGCCTTGCCAGTTTTTACCTACGTGAGTTGTGGATGCCACCCTCTCTCTGTTGCCCTCTACCATCGTGTTACCAAAGGGACAAAACCTCTCCATTCCCAAACACAAGGGAAAGCTTTGCTCCTCTGGCGATCACCAGTCTCATGGGTGAGCCAGCATGGGTTCCACTCACTTCTCACACGCTCTCTTGTTCTTTTCTAGACTTTCATACTTCTGTCTATCCCGTCTAAAGGCAGAAACCCCTTTTAAAATTTTTCTATTCCAAACAAATTTTCATTTTTGTATCCTAGGACAAATCTAGATGGTAAGGGGGGGGGCTGGCAGCCTTTTGAATTAACAGTATTTAAACATTAACAGTGGCTAGAGGGCAAGGGTCATCGATATGGTTCTTATTAAACAGAAAATTTAGACATAACTTGAATTGGCACCAATTCATGCCAATTATAGAAGCACTGAGAAGACAAATTATCTTCTACTAAAAACCACATGCTATGCTTCCTTCATTCATCCCCCTATAAAGGCCTTTCAAATTTTACTACCTGCCTAAACCTCTTTTTTGGCTCTAGGAATACAATGGGGACAAAAACTATGTATAATTCCTCCTTACATGGAAGAACCTAGGGAGAGAGAGATTGATGAAATAAACACATTAATAAAGGTACAAAGAATCAAGAAGTGGTAGGACAGTAATGCTATAAACACACAAAGGAGAAACAAAACAAAACACCTTACACTTGAATTTTGGTAGAAATTTTGATAGATTTTTTTTTTTTTTTTTGTAGAACTGTGATCCTGGAGCTGAAAACTAAATTATGAATAGCAACTAATAAGGTGAAAAATTGTATGTGTCTGGTGCCTGTGTGTGTTTAGTTTAGAATAACATACAGAATGTATGATTTTTGTTTTGTTTTGTATTCAGGGCAAGAGTGGTTTTCTTTTTTATTAAGAAAGAATAGTACCTGTTTACCAGGAGACATCCAAGTTCATGATTAACTTGCATACAGATTTAATGGGATTGCTCTGAGATCAATACTCTTTCAACCCCACAAATACGTGTTTACCAAGAGACACTCAAGGTTGCTGTCTACTCCAACAAGGCTCAGTAGTAGCTAAATCTGCAGAAGCAAAAGGAAAGTATTGTTTTAAATGCAAGAGAGAAACAGAGGAGATATATATTACCTCCCAGGATATCATTCTGACTTCTGCAATGATAATAGATGGTCAGAACACAATATGCTCCTTAATATAAAGCAATTTCTTAATGATGTGAGCATCCCAAATGTCTTTATTTACATATATGAATAGCCTCCCTTTCACAAATCATTTGGAAGTCTCTTAACCTTTAATACAAAGATCAAAATTGTTAGTTGTGGAGTTCAGAGAAAAATATACAGGGCCTTGCAACCAGCATGATGAACATCTTTCTTGATATCAGCGCAAAAATTACTTATTGGATGGAAAGCAGCGATCATTGTTAAAAAAGGGAGCATTTAAAACTTTAGCTCATCAGGCTGGATAGTCCAAGGAAGGGTACATCTTTAGTGTGTAAAAGGGTGGGTGCAAAGGATCTGGGAAAGCTCTGTGAGACCAACAGGTATAACCAAAAACATATTCATTCGTGCATATTTAAGATAAACATCCTCACGAAGGGAGCATATTCCTTAACATGCCTGAATATTAATCTTAAGAAATACATAGTCTGGGTGAAGACAAAAGAAATGATTCTAAGTGGAAGCTATTGCGGTATATTTGTGTTTGAAGGGAAGACTCATATCTGGAAATGCTTGTCTCCAAAATAGAGCCAATCCCATAAATGACATCTGAATAAGACACTTATATTTGGTAAGCATAAATTCACACTGAAATACCATTTCCCTAATAACCACTTTAGTTGTTATCCTTGTTTGCCCTAGAAATACTAATGCTGTGATAATAAGAAAGCATACTTATATTTTCCACTAAATTTAGAATTTTAGTAATTGAAACACAGATGCAGTGGCTTTGACAGGGAATTAATTTGGTGTTAAGTATCCTGCTAATGTTAGATATGCATAGTTACCCACATGGACATATTGCTTGTACCAATGATAGTATAACACAGTTTAATATACATACTCACACGCATACACACACACACATAAACAAACCCAGAAATAAAACTGAAAACCGAAGATAAATGTGGGTTGATAAAACTGTATTTTGAGTTGCATGAACTATTAACTCATATTTACATTTTTTTATCTATTAGTATAATAGTCTTCATTTTTTTCTGTATTTTTTCGATCATTCTGTAGTATTTACTAGGTAACAAATATCAACTAAATATACTATTTTTTTTTACCAATATTCCTTTACTAACTAAAATTTTTCTCTTTAGTACAGATGACAGAAGAAGAAAACATGAACTGAATTATGTTTTTCTTTCTTTTACAGAACTTTAGATGTTGCTTGCTCTCGTAACTCTCTCTCTTCCTACCTCCCTCCTTCCTTTCCTCCCTTTTTTCTTCCATCTTCTTTCAAAAAATACTTAATTAGAATCTGTCATAATCTAGGCACTGCGCCGTATATTGGAAAGTCAAATAAATGTCCAATGAGATGGATTTGTACCTCATAAGAGTTTATAGACTAACAGTAAAACAAGTGTTAATAAATTATCTCACTGGAATAATTATTTGCGAGAAAAATAGAAAGTGATCCAGTAAGAGAAGTCATGGCGTAGTCTGATGGGTTCATTATCTCAGAGAAGACCTTCCTGAAGAAGGGCTTAAATCTGAGGGGAAAGCACATATAAAATGCGTATTATTGAGGATAAGCTCTACAACAATAGCAAACAACTCCTAAATCACATTGGCTTAACAATTTCATTGTTTTGGGTTTTGTTTTGTTTTGTTTTTAAGATTTGTGTGTGTCTGCATTTTATTTCACATGTATTATACAACATAAATGAATGAGGTGCTCAGTTCTGTTTAGCTTCCCAGAGAGCTGGGCTGATGAAAGTTCTACCATCTTCTAGCTCAGGGGCAGTTCACCACTAGAGGATATTTAGCAGTGTCAGTCTGTAAATTTTATTGTGACAACTGGAGAGAAGGATAGTGGAAGCTATTGATTATAGGCTAGGGATACTGCTAAACATCCTACAATGCACAGGATAGACCTCTGTCTCCCACACTCAGAATTACCTGGTTCAAAATGTCCATTGTATCAAGACTGAGAGACCCCCCGGGTAGCTGTACCATCGGCACATCCTTGGATCTCACAGCACGAGAAGACACTACTCTTCAGTGCTTCATCCTGAAAATAATACATATTCCTTTTGCCCACAGCAGGATATAAGTATGGTAGCCATAAGTAAGTCTTATGTCCCTGATTAAGTGCAGAGAGGTTTGGAAATGTGGTAAAGTAGATTACAAATTTCACGAGCACTGCCGAACTGCCATGGTCTAAAGGAGGACCATGCTGTAAATCTCTTGAGCCCTTGGAGTCACGTCTCAGTTATAGAACAGTGGGCGATAGGGCTGAGGCTGGCAGGCATCTGATCTGGGTATAGGGGATAAATGTGAGTCTGCCACCACGTTCACTGTGAAAGCTGCTTTCATGTTGAGGTATTCACTGAAAACCAGCAAAAGGCAATATATTAACTTTCCAATGTAATTTTCTCAGATATGTGTGAAAATGGAATTCATTATACTTGAGAATTGAATATTAAGGGTAATTAATGAATTTGGCAGCTCTTTTATTCTCAGCATTAGTTGGGAAAATTCCAAGTATTCAACAAATGAAGCAAGTTTTCTAGTTTCCATGCCATTTCTTCAAGTGAAACAAGTGACTGGGAAATTATCTGCATTTTTTTTTAAATTCCAGAAGATTCTTTAACTTTTAAAGTAAGAGAATAAAATAATTTTGGAACAGATCAGAAGGGAATAAAATTCATCATTCAAGTACCTTCTTTTTCTAAGCAGACATTTCCGCAAAATTAATATCTTAATAATTACCTTGCATGACAACTTTTTTTTTTTTTTTTTTTTTAACACTAGAATAAGTTCTGAACAGAACCTGGTTAAAGCGCTGGCCTAGAGTTTTGGCTCTGCATGTCCCTTGGTCTTAGTCTCCTTATCTACCAAATGACTACCCACTTCAAAGGAGAAATTTAAAGGTGGTTTATTTCATAATGGATCTTGGTATATTCTTCATATGTAATAAACACTCATTGCAGGTTGCTACCATTATTTATCTAATTTTTGTTAATTCATTTTAATTTCAGGTTAAGCGCATTGATCTCTTGGCACATGGCACAGAGTATCATGCTTCATTTAGACCTTGGAGGCGCTGCCCAGAAATTTTGGGTCAAAGGTAAGAGATTCACAACCTGTTTTTCTTTGGTGGTGTGGTTTATTGTATGGAGTTCATGAATCAGAGGCCAAAAAGGAGATAAAACCACATCTGTGATTCATGTAGTAGGATGGGGTGATGAATTTAGTAGGTGATTTACTACTGAAGTTAAAGAAGAAGCTTAAGTGGTCCAGAAATTACAAATGCAGGAAGCTGCAAATATATGTAGGCTGAAGAAAAGTGCACGAGGAAGAACTAAGGCTGAGATGTAATTCTTGCTGAAGAGAATGAGGCTGCCACAGAAACACAGACTGTCAATAAGGATGAAATGCCCCAAAGCGGGTAGGTCAGAGCTAGTTTATAGAAACCAATCACCAAGTGGCTGAGAAACTTTCTGCCATGGGTGCTTATCTTTTTCTTAATAATCTGTGGGCTCCTTTGCTGAAGGAGAGCATAGGGAACCACTGAAGGAAACCTGATCCTCCTGCTCTGGTCTCCCAATATCTGTCCCATTCCCTCTTTGAGGAAAGCCTAAAAGAGCCAACTGGTAAGGGGACATGTTTCTAGGATGCGGTTCAGTCTCATTAAGAGGGACTGAAAGGTAGTGACAGCCAGTGATGTACCGCAGCTGGCTGGACCAGCTTTTGAGAGCTGATTGTCTGCACTCTCCACATTCTGTGACTCCGTGTAGATAACTTGAAATTGGCCACAGTGGAAGTATCTTCAAAACAAAAATCAGCAAACATTTCAGTTCAGTGCTCGTTGTCATTCTTATTGGAGAGCCGGTTTATCAGTATACTACTGGACACAGCCGCTTTAGGGAGAACAAAACCTTCTATAAAAGACAGAATTCAATTTTAAAAACTCATTGAAATGCATAAATAAACAGCATAGTTCATTTTCAAAAATGATCAGCTCTGCCGTCTGGCAGCATCGATTCCATTCTCTACCATTTCTTATCTGTGTGACAAGGAGTATAATCTCTCTAAGCTAAGTATCCTCATCGGCAAAATAGAGAAAATAGTAAGACCTCTCTTAGGATTGTTCTGAAAATTGAGCAAGATAAGCTAGATAAAGAGACGGGCACAGAATAAGCCCTAAGTGTGAGTGATGATGAGAATTAACACCATGTAACATCCCAAGGAAATTTGCTCAGTGTTTTAATATTAAAACTCAGCTAAATGTATCATACTTAGACTGACAGAGATACTAATTACAGTCTTCAAAAAGTTTGCATTACAATTCATTAAAATATGTTTAAAATAGTCTGAAAAGGTTATTAGTCATTTGAAAGTTAATTTTCATAGATTAAAAATCTTTTAAAATATTTATGTTACCGAAGCCAATAGTTCAATTTCTGAAAAGTATCATAAGGGACCATCAAAAACATGGAGGAAAACATTTTATGCTCAAATATATTTATCATACTGTCTATAATGGTGAAAAATCACAAAATAGGAGGCTGGGTAAGTAAATTATGGATTAGTAGGAAATACTTGGAATGTTGTGTAGTGCTTTAAATAATGTTTATTAAGCACTGGTATTAATACAGAAAATGCAATTAATAATACAAAGAAAGAGGAAAATTATATACATCATGACTACAACTGTGGGAAATATGACTTTTAAATGCTTAAAGAAATTGCTTTTTGAAATGCTGGTGATAAATGCATCTTGCAGAATGAAATAAGAGAAATTATGTTCTTTGCATGCTAATAAAATTCTGCTACCAAAACTAATAGTAGGTACTAAATAGACCCAAAAGCAAAGGTCAGGGAAAATAAGTCTGTATATGGATATCCATACTACCCAAGTTTGTTCTTTCTTTCTCTCTTTTTGTCTCTCTCTTTCCTTCTTTTTCCTCTTATTTTTCTTCCTTTTCTTTCTTAGAAGCAGCAAAAGCCCATATTTAAATCACATGAATTTCTTTCTGCTTGAAGAAATGTCATAGGGAAAATGGGGGATAAAATTAGCTTGATACTCTTTCCTATGTATATGACATCGAGTTTTCACAAAATAAAAGAAATGCACTGAGGGTTAAGAATTTAGTAATCTATCAGTCCCGTCTTTGAGCCGTGGCCCTTTGTAGGCTCCCTTCATCTAACAACCACTTATTTCATTAATATATCCAGTGACATTGAATTCATTGCTCATAGGAAACCCATCCCATTCTGGGTTTTCTTTTTCATGGAAGCTGTTTGTAGATGTGTTATTCTTCAGGTTTCTCTAATCTAGACCAAATATCCTCCATTCTTTGCAAAATCCCTCACTTGGCCTGGATTTCCTATCTAGTATATATTTTGATAGTTTCTTTTACTTACAGTTCAGGTAGCCGGTGTTTACTGTACAGTTTATTAGCAAGCATTAAACTCAGAACTCTGGGTAGTGAAGTGTAGATGTGTTTCCCTATCCAGTGTTGGCAAGAAGAAACACATTCTTGCTTAGCTGTTTCAATCACATGAATATCCACATCCACCTCCATTCGTATTTTCCTCAATACTTCAAATTTTCAAGACATGAGATAATGTAAGGAAAAATGGATACAGGTAGGAAAATTTCTCTTGGATCTTGGATGGTATAGACAGTGTATTTCCCCAGAACATATTAAAGACACATGCTGATTGATAATTAAAAGAAATAATGGGATATATTTAGTGACATCTCAAAATGAGCCAGGTAGATCTTCAATTATTTGCTTTTATGTAATGTTCATTGTCATTTTTACATCTCTAAAAGGTAAGGTTTATGGACTAAAGGGTTTGTATTTTTGTTCATTTTAGTGTTTAACATTCATACCTATTGGAGCACTGCCCTCTTATAATTTCAGAACTTTTTCCAACCCAGTATCCAAGTGCAAGAGAAATGTGTACACTCAAAAAGCATTGATTAAATGCAAGATGAATTAATTCTAACTTTTTAATATAGAGTCACAGAAATAAGTATGTGTATTTGATTAATATATCCTAATCTCTTCCCAACCTTTAATGCCTCTTTTTCTTGATTTCTGCATGATCTAACCTCTGGCTACCCTTAGAAAATATTTTTTCTATAATTTCCTTTTGTTCATTTGATTCAACTCTACTGGCTTTTCCATTGTCCTTTGATTATGCCCTACTTGATTCTCAATGTCACCTGCTCAGTGAGCTCTCCAACTATTCTCTATAAATTGTGCAAACCATCACTTCTGATTTCCTTTCTCTCTTTTTTATTTCATAATACTCTTACTAATATTTTAGTATGTATCCATAAGTCTTTCTCCCTCACCAGAAAAGTAGGTTAAATACATATATTAAGTATATGTATTTAATTACTGTATCCACAGTGCCTGGAGAATAATAGGTACTGGGTAAATACTAAATGAGTGATGAGTGAGTAAATAAATAAATAGGGCGGGAAGGTGGGTATTATCACCAGCATTTTAGAGTTACAGACCTAGGCCTAGAGTAGTTAAGTCTTTTCTAAACTTACCAGAACTAGAAAGTGGCTGATCTAATTTACTGGGATTGTTACCTGTTCAAGATGTACCACTGTGACCCATGGTGGATACCCACTAAAAGTTGACTTTTAGGGAAAAATCACAAGGTTCAAATTGGGGAATGTTTGAAAACTTCTGATGTGAAAACCAGAGTTCAAATTCTTCCTACTGTTGCTAATTTAAAAATCTCTCTGTGATTTCTTACATTAGGGCCCACTCAGATGAATTAGAAATCTCTACCATACCGAGTGGTGGTAAATGTGATACATTTACCTGATACAGCTACAATTGAATGTGGTGATCTCATAGAGAATCTGGTTTTGTCTGGGTTTCTTTTCTTTTGTTCTACTGATTATTTTATCTCATTCACAAACATCAAATTCTATTTGAATTGCTTCATGATTGATCACTTTTTTCCAGAATTCTTATTAATAGTTTAAGATTATTAATAGTTTCTTATAACTCCCTGATCTTTGCTCCGTTCTAGACCTGCATTTGTTTTTTTCTGGTCAAAGGATTTTTGTGAACTATTTTACCTCTCACATTTTCTGGATAATGGGATTTCTATTTATTTATAAAACTGTAGAATCTAGCAAATTGGGCATTTTCTGTACTACAGTAATTCTTTATTATGGTATGCTAATGCTTCCCCTCTCTTGCTCATGATGGGTTGTTTCTTCATGAAAAGGAAATGGTGGCAGAATAGGAGGACCCTACATTTCTCTTATCCTGTGATTACAACTAGATAACTATCGAATCATCCTAAATACCCCAGAAATCGACCTGGAGATTAACAGAATAAGCTCTACAACTAAAAACATAAACTATTGGGATTTCATCAAAATAAAAAGCTTCTGCAAAATCAAAGGAAATATAATATTAAAAGGTAACCTAGGGAATGAGAGAAGATATTTGCAAATGATATATCTGATGAAGGGTTCATATCTAAAATCTATAAAGAATTTATAAAACTCAACACTAAATAAATAAATAATCCAATTAAAAATGGGCCAAAGACATGAACAGAGCTTTTTCCAAAGAAGATATCCAGATGGCTAATAGACACATGAAAAGAAGCTCAGCATCACTAATCATCAGGGAAATAGAAATCAAACTACAGTGAGCTATCACCTCACACCTATCAAAGTGGCTAAAATTAACAGTACAAGAAACAAGTGTTGGCAAGGGTGTGGAGAAAGGGGAACTGTCTTGATTGTTAGTGGACATGCAAACTGGTACAGCCACTTGAAAAAGGTATGGAGTTTCCTCAGAAAGTTAAAAATAGAGCTAACCTATGATCCCACAATTGCATTACTAGGTACTTACCCAAAGAAAAACAAAAACATAAATTCAAAGGGATACATGCCCCCTGATGTTTATAGCAGCATTACCTACAATAGTCAAATCATGGAAACAACAAAGTGTCCATCAACTGATGAATGGATAAAAAAGTGGTATGTTGTTAATGAAATATTACTCAGCCATAAAAAAGAATGACAGCCTTGCCATTTGCATTGACATGGATGGAGCTAGAGTATTATGCAGAGTGAAACAAGTCAGTCAGAAAAACAGAAATACCATATGATTTCACTCACATGTGAAATTAAAGAAAAAAAAAAAAACAAAGGAGCAAAGGGGGAAGAAAAGAAAGAAAGGCAAACCAAGAAATACTCTTAACTATAGAGAATAAGCTGATGGTTACCAGAGGGGAAGAATGTGGGGGGTTGGGTGAAATAGGTGATGGAGATTACACAGTGTACTTGTGATGAGCACTGGATGTTGAATCACTTTATTGTACACCCCAAATTAATATTATACTGTATTTTAATTGGGATTTCAGTAAAAACTTTTTAAAAAGATGAATTTAGGGATGCCTGGGTGGCTCAGTCACTTAAGTGGGTACCTTAAGCTCCGGCCATGATCTCAGGGTCCTGGGATCGAGCTCTGCATCAGGCTCCCTGGTCAGTGGGGAGTCTGTTTCTCCCTCTCCTTCTGAGCCTCCTCCCTGTTTATGTTCTCTTTCTCAAATAAATAAATAAAATCTTTCAAAAATATATGTGTTTCTTACAGACAAATATAAAAAAAGGTATGCTCAGTCATTATTATAAGTGGGATAATTTTATTATTTTAAAAAATCTTAATATTTTAATTAGAAAGGCTCTATTGGAATTTTCCAGATAATTTTATTAATGCCCTGATCCCTTTTTAATAGTCAAAACATGTTATATAGAATATTTGTCTTGGAAAACCTGAATCATGGTTTTATTTCCGTTTTGGGGACAAAATGCTTAAAATTTCTCATCCTCAGGCTCCATATTCTAAGAAAGTAGAAATATTCATCTCAAAAATTTTTATACAGCTTCTTGAAAATGAAGTAAACAACAGTGCCTGGCAGGCGTCTTTTATGAACATTAACTGAGTTTTTGCTTTAATATGTCCCCATCCGGAATTCTGTCTTACTTGTTCTACTTCCAGTCTATTGCTTGACTTTTCCTCTACCTCATAGCATTAGCACTGATCATAATAAAACATTCTATGGCCTATTTCTTGCATACTTTGGAGGAGAAAGATACTACACATAGCTATTAAATAATGGATAAATATCACCTTTCAAGTGTAAATGTATAACAATGCCACAGTCTTCTGCATGCAAGTATCAAAATGATATCAGTAAAGCACAGGTTGGCAAAATCAATATTATTAATGAGACAGTCAGAGTTGAAAGAGCAAAAGATAACAAAGAGTGAATCTATAACTAAAAAAAATAGTCTCCATATATTTTATTAATAATTCTCATGACGACTGCTTTTTTTCTTACATATTTGAAATTGTCGTAATGGAACCAGTTTTTATAGCATGCTTTTGCATCAAACAGCAAAAATAAAATAAGATGAACATCTGAGATGTTTATTGTCTCTACATTAATGGAAAGTTTTGAAATATGATCATTATTAGGCCAAAATTTGACTTCATTTCTTTTCTAA
Organism: Mustela erminea; assembly: GCF_009829155.1. NCBI lineage: Eukaryota > Metazoa > Chordata > Mammalia > Carnivora > Mustelidae > Mustela > Mustela erminea. The sequence goes on along the minus strand of NC_045632.1, from coordinate 38,736,664 downwards.
ATTTCCAATTGACATTTTATTAGAACGTAAGCCCTAGGAGTCAGAGGTCCTGTCTTGTTCATTATTGTATCAAATGCACTTAACACACATAGTCACATATTTTAAGTGATCAAAAATGGGGTTAAGCAATTCTGAACCAACGGAGCCACCCAGGTGCCTCTGGTTAAGCAATTCTTGGTAGTACTAAAGATCACTTCAAATTCCACTGCTAAGAGATTCTAAATCACTGTTTTGTGTTATTGATTCACCAACTCTGAAATATATTGTAAGTATATGGTTATGAAACATTCACAATATTTTAGTACCTAATTACAAATTAAGTACAACTGATGTTTCTTCTAAAGATGCTGGAATATCTTATAAATATTACTTAACCAATAAAGAAGGAAGCTGTTTTATAAGGTATGCAGGAAAGGGGTGATACATGAACATGTAGAAATGGATTCATTTTCTAGTGACAGAATTTGGTCAGAGAATGACAAAGGCCAGAGGACTACACACTTGAATTATTTAGTTACTGCAAATCACTATTGGCTGACTATTCTAGGAATGATAATTTCTTTATCACCTTTTGAAAATTACAGATCTGTTTCACATCCATTGTCTTATTTGGTCCTTACCACTCTCCAGAATTATTTGGAAAGCAAATAAATTTTGCTGTGTTTAAAAATTGCTTGGAGTGGATATTAAATACTTAAATACTAGATATTAAATACTAGAAACATGGAATCCTTGATTTTAGCAGTGGAATGTATTGGAAATATTTCTCAATTAAATTCCATAATAGTTGGCTTTTTCTTAAATCTGTGACAAATTAGAGCATTTTAAAAAAGATTTTATTTATTTATTTGAGAGAGAGAGAGAGAGAGAGAAAGAGAGAGTGAGCACAAGCAGGGGGAGTGGCAGAGCAAGAGAGAGAGAAGCAGACTCTCCACTAAGCAGGCAGCCCAACTTCAGGCTTGATAAACAGGACCCTGGGATCATGACCTGAGTCAAAGGCAGACGCTTAACCAGCTGAGCCACCTAGGTGCCCCAAAATAGAACATTCTAAATGTGATTTTGGGTTTTATCATAAAACTCTAATCAGCACAATTGGAAAACCATCACAGCAGGAACACTAAGTGTACGAGGAAAATTGGAACAACTGACATGGGACTGTGGATCCAACTAATCAACTATGTCTACCAAATCCTGCAAATTCCCCATATGGTTGCTTTATTTCATACTAGACATTAAAGGAACTCTGAACCCTTCGTAAGAAAGGAAAATGCATATTTATTCACAAAGTACATACTTCAGCGCCAAGAAAGTTTGTCACATTATTTTACTGGGAGAGCATAGGGTACAGCAGCAAACTTCTGGGTCTGCTAAAAATCATCACATTTATGGCACAGCCACAGTTATGACATTGATGAAAATAATAAAGAAGGAAACATATATTCTAATAATAATCCTGTAACTTTAACAAATGTAAGAATTCTCCATTTACGTGTCTCCTATCAGACCCTATCAGTGCATATGCATGATTTGAATAGTGGTAAACTCCTTGCATGGATGCAATTTTGTATTCGGACTTTTTTTTCTTAGTGTGACGTAAGACACATTTTTCAATTACCACGTAGCCTTCGAAATTCTGCTTTTAAAACTAAAATTTTATGTATTTTCTTTTAAATACATTGACAACAAAGCAAGCGTAAGGGCCTAGAGATAAACTTTAGGCTTCTAGGTCAAATACCAAAGTGATTATCACAATTCATGATATGATTTCAAATTTTATTTTCCTATTTCCTTGAACTCATTTGCAGTTTTATTTTATTTTATTTTATTTACATTGGAATTCCACTTTCGTCACTCTATCCATTTTTTTTTTTTTTCCCTCTCCGTCAATTTTACAAGTTGAGACCATAAAACCAAACTTCCGTAAACTGTCTTACAGGAACATTTTCTCAGGGCAGTGGGGAAAAGAGGAATGAAGAATACACAATAGCCAAAGCAGTCTGTAGAGGTAACAGCATATCTTTGCCATGGTGCTCTGCCTATCCCTCTTCACTGTGTTAGTAAGAACTTCTTTCTTCCTAAAGTGGTTCTGTGCATCTTTTGACCAACAGCAGCTTTCTTCTATTGTTTTCCATGCACAAAATCACATATTTGTTATGCTTCCTTAAAATGGTTCCTTAGAGATTATCCTTGATTATTTCTGAATTCCAGATTATTTTCTATGTTTATATACTCTCTAATTTTTCTTTCAAATAATTTTTCCTGCTCTAGAGTAGTTACTTCATTTTATTTTAAAAAGATAATCCCTTCCTCCCTCATGTTTCAGGTTTCATTATATAAAAACAACCAATTCAATTACATCACAAAATGGCTTTTTCAGTGACTGGGAAGAACTGAAAGTGATGGAAACCTCAGAAAAAATCCTGGTTCTCTGGCTAACTGGCACTGTGGTCTTATCAGGTTGATCTGCTGTCACGGGTCTTAGCTTCTCAGTGAAATGCCTTCTTAACCACTGTTAATAAGTAAATATCTGAAGTATTTACCGCAGCATATGACCCTTAATGAACATTCCATAAATGCCATTGTTGCTCAGTTTTACTTATATTTATTGAACATCAACTTTTTATCAATTCATCATGCCCTGAATAACTTAAAATGAATAAAATAACTAAACATGCCTAGCCTAGAGAAACGTCCATTTTAAGATCATACATGATGGGTGGGAATTGGATATTAAACTAATGTATTTTTATTTGATTGAATAAGGTCAGGTGTTAAAAGTAAGAGTGTAAAGGGAAAGCATTCCATTTGCAAACGACACAAAAATAAGTTTTGACACATTTTGGGGGATTGCTGTTTTTTTTTTTTTTTTCATTCTAAGTGGCTGGATGGATTAAATAAATGAATAAATAAAATGGTTAGGTAATCCTGACATGTTTATCCATGCAATGCATGCAGACTCACTACTTTCATTGCTGAGAGAGTTTGGCCATTGCCAATCCACTTTTCTCCAGCTAATCCCCCTGACCTCCAATAACAAATAGAACCAGGGTGCAGCCACACCTTGCAAGAAACAGGTACCAGTGTCATCATCAAGTAATTCAATATCAGCATATAGGAGAATGAGCTCTGTAATGCAGGGATGGTGCTATTTTTCTTGTGCCAGGTTTTGGAACACATTTTCTATTAACTTCATAGTTTATTTGAAGACAAAATTGCCTATCACAACCCTACTCCTATGGGTTCATCCTATCCACTTACTTTAATTATGCATAGTAACTAGAAAGAAAAACCATTAAAAATAATCACCTCCACTGTAACAATAGTTTAAGACTCTCGCACTGCCATCCACCACATTCTGCAAATTCCTGCCCCCTGGATTTGTGCCCTGTTTTGAATTCCACTTCTGTCTCCTTACACTTATCACCTGTTGTAATTTCCTTGAGGCCCCTCATCTCTTTCAAAGGACTTTATTTGACTCATCTCTGTAGATTCTCTTCTCTGTGGATTGCTAAGATTAAAGCCTGTTCAGGCTTTCAAGGTAACTCCAGACTTGCAAACCGTATCCTGATTTATTCCATGGTTGGGTTTCACATGACTAAATTAGTTCTTAGGTACAAGTTATTATTCTCACAGAAGTGAAATGTTAAGCAGATTTCAGTGGCGTTTACATACATCTTAACATGTGATAAAATGTCATACACACTTACACAGAAGAATACATGTAAAAATGGCTGATATCCAGGTAAATTCTATAGTCTAGTTAATAGTTTCATGCCAGTGTTAATCTCTTGGTTTTGATAATATGTTATAGTGATATAAGACACCAGCCTGGGGGAATTTGGAAAATTTGAGCAAACCTCAGCATAATCATAATAAAAAGGGACTGTGATTTCAGATTACCAACATTATTCAAACCCAACTCCACAATTTAATAGCTGTATAAACGTGAACAAGCTCTTACATGTTTCTAAATCTGAGGTCCTTGCTTCTAAAACTGGGGTAAAAATAATGCCTTTGTCTTGGGAAATTCGTGAGAATTGAATGAAACACTAAATGCTAAGAGTATAGAGTAGCTCTTGCCATATAGCAAGAGCCCAACTAATTTTCATTCAGAGTGCTTAGTATAGCGATGATATTGGAAAAAAGAGTCAACTAATGCACTCCCTGCAGAACATGTCTCCACAAAATCCAGCCAGTATACACCTTGTCATTGAATCTCCAGACCATTTAATTAAAAAAACACTACACAGATTCTGTGCTCTTTGTAATGACTTAGGAGTGTTTGATGTTATGTGGCAGTAGTGACAACAAAGTTACAATTATGGTAGAAAGCCATCTGCCTGATTTGTAGAGAAAAGTGGTTAGTGTTTCAGTGACTCCATAAAGTTTTTTATTGGACTATTCCCATTTTTCTATTGTACATTTGAGCCTTAATTTCACAGTAGTACCCAAAGATAATTTTAATCTACAGAGCTACCCTGCAGCCCAACAATTGCACTAGTAGATATTTACCCCAAAGATACAGATGTAGTCATCCAACGGGTACCACACAGGTGTCCACAATAGCCAAACCGTGGGAAGAGCAGAGATGTTCATTAACAGGTGGATAAAGAAGATGTGGTATGCATTTACACACACACACACACACACACACACACACACACAATATTAATCAGCCATCAGAAAGGATGAATTTTTACCATTTAAATCGACATGAGTAGAACTGGAGTGTATTATACCGAGCAAAATAAGCTAACCGGAGAAAGAAAATCATCATATACTTTCTACTCCATATTTCATATGTGGAATATAAGAAGTAGTGCAAAAGATCACAGGGGAAAGGAGAGAAAACCAAAGGACAAATCATCAGAGAGGGAGAAAAACCATGATAGACTCTTAACTATAGGAAACAAACTGAAGGTTGCTAGAGGGGAGGTAGGTGAGGGAATGAGGTAATTGGATGATGGATATTAAGTAGGTCACGTGGTGTGATAACACTGGGTATTATACACAGCTGATAAATTAATGAACACTACATCTGAAAAGTACTATATGTTGTCTAATTGAATTTCAATTTTTAAAAAAGATAGTTTTAATCTGATCTCCTGAGAATGATGAGTACAGTCTAGGGTCCAAACTCTAAATCAGAGGGATCCACTTCTCAAAAGACTTCTTGGACTTTGATTGGCATTCTGTTCCTTAAAAGAAAAAGTGACTTCAGTTGGTAATGTCCAGCATGTGAAATTTACAAAGACTCTACAATAAAGGCGTAGTGCACTTAATATATTTCACAGTGAGTAGGCAGTTGTCATATTACTTTTATTTATAATCTTGCCCATGTCTCCTGACAGTATTAGAGGAAAACAAATTCAGGTTTCCAAAAAGCATGACAAAATAGTTGCTAAAGCAATTTCCTAAATGATCCTGTTGAAAGTGGGTTTGGGACTCACATGAAACTATGGAGATATGATTTAAGAATGCCACTTAGAGAAGCACAGATTTCAATGTCCTTTTAATAACAGTTAAACAATGTTACCAATATCTAGTGAACAAATAGGTTATGTGCTTCATCATGAATATTACATTCTACATGTAGGGAAAAAATCATGTCTTAATTCTTTGGGAAATCCAATTTTCAGTATTCTTTCTTGTTATTTTTCTAAACTTCAAATGCCTCCAAAGGAAAGCTTAATAACTGAGGTAGAAAAATAACAGTGAAATCAAAAGAATATTGAAATATGGTGAATGAGAATGTCAAATAATATTATACCCATATGGCTGGATTATCATTTAGCCATTTAAGTATAATGTTATGGAAGTATTTACTTACGGTAAAAGACTAAAGAAAAAAGACAGAAAAGTGGGGAGGAGGGTTGTTTGAGAGTTATTTTAGTTATTTTAACTTTTTTGAGAAAAGTATATAGAAAATGGATATGATGAGTTTATTAAAAATGTTAATATCAGCTCATAAGTATTGAATTTCTGAGAATTTGGGGGCTTTTAATATATTTCTCGAGTCTTAACAGTTTCATAGAAGGATTATACATTGCTTTGAATGTATACACATATATGCACATACATATATATGATATTTTAAAATCAAAAAGGGGAGCTGTGCTATTGAAGAATTAGTGAAGACAAAGGAAAGTGGGACCAGTTCTTCGACATCCTACAAAACCTTTCTTCTTGGACCAGCTACAAAATTTCAAAAGCCGAGCAAAAAAATGAAAATGTGGGGTTTCTTATTCAAACCGTGTTAAGAATTTCAAGGTAGTGACAACAGAACAATAAGCCAAGCATGGAGCCCTGTGTGGCTATCCAAGTCACATGCCCATGAACACTGCTTTCTTCCTACACGTTATATTCATGTTTACGTCCTTCCAGCTGTAGGGTATTTTTTGGCTAAAGATTCTTTAATTTTCCAACCAACCCCTATAACTCTCTAAGGCTTGGACCCTTTTTGTGCCTTTGGTTATCCACCACCTTTCATCTGGAAATGACTTTCATACCTGGCGTTTAGTCAACTTCTTTTCAAACTACCCTTCACTATTGCCATAGGATACGGAGCTCTATTTTTCTTGCTTTGTTTGGCTTTTGTTAGAAAAGATGGGGGGAAAGGCTGGTGTATGACACAATATGCATTTATGGTCTGCCCCCAATGTACCGAGCACTCAATCCTGTATCAGGTGGAAAACTATGAATAAATTATGGCCTTTGCCTTGAAAAGCCTGTAAAACCAAGAGGAGACAGAAAGCAAAACAGAAAATTTCAATACCAAGACTTTTCTACTTTTTAGAACACAGAGAGAGCTGGAGGAAAAATAATGGAGAAAAAAGGAGCTCCTCATGCATTGTTACTGAGTACCCACATGTAGTCAGAAGCAGACTTTTGCCTATCAGGAATCTTACAGTCTATCTCTACTTGCATGAATTCTGTTTCCAGATTATACATGGCTTTTCTTGTTTCTCACATACTCGATTACCACCTCTTTCCCTAATTGACTGAAGACTAGAGTTCTCTATAATGCAGACCTAACATGGGGAGTAGTCAGCAAACAAGGGCATGTCAGACTGAGGGTAGATCATGCATTAAGTATTGTGTTTTAGATTTTATGTTTTATTATTTAGTGCTTCTGGCTAAATGAAACTTGCAGATCACTTCAAATTATTTAGGAATTTATATTTTTCTTTATAGTAAACTTGCCATAGATAATAGGAACAATAAAATTCTTCATAACAGGAGACTGCAATTAGACACCAAACCTTTAATCAGATTCAGAGGAAATAAACTGCCTACCTTAAAAAAGTGAGGTATTAGCAGAACTCAAATATGTAGACAACTCAAAGAGAACACCTGTTTTTGTTGTTGTTGTTGTTGTTGTTGTTAGTAAATACTGGGCCTCAATATAACTCTTCCTTCAAGATGTGCTAAAATATGAAGATATATTGTTCTCCACATATTAATAGTATATCAGCTTATTACTGGAATAATTGATGCTTCCATGGTCCTATAAATAGGTTTTTCATATTTGAATTTTTAAGTAATTTTTTTTCTAAAGCTGTAACATGTTTTGATGTATATGGAGCTGTTATACTACTTGACATGTAAAGTTTAAATATTGTTGTATTTTTTTTATCATGAATTGCTTGTCGATATCAAATAGCATAAGGGTGAGAAAGGATGAGTCTGATTATAGTGGGTCATGATGTTGGAAATGTTCTCAATTTTAGTTTGAGTGGATATATGGAAGTATTCAATTGCCAACATTCAAATTATACTTAGAATCTGTACATTTTATTTTATACAGATTATGCCCCAATAAAAAGAAAATCTTAAAACTAGGGACTTAAAGGGATGCCTGGGTGGCTCACTCAGTTAGGTGTCTGACTCTTGATCTCAGCTCAGGTCTTGATCTCAGGGTCATGCGTTAAAACCCCATGATGGGCTCCACACTGGACATGGGACAGGGGATGTAAGTAGATCTTCATGAAAAAAAAAAATGTTAATCAATAGCAACAATTTGGAAATTTAAAACCACTTAAAACAAATTCAAAATTGCTTACTAAAATAATAATAATAATAATAATAATAATAATAAAAAGATTAATCAATGGATATCTGTTGCCATATATTAAAGGTATTTTATACTTAAATATTAAGGCTATTTTATCTTCAAAATAGCTTCTTCAGGGCACAGCAAATTGTTTGCTGCCTTACAGACTGATTCTTAAAATTCATGTGAATTTCCTTATAACCTGCAGCAAATTAAGTGAATAATCTTTTTTTTTAAAAAAAAGTATTTATTTTTAGAGAGAGAGTACACACAGGCAGGAGGAGGGGCAGCAGGGGAGGGAGAGAAAGAGTCCCAAGCAGAACAACCTCCCTTCCTCCCCGCTGAGCACCGAGCCTAGCACAGGACTCAGTCCCAGGACCCTGAGATCATGACCTGAGCCGAAACCAAGAGTCAGACACTCAACCAAATGAGCCATCCAGGTGCCCCCTAAATGAATCCTTTTAAACCAAATTCTCCTGAAATAAATTGGAGGGTCCAAACATTTTCCAAAGTAAGTTTGAGCCCTAACTCTACTTCATTTAGGACCAGGTTATTTCATTTGATCACTGAATTATTAAAGAAACACTTTCCTTGGCCTGTTCACCAGTGTTTAGATATTTAATTGTTGTTGATAAAAGCACAGCCTGGCAAGGTCATTGTGACATATATCCCAGAATTGAAATCATATGCCTCAACATTTCAAGTGGCCTAGAAACTTGCAGTGCATCTTTCACATTGACTCAGTTATAAAATCTCACTGAATATATTCCATTTCTACTGGAGCTTCCCAATTTATTCCTCAGCTCCCATGTGCACAGTTTAATTACCTCCTAACGGCTAATTTGCCTTCGACCTCATCACCTCCTCACAAGTGAGGAATCTACCCTGCTCGCCAGTTGGTAATGTTCCTTCTGAAGCACAGATCTGACTACCCCGTTACCCAGTTTCTGACCAGACACAGTAGCCTCGGATAAAAGTGCAGTATCTACGTATATAGATTGATTTTGCTGCCACACACTTTCTGATTCAAAAATCAGATAGCATGGAGTTATACACAAATCAAGAAAAAGGCTCTACTTCCCTTCTCTCTTGTTAGATAGCTAGATAGGTAAGTAGGTAGATAGGCATAGGGGATATAAATGTATGTTTTTGACTTGAAATCCCCTTTTCTCTTTCCTGAATTTCTAGCTGCTGAACTATATTTTTGGTAAGAATTACCAGGGAGGAACAATTTGCAGTAGCTGTAGGAACAATTTGCAAGGATTTTTTTTTTTTTAAATACAGGATTAGAATATTAGATGATTTTTTTTTTTTTGTACTGGAAAAGACAGATAATACTGAATATTTGGCAGTCGTGTGTGTGTGTGTACACATGCGCGCACACATGTGTGTACATATATACACATACAACACGCTTGTACTTCCTACAGTCCAAATGTATTTTATAGCTACAGTGCTGTACTTTTGAATGTGGCATGCTTGTTTTAGAACAGCAGTTCTCAGCCTTGCCCATAAATTTGAGTATCCTAGAGAGTTTTTTAAAAACTGATACCCGGATCTGACCTCCAAAGAGTTTCATTTAATTGCTTTAAGTTGTAGCTTTGGTGCTAGGAACTTTAGAGTCTTTTCAGGCTTATTATTGTTTGGCTAAGTTTGAGAACCACTATTTAAGGAATTTGCTTTTTGAAGTACTTGAAGATAAAGCATCTAACTTTCCTTTAGCTATTTGCATTGGCCTGAACTTCCTTCTTCATTATCATTAAGAGTAAAAGTCATGACCAAGACCCCTCTAGATCCCAAAGTCAGCTCTGGTGGTTGCATAAAGCGAGTGAACGTGCTACCCACAGGCTCTCTCCACAGTCTGTTTACTTAATGGCATGCTCTGTTTTGCTGTGAAACCAACAGAGATTACACAAAGGGAAGGGAAACACTTTGGTGTCCTCAGGCATCTGAGAGGACTAAGTGAGGAAACCTACATAAAACAACCTACAGAATAAATGTGCAGCAAATGTCAGTTGCTGTCTGATCTTTTCTTTCTCAAGCAGTGAATTCTTCAAATTGTATACATTGAATATGTGTATTTTATATATGTATATATATATATATACACACATATATAAATCTGTTCAATAAAACTGTTCAAAAATTAGAAAGCATATGCAATGCATCTCCTCTAGGAAGTAGCCTTTTGGGTCTCATAAAAGGATTTGCCTAAAAGCCAGGATCAGCAAATTATATAGCCCAAGGGTCAAACCTGGCATACCACTTGTTTTAGGGTAGCTTGTGAGCTAAGGATGGTTTGTTTTTTGTTTTGGGGTTTTTTTTTTTTTTTCAATTTTTGTGAAGAAAAGAGCATTAATTATATAAAATGTAAACTCCAGTTCATAAATAAATTCAATAAGAGCAAAATCATTCCCACTTATTACCATAGTGTCCATGGCTCCTTAAGTATTATAGTGACAGTATCAAGTACAACAGTGACAAGACCAGATGGCCTTCAGAGCCCAAAATACTTACAATGTGGTCTTTTACAGATAACTGGGGCAGCCCCTGATCTAAAAGCAGTTGGGAAAGAAGAAATCCAGCACTCCTAATTTGTGCAAAATAGTAGACAAGGTAATAAGAACATTTCAAAGAGAAGAAAAAATGGTGTAACCTGACTTTGAAAATGAAACAAAACAAAGCAAGCAAAGAAATACAGAACCTCAAAGCAATTAACATCCCTATTCACATAGGGGCATCAGAGTTTGGGTGACTAGAGTTTCTTTCTGCTAGGAAACTTAACAGCTGTTTGTCAGTAGAAGGAGAAACTATCTGGAAAAACCAACTAGTATGTAAAATAGCTGGGGTAGCAGCTATAATCTGTCATACCAATAAAGGAAACAACATTCTTTTTTTAAAAAAAATCTTTGTTGGGGCCCCCGGGTGGCTCAGTGGGTTAAAGCCTCTACCTTGGGCCCAGGTCATGGTCCCAGGGTCGTGAGATCGAGCCCTGCATCGGGCTCCCTGCAGGGAGCCTACTTCCTCCTCTCTCTCTGCCTGCCTCTCTGCTTACTTGTAATCTGTCTGTCAAACAAATAAATAACATTTTCTAAAAAAATCTTTATTTGTGGGGCTCCTGGGTGGTTCAATCAGTTAAGTGTCTACCTTCAGCTCAGGTCACGACCCCAGGTCCCTGCTCAGCAGGGAGTCTGCTTCTCTCTCTCTGTCTGCTCTCCCCCTACTTGGGCTCTCTTCTCTCAGATAAATAAACAAAATCATTTTTTAAAAAATCCCTTCCAAAAAAATCACTATTTGTTATCACTGGACCCATGTGTGTCCCACTTTATCGTAGAGAAACATAATGAATTGTCTAAAATCTAATGCCTGCAACTTTTTCACATTTGCCTCTCAGATAAATCCATTAATAAGAAAGAAGTTTGGCACACATTGTGCCTGGTTGATTAAAGGTATTTTTTAAGGGAAAAAAAAAAAAAAGAAGTTTGGGTAGTTCTGTTGGTTAAATTCTCTCTATCAGTATGACTAGGCCATGCTGCCTAGTTGTTTCATCTAACATTACTCTAAGTATGGCCCTAGAGGTAAGTTGTAGATATGATTTACATGTACGTTACTTGACTTTAGAAAAGGCGCTTAACCTCCATAATGTGGATAGGGCTTCTCCAATCCCTTGAAGATCTTTAAAGCAAAAACTAAGGCTTTTTAGAGAAGAAAGAATTCTGCCTCAGGACTAATGTAGAAATTATGCCTGAGATTCCTGCCTGCTAGCCTGCCCTTCCCATTTTGGACTTTCCAGCTCTCATAATCACATATACCAATTCAAAAAATAATGAATCTAGATAGACCGATAATCTGTAGTAAATAGATCGACCTATAGATAGATCAATCGATCATTCATACTGGTTCTTTTTTTTTTCCCCCTGTAGAACTCTGGCTAATACAGAACTCTGGTTCTCTTGCAAGGCCAAGGCACTGGCGTGGCTCCACTGTGGTCTCAGCTCCTATTCCATGGCCTGGTGCACCTTCCCCTCTATGTGCTGTTCTAATTACTATTTACTCTCTTTGCCCTTTCAGGGCTACTGTCATAACAGAGCCCCCTTTTTTTCTATTCCAGAGAGAAAGCACTCCATCTTTTGGCTTCTCTGTTTCTTAAGCACACATTTGAAAACAGTGCCTGATTTATCCTCTCAAATTACCCTAATGAAAGCATCCTAAGTGTTTTCTCCCTGGACCCTTACTGATAGAACACTTACAGAATTATCAGAATAAAATAAAGTCTTTGTAAAGTGCTGAAAATGATGCCTGCCCTGTATTAAATTCTTCAGTAAAATGTTAGCCATCATTAATGATTGCTCTAGTTTCATCTTCGTTACAGTGGCTTCTAAACATTCCGTTTCTGCACTGATAAATATTTCTGAACATATTAAAAATCCCTCCTCATCTTTCCAGGGTTCTGCTAAGTCTCTCTCTAGGGGACTCCGGCTGCGTCTTGACAGTGATTCAAAGGCGGCAGCAGCCTCGGGGTCCAAGACCCTGCCTCTCCAGAGTCCGGGCTCACTTCACCTGTTCAAGAAGGGCCAGTTCCCTCCAGCTCATCTCGAAAAGAAACATCTTTCCAGAAGCAGAAACAAGGAAAGAAATCTTCTCATTTAAATGGGAGGGGCGGGGAGGTGGTGTACAATGACCCCCTCCATTTTGTTAAACAGATTGGGTGGCAGCACTTTGAGGAAGGTGATCAAATCATATTTTTAATTATTTTGCACACAAATTATTTTGCACTTAAATGTGACAATAAAAAAGTAAAAAATGTTGAAGTATCTGTAGGAGGAACATCCTTGTATCCTTCCTTCTCATCCCTAATCCCATCACAAGCAGCACCACTTTTCCCCCTACCTTCATAGGCTCTAATAGCTAGTTTTTACAGTGAGCCCAAGTCATCTTCCTCAAACAAATATATGATCAGGTTTCTCCCCAGCTTAACAGATGTTGCATGTTGCTTGGTCTCCATTGTTTACAGGATAAAATAGAAGTTCCTCAGCATGACCTCCAAATACATTTCTAGCCTTATGTTCCATTCATCCCAGTCCCTTGGAGTTCCCTGGACATCTGGATATGCTTTATATTCCTATTTTGTGGGATGTTTGTTTATTTATATGTGCTTCTCCCTTGTCTTGGTACACTGTGTCTGCATCTCTCCCTTGTTTACCTAGCCAGCTTCTGCTGTTCTTTCAAGCTTCAGCTCGGTCAGAAGGTGATCTCCTCTGTCACCCAAATCTCAGTAGATACCTCTTCATCTGTGTGTGTGTGTGTGTGTGTGTGTGTGTGTGTGTGTGTGTGTGTCCATCGCTTTCTACAAAGACTCTGTCACTACCCCTGCCGCTAAAGTGGCACCCCCAGCTTATCTGCTTGCACTGTGTCCGCTCACCCCTCAGGATCACAGCTGTTTTGGCCTAGAGCCCGCACTGCATAAAGCCTCAGCAAGTTAATGGACAAATACATGGACGAACATACTGGTGAGGCAAGTAATACAAACCCACGTTGGCTCTTTATGTTATTTTTATGACAATTATAATTAAATTTAGGTTTTTCTCAAGCTGTTCATGAATAACATTTTTCTGAAAGCCTTTGTCTCAGCCTACTAACTTTCCCAGCCCAGCTCAGATCTTTCAACTAACATTTGACTCCCTGGCCAGAGTCCTCAGGATTCAACCACCAGCCCCTGAAGCCCTCATTTTTCTATCTTTTTCATGATCTTCGTTAAGGTAAATTTCCTTAACATCGAACTGCATCTTTCAAAGCTGGGGCCAAATCAATTGATCATGAGCCTTTACCATATTCTCTGGTCATTCTAAACTTTCCTATCCTGTGATCTGTAGTTATTATTTGAGAGGGTGAATAACATAAGGATAACTAGAGTTGAGTGATGGCTCAACCAGCTCTGGAACTTTAACCTTGGAAAGTAGTTTATCCTCTCTGAACCTTTGTGTCTTTATCTGAAATGCAGTTGGTTGCAGTCTACTTATTTTGCCTCTTGGGTATTAGAAATAAAAACAACTCTATATGTGAGGGCACTGGTACAACCCTGGCAATAAATACCCTGGGGGTGGGTGTTTATGACACATATACACCTTGGAATCAAATGATTTCTGGAAATTCATTTATCAATCTATCATGATTCAAATTTTCAAATATCTACTTTTCATTTAAAACAGCTCCTGGGGCTCTTGCGTGGCTCAGTCAATTTGAGTGTCTGACTCTTGATTTTGGCTAATGTCATGGTATCAGGGTTGTGAGATCAAGGCCTGTGTGGGGGCTTTGTGCTCATCATGGAGCCTGCTTGGGATTTTTCCCCCTCTTTTAGCCTCTGCTCCTGCCCCACTCTCTAAATAATAAATAAACAAAATCTGGGGCGCCTGGCTGGCTCAATGGGTTAAGCCTCTGCCTTCGGCCCAGGTCGTGATCTCAGGGTCCTGGGATCGAGCCTCGCCTTGGGCTCTCTGCTCAATGGGGAGCCTGCTACCTCCTCTCTTTCTTCCTGCTGCTCTGCCTACTTGTGATCTTTCTTTCTGTCAAATAAATAAATAAAATCTTTTATAAGCAAATAAGTAAATAAACAAAATCTCCTTAAATAAAAGTTTCTTGAAGTTCTTCACATTTTTATTTTTTAAAGTGTTTTACATTTTAAATGAGATTTACATTCATAATCTTTATAAATGTATTTTCTTTAAATACAACAATATAGTAATTGTGTTGGCAGCCGTGTATTTTGGAAGTACTAGTCTCTTTGAAATGCAATCACCATCTGCTTGCTGTTCACACTTGATTCCCACTTGCTGCTTGACCTCTTTTAAATTGGCACATCCATTTTTATCTTTGGATTTATTCAGTTTATGAGGTCACTGGCTACATTAGCAATGTGTCTGACCAGTGGGAAGTGCTCATGAAGGAAATAAGCCAAATCAGGAAATAGTGGTTCAGAATCTTCAGGACCCTGATGGTGGGAAGAGGAAGCAGAGAGGAGACAGGAGGAGAGAAAAATAAGTTACAGGAAACAGGCCCTCAGCCAAGCCCACAAAGAAGAGATTGAGCCAGTTTGTCTGGAAGCTGATCAAGTTGCAAAACCTTTAACTCTGAGCACATTCGGGGCAGAGTTTGATGCAAAATGACAAATTATTTTGCAAGCAAAAGCAACAGCTGATGACAGGGTTTCTGTTGGTATTTCCTAGCCATTTTAATTAATTCAACACACAATGATTGAAGTTTCGACTGTATTTCTTCCTTTTTTCCTTAACATAATTTATACTTTATTTGGATTCCAGTGAATTAGAACATCAGAAATCAGGCTCCCTTTCCATCTTTTACTTACTGCCTAGAATATTTCAACAGGCCCAGCAATAACATCTAGCTTTTGCAGTTTTGGTAACAGAATAAAGGAAGAGAAGCTCTTCTGGAGGAAAAAATAAATAAATAAATAAAAAGGAAGTCTGTTTGAAAATAAATCTCTTATTCTGTATTTCTATGTGTAACAAGCTAGCAATGTTGATTTGGCAGTTATTTGGTAAATAGAATTTGTAAAGAAAGTTTATTTATGGTCCCTAAACAGATTTCATTTTGGTCTAGGGTGCCTCCATTAATAAAATCAATCATGTAATTTCTAAAACTTGGATTTTTTTTTTTTTTTGGAAACTTACATATTCCTAAAACTGTCAAAGTTGTTTGGTTGTTGCATTTCAGGTCATTATTGTCATATTAGGTTCAACAACAGGAAAATTTTGAAAAAATATCTTATGTAAGATCCAAAGGTGAAAAAAGAAAAAAGACTATTGCAGTCAGAGCTATTTTTTAAAAATTTTTATTTATTTTTTTCAGTGTTCCAAGATTCATTGTGTATGCACCACAACCAGTGCTCCATGTAATTGCATACCCTCCATAATACCCACCACCACTCATCCAAGCTCCCACCCCTCCAAAATCCTCAGTTTGTTTCTCAGTGTTCACAGTCTCTCATGGTTTGTCTCCCCCTCTGATTTTCTCCAACTCACTTCTCTCTCCTTCTCCCTATGTCCTCCGTGTTATTTCTTATGCTCCATAAGTAAGTTAAACCATATGATAATTGACTCTCTCTGCCTGACTTATTTCACTCCAGCATAATCTCTTCCAGTCCCGTCCATGTTGATACAAAAGTTGGGTATTCATCCTTTCTGATGGAGATGTAATACTCCATTGTATATATGGACCATATCTTCTTCATCCATTCATCTGTTGAAGGGCATCTTGGCTCTTTCCACAGTTTGATGACTGTGGCCATTGCTGCTATAAACCTTGGGGTACAGATGACCCTTCTTTTCACTACATCTGTATTTTTGGGTTAAATACCCAGTAGGGCAATTGCAGGGTCATGGGGTAGCTCTATTTTTAGTTTCTTAAGGAATCTCCACACTGTTTTCCAAAGTGACTACACCAACTTGAATTCCTATCAACAGTGTAAGAGAGGGTTCCCCTTTCTCCACATCCTCTCCAACACACGTTGTTTAATGTCTTACTGACTTTGGCCATTCTAACTGGTGTAAGGTGGTGTCTCAATATGGTTTTGATTTGAATCTCCCTGATGGCTAGTGATGATGAACATTTTTTAATATGTCTGTTAGTCATTTGTATGTCTTCTTTGGAGAAGTGTCTGTTCATGTCTTCTGCCCTTTTTTTTTTTACATGATTATCTGGTTTGTGTGTGTTGAGTTTGAGGAGTTATTTATAGATCTTGGATATCAGCCCTTTGTCTGTAGTGTCATTTGCAAATATCTTTTCCCATTCTGTGGGTTGCCTCTTTGTTTTGTTGACTGTTTCCTTTGCTGTATAGAAGCTTTTGATCTTGATGAAGTCCCAAAAAGTTCATGTTAGCTTTTGTTTCCTTTGCTTTTTGAAGACATATCTTAAAAGAAGTTGCTATGGCCGATGTCGGAAGAGGTTACTGCCTACATTCTCCTCTAGGATTTTGATAGATTCCTGCCTCACATTGAGGTCTTTTATCCATTTCGAGTTTATCTTTGTGTATGGTATAAGAGAATGATCGAGTTTCATTCTTCTGTATATAGCTGCCCAATTTTCCCAACACCGTTAATTAAAGAGACTATCTTTTTTCCACTGTATATTTTTTCCTGCTTTATTAAATATTATTTGACCATAGAGTGGAGGGTCCATATCTGGGCTGTCTGCTCAGTTCCACTGGTCTATGTGTCTGTTTTTGTGCCAGTACCATGCTGTCTTGGTGATCACAGCTTTGTAGTAAAGCTTGAAATCAGGCAATGTGATGCCCCCAGTTGTGTTTTTTCTTTGTTAACATTTCCTTAGCAATTCAGAATGTCTTCCAGTTCCATACAAATTTTAGGATTGTTTGTTCCAGCTCTTTGAAAATGCCAGTGGAATTTTGATTGGGATGGCATTGAAAGTATAGATTACTCTAAGCAGTATAGACATTTTAACAATGTTTATTCTTCCGATCCATGAGCATGGAATGCTTTTCCATCTTTTTATGTCTTCTTCAGTTTCTTTCATGAGTGTTCTGTAGTTCTTTGAGTACAGATCCTTTACCTCTTTGATTAAGTTTATTCCCAGTTATCTTATGGTTCTTGGTGCTGTAGTAAATGAAATCGATTGTCTAATTTCCTTTTCTATATTTTCATTGTTAGTGTATAAGAAAGCAACTGATTTCTGTACATTGATTTTGTATCCTGACACATTACTGAATAGCTGTTTGAGTTCTAATAGCTTGGGGATGTAGTCTTTTGGGTTTTCCATCTACGGTATCATGTCATCTGCAGAGAGAAAGAGAGTTTGACTTCCTTTGCCAACATGAAACTATTATTTCTTTGCGTTGTCTGATTGCTGCTGCTAGGACTTCTAGTACTATGTTGAACAATAGTGGCAAGAGTGGACTTGTCATGTTCCTGATCTGAAAGGGAAGGTTGTCAGCTTTTGCCTATTTAGGATGATACTTGCTGTGGGTATTTCATAGATAGATTTTATGAAGTTGAGGAATGTTCCTTCTATCCCTATATTTTGAAGCATTTTAATCAGTAATGGATGCTGTATCTTGTCAGATGCTTTTTCTGTATCACTTGAGAGGACCATGTGGTTCTTCTCTCTTCTCTTATTGATTTGTTCTATCACATTGATTTATTTGTGAATGTTGAACCAATTTTGTAACCCAGAGATAAATCCCACCTGGTCATGGTGGATAATCTTTTTAATGTACTGTTGAACCTATTATCTAGGATCTTGTTGAGAATCTTGGCATCCATATTCATCAGGGATATTGGTCTGAAGTCCTTTTTGGTGGGGTCTTTGCTTGGTTTGGGGATCAGGGTAACGCTGGCTTCATAGCAAGAGTCTGGAAGTTTTCTTTCTGTTTCTATTTTTTGAAATAGCTTCAGGAGAATAGGTATTATTTCCTCTTAGAATGTTTGGTAGAATTTTCCTGGGAATCTGTCAGGTCCTGGGCTCTTGTTTTTTGGGAGATTTTTTTATCACTGCTTCAATCTCATTACTAGGTATTGGTCTATTCAGGTTCTTCGATTTCCTGGTTGATCCAAACATTCTTAATTAAGCAAGGTGGTCATTAGCTTCCAAGTGTTTGAATTCCTTCCAAACTTTTTCTTGTGGTTGATTTCCAGTCTCAAAGCATTGTGGTCTAAGAATTTGCAGGGAATAATCCCAATCTTTTGGTATCGGTTGAGCCCTGATTTGTGACCCAGTACGTGGTCTATTCTGGAGAAAGTTCTATGTGCACTCGAGAAGAATGAGTATTCTGCTGTTTTAGGGTGGAATGTTCTGTATATATCTATGAGGTCCATCTGGTCCAATGTGTCATAAAATGCTCTTGTTTCTTTACTGATTTTATGCTTGGGTGATCTGTCTACTACTGAGAGTGGCATGTTAAGATCCCCTACAATTAATGTATTCATATCAATATGACTCCTTATCTTGATTAACACTTGGCTTATGTATTTGGCTGCTCCTGTATTGAGGGCATAATTATTTACAACTGTTAGATCTTCTTGGTGGATAGACCCTTTAAGAATGATGTAGTGGGGGCGCTTGGGTGGCTCAGTGGGTTAAAGCCTCTGCCTTCGGCTCAGGTCATGATCTCAGGGTCCTGGGATCGAGCCCCGCATCGGACTCTCTGCACAGCGGGGAGCCTGCTTCCTCCTCTCTCTCTGCCTGCCTCTCTGCCTACTTGTGATCTCTGTCAAATAAATAAATAAAATCTTAAAAAAAAAAAAGAATGATGTAGTGCCCTTCTTTATCTCTGACTACAGTCTGTAGTTTAAAATCTAATTTATCTGATAGGAAATCACTACCCCAGCTTTTTTTTGAAGCCCATTGTATGAAAGATACTTCTCCATCCCTTCACTTTCATTCTGGATGTATCCTTAGTTTCAAAATGAGTCTCATATAGACAGCATATGGACAAATCCTGTCATTTTATCCAATCTGCAGTCCTGTGCTGTTTTATGGGAGTATTTAGGCCATGCACATTGAGAGTGATTATTGAAAGATACATTCTTTTTTTTAACATCATGTTGCCTATGAAGTCCTTGTTTCTATAGATTGTCTCTGTAAATTTCTGTTCTCTGTCACTCTTGGGTTCTTTCTTTTTTAAAGAACCCCCCCCCCTTAATATTTCTTGTAGTGCCGGCTTGGTGCTCACATACTCTTTTCAACCATGCTGGTCTTGCAAGCTCTTTATCTCTCCATCCATTCTGAATGTCAGCCTTTTTGGATAAAGTATTCTTGGCTGCATGTCCTTCTCATTTAGTTCCCTGAATATGTCTTGCCAGCCCTTTCTGGCTTGCCAGGTTTCTGTGGACAGGTCTGACATTATTCTGATGGACCTTCCTCTGTCTGTAAGGAATCTCTTCTCCCTAGCTGCCCACAGAAGTTCTTGTCAAAAATTATAATTTGTTAGCCTCACAATCAAGTGTCTCGAGGTCTTTCTAGACTCGTTGATCTTGGGGGATGATCTTTCTGCCTCTAGGACATGAATGCTGGTTCCATTCCCCAAATGGGGAAAATTTTCATCCAGAATTTGTTCAACTATATCTTCTAGTCTTCTGTCTTTTTCCAGCCCCTCAGAGATCCCAATAATTCTTATGTTGGAATGTTTCATGGCATCATTTTTTTCCCTAATTCTGTTTTCATGGCTTCTTAGCTCTTGCTTCCATGCCTCCTCCTGATCCTTTTTCTCTATCAGTTTGTCCTCTAAATCACTAATTCTGTCTTCTGCCTGAATTACCCTAGCTGTTAGAGTATTTACATTAGATTGGATCTCACTGATAGCATTTTTAACTTCTTCTGGGTAACTTTCACTTCTGCCCTTAGAGATTCTATGTTGTCATGAATGGTTTTCTCCAACCCATCCATTGCCAGGATAATTGTTACCCTTAAGTCCCTTTCCGACATACTGTTTATGTCCCTGTCCAATAGTTCTGATGGAGAGGGCACAGTCTCTGAATTTTTCTTCTGTTGGGTGTTCCTCCTCCTAGTCATTTTGGTGAGAGGTGATTGAGGGGATATAGCTGAGTAAATCAACCATGATCCAGCCAAGGTTCACCCTGGAAGGCTTTGGAGTAATTGGAAGTCACCACCAAAAAGAAAGAAAGAAGAGAAAAAAAGAGAGAGGGCAAGAGAGAGCAGGAGAGAAAAAGAGAAGACCCGGCCAGAATGAGCCCCCAAAGTAAGATTTATAAGGCATACAAACAAAAATGGATGAACAGAAAGACCAACAAAAGTAAATGACAAGAAAAAAAGAGAAAAAAAAAAGAACCCAGCCAAAATGAACCGCAAGGATAAGATTTATATAATATAAGAACAAAAACAAATACACAGAAACACTCACAGAAGAAAAAGATGGGAGGGTGGTTATAAATCCTTGATGTGGTCGAGGAAGTTTATTTTGATTCTTCTTGGGTGTATCTTGATATCTTTGTTAAAGGACTCAGCTTTGCAGAGATGAAGGGAGATTAAAACTGGTTTATATATGGGGTAGTATTGATTAGGGAAAGAGGATTACCTTGAAGCTTATATCTATATGTATATTAAAAAATAGAAAAGAAAAAGAAAAACACAAGTGTATCTATGAAAAAAAAATCAGGTTAAAAAGTTATTATGCATATGTTGTATTAAACCTCTAGTTGTAATGGTAAATAGGTTTAAAAATTTAAAAAGAACAAGAATAGTGAGAATGAATTAAAAATAAAAGCTGTGCCTATGAAATATACAAGTTTTAGGGCAATACTGGGAGATTAATATATTGTTTTCCCCTGATGTTGGGGTTTTACGGTTTTATGAGAAACCTGGGGTGGTTGTCCTCTCGTTCTTTTGGCTTGCTTTCTGGGGGAGGGGCCTGCTGCATTGTTTTTCAGTCAGTCTTGCTCTGGCTGAGTAACCCTACCCCCATCAAAGGGCTGGGCTCTGTGGAAACTGACTTTTCGGGCTTTTGTTCTCTGGAGGTTTTGTTCTTTGGAAGCTTTTTGCAGATTTTTAGAGGTTTAGTGGAAACCAAAGGGTACCCAGACCTCTGCCTCAGAGCGAAGCCTCAGTCTGCTCCCCTCTGGGTGGTCCAGAACACACAGACTCCCCCTCTGCAAACTCTGCTGAACTATGCAACCTCCCACAGGGGGTACACACCCCCAATAACCATCTCAGGGGTCGCCTAAAGTGCCTCCTTGTCTCTGCACCCCCATGCCACTAAAACCATGAGCAATATTGGCCCAGGGAGCCTGCTTCTTGTGGCTGCCTTTGCCGGGACTGCTGTCTGGGGTCCAGACCTCATGGTTGCACAGGTTGCCGCCCCAGAGAAATCCAGACCAAAGATCATACTGAGTTCTTTCAGGTACAGGCTGGGAGCGTCCAAACCCTTGGTGGGTCCTAGAGACCACTGGCGCAGAGCTGTCTCTCCGGCACAGGCAGGGTATGCGGTTCAGACCCTGGTCTCACCGTGCGGGCAGAGTGCAAAAGGCTGTGGTTTGAGAGAATGCCCAGCAGACTGCGTAAGTCAGGGGCAGGAGTGTGCCCAGCTCAACAGTGGTGCAAGCTGCACAAGGCCAGAGCCTCTGGGACCAGGAACTGGAGGCTCCTTCACTCTCTCTCTGGCATGGGTGTTTGCTAGGCAGTGGCTGTCCTGGGTCCATTGGCTTAGGCCTGTGTCTTTGACTGCCTGATTCCACCATTTGCCCCTTACAACGTTTTGCTCTTTTTGAGTGCTTTAACCAGACTCCAAGTTTATGCTGGTCCCCAATCACAGGACACTTTCCTCTTGGGGTACTACTTTCCAATGGATCAGTTCTGGTGGCTCCCTCCCCCTTCTGTTTATACTCCAATATCAGTCCGAGCATTCCCACACTGCTTTCCCTCTCTACTGGTGTCTTTTGCCCCTGTAGAGGTCCAGAAGTGTATAATCCTACATCTCAGGCTGATTTCATGATTTCATGGGTGTTCAGAGTGTTCTGGTAGATATTTAGCTCGCTTTAGGGGACTGGTTGAAACAGGGTCTCCTGCTTCTCCGCCATCCGTCCAGAGCGATTTTAAATGAAATTCAGTGCAGACCTTAGATTGCATCTATTTTGGAAATGATTAAAATTCAGTTTGTTTATTTCCGAGAAGAGAACCCTAACCAGGAAATTCTATTTGATTCTATGAAGTTGTTCAGCAGTAGAGCAAATTTAGATCCTTTAACTTAGAGTTTAATAATCTCCCCAAATGTGTCCAAAGGGAAGTTCCTAGAGCAGGTTCATCAGACTCACCCATAACACAGGATAAACAGTAAATCTTAGATTTACTGAATCAAAATCATTTGGAGTAGGACCCAGGGTTTTGCAGTTTATTAACTCCCTATATTATTTTTAATGTACGTTAAAAATTAGGAAGTCTTGCCTGTTTTACTCCATGGGGTCTTCTGTAACTCTGTTTTGTAGGCATTGCCTTAAATTTGCTCTCATCCATTTACTTATTTATTTCAGTTTTTCAAGTGCTTATCGTGTATAAGATATTATACCAGGTGCTGGCCCTAAAATGTTAAGCAGAACATTCAAATTCTCTTCCCTCATGCAGCATAAAATAAAGTGAACATTAATGAAGCTACTCAAACAATTTGACAGATAGCCAATAGGGTTCTTTGCAATATTTCTTCCCTGATAAAGGGACACTTAGGACCAGTGTGTTGAAATGAAGATTTCCTTGATGGTGGTCCCGCTTCCCTGGATTTTCCCAAGATAATTTTCAGCCTTTTACATGGTGTTTCATAAAACTGGCTTTGCATTTAAAGTAATTTTCATTGATTATTTTTTCTTTGTTTCTTCCTCTTTTAAAATTTTTTTTTTTCCTTTATAGCCACCAAGAACTTCTGTCTCTTGGTAGCAGCGGCACTACATGGGTTACCATGGTAACAATGCATTTGGGGGGATAACAAAAGTAAATATGCATGTACCATGTCAGCACATCAGTTGCTAATTCCTGATGGAGGTCTGAAATTGTGTGCAGCAGGCTTTTGCTTTGAAAATGGTCCAAGTTTTTGTTTTTAAATATATTTTGTTAATTGAATATTTGTAGCTTATTAATTAAAGTCAAGTAAGACAATTTTTTTAACAGTCATTTAAGAAGGGTCAGAGAGAGAAGAAAAATATATCCTTTAAAGACAACAAGTGTTTAATGAATCTAATAGAAGCAGCTAAATTAGGCATGGTAAAAAAGATCAAAATGACATAGAATTTTAAGTGATGTACTCAAAAGTCATACACTCAAGGCTTCTACATTAATCTTTTAAATTCAGGGAGCAAAGAAGAAAAACAGTAAATATTTATTAAATAATAGCCTTCTGTGTCAGAAAAATAGAGACTATGGGACCAAAAAGGATCACAGAGAGTCATCTAGTCCCAATTAACACAGTGAGTGGGAGAGAAAGCCCTAGCATATGCCCTTCCTTCTCACTGTAAGTCTGACATTTCCCCCCACGCATGTTGGAATGGTAACTTTTATTTTTTTATTTGTATTTTTTTTATATTTTTTTTATTTATTTGACTGACAGAGATCAAGCAGGCAGAGAGGCAGGTGGAGAGAGAGGGGGAAGCAGGCTACCTACTGAGCAGCGACCTTGATGTGGGGCTCCATCCCAGGACCCTGAGATCATGACCTGAGTCGAAAGCAGAGGCTTAACACACTGAGCCACCCAGGCGCCCCTGGAATGGTACCTTTTAGCAAATAGGGCATGAAGATCAGTGGTCTCATTCTCTGTCTGCTCCTTGTCCTGCTTCCACAGTCACCGCCTCATCACCTATTTCCTTTAATATCCCAGTATGTGCTGAATTATTTACCCAGCCTTTTTTCTTGACCTCCTTGTTCTATCTTCACACTTTCAGAGTAAAATGTCATGTTCTCGAACCATGTGACATACGCCAAGCTGCTTGTTTTGGCGTTTAAGGTCTTTCCTGGGGTGGACCCAGCCTCATTCTGTAAAATGATCTCCCATAGTAACTCCACATAGGCTCCTGCTCCACAGCTACCACAAATTACTTGCTGACCCGTGAGCATTCCAGTTCCTTTCCATTTTCTGTAGTTTTACTTCAGCCATTTTTTGATGTATGTCACTTTTGCCTTGCTAGAAAAACTATGCATAATTTAGCACACTGTCCAGAAAACACCATCCCTTTGGTATCTCTCCTGAATTAATCCCAAGCACCAGCGTGGATAGCTGTTTTTGTTTTTCAGACCCCATGGTACTTTATAGACATCTCACTTAAGTTTTCACCCTGTTGCAACTATGGGCTTACAACTCTGCCTGTGTTCAGGAAGAAGTCCCATGTCTGATTCACCTTTATGTACCCAGGGACAAGGATGGGACATGGAACAAAGGATAGGAGTGACTGAATGACTAGCCAAACCTCCTGAGGTAGAGAATGATTGTTTTTGTTGCCTACTAAGCAGGAATTATACATAAAGACAAACAAAAATTCTTTTATTCTTTCCCTTGCTTAGAGCCCTCAAGAGAGTATGCTGATGATGAGAAAATAAATATTGCTTCATCTCTCTCCCTATCAACTGCTTGTTTGTAACAGATCCATTCTCCCAAGGTCAAAGTTACTCTAGACCGGATTGAAATACACAAAGGAATGACGGACTGTTCCCTGGATACTTTGTATTACTAGATGGCTGCATTGGTAAAGCCCTTTTCAAACCCAGAACTGGTATTGTACTCTTCAGAATTGTGGGCCCAAATTCTGCCCTTTGGAAACATAGAGTTTAAATTTCCTGTATTTTCCACATAAGTACTCCTAAGTGCTTGTTTATATTCATTATATCTAGTGTCCAGACTATACACTGTTCATCCCATCAGCTTTTCATCATTGGGCATGATACCTAGTTCCTTCACCATCACCTGTAAGCAGTACACTTGACAGGGTCTTGAGTGATCAGTTTTAGCTGGAATGATAAATACTGGAAATATTTGGTTTTAAGAAAGACAGAAAAGTATTACTATAGATTTTGGTGATAACAACATCATTAAATAATAATAGCCAGTTGTTCCTTTTCCCGCATAAGCCAGGGACGGCGCTCATCACTTCATATATATATTGTCTCATTCAAACTTTAAGAACAAACGAAAAAAACCTGAAGGAGATATGATTACCCTAATTCAAGAAGTGAGAAAAGTGAGGCTAATATTGAAATATCTTACCCACGGCTGTTACATCCTGATATTAGTAACTCTAAACATTGTGTTGTTCTCACAGAAAATCAAAATGAACTCCTAGACCTTCTTTAGTCTATTTGTTCTTCCTTTAAAAAGCAGTATATGTAAAGTCAAAATGCTGTATGAAAAAAATTAAATTACTACACTATAATTCCATTGGATTATAGATTTGGATGCCCACTGGAACCCACCAAGGGCATGGGTATAGGAATACAAGGAGAACAAATATTATAAAACACCCAGGAGAATGAATTCTGTTTCTTGATAGAGTCTTGACAAACAATGGTTTGCACAATACAGTTTGTGTATGCTGTTGTCTTCTGTGGCAAAGGCTGCTTCTAAAGGCATATTGGAAAAAAAAATTATCATTTTGATTGTTCTGCAAAATACATTTTTCATCTGAAATATACTATGTTGCAATGAAGACCAACCTATGGAGCCTGTTCTTAGAAGTCTGATTATTGTTTCAGATGGAAAGGCTGAAAGATAATTTTGCAAATTGTAACTACCATGGAATTTTAAAGCTTTGAATCAACTTTGCCTTCCTAAGATATTTTACACTGAAAGGCAAGGAAGTGATATCTGCCAAACATTTATCCTTCGCTCGGACCCCATGACTGCCTTCATCTCATAAAAATAAAGCAGAGTTACGATTTTTTTTGTCCACTGAAAATTTAATTTTTCTCTTGAAACTCCAACCTGTCTATTGGCAAGAATTGTGACTGATGGCAAAAATAATAAATAAATAGAATAAAATAAACCAAAACCAAAAATATTAAAAAGGATAGGAAACAAGATTGAATAAGCAGGAGATTCTGGGGTAAGGTAAATCAAGAGAGTGATTTGAAGTCGTTGCATTCTAGCAGAAACCTCTTTAGTATGAAAGTTGTAGAAGATGGGTGAATTAATGAAGGAAGAAAATAAAAAGAGGTACTGAAATAAACTGAGTGTTCTCTGTTAGTCTTATCAAAACCGAGGCCTAGGAAAAAATTCATGTATGCACTTGGACAGTGGTGTACATGCAGATTTTACATTCCATTTCGGCAGATTCACAGATTTCCAAGGCTTTCCTATGGACTTTCTGGAGTGTATATATGTCTCTGTGTGCTCCAAGCTACTTTTTCTAGTAAAATATGAGTATAAGTTTTATCTATTGCTTTACATGTAAGGAAATTAAAAGTCAGAAATGTGCCTTATATCCATGGTCATCTAATCAACAGAATTGAAGATTTAAATTCCAAATTGTGCACCTGTGTGGTTCAGTTGCTTAAGTGTCCAATTCTTGATCTCAACTCAAATCTGATCTCAGGTTTGTGAGTTCAAGACCCATGTTGGGCCCCACACTGGGCATGGAGATTTCTGTAATTAACTAGTTAATCGTCCAAGGTGACTGCATGCCCATCCATATGTTATACTTTTATTTTGGTTTTTTAGGTGCATGTGTGTTTGTGTGGTGTGTCTGTGCACGCACATGTGCAAATATGTGGTGTATGAAAGGAAAAAATGATTTGTGGTTGGCAATGTTTTTGCATTTTACTCTTTTCTTTTTAATTTTATTTATTTGACAGAGAGAAAGAGATCACAAGTAGGTAGAGAGGCAGGCAGAGAGAAGGGGGGAAGCAGGCTCCCTGCTGAACAGAGAGCCTTATGCGGGGCTCGATCCCAGGACTCTGAGATCATGACCAGAGCTGAAGGTAGAGGCTTAACCCACTGAGCCACCCAGGCGCCCCTTGCATTTTACTCTTTTCAAAAAAAAAAAAAAAAAAAAAAGTGAAAAGCCAGGTGACTACCAAAAAGATAGTAAGGCGTTAATTTTAAAATAAAAGTAGCTACTTAAGTTGGGTAATGATACATCTTCATTATCACATTTTTGTAGGTACCCACTGCATACCAATTCATTTTTTCCATGGTCCCGCCTCTCCCTCCACCTACCACCGGGACAACCACGGTGCAGCAGCACATCCCTGGGGTGTTTACCACCATCTCTAGTGTCCTGCCCCAGGGCTTCTCTGACACTAAGGCACAGCGAGTCGGTACAAACTCACTCAGCGCTCAGGGCTGCACAACCCAGAGTCCTGCTGATTTTGAGCAAGGCCTGGAACAAGAAAGCTTTCCAGGAGGTCCAGATGGTGGTGCCAGCTGTGCTGCCGCATGACCGAGCACATTCAATAGTACACAGTTATCTAGGTTGGGTAGGAATGTGCAAGAGGGGAATCTCAGTTGAGATTCCTAGAGCCTAGAAAAAAAACATGCCTTCTGTGGCAGAAAACTCCTTGGAATCTAAAAAGAAGCTCTTAACATGCTCCTGAGCCCTTGTGGAGACTGAGAGCCTCTAAGTGGAGGACAGCAAGTGGCCATATTTCCAGAGCTGCCCTTCAGGACTTGTTATGGGGTCACAATGGTGCAGCAGCAATCCTCCAGAGCAGGCAATGGAAATATCTCCAGCATGAGGCCAGGCTGGTTCAGGGGGCATATCCAAGTCACATGTACATGTAGGTTAGTCTCCCACATCACCTACCTGTGTCTCATTATTGCCAGTCCCTCAACCCAAATACTCCCTTCACAAATACATCTTTGTTTGTTTTGATGACCCACTGATGGGGAGGAAAACACTTGGGCCTTGTTCACAAATAGGCATAAGCCCCACATGGACTCCTGCCTTACCAAGAACCACCCAGGGTGTTCCCAAACAAAAGTGGCAGAAATACTCCCAGTGAGTAGAGCTTTGTATGGTACGCCTGGTCATCAGCTTTGTGGGAAGGAGTGAGAAGCCTCAAGTGTGGACATATGAGGACAACCCCCCCCCTCCCCCAGCCCCAGGAGAATGCTTGGCGTTTTAATGAAAGACTCGGAAGCAGCAAGACTGAAAGATTAGCCCAAGGAAATCTGGGAAAGAGGGACATGACTAGACTCAGAGGAGGCACTCAGCTAACAAATGTTCATCTCATCCTGTGGATATCAGCTAGAATCTTCCTTCAGTCAAACCAGTGTTAGAGCAATGGCCCATGAATGGAATGGTCATTGTGGCAAGAATGTAAATGAAAATGGGCCAGACATCATGGCATTCTCTCCAAAATATATGACCTTGCTACTGTGAACACTCAATGCCTACTGAACCCACAAGCAGCAGAACCCAAGACTGCATCCTCAAATAGGATCTCTCTCTTAAATGAATCGGGAGTTGCTTGAGGGCAGATTAGCTTTGTAAGAAATCTTCTATACTGAAAATAAAGTGATTTTTGACATACGAGTTTGTCTTTTCTGCTTGCAGTGCCTGTGGAAGTATCACCATCCAAATACTTGCAGAATTCTTCAGCCACTTCCATGATATTTTGCACAATAATTCCTCAGACCAGGAGTCTAGTTTTTTGGCAGCAAATGCACAACAGTAGACCTGTGACTATGACCCATTGGTCTTACCATACATGTCATGATGTAAACATAGCTTGAAGAACAGTGGAGTAGTCCACTAAAGGTTCATCCAAAGCATCAATTCAGAGATAAGTTCCTGCAGGATTTAGATGCTCTCCACTCATATGTGAGATACTTACTGAATTAACCAGTCTTATGGTGCTATGTCTACAGCAGCTACAATACATAAGTTCTGGAATTATGGAATCAGGAACAACTATTTCTGTCATCTTCTGTTTGATCCAGTTTGACCTAATTTTACTAATTATACCTAATTAGAGGAAATATGAAATTATGTTTTCCATTACTATTATCATAGACCAGCCTATATTAATAGCTACTCATTTGGGCTAGTGGTAGGTTTCACTTCCTCCAGAGTGAATCACTTCCAAGGGCTCATAGCATCTTTTGGGATAAAGAGTCTAAATCACCCAGTGCTAGACAAGCATCCTAGAGCAGCATAAGTGCTGGCCAAATGTAAGAGAACTATATAATGAGTGCTGGAAGGTAGTAGTCCCTCCTTATCCATGGGCAGTATCTTTCATGTCCCCCAGTTGATGCTTGAAATCACAGATAGGACCAAATCCTTATATATACTATGTTTTTTCCTATGCATATATACCCATGATAAAGTTTAATTTGTAAATTAAGTACAATAAGAGATTAAAAATAGAATGATTACAGCAATATATTATAATGAAACTTATGTGAATGTGGTTTCTCCCTCACAATGTATTATTGTACCATGTGCATCCTTCTTGTGATGATGTAAGATAATAAGATGCCTATGTGATGAGATAAAGTGAGGTAAATGACAGAGGCACTGTGAAATAGATCAGGCTACTACCGACCTTCTGATGATCCACTTGGTAAGAGGGTCATTTGCATCCAAACTGCAGTTGGCTCTGGGTAACTAAAGCTGTGCAAATCAAAACCATAGGTAAGGAACAACTCACGTATACAAATGATGGATTCCAGTTAGTGTTTCTACGTCAACCATAGCAGTGCGGTTTGTAAGTTGTCCTACTAAACTCTTATAATCAGCCTTTGCAGAGACTGTCAACTCTGAAGGGTACTCTCTGAGAGGCTGAACCTGAATGATGCAAGCCAATCTGAGTGTTGAAAAGAGAGCTGTACTGGACACTTCTTACTCCAGCCCCTATTAAGGCAACTAATTCCATTCGCTCTCTATGAGCTTTATCCCGGTACCACTTTGTTTTAGACCAAGAAATTCTTTCTTCCTGTCCAAGGATTTTCTTTGGACTACACAGCATGCCCAAGGGAACTCTAGTGACATTTATGCAGGTACATCCAAGAAGGGTATAGTAGGTAAAGCCTAGGACCTCCCTTGAGCAGCACAACATGGACAATGACTTTCCTTTAGGTGCCAAGCAGTCAGTTTTGTGAGTGGCTGCACCAGGCTCCTCAGAAGGCAAGACCAAGCAGTAGCAAAAACCACTAATGCACTTTAGTGGTTTTTCTTCTTTCTTAATTTTATTCCTAGGTTGCTCACTCCTATATTCTGGAATAAATTCCCAAATAAACTACCAGTGTACAAGGTTTTTGTATCAGACTATAGTTTCAGGGAACTTAGGTTATAACAAATCAATTCTGGTGTTTCTTTAAAAAAAAAAATACACACATATGGGTATATTATTTTCATTTTCCTGCATCAGTGGAAACTTTACCATGGACTCCATTCTGTTGCACTCCTAGGATAATCAGGGCATTTCCACTGAGAACTTGGCATTTGATATGGTTTCTGTGTATGTGTTGGCTTTCAGTAAGGTTTTGGAATGCTGCCTTCTTACAGGTTAGTCACATCATTTTTTTTTTTTAAGATTTATTTATTTGACAGAGAGAGATCACAAGTATGCAGAGAGGCTGACAGAGAGAGAGGAGGAAGCAGGCTCCCTGCTGAGCAGAGAGCCCGATATGGGGCTCGATCCCAGGATCCTGGGATCATGACCCAAGCTGAAGGCAGAGGCTTAACCCACTGAGCCACCCAGGTGCCCCACATCATTTTTGAATGATAACTCTCTGTTTTGCCCTAGATGGTGCATAGGAGCATAAAGATATGTCAGTAGTGAATTTTAAGCTTTGAGAAAAAGATGTTGTGGATTCAAGAGGGATTGGATGGGCACAGTCACTGAAAGAATTTCTTTAGAATCTATTTTATTAACTAATACTTCTATATGATCCTATCATGTACTTTGTGATGTGCCTTCTGTCTGTCTTCAGCTTTGCAATACTTTGAGTTAGTCATTACAATGAACATTTCCAAGGCTACACTTTCAAGAACAGAATTGGGATTTGAACCCAGCCCGTTGGACTCCAAGGACTACCTTTGCCTTAATATAATACACTCTCTTACTAGATAGAGTACTTTCTATTACTAAAGCAGATTCTAGCTGTGAGGCATATTCAGGGATGTAGAGAAGGCCGCGGTCATGCCTGAAGGGTATAAGAAAAGGCTCGTGAATCAGAAAAATTACATCACATTTCATTTGAATACCTTGCAGGTCGATATTTTATAGAGTATATAAAATGACAATAAAAGATAATGGAGAAAATAAAGATAATTCATTTTCTCAGAGGCATTGATCATCAGGAGAGGTCTATTTTCTTTCTCTCTTTTGTACCAAATGGGGAATTTGTTCAATATTCTTAATTTACATAAAATATACAATGCAGTTCACCACTTTAAGTGCTCCTCGCATTTAGTTCATGACTATAAAATCGTTTCCAGAAAAGAGAAAGTTTTCGGTGTATTTTATTTACATTTTTCCAAGTCCAACTTTGAAGCCATTAAATGAATAATTCATCAGGCTTGGTGTTTAACGACTTCATACAGCACTTTTATTTCACCTCCTCACGTGGTTCACACATTTGCCATAGACTTGTCAGCAGTCACTTGAGGATTCACTTTTTTTTTCTCTGTAAAGCAAGAGTTGAAGCTCCGAAGAGTTTCCCCTCATTACACACAGGCATTAGCCACCTCATGTCATAGTGAATGGACAACTAGTCACATTTGCCACCTTCCGTTGATATTTACCATGAAAATCAATTAGGTTTGAGCCACAGTGATACGGTGCCTGTAATCCACACAGAAGCGGCTCAGTGGAGTGGAACCACACACGCAGCAAAGCAAGAATGCTTAAATAAAGGATTTAATAGAGAACTGAATGAGAAAGAACAGGATGTTTCAGAAAGCGGTGGCTCTGCGCTGGGTACATGTGTTTAAAGTGAGTGTGACTCTTCAGTTCCCAAATAATAGTCCAGTTGGACTGGACTTCAGATGCCATTGAGGTAGACACTACTTAGGATTGTTCACTTGCTATTTCAGAACTGTAAATGTGTGCCCAATACAGTCCCACAGACAAAGTGTAATATAAAATGTCTTTAGGTTTGGATATAATCATATCCATTTGTAACCCCCGAAGGCAACATGGCATGGTAGAGGAAAGCATGTACCCACCTCTACTCTACACTTTATACTCAATAGCTGTATGATTTTAGAAAAGTATGTTGACACCTCTGATTATTTTCCTCAACTGTCACACAAAGGCCATGAAGAATAACGTATTCACTTGCTGTGTAAATAGAATGAGATATCTATACAAAGCACTTACGTAGTGCTTAAAAATAGTAGGTATAAGTCTATAACTTATCTATTATTTTTTGAGTAAGGCTTATGGTAGGGAACAAATAATTTGGGAAACAATTTGAAAAACACTGAATGAGCCTTCCTTTTTTATTACCTCTAGCAATTGCAGAAAATATGTCCACTTGCTGGCCACAGACTCTGAGCTGCTGTGTGATGGAGTTTTAAGAGGTCATTTTTACATTCCAACACTATCCTAATTATGCATAGAAATTGTCTAGCATACTTTTTAAAGTCACAGATATCTAAATTCATTCTGCAGATACTGTGATCAAGTGGATTCTAGGAAAAGATGTCTGAATTTGTACAAAAGCACTAAAGCCATTTTGACATATACCTAGGGTGGAGAACAGCAAATAAAGTCAATGTAATTGTTATTAATGTAGTAGTACATATTATTTATTGAACATAGTAAGCTAGAACTTACAGAAATTTTACATATTTTACATATATGTATTTTACATTAAATATATTTTGCATATATTTTCCCATTTAAACTTTAAATGTTACTGGTCAGCTTATAATCATCACTTTGCAAGTGGGGAACCTGAAGCTCTTGGAGTTGAATAACTTGCTCAAGTCCTCACAGCCAGTGAATCGCACAGATGGTATTCCAACCCCGGTCTGCCAAGTCTGTAGATGGAAGCTGCTCCCATTCCCAGTGAACATATCACGGTCCCTTTTCCATCCTGGGATTTTCCCTGATGATAGTATTTTTTTCAACCTGCCCAGCTTTGAATAGTGGAAATTAACATTATAATCTTGTGCTTGAACTCTGGCAGGTCAAATACACCTTTTCACATTAAATATGCACCCTTATTCAAGTGTGTGGCCCAGGGAAAAAACAAACAAACAAGGGAAAAATCTGCAGAAAATCCTGTCCATCCTGCTTCCTTAGTCCTTGAATCTGGAGCTCCTGAGTGAAAGTGACTTTTAAATACTTTTTTTTCTTTTTTAACTTTTATTTTATTTAAAACATTTTTTTTAAGATTTTGTTTATTTGACAGAGAGAGATCACAAGTAGGCAGAGAGGCAGGCAGGTGGCGGGGAGCAGGCTCCCCGCTGAGCAGAGAGCCCAACATGGGACTCAATCCCAGGACCCCGAGATCACGACCTGAGCCACAGGCTGAGGCTTAACCCACTGAGCCACCCATGTGCCCCAAAACATTTTTTATTTAAATACAATAAATTAACATATAATGTATTATTGGTTTAAGAGTTACAGGCCTGTGATTCATCAGTCTTATGTAACACCCAGTGCTCATTACATCGCGTGCCCTCCTTAATGCCCATCACCCAGTTATTCCATAAACCCACCCTTCTACCCTCCAGCAACCCTCAGGTTGTTTCCTATGATTAAGAGTCTTCCTCTGGTATTGTCTTGTTTTATTTTTCCCTCCCTTCCCCTGTGATCCTGTTTTGTTTCTTAAATTCCACATATCAGTGAGACCATATGGTAGTTGTCTTTCTCTGACTGACTTCTGTCACTTAACATAATCCCCTCTAGTTCCATCCAGGTCATTGCAATGACAATATTTCATTTTTCACGGCTGTGTAATATTCCTGTGTGTATATGTGTGTGTGTGTGTGTACGCGCGTGCGCATACATGTGACATCTTCTTTATCTATTCACCTGTTGATGGACATCTTGACTCTTTCCATAAATTGGCTGTTGTGGATATTTCTGCTATAAACATCGGGGTGCAGGTGCCCAAAGCTTTTAAACTGAGGTGCCTGGGTGGTTCAGTCAGTTAGGCTTCTAACTCTTGTTTCAAGCTCAGGTTGTGATCTCATGGGTCCTGAGATTGAGTCCTGTATGGGGCTTTGAGCTCAGCGGGGAGTCTGCTTGAGATTCTGTCCCTCGGCCCCTTCCCTCACTCTCTCTCTCCCAAATAAATAAATAAATCTTTTAAAAAAGAAAAGCTTTAAAATGTGTTAGACTCTCTTTTCTCAAGACAAAAAACACTTAACATTCTATTAGCTCCTGCCTTATTATTTCCTATGTTTCAAAATCCAGTTCACTAATTATCTCTTCCAAGTAGTCTTTCTTGAGCCCCGAAACATCAGAAGCGTCCTGTGTTCTCAGTGTATCATACACACACCTCTGTTTGTACTGATCACACTGTTACATAATTGCCTATTTCTCATGAGAATTTTGAATAGTTGACTCCTGGGTAATTGCACATGGAAGTTTTGGGAAAGAAAGAAGGAAGATAAGAGGGAAGGAAGGGAGAGAAGGAAGAAGAAGAGAAGAAAGGAAGGGAGGGAAGGAATAAAAGCATGAGTTTGTGGGAAACACACTCTTTGAAAGAAAGACCTGTAAGTCATAAGGATGGTGATTTCCTAGGCAATTTAGAGATCAGGGGTTAGAAGATGGAGTGTATAATAAATTAAGATAACTATCAATGGACAATGATGGACTTTCTTGTACACTTCTAATTTTATTTTGTTGTGATTCCTTGGAAACATTTATGTCTACCCATTCCACATACTTGTAAAAAAGTACTAGAGTGTGTATAAGTCATCAAATTTCCTTCAGAAGCCAGTAATCTTTGCAGAGCAGTCACATAAGCAACTAAGCAGGACCGCTGATGAAATTAATGGCAGTGTTGCATTAATTATCTAATCCTGTTTAGCAGTTCACAGATGCTCAGGCATGGAAGGAAACTGAAAGGGAAGTGTGCAGTGTTCTCTAGGGGCAAGAAGTAAGGGAGGATAACAGTATAGAAAGGGTGAAGACTTTGAATAAGACCAACGTAAAGTGAAATCTCTGCTTTATAAGCCATGTAACTTCTAGAAAGTTCCATAATTTCTTTTTTTGTATTTTTTAAATTAATTATATTCATTAATATATAATGTATTATTTGCCCCAGGGGTACAGATCTGTGAATCATCAGGTTTACACATTTCACAGCACTCACCATATCACATGGCCTCCCCAGTGTCCATAACCCAACTACCCTCTCCCTACCCTTCCTTCTCACAGCAACCCTCAGTTTGTTTTGTGAGATTAAGAGTCTCTTATGGTTTGTCTCCTTCTTGATCCCATCTTGTTTCATTTTTTCCTTCCCTACCCCCCACAACCCCCACCTTGCCTCTCAAATTCCTCATATCAGAGAGATCATATGATAATTGCCTTTCTCTGATTGACTTATTTTGCTTAGCATTATACCCTCTCATTCTATCCACATTGTTGTAAATGGCAAGATTTCATTTCTTTTGATGGTTGCATAGTATTCCAGTGTGTATATATGTGTGTGTATACATATATATACATACATACATACCACATCTTTTTTTTAATAATTTTTTATTTTTTATAAACATATATTTTTATCCCCAGGGGTACAGGTCTGTGAATCACCAGATTTACACACTTAACAGCACTCACCAAAGCACATACCCTCCCCAATGTCCATAACCCCACCCCCCTTCTCTCAACCCCCCTCCCCCCAGCAACCCTCAGTTTGTTTTGTGAGATTAAGAGTCACTTATGGTTTGTCTCCCTCCCAATCCCATCTTGTTTCATTGATTCTTCTCCTACCCACTTAAGCCCCCATGTTGCATCACCACTTCCTCATATCAGGGAGATCATATGATAATTGTCTTTCTCTGCTTGACTTATTTCGCTAAGCATGATACACTCTAGTTCCATCCATGTTGTCGCAAATGGCAAGATTTCATTTCTTTTGATGGCTGCATAGTATTCCATTGTGTATATATACCACCTCTTCTTTATCCATCTGTTGATGGACATCTAGGTTCTTTTCATAGTTTGGCTATTGTGGACATTGTTGCTATAAACATTCAGGTGCATGTGCCCCTTTGGATCACTACATTTGTATCTTTAGGGTAAATACCCAGCTGTGTGATTGCTGGATCATAGGGTAGCCCTACTTCAACTTTCTGAAGTACTTCCATGCTGTTTCCCAGAGGGACTGCACCAGCTTGCATTCCCATCAATAGTGTAGGAGGGTTCCCTTTTCTCTGCATCCTTGCTAACATCTGTCATTTCCTGAGCTGTTAATTTTAGCCATTCTGACTGGTGTGAGGTGGTATCTCATTGTGGTTTTGATTTGTATTTCCCTGATGTTGAGTGATGTTGAGCACTTTTTCATGTGTCTGTTGGCCAACTGGATGTCTTTTTTGCAGAAATGTCTACTCCTGTCCTCTACCAATTTCTTGATTGGATTATTTGTTCGTTGGCTATTGAGTTTGATAAGTTCTTTATAGATTTTGGATACTAACCCTTTTGCTGATATGTCTTTGGTAATATCGTCTCCTATGCTGTCAGTTGTTTTTTGGTTTTGTTAACTGTTTCCTTTGCTGTGCAAAAGCTTTTGATCTTGATGAAGTCCCAACAATTCATTTTTGCCCTTGTTTCCCTTGCCTTTGGCGATGTTTCTAGGAAGAAGTTGCTTCAACTGAGGTTGAAGAGGTTGTTGCCTGTGTTCTCCTCAAGGGTTTGAATGGATTCTTATCTCGCATTGAGGTCTTTCGTCCATTTTGAGTCTATTTTTGTGTGTGGTATAAGGAAATGGTCCAGTTTCATTCTTCTGCATGTGGCTGTCCAATTTTCCCAAAACAATTTGTTGAAGAGACTGTCTTTTTTCTGTTGGACATTCTTTCCTGCTTTGTCGAAGATTAGTTGACCATAGAGTTGAGGGTCTATTTCTGGGCTCTCTATTCTGTTCCATTGATCTATGTGTCTGTTTTTGTGCCAGTACCATCCTGTCTTGATGATGACAGCTTTGTAATACAGCTTGAAGTCTGAAATTGTGATACCACCAACTTTGGCTTTATTTTCAACATTCCTCTGGCTATTTGGGGTCTTTTCTGGTTCCATATAAATTTAAGGATTATTTGTTCCATTTCTTTGAAAAAAAAATGGATGGTATTTTGCATTAAATGTGTATATTGCTCTAGGTAGCAGAGACATTTTCACAATATTTGTTCTTCCAATCCATGAGCATGGAAAGTTTTTCTATTTCTGTATGTCTTCCTCAATTTCTTTCATGAGTACTTTATAGTTCTTTGCCTCTTTGTTTAGGTTTATTCCTAGATATCTTATGGTTGTGGGTGCAATTGTATATGGGATCAACTCCTTAATTTCTCATTCTTCTGTCTTGTGTATAGGAATACAACTGATTTCTGTGCTTTGATTTTATATCCTGACACTTTGCTGAAATCCTTTATGAGTTCTAGTATTTTAAAGTGGAGTTTTTGGGTTTTCCGCAAGTATGATATCATCTGCAAAAAGTGAGAGTTTGACTTCTTTGCGGTTTCGGATGCCTTTTATTTCTTTTTGTTGTCTGATTGCGGAGGCTAGGACATCTAGTACTATGTTGAATAGCAGTAGTGATAGTGGACATGCCTGCCATATTCCTGACCTTAGGGGAAAAGCTCTCAGTTTTTCCCCATTGAGAATGACATTTACTATGGGTTTTTCATAGATAACTCTGATGATACTGAGGTATGTGCCCTCTATCTCTATACTTTGAAAAGCTTTTATCAAGAAAGGATGCTATGCTTTGTCAAATGCTTCTTCAGCATCTATTGAGCGTATCACATGGTTCTTGTTGTTTCTTTTATTAATGTATTGTACCACATTTGTGGATGTTGAACCAACCTTGCAGCCCAGGAATAAATCTCACTTGGTCGTGGTGAATAATCCTTGTAATATACTTTTGGATCCTACTGGCTAATTTTTTAGTGAAAATTTTCACATCTGTGTTCATCAA
The DNA here is from genome assembly GCF_009829155.1 of Mustela erminea. Classification (NCBI taxonomy): domain Eukaryota; kingdom Metazoa; phylum Chordata; class Mammalia; order Carnivora; family Mustelidae; genus Mustela; species Mustela erminea. Next base: position 38,698,055 of record NC_045632.1, on the reverse strand, counting down.
GGATATTGGTCTGTAATTCTCCTTTTTGAAGGGTTCTTGTCTATTTTGAGATAAAGGTAATGCTGGCCTCATAAAATGAGTTTGCAAGTTTTTCTTCCATTTCTATTTTTTAGAATAATTTCAGGAGAATGGATATTAATTCTTCTTTAAATATTTGGTAAAATTCCCTTGGGAAGCTGTCTGGCCATGAGCTCTTCTTTTTTGGGAGATTTTTGATGATTGCTTCAGTCTCCTTACTGGTTATGGGTCTGTTCAGGTTTTCTATTTTTTTCTGGTTCAGATTTGGTAGTTTATATGTCTCTAGGGATGATTCCATTTCTTCCAGATTGTCAAATTTGCTGCCATATAGTTGCTCATAATATGTTCTTATAATTATTTGTATTTCTCTGGTCTTGGTTGTGATCTCTCCTCATTGTTCATTATTTTATTTATTTGGGTCCTTTCTCTTTTCTTTTTGATAAGTCTGGCCAAGGGTTTATTAATCTTATTAATGCTTTCAAAGAACCTGGTCCTAGTTTCGTTGAAATGTTCTACTGTTCTTTTGGTTTCAATTTCATTGGTATCTGCTCTGATCTTTATTATTTGTATTCTACTGCTGGGTTTAGGTTTTCTTTGCTGCTCTTTCTCTAGCTCCTTTAGGTGTAGGGTTAGATTGTGTACTTGAGACCTTTCTTGTTTCTTGAGAAAGGCGAAAGGCTTGTATTGCTATATACTTTACTCTCAGGACTGCCTTTGCTGTGTCCCACAGATTTTGAACAGTTGTGTTTTCATTTTCATTTGTTTCCGTGAATTTTTTAAATTCTTTTTTAATTTCCTGGTAGTCCCATTCATTCCTTGGTAGGATGCTTTTTAGCCTCCATGTATTTGAGTTTTTTCCAACTTTTCTCTTGTGATTGAGTTCTAGCTTCAGAGCATTGTGGTCTGAAAATAGGCAGGGAATAATCCAAATCTTTTCGTACTGGTTTAGACCTGATTTGTGACCCAGGATGTGATCTATTTTGGAGAACGTTCCATGTGCACTAGAGAAGAATGTATATTCTGTTGCTTTGGGTTGGAATGTTCTGAATATATGTGTTGTCCATCTGGTCCAGTGTGTCATTTAAAGCCTTTATTTCCTTGTTGATCTTTTGCTTGGATGATCTGTCCATTTCAGTGAAAGGGGATGTTAAAGTCTGCTATCATCATTACATTATTGTCAGTGTGTTTCTTTGATTTTGTTATTAATTGGTTTATATCATTGGTTGCTCCCATGTTAGGGACATATATATTTAAAATTGTTAGATCTTCTTGTTGGACAGAGCCTTTAAGTATGATATAGTGTCCTCCCTCATCTCTTATTATAATCTTTGGCTTAAAATCTAATTTATCTGATATAAGGATTGGTACCCCAACTTTCTTTGATGTACATTAGCATGGTAACTTGTTTTCCACCACCTCACTTTAAATCTGGAGGTATCTTTGAGTCTAAAATGAGTTTCTTGTAGACAGCATATTGATAGGTTTTGGTTTTTTATCCATTCTGATGCCCTGTGTCTTTTGACTGGGGCATTTAACCCATTTACATTCAGGGCAACTATTGAAAAATATTAGTTTAGTGCCATTATATTGCCTATAAGGTAACTGTTACTGTACACTGTCTCTGTTCCTTTCTGGTCTACTACTTTTAGGCTCTCTCTTTGCTTAGATAACCGCTTTCAATATTTCCTGTAAGACTAATTTGGTGTTTGCAAATTCTTTTAATTTTTGTTTGTCCTGGAACCTTTTTATCTCTCTGTCTATTTCCAATGATAGCCTAGCTGGATATAGTCTTCTTGGATGCACATTTTTCTCACTTAGTGCTCTGAATATATCATGCCAGTTCTTTCTGGCCTCCAAGGTCTCTGTGGATAAGTCTGCTTCCAATCTGATATTTCTACCATTGTGTGTTACTTACTTCCTGTCCCAAGCTGCTTTCAGGATTTTCTCTTTTTCACTATTAGATGATGGGATGTGGACCTATTTTTTTATTTTGAGGGGGGTTCTCTGTGCCTCCTAGATTTTGATGCTTGTTCCCTTTGCCCTATTAGGGAAATTCTCTACTATAATTTGCTTCAATATACCTTCTGCCCCTCTCTATTTTCTTCTTCTTCTTCTGGAATCCCAATTATTCTAATACCTTATGGTATCACTTATCTCTTGAATTCTCCCCTCATGGTCTAGTAGTTGTTTGTCTCTCTTTTGCTCAGCTTCTTTATTCTCCATCATTTGGTCTTCTATATCACTAATTCTCTCTTCTGCCTCATTTATCCTAGCAGTTAGAATCTCCATTTTTTATTGCACCTCATATTTTATTTTTTTTTACTTTTTATTTTTTACTTCAACTTCATTAGATTTTTAGTTCTTTTATTTCTGCAGAAAGGGATTTTATTTTTCCAGAAAGTTTTCTCTAATATTTTCCATGCCTTATTTGAGCCCAGCTGGCACCTTGAGAATCATCATTCTGAACTCTAGTTCTGACAATTTATCAATGTCCCAGTCGTCAGTACTGCCTCTTGTTCTTTTTTGTCTGTGTGTGGTGAGTTTTTCCACTTGTCATTTTATCCAGATAAGAATATATGCATGAAAGAATGAAAGACCCCAGAAAAATGTATGCTAACCAAATCAAAAGGGACCCATAACTGGGGGGGAAGAAAGGGGTAAAATGAAATAAAACTTAAAAAAATTAAAAAGTATATGTGTGTGTGTGTGTGTGTGTGTGTGTGTGTGTGTGTATGACTGATGAAGATAACAGAGCCACCCACTTGATTTGGGGTGTATTTTGGTCTCTTAGAGGAAACTACCTCCCAAAATTTTAAGAAAGAAAAACTTATATATATACAAAAATAAGGGTAAACATGATGAAGGGATGAAATATGACTGTAAAGACGAAAATTTTTAAAAAATGTTAAAAGGGAATTGATAAGTTGAAAAAGAAAAAGAGGAAAAATAAAAAAAAGAAGAGGAGAGAATGTGATCAGGCTATGCTAGATTTAGGGTACATTTTGATATATTAGAAATTGTGTCCCAAAATTTTAAAGAAAAAAAAACCTATATGTGTACACAAAATAAGGTTAAATACAATGAAGGGATAAAATATGGCTATAACAATGAAAATTTAGAAGATTTTTTAAAGGTATAGTTAAGATAAACTAGTTAAAAAACTTTAAAAGAGGAAAGAGGAAACATTTAAAAAATAGAATAAGAAAAAATAAAATTAAAAAAAATTAAACTTTGCAAGACTATAGGATCATGGGGGAAAGCCACGAATTCTATGTGTTGCTTTCCCCTAGTTCTATACTTTGGCAGTTTTCATTGACCTGTTAACTTGGTCTTGGCTGGATTTTCTTGCTGATCTTCTGGGTGAGGGACCTGTTGCAGTAAGTCTCAACTGTCTTTGCCTGAGGCTGAATTGCACCACCCTTGCCAGGGGCCAGGCTAAATCATCTACTCAGCTTCTGTCTCAGGAGCTTTTGTTTCCTGAATGCTTTTCATAGAGCTTTAGAGGACTTGAATGAAAATGGCAGCCTCACAATCTCTGGCCTAGAGGAGCTGAGAGCTGGGGGCCCCAGTCCTCAATGCACCTTCAGAGAAAAGCAGTCAATCCCTCCTGTCTCTCTGTTCTCTGGCTGCACTCTGAGCTTACCTGGCCTGTGACCAAGCATTTCTATCTCTGGCTCACAGCCCATTTGGAGTCTCCAAACCCAGCAGATTCCTACCACGTGCTCCCACGCTGCTCCCCCCAGAGGAGGAAGAAGGGGGTCTCTCTGGATCTGCCACTTGTGGGGTCCCTCCTCAAAGAGCAGTGGCCTGACTCTGCCTTAGATCACAGTTTAGGGTAAACCCAATATGAGAGCCCACTCCTTTGCTCTGTCTCTGTAGCCAGTTTCCCCGCTCTGATACCTGGGCCCTGCCACACTCAGACACCCCTGGTCTTTCTGTGACTCCACAGGACCTGAGCCCACATTGTCCCTGTGAGGGCTCCACCCCCACTTAACCTCTGGAGCGATATCCCTCAGTGGAGCAGATTTCAGAAGTTCTGATTTTGTGCTTCATTGCTCCACGGCTTGCCAGGAGCCAGCCCCTGTCTCCGGGTCTATCTTCCTGTGGTTTTGGATTCACTTCTCTGCACATCCTACCTTCCAGAAAGTGGTCAATTTTCTGTTCCTAGAATTACTGCTCTTCTCTTCTCTCCTGTTGAATTTGTAGGTGTTCAGAATGGTTTGATAACTATCAGTTGAACTCCTGGGATCTGATGTCATTTTAGTCTGCTACTAATCCTCCATCTTGCTTCCTTTGTCCGAAAGTTTCATAACTTCTTTTAACTACAGTTTGTTCTGCTGAAAATTAAGGGCAATGAAACAACTTAAACTTCTGTGTGGACTTGAAATAGTATTTGTGAGCTGTCAGACATAAAGTAGACCATTAGTAAATGATGTCATTTTATATTACATTAGAGATTAAATAATATTATCAGTCAACCTCAGATGGTTCTCCCTTTCCAGTTATGTATGTGTGTATGTGGATACAGAAAAAAAAAAAAATGAGAATGAGTTGGTCTAGTGTGTTGCAAACTGCATTCATATTTAATAATTACACTTCATTTCTCTAACTGCTAAACATTTTAAGAGTGTGTGTGTGTGTGTGTGTGTTTGCATGTGTGTGTGTGTGTGCTATATGTAAGCTAAATGAGATTGATGGAGAAGATGGGATTCCTGATTTGTTGCTAATGGTCTAGACATTTCACTGTTTTGTCAACAAAGCCCTATTGTTGAGAGCAATGTTTTCTCACTATGTCAATATTTCTGCCATGTTGTGTTGATATTAATGGAACTGCCAGGAAAGAGATTTAATTAATCACTTCCCAGAATAACTACTGTCAGCATTCATTTCCTAGCTGAAGGCATTCAGGCCAGTAGGGAGGTTCTCCCAGCACACATCCAGGCACCTTAGTTATGTTGTGAGAATATATTTGTGTAAGTCTTCCTGTGATGTTGAGATGGAAGTTTGGTCTTGCTGACCAATGAACAGGTTATGTTTTTTCCCAAACCAGCTATTCAGAGTAATTCATTTTGCTTCTATTTGCAGGAAAAGTATTTTGCAGCACCAGTTCTGCTCTATAATGAATCAAAGAATAATTACATGATTCTAGTGCAAGTACAGTGTTTAATAATACCCTGTTTCTGACACACTGGGGTGGCAAGGTTGGTTAAGCAGCCAACTCTTGGTATCAGCTCAGGTCATAACCTCAGTGTCCTGAGATGGAGCCCTGGGTCATGTTCCTTGCTCAAGGGGAATTCTGCTTTCCCTCTATCTCTCTCTCCCTCTGCCCACCCCCATGCTTGCATGCTCTCTCTCTCAAATAAATAAATGAATCTTTTAAAGAAATAATACCATATTTCTCTGCCTAAAATAAAACCAAAGAAAGAAAGAAAGAAAGAAACAAACAAACAAAAAAACAGAAACAAAAACAAAAACAAAAAACCATAATGGTGCTTGAATCTTCAGTATATTTTACATTTGGGGGATTCAAAGAAGGGGGTTTAGTGAGAAATATGGCATTAAAAGTCCATTTCCTCCTCATTTGTTCCTATATTTTTCCAAAGGAAACTGACTCCCTTTCTAGAGTTCCTGGTTGGGCAACATTTATTACTGGGTCTTGCTCTCTCATCAGTGAGGTTGGAGATTGACTAAAAACCAGAGGCTGCCTTGTTTGGTCAGGGCTCTTTGTACCCAGTTCTTGGCTTTCTCACATAACTGGTCTTCTCTTCCTAGTACAAACCATTAGCTGCTAACATGCAAGGTTTTTAAATGGAGCTTAGGGAGACTAGGTATTCTTTAGGGCTGAATCTTATCTAACAAGCCATGTTTTCCAACTCAGTCTACCAGAGTTCTGCATGAGGGCTTTAGGCAGAAGCCCAGCCAATAATATAGGGTGTTGATTTGATAGGTTGATCTGACATTTTCCTTCCATGTTTCCTCCCCAAGATGTCACAAGGAGGATCACAGGGCTAAAACTGAGTTAGGAAAAACTTTAAAAAAAAAAAAAAAGTGTATTTTATTGACTAACCTCTGCAACCTTATCTTGCTGCACAAAAAGAGCCAAAAGAACTAACTCTGAATGAAGTGATTCCTCCCTTCCCCATGTCAGGAGCTATTTCTTACTTATTAAAAGTTATTTTGTCTTGGTGCAAACTTCTTTAGAAGTTAAGCCCTTAACAAATTCAAACATATTTCCCAGAAGGAGATGATCTGTTATGTGCAAAGAGATTTATTAATTTTTGAAGGAACACTGAGAACTCCACTTTTACTGTTTTTCATTTAAATCATTAAATATGGTCACATTTTAGTCATCCAGTGACTAGCACCAGGAATGTAATGGAAAACTTTCCTATGCCATCTGTGAAAATAAATGCAAACCCAGGTCCCACAATAAATATATGTATTTTTGACTATAACTAAAATATACCCTATAAAAATAGATAAATGAGAGCAGGAATTGTTTCTGTGGTGACTGCTTCACCAAAGCTGTGTTTATTTTTCTGTTTCCAAATATTCTGAAATAATAAAAAAAAACCTGATTCTCTGAGGACCCAAATTCCATATGTTCTTGCTATAGCTAAACTCTGCATGGAGATGATATAAAAGAAAGCATGCCATTTTACATTAAAATTTACTTGGTAGGAGGAGGGAAAGCTAGAAGGAAGAGTCTGTATAGTGTTGCTAATTGTCTGTGGAGCTATAGATTGAAATTTGTAGGAAGAAATCGGAACCAGGGACGAGAAGGCAAAAACAATGGGTGAGAAAAATTTGAAGTAAATCATCTATCTAAGCTGCGATGGAACACTTTCTGTAGGAATTGTCTTGTATGTGATCTCTTTGTATGAGAATTATTGACTAAGTTCTTTGAAGGAAATAACCTCTTTGAATTGTTGTGATTCTATGAGGCAAGAACCTTTGGTGGGAAACTTGGGACATCGCTGGTGGGGTAGTGCTGGTCCACCCCAGAGGCCTTCCTTACCATCATATTAGGTGGCTATACCTATAGTCATACCACAAAAAGGGAAAAATCAAGGCAATAATTTGATCATACCAGCCAAATAAATGTTCATTCTTGATGTGTTTATAAGTGATGAAGAATGTTTTATTTTTCTTTTTTACTTTTAATGTCTCTTCATGGAATACTTCTTAAAAATCAAAGTCCCACTCGAATTTTAACCTGAAGTTATGTATACAAACTTGAACAACTCAATTTGTGCAGCCCCTTTATAACTCTATTTTTGTTGACTCCAAACCCAGTAGTAAGAATCAGCATTAGAGAGGATCCTTCATGAGCTTAGCAGGCATTATTTCAGATACTGAGTATACCTTAATGAATAAACCAATTCTAATGAAAGAAGCAAACATTGAATAAGGGACCCCCTAAATGCACATAGAAATACAATTTAGGTTATTTTTTATGCTAAAAATGGATAGGATGCAGTGAAGGAGAAAAATGGTGAGTGACTAAAAGAGAGTATGTCACAGCAATAGAGAGTTCTGTCCTTTAGACCACAGTCATGTTGGGGAGTGGCTGAGGGGTCATTGTGCCCAGCCTATGAAAGAACTAAAAGAAAGTCCACCTCGGGGAGAACGATGAAAGGTAAAAATTGACATCACGGTCTGGATCTTGCAGGACCTGGGAAGCCCTCATAGGCAGTCTCTATTTTGCATTGTAAAAGCAATGAGAAATAGAGAAGGGAGTAGATGATTTAAAATACATGTTTTAGGAACAAGGAAGGGAAAGAAAGTGATGGGGGTAAGGATGGAAGGAGAGAGGGAGGGAGGGATGGAAGCAGGGAGGAAGAAATCACTCCCAACTATTTTGTGGGAAATAGTTTGAGCAGATTTAAAAGAGGATCAGGGCACAGACAGAATATATTGAAGACTTCCGTATAAGTTATGATGCTGGTTGGATGAGGGCCGTTTTAATGGGTGAAGAGGGGAATAGGTACGTTTGAGATATATTTTGGAGATGAAAATGCATGGACTTGTGATTAGGTTAGCCATGGATTAAAAATGGAGTCTTGCAAGGAAGAATAAATTTGTTCAAAAGCAGGTGATTGAGACTCTCAAGCATTTCTGATTAACATTTATTAAGCCCCTTACTATGCCAACCACTGCCGAACCAAGTTCATTTACTGATAAAATCAAAAACTCATCTAGGATAGTATATTATCAGTATATCTGATTTACAGTTATAGGGTGGCCAGACTCATCTAAGACTTGATAGTTAGCAAGGAGGGACAAAGATTGGATTCCACCTTGGCCTATCAGCAATTTCAGTGATTTTGCAACTGTTGAATTTACTCTGAAACTGAATCCTTGACTCCTTCCATTTATTCTTCTCATTCTATGCTAGGGGTTATTATTTTCTCAGTATGTGACAATGGGCAGGTATGTTTTATCTCTGTTATGTCTCTTATTTTAGCCTGGTCACCTGGCAAAACCAACAACAGGTACAAAATATATATATATGGCTATGGTAAATATTTGGTAACATATGACAAATATGATAAAACACTCATCTGCTTTGGAATTCAGAGTCCTTATTGGCAAAATGGGTAAGTTGAACTTAGGTACATTTCCATGTAACTTGAGATTTTAGGAATAAATATATACATATATACATATATGTCTATATGTATATGTATGTATATACATACATATCTGTATTTACAAGGTCAGTGTCTACTGAGAAAAGGATTTCTAGAGTATTATAAATGTACACTGGACCTTGAATCATGGAAATGATTGGAAAGAATGAAGCTGGGAGAAAGGAGCATTTCCGTCCTAGAAATATTCCATGTAAAATGCAGAATTAAAATGCTTTTCTGAATATGGAATTAAAATGTATATTTAAGGTTAAATCTAAAAACTTATTTCTTAATCATTCTTTTGTATTTGTATGATTTACTACCTAGAAAACACTTTGCCATCGATTTCATTTCATATTTGTTACAATCTGAAGAAGTGGTTATAAGATTCCCCACTCTGTAAATGAAGATCAGAGGGTTAGGTTACTAGCAAAGTCGTATGGCTTGAACATAGCAGAACTATGACCCAGAGCTGATCTTCTTGGTGGCAAATGCAGAGCTCCATTGTTTCAAAGATAGTGCTTTGCAACTGGGAGCATCTTATGACATACACTTCTCCTTCTCTCTAAGGTACTCTCAAAATCAGTTCAATACACATACATACACATGCTCATTCCACATGAGTAATTTCATGGAAGGAAATATAAAATCTTGGTGCATAACAGGTGTACCCTATACTCTATAGCCAAACTTGTATTCCTATAATATATTCTCTTCAGGAAATGCAACACCTGCAATGTTATATTTGCATACATAATTTTATTCTTGCTCACTATGTATCAAATCTGTCTACAGAGCTCATCAATATGCCAATTTAAATTATAGACTACTCTAGTCTTTGTTTTTACAGAAGCGTTTCCCTGCACATAACTATCAGTCACAAGTTAATTTAGGGCCCAAATTCATTTTTAAAAGGTACAGCCAACATATGATTTTACTGAATTTTTTTTTTATCATGAGCCTGGATATACTATGTGTTAGTGATTTATAAATAAAAATCAGGGTGAATTATACAGATACATGTCCATGTGTAAACTGAATTGCAGTGAGTATATACATTTTTTATCATTGGTACTTGAAGAATTTTTTGTTTCATTTTTATGGAACTTACTCTCACAGCTAGAGGCCAAACATCACTGGTGTTTTATAAGCATGATGAACATATTGGGCATTTTATGAAAGAAGTCAATTTATTAACTACAGTTTTTGATGATCAGTGCTTCCTTAATCCTCTTAATATTGCAAACATGAGAAACACTATCTCTGAGTACTAAAATATTTGGTGTATTTGAAATTAAGTATGAAGCAGAGAACAAAAACTAAAAATGACATATTAGTCTTTGCTCACAATATTTGTATTCACAGGCTGATGTATGTACACGCACACATATTTTTTTTTTTTCTTTCTTGTAGTTTGCTCTTTCATGTGAATGCTATTCGTGTGGTAAAAATCAAAAACAAAAAAGAACAACAACAAAAAAAAACTAAGAAAAGCCTTTCCAGAATATTATCTTGTCCTTTCCTTGATTGTAACTATGCTGTAGTAAAATTGCCTACTTACCTTACAAAGGTTGGGACAGCACCCTGAGAAAGATTATAAACTTCTTGAGGATAAAGACCAGACTTGTCCATTCTTTTACCATCAACACTGTTAGACTACCTGATGTGCAGTTAATGTTTAATCAATAAATTTGTGTTGAGTTTAAAAAAAAAAAACTGTATGCAAAATGGTATGAGGGTGGTGTATTGCATGGACAAAAATATATTACTTTTAAGTCAGATAGACCTGGATTCTGTATGGAACCCTTATTTAACCTGTGTGCTAAGATATAAGGCCAGTGACCTCTCTTTCATTTGTAAGCTGTGGTTAGCCAAAAATGTATAAATAAGTAACTTAATGATCAGAGTCTGTAGCTTCAAACACATATGACTCCACAGATATATTGAAAAGCAAAATGTTAGAACCAAATTTGTCTAAATTCTGAAAAGCAGTCAGATGTTCACAACCACCAGGAGATAGTGTTTCTCATGATTACGTGATACTCAAGGCAATTCTGAATAGGAAAAAAAATGCAATTTAAAAATGGTAGAAAAGCTTTGAGCCATTTTTTTTTTAAGGTTTTATTTATTTTTTTGACAGAGATCACAAGTATATGGAGAGGCAGGCAGAGAGAGAGAGAGAAGCAGGCTCCCTGCTGAGCAGAGAGCCCCATGCGGGACTCGATCCCAGGACCCTGAGATCATGACCTGAGCCGAAGGCAGCGGCTTAACCCACTGAGCCACCCAGGCGCCCTTTGAGCCATTTTGACTTGCCCTTGCTCCACCTCTCCTCATCTCAGCATCAGTCTCAACGACTACAGCCTGTGTTCCCAGTGTGGGACTCTCTTCCATGTTTCTGGAGAAAACAGAGCAGACTCACATGCAAATTATTGTCTGTGTCTATTATACTCTATCTGGGGGTTACCTGAAAAAGTACTGTAAAGTGCTGGTCTCTGTTTGCCTTACTCACAACTTAGAGTGAAAAAAACAGCAGGCATTGCTCAAAAAAAGGAAAACAACATTGTAAAGCACATGAAAGACCACAAGTTCCTGGGGCAAAAGGTAATGGTTAAGGTGTAGGGTAGACATCCTAAGCATGGAGGAAAAGTTGGGGAGAGAGTTTTTTTGGTATTAGGGCACTCAAAAGTGTCTATATATAATGAGGAATTTAGAAAGCCACACACATACTCAGGATAGGACACATGTTCAGAAAAGATCTGAGAAAATACAAAGCTTTCACTCCTGGCTGATTTGTAGGTTCACTACAAGCAGGAAGTGAAAGCTGATGCAAATTTCTCAGTGGTCTGGCAAAGTGTTAAAGGAGTGTCCCAGCATAGTGTCCCTCTGTAGACCATGGAAAAGTTGTTGTTGTCATTGTTTTTCATTTTTATATCCCCTAACATTCCAGGAGGTCTCTATGAAAATACTAGCTGAACAGAAGCTAAAGGAAAAGAGATCTTAGCAACTACCCATGACAAAAATACAGCTATTGCAAACATATTGGCAAATCACTAAACACCTGTTCATCTACAGTCTTTAACAATCAAAAACAGCAGAACCTAGAGAGGGGAGAGAATCTGATTTCTAGAGTAACCACTTTCTAATATTTGAATATCCTGTTTTCAACCAAAACCCGCAAAGTATACAATGAAACAAGAAAGTAAGCCCCTTTAGAGGAAAGAATGAATTAATGGACAACATCCCTGAGATAGTCGAGACATGGGATTTAATAGACAAAGTTGAATCAACTGTCTTAAATACGTTGAAAGAGTCAAAACCATAGACAAAGATATAACTGAAACAAAAACAACTCTGTGTGACTACAATGAGAGTATCAAAGAGAACAAAATCATAAAAAGGCACCAAATAGAAATTCTGAGCTGAAAGGGGCAAGGGATGGAATGAAAATTCACTAAAAAGGTTTCCACAGTAGGTTAAAGGAGGCAGAAAAAAGGGTCAGTGAACCTTAGGACGGGGCAGATTACATTGTTCATTCTGGAAGTCAGAAATTTGGAAGAATGAAGAAAAATGAAAACAGAGTTTATGGGAAACGTGGGACACTGTAGAGCAGAACTATACATGGATGATGAGATTCCCAGTAGAAGAGAGATAAGGAACAAGAATAATACTAGAAAAAATGATAGCTAAAAACAAACAAACAAACAAAACTTCTGAGCATCAAACCACATTATCAAGAAAGTGAAAGTACAGTTTACAAATAGGAGAACATATTTCCAAATCCTATATTTTATAAGTCTCTACTATACAGAATTTATAAAGAACAACTCAACAACAACAAAAAATACACGTGTCAGTTATAAAATAGGCAAAGAACTTGAAGAGAAGCTTATCTGAATGAGATAGACAAGTGACTAACAAACACATGAAATACCTTCAATATCATTTAGCGTTAGGGAAGTGTAAATCAAAACTAAAATGGTGGCTGTGATTGAAAAAAGTGTCGATGAATGAGAATGATTTTCGTTTGCTCGTTTTCTGTCTAGAACACTTTATGAAACAGATTCACAACGACTTAACACTTCCATATAGAGGATAAGCTGGCTTTCTAAGGTCATGTTACCCTCTTTACTTTCCTATTCATCACCCAAAGTATGAATTAAATATAAAAAGCATCATTTTTATTGCCTTTTTACTTAAGTAGTCCACACTAATACTTGATTTCTAGGATTACACTTCTTTTATATATAAAGTGTCCTGGTTTTCACAAACTCTATAACAGGAAGAGACCATAGAACTATCATAAGGTAATTTCTTATGGGAACTTTTGGGCTCATCCAGGTAGAATCAAACCTCATACAGTTAAATGCACCAATCAATGCAGGGCACATACCAGTATTGTTTATATCCTGATCATGTATCCCAATTATTCACTGTTCCTTTGGGGAACAGCGTTTGCCACCATACTTATAATAGTGTAGAAACAAAGTATCTCCAATCCCTGCATTTGGAGGGATAGGAGACAGTTTTTGTGAATTCTACCAACTGTACTTTAAAAAGGTCCTATTAGAATCTTTTGTAACTTTTCTTTTTAAAGATTTTTATTTATTTATTTGACAGAGATCACAAGTAGGCAGAGAGTGAGGCAGAGAGAAAGAGGGAAGCAGCCTCCTCGCTGAGCAGAGAGCCCAATGTGGGGCTTAATCCCAGGAGCCTGAGACCATGACCTGAGCTGAAGGCAGAGGCTTAACCCTCTGAGCCACCCAGATGCCCCATCTTTTGTAACTTTTTGACATTGCCCGTTTAAAGTGAACTGTGCTATTGGAACACTTTGCTTTGTATTTTCGTGTTACAAGACTTTGGACGTTATTGATGCTTTTATTTCAGCTTAAAATACATTTTACATGTATGTGTGTGTTTAATTGTATTAAGACATTTATGTATATATACATGCATATGTAATAATAATACTAAATAATATATATGCATGGATACACATCCTTTATTAAGTAAGGTATTTTAAACATCCAGGAATACAAATAATAATATAACATATGCCCATTGCACAAATGATTTAACCATTACATTTCATGTATTTTTTTCCAATTTTTAAAAAATTAATTACAGGCTACACACAGAATATAACAACCCTCCACGTACATCTCACTTTCCTTTCTCCCTAAATGTGATTAATATCAAGAAATTGCTATGTATACTTCCATTCATATCTTAATGCTTTTAATACCTATTCATGGTATTTAATATACATTTCCATAAACATGTTTCAGTGTACATTTTTACAATTTATATAAATGCTATCTGACATAGTTTATCTTATTAGTACTTTCTGTGTTCACTCCATGTTATATTTTAAAGACCCAGCAATATTTATGCATGGCTGAAGCTAATTCATGCATCCTCATTGCTATATTACATTGTATTGTATGAATATGCTTCAATTTATGTATTCTCCCTATTTATGAATTATATGTTCATTATTGTGAGCTACCAGCAATGCTTTGGAAGGAGACAGGTTTTACCCAAACAACCACTTGATGACTTATTGATTCAATATCCTGGGAATGGAATTTGTCCCCATTGTACATAAATAAGAAAATTATCTCATTGCTCTCTAGTTGAAATTCAGATTAATATCTTCTGTATTTTGGAAGCACAATCAAAATAACTACTTATCTAGAGAATCAAGTATATGGTTACTAAGATAGCAAATCAATCAGCATTTTCCTCTTCTAATCAAGTGCCCAGCAGTATATTAGGAACTTTGGACCTGGGGTAAAGAGCAGGGAGAAAAAAAAAGATACATCTCCGTTTTCTAGGAACTCATTGTCTATTGAAAAAGCTAACCCAAAGAACCATGAAAACAGGAGAGAAGAAAATGTAAGCGTGAAAGAATGTGTAACTGGTACTAGTTAGCATGTGAATGAAGGATTAGTTCTAAGAAAGCTTTGTAGAAGTGGTCTTTTGTAGGAATCAGGAAATGATCTGATAGCACTCCCTCAGTGAGAGGCACTGAAAATAAAATTGAAGAATAAGGGGATTCAAAGTAAGAAAATCCTGTGGAAAGAATAGATTAATGTGTGTATTTTCTTTTTTTTTTAATTTATTTTTTATTTTCAGCACAACAGTAGTCATTATTTTTGTACCACACCCAGTGCTCCATGCAATCCGTGCCCTCTATATTACCCACCACCAGTACCCCGACCTCCCACCCCACCGCCCCTTCAAAACCCTCAGATTGTTTTTCAGAGTCCATAGTCTCTCATGGTTCACCTCCCCTTCCAATTTCCCCCAACTCCCTTCTCCTCTCTAACTCCCCATGTCCTCCATGCTATTTGTTATGCTCCACAAATAAGTGAAACCATATGATACTTGACTCTCTCTGCTTGACTTATTTCACTCAGCATAATCTCTTCCAGTCCCATCCATGTTGCTACAAAAGTTGGGTATTCGTCCTTTCTCATGGAGGCATAATACTCCATAGTGTATATGGACCACATCTTCCTTATCGATTTGTTCGTTGAAGGGCATCTTGGTTTTTTCCACAGTTTGGCGACCGTGGCCATTGCTGCTATAAACATTGGGGTACAGATGGCCCTTCTTTTCACTACATCTGTATCTTTGGGGTAAATACACCTGGGTGGCTCAGTGGGTTAAGCCGCTGCCTTCAGCTCAGGTCATGATCAGGGTCCTGGGATGAGTCCTGCATCGGGCTCTCTGCTCAGCAGGGAGTCTGCTTCCTCCTCTCTCTCCGCCTGCCTCTCTGTCTACTTGTGATCTCTCTCTGTCAAATAAATAAATAAAATCTTAAAAAAAATGTGTATTTTCTTAAGAATCATCTGATTGTAGAGATTTTCTCCTGTATATGTATATTGAACTCTAAGGACCTTGAATATAACAGCTGAAGAATTTACTCAGCTTTTTCCATAACCAATAGTAGAGGGCCTGAAATGTTTTAGGTCTTCTGTAAATAGCTGGTGAATAAATAAAGAATGAAACATCATCATCATCATCATCATCATCACAAAACTGAAATAAATTAGAGGAAAAGTAAGAAAGTTAACGGAAAAGCCTTGAGGGAGTTACTTTTCAAAAGCCATTTTTGCCATCCACTCCTATTCAGTTCATAGAACAGGAGACCATGGCTGTGTTTGCAAAAGGTGGATTAATCCTGATAAACCAAAAATAATGCTTTCTCATGGATGATGTTGAAGATGATCATTCATTCAATAAGAAAAATAGGAGATAGGGAAAAACGCTTTAGAAAAAGTGAGTAAAGGTACATTTTTTAAAAGCCACAAACTATCAAAAACAATACAATCTCCCAAAAGAACATCAAAATTGGAAGGGCCTTTCAGAGTTGGCCTCAGTGCTCTTTTTCAAAATGGGATTGAAAGGAATTGGTGAAAAAATGCCCACTCATTTATAAACCTTGCAGCATGAACATAAAATCAATTGATATACACAATTGTCTCAAAAGAAACAAACAAAAACTACGGAGAATAATTGCATTTTGACTGACATTTTAAAAGCGTAGAGAGTATCTGCAACTTTCAGCAAAGAAACCCAGTGTTCATGAATCTGTACTAATTACTATAATTGCATAGTGTTTCCTACTACCTAAGTAATCTCAGATGACTGCCTTTACTATACTCAAGTCCCAACCTGTATTCTAGGTTTTTGACATTGTTCATGATTTGATCTCAGTCAGCCTTTCTGACTTTATTTTATGTACAATTCCCCCATATACTCCATTTCAGAGAAATACCCAACTTCTCGTTGATTCATGTATCTTCAAACCTTGATGTATATACCAATGCTATTTTCAACCACCCTTTTTCTTTAACCAGTGAGAGAACCTAGTTGCTTTTTGGTCCTTCTTAAAGTCACCTCCTTCGTGGGGCCTTCCTTAATCCCATTCCTAGATACGAGTAATCCAAATTAACTTCTTTCTTCCCTCTGTGCTTCTATAGCATTTGACAATCCATCCTTCATGATGAACTGTGCCCATAATTCTCAGACCTACTAGATAAAATAATTTCCTGAAGATGGGGCAGCACTGAAATACTATACAAGCCTAAGACATCATTGTAAGAAAAAAAAATTTTTTTGAGAAATATTTGGACTTATGAAACTGAGTTGAAAAAATAGTACGGAGAAATCCTATATAACTTTCACCTAAACTTACTCTAATGTTAACACTTTAGATAACCACAGAACAATTGTCAAAATTAAGAAAGTAACCTTGGCATGATGCTATTAATGGAAATAATTTGCAGGGATTTCACCTTTTTTTTTTTTTTTTTTTTTTTAACACTAATGTTCTTTTTCTATTCCAGTATCTGATTTAGGGACCCATGTTGCAATTGATCATCATGTCTCTTTTGTCTTCTCCAACCTGTGATACTTTCTCACCCTTTCCTTGTCTCCTATGATCTTGACACTAATGAAGGATACCAGTCAGTTACTTTATACATGTGTTTGTCTGATGTTTTCTTATGATTAGACTGAATTTATGCATTTGTCTCAAAAGCACCAAAGAGGTGCTGATCATCTTATGGGGGGCACTTGATATTTATATGGATTACTGATGATGTTAAACTTGATTATTTGATTAAGGTGGTATCTGCCAGGAAACTTGATATAATATTACTTTATCCCTTTGTAATTACTAAATACTCTATGGGAGAAACTTTGAGACTATGAAGATGCAGTAATTTTCCTTATAACCCTGTGCAGTCATTCTAGATTCATCACTGGATCTCACCAGTAGAATTTATTACAGTGGTATAGCCTTATGAAATTACTTTTTAACATAAAATCATCAAATTTTATTGTATGATATTAAAATGATTTTATATTTTCTTCATTTAAAAAAATTATCAGTTGTAATTTTTCAGTAAGAAGTGTTATTTTTCATTTCTTCCATTTACCTTAGTTATTTCATTGTTTGGTTAATTATATCAGTATGGACCCATGAATATGCATTTTATTCCCTGGCTAATAATGCAATTGTAATATCACTTATTTCCTTGGCCATTGGGAACACTTTCAGGTAGGTTTCCATGCTCTTTAGACTTGTCATGCCTACTCCATTTTCCTCTTTTTGCACTTATTTGCAATCTTGCACCACAAGATGCTCCAGCTTGCACAGTGTTGTGAGCAATGGCAAGCACACAATTTGGAAACAGGTACATCAAGTTTCAAATATGCCTCCTTCTAACTCACTGTTCTTGCATATGTTATCTATTTTTTTTTCCGTCTGAGCTCAAATTTTCCTATTTGTAAAATGGGCCTAACTGCATTGAGAAAATTGACAGTTGTCAATAAATTGTCCACAGTATGTATTTGATAATTTGCATATTACTAAATGCGCAGTATTGAAAAGCTGACCTCTGAGACATTGAAACATGAAGAACTCCATAGATCTGCTGCCAATGAAACAACCATAACTAGTTTAAATATTTTTAAGAAGAAATAAAGGATCTGGGAATTATTTTAAGAGCATGCAGTAAATGAAGAAACTTTTATTCAAGGCAGTCTGTTAGCATCTCATTCATCTGGTAAGAGTAGTGGGACTCTGTTATACTCTGTTACTCCTGAGCTCAGCTTGATTGCAGCTCCATTCTGGGTGGAAGCAGCCAGGAAGGCAGGGCTCCCTCTTCCTTCAGCCCTTAATCAAGTCTTAGCATATTTTACTTGGAGGGGCAGGCCACAGCTCTTCCCATTTCCCCACCTCTAATTTCAGGTGGCTAAGTTCTTGATGGTTGTAGTCAAGAAGTCAAGAACTCCCTTTCTCTACCTAGTCCTTACATAGAAGTGCAGCAGACTGGTACCCTAGTCATCCTTTCCCCATGTTACTTTTATGACAAAAGTTCAAAAATGGCAGTAGCAAGCCGAAAAAATATAGACGCTACCACTCATCCAATGCCCAGAGTGGTGACTTCTACAAGAGTAATATTTGCATGTCTTTCTAAAATTAATTTATCATAAACCTGAAGCATATTCTGATAAGTTAGATATATATTGTAAGCTCCAGAGAAACAAATAAGAAAATAACAACAACAACAACAACAAAAGTGAAAAAAAGTCATTAAAGGAATTTAAATGATAAGCTAGAAAAAAAAAATCACTTAATGCAGAGGAAAGAATTAAGGGGAAATTAGGAACAAAAAGCATTAGACATATAAGAAACAAAAATTAAAAGTAAATTCAACTAAACCAATAAAAATTAAATATGAATGGATTAAAAATAAGTCAAAAGTGGTGGGACTATAAGAAAAAATGTGGTGGGACAAAAAATGATGTGGCCACTTTTGTTAAATGGTTAAACATAGTTACTCTATGATTTAGCAGTTTCACACTTGCAAATGCATGCAAGAGAAATAAAAAAAAGAATCCACACAAAAAGTTGTTCATGGGTATTTAGAGCAACATTATTCATAATAGCCAAAATTGGAAGGAAGTAAAATATCCATCAACTGATAGAAGGACAAAAAATAAAATTTGATATATCCATACTATGTAATATCATTCTGCAATAAGAAGAAATTAAGTAGTGATACATGTTACAGCATGGATAAAACTTGAAAACATTATGCTAAGTGCAAGTTGTCTGTAAAAAAGGACCATATATTGTATGATAGCTTTATATGAAATGTTCAGATTAAGCAAATATGTGGAGACAGAAAGTAGATTAATGGTTGCTGTGGGCTGGGATGTGTGGGTCGGGTTTGGGGTAACAGGGTGATGGGCATTAAGGAGGGCCTGTAATATAATGGGCACTGGAGGTTATATGCAACTGATGAATCACTGAGCTCTACCTCTGAAACTAATAACATACTGTAGTTAATTAATTGAATTTAAATAAAATAAAACTTTAAGAATATATATAAGGAATATAGAAGATAAGAGTGTGGATTAATGAATAAGGACGCTGAGATTTGAATCCTGATTCTATGCCTGATTGTTGGCAATATAGAACTTGTCAGAGTTTTAGTTTCCTAACCTGTATAGTGGAAAATAACCTACACCAGTGAGATAGTATGGCATTAAATGAGATAATGCATAGGAAGCATTTAATAGTGTTAATAATAATATCTATTATTCTTTTGATAGATATTATTTGAAGTGTAGACGAATCTCATACATTGTTTAACATGTTTTGATCCAGTTTGTTTAGGAAGAGTATCTTGATTAATCTTGTTTATTCTTTAAGGCATACCTATTGTTTAGCTAAAATAACCTTTAAAAATTAATATGTGTGTGATGTGAGTGTGTATGTGTGTGTGTGTATGTAAGTAAATATTATTTAGCTAACCATGAGTCAGTCAAGAATTCACAGACCTCTAAAATAATCATGGAACCAGTGTTGTCATGGTGTTATTTTTCTGGAAAGAATAATAGACAGCTCTACAATGCATTTTATGTGGGCATGTTAAAGAAAAATGGCTGACTCTTTTTAAAAAGCTATCATATCCATTTCAGATCTCTCCTTAAGTTCCTGCTATCCTGTTTATGAGCTGAATTATATCATAAAAGTATACTCATTGAAACTGTCCACACCTACCTTCCTCATATTTAATTTCGGGGTGATAATTTATGCAGTGATTTAGTACAAGAATTGAATGAGACAATATAAATGAGTATAGTGACTCATTAAACAAAAGTGATACTGAACAAAAGTCCCCATTCCCTCTCTTTCTGTGATAAAATACTATCACAACAGGTATAACAGGAAATGAAGCTGGTCTGCCATAAATTGTTCTTGGTTGAGCTAATGTTTCCTAGAAACCATTGGTTCCTTTTCTTGTTCATTATATATTATATGCTAAGTAACCACTCCTCATATTTTCTCTGGATGATTTGAAGTATGTGGATATAAAAATTTACCTTCTCTTCAACCCAAAAGAAACTGCTAAAATATCTCTGTGATCCCCAAAACTGTTTGACAGGTAAATTGTCATGGTAGTTTGAGTTGTGGTTTCCAAGATCAGGAAGTCTAAATCATACCCTGATGCCTCCTTACCCATCCACAGTTCATTCTAAGAAAATATGCCAATCCTTTATCATTCTATGTACCATTTAGGGCCTAAGATGCCCGCAAATCTTGACAGTCCTCCACATATATGGGTAGCAAAATATGTTTAGTCTGGACAACGTAACTCAGAATTACTTTGAAACAAAGAAAAAGGAAGAAATCACAGTGTTTAGAGAGACACAGACAATGCATTCTCCCTTCATCAACCATGATTAGTCAGGGAATAGTCAATCAGTGGTATCAAGCAGATGGTCCTTGTAGTCAATACAGTATTCACAATATGTGCCTAGTGCCAAAAATGCTGTAATTTCTGGTTCCTGTAAATTGAAAGGCTGCCCTGAACATCTGTGATCTGTCACTTGAAAGGTGCAGTGTATCTAAAGGTTTGACTCATTTTTTTCCCTTCGATATACAATGACTTCTTTAGCAACCAGCATAGGATCTACTTCAGCTAAGAAGCTTTCTCTATTGTTTGGCCCATGACCCAGCTAATCAACAACTTATATAGGGTAAAGATTGCTATTAAGAGATGAATTTTTTTTTTAAATCTATGTGATAAACATAGATTTTCCATGTTAAGTTTGAGGATGGGCTGTATTTGAACAATAGGGTTAAAGTGTGGTTGGCTTCTGAGAAAATTCTTAGCACAAATGAGTCCATCCAACTTCCTGCACTAGTTGATTTGACCAGGCTCTAGCATGTCTTCTGTCAGACCAATACCATGTCCCTAGGATGATCCCATGCTTTCTTAAAATGCCTGAGAAAGCTCAGTGTTACCTAAAGCATTTACTGTTCCAGCCAAAACATGACTAACAAGATCCTGACCACTCTTTTCTTAGTCATTTACTTTAGAAGGCTTACAGTTATAAATCCTTTCTCTGCCCATTTAAGATACAAATTTCCTACCACCCTGGAATGTCTCTCTAAGGACCTGGGAGCTATCTCTTAGAAATGCAGACAAGCAGAGCTATAGCTCTCCTATCTCCTAGTTCCTATGGGGAAGTAAGAGCTTATTTTTGATGTATGGCTTGCTTCAATTTGGATAACCACCTCCTGTCCTGAAGATATGTAAAGGTTGTTTTTCCTCTACATAAGAGCAAATAACAAACTTAGGTGGCCTAATCACAGTAACTGACCACGCTTAACCCCTTTCAGCACTTTTCCATTAACACACCCCAGCATTTAAAAATGTTTTGGTGGTGTGGACCTGAGTTATGTACTGAAGTCTCTCTCCCTTACTGCATTAGTCTGAATATAGTCTTATAGTTTTATCAGGCATCGAGCTTGTTTCTCTCTTTGACACTTTTGAATAAAGAATAAAGAAAGTATATTAAGTCTCTTCTCTATTTTTTTTTCTTTTGATTTGCTGATTTCCTCCAATTATCAGCTAGAGCTTAAAGGAAGCGTATCGTAAAATAGGAGTTAGGGCTTATAAGTGTCTCGGCAGTTCTTTATAGATTTTAGTACCCAATGTGCCAGATTTCTGGTCTGTTGGTGGCAGTGATAGCATTCCTGCTTCTCCAGGTTCAGGGACTTCCCTATGTAGCATTGTGTCTCCCCGATGTCCTCCTGTCTCCTGTACAGAGAAGCAAAGAAAGGAACTTGGGTTTGGAATAAGACTGAAATTAAACCTTTGTTATATGACCTTTGGCAAGTCACTCAATCTGGCTCAGCCATTATTTGTTTTTATGTTAAATAATAGCAATAATTCTTTCCTCAAAGAATAAAATAACTTTGTAAAGTGCTTATCGTAGCACGTGCAAAATTGAAGATACACAGTAAATAAATCTCACCCCCTCCAATTGCCAAAAAGTCTTTGTTATGAAAAGCAAGTTGCAAGTGAAGAAGCTTAGAAAAGACAAAAAGATGGATGGGGGATGGTGTCAATGTTTGAGAAACCCTTGGCTATAAAATGCAAGAGTTGTAGAAATACCCAATGAGCACTAACAAACAAACAAAACCCAAAAAACCAAAACTTGTTTCCTCTGGGCTGCATCCCTCAGTGATCCAGAGCATGGAGAAGGGATCACATCTGATCTGGGCCAATGATTAGGAAGCATAATCATACTCCATCTTTTTTTTTTTTTTAATTTTATTTATTTATTTGACAGACAGAGACCACAAGTAGGCAGAGAGGCAGAGATAGAGGGGGAAGGAGTCTCCCTGCTGAGTAGAGAGCCCGATGTGGGGCTCGATCCCAGGACCCTGAGATCATGACCTGAGCCATAGGCAGAGGCTTAATCCACTGAGCCACCCAGGTGCCCCATCACACTCCATCTTAAATAGCATTGGATTGACATGACCGTAGATGAGAAAGTCAGAGTATGAATAGCAAGCCTTTCCATATTCATGGAGAAATAGAGGCCTTCAAGCTTAACTTCCACCCATTAAGAGATGGCCTATGATTTCTTTCCCAGTTAAACAAGGACTTTTAAGAAATATTCTGAGAGGACTCATGGAACAGAAGAGGATCCAATGCCCTCGAGTTCCACATACACTTTTCACATGCTTTTCTGTTGAAGATAACTCTACAGTAAACTGAGGTGAATATAAAAGAATCCAAGCTTTCTCTTCCCATCACTAAAGCTGCATAGCTCAGCCTACACAGGCGTTCCAAATGGAATTGATGTACACAGAAACTGGCAGAGTGGAAATCATAATAATAAGGAGATGAAATGATATCTACTGGTTCCGTATAATCTTTGTTTCTCCATACACAGAATGGTACAATCGTTCCTGCCTTGCTTTGAGAATAAAATGCAATACTATTGTAGTGTGAGGTACAATGTAATTCATAAAACAGAGGTCCATATTTTATTAATAATTTTCAATAAACCAGATAAGATGGTCAGTAAAAAGTATTCTCTGTGCACACGTGTGCTTGTTTTTTTGTTTGTTTTTGTTTTTAAAAATTATTTATTTGCACATACAAGAGAGAAAGATCACGAGAGAGCATGAGTGAAGGGAGGGGCAGAGGGGCTGAGCAGGGGCCTGATAAATGACCCCTTTCTAGGACCCTGGGATCATCATGCTCTAAATTGAAGGCACATGCTTAACTGACTGAGGTACCCAGGCACCCTGTGCGTTTGTGTGCTTGTACAAGAAGGGGTTCTCCTTACCCATGCACAATCATAGAGGACAAGATAGCCTGATAACATTCACCATTTCCTGTGGTGATAGTATTCAAAAAGGGAAAAAAAAAAGGAGATGACTTATTTATATTATTTGTGTATTTCAAAGGAATGTTAATCTGAGTTCTGAAGTCTCTTAGAAATATTTTATAATGAAAATATGACTACTATTTGCATAATCCTAACACTTCAGGAATGGGTAATAATGGCCCATTTTGTTGTTAGTCTGTGCACAGAAGATACATGGTTATTTAGTGTAATAGATGTCGTTTCCAGTGGTTTTTTTTTTTATAGAAACATAATCTCTAGAGATACACTAGGGGAAAACATCAATAACTTTGTGATCAAATGTGTCATAATGAGAAGATCTGATGGTGTAGTACAGTTCTATAAGTCCTAAAATAAAGTACCTCTATAATTTTGTATAACCCAGATTGTCCCTAACACATTAGTTTAGAATTTTTAAAATAAAAATAAAAGAGATCCTCAAAAAATGATTTGAAGATTCATTTTCTGGAAATAGTCCCTATTCTATTTGTTGTCATTAAGCTCTCATGATCACTTTATACCACAGCAAGTTTAGTGACTAAATGATTAAACTCTCATTTTATTTCTCTAATGCACTAACATATATTATAAAGGGACAGTAACTAAACTGGTAATGATGCAAGCATATGCAAATGCACAGATCTTTACAGAAAACACTGGCGATTGATTTTTAAATAAATTGATAGTCAAAATTGGGCATGATATAGAAAAACAAAAGACAGGAAAAAATTCTCCATATCATTATAGGATAATTAGTTACTTGTGAAAAATAATTTGTTTCATGTTTATTTCATACCACTATACCAAATACGTGTTTGAGTAACTTGTTAATTAAATTCAATCATACAAAATAGGGGGAAAAAAGATTTATTTAATTATTTCTCTTTGGGGGAAGTTATTGATTATTCTGAATCTATTTACACATATTATTATCTTCTCTGGAAATTTTCTAGTAATGGAATTATTAGTTTAAAGGTTGCAACAGCCTTTTGGATTTCAAATGTCATTTATCATGTATATGAGAACATTCATTTTATTACATACTTTGGCATCCTTTTTGTCATTGGGAAAATGATCCAAATATTAGCTGTCTTGTAAATCCAACTATTATGCATTCGTTTTTGTTTTCACTCACCCATGCATGCATCCATCCACTTAGCTCACTATTCCTGTAATTATTCTGATACTGCTACTTCATGATAGTCATGTTCATGGACTTTGGAAACAAATTATCTGGGATCAAGTTTATTCCACCACACAATTTATCTCTCCGCAAATAACTCATGTTCTCTAAGACTGATATGAAATGGAGGAATGAAGGCAGTACCTGCATGGAATTTTGGAGGATACAATATCTTTACCCATTAAAGGACTAAGGACAAAATATGTTACAGCATAAGCACTCAGTTAATCTGATGTTTAATAATAATTATGAGAATTAATGTCCAATGAGTATTTTGTACATATCAAACTCTATGTTAAAGAGTTTGCATGACTAAACTCATTAACTTTTATATGTATAAGCAAAACTTATATATGTATATATTTGCAATGTTTTATATATAAATAGGCACACAACTTTGATTTTTACAATAATTTTACAGATGATAAAATAGAGGATTTTAAGATTTAAGTAAATTATATAAAGCCATATGTTCAGAAGATTATCAGACCAAAATTAAAACCAGGCAATTTAACTCTAAAGCATGTGCTTTTTATGATTGCAATCTACATCCTGATTTTGATTTGGGAACCAGACTCACCTAATTGAGTAATATCTGTGGGTATGAATATATCACTTCCAAGTGAATCTAGTAGAGAAAATTCTCCGTGATAGAAGCATTTCTATTCCTTTTACATATTCTTTCCATAAACAGTTCAAAACAAATTAAACATTGAAGTAAAGTGCAAGCATTTAATCAATCTTAACACCCATTTATTGCTGCTTAAACTACAAAGCAATAGAGATTATCCCTTTAATATTTAATACACTAATAAATCTGCTCCAGAAAATCTGTCCCTTTTTGTGTCTGTACTTCTTCCCTTATGGTTTATGACTTTTCAGAAGTTTGTTGTATGAAAGTTCTGTAAGACTTAATCATTTTCGAACAAAAGAAAGAGCACCATGTTATAATTGCAAATGAGCCAGATGACACATTTCTTGACCTTTAGTGGTGAACCTGAACCGTTATTATTAATACATATCTGTGGTGAGTCTATATTACTCTGATCATTGTCTGATGCTGGCAAAACCATAACCTTTGTTGAGCACACAGGCTACTGCAGAAGAAACACTATACACGGCAACAGATATATATGATTACTAAATCATGTGAGCCGATGCATTCAAGACTATAGAGTCCATGAGAATATACATTTTGTTGTTGCTTTCTCAGTACTTAAAGCAGATGCTTGGCATATTATAGGTGCTCAAAAATATTTGGGTAATGAATTCATAAGTTAATTGATGAATCAACAAAAGCTGTGGAAGGAGGTAGGGGGTTTAGTAAAGTGAACTCAGTTTGGTGCACAGGCTCAGCCTGGGCTTCAGAAAGACTCGAGGTAGGTTTGCCTCTTACATGGGAAACGGAGCAGAAATGGTGCTACTTAGACACATTTAATGTTGGTGGAAGTAGTATCATTTTGTTATTGAAATCACTCTACATCACCCTCAACTGTTCTCTGACATTTTATAGGAGGAGATATGGTAAATGCCTTTATAAATCTTGAGCAGTTGTGAGCACACCATGCCCCCCTTCCAAGAGGTAGCAAGATGAAGCTCAAACACAGATGGAAACTTGGACTTTGATTTCCTATTTTTTAAATCATATTTTGTTTAGACCCCAGTCACTTGCTAAACTCCTTGTATCTCTTGTCTACTAAAAGGAACAAGAAGTGTATGTGTGTTTCATAAAATGCATTCACTCTCCCCCTATCAGAAATTATTTCCCATCGCCCGTAAGGTGAAAGTTAAAGGAATTATTGTATATTTTAGGAATTATTGCATTTCTGAATAATTTAGTGTAGCCCTGTCTTTTCAATCTCAGCTTGGCCCATTCCTTCTCACCACAATGCAGCGACATTTGCTTCCTTGGTTCCTAGATCAGGTTGTCTTCAGTCTAGCTTCCCCGAAACAAAGGGTAAGATGGGAATTCTAGATTTACTGGGGGATATGCTTACATAAGAAAGATCTAAGGAAAGTAACCAGGTTGGGGGAAAATGCTGAACAATAATGTGGTCTCAGAAGAAGATGAGCTCCTGAATAATCCCACAAGGACATTTTAGACACAACTGCACCATCTCTAGGTGATAGGGCCAACCTTTGGTACTTCTACATCTTTGCCCTTAGGTGAGAGAGAAAGAGAGATTTCCCAGGTGAGTTTGAGGGCTCTTCTCCAAAGAGGAACAGTTGTGATCTGTCAGCGGTGAACAGTCATAGCCTCTTGAATATGGGTGGACAGTAGAGGTCAGTAGAGGGGATTTGGATCACATGACATTGTGTATTCTGCAGGAGACTTCTTGTACTGCTCACATCCACTTCTCAGATTAAGCTTATTCCACATACTTACAGCCCCTCTCAGACTCTAGTTAGTTAGAATCTGGGGCTTAACAAGAGGAGGGTTAGTGACACAAAGTGCAGCCCTGTGCTCTAGTTCTCCAGAAGTCATTACTGAGTTACCCTCCCCATCCACCACATATTCTAAATCCCTGACCCTCTAGGCTAGAATTTCTGTAGGCCTAGCTCCTCATCTCTAAAGATGGTTACCATGTTCGGATCAGAAATGATTACTGCATTTGCCCATTTCCATTAAAGCCAGGCATGGGAGTACCCAGTGATGCTCTACTGGAGTCATTTAAGGGCTCGCTGGGTCTCTTCTTTGGCCAAAGGCAATTATCTAAAGGAAGGGGGAGCTGTGAATTGTTAGCAAGCATCACAAAGCTAGGGAGGGCGATCTGAGCAGGGTGCTTAGAATATGCACACTAAACTCTTTACTGCCTCTGAACCTGTGCACTTTTTATCCTTTTACTTGGGACATTTGTTCTACTGTTCAAATGCCCAGCTCTTATTCATTGAGAATTGCATGTGCTTCCTCTTCTGAGATGCCATTGTCCACATTGCCACCTAGATGTCATTGTCCTTACTTTGCATATTGCCCTGCATTTTCCTATTATCAATACTTAGCTAGATTTATAATAGCTTGCTTTGTTTGACAAATTTTGAGTTTTCTTCTATTTTTACTATTAAAATGAATGCTTAATGAGAGTAAACGCAAATTCATTGTCTTCACCCTTGCATTATTATTTCCAAGGACATAGACTAAAATAGAGAAACAAAGTAGATGTAAACAAAATATTTCCTGTGTGCCTATTTGAATGTATCGGTTGCAGATAAGGACCCTAATGGGCTACTACCTTCACCTTTTGTAGATTCTATAAATATCTTCACTATATTATATAGATCCCTTCATATTTATTTACGCGCTTTACCTTCCCCACAGTACAATGTGTGCCCATTGAAAAACCTTCCATCCCCTCCACCAGGAGCATCTCATATCCTTAACTCCTCAGCCATTCTTTTATTGTTTTGTTTTTCTTTATTCTTTTCTCTTCAGTTTGCAACCTCATAAAAGACACGTTTGCGGGCGCCCCGTGACTCAGTGGGTTAAGGCCTCTGCCTTTGGCTCAGGTCATGATCTCAGGGTCCTGGGATCGAGCCCCGCATCGGGCTCTCTGCTCAGCAGGGAGCCTGCTTTCCCCTCTCTCTCTGCCTGCCTCTCTGCCTACTTGTGATCTCTCTGTCAAATAAATAAATAAAATCTTAAAAACAAAACACATTTGCTTGTAGTATTGACCTAATACTATCTGTTTTTTTTCTTTTTTTTTTCCCTGAAAAAGTTGAACCACTTCTGATCATAATACTGGAACCCAATGCATTAGGTCTAACCCCAAACCAAAAGATGTGTCTTAACCCTTGGCTTTCCAACAGATGTGACTGATTCCTTTTATCTCTTGTTAGTATTGTATTTGATTTCAGTAGTTTCAGTGTGTCTACTTATCTTTAGAAACACATTCAAGAGAATCTTTATCCTGTTTGTGATTAATTCTTAATTACTAGTTTGGGAAACTAAATGCAGGATAATGTGAATCCCTTATTTTTAGAATAGCAAAGTGTGAGAAAGGTAAGAAAAGTCCAAGGATAAGACTCTAAGTATCATGGTTTATTAATTCTGTGTAAGAAATCTACATTATTTATTTGAGAAGAAAAATAAGGTTTTTTAAATATGCACACATGTGTTTGTGAATGCATATATATGTGTAAATGGGCAGATACATGTGTATTATTAACTCATAAATAAGATGTAATCTTACTTTATGAAATACTGAGATATTTGGCTAAGATGTGAGATTGTTAATATCACAGTCCCATCAACACTACCCTTTAATACATTTCTTTTCCTCCAATAAAAATACAAAAGTCAGCTCAAACAGTTTGCTTTCATATCTTTAGTGTCATTGATTTTGAACACTCCATATGTTGTCTTTTGTACCTTTGAAGATAAGATGTAATTATTGGAAAAAATGGATCAATAAAATAAGAGATTTGGGTGCTTATTAGTTTATCTCACTCTGCCTCAAGCTCGATTTTCAAAGAAAACAAGCCATTTGCATGTACTTTTCTTGGGAAAGAAAATTAACTGGAGTCAGTGTTCTGGGAAAAATTCTTGAAATGGATTTTAAGAGCTGTGTAATACCTGATGGCCAAATAATTATCAAATTACTCTAGGAGGTACCCTTCTTCACATGACTGTGAACTCTGAAGGAAATTTTGAGTAGAGTTGCTATTCTCTAACATCTCAGATGTGAGTAACATTTCCAAGGATTCATCTTGAAATCCGTTGTAGGCATACCAAAAACAAGATATGTAGCTGCATGTTGATAATTGTCTAAACTTGACTGTGGCCATCTAAGCTTCTTCTGTGTGGATATTGAATCAAGCTAATCAGTTATGTGGCAATCCAGTCAATTCTTTAAAGTGACCAAGATATCAACCTCTTTGTTAGGCAGTATAGTCTCATTTTATCTGCTTAGTTCTTACAGAAATAAGAAAAGTGATGCTTCCTCTCAGACCCAGGCTTTGAGGCTTAAGATGTATTCATTTCAAACATGAATATTCATGATTTCCTTTCTTTTAGTTTATCTGCCCCTTCCTTTACTTTCCTAAAACTAATTTTAGCCTGTGTATAATACTCTGATATTTTGAGTATACCCTTGGAAAAGACTAATGCATAAATTAACATAAATAATCCTTTAGATACAGTTGTATTCTAAGCCATCTGTCTATCTGAAATCTAAAGGTTTCCATCTGATTGGCTAGATAAATCCCATGAATTGGGATAATTCTAGACATGACCCAAGTGAAAACAAATAATTTTTAAGGTAGAAAGTTAGAGTAGAAAGGTATTCCTTGGAATTTTCTCAAAAACTTAGCATCACAGACTCATAGGACTTTGAGAATAGATAGAACAAAAGCTTACCCCAGGGTTTTATGAACATTGATATACTTCACTTACATCTTTATTTTATATTCTCTTATTTTCTTTACATTCTTTTGGTGACTGAGACATCTGCACAGAGGAACCTCGGTGGTTAATATATTGCCAGCATAAATGGGACCAGAGATACTAATCTTGTCCTATCAAGCATTTAATACTTGAATTTTTTGGTAAATATTTCTAACAAATCCCAACCTCTGTTGTTTACTGTATCATTACTAATAGGCAAAATGACTAGGAATAAAAACAATTACAGCTGATGAAACGAATATTGTTATTTATATTATCGAGTGCTATGATGTTCTAGTCATGCATTATCTATAACCTTTGAGATACATACTTATATGTATCATTCAGAAATGTTGTTGCTATTATTCAGATAAATAACTTAGATTTAAAGAAGGAATCTGACTTGCCCAAAGCCATACAGATCAGTTTCAGAGTAGATATCTCAGATCTGTCTGCATCCACGAAAGCACATTCCTTAAACAACTCCAGTGATATAAGGCTCACCAAATGTTGAAACCATTTTTTTCCCCCATTTTGGAAAGCTCTTCTGTGTATGAAGAGGAATTCAAACTGTTTCCTGCCAAGCAATTAATCACTAAGAATGATCATAATCTATTAGGCTTATTTTCGTATTTTTAGTCTTCATACGCATATCTAATAGAATATTCATTAGCATGATGGTATTCTTAAGAATCTTTCCTTACATACACAGAATGGTATCATTAAGTTTAGATGTTGGCTGAGTACACTGTAATATATAAAAGTATTTCTCATTTATTTATTTAGCTTGGTAGGGATTTCAATTCACATAAAAATGAGCACTTGCCGTAACAGCCTTTTTTTTTTTTTTAATTTAGTGTATAAAATGCAGCTCAATTAACTCAGCTGGATACTGTGACCCAACAACTAGAGTGATTTGAGTTTTTATTCTGTTGCTGTTAAGACATGGATTAATACATTTACTGCTGGCAAGCTTTTGATAACTTTTTTCCCACTTTAAGATTATTTATTTATTTATTTATTTGAGAGAGAGCAGGAGGAGGAGCAGAGGGAGAAGGTGAGAAACTGAAACAGACTGTGCGCTGAGCATGGAGCCCAATATAGGGCTCGATCTAATGACCCTGAGATCATAACCTGAGCTGAGATCAAGAATCAGACACTTAACCAACTGAGCCACTCAGGCACCCCTGCTTTTGGTAACTTCTAAAGCAAATGGAAAAGTAATCCTACCCTCTGAGCTCACACAGTTCAGTTGTACAGAAAATTATTAATGTATGAAAAATTAGGTATCATGTTAAAAATGCCTAAAATAAAAGACAGTTATTCTATTTCATTTATTTTAACTTATTTATTCTGGGGCACCTGGATGGCTCATTGGGTTAAGTCTCTGCCTTCAGCTTGGGTCATGATCTCAGGGTCCTGGGATCGAGTTCTGCATTGGGCTCCCTGCTTGGCAGGGAGCCTGCTTCCTCTTCTATCTCTTTCTCTGACTACTTGTGATCTCTGTTTGTCAAATAAATAAATAAAATCTTTAACTTATTTGTTCAGTATATTGACACATAATCTTATGACATATTTAGTGCCAGGACCTGCAGGTACACATGGAAATAATATCTAGTTCTTAGAAAGAGTTTGTGGTCTCATGGAGAAAGAGATGGCTTTGTTATAATGTAACTTGTGCTGGTAGGAAAAAGAGGGTATCCAAACAAGCAGGGTCTGATTTTTCACTGCAAGTGACATTTGCATTATGCTTTGAATTGATATTAGGCAATACTTAGAAGAGAAGTAGCCTACTGAAGTAGAGACAGGCAAAGACAACATAAGTTTGGGGGCACCTGGGTAGCTTAGTCGGTTATGCATCTGCCTTTGGCTCGGGTCATGTTCCCAAGGCCCTGGGATTAAGGCCATTAACCAAGAGATTTGGACATCCCCTGTGCACCATTTCAAAATTGTTTTGGCACAGATGCAGTCAAACACTGCCTCATCTTGGCCTATGCTGTAAACCTCTCCTTTCCTGATCTGAAGTTCTTCTGACCCGGTGTCAAGGGACACCTGCAGAATGTGTTCAATATAAATGTAAGTGCAACTCAAAAGTGTGGGAAGTTTATGACCTCAAAGCCATCGATAGCCAGGAGACAGTGATGGGTAAATGCTTCTTCCCTTCATCCCTAATAGTTCTGAGACACATTCTATAGAGCAACTCAGAAGATCCATGATGATGAAGGAGCCGCTCACCCAAAGCAGGGACCAACACATATTTACATTGGCTTTTCTTTCTTCTCGGCGTCACTTGCCTTGTCGTGTAGTCCCACTTTCTGTATGTTATTTCCCAAATAAGCGATATGTGTGCAAACTTTCGTCTCAGGTTCTCCTGTGAGGGTAAAGAAGGACAAGGTAGTGGTTGATAAGGAATATTTGAGGAGACCTACCATGTGTATAGCTTTCTGGTCTATATCCCTAATTCAGGAAAAACTCTCCAAGACCTTATGGCTCTCTGCCTGTAGATTCAGCAGATATATGATTTGATGTTTCATAGGACGGATGAGAACAGCCACTTAATAAGCTTATCAACATCCCAAGATTCGTGCTAGCATGCTAGCATTAGCTATGCCAGTTTCTCAGTGAGATCTTACATGAGTTAAAAAAGTCATTAGAAGACTGAACAGATATGGAAGGGGTAGGTAGAGAAAAGCCATTAAGCAAATTTGTGTAAGTATGAGTCCACAGGCCACAGTCATAGGGAAGCCAAAACCATGAGGGTGTAGATACCATGAAGTCGTAAAAAGACCCACACAGTACAGAGAAAGTATCTGCTAGTAGTGAGGAAAGAAAGCAGGTGGCAGAGAAGATGTAGTTTAAAAAAAAAAAAAAAAGTCTCCTTAGTTCCTTAATTTCCGTTTTTCGTTTCAGTTCTTCACCACAAAAATTTTTTTTATTACAATGAGCTCCACTTTTTTAAAAGTGTTCTATGTAATCATTTGACTCTTGTAACTAAAAGAATAATAGAAAAATTTTGTCCGTGCTGCTTTCTTTAGTTAATATATAGCAAAATCTTCCCACAATCCAGAACAAAAGGAAGTTCCGCCCAGACCTCCCACATACTTCTTTGAAACTCTTTTTCTTTAATTTCAGCACATTTTCATTGATTCTGCTATCAGGAGCACAACCAGACTAAATCATCTAAGACTCATGACATTATGCAATAACTTGGAAATACCAAGCACTTTAATGTAATTATCTTGTCTAAAACAGTTTAGCAAACAGAAAGTCAAGCTTCTGATGATTTATGTTAATAGGTCTTGGAAGCAATCACACTGGTTATTGTATTATTTTTCTTGCCCATGTGTCTCTCTGTTAGTACATTTCACCTGGTGGAGGATTGAGACAGATGGACAGGATTTTTTTCTTTGTTTCTTAAAAGTTGATGTTAAATCAATATTATTATGCAAAAACACAGTAACAGAAGTAATGTCAGTGGTATGGAGTTGGGAAGAGGGAAGTGTATGATGTATCGTTTTAATCTGAATACAGAATCAGAAACAAAAATTCATAGTAGAACAAAAAAAAACAAGGTTAAACATAAACCTTTAATCTGTGGAAGTATTGGTAAACTATGGGAAGGGCATCATCTAAACCAGGAACTGGACACTTTTCCCTGTAAAGGACTAGATTGTAGATATTTTTGGCTTGTGAGCCATTCAGCTTCTGTCATAACTAATATAATCAGCAAAATGGGAACATTTGCAAAAAAGGGCAGATACAGACATTCAAATTTAAAGTTGATAAGAGATCAAAGACACTGAGTCCTTAAGAACATGGCCAGTTGTGGGGGTGGTGATTTTGTGTGATCTAGAGCGGGTATTGCAGTTTGTGTTCCTTAGGAAGCAGAATCTGAACTAGAGATTAGCATGCTGGATAGAGATAGGGCAGTGCATTTTGGGCGTACTACCTGTGGAAGGGAAAGGAAGAAAGTTAAGATTGGGCAGAGAGAGATGTTAAACTGTAATGCAGTCTTAACAAAGACCTAAGCCAGTCACAGGAGAAGCTCTGAAGTTAGAATGAATTGTCCCAAACTGAATAATGTGATAAGGTTAATCCTTAGTTAAGGAATGCCCTGGAATGGAGGTGTAGCCTTCAGCCAAAGTGAACCTCAAAAAAGAATGAGAGCAGAGGGCCTGACACAGCAGCATTCCCAATCTCCTTCATTCCGAAAAGTGGAACTGGTAGCATATCCCAGCATATGGTATAGTCTGTCTTTTTCCCTGACATTTGACTATTAATTATTTTTACCTTTTCTTTTTTAAGGTTTTATTTATTTGACAGAGAGAGAGACAACGAGAGAGGGAACACAAGCAGGGGGAGGGGCAGAGGGAGAACCAGGCTTCCTGCTGAGCGGAGAGCCCTACTGAGGGGTTTGATCCCAGAACCCTGGGACCATGACCTGAGCCGAAGGCAGACCCTTAACATCTGAGCCATCTGGGCGCCCCATTATTTTTACTTTTTTGCATAAAGTTTTAGAAGCAAGTACTCTCGCGTTCTTAGGAAAAACAATAGGAAGATTAGTGGGATGAATTATAGCCCCTCCTCAACAGCTCCTGTCAAACTGCCTGGTATTCTTTATCTTTGTCTTCACATCTTAGAGTCCCGATGCCCTCAGCCAGTGCATCCACTGCTTTAGCTGGCTTACCTGACAGCATGGACAGTTCTCTGTCTCTGGGATCTGAGTTCACATTCACCATACCTTTTTTAGGTATAGGTCTTTGAATTGTGCAATTACTATAAAAGGTGGAAATGGAGTCCAAAGAGGTACCTGAGTGAATCAGGGTATGTGCCAAATTCATTCATTCTGTACCCATTTTCACAATTGCACTGAGAACAGCAGCCTTGCCTCCTGCTGATGAGTAAGACTAATTACCCCTGCCAAGATGATTGTTCTGTTTACTGAGCGTGGTCACCTTTCATGAAACCTAAAGTACCAAAGTGCAAGCAATAGTTTGGACTTCTTTCTTCCTTTTTTTTTTTTTTTCCTTTTTTTTTATTATGTTACCGTACATCATTAGTTTTTGAAGTGGTAGTGTGGATTTCAGTAGAACTCCAGCATTTAGTGGAAGCATTCTCCCTTTGGAAATCAGAATCTGAGCCCAAAGTTGCAAGGATATAAGAATAAATCCGAAATCCTGGGCTGTTTTTTGTTTGTTTTGTTTTGTTTTATTTTATTTTGTTTTGTTTTCCATTGAATGGGACCAGGGCTGTACCGGGTTTGTGGACCCAGGCTTTAAAGTGCACAACACCTACTAGATGGAAGACGGCTCTCCATCTTCTCGGGGTATTGTCCTCAGGCCAGTGCCTTAAAACAGCTCTGTCTGGCAGCTTCTGATCAGTAGTATATCTTATTATCTGTGGAGCCCATAGCCAAGGGCCCATTTAGGTAGCATTTGTGCTATAAAGTGGTCCCTTTAATTAAAGTGTTGTCGAGTGGGATTCTATACTGGTGGATTAAACACTCAATGAGAGAATGGTGATGGCAGAAGTCCTACTGGCAGCTGTGCAAACACATACTTAAAAATATAAAAGGATTCTTCCTAATTGTTTTGTGCCTTTTCAGTGGTGGGTGCTCTTTAGTTAGTATTAAAATATGAATTGAAGATCTTCACACTTGACATCCACACCTTTTCTTCCTATTGTTGTTGTTTTTTTTTTTTAACATTTCTCTACCCCAAATTTTCTTGTCCTTGACCTTCTAAACGTTATTCATATTCGTGTAAATTCTAACTACAGACGAGTCAACTTTCCAAACAGTAAGTGACCCTTAGGCTCTAATCATTGATTCATCCGTCGCCTATGTGTGTGTGTTCTTTTTCTTAAAGCAATCAAAATTAACAATGATTACCCAGTGCTACTGTTCTTAGAGTTCCTAGTTTTTACCTGCCTGATACATGGAAGCAGCTCATACATTTGCTTAAGCCATTCATTACTGGTGAAAGTTTTGGAAATTGCCAGCAGCAGTCTGTGTCCACCTATCATCAGTGATGGGTCCCTTAGTGCCAGTTGGGTGACAAGTTTTCCAGCCAACAGACAATCCTTTCTCAGACTGTTCCTGGCGCCCCCACTCCACATGCACACACACACACACACACACACACACACACACACACACAAAGAATGAACTCTGAGATGGAGATTAGTGTGCCAGAGATATGCGAAGGAACCTCAGAGTCTTACACCTATAAAATGGAAGAGAGGTAGGTAGAACTGACCAGAGGGAAAAGATGACCTGTAATTCAGATGCAAAAGAAGCCTTGAACATCTTTTTAGTGAAGTCTAAAATTATCATTCTCCTTCAGAGTTGTCCCAAGAATTGGCAGGGGGCCCACTTTTTCATGTTAACACTTTGGCCAGTCATTGATGAAGAATGCCCTGGGAAACTTGTTACATGAATATTATCAGATAATTTAAAAGGATAAATCAATATATTATTAAGCAATATTATAAAATATAGTTCCATACCTCTGATCTCCATGACCTTAAGTATATTCTTAAAAATGGTTCATGTTGTCACTTATTTCATCTTTTTTTTTTCTTTTTAAAGATTTTATTTATTTATTTGACAGATCACAAGTAGGCAGAGAGGCAGGCTCCCCACTGAGCAGAGAGCCCAATGTGGGGCTCCATCCCATGACCCTGAGATCATGACCTGAGCTGAAGGCAGAGTCCTTAACCCACTGAGCCACCCAGGCGCCCCTCGTCATTCATTTCAAAAACAGATATTTAATACTAGATATATAGCAGGTACCATGTTAGCTGCTAAAGAAATAATGTTGTACAAAATGTATGGGTACTACCCTCACAGACTTCATTAAAATAAGATTGGACAAGTTTAAAATGCACCATTTCATAGAGAATTTGAAAACTCCCTTAGGTCTTAGTTCACTCAATGAAGTTATGGTTTCTCAATTTTTTTTACTGGTTTCTATATCGGGGTAAACATGGCAAACAGAAACAAATTAAAAATACATTAATGTATGATTGAAAAAAACAAGTTAGTATGTGTAATCATGAAATCGGCCTATAGTTAAGTGCTGCAAATTAAATAAATTATGATAAATACTAAGGAGTGAGATAGAAAGCTGATATTTAGACCAAGATGAAAGTGGCTTCTATTTAGTAGTAGGTGGCCAAGGAAATTATTTAGGGGCAAGAGTATGACATTTAGAAAAACTGTAAGAGTGACGTTTTCCCTCCCTTCCACTGTTGGCCTCTGCACTATTCTTTAAGTTCCACATATGAGTGAAACCATGCAATTGTGTTTCTCTCATTGACTTATTTCACTTAGCATAGTTTCTGCCAGTTCCATCCATGTTGATGTAAACGGTAGATATTCAACCTTTCTGATGGCTGAGTAATATCCATCGTATATATGAACCACATCTTCCTTATCCATTCATCCATAGAAGGACTTCTTGGCTCCTTCCACACTTGGCTATTGTGGACATTGCTGCTATGAACATTGGTGTACATGTGCCCATTCTTTTCACTACCTCTGTATCTTTGGGGTAAATACCCAGCAGAGCAATTGCTAAAGGGTGGGGTAGTTCTGTTGTGGAAAGGGAGGTGGGTGGGGGAATAAGGTACCTGGGTGATGGGCATTAAATAGGGCATGTGATATGATGAGCACTGGGTGTTATACTCTTGTTATTGACTCATTGCACTAATGATGTACTATACTTTACTGCATTAAGGGATAACTGAATCTAAAATTCCTGTTTTTTTCTCTTTAAAAAAAAATATTTACTTTAGAGTGGGGAGGGGCAGAGGAAGAAGGAGGAGAAAATCCTGAAGCAGACTCCTCTCTGAGTGGGTAGCCTGATTCACAGCTCAATCCCAGGACCCTCAGATCATGACCTGAGCCAATACCGAGAGTTGGATCCTTAATCAATGAGCCACCCAGGTGCTCCCCTGGTTTTCTCTTAAATACCTTTTACATTTTCTGAGAATATTTGGTGCATATTCACATGTTATTCTTTGAAGACAGGAACACATACTATTTTTTGTAGCCCCCATGGCATTTGGCAGGGGAGTCAGGCACTTCGTTGGAATTCAACAGGCTTTTGCTTAAATAACTATAAAATTCATTAATTTCAACTACAAGAGACTGACTGCTTTTATAGTCTTTGAGAATATTCTATAATCAAACTAACATTATTCTTTTATTTAAATTTAAAATAAAGTAGGTTGGATACTTTTCATATTGTTGTATTTATATAGCATGAACCCTGACCGAAAGCACTCCAAGAAACTAAGCTGGTTGAATCACCTGCCTTTCCTGGTGAAATTCTAAATTTCAGCATTAATTAAAAAAAAAAAAAAAGAAACTTCAAGATACTAATTAACTTGCTAAAGGTAACACGTAGGTAAATGGCAGAGCTTAGAACCCTCTTAGATTTTCTGACTTTCTCTAATTAACCGTAAAACATAAAAATGAGGGTAACAGTAGTTTTCTGAGTCATTTTTACTTGAATCTTTAGTACTATATCACTGTTGGCAGGTGATAAATTTTTATGGATAATAATGAGATCATGCAGGGGAAGCCTCAGCTCCTTAATTTGTTAAAAATTTCTTTATTTGTGTCTCATTTTTTCAAAGACTTGCTACCACTTTTATTAGAACAGATTATAAGTAAACTCTGAATTCTTTAGGTAATCTCTTAATCTTTTAGATCATTATTCCTGTGAGGAAAAAATGGAGCTTACTAGGAGGATTTTGTTGTTATTTTACCATGAATTATTTCTACCCACGGTCATAAAGGAGAACAAATATGAGTCAGAAAGATAGTGTTATAAGTTTGATTTTTCTACAGAGAGTAGGTGGGTTTTTTTTCCCCCCATCACGGAATTCAGTTTCCCAACTGAAAAGAGAGAAGTAGATAGATTAATCTTTGAGTCCTTCCTACTCTGTCTTCTATATACAGCATAAATCAACGATATCTTCTTACAGCTCTTTTCTATTTCAAGCTTTTGTTTAAAGTCAAATAGGCTATATCATATGAAATCAAGAAAGACAAAGATAGCAAAGGTTTTTGATAACTAACAGTGCAATCAAATGCTTCTAGCCAAAAATACTCCCATCTTCTGATGCTGAGTGCCTGGATAGGGCTATACGCTATAGATGGCAGAAATATGACTTCGTACTCGTTTTATTACTTTCCTTGAATAGAGGATGACAGTATAAGGCATTGAGTATGTAAGGATGTGACACTGGATGTATGAGTGAGCCGTTCAAGCATGTTTAGACTCTT
The DNA here is from genome assembly GCF_009829155.1 of Mustela erminea. NCBI lineage: Eukaryota > Metazoa > Chordata > Mammalia > Carnivora > Mustelidae > Mustela > Mustela erminea. The sequence continues at coordinate 38,658,312 of NC_045632.1, read as the reverse complement.
GCATCAGTAAATCCCCTGCCATTACAGTGAGCAGGAGTCAGACAAAAAGCTCTCCCTCGGTTTTCTAAGCCAAATAACCTCCCATGGATTCTCACATTAGAATGCTACCTCCTGGACCTCTTTCCCTTATTTTTCTCTTCTAACAAAAATAGTTCCTGTAGCTGACTGAGCAGTGGTCCCCAAAGATGTTCCTGCCCTAATCCCTGAAACCTGTATATATGTTACCTTGTCTGGCAAAAGGCACTTTACAGATATCATTAAATTAAGCATCTTGAGATAGTAAGATCATCCTGGATTATTTGGAGGACATAATGTAATCACAAGGGACCTTATAAGAGAGGGGTGTGGGCCAAAGTCATAAGATGAGATAAGATAATGAAAGTAGAGACAGCAGAGGTAGAGATTTAAAGCAACCCTGCCGTCTTTGAGATCCAGAAACAAAGTGAGAGCCAAGGAGAACCCGAGGCCTCTCCAAGTAGGCAAAGTCAAGGAGACAGATTCATCACCAGAACCTCTAGAAAGAGCATTGTCCTGCTAATGTAGACTTTCAACAGTGTGTGTTGTTTTAAGCCACATAGTTTGTGGTAATTTGTTAGAGCTGAAATAGAAGTTTCATACAGATCCCAATCTCCATCTCTAAAGAAAGAACATCCCTTCTTAAATTACTCTAAGAATGAATAAGAGTCAAAGATTCATGGTAACTACTCTTTATGGATTATAAAGATTAAATGTTATTAAAATAATATATTGAGATTTGTATTTTGGTTGCCATGGTGATTATTAGATCTACACACAATGTGTTATTTTGAGCAATATGAGCCACTTTGTATAAAACAAAATAATGTAACGCATTCCTATGGTCCATTGCATATATACAACCTTCTGAAATAAGCATTTCAAGTTCAGTTTCAATGTTTAAAAAATATATCTACCGTCCTGGGTCTATATGAATAAACGTGTGTGTGCATGTGTTTCCAATACTATGTAGAAGCACCATGCCCAAATTTCTCTTGTGGGTATAATTCTTACTTATTTATTAATTCATATTGGCATTTCTGAATATTTATGGCATAATTTAAGAAGATCCATAACCATAAAAAACTTGAAAATGTTACTTGCCTTTAACTGGTAGGCGAGATATGGCATGGGTTTCTAAAACTTTTGAATCTTTACTTCCCCTTCATCCTTACTTCATAAAATATTACTTCCGTTATTCTTTATCTGCCTTTTCTCCCCTTCAAATGAACTCTTTCCTTAATACTGAGATGCCAGGAATTGATGGAATTAAAAGTAATGTATTTCTCTAGGAAATTTGCATTATCAAAGGTTTCAGACTATTACATTCTAAACATCAAGCTCTGTCGGTAAAATTTCTAATGTCTGTAATCTTTGGCATTTTCTACTTTCATTTATAATAAATTTTACAGTTTGCAAAGTACTTTCCTTTGGGAAGAACACAGGTTCAGATTTATCAGTTAGGGTTCTGACACCAGCTTTACCACTTACAAGCTGGATGAACTGTATCAACCTGCTTAATATTTCTAAGCCTTGGTTTTCGTATCCTAAAAAATTAAAAGTGATATGACCTATTTATCCTATATGTTTATTTTGAAGGCGAAATTATATAATGATGTAATATACATAAAAAGGTCAAGCTATAAACCACTATGTAAAGAATGTTAATGATTTTACTTTGTTATAATTATAACAATTTCTACAACTGTAACAATATTACTATTATTGCAGCAATGAATGAAGAATTGTTTTAGGAAATAGTGGCTTAGGGGGCACCTGGGTGTCTCAGTGGGTTGGGCCTCTGCCTTCGGCTCAGGTCATGATCTCAGGGTCCTGGGATCAAGCCCCACATTGGGCTCTCTGCCCAGGAGGGAGCCTACTTCCCCTTCTCCTCTGCCTGCCTCTCTGCCTACTTGTGATCTCTGTCAAATAAATAAATACAATCTTTAAAAAGAAAGAAAGAAAGAAAGGAAAGAAATAGTGGCTTAGGGGGCTCCTGGGTGGCTCAGTCAGTTAAGCGACTGCCTTCTGCTCAGGTCATGATCCCAGGGTCCTGGAGTCAAGCCCCACATTGGGCTCCCTGCTGCTTCTCCTTCTCCCTCTGCCTACTTGTATTCTTTCTCTCTATCTCTCTGTCAGATAAATAAATAAAATCTTAAAAAAAAAATAGTGGCTTAAAATAATAAACATGTATGACCTCACAGCTTCTGCAGACCAGGAATCTGGGTGTGGCTTAGCTGAGTTCTCTGCCTCCAAGCGTCTTAGAAGGCTGCAATCTCTACCCTCTATTAAAAGCAGAGCCACTTCCAAGCTCATGCACACTTTCATCGGCAGGATTCATTTTCCTTGAGGGCAGTTGGAATGGGACTCAGTTTCTGCTGTTATCCCTGGGGCCAACCTCAGTTCCTTGCCCTGTGGATATCTCCACAGAGCCTTTTACAACATGGCAGCTTTCTGCTTTCAGACCAAGGATGCAAGAGTGCAAGAGAGAGTCTAAGATAGAAGCCACAGTCTCCCAGTGACTTGATCTTGGAAATGTCATGCCAATATTTGTATTGTATTCTGTTCATTAGAAGCATGACTAATGACTCACATTAAGCATGACTCACATTCCAGGAGAGGGTATTCCCCAAAGGTTGTGAATTCCAAGAAGTGGAGGTTGTTGGAAGTCATCTTGGAGGCTGCCTATCACAGTCATTACTATGCAGTTCTTAAAATTGCCCTTTCCTAAAATTCGGGGCATTGGTCAACGCATTTTCCTTTAAAAGGATTCTCAAATATTTAGCTGAAGGCAAAATAAACACTTAACTCCAGTTTTAGAGCTCCATTTCCTTATATATTTGAGTGTGTATTTTCCTGATTAAAGTGTAAGGAATATTTTATAACTTCTCTTACATGGAGCTCTTACCTGGTACCAGGCTTGGGTAATGCAATATGCCAAGTTATGAAGTTCTGCAAAACACTTGGTTGCAGAGGAAAAACAGATTAATGCTCTCTTAAACTATGACTGCAGTAGTGGGTACAGCGTACAATCATTATTTTCAAAACAATTATTTGAGTTTAATAGCTCTCCAACTCCTTTTCTGGTGCTGCAACAAGACTACTGATTTAATGGTGCACCAAGCTGCTAGAAACCAGAGGTTAAAACCCATGGTTAAATGTTTCGTGCAAGAGGTATTGAAAACTATCACCATGTGGACAGTTCTCAGGCTCCAGGAAGTGGAGAAAGAGGGAGGCAGTCTGGGGAAGGGGATAAAGAGGAAAATAGAACAAAACAGGGAAAGCCAACAGGCAGCTGAGGCTTTCAAAGGCCTCAGATACTGCCAATTTTTCTTTTTCCTTTTCTTTCTTTCTTTTTTTTTTTTTTTTGTCACTCCGAATGTTAAATTGAAGTGATTATAAACCTCTTGTTTGTTTTGTTTTGCTTTCAGTTAAAAAGTGAAAATTAAAAGACTGTGGGACTAAAGTGTGGGGAGAGCTTTTGACAGCTGAAGGATGGAAAGCCCATTACCCATAATCATAATAATACAAACCCAGCTGGACAATGCTGAGGGAGGGAACCTCTCACAGGAGAGGCGCTGGAAATGACCCAGGCCTGGCAGGCCCTGGGGCCATCACAGGAATGAGATTGCAAAACCCCAGGGAGAAGCATTGAAGGCTGCCAACATGGCGGGCCCTGAAAGCTTCGCTCTGCGAAGACAATAGGAGGCAGGAGAATTGACAAGGCACTGATTGGCAGTGGGTGGGAAAATGCAGGAATAGGCTGCCTGCCCAGAGGGCCAGAGACCTGTTAGGATGTGAGGGGCAGACAGAGCTACAAAAGAAACCTGAATGCCAGAGGAAAATGTATCTAATCAGAAATCAGCTGAGAGGAATGGATTGCGCTTTAAATCCAGAGCATGAAATAACCAAAAAAAAAAAAAAAAAAAAAGGAGAGAAAAAAAGAAGGAAGAAAGTTTAAAAACATAAATGCTTCTCTATAATAATAAAAATTCAGCCTCATTTTACCCAAATCAGGGGGAGCTATTTTTATTTTTACAAATTTTATTGGCATACAAGAAGGTACACAAATTATAATTTAATAGCTCAATGAATTTTCACAGAGTAAATACACCTTTTATTTAGCACCCAAATTAAAAAAAAAAAAGACTATTACCTACATTCAGAAAGCCCTTTGTACCCCCCTCTTCTGTTTACTACCCACCCTACTCCCCATATTCTCAAGACTAATCACCATACTGTCCCCTAATAGCATAGATTAATGTTGCCATTTGAGCTTCATATAAAGGAAGCCTTATGGTACACTCTTTTGTCTGGGTGATGTTGCTCAACATTGTGTCTAAAACTCACCCACGTTGTATGTCAAGGACTTTTTTTTTTTCTATAAAGAATTCCAGTGTGAATATATCACAAACTATTTGCTCTACGTCTGAACGCCATATGAGTAGCTATTATTTGGGGGCTCTTACTAGTCATCTTGTGAACATTCTAGTGTTTCTCTCTTGCTGTCATTTCTCTTGGCTTTACTGGTGCAACTGAGAGTCATAGAGGTTACAGCCATTCGGCTTTGGTATACACTGTCAGGTGCTTTTCTGAAGTGATTGTATGATGTATACTCCTATCAGCCGTGTACAAGAGTTTCTTTTATTCCTACACGTGCCAGCATGTGGTATTATTTGTCCATACTATAATGCTTGAAAATATTCCTAATGGGTGTTTCCTCCTCTCTTACCTCTCAAACTCTAAGCACTGTCCCTTCACCCAGGCAACTAGCCATGTCCCACGACAACTTCACAGGAACCTGAGTGTGATGGTGGAGGCAGGTGGAACAGAAGAGCTCTTTGTCCAAGGAAGGACCACATGGGACAAGTTGACCTGGGACAATAGCAAGACTGCCCTACCCCATTAAAATGTTCTCTCCAATGGCAGCACTCCTTACCCCCCCTCCCCAGATCCATACAGAAGTTGTCTTTCATTTAAATACCAGAAATCAGTAAATAGCAGTATAGTGACAGGGTGGAGACAAATTAAAACACCTGAGGCATGGAGTTAGAGGCAAGTGAAATCCAGCTAGAGTTTAAAAATTAGAATGACACTTAGCAAGTCCCTGGACTTCTCTGAGCTCCAAATTTCTAATCTGTAAGTGCCAGGAACATTTATGATGTAAACAGATCCAACAATCTCCCTAGAAGATTCCTTCAGTACTATTGATTTGTCAATTTGTGAAATATATCAAAAACTGGTTTGTCTCTGGATGACATAATTCAGCTCATCTTTTGTTGTCTAGCTTTCATTGTCAGTTGACCAGCAGACTCAGAATTTGATTATCAGTGACACTACAAATCAGGAAGAATTAGAATTTCAGATTTAAATTTCTCTAATCAAGAGCAAATTTTAAAGTCTAAATGGTTTACATTCCTTGTTTTGGAAGAACTCTTCAAGTTTTATAGGCAAAATGTAAAGAGTCGTTCTAAAGCAAAAAAAAAAAAAAAAAAAATCATATGTTTCCTGAATATCTTTAAATTATTCTTTAGAGGTGCCTGGGTGGTTCAGTCAGTTAAGCTTCCAACTCTTGGTTTCCACTCAGGTCATGATCTCAAGGTCCTAGGATCCAGCCCTGTGTCTGGCTGGCTCCTCTCTCAGCAAGACAGTCGGCTTGAAATTTTTCTCCCTCCCATCCGCCCTTCCTCCTCTCTCTCTCTCTCTCTCTCTCTCTCTCTCAAATAACATATATATTTTCTTCAAAATACCTATACACCATAGCAATTGAGATGAAAAGGTGAAATATTAACGAAATGTGCATTAATTAACCTTTAGCATAAATAGAAAAAAAATAATTGGTTAGGATTTTCTTTTGGCATTTCCCTGTTTGCTTCCCAGATTCATTCCAGATGTACATGGGAGAGAAAAAAAGAAGGAAAAAGGTTTAAAAAATAAACGCTTCTCTATAATAATAAAAATGAAAACTCATTTTACCTAAATAAGGGGGAGTTATTTTTATTTTTATTTTTATTCAGATATTTGGCTGAGTTTAGATCATAACTTGACAGTGCCGATTGTATATTCATATTTTCTTAATTTGAAAAACAAGTGAATTGATTCCTCCTCAAAGAAAATCGGTTTAGTTTCTAAGACACAGGTCTTATCTGATCCATCAGAAAAACAAAAACAAAAACAACAACAACAGAGTTAACCAGAAAGAATCTCTAAGGGGGGGCGGGGAGAGGAGGAAAAGAAAAAACAAACTATCTTTAGTTCAGAGTCAGAGAAGGATGGCAAAAAGCAAACTTTGGAAGCAAGAAAATACTCTCTACAGAGATAGTTTATGCAGATGGTCCCTATCCAAGGTGCCCCTTCAGTAAGTCAGAAAATCATGAAATGTTTTCACTTTTAGGGATCAAAAACAAACATTAAATTGAGTGGAAGGCTGGTAAAACCCATAAGTAAAAATCAAGTTTTAGTATTAATTACAGTCACTAATAATTTTGTTACAGGGTCCTGAATGACTCATAATCAAAATGAGAGAATGGGCCTGATTCTCCGGTCAATTTCAGGGTGACTTTTATCTCTCTGTTAAACACCTAAAGTAGGAATAAACCCAAAGGCACAGAGGCCCTGACTAAGATTTATTATAAGGTTTTTTTGGTTTTTTGTTGTTGTTGTTGTTTTCCATTGTTTTTGTTTTACATCTTAGGCTGGAAATAAATGCTAGAAAGGTAACAACTTTTTTTTTTTCGGTGTACATTTTACATTTTTTCCATTTAGAACTATTCCATTTCTTCCTGGTAACTATTAAAAATTAAACAATTTTAGAGGGATATGTAGAGATGAAAAAGAGGTTCATGGTACATTAAGCTTATATATGTATCTCTATTAAAACTGAGTCTGAGGTATGGAATCAGTTTATTTTTCTCTAAAGTGCTAATTTGACATGTCTTTTTTAGTAAGAAAAAATAGTCAAACAATGAGTACCCCAACTTATATGCTATCAATAAATAGTTTTAATTTCATTTAAAAAGTATTGACTTGCTTTCCTGAATTAGCTAGATTCCTATTATGTACTGGTTGATGGTTTAAATGCTCTAGGATCATCATCTAACAGGGAGCTCAGCAACGTGTGCAAGAGCTCTTAGATTTCACAGATGTATTAACAGTAACACAACAATAATGGGCAGTACATTAGAACAACATACACCGGGCGTTGACTGCTTGCGAAACATTATACTAAGTGCTTTTCATATGACAACACATTCAATTATCCCTACAACCCTATTAGCTTGGCATGGTTATTTTCTTCCATTTTATAGATGAGGAAACTAAGACCAAAGGGGTTAAGAATCTTGTCCAAAGTCTTACATGATGAAACCCAGAACAGTTTGATGCAAATATGGTCTTTAAAATGATGCCATACTTCCTTAGGAAAGAAAACCGAAATAGATTCCGATTCTGTAACCCAAATTACAAGGCAATGAGGACCACAGATGGTATCCCAGCTGTGTCTAATATACACCTGGGAAAGCAGTGTCACCTGAAACCGTTTCACATCACAGAAACAGAAACAAAGTTTTGCCAATTATCTGGTTAATCCTGTTAATTTCAGTGAAGCAGTAACGCTTCAAAATAAATTTTATTTGGCTGGAAACTTTGATTTGGTTGTCTGCATCTATTGAAGGAACTGGATAATCACAGATTCTTCACTGAGCACTGCTTAGCCTCATCCAAGTGTGTATCATTAAATTATCTCTTATTCAACCTGGTGTGCCATTTGGATATTCTGTCTCAAATAATAGTTGCTTGTTATCATATATTATTTTGGGTCATGTATAGACTTATAGACTGATTCTTCATCGCTTTCCAAGATCCCGTGCATATCGTAGAATTAGAACTTCGCATATTAAAGTAGCAGGTTAGATGATGGGGAGAGTGGGAGGGAGGAAGTTCAGAGGCCTGGAGAGTTGCTTCTGTTGTAATTTAGCACCTCTTTTCTCTCAATCTAGAGAGATCTTAAATGATGTGTGTGTGTGTATGTATCTTAAAGACCACTTGGGGAGAGGCTGTTAACTGACATCAAATAAATTTCATATGATCATTCTTACATCCTTTTATTTGCCATGCATTCTGAAACAGAAAAGAAAGCTTCATGTTGTCATTCTCTGTACTAGATATTAATTCCTAGATGAGTTTGATTTTTTTTGCAGTTGAATGGTGATAAAATGAAGCTATTTTGAAGCACATTAAATCTGCAAATTTGAACACTTTGATGCCAATGTTCATTTTATTGCAAGGTATCCTATTTTCACGTTCATAAAATTGAATGCTTGCATGTACCATATAATTAAATTTAGCCATACCAAAAGCTCAAGTCTATGCATTTATTAACTCTTGACTGCATCACTACCTAGGAACTTTGATAAAGTTTACTACAATTTTCTTCATCTCTGCTGTAACTTATGTAGTAGGTAGCTCATTTCTGGAGTTGGGGGGGATTGCAAAGCATGGCTTTCCTATTTCCATGGCCTCTATCACAATGGCATAGTACTGTTCTGGCAAAGACACTTGTGATCCACAAGGAGTTCTTTTCTGCTGGGTTACTGGGCTCCCGTCAATGTTGGCTCTAATATCTGCCCTCAGGAACAAAGTTCCTCTTCTTAGGTAAGTGGAAATTTGTTGTTGCACTTCAAGATTAAGACATAAAATGCATTCTGGCTGGTCACCAGAAAATGAGAATTTTGCAAGTCTTGGAAAGTTTAAAGCTGCTAAAGGTGGCTTTTGCAATCTGTTCCTTCGGCAAGATTTTATTCAGATCAGTTCTACAGGAAACCTAGAGGATATAATAAGAAAAAAGGAGAGAGAGGAACACATTCTCTGGAATAGAAACCCACAAAACACCCAACATAGAATTTTGAAAAGATAGATGTGCTTTTCAAGGCAAAAGGCCACAACCCCATCTAATCTGTTAAACTGGTTGACGATAGACCTATTTTTGCTTCCTCTAGCATTGCCAAGTATGTATTCATAGTCCTCTCTGCCCTGTCTCCTCTCCCTACTTACCACAGGTCTACTCCCTGATGTATGATTCAACAATGAAAATCAGAATTTTCCCAAAGATCCTTCTTGTTTACTTCCTTGCTTCCTTACCCTGTTTTCTTTGTTTAGATTGCCTATCGTATGCTCACTCACGCAACAGAATCCAGGAGTTCAAGCTTAGATGTCATTCATTTCGTGAGTGTCCTCTGCTGCCTGATGTTATCAATCTCCTCAAAAGTACTTGTGTACACGCGCTCTCCCCATTCGCTTCCACCCTTGTCACTCCATCTTTAAATCTAAATTCAGATCTACTTTGGCCATATTCTTCCGCTGAGGTCACTGAACTCTTCCACACTGCCAAAGGAGTGGCTCTCCTATTCTTATCACGCTAGATTATTCACTGTATTTCAAAAGAGTAAACCAGGGGCACCTGAGTGGCTCAGTGGGTTGGGCCTCTGCTTTTGGCTCAAGTCAGGATCTCAGGGTCGTGGGATCAAGCCCCGCATCGGGCTTTTTGCTAAGTGGGGAAACTTCTTACTCACCCCACTCCCGACTTCCTCTTTGTCTACTTTGATCTCTCTCTCTCACTCTCTCCCTCTGTCAATTAAATAAAATCTTTAAAAAATTAAACAAACAAAAAACCCCAGTAAACCATGATTTTCTTCTTGAAGCAGCCTTCTCTCCTGACCTTTAGAACTCCCTTCTCTAGCCATTTTCCTGATAACCCCCTTTTTTCTTTCTCATTTTCCTTTGCTGGATCTACTCTGTCTTAAACCTATATGTTGTGATTTCCCAGGACTTAGATTTAGTCACTCTTTCAGACTATACTTTCTCCATTCCCAATAATTTCATTAATTCCCAAGGCTTCAAATGCCATCATTAACACCAATTCTAGATTTCTAGATTCTAGATTTCTAGATCTAGACCAACTTCTAGATTTTTTAATTCAGTCCAGATCTTTCTGTGATTTTCATATTTATCTAGAGTTCTTACTTTATATCTGCCTGGGAATAGTCCCACATGTATCTCAAACATAACTATCCAGAATTTATCTTTTGATCTGCAACCCTACCACCTGTCTTCCACCATCTATCTAGCTGTGCAAGTAGAGCATCAAGGAGATATTCTACTTACTCTTTCTTTCACACACTTCATATAATGTACCCTAAGGAGGTTAGGAGTACTTTGATACAAAAGAGATTTCAGATATGTCTGCTCTATCTGCACGACACTGTGTATGTGTGTATGCATGTTTGTGCATATACAGATTTATGCAGGCATTGCACAAATTTTAAGTTTTATATATATATATATGTATATAATTATATATTATAGTAATTATATATTACATATACAATTTAAAATCTGTGCAGTTGGCATTATATTCTGAATAATATGTCCACTTCCTTTATTTCATGAAATTGCTGCTCACAACATCAAGTTTTAAGCTTTTATCTTAAGCTTTTAAAGTTGTCTCATGCTACAATTTGTATGATTCCATATATTTGAAATCCAAATGCAAACAAGAATAGTTATAATAAGCACAGTCAGAGTTGTGGTGGCCATGGAGAAATGGCTGTTTGTGGATGAGAAGATCACAGGTTGGAATGAAGTCACAGGGGACCTTCTGAGAGACTCATAATCTTCTGTTTCTTGTTTTGATAGTTGGTTACACAGGATTTTATAACTGTCAAAATTCATATAACAATATTTAAGTTTAGGCTACTTTATATTAATTATAATTACATTAAATTTATAATATAATTATATTAAATATAATTATTAATATAGAATTATATCATATAATATAATATATTTTATTTAATCATATATTAATTAAGTATATATTGATTAATTATATAATTATATATTATAATTAATTATATTAATTGTGTGTCAATTAAAATGAAGCAAGCCATAAATTAAAGGTTCTAATAGCCTCATATTGAATATGGAACAAAATCTTTACTCCTCAAGGCTGTGAAGAGTTTTGCCTCTGTCAACCTCTCCAGCCTCATTCTGTGCACTACCCTTTTCTAATATTACTCAGACTTCTGCATCTTCTTTTAGTTTCTTGCATTCATGAGGTCCTGCTCTCTATGCAGATTATCTATACCACTATCATCACCCATGTACCTGCACTTTGTTGTCTAGTCTTCAAGTCTCAACTTTGGTGTTTCTTGCTACACTATCAAAAATGGCCTTTTTGTTTTCCAATGCATCTTTTCATTTTCTTTTTAAAACGTACCATAATTTGCGAATGTTTTATCCTTTTTTGTGTGTGTGCACATGTTTGTTTTGTCTTGTCTTATTTTTTTTAATCTATCTCCTCTATTAAAGAATAAGGATTCGGAGCAAACCCCAAGTCTCTGTTGACCACTCTAATATCCTTAGCTAGCCTAACACATTGAAACAGAGAAGACATTTGTATTTATTTGTCTGTTTATCTGCTTAATTTATGTGTGTCTTTTGCTGTTCAGTAAATAAAATGAGGCAGTATTAGCATGGTTCTAACAGGTGAGTGTGCTTCATTTATTTCACAATATGGGAAGGATATTTTAGGTTGTAGGAATGGATTGGGGAAAGACACAGAAACAAAATAACCACATGCATGCTTTTACTGGAATGATGTTGTTTGAAGGAGAGATAGGGAATGGGATAAGGAAAATAAAGGAGAAAGCCTTTATAATCAAGAGTTTTTCTTATTAAAATTGATTTTTATAGGTGTTCATTCTTACCTCTTTTGTTCTAATAAGTTGTTGATGTTGGTATCTCTGTGTAATGCAATAGCTAGACAGTTTACCCAAGTTTCACCTTCTCTATAAATAATGACAATTCTTTATTTCACTCTCTAAGTACAGAACTTTGCAGGACAATCTCCCCACAATATATACAGACGGATTAACTAGCATTCTTTTTATCCAGCCATCTGTATTAATCAGAATTCTCCAGGAAAAACAAACAAACAAAATGCACTCAAGATAAAGAATATGAGAACTATTTTAAGGAATTGGCTCACATGTAGAGAAGCCAACAAGTTCCATAATCCACCATCTGTAATCTTGAGATCCAGAAAAGCTGGTGGTGTGGTTGGAAGGCTTAAGAACTGGGAGCTGTTGGTGTACATTTCTGTCTTAATCTGAAGGTCTGAGAAGCAGGAGTAGCACGGACAGGACATGGGTGCCCCAGTTCCACAGCAAAGCAGAGAGAATGAGTCTTCCCTGCCTCCACATTGTGTTCCAGTAAGGAGATCAGTGGATTAGAGGCCAGTGTTAGGGAGGACAATCTACTTTATGTAGCTTTCCAATTCAAACGCTGGTCTCATCCAGGAAAAAAATCAGAAACACTTTCACAGAGACATAACAAAAATAATGTTTAACAAGATATCTGGACATCTCTTGATCTAGTCCAGTTGTCACATAAAATTAACTACCACATCGTGCAAAGGATTAAGAATCTAGCCAACATTTATCTAACCATATCCATGGGATTATCAGAGAACGTCACAATGCCATGTGCTAATATCTTGGTAGATGAATCACCAGCATTGCACAGACAGAACACAGTAAGAAACACTTATGCCCTGAGATTTAAATAGGAAATTAAAATAATTGACCAGAGAAAACTTCTCTGAAGCTAACTCAGGGAACAATCTTTAACGAGAGCACAGAGAAGCAAAGAGCCAGGTGGTTTCCACCTGCCAGGTTAGAGAGAGGAAATATGGTGTTACAAAATTATCATCATTCTGAAGGCTGATGGTTTCTACCTTATGAAATTTTGTCATCTGACTCTCCAAAGGGTGAAAAGTCATCTTCATGCTCAAGACAAAAAGCTGCTTCAGGACTCCAGAGCCACACAGGGCAGACAGTCTTCTACATTGTCAAACAAACAGCTGTTACCCATATCTGTGGAAAAGCAACAGCTGATGTTTCCTGACATGGTGTTATGTTTACATATCATGGAGTAATGAGTTTGTTCCATGTTGAAAATGAAGCCATGTCAAGGGCCACTAGAGTGACACTATTGGTCTTGTCATGGAATCATGGATTCTCAGAACTAAAAAGTTTTTTGAGCTATAAAGCACAAGCTTTAATCAAATCCTGGAATCAAACTTAAAGGTGCAGTTGCAATTTTGTTGGGTTCAGAGCTTCCCACCTTAAAGGGAATACTGAAATATCACAAGATGTCCATAGCAGAAGAATTAGCATCCTGAGAGATTTGGAAAAAACGGAAGTTCATTGGGATTGTTGAAGTAACTGGGGATGTGTCAGCAGTAGTGAGATAGTTAGAGGATGGAGACCGTGGAAAGCAGACTCAACTAGTCTAGTTTAAAAACCTATCATTTTCGTTAGACAGATATAATTTTAATATTTGATTATTATATATTATCCAAGAAAAATATTTTTCCAGCATCTTGAAGAAATACTGATTTAGGCCCAGTAGAAAGAAGACTGTTCTGAGTCAGAACTGCCCAGATGGGAGTGAACATTTTGGGGTTACAGTAACTTACATGCTTCTGGTCATCTGTACCACAAAGGTATTTCCATAGGGCTTATTATTGGATATTGGATGTTTATCAGTAAGTCTAGGGTCTTAGCATTTACAACTTAGGAGTTAAGAAGAGTTGTCCTGGATAAACAAGGAAAGGCCACTGTGTTTGAAAATATTGTGAACTTGTGACTTAGGAAAAAAATGTAAAGTTTCATACAGGTGTAATAAGGGTAAATGCAGCTTCTTAGGAGGCTAATTTTTATTGTTTCCATGTGTTATGAAACATACTTTCCCATTACCTGTATTTTGACAAGGAAATAAGCCAATTCAAATTCAAGGAGGAGTAATCAAGGTTTATAGCCAAGAATGTGAATAGTCATTCCAGTTATTCAAATAATCAGCATAATAACTCACATTGTTTGCATCTAAATTTTTAGATTAAAAGGCTCATCGTCAGTATTTTACACTTTTCATCTGAATAAGCCAGGTGAACATCTACTATGAGGCAACTCGGGCCCGATGAATCCCAGTCCTTAGCCCCAAACTCTCCAGAGAGATGGAAAAATGTTCTGTTGAGTAGGATTCTTTCTCTCCATCCCTAGCGTTTTACATGTTCTGTCTTTCTCAGTTCCTAGCTTCCCTATTCCATTTTCCAAGCTCCTAGACATGCCATATCTTTGCTTTGGAATCTTTCAACTATTCTTTTACTTGAAGGTAGGTGGAGGGTGGCTAAAATCAAGGTCTTTAATGATTTTTATTTCTACTCTGTTCAAACCACATTTACTGTTACCTTCCCCCTCTACTTCTGAGTATCTCCTCAAAGAATTTGCCCTCATAGCAAATGCTAAACAGGTAGGGGATCTCCTTTCCCTCTCTGAGCCCCCGTACTCTCTTCAACTGGAAATGAGCCCTTGACCCAAATTAAGCATACCTCACTTTCAAAAATTTCGACTGGACACTCAGGAATTTCTTTTTCCTTGTAATATATTTGTCTTGAGAAAATCTCTAAGACTTAGGGGATGTTTCTCTGCAAAGAGAAGCCAGGGAAAATAATCAGGGAAGGGAAACCAATAAAACAGATAAAAGAGCAGAAAATGTGAGATACCGTAAGGTGAGAGATGGGGAAAAGGGAAAAAGAAAAAAGACAGAGATGGTCTCAGTCCCTGATTCACTCCCTGCTCCTGACTACAGGAAACCTGTCCTTGTGTACCAACCATAACTACACATCCCTCTGTCTTTAGGAAAGAAACTGTCACTTTTTGCTGTAGCTTCTTTGAACAAGTTTGAGTTGCTGAAGCTGAAAAATTCCTGAATAAGAGAACCTTCTCTAAGACATTCCTTTCCTTATGGTCCATTTGACATTGTCCTTCATCCTCCAAAACCCCTTTTCCATGTCACCCTCTCTGACCCTCCGTGGTTTTAGCTGTCTCTCTTCCATGCTTACATAACATACCCTTTTGTTGTGTTTCCCTGCCTTTTGGAATTTATTTCTTGCTAATAGAATCCACATGATCAGGTTTTTTGGGGGGTATGTTTCATGTGTACTTCAAAATATTGCATTTTTTTTTAAGTTTGGGAACAAATGCTATATAATTACATATAGTTTGAAAATATTTATATGCACAAATATAAACATGAATATCACATAGGTACATAAGTAGTAGTAAATCTTTGAGTTATTTGTGTCTTCCGCATCTTATTTTCTTATTCAATTATTGTTCTCTCTGAACTATTGAATTTTTAGAGAGGTGTGTTAAGAAATATACATTTTAAAAATAATTTCTGATGTGTTGAAGCCATTAAATTTAAATGGAGTCAGTGATAAATCTTCTTTGTGTATTGAATTTCTATCAATTAAAAATAATCTGTGCCTTCCCACTTAATATCATTGTTTTTATGTGTCTGATACTAATATTGTTTATAATAGTTAATTTGTATAGCTATTTCTGTTATTCTTTCTCTAGTCCCTCTCTTTTTTTCAAGGATATTCACTGAAAATACTAGAGTATTTGCTGTGTTCTAGTAAGTGGTGTCTGTCTTGCGATTGTAGAGTTACTGTGGAAAGTGATCTCCCAGTGGCTTTTTCTTCTTTGTGAAAAGATTCAACATGCCTTGGAATCATTATTCCTCTGGGACACAGTCCTGCCCTTTTGGTCCTGGGGCCCATACTTACTACATTAGTCATAGGAAAATGCAATAATGGCTGTTCTGAGTGAGCCCCTCTTTTAATAATGCAGGATATATCCCATTACCTCTGTTAAAGAACAGTGACAACAACAAAAATTAACTGAGTAAATCTCAAAGATCTTATGGCCTTTAGTCACTGATTCACGAGTTAGGCAACATCTAACCTAGCAAATAAAAAAGAGCTTCAAAGAGCTATATAAGGCAAAAGATTTTATAGGCAGAAAGGAACAGAAACAAGGATGTTGTACTAGGCAAAAAAAAAAAAAAAAAAAAAAAAAAGTAGATTTTTTTATTAGTAGACTATCTTCCTTATGAGATGGTAGGGGTGTATCAGGCAGATTACCTAACTAGTGTTTATCAGGTAATTCCTGATTGACTGGTTTAAGATGTCATTTCTGAAATAACCAACACTGTAATTAAGTTAAGTCTGCTTTCTGGCATAGGACAGAACACAAGTGACTCCATTTTGGATCTGATGTCTTTAACACCTCCTACTTCATAGTCTCTCAGTTATAGGCTCAGAGTTCTTTCACACAACTCCTCATTCTACAGTCCTGTAGCATTCTACAGTCCTCATACACCATATTTCTCTGGTAAATATTTGAGACTCGGATTTCTTTGCTTCTATATTTCCCATCTACTTTTCATCATTCAGAGAAACTCCCCAAATTTCATATCTGTTGATAACCTTTCTCCCCTGCCAGTATTTTGATGTTTCTATCTACTTACATCTATTTCAGTACCTACCTCACCCAACTGTAATTATGTATCTAAATATTTTTGTGTCTAAATGTGTCTAAATAAATAATTATGTGTCTAAATTGAGAAACAATTTCTTGTGAACATGCTGAAAGGAGAAATGGTTTCATATTCTCTGATTTTAATGCCCATTACGGCGCCTGCCACTGGAATGCTTAACAAATATACTTTGAATGAATAAATGAATAAATGTTTCCTACAAAAAAACTTTAAGACATTTTCTTTTTTCTCATTTGACAATCAACATTCTCCCTAAAGATATTATTCCTCAACTCTTCTAAAGAAAGCTACGTTCATCATGAGACAATCCCATTAGAATTTAGCCTTAGAAGATTTTACATGAAGAAGAACATAAAACCTAAAAATGTAGTTTTCATAATGGAACACCTTTCATGACCTTAGCAATAGCTTTGTGATTGTGGCATTATAATGAGTGTAAACAGGTAGCAAAATAGCATTGTACCAATAATAAAAATAACTCTCACTTTCCCAAAGGCCTCAGCAACTCACCCCGCATCCCAGAGTTCATTGCAGATATTTCCTCCAAGAGTACAAAGACCACAGAAGACTAAATAAAAGATTAAATAGATTTTTGTGAAATCAAAATGTGATGAAAGTACATTTCAATTAGTAAGGAATGAGGAGAGGAAGTGACAAGGGAGAAAATGTGTGCAGGGCATCAGCCTCTCTAATCTTGGAAAACAGAACCTCTCCTTGGGGCTGATCATATTGACTCATCACAGAAATCACAGAGCAAGGATGAGAGAAACTCCTGAGGAAGCAGGGATCTGACAGACTTTTCTGATAGCCTTGACTATCCGGACTCAAGGATTGGGCTGGGCTTTGAAAGTGAAAGGGAACCTGCCTAGCAAACAGGCTACAGCCATAGAAAGTTTAATTAAAGGCAGTGGGGGGATATGAGAAAAAAGAAAAAAGAAAGAAACCAGAAGACTATTAAAGGAAGGATCTGAAGGCATAGAGCTACCTGGACAGTATTTCAGTGGCGACTGTTAAAAATGAGTTTAATATGTTGCCTATTTCCAGTTTGCATTTTGGTTTGCTGGGCGTGTATGTGTGTGTGTGTGTGTGTGTGTGTGTGTGTGTTGGATATGTGAGTTATCACCTGCTACCTCTTTTGTCGGGGGTTGGTTTTGTTGTTGTTATTGTTTTGTTTTACTTTTTGTTTTGTTTTGTTTTGTTTTTTGGCTACCAGCTGGGTGGGAATGAAAAAGTGCCATGATCCAAACTGGATTTTAATGAGGACAGCTCACTGCCTGCCAAGTCCTTGGGCATGAAGTTGGCGGGCTAGGCCCACTGGTCCTTGAGGGTCCCTGCTCTGGATCTGAAAGCCCCCTGTTAAAAACTTGGCAGCCCTTCCACAGTCTCTCTCTGCCTCTGTCAAACAGATGAAGGCAGCGTCTGGCTCTGAACATGCAATGCTGCAAGTTGCCATGCCTGTCAAAGGCCCAAGGAAGGAGCACTCCCTTCCCTGACATCAGTCAGCTTCATATCCAACCCAGAGACCCTCTGCTGTTATCACCTTTCCTGAGAGAGACTGACTTTTTTTTATTCTTCATAAACACCAAAGCTGCCACTTTCTACATTTAGTTTGGTAAAGACCCAAGTAGAAAAATTCACTTTAAAAAGTCATCCTTACGGAGGGTACTGTTGCTTGGTGGCATGTCTACAGACAAGAGTTTGCGTGGGAGAGTATCAGGCAATGAAGCTAAAGTTTTTTTTAATTTTTTATTTTTTATAAACATATATTTTTATCCCCAGGGGTACAGGTCTGTGAGTCACCAGGTTTAAACACTTCACTGCACTCACCGAAGCACATACCCTCCCCAATGTCCATAATCCCACCCCCTTCTCCCAAACCCCCTCCCCCCAGCAACCCTCAGTTTGTTTTGTGAGATTAAGAGTCACTTATGGTTTGTCTCCCTCCCAATCCCATCTTAGTGAAGCTAAAGTTTTAAGAAAGATTCTAAAATTCTTGGATATGAGTTTAAGGAAAGGTTTGAATTTTTTAATTGAAATTCTGTGGGGAAGGAACAAAGCTTTTTAAGCAGGAGGGGAATATGGATTATTATCACTATTATTTTGTGCTAGAAAAAATGATATTTGCAGGCCATGAGAGAGATTTAAGATATATGTATCGGAGATAGGAGGATAATGGAGATGCTATTTCAGCTATGGGTAGAATGAGAATAAAGCCTTGTAGTGGGAATTAAAAAGATAAAAATAATTAAGTAAATAAATAAATATAGGATGCATATTCCAGAGTTATTAAGGAGTTAGAATCAACAAAAACACTCAGTCAACACCTGTTGACTTTCTGAGAGAGGCTGAAAGAAGTCATGGGTTGGCACACGTTTTTCAGTCAAACATCTGGTGGGTAGTATTGTCAATCACAAGGACTGGAAATTTAGAATAAGAAAGTTAACTTTCTCCTTTATGATGGAATGAAATCACAAGTTTGGAATTGTTTGTGAATACTTCAAAAAATATGTTAGAATAAGTGTGTGAGTACTTGAATTATTTATATTTTATGTATGTATTTGTACCTTTATGTATTTGTCTACTTGTATATGCAAAACTGTCTTGAATGCTGCTAGAATGCAAGCCAATCATGTTTTCCATAGAAGCATTAGGACAACATTAAATCCCATGCCAAGTCCTTTGACATATCTGCAGTCCAGATCTACACACTGTGGAGGATTACCCAACTGGAGAAGGGAGCCCTATCTGTATCTGTAGAACACTGAAGCAGGTAGTCTCAACAGAATAGTAGTTTTCAACTTAGAGTGCTTGCAACATCCTTATGCCCAGTCCACAACCCAACCAATGAAATCAAAATGCAACAAGCAATGGCATTAGATTTAATTAACTCACGAAAATGCAAAATTCAGCTGAGTGTCAGAATCACTTCAGAGTGTGATATCTGAGACAAACCGGAAAGAGGCAGCCGGAGACAAAATATCAAAGCCAATCCAAAAGAGAGTAGAATCACACTCAAAATGAAGAGTGAAAAAATCACATGCATTTGAAGAACAGTATTGAAGGAGGCAAAAAAATGTGGAAAAGGCCCAAGGAAATTGATATGACCCAAATGGAAGAAACAAGGTCTCACTTATTGGCTGATGGCCACTTGGCAATTGGCATCTCAGTCAACTTCGTAAGAAACACTTGAGACCACACCAGAGGTCAAGCATCTCCCCGGAAACATTTCTCATGTCTCATTGGCCTAATTTGTCAATCTTACTTGTTCTTAAACTAATTTCCATTGTCATAAAAGTATCAAGCACTGGTTGGGGGAGGATGGGAAGATATCTATTTATTCTCTTTGGGTGGCATAAATCTGTTTCTATTCATGGAACGTGGAGTGGTGTCAAAACTTCTGCTTCAAAAAATAAACTAAATAATTAAAATTCTCCTGAGTACTCCCCAAAAAGGTGTTTGCTCTTCTTCAATATTACTTTGATACAGTGTCATAAAAACAAAAACAAACACCGCTAGTTTCCTTTCGTCCCCGTACTTATCCTTCATGGTGTCGTCCTCATCCTACAGACTGATGTCACTCGGGATGGCCAAAGGGCTGCAGCATACCTATGTCTCAGTCTGAATTTCATTGGCTCTGGAAAGAGACAGAATCGGTTTCTAGCAGTTCTCCCAAAGAGTGAGTAACGTTCTTTGCTGCAAATCTACCTGAATTTCTTAAGATTTAGTCTTAACTTTATAATCACATTGAAAGAAAATAGAATTTTAAAAATACCCTTAGCCCCAACCATTGTATACTAATCAACGTTTTTCAATCTTGCCTGCTGCTTTTCAGTTTTATTCTATGGTTATGTTCAAAAACTCATTAGCTAACACCTTATCATTTTCATTTAGTTTTTTGACACATACAGTATAT
Source organism: Mustela erminea (assembly GCF_009829155.1). Taxonomy (NCBI): domain Eukaryota; kingdom Metazoa; phylum Chordata; class Mammalia; order Carnivora; family Mustelidae; genus Mustela; species Mustela erminea. The sequence continues at coordinate 38,637,920 of NC_045632.1, read as the reverse complement.
TAAAAATAGTCACACTGTATTTTTTTGTTCTTCTTGAGCTTTTTCCTTATATATTAAGTTCCCAAAAGAAGGATGACTGTGTCGGAGAATATTGTCACAGTTAATTTTTATACTTAAGTACACATGAAGATAAATGGGTAGACCAATCTATATATACATAGATGGAGGTAATAAATGGTTGACACAAAAGAGTCTTATTAATTTCCAGTTCTTTTAGATATCAGTTTGTATAATCATTTCAGAAAGAAAAAGGAAAATTGTGTATGATTGGGTGTGTGTTTCCTTATTTGCTTTGCTACCCTAGAGAACGAGTATCAGTTATCTCCGGTTAACTTCCAGGACCAAGAGATAATTCAGTAAAGTTTCAAATTTCATTTTTGTTATAAGTAAAAGTTGACATCATAGTTTGTTGATAAATATTTTTGAGAGAATAGAGGTTTGTTCATACACCATTTATATGTATTTTATCTTAAGTAATTTTCCTTATACCCAAGTCTTTTAATTTAAAAACCCATAAATTATGAGATGTCTGGCTAATGTTGAAAGGTCAAGGATGAAAAAAAACAATTTAGGATGATAGAAATGATCTTATCTTCTCAGTCTTCTCCTTCTTCACTAAATTTGGGTGCATTCACTTGGTTCTTTAGTCATAGGAATTGATGGCTAATGGGTAGTTTTTTTCTGTATTGAGGTTTTAAAAGATTGAGAAAGACTAAAGGACATCTTGACATTTGACCTTTATTCTATAGCAAATATCGAGAAGAGATTCACCATTAGCTAAAGTTTTTCTTGATGTCTGAATATCTTAATAGCAATTTAATTTTTTAACTCCGCTTCAGTTTCCTGAAATGGAAATTTCTGATGCCTTACTGCCTTTAGAATCAATCAACATGTATCCAAATCACTATTAAACCAAAGCCATGATTTTCTTTGAAAAGAGGATTGACTTAACAAGTTGTTCATTCAAGTGAAATTACTCTATTTTTTAGTTATTATAGTCCTGTTTTGGTTATTCATATGAAATTACTTTGGAATTGAGTCATTTATAAAGTGATTGGAAAATACTTCTTACCATGAAAATATTCTAATAAGTAGTTCAGATATGAGAGGCTATTTAGCTTAATTGAAGAACCATTGAACAGAGTTAAAATGTGGATTTTAATCTTCCTGGTACATAATATATACAGTGTGACCAGGGTCAAGTCTCTGCCTCTGCAGCTTACCTTACTTATATATAAATTGAGAAACTCAGTCTAAAATGGTGGTGAAACATGGGTGATAATTCATACAAAGAGTAATGTTTAGAAGTTATATCATTTTTTCAATCAAACTTAAAATCTACTTATATATAATAGTAGGGAAAATTTATACTCTTTAATAATAGATTACTGATTTGTTTAATACAAGAATGGTACCATTCAAATATGGCTTCATACTAGACAATGGGTTAAATGTATTCTTCAAAGATAGATGCAATGAAACCTTCCATTGCACACACTCTTGTACAATATTAGCTTGACACTCTTCCCACTGAAAAATTAGATATATATCATTTTCCTTTCAATCCGGTTGAGCTTGTGTCTGCTTTGGCCAATACAGTATGGTGGAAATGACACTATGTAACTTCAGCACTTTAGTTATAAAAGTCAAGCCAGATAAAAAGTCCAGCTTTCCTGACACCTCCATGTCATACACAGAATCCACTTGTAGGTGATCTTTATAGGCTCAGGTGAGATCCCAGTCAACAGCCAAACATGTGAATCAAGACACACCAAATATCAAGTCTTACCAGCTGAGGGTCCAGACATCATGAAGCAGAAATAAGCCTTATCATTGTCCTTCAAATTCCTGATCCACAGAATCCCTGATTATAGTAAAAATGGTCGTTTTCTAGAATCACTAAGTGCTGAGGTATGTTGTTAAGAAGCAAGAGCAAGCAAATGTAAATTGTGAACTTGGAAGGAAAGTCTTATAAAATATTGTCTATTATATATAGTACTATACTATAGCATACTTTACTACACTGCACATAATAAAAATCTAAAACATGTGGCATTTATTTTGGGACCAAGCCAGAAGGGGGCAAAACCTTGAGGAAACTAAGGAAGAAAACTAGAAAGTCCTTGGTTGGTCAAAACCTCAAAGACTGGGAAGAAAATGTTATGAGAAGCTGTAGGAAAGGAGATACTTTATAAAAGTGAAGAAAATTTAGTTTAAAAATCATCACCTTGAGTAGTGTGGAAATTATGAAATGTACTTAATTAACTTGATGAGATAGTGTTGGGTATTTCCAGATGGAGTCTAGGAGGTGGCATCTGCCTTCTTCTGTAATAAAATAAGATGAGACAGACATGGACTCAGGGACAAACTGTTTCTCAACTGTAATTTGAAGGATTTATAAAGTGCCCAGAACAGTCTTACAGACAGCAATGGGTTTTCAAATTAAGTAAGATCTTCTGGCCCAAGATCAGTTCCAGGATGGAAACATGTAAGACCCATGGTTAAGACCTCAGAAAGATCTAAGATGATGTTTCACAGAACATTTCAGAAAGACAAAGCCCCTTGTATGGCTCTTAAGACCATACACTGAAGATCCATTTCATTAAATCAACAAGGTTTTTGATATTTTAAGAGCATAACAATATTTACCTTAAGCTTATACTTCACATTTATAGCCAGAAAAGGACTAGTTCAATGTCCCCCGTTTCTTAATTCCAAATTATAAGACATAGGGTTGTAAGCTAATGGTTAGCTGAATATGAATTGCTGACTATTTTTGTCATAATCAGATCAAGCAGTAAACATACTCAGCCAATACACTCCAGAGTCCTATGGCCAGGGGTTGGGTGCACCCAATACAAACCCTTTTATCAGGAAAGTACTCCTGTTAAAGAAGCTCAAGTGCTGAGTACCTGGAGAAGAGAAAAGACCTGTTTTTGGTCTGCTCAGAGCTCACCACAAGTGCTCTTAAAAAGCCATCAACAAAAGAATAAGAACTATTGAGGGAATGTTGCATTTTGGAATGAGTTCCGTTTGTACCTTTTTTTTTTTTTCTGTAGCATATAGTCTTATTTCCCATGATTACTTAGAGTCCTTACCTATGATAGTTCTACTTAACAGCTATGGTAGCTGACCTTATCAGGTGGTGTTCCATCTAAATTATCATAACATTGTCAATCCTACAGATATATGCTTCTGGGACATAGGGCCACACATCGGGAGACTTTTAGCAGGTCTCAACTGTGAGGAGATCACTGGAAATTTTTGAATTTGTTTCCATAAACAAGGTAGTGCTTCTTGTTACGTACTGAGAGGGATTATTAAAAAGTATAATAAAGTAACAGAATGAAGTACAATAATAAATAATAATAATAACAATAATAAATAATAAAATAACTGAATGAAGTACAATTCAGAGAAGATCCTGCTTAAAGGTGAAAGATACATGACCTGACTTTGGTTGTCCCGAAGACAGAGCACAGAAGCTTGTATTTAAACCAAGTGTTAGGATCCTGTCTATTTATAGAAAAGTGACATTTACTCTTTACTTGGTAGCATTCCCCCTGAAATAATGCATTTCAAAGAGAGAGTGAGCCTTTCACTTTCAAATTTAATATGGAATTGTAAGCTTCTCTACATTTTCTACCACTGCCAGGGAATCGCAGTTGTCTCTATTGTGGTTTTCCAAGGAAATCCAGTGTTTGTCCCCTGAACGTAGAAGCATTGTAAAACTGTCAGACAGGAGGCCCTCCCTTGAGGAAAGAGACATTTACAGTACGACCCAGCAGCTGTTCGGGGAGTCTCCCAGCAGTAATATTTACAGTGCTTCCTTTCAGGTATTGTCAGTGCCAGTCACGCTTCAAATTCAGGGCCATCACTGTTATTGAAGCTAATGGCTAACTGAATATGAATTAAATTGCTGTTTTTGTCATAATTGGATCAAATGGCATAACACACTCATCCACTCAGGGAGAGGGCAGCCTCCTCCTCAGAGCCACAGTGCTGAAAGCATTTTGTCTCTTAGGAAGGTCTGTTGTTCCTATTTCAGGCCACACTTGGGGATGTTGCTTTCCCCGGAGATGCGGGACACAGCTTCACATTGCCCTGGGAAACGAGGAGCATCACCCCCTCCGTAGGCGAAGTCCAAATGCCGCAGCTGTTAAGCTTTCGAACGCAGGCACATTTCCACTTGCATTACGGTGCTCAAGTTTGCAAAACTCACGCTTGTGAGCAAGGGCGAGAGTTAAAGAGACAGAAGGAAGGAAAGAGGGACTGAAGGAAAGAGGGAGGAAGAATGTGATGGAGGGAGAGAAGGAAGAGCCCTTGACCTACTGAGTTGTGCTTCTGATTTAACTAGAATGTACGCATTTGGAGGTCAAGATGAGCAAGATACAAGCTAAGTAAGACTCACCCATGCCATTTTGCAGCCACAAAGCTAGGTCTTAGAAGATTTGTGTGGTAGTTCTGACCCATTGAATCTTGACGCTGTGCTGTGCTCTGTCCAATATTTAACATATTACTCTCTCCTTCGTATACTTTTCATATGGTTTCATGGTCACATTATTTTCTGTAAATGTGTGTTCTTCCCTTGGTCTTCTGTCTTCTTAGCAGAGCACATGCACATCAACCATCCCACTGTGATTTGATACAGATCTTTATGTCCTCCTGGAATCTGGGCTCTCTGCCCCCTTCACAGTGCTGTGAATACAGCCATAATAACAATAACCACTATTTACTAAATGAATTAGGTATTGTATGAGTGCGTGTTTCCATGTATGTCAGATGTGTCGCTAAACATTTTTGTGCTATCTTAATGTTTTCAGCATCTCTCGAAGTATACACTAACAAAATTCCCAGATGGGTCTTAGGATTATATAATATTGCTCAGGTCACCCATTAGTGAAGGAAGTAGACAAAATGTGTATCTTGCAATGTAATCCCAGTAGCCATCTCTTAATCATATCATTATCCTGCCTTTTACACCAGGCAGGGGTAATTAATCTTTGACAGTTGGAGTTACAAAGGTATAATAAAACCAGAGGCCATGTACAGCCCCAGGAAACAGAACTAATGCTACATGAGTATTCCTGCTAGCTCACTTTCAGGAAAATTCTGACAAACTTGGCACACAGTAACTTTTTGCATCTTGCTGAACTCTGAGTACAGCTGACCTAAGATTACCTGATTGATAGTAGAGACACGGCTTTATGTGCAGTGAGAGAGAATATGGAAACTCATGGCTTGCCTTCAGCTCTCTGATTTCCTACATGAAGCAGTGCAAAGTGATTAGACTGAAAAGGCACTTTTCCATTCAGTTCAGGGAAAGCCGCTTGATTTTATTTCCGGAGAAGTTCACCCCTTCTTTATCCCTTTCTGTCTTCAGAAAATAGAAGGGAAGGAAAACACTATGTTGATAGGCTTTGTAAGAAGTCAGTGGCATAAGAGAAAACAAGAACTCAGTCTTAAATCCTGCATAATATGACAGTTCTTGTGCCAGTTTTAACAGAAACAACAACTAACGTACAACACATATTTGCGTTACTTGCATAAATTCTTTCCCGCACCATCTCACTCACTCCTAGCCACCACCTGCTGAGACACCTGTGATTATAGGAGAAAATAGAGGCACCCACAACAGCACAAGTATTCAAAGTCATAGGATTACTGTGGAAGCTGAGATGTATAGCCAAACAATTTAATCCTACGCTCTTACTCTTGACCTCTATAGTCCACCAACAGAAATATATGACCATATTTGGGGGGAGGGGCGGGTCAGAAAGGATGGAAACAGAAAAAGCATCCTCCTTCCAGGGGACTGGAAAATTTGGAAGTTGGGACTGGACCAAAGGAATGATATCCATTCACTTATAGACCCTCCATGTAGACTAGGGTCCTTCAATTGATTTCGGTTTCATATAAAGAAATCTTTTCTAACACAAAGTACTTATTAAATTGCATTCATATAGTCATCTTAGAACTATTCAGAATGACTTAGTTGTAAGATAGGAAGCCCTTTCCTCATATATCGTAGTGGATGGCCCTGAATGGTCATTTTCAAGTATCAATCCATACATAGACAATGATGCTGTTTATTACTTTCTAGCACTCTTATAATCTGTCAGCCATTCAGGCTGCTCTAACAGAATACCATAGACTGGGTGGCTTGTAAACAACAGAAATTTATTTCTTCCACTTCTGAAGGCTGGAAGTCCAAGGTCAAGGTACTGGCAGATTCTGTGTCTGGCAGGAACTTGCTTCCTGGCTCATGGGTTGTCATCTTCTTTCTGTGTCCTCACTTGGCAGAAGGAGTGATGGATCTCTCCAGCACCTCTTTTATGAAGTCACAGATTCCATTCATGTGGGCTTTACCCTCATGACCTAATCACCTCTCACAGGCCCCACCTCCACATACCAGCCCTTGAGGATTAAGTTTCTGAATATGAATTTAAGGGGACACACACATCTAATTTACAGTTTTTTTTTTTTTTTTTAATCAACAAATACTGCCAGTCTCTACTCCTATGGTCTCTATCCAAGAGACGACTGTTTCCTAGTGAAACCTAGAGACAGTGCTCTTCGATGAGAAAATCGGATTCTTGGAATCAGAGAGCTCTTCTCTCCTCCTCTGTTTCTAACCCACATTTTCAGGTCCTGGTCAGTTCTCACCTCCTTCAGCCTTCCCTCAGCAAGCCTCCTTACCAACGTCTTTGAGCTACACTGGGTCCTATTTCATCCTTAATGAAACACCCATTGCAGCTTTTGATGTTCCGAGTGGCTTGGTTTTGCCATCCTAATGGGACTACAAACTCATAGAGAAGAGGTATGGACAAATTAGGGCAGGGAGATCCGAACATCTCTGCAAGCTCAAAGGTATGCAGAATTCTGATATAGAAAGTATGGAAGCAGGAGACCTCTGGAGGAAGCGGAAGCATTGACCTGCAAGCCTGTTGATCCAGTTTCCCTACCCTCTCCCGTTCTTTCTCCATGAGAGCCTCATGGGAGACAGGAACAGGGGAACTCATAGTCAGGACTGCGATCAAACTCAAACTATTCGTCTGGGCCCCTGTTCCTTATCTCTGCAATGGCAATACCGTGACATCCTCAAGGGGGATATTAAGGCTTCAAGGAGAGACACAATCGGAAATGTTTTCCTTCCTTCCTTTAGTTCTTTACTGGCCTTCCTTCAGCCTCTCTTGATTGTTTGCTTTTTCCTTTCTCCCGTTTCTTCTCTCCCCCCTCTTTCGATAATGGCTCTCATAATGCAATGTCGGTGGTAGGCTCCTAGTGTACATTCCTTCATTTATTGTTTCATCTCCTGAATAGCAAAGATTTATTTTGAATATATTATAGTTACAGGTATATGCAGTATGAGGTATGCTAAGAAAATAATATAATGGCCACCATGTTGGTGTTGCTGGACATATATTTATAGAGCTATTTTTTTATGTATGGAAATAGAGTTTACATATTCATGGAGTATGTTTTCCATTCCACAATACCACATTAGGCAATATATTACATCTCCTGGCCTGCTTGATATTCATTGCTAATAAAGTCTCATAGAAATAAAGCTATGTGGTAATAGAATGGCAGCTTTTTATTACAGAGATGTTTCTATTATGCTAATTTATGATTTAGATGATTTACGCTAATAAGTGTAATTTCTTAATATAAACAAAACTATAGTCAAATTTCAAAACGCTTCTACCTCTGGCTGGCAAATTTACATACCTCACAGTTTTATTAAATATATTCGGTGGAGATAAAACACATTTTTTACATAACAATCACCTCCGGCTTCTCCATGGAGAATTTGATGGCATAAAACAGCTGCACATCTGTAATTGTTCTGCCACCTGTTCTATGGAAGCGAAGGTTCTGTTCTCTACAGTGCTGATTGAATGATATTTTGCTCACATTTCAAGGTCGTGAATTATCCTATCTTCATCTTTTGATAGCCTTCAAAGTGGGGCTGGCGGGGGGGTGGTTGATATTTGGTGGAGCTGATTTTCCAAGGTTTGATTAGAAATTTTCCAGAAGAAAGGAATTAAATAGGGATTTGTTCAAAATCAGCCAGATGACTGGATAAGAGGAGACACCCACCATCTGTGATGAGCTTTAATTTTTAATTTCCAAAGGGCAGTTCTTTTCGTTTTTATTTCTATTAAAAAAAAATAAAAAGTAAACAGTGACTTAGTTGAAAAAAAGAGAAAAAGCTTTTTTACGTAGGAAAAAATTATTAGGATGTGACAATATTGTTTAACTAATGATTGGTGCTCCCCTTTCCTCTCCCCCCCCCCAAACGTCTGCACATACACATGCGGAGGCAAAAATCACCTGTGTTAGGGCATCACTTCAACTGTATCTTATTAAAGCATATTAACTTACCCATTTCAGTTAAAGAAAATAATAAAGGTGATGCCTTTTGACCTCATTCTGAGCAAATGCCTTCGTCAAATCACTGAAGGAACTAAATCTGCCTGTTGTAAGACTAATGCAGCTAACCCATGTGTCTTTACCGAGCACACTATTTTCAAATATCTTAAAGTGGTATGAGTGTATCTCACTGTGATGAGACATTGGTATTAAATTCTGGTAGCAGAGATGACAGAAAAGATGAGAAGAGGAAATCCTATTAAACAAATTCTTGTAATTTACTTATACAACATTTTACTTATGTACAGTCTTTGGAAATATTCTTGGTTCCTAGTTTTCTCATGACTTAAGTGTTAAGTATTCAAGGTGTACTTATGCATTGGGCAAACCAAATACAATATGCATTAAATGTCACCTTCATCCTGTAAACATTTATTTAAAAAGGAAGGAACAGGGGGGCAGAAAGGAGGGGATTGATTTGAGACAGTTTTTTGGTTGTTTGTTGTTTTTTTGGTTGTTTATTTGAGTATACATAAAGAAAATGAAAGTAGAGAAAATAATAGCCAAGGATGTATCTCAAAGTTCTGTCTAGACTGATCCATGAACAACTGTGGCACTAGTCGGAATCAGAAATGAAGGGTTAAGAATAGTTTAGAGAAAGAGAAGGAAGATGCATCTGGTTTGAGCAGCCCTCGGTGTGGTTCTTGCAGGATATCCAAAAGGAGCTCCCTGGCACAGAGCTGGTGTGCTTTGCATTGTGAGCTGCCCTGATCTAGATCCCTTGTTCTCTACTGGGAATAGTTTGCCCCCCAGCCCTCCCTGGGGAACATTCTACAAAGTGTGGAAACATGTTTTGTTTATTCAAACATGCATATATTCAAACACGTATAACCACGTTTTGGTTATACAACAAAATACAGCAGTGCATTGGCAGGAGTCCAGTGACATAGAATTATTATCCCCATTTTACATATAAAGTAATAAAGGCTTAAGAAGTAACTTTTCTAAGTTTAGATAATTACTGAGCAGCAGTGGAAATTTTCAAACTTACTTCTTTTTGATTCTGTAGCAAATTCATTGTCCTGTCTACCATACTAAGAAGTAAAAGCTATTACAAATGAGTGATAAATGATCTTTCCAAAAATGAGTGAGGGCTTCCTGCTGTCCTTGAATGCTTAATGTTGAAAATTCTGCTGGGCTGATCTACAGCCCATATTTAGGGATCAGCAGAGAACTGCTGTAAATATTATAATTGTAACAATGCTTCTAACCTCCCCCACACTTGCCACTTAAACACTAGGAACAACCTTCTGAAATGGGTGAGAGATTACAAAGTCAAAGGCATGCAGCATCCCTTAAAAAAAAAAAAAGTTGAGATTTCTTTCAGAAATATAAATCTGTGTCCATTCTCCACTTTGATTATTGTTTTGTATAGCTTCTGCAAACCCTTGGAAACAATTTCGAGAATAACTCTTATTATGTGGAAGTTACACATCAGAGCTATATATTGGATTAGAAAATGAGTTCATAGCTCTACTACAGTATGTGACCATCTACAGGTCCCATGAACAGTGCAGAGCTAGGGTCATGCAGCCCTGGAGAGTGGAAAATTTGTGTATAACTTGTGTCTCCCCAAAATTAACTACAAATAGCATACTGTTGACTGGAACTCTTACTGATGACATAAACAGTCAATTAACACATATTTTGGATGTTATATATATTCTATGCTGAATTCTTATGATAAAGTATGCTAGAGAAAAATGTTATTAATAAAAATCATAAGGAAGAGAAAATATATTTATAGTACTGTACTGTAAAAAAATCTGTGTGTAAGTGGCTTGTGCAGTTTGAACCTGAGTTGTTCGAGGGTCCATGTAATACTGTAGGACTTCCAAACACCGAGAAGCAAGAGCTAGAGTTAGTCCCCCGCTCAACAAATATATGACCCATTTGACCTTGATCCGGTCATTTATTCTCTTCAGGAATCTGTTGTCAACTATAAAGGATTTAATTAAACTTTTTTAAACAGTCATTTGTAGCTCTGATTGGAACTACTTCTATGATCCTTCAAACGTAAAAGCATCTCCTCCCAACCTGACCCTTTAACAATGCCTAACATTAATCATCCATGCATTCAACAAATGTTTGTGGAAACCTGCTATTTGTAATGCATGGCTTTAAGCACAGTAGAGTGAATGCAGTACGGGAAGACTTGATTCCTGGGCAGAAAAGAAAAACAAAATCCTCAAATTTTCCATGAAAAATAGTAGAGGTGTTGCTAGAAAATAGGTTTAGACACAGTACTTTGACTTGGGGGAGGAAGGTAAGAGTGATTGGTTAGTGGGCTAGCAATTGAATGAGAAGGTTGAAAGCTGAACTCTACCTTTGAACGTACAAAGGAGTACTGCTGAGACTTCCCCCCATCCCCTAGGTTGGAAATAAATGAGATCCACCTCTTTAGATTGGATTAAGCCTCTCTTTATTCATTCCCAAAAGATTTGCATTGTGCTTTTGTGGAGGAAAAAAAAAAGTGCTAGCTCATGTATCTGTCATCATTGCTGAACATCTAATTTCTAATTCAATGTTTGGTACAGATTGGGGCTTCGTGTACTGTTTCACAAATAATTTTGAAGTATTCCAATACTTCCAATACTTCTGTGGAGCTAAGTTCTAGATATTTTCTAAATAGATGAAAAAAAATTTATTAACATGCGTAGTTGTATAATTGATCTGGTTAAGACAAGTTCTGGTAGTGAGTGCAGATTTACCATGCTCATAAACGCAACTGTTTTTAAAAAAAATCAAGAGAAAAAAGAACACATTTTAGATTATATTAGTGTCCGTCACAATGAGATGCCTTTAGGGTTCTATGATTTACTGAGGTAACTTCTGTGATGCACAAGGGTTTATTCTAAGACTCAGATTTTCTTGTAATATGAATTAATGCAAACCGGGAAAAACTCCATGAAAATGATCTTCCCTATTTTATCTCTGAATTTGTCATATCCAATCCAACAGTCATGTGGACCAACCTTGCATCTCCGAAAAGATTCAGGGCATTGTTGGAAAAATACTTGACAATGGGAAAAGCTCTTAAGAGGAGGTTCATAGGTCTTTGGAGAAATAGCTACATCAGCAGCTGGGATTGGAAATACATAAGTTGAGCCTGGAGCATCTTTTTGTGCCAGAAAGAAAGTAGTAAAAAAAAAAGAATCCTAATTGTGGAGATATTCCAGAAGGTTGGAGGAACCTACTGAAAGGACTTCTCATGGTCAAAGCTAGAATGTGAGCAACATTATAATGTAATATAATGTAATTTGAGGTTATTAACCAAAGTATAACACAAATATCCATGAGTCCATATGAATATAAATAAATGCTTGAGTGAATAAATTGGTAAAGACAGACAAACATCTCATATGGAAGGATTTAACTAACTTAAGGACAGTCATTCTCAATGAGCTGGATCCTAACTCCCTGCTCTTTAAATGTGAGTTGCACATAGTAATTTTCTTTCAAAGAGCATAGTGTAGAAAGGGAAAAAAAGAGTACCTTTATACTGGAGAAATTTGTGAAACTCTGCTTCAGCCAGGTGATCAAGATTCACACCACCAGTGCTAAGGTACATTGATGGAATATACCCTTTATATGGTCTGATGAAAATGGCACTCCCCACCAAAACCGCAGACCCGCAGTCTACTCATAGGACAAATATCACACAGATCCCAGTAGAAGGGCATTCTATGAAATACCTACAATACTTCTCAAAACTGTCAAGATCATCAAAAACAAGGCAAGTCTGAGAAATTGTCCCACCAAAAGGAGCTGAAGGAGATATAATGACCAAATGCAATGGGTATTCTGAGTGGGATCCTGGAACAGAGAAGGGACATTAGGTAAAAACTAAAGAAATCTAAACAAAGTAGGAAATTTAATCAATAATAATCTATTAAGATGGTTCGTTATTTGTAATAAATACACATAAACTCAATAATTCTATAAATATTATAAATATCACTCCCTGATCATAATTTAATAAGACTAAAAATTGTTGGAAAAAAAAACCCATAAATCAAATTTTTTATTTTCCAAAAGGTTCTGCCCCTCACTTACAGACATAATACCTACAATTCTTTGCGATCTCTACTTTGAATCAGATGTGTCCTGGCTCAAATTCAGCCTGAAACTTTGGGGCAGATGCTGCATTAAGGAAAGCCACAGCTCTACTTTTCCTTTACAACTCTGTTCTCAGAATTTAGATGGCTTGACCCCTTTAAGTTGGTTTTATTGTTTATTTATTTATTTATTTGAGAGAAAGAGAGTGTGAGCAGGGATGAAGGGCAGAGGGAGAGGGTTGAGGGACAGAGAGAGGGGGATAAGCAGAGTCTCCACTGAGCAGGGAGCCCTATGTGGGGCTTGATCTCAGGGGGACCCTGAGATCACGGCCTAAGCTACAGACAGATGCTTAATGACTGAGCCACCCAAGTACTGAGTTGGTTTTTGTCATAGTTCTAGCATATATAGCACACAACAGCCCAGTCATCGATTTTTGAACCTGCAATGAGATTAATTTAAAAAAAAAAATGTTAATAATAGGGAAACTGGCACAGGGTACATGGGATCTCTGTGTACTCTCTTTGCAACTTCTCTGTAAATTCCGTATTCATCTTTAATAACAGTTAATTTTTAAAAGAATTCATTTTTTTAAAAAAAGGAAGCCCATAAACAATTTAAAAAATGTTTATTGCAGGGGCGCCGGGGTGGCTCAGTGGTTTAAGCCTCTGCCTTCAGCTCAGGTCATGATCTCAGGGTCCTGGGATCGAGCCCCACATCGGGCTCTCTGCTCAGTGGGGAGCCTGCTTCCCCCTCTCTCTCTGCCTGCTTCTCTGCCTACTTGTGATCTCTCTCTATCAAATAAATAAATAAAAATCTTTGAAAAATATATATATATTTATTGCAGTCACCACCCTTCTCCAGACTCAAAGGTCCATTTCGGTCCATTTGATTCTATAAGTTCTTGACCCGGACTCACATCCATTTGTTTATCTTATACAGTTTTATTCCTTAACTCCGAGTGTCTCAACACTAATATTTGACTATGGAATGATTCCCTCTTTCCTTCACATCTCTCCCACACTTAAGAGGTTCAGTCTTCCTTTGATGCGTATCAGTTATTGATCCTCATGCTACACATTCTGCCTTTTGAGACTATTAGTAAGTACCTGAAGTTTCACTACATTTTTAACTAGGGACACAAATGAAAATATCAGCCTGTCCCTTTTGTTGCTTCTTTTATGCCATCTTAAGTAGTGGTAAGGGTGAAAATAATGTTCAAACATTAACTTCCACAATTCTCATACATAACACTTCTTTTTCCTGAAACCATTTTCCTCAAAGATAAAGCCTATCGTTTGGTTTTTCTTTATATTGAAATAAGGAAAGGACAAGCAAAACAAACAAGAACCCTAAATGCTACATTGAAATCATTATCAACCTTGCAATCATTAAAATAGGATCTCTTTAAAATATTTTAAAGCTATGTACATAACTATGCTTCCTGTAGGTCACATTTTTTCCTCTCCCTCAAAATTGATGTATTCTTATGAGAATGTTCCCACTCAGCCTTTTCTCCATTTTCATGAACTTGAAAGAGGAAATAAGCTTATTGGACAACATAATATATGTGTTAGTGTAATTATGATCAGGAGATACAGAAACCCAAATCAAAGAAGAAAGTTCTTTTTATCTAATGAGCCCAATATAAAAAATGGCTACAGGTCTACCTTCATGCAGAAACTCACATGGTACCATCTGGCTGCTTTCTCAGACTACTGTCTTTTCTTTTGGTTTTTATTCTAAGCAGGGTCTTAACTTGGGATCGGCAATGATGATGATCAAGTACTCTAAACATATAGTGACCTTATTGATAGATATCATTTCAAAAAGAAAACATACTTTTTTTTTTTTTTTTTTTTGGATGGGACTCAGTCTGGATTGTTTGCCTGTCTCAGGAACAAATATGGTAGATGAGCATGGATGGAGCGATCAGTCATCCTAGTTTTCTGTGGCTGTCCAGTTTTAACTTTAAAAGTCTGGGGCCCTGGGGCACCTGGGTGGCTCAGTGGGTTGGAGCCTCTGCCTTCGGCTCAGGTCATGATCTCAGGGTCCTGGGATCGAGCCCCACATTGGGCTCTCTGCTCCACAGGGAGCCTGCTTCCTACCCTCTCTCTCTGCCTGCCTCTCTGCCTACTTGTGATCTCTCTCTCTGTCAAATAGATGAATAAAATCTTAAAAAAAAAAAAAAAAAAAAAGGCCAGGGCCCTAAGGCCTTGATCATCTCAGAATGGCAAGTGAGTGATACAGCAGTACTACCTAAAATATGAAGGTGTATTCCCCAAAAATAATTGACGACCCCCAAATTAATATATATAAAGCACTTTGAGTAGTGTCTAGAATGACAAATTAAATACTCAATAAATATTAGTATACACACTATTCCCCTACATTCATCAAATGTAAGGTGAATGTCTATTGTAAAAGCAAGGACATTTTTTACTTACCTTTAAGAAAGAAGAACATGCTGCACATTTAACTTTGACATACTATCAATTTTAATACATTTGGATTTCAGTGATAGTAAAATGTGCATAATTTGTGCATATTAGATTCAAAAATTGTTAAATATGTATCCTTGTATATGTCTCCACCACAAAGGACTAACCCATATATATATAGTTCTTTCTCTGTAATATGCATTTTTTCATTCTTAAGTAATCATTTATATTTTCCTCATGTGTTCCAGATTTAAATGTTTCCAGAAATTATGAGACATGTGTCGAAAACAGTATAAAATCTTTTGAAAACATAAATGATATTATGTCCCTCAACTTCCTAAACCCCTCCCAGGGATTTCTGCCGCAGATAGGATTATATCAGCTATTTTAAATAGCTCACCAGTGCCTGCATGATTTGGCCCATGCTTATTTGACGTCCTTTTTCTGACACAAGACTTTGATTCCTTCCTTAGGGCCTTTGCACTTGTGCTTTCTCTGCCTGGAGGGTTTATGGTTACATCCTTCTACCTTTTAGGTGACATTCAACCTCTTAAAAAGGCATTTCTTAACCACCCCAACTAAGGCACTCTTGCTACCCCCTCCCCATCCTGATCATGCTCTGTGGACTTGCACTCCTCCTTTTTATTATTCTCACAATACTCACCAACATACGAAATTATCTTATTTAATTCTCTCTTTGCCTGTTGTCTCCCCTGCTCTCGAAAACACTCCGCATGAGAATGGGGATATCACCTTGCATGTGAAGTTGCTCAAAATCCTAGTGTTGACTACATGAATTAATTTAGTTGTTGTTGTTTTGTTTTGTTTTTAATGCGTGATGATGACTTGCTGACCACAGAACCAAATGACTGAAATGAGAAGGGGTCGATAACAGCAAGCCCTTTGAGAATGATGTCTTAAGTAGGCTTGTTTCTCCAGACTTGCTACATGACATGCACTTGCCTACTGAAAGTAAAAACAGTATGTGTATTAGAAGGAATGAGATTTTGCAAAAAGGTTGAGAGGAAGAAGGAAGATATAATATCGTTTCTAACTTTCGCAGTTGATGAAAGAAAGGCCCTGGAAGGCTTTTTAGTGTTATTTATTTGGTTTGTATTGTTTTACTGTTGTATTTGGCCAGAGTGTTGAAAACAAACATAGAACAACACACATCACAAGTGCACTTGGCTGTGAGAATGTGATAAACTCACTTACATCTGGAAAGTCTATCCAACTTCCAGAGTTTCCTAAGCAAAATTTAGGAAGGTTTCCAAATTTGCAATCATTTGGACTTTCTCTTTGGCTGTAAGCATTTGGACACATTTCCATGGAAATTTAGAATTACTCCTGAAGAATTAGTCCCTATGCTGATAAGCACCAGGACAAGCAAACAAACAGAAAACAAATGGAAAAGCAAATTGTACACAGACACGGGAGGAGAAGGTAGTGATTTCAATATCTATCTCCAAGAAAAGTGGGTGAGGAAGGAAGGAAGAAATGAAGGGAGAGAAGAAAGAGGAAAAAAAAGAGAAGGGGGGGGGAAGGAGAAAAAAAGAAGGATAAAAGGAAAAAGAAAAAAAAATTGTAAAATGACCGGCATAATTAGTTCAGTAGAAACTAAAAAGGAAGGCCCTTCCTTTCAGAGTATGGACAGTCCCTGTTCCACTCCCAGAAAGGGTCTTATGTTGAGATACAGTCTTTATCTAAAACTGAAGCCCCCTTCTCCCCAAACAGTATGGGGTCCTTCCTAAAATTCTTAGTACCTCTCTCTGACTCAAGAACTGTCTGTCTGAGAGTGAAGTAAGGAAAGGTTTTTTTTTTTTTTTTTTTTGAGTAAACATAACTGGAAAAGAGAGTTTCTTTATTAAATCCTGAACTGTTCTCATTATTCCTTTATAAGCAGAGTTTGAGATCATCATATTCTGCCCTCTCCTTAAACTCTGGTCATAGTCCGTATCCTTTCTCCTTTCTGTGCCTCACTGTAGCTTCAAGCTCTTGGCTCTCCCACATCATTCTTGTTTCTTACCTTACTCTCCTGAATTTGGTATTTGTGTGTGATCAAATTGTTGTCCACCCCACCCCCCAAGACCTTGGGTTGGTTGAATCATTAAGGTATGTTCTTCCTGTCTCAAGTCTTGGGCTCTTCATAAGAACAGAAGTTCTTTCCGCACACCTCATGATTCCAGTCCTCCCGTAAAGTAGGTTATATAAAATCAGCCTTTACCCAGGTGCCTGCCAGTAAACACTGGTCCCCCAAAATGTTTCATAAAAAGCAAAAATAGGTAGAAGAAGGAAGAGGAAGAAGGAGGTAAACTTACACATCACTGAATACTATGTACTCAAATCTGCATAAGAACCTTGATCATTCTGTAAATACAGAATCAGATTTAACTGTGTTTAAATACCCCTAACTTACTTGGTCACATACTGTCCTTTTTTTCTTTATGGCAGTATCTATTAATAGGTGAAAAACATTGTGTGTGGCAAACACTTAAGTATGATCCTGCCTGGATATGTTTGTGTTCCCTTCCAACCCTGGCAAAATCCTAAGGTTGTAGAATTTCTATCAGATGAATTCTGCTTACAATTGGACCTATGCAATTCAGTATTTATCAATACCATTCCAATGAAGCCCACAGACCAATAAAGACCCTGCTGCTTAAAGGGTAGCCGAAGACAGCTACTCGATCACTAGGGGAAAATAAATCTCTCTAGCTCAAAAAAGGTGGCATTTCCTCAAACAGACAAACAAAAGAACTCCTAAGTTTTTATTAATACCTTACATATGACCTATAATGATTGTCATCACTGACATTAATCTTTATAAAATAAACCATGTAATTTTTCATGTTACTTCAATTAGTTTGTATTAACTTGCCAGAAAAGGGTACTTAGTTTATATTTATGGGACATCACTTTCACTACACTACATTCATTTTAGGGCATTTCTACAGTATTATTATTCATAAAACAAAATAATGTTTATATCTTAGGGAATAATGTGGTACTTTTGCAAGCATTTACATTACCAAAGTTATAAATCTGGTTGAAGATACTGAACAGAAGCAATCTATTATTTAAGTACATAAAAAAGACAATTTATGAATAAAATAAATATATCCCTCTTAGAAAATTTCACTAAAAATGATTAAAAAGGGGTCAGAGCAACAAATGAAGAGGTCATTACACGATGAGGCCACACAACATTTCATATTTGAAACCACGATGTTAGGAACAAGAAATACACACAGAAACATCTAATTTAGTGGTGCAATTATTAAAGACCTAATGTGTGTCACACCAAAATGATTGGATCACAGACCTTGACTACATACCCTAAACTTACCTGACAGAATGATTGCCAGTATGTAACCTCTCCCCAACCAAGCCAAAATTCAGCCCATTGCTTAGAACACTGAAGCAATGACAGTTCCCCTAAAACCAGTCAATTAATGCTTCCTCATTTTCCCCCGTGGCCCATGACTCAGACTCATACTACTCAAACTTTTAACAATCATCAGTGAAGATTTCCAGTATCCCAGCTTCATTACTCATTCATATCTCTAAATTTATGAAAGTCACATTACATTTGAGCTCTTCTGTGAACTGAGAGATCTGACCATGCAACACTTTTCATTTTTAAATCCTGCTTTGACCCTCTTCTCTCTAACATGTGCAATTAAAAAATTAGTATTTGATAGATAAAGGAAGTCTCAGGTTTATGCACAGCTGTGATTTTTTCCTTAGAGCATGACTTCAAAAAAACCATCTTTCTAGGAAGATATCCTCTTAGGAAAGGCCGCCTACCAGGAGAACAACTGTTGTGAAGCAATCAAATACTTTTAATTAAAAAAAAAAATCCCAAACACCTTAAAATGTTTTCCCTTCTGACCTCAATTCCTGGGAGGCTTTTATTTTCATCTAGTATTTCTGTATGGCTTTGACATAATTAGAGCAAAGTATCACAGATGTTGGGAAGAATTTTTTTTTTCCCAAAAAATCTGGGATGAGATTTACCAGATGTCTAAATCACCCATTGTGAATTGTTATATATATATATATTTTAATTGTTCAGGGACCATAGATCTACCTCAAGAGTTCTAGCAAAGAACTGAATCCATACTCTTTTGAGTGGCTATGAATTCAAATATGAATGAGTTTCGGTTTATAAATATGTACCATGGATAAGCCCCATATTGTTTCATGAAATCTTAAAAATATATAAATCATAAACATTACACTATTTGCCTAAGATACAAAGTATGTGGTTTATTGGGAATGATAAATGTCAAAGTAATTTTAACCTACAAGAGTGTAAACTTTCATAAAACTGGCATTCGTCTCTTATGATACCTTGTTGGCTAATTAGTTATGTTTGAGAAATTAATGGTTTTTATGAGGAAAAGCAAAAATGCTTTAATTTTAAACATCCAGATTTGAAAAGAGATTAAACAGACTGTTTTGCATAAAACAATGTAGATTAAAAGCTCAATTAATTTAATCCGTTATCTGAGTGTCAAATAATTTGCCAGGGAAATTTAATGTAGGTACAAACTTGCCCTGAACATACCATTTTCCAATAGGAGATAAAAAGCTGTGTGCACCATCTGGAATTCTGGACAAGGATGAGGTTTCACTGACTGCATCAGCAATGCAGTGCCAGTTTTAGAGACAAGTGTTTTGAGGGGAGTAGAGGAAAAAGCAAATCTGTAAGAATTGTGCATATCACCTCATAGTTATGGTAGTAAGAGCTGAAAATGTGCTTAACACTATGAAATAACATGGTGATCACGAGGCCAAGATAAATTGGCATCAGTGTCCTCTTATACCCTTGGCAAGGATTTATAGAGGAGATGATTTGAGGATGGGAGTGTTAGAAGGAGAAGGGATGAAAAACCAAGAGAAATCTAACAGAGAAACACATTATTCTGAAAGGCTCCGAAAATTACAAAATGAGTTCACCAAAAATCAAATTTGTGATGCTAATTAGATAGACTATTGTACTCAAGCCCTCTTTATTCCCGGTCTGGTCTCTTTCAACAACCTCTTACCTATTCTCTGCACCTGCATTTTCTCTCTCATTAATTTATTCTTCAAACTTTTTAAGAATTGTTATTTTAAAATGTAAATCTGTCTGTAGCACCCCCAGTCTTCTGATTTCCATGGGCATAAAGAATAGTCTCAATTCTTGAGATCCTTTAGAACTTCCCATGCACACTCCATGCAGGTAGCTCTTGTCTCACTGAAGTCTCATTGCCTGAATGATAATGCAATTTCTCTGTTTCTCACCTTATATTCAGTCTGTCTGACCTCAGTTCACCCTGCAAGACTCAACATAAATGTTTCTGATTTACTAAAATATTCCCAGACTCAACCAGACAGAGACTCTTATTCCTCTCTCTATATTTCCAATGGTACCTTTGAGATTTCTTTAATAGTATTTATTAGCCTTGCAGTTAAACAGGGTCAATTGAATACCACATTTATATTAACATTCTCAACCCTGAAGTAGATGTGAACCCAAAAAGACAAACAACTGGAAAGAAAAAACAGCAAACAGAAGATGACAGCTTTTGGGAAAATAGAAATTATACTGGAGATTAGTAACTTAGCAAAGCAGAGAAAAGGTGACTCCAAATTGCATGGAGAAAAAGGTAGATGTTAAAAAAAAAAGTTCAGATTTGCTTACATACCTGTCTATCTCTTTGGAAACCGTGTTTCAAGCATTTACGTTTCCCATTTCCCATGCCTAGAACAAAGCCTGTCCTTAAGAAATGCCTTTTTCAATGAATGAATGCTGTAATGTTATCATTATGATTAGTATTTATTGAATTTATAAGATCTACCAATTATTCTGCAAATCACTTTTTTGAAATGTTTCTAATTTAATTCTTATAACAGCTTCCTGAGGCAGAAATCACATAGTCTCACTTAATAGAAGAACAGTTGCTGAGAGGTTACATAGATCATAACTAAGCTCTGAGCAGAGGTACAAGCTGACTCAGAGTAGTTAAATGCAGTGTGAATCAACTTACTATCTATACTCATGGAGGAATCCTGAACTCTCTCCATAATCTTGTGTCTGTCTACAGAAGCCAGAATTCATACGGTTCCTCTTTGGCAGTAATATTCTGATGTTGACATTATCTAACCTTTTAAACTTATCAATCTAGTATATTTGGCTTCCCCACCCAATAGAATCCCAACAAATTAAGGAAGGAAAGTGAAGGATTTTATAAAAGTAAGATTCACTCAATTAAGAATGAAAAAACTCTATCCCCAGTGAGTGAAATAAGTCAAGCAGAGAGAGTCAATTATCATATGGTTTCACTTATTTGTGGAGCATAACAAATAGCATGGAGGACATGGGGACTTAGAGTGGAGAAGGGAGTTGGGGGAAATTGGAAGGGGAGGTGAACCATGAGAGACTATGGACTCTGAAAAACAATCTGAGGGTTTTGAAGGGACGGGGGGTGGGAGGTTGGGGTACCAGGTGGTGGGTATTATAGAGGGCACGGATTGCATGGAGCACGGGGTGTGGTGCAAAAATAATGAATACTGTTATGCTGGAAAAAAAAAAAAAAGAATGAAAAAAAAAATGGTCGAGTTTCGTTCTTCTACATATAGCTGCCCAGTTTTCCCAGCACCATTTATTAAAGAGACTGTCTTTTTTCCACTGTATATTTTTTCCTGTTTTGTCGAAGATTAATTGACCATAGAGTTGAGGGTCCATATCTGGGCTCTCTACTCTGTTCCACTGGTCTATGTGTCTGTTTTTACCATGTCTGTTTTTACCATGCTGTCTTGGTGATCACAGCTTTGTAGTAAAGCTTGAAATCAGGTAATGTGATGCCCCCAGTTTTATTTTTGTTTTTCAACATTTCCTTAGCAATTCAGGGTCTTTTCTGATTCCATACAAATTTTTGGATTATTTGCTCCAGCTCTTTGAAGAGTACCAGTGGAATTTTTATTGGAATGGCATTAAAAGTATAGATTGCTCTAGGCAGTATAGACATTTTAACAATGTTTATTCTTCTGATCCAAGAGCATGGAATGGTCTTCCATCTTTTTGTGTCTTCTTCAATTTCTTTCATGAGTGTTCTGTAGTTCCTCAAGTACAGATCCTTTACCTCTTTGGTTAGGTTTATTCCCAGGTATCTTATGGTTCTTGGTGCTATAGTAAATGGAATTGATTCTCTAATTTCCCTTTCTATATTTTCATTGTTAGTTTATAAGAAAGCCACTGATTTCTGCACATTGACCTTGTATCCTGCCACGTTGCTGAATTGCTGTATGAGTTCTAGTATTTTGGGGGTGGAGTCTTTTGGGTTTTCCATATAAAGAATCATGTCATCTGCGAATAGAGAGAGTTTGACTTCTTCATTGCCAATTTGGATACCTTTTATTTCTCTTTGTTGTCTGATTGCTGTTGCTAGGACTACTAATACGATGTTGAACGAGAGTGGTGAAAGTGGGCATCCTTGTCGTGTTCCTGATCTCAACGGGAAGGCTGCAAGCTTTTTCCCATTGAGGATGATATTTGCTGTGGGTCTTTCATAGATAGATTTGATGAGATTCAAGAATGTTCTCTTACACCGTACACAAAGATAAACTTGAAATGGATAAAAGATCTCAATGTGAGACAGGAATCCATCAGAATCCTAGAGGAGAACATAGGCAGTAATCTCTTCGATATCAACCACAGCAACTTCTTTCAAGATATGTCTCCAAAGGCAAAGGAAACAAAAGCGAAAATGAACTTTTGGGACTTCATCAAAATCAAAAGCTTCTGCACAGCAAAGGAAACAGTAAAAAAAAACAAAGAGGCAACCCACGGAATGGGAGAAGATATTTGCAAGTGACAGTACAGACAAAAGGTTGATATCCAGGATCTATAATGAACTCCTCAAACTCAACACACACAAAACAGGCAATCATATCAAAAAATAGGCAGAAGATATGAACAGACACTTCTCCAATCAAGACATACAAAATGGCTATCAGACACATGAAAAAATGTTCATCATCACTAGCCCTCAGGGAGATTCAAATTAAAACCACATTGAGATATCACCTTACACCAGTTAGAATGGCCAAAATTAACAAGACAGGAAACAATATGTGTTGGAGGGGATGTGATGAAAGAGGAACCCTCTTCCACTGTTGGTGGGAATGCAAGTTGGTGCAGCCTCTTTGGAGAGCAGGGTGGAGATTCCTCAAGAAATTAAAAATAGAACTTCTCTATGACCCTGCAATTGCACTCCTGGATATTTACCCCAAAGATACAGATGTAGTGAAAAGAAGGGCCATCTATACCCCAATGTTTATAGCGGCAATGGCCACAGTCACCAAACTATGGAAAGAACCAAGATGTCCTTCAACAGATGAATGAATAAGGAAAATGTGATTCATATACACTATGGAGTATTATGCCTCCATCAGAAAGGATGAGTACCCAACTTTTGTAGCAACATGGATGGGACTGGAAGAGATTATGCTGAGTGAAATAAGTCAAGCAGAGAGAGTCAATTATCATATGGTTTCACTTATTTGTGGAGCATAACAAATAGCATGAAGGACAAGGGGTATTAGAGAGGAGAAGGGAGTTGGGGTAAATTGGAAGGGGAGGTGAATCATGAGAGACTATGGACTCTGAAAAACAATCTGAGGGGTTTGAAGTGGCAGGGGGGTGGGAGGTTGGGGTACCAGGTGGTGGGTATTATAGAGGGCACGGATTGCATGGAGCACTGGGTGTGGTGAAAAAATAATGAATACTGTTATGCTGAAAATGTATAAATTAATAAAAAAAATTATCAGTTAAAAAAAAAGAATGAAAAAAAATTGGATGCAATGAAAGACTAATGAGTAACTTTTTGTTTTTCTTAACACAGAATAAAAATAACATTTATGTTCCAGTAGTAGTTGTGTCTGTTTTCAAAATTACATTTTTCTAAAGGACATTTTTAAGTAAAATTTTATATTAAATAATTAAATCCCTTTAGTTAACTCTGGACAGCAAGGACTCTAAACACTTTTTGTGGGGCAAGAAGGCCCTTTTTTACATTTTCAATTTTTTAGCCTTCTGCCTGCAAACTGTCAAGCACCCACAAGACAAGATAAGGCCAAGGGCTGACTTATTTGACCAGGAAAGTTACAGTGAGCCACTTGGAAATGTATCATGCTTTGCATTTACAGCGGAAGGAGAACAAAGCAAATGTGCCAGTTTCCCATGGTCCCTGTGCCACATGCCAAAAAGAACATCGGGGGCGCCTGGGTAACTCAGTGGGTTAAGCCTCTGCTTTCAGCTCAGGTCATGATCTCACGGTCCTGGGATTGAGCCTCACATTGGGCTCTCTGCTCAGCGGGGAGCCTGCTTCCTCCTCTCTCTGCCTCTGCCTACTTGTGATCTCTCTGTCAAATAAATAATAATAAAATTTAAAAAAAAAGAACATCAAAGCAAAAGGGACTGGATGACTGCAACATAATCTAGAGGACTTGGTGTCCTATAGAAGAGAAGCTAATACTGGTCTGCATCTAAGCAGTTTTATATTCTACAGACTATTATGAGTAGGGAGCATGACCGAAAGCCCCATATGTTGCAATGCCCAGGAGCCACTGAGAAATTCTTATGAGAGCCTCACAGTGTGTGAAGGCCTCAAAGCAGCTTCTCCCAGACTTCCCATCCTCTAAATGTTCTTGAAGAATCACAGAATGTACTTCTTTTTTTTTTTTTAATTTTTAAATTTTTTTTTTTAATCAACGTATAATGTATTATTAGCCCCAGGGGTACAGGTCTGTGAATCACCAGGTTTACACACCTCACAGCACTCACCATAGCACATACCTTCCCCAGTGTTCATAACCCCACCCCCCTCTCCCTACCCCGCTCCCCTCATTAGTTGTGGTTCAAGCCTTTGTCTACATGGCCTAGGAAGATATGTGTTCAAGGCCATCAGGGCACCATAGAGAGCCATTTCCTTATACCAACAACTAAGAATTGAGCACTGGGTGTGGTGAAAAAATAATGAATACTGTTGAGTACAAACTTTTTCTGATAGCATTTTAGAGGTACTTGTTCTGTTGAAAATAGAGGAGCAAAGGATGATGCAATGGCCACAGTCTCCATTTGTCCCAAAGCTTTAATATATAAACAGATTATATATGTGTTACATTGTTTATATATATCAAAACCTCCAGAATATATATTTGTGTGTGTGTGTGTGTGTGTGTATAAAACATATCTATTTGAGCTATCTCTATATCTATGATAACGATCTTGTTTGGTCAAATAAAAGAAAATGATCTTTAATGTATTCTGCTTAAAAATAAAGAGAATTACCTGTATTGAAAATCTTCTGTGCACCAGGCTCTCTTGCTAGGCAATTTGAACAGGTTGTTTCATGTACTTTATAGCACAACTCCAGTGAATCAATTCTGTACAGCTATATATAGAGGAGAGATCTTAGACTCAGAGTTATTAAGACTTTTAACCAAGGCTGCTCGTGATACCAGAAGTGGGGGAGCCATACCTTTTAACAGGCTTAGCTGCCTCTTAAAAAGACACATGTGTCTCTAATTTACCTTAGGAATATTTTGGTGTATGTAGTGCTCTCTCACTAGTGCCCAGTGGTTTTAAAAAAGCAGCATTATATGTAGAGGAAGTTAACTTCAGTTACTGGGTAGAGGTGGTTCTAGTGTATCAGTAGATGTCCAAGAGCACCAGGCTCTCAGAGCTAAGGAACACTGAAGCTGAAATAACTGGATTTTACGTTGATCTGACGGGTTATCCAAGTCTCTACGTTTCAGTTCCTGGAAATGCCTATATACACACCAGAAGAATGAAAATTATTTTCTTAACATATTCCAAAATAATTTGATTCTGCAGTAATAAGAGAGGAT